>NC_138769.1:110048271-111427021 GCF_965119305.1 Pelophylax lessonae
ACAAGCACACCCTGGTTATCTGTCATTTAGCCAATGCATATCCACTGGATCATTAAGTGCAACTGTATCAAATGTCTTGCAGAAATCAAGATAAGCTATACCACCTTGGTCCAAAAAATGTGTGATATATTAATGGTGGGCAGCACTGATAGGGAGGGCACCACTGGCAGGCTGTCTGAGCCCTGATTGCCATCCCTGGTGGCCATGGTGGGCATCCCTGGTGGCTCTAGTGGCACGCACCCCCCCCCCCCGGGCTGCATTGGTAATCAATGTTCTGATTACCAGCACAAACCCCCCCTGTGATCAGTGAGTAATTAAAAAAACTCACTGATCCACTGGCTGCAAGCACAGATCGTCTTCTTCTCCTCACTGACAGGATCTGTGTGAGAAGAAGAGATCAAAGCCGTCACAACGGCTGTATTTACAGTGCCTTGCAAAAGTATTTGGCCCCCTTGAACTTTGCGACCTTTTGCCACATTTCAGGCTTCAAACAAAGATATAAAACTGTAATTTTTTGTGAAGAATAAGCAACAAGTGGGACACAATCATGAAGTGGAACGAAATTTATTGGATATTTCAAACTTTGTTAAATAAAAAACTGAAAAATTGGGTGTGCAAAATTATTCAGCCCCTTTACTTTCAGTGCAGCAAACTCTCTCCAGAAGTTCAGTGAGGATCTCTGAATGATCCAATGTTGACCAAAATGACTAATGATGATAAATAGAATCCACCTGTGTGTAATCAAGTCTCCGTATAAATGCACCTGCACTGTGATAGTCTCAGAGGTCCGTTTAAAGCACAGAGAGCATCATGAAGAACAAGGAACACACCAGGCAGGACCGAGATACTGTTGTGGAGAAGCTTAAAGCCGGATTTGTATACAAAAAGATTTCCCAAGCTTTAAACATCCCAAGGAGCACTGCGCAAGCGATAATATTGAAATGGAAGGAGTATCAGACCACTGCAAATCTACGAAGACCTGGCCATCCCTCTAAACTTTCAGCTCATACAAGGAGAAGACTGATCAGAGATGCAGCCAAGAGGCCCATTAACACTGGATGAACTGCAGAGATCTACAGCTGAGGTGGGAGACTCTGTCCATAGGACAACAATCAGTCGTATACTGCACAAATCTGGCATTTATGGAAGATTGGCAAGAAGAAAGCCATTTCTTAAAGATATCCATAAAAAGTGTCGTTTAAAGTTTGCCACAAGCCACCTAGGAGACACACCAAACATGTGGAAGAAGGTGTTCTGGTCAGATGAAACCAAAATCAAACTTTTTGGCAACAATGCAAAATGTTATGTTTGGCGTAAAAGCAACACAGCTCATCACCCTGAACACACCATCCCCACTGTCAAACATGGTGGTGGCAGCATTATGGTTTGGGCCTGCTTTTCTTCAGCAGGGACAGGGAAGATGGTTAAAATTGATGGGAAGATGGATGGAGCCAAATACAGGGCCATTCTGGAAGAAAACCTGATGGAGTCTGCAAAAGACCTGAGACAGACGGAGATTTGTCTTCCAACAAGACAATGATGCAAAACATAAAGCAAAATCTACAATGGAATGGTTCACAAATAAACATATCTAGGTGTTAGAATGGCCAAGTCAAAGTCCAGACCTGAATCCAATCGAGAATCTGTGGAAAGAACTGAAAACTGCTGTTCACAAACGCTCTCCATCCAACCTCACTGAGCATGAGCTGTTTTGCAATGAGGAAGGGGCAAAAATTTCAGTCTTTCGATGTGCAAAACTGATAGAGACATACCCCAAGCGACTTACAGCTGTAATCGCAGCAAAAGGTGGTGCTACAAAGTATTAACTTAAGGGGGCTGAATAATTTTGCATGCCCAATTTTTCAGTTTTTTATTTGTTAAAAAAGTTTGAAATATCCAATAAATTTTGTTCCACTTCATGATTGTGTCCCACTTGTTGTTGATTCTTCACAAAAAATTACAGTTTTATATCTGTATGTTTGAAGCCTGAAATGTGGCAAAAGGTCGCAAAGTTCAAGGGGGCCGAATACTTTTGCAAGGCACTGTACATTACATGACGGCTGCGATTGGACACAGCCGTCATGTGATCAGGAGGGCCAATCACAGGGCCCTCCTGCCAAAACTTGTTGCTCTGTGTCCAAGGGACACAGGCACATTGAGATTGCGCCGCTGCACGTGCCCGCAGCGGCGCAATCTTGCTCCTTCTGAAGGGCATTCCGGAACGTCCGATCAGAAGGACGAGACTCCCAACTCCCACCCGGCAGTGTATGTACAGTGGCCGGGTGGGAGGTGGTTAAATCAGAACTAAAGTTCCTATATTTACCTCCTCTTAAATGCCTGAAGTCCGTAACGTGTCCCTTCGCCAGCATCTTCCCCCCCGAGTGCTGGTCTTCAGGCATCTTCACTGGCCGGCATGGAATAATGTAACTCCTGTGCATGTGCAAGAATGCACACAGAGCTCATCTTAGCAATTGAAGTTTACAAGCTGCAGAATGCTGCAAGCAGGCAGCTAGGTGTATTTTATTGATGGACTTTTAAATTGTTTTAATAAATTCTTCTGATTGTAATTTGCATAAATTACAAAACAGCACACCTAAAACTGCTCAGCAGAGCCCGGTGCAGAAAATATACAAAGCAAGGGAAAAAAGTCCCACCATGTAAAAGCGGTCATGTAGGGCCTCTGACAATAGTTGTAAAAATACAAAATAATATAAAAATAGAAAAAATTAAAAGTAAAAAACAAAACAATGAAGGATACTAAGCTCTAGTGGGAACCACCCCTGCCACCATTCCAAAAGACATACCAAGGTTGGCAGTGGCAGTGACAGAGTCAGGACATCGTCTTAATACAGCCTGACAACTCCGACCAGAACCCCTGGACCACCAGACAATACCAGAAGATATGGCCAAACATGGCCATAGCGCGCGAGCAGTGCAAACACTGAACAAACTGAGGGGTAAATGGTGGATCATTTAGCCTAGATAAATCTTGTTTAAAAACTTTAAATGTATCAGTCTGTCCCTGGCCGACACCAAATGGGATAATGGAACTAGAGAGGCTGTGTATTTTTATTAAAAAAAGTATGTATGACCCACACTGGCGCACTGCTGAGAAAATATACAAAAACTGGGAGAGTTTTCATCTTAATAAGATTTATTCACACTAGGAAGGAGAGGGTTAAATTCTGCTTCAATCTTACGTTTCAAAAAGGCTGACAATGGAAGGATACTAAGTAGAGTCCTTCAAGCCCTAGTGGGAACTGCTTCCTCCACCATTCCAAGAGACACACCAAGGTTTTCAATGGCAGTGACGGAGTCAGTACATCGTATTAATACAGCCTGACACCTCTGACCAAAACCCCTGGATCACCGGGCAACAACAGAAGGTGAGGCCAAACATGGCCAGAGTGTAGAAGCAGTCCCAACACTCTGCTGAAACTGAGGGGTTAAAATAAATCCTGTTCAAAAATCTAAAATGTATCAGTCTGTCCCTGGCCGACACCAAATGGGTAAAAGGATAATCCCACATGTCCTCCCAGTCCTCCCCCTGCAAATCTGGGACTTCCTTGACCCATTTTGACCTACACTTAATAACTAGAGGAGAGGTAGGAAATAGTTCATATATATTGTACGGGATCAGAGGGGTGAAAAGCCGGCTCAGAGACAGTCCAGTGAAATTTAATGTGCTTTTATTCAGCAAAACAAACAGAAAATGATAGGCTTGTCTTGAAATAATATTCCACAGCAGGGTAAAGCACAGTCTTTGCAGCAAGCAGGCTTACAGGCAAGTTATAACACAGCTCTAGGCAGAGCTACAGTCTCTCTCTCTCTCCTAAGACTTGGCTCACCCAATACAGGTCACAGACAACAATGGCACTTCCCTCTCAGCTTGCTGGTATCTTCACTCCTAGCAAGCAGCTCTCAACAAACAGCTCCGCACACAGCTCCACTGAAACTTTTAGACCAGGTGCTTAATAAGCAGGTCTGCAAGGGAAGTACCTGCCCTCTATAATTAACCCTCTCTTCAGCCTGTCCCAGGCTGACTCTCTACAATATATATATATATATATATATATATATATATATATATATTGTAGAGAGTCAGCCTGGGACAGGCTTAAGAGAGCGTTAATATACTGCTGATCCCCCTCCTATCCCCCTAATATACTGCTGACCCCCCCTGGCCCCCTCCCCCCTAATTCAATGCTGATCCCCCCAGCCCCTTCTCCCTAATACAATGCGGATTCCCACCTTCCCCCTAATACACTGCTGACCCCCCCCCCTCGGCCCCCTCCCCCTAATACAATGCTGATTCCCCCCTGCCCTGTATACAATGCTGTTCCCCCCAGCCCCCTCCCCCTAATACGATGCGGATTCCCCCCTCCCCCTAATACAATGCTGATTCCCCCTCTCCCCCTAATACAATGCTGTTCCCCGCCAGCCCCCTCCTCCTAATACAATGCTAACCCCCGTCCCCCTAATAAAATGCTGACCCCCCCCTAATACGATGCCGATTCCCCCCCCTAATACAATGCTGTTTCCCCCCTCCCCCTTATACAATGCTGTTTTCCCTCTAGTTTTGGGGGGGGGGGGGGGGTGGGGATCAGCATTGTATTAGGGGGAGAGGGGGGGGGCAGGTCAGCATTGTATTAGGGGGAGGGGGGGTAGATCAGCATTGTTTTAGGGGAAGGGGCGATCAGCATTGTATTAGGGGCCCTAATATGCTGATTCTTCCCCCCCCAAATGCAATACAAGAGAATGAGGTCCCCCCCCCCCCCCCAGCCCATTTACACTTACCTGGCTGTCTACACGTGGCAGCTCAGGCTCCGCTCCACTCAGTCAGTCAGACAGTGTGATGACCTCCTGCTGCGATGATTCTGCGCTGGCCCCTGGCATCTGAGTGGGAGGGATCAGATGCCGGCACCGTCATGCAGTCAGGAGATGATCCGCAGCCGCCCACCGCCTAGGACGTCATGCCGCTCACAGCGGCTGGTAGGAAAAAAGATATCTGTCGCTGGAGCGCAGCGGGTCCGCCGAGGCCATCAGCGGCCGTATCAAAGCGGCCCCATCTTAAAGCAGCCCCAGGGCCAGCAGCCCACTGGGAAATTTGCAAGTAACCCGGTAGGCCAGTCCGGCCCTGTTGGGACCCACACCGGCGCACTGCAGAGAAAATATACAACTGGGAGGATTTCCATCTTAATAAGATTTATTCTCCTTCGATCTTGCGTTTCAAAAAGGCTAACAATAGTGGAAGATTGAGAGCGATGTAATTGACCTGTACTCCTAAATAGGTGAACTGCGAGACTCACTGGAGTAGTAAATGCCCACCTATCACATTTTTGATACCAGGGTCCGATGGGAGGATAGTTGATTTATTCCAATTAATCCTTAGGCCTAAGTATATTGCAAACACATCCAGAATACAGAACACCGCTTGTAGGGAGGGACCAGGATATTTTAGGAAAAGCACCTTATTTACAAGGCGCCACTCTTAGAAGACCCATTGCCTGGGGCTCATTTATAAGCGAAAATAAAAAAGGGGATAGTGGGCACCCTTGTCTAATCCTCATATCAATGGAAAAAAAAGGTGGAGAGAATGGACTATTTTATGGCTGTTTTGGGATGGATATACAAACCAATGTGCTCCAACACCAATTTTCTATAATCTCAATCAATTTAAATATTATAGAGAATAAGTGGGACCACTCCACAGTTGGTGGAAATACCCGGGGGCTCCAAGGTGGACAGGAGCAGGAACTAGGAGTTATGGCAGTCACCAATGGAGCCCCAAGGAATAAAAGACAACTAGTATCCATCTGTAACTAAAACATCTTTGGGTGAAATAACCGTTTAAAACAGGCAGTCTCTGTTTAAACCAGTTGAAGGATAACTAAACCCAATAACACAAATTTTTTAAATTGCAGCTTCCCAGTTTTTAGAAAAGAACAATCATATCTTCCTAGTATAGAATACTAATCTCCCCATCCCCCATGTAATAGAAAATAACAAAAGGCAGACAACCATGGCTCCCTCCATAGTTACACTAAAGGAGTAAGAATAGTCACCAAGGAATAGAAAATGTGTTTTTAGGATTACTAGATGACAATATAGGAAATAACCCTGAAAAAAAGAAAAAAAAGAAAAGGAAACTAATGCAGCCACCTCATCTAAGGACTGATAATCTGCAATATATTACCATTTTATTTTTGGGTTTAGATATACTTCTATGACAGGTTCTCTTTAAAAACCAGCCTAATAATTAGAAATATTTAAATGATGCAATCATTAACAATATCTTTATAAAAAAAGATGCACTCATACTTTGGCAATATTACTTACATGTGGGAACATTCTTTCACTTTTATACCAATGACCAGAAAGTCATCAACCACCCGATGCCAAACTTTTTCAACCACATTTTCTGGATCTACAAAAGAAAAATTCCTTCCTGCAGAAAGGTGATGGCTCTTTTCTGTATCATCCCACAGGGAAACCAAATTTTCCTTAAAAGGAGAAAGCACAAAACATAACATTTTTTATGTAGGTTCAAACTGACTTTGGATTTTTACCAAAATTAAAACGTTTTTAGACCCCAAAGAAAACCTTTATTATATTGCAGCTTACCAATTCTTAGATGTGATGGCTGCACTAGTTTTCTTTTTTATGTTTTCTTTCCTTTATTTTCACCTGGTGATCCAGCCAGTAAGTCTGTTTTCTAAAAGCACAAGCTGTCCTTAAAAGGTGAGCTCCAGTCATATTTGTGTTTATTAAAAAAGTCAACAGCTACAAAAACTGTAGTTGCTGACTTTTAATGAACAGACCGTAACCTGTTCCAGGATCCAGCAATGTGCTCACCCGAGCTTTTCTTTTCATTAGTCTTCTGTCACCGGCATCTCAAATGTGGGCACTCGGCTGTCACAGCTTGCTTGCGCATGCTGCGGTGCGCATGGCGAATGGTTCCGCAGTCTTCTGTGGGTCAAAAATGGTGCCGTTTCATCAAGAGGAGGGGGAGAAAAAGGTATTAAAGCGAATATTGCCCTTTGGGTGAAGCTCCGCTTTAGATTGTATTGGTTACAGGGTTGAGACAAACCATTTACTACTGAAAAGGGGGGCTTGTACTGAGTTTGGCGTCATTTTGTTAGTGTATCTAAATCTGCTAGTACATCTAACACTCCTTTTTCCCCAGACTGACAATGCTGCTGTCCAAAAGGTGCCTCCTGTGCTCCTCAATCAAGAGTAGAGGCACCCTAATACAGGAATGGTTGCTGGCCAGATCATCAGGTGAAAAACGGGGAAGAATAACTAAAAAAGGAAAACTAATGCAGCCACCACATCTAATGAATGGTAAGCTGCAAGATATTACATTTTTGGTTTATTACCGCTTTAAAGTGATTGTAAAGGCTTGTTTTTCTGTTTTGTTTTTTAAACAACATGTTACACTTACCTGCCTTGTTTAGTTGGTTTTGCACAGAGCAGCCTGGATCCTCCTCTTCTCAGGTCCATTTCTGCTGCTCCTAGCCCCTTCCTCCTGTCAAGTGCCCCAAAGTAAGCAGCTTGCTATGGGGGCACCCAAGCCGAGCTGCAGCTCTGTGTGTCCATTCAGACACGGGCTGTGGTTCTCTCTACTGATCAGCTAACTGACTTTGATTTTCAGCCATGGGAGCCAACTGTGCCGCGGCTGTATCTCAGCCAACAAGAGTCCCAGCTGGCCGGAGGACTAGTGGACTTTGCTGGATAGAGATGGGGTTCAGATAAGTATTAGGGGGGCTAAGAGGGGCTGCTACACCCAGAAGGTTGTTTTATCTTAATGCATAGAATGCATTAAGATTAAAAAACCCTTCTGACTTTACAACTCCTTTAAACAGAACTATAGTATAAACTAGTTGTCATCTCTTAGGTTTGCAATTTTACAAATCTGGAAAACTATGCCCATGATATCTACATGTACAGCTAAAATTCAGGTGTATAAAACAACAGCTCCTCAACATATTTTAGCTCTCTATTTTGAAACAAGATCCAGCTGATGATAAATTGCTTCCTAGTTAAAACTTTGTTGTATTTAAAGCAGCAGATGCTGCGGTGGGAATCCATTTCACATAAAACAGCTCTAAACTTATTGATGGATTGCAGCTTAGCTCATTGCTGTGCTCAAAAGGCAGCATTGCTGGCCAATGTCCAAACATGGGGAGCTCAGATTTCTTTCAGTATCAGCTGGTATTTATCTGTACTTGCAGCTTTCTAAAATACAACATAGAGGATTTATTGCATTTAGTGCAGAGATATACTGCATATGTTTATTTTTTATTTTTCCCCCAAACATACACATTAACCACTTAAAGACCAGGCATTTTCTGTTTACATGTGAAAATCTATTTTTCATTTTTTTTTTTTATGTGCTAGAAAGTTAGTTAGAACCCCAAAACATATATTTTTTTTAAAACAGAGGTCCTAGACTAAAGATGGCTAACCTTGGCACCCCAGATATTTTGAAATTATATTTCCCATTTTGCTCAACTACACTGTTTTGGAAATGTAGTTCCAAAACATCTGGGGTGCCAAGGTTCGCTGTCACAGCCCTAGAGAATAAATTGGTGGGTTTTGCAATTTTTATTGTCACATGGTATTTGCGGAGTGGTTTTTCAAATGCAGTTTTTGGGGAAAAAATATGTTTTTTTTTATTTAAATTGAATTAAAAAGACTAAACATAACACAGTTTTTTTTTTTGTAAAATATAAAACATGATGTCACACCGAGGCAATGGAATGTCCCCTCCCGCTGCCTGTAATAACAACTGGAGCAGCTGCTTAGCCGTGCCAGTTGCTATTTACAATATAGCCGACTGTCTGCTCTAAAAAAAAAACAGTAGCTGCAGCCATCACTCCAGTACAACCATTTGAAGTCAAATGAGGTACCAGATGATTATTTTTATATAGTTTAGATTTTCAAAGAATGTTTAAGGCCCGACTCAGGGCAAAAAAAAAGTTTTCCCTTGTGGTTGGGTTATGCCTGCACTGCAAGGCTTAGGTGTTTGTTTTGTCTACAGCACAGGAAAAAACCTTAGACAAGCCATACATGGTTTGAATTACGCCTGGTTTCTGCTGGACCGGCTGAGATTCGAAAAGTGTGTGGGCAGGCTGAATGTACCAAGTTGATCGATCAACTTGGTTACAACCAGCATGCCAGGTTTTACCTGCAATTATCACTAGCGGCTGCTATAGCCGATAGAAAAAAACGAAATCACTTCCTTTTTACGTCGGGGGCTGCTTCCCCTGCCCCTCCACCAGGAGAAGGCAATGGCTCGACAGGAGGGATTACTGTATCAACACGGTCTGGGTTGATGGGGGGGGGGGGGGGGGGGGGAATTGAGCGATTTAATTTCCTGCAACCACAGAAATTTGCTCTGTGTATGGCCAGGCCTTATACTCTTGTTCCTCCATTCCACCGGAAAAACAGCACTCCTCCACGATCCATCAGTGGCCTGTTCTTGGCGTCCTCACATCCAGAGTGGTCTATGGATCCTGCTCTGGGCTGGAAAATGTCAAGAACAGTCCACTGTTCAAGACCTCTAGACTGCAGCGGAGCTCAGGAGCTGCAGAGACTGGTCTTGTGCAGGGAGGATCAGCTAAGTATTTATATCTCCCTTCACCTACCCAATAGTGTTATTTCTCATTTTCCACAACTTGAGGGCTAATCATTACGTAGTCCAAGATAAGAACTAGGATGACTCTGAGGTAATGAAGTGTGTGGAGGACAAAGGACAGTTTTGGATTTTCCAAAAATATCCACAGTTTTTCTGTACTTGCAGGATCTTTAAAGTGATAAAGCATGAGGAATGGGCAAGTATTGCAGATATTAACTGCACTTTTTTTAATTTTGTGTTGACATACATTTTAAGTCAATGGTAATTGTTAATTTACCTCTTCTGTAGAGTGTATGGTTGTCTCCTTGCCCAGGGACATATTTGTAAATGCCTCACATGATGACTGGAGCACTCGATCTTGAACCTGAAGGTGGTTTTCCATTTCCTCAAGTGATAGTAAGCCAGCCTATAAGTATAGCAGTTAGGAAATATCGTAAAAAGAACACTATGCTAAAATTTTCAGAGCTTCGTAACTGCGAGACAATATGGGGGAGATTTACTAAAACTGGTACACACAGCATCCAGAGCATCTGTATATAGCAACCAGCTGTGCAAAGTAACCAATAAGCTTCTAGAAAATTCCATAACTGATTGGGGCCATTCCAAGCCTTCAGTGTCAGTCTCCCAGGTTTACACTCTGTATTCAGGTGCTGACAGAAATAAAGGTGCATTTCATGAAGTTAGAATATCAAAAATGAAAATCAAAAAGTGAAACTCCAAAATTTATAAAGATGCAGAGTGATATATTTCAAGCATTTCTTTTAATTTTGATGATTATGGCTTACAGCTAGTGAAAATCCAAAATTCTGTATCTCAGAAAATAAGAATTTACAAACGACCAATAAAAAACTAGATTTTGGATTTAGCGTAAAATCCTTTTCTCTGAAGTTCATTGACAGACGCAGCTTCATATTCTTCTTAACCATTGGGTTATGCTGCCCCCTACAGGAGTTGAACACTAGGCAGGAAAAATCGTTACCACGCCTATGGGGAAGTCCCTGGGGGTATACACCCACTCACTCTGCTATAGGCATTCAATTTTGTTGCAAGCAGCGTCAGAAGAAAATAACCCCAACCCAACTCATATATAGAGGGGTGGGTGCTGCGTCTGTCAATGAACTTCAAAGAAAAGGATTTTACTGTAAGTCAAAAATTCAGTTTTCTCTATCGTTCATTGACAGACGCAGCTCCATATTCTTCTTAACCATTGGGAAGTCCCAAAGCAGTATTAACATGAGGGGTGGGAAAACAATGCAGAAAAGAAGGAGGGCGCATGCGCAGCTTCTGACGATGGCGGACGTGTAGCAGGTGAGCTCCGATCCCCGCCGGCTCTTCGCTGCCTCTAATCAGCATCTATCAGCATGGAACTTGCAGAAGGTAAGCTGCATCGTACCCTGAGCCCCTCCAGGTCCCCATGGGAAAAATCGGACAACAAAAACAGGGATATTCGGCACCATTAGAGCCGCGATCGTAGGCCGCAATAGAGAGGTTCCTTACTAGCCCGCAATCCCCGGCCTCAATTACACAGCCGGATCCTTTTGCCGCGATGGATCCATCTTTAGGTCTGAATCATCCAGCTGATCCCCCCATCCCCTCACAGCTTTGGGGGGCTTTGTCCTCATCACCCACCGCTTCCACATTAACCCCGGCCATCCTGGATGAGAAATGGCAGGTGTTCCTACAGCAGATGACCCGACACATGGCTGCAGAAGTGGGTAAGCTTTCCTTGGAACTCAGGGGGTGAAATTGCACATATTGGGGAGCGCACTGACACCCTGGAAAACAAGTTTGATGAACTGGTGCAGTATGTACAAGTATTGGAGGATGAAAATGTTACACTGAAACATTCCATTTCCCAACTCCAGCTTCAGCAGGAGGATCTGGAGAATCGGGAAAAATATAAGTTGACATAGTCTGGCGCTTGGATCATGCACACAGATCACTGGGCCCGAAGCCCCCTGCTGGCGCCAGACCTCGTGATGTTATAGTGTGATTTCATTATTATGACAGTAAGGAGGCCCTAACATTGGCCACACGTAACAAGTCTCAGGTGGACTATAAGGGGGCTAAGATCCAAATCTTTAATGATCTCTCTCCAACTACCCTGAACAAGAGCAGAAACTTGCGACCAGTGACTGCCTTTCTGCAAAAACATTGTGTCCCCTATTACTGGGGTTTCCCTTTCCGCTTGGTGGTCACTAAGGAGGGTACTCTGCACCAAATGCGTGACCTACATGAAGCAGAGGCTTTTATTCGCAACTTGGGCCTTGCACCTATGCCTGAAGAAGATCTTGTGTCGCAGCCCAGTTTGCATCGCCCTGCACCGTCCGCTCCTGGACGCCTGTGGACCCCTGCCAAGACCCCGCAGAGAAAGAATGTTGGGACCCCCCTCCGTCCTCGTCATCTCAAACCGCCAACTTGAACTGCTTCTATTGGTACTGATGTGGAACTTATATCGGCCTGTGACTCCTGCGGCTGACGGCCCTTTTTTTCCGCCCTGCTGGGGTGGATACCCTTTCCCCTCCCATGGGGTTATACGTTGGCTAAGTTCTTTGGTAATATTTATTTTTCGTTTTTCAATAGCTCTGTTTTATGCCATCGTGTTCACGTTTTTTTTTTCTTTTTTCGATCCGCTGAGGAGCCGGCGGGTCTAATCTTTTTCTCGCCCTCGTAGGAGTTTGTCATCTGGAGGCTCCCATGTTGCCCCACAAATACCAGGACCTGGGTTCTGGTCTCCTGGGAGTTCGTGATCTCTCAGGTTTGCTACTGACGTTCCTTTTGACTGTTTTTTGGACTTACATTGTCCTGTTTTTCCTTTTTGATGTTTTTCTTCCTCCTCATTTTTTTCGCTTCCTGGCGAGGCCTTTTTTGGGCTGGGTCTCACCTGGTCACTTTTTCCTTGTGAATCGGTGCCTCTGTGTCGCGTCTGCGGCACAGACTGCATCGGAAACTGTATGTTTAATGATTGTTTTACATGACCAAAATGCATTTATTTTATGGTGTACTGCTTCTGATCGCTGTTTAGACCCCCCCTTTCCATGGCTCTGAGATTTCACTCATATAATGTTAAGGGACTGAACTCTGTGCAGAAGCACTGGTTAGCACTTAAGGAGTTCCGCACTTCGGGTGCAGATGTAATTTTGATTCAAGAGACTCATTTTCGTTCAGATGGTTCTTTTAAATTTGCTTCCAGGTATTTTCCCACTGCCTTCTTGGCCTCTGATCCTTTGGGCAAGGGCGGAGTGGCAGTCCTGATAAAGAAAACATGCCCTATTCGGGTTAAAGATTCCATGTTAAATCCCCAAGGGAGATTTGTGGCATTGGTCTGTGATTATCTGTCCACCTCTTTTACGTTGCTTAATATCTATGCCCCTAATTTGGGTCAATTTGGTTTCTTTGATGACGTTTTTCACTCTACCTCTCACCTGTGGCAACCGTTCACAGTGGTGGGTGGTGATTTTAACCTCATCATGTCTCCGCGTAGAGACCGTCAATCACTGCATAATGACATGCCCTAATGACGGCTCCAATCCCAGGCTAAGGCATTCCGTAGATGTGTCCGCTCTCACAGGCTGTTTGATTCCTGGCGAATCAAGCATTCCGTTCACAAACAGTTTTCTTTCTATTCAGCTGCACATAAAATGCACTCTAGGCTAGATCATTTTTTCATCTCCGCTCCACTTATACCCTGCGTGGTTACCTCTGACATTCTCCCCATCTCCTGGTCGGACCATGCCCAAATCATGATGGAGGTTTCCTTGACCTCCCCACAACCCAAAGCATGTCATTGGAGTCTGAATGATCATCTTCTCCAATCTCAGGAGATCCGGGATAGACTGACCCGGAACCTGCAGGAGTTTTTTTATTTAAATGAGGGTTCTGTAGAGGTGGTGTCCACTTTGTGGGAATCTCACAAGGCTTTTTTTCCGGGGCCTTTGTATAGCAGAGGGCTCCCGTCTGAAGAAACAGACGGAAGGCCTGCGATCTTCTCTTCTGGCCGACCTTCGGGTGGCGGAGTCCCGGCTTGTGAGCTCCCCCACTGTGTCCTCCCTACGTAAAGTAGTGGGTCTCAGGGATAGACAAGTCCTTAGAGCTGTCCAAAATGGTCCTGGTCATGGTCACGTCAGCCTTTTTACGAATACTCCAACAAACCTCATAGGATGCTGGTTAACCAGCTCCATCCCAGGCCTTTTCATTCGGTCCCGGATCTCCTGGTCCGAGCAGACGGTACCCCAACTCATTGTCCTTACAACATGGCTGAGGAGTTCGGTGATTTTTTTAGTAAATTGTATAACTGCCTTACCCCTGAACATCGGTTCAATTTTACCCAAGAAAATTTTGAAGCTTTTTTCAGGACCTGTCTCTCCCCAAACTCTCAGCTGCTGATCTCTTGAAGCTAAACGTGGATATCTCCTTCGACGAACTTGCCTCTACGGTGAAACATTTGCCTTCTCATAAGGCTCCGGGCCCAGATGGTCTACCCTATCTCTATTATAAATCCTTTCTGCCCACCACTGCACCGCACCTCCTTGAGCTCTATCTCTCTCTGTTGAAAGGCAAGATCCCTCACCCCCAATTTACTCACTCCTATATCTCGGTCATCCCCAAACCGGGGGAAAGATGCTTCCCTTCCTGATAATTACAGACCAATAGCACTGTTAAACTCTGACTATAAAATTTTTACTAAAATCCTAGCTAATAGACTCGCTAATGTTGTCCCCAAACTGGTAGATCGGGATCAGGTGGGGTTTGTTCAATCGCGCCATGCTGGTGATAACACTAGGCGCACGGTGGACCTGATCGACCTTCGCGATCGATTCCCCCGTCCAACGCTGGTTCTCAGTTTAGACGCTCAAAAGGCCTTTGATCGTCTCAGCTGGCCCTATCTCTTTTCTACTTTACAAAGATTTGGCCTGAAGGGCCCATTCTACAGAGCCATCAAGGCTCTTTATGCCCCTGTCACTGCTCAGGTAAGATTGTCCTCTGCCTTTGTGTCGCCTCGGTTCTACATGTCCAACGGCACCCGTCAGGGGTGTCCTTTATCCCCTTTACTTTTTATTTTGTGTCTGGAGCCCTTGGCTGCGGCCATTCGCTCCCACCCGGATATTACGGGGGTCCTGATGCGACACAGAATATAAGCTTTCATTGTTTGCAGATGACATCTTGCTGACCTTGACTAATCCTCTGGTGTCCTTGCCTTCATTGTATTCAGTGTTGTCATCTTTTAGTGCTATCTCGGGCTATAAGATCAACACCTCCAAGACTGAAGCCATGCCCCTACATGTCCCCATAGACCTGCTGTCCCAACTGCAGAGTTCGTACCCCTATCGATGGTGTCCCGCTGCCCTTAAGTATTTGGGGGTCCATCTGACTCATTCCCACTCTATGCTATATAACTATCTAACCTAACATAGCTAACTATGTCCCTTTGTTTGGTGAAATTTCTAAATCTCTTAGACAGTGGATGGGTCTCCCATTGTCAGTCTTGGGACGTGTAAATGTGTTAAAAATGTCCATTTTACCCAAATTACTTTACTTGTTTGATACCCTCCCTGTAGCGATCCCCCTGGCCCACCTTAAAGCGTTGCAGAGGTCTTTTCTTAACTTCATCTGGAAAGATGGCAATCATAGGTTAGCTGCTGCAGTGGTGTTTTCCCCGAGGAGGAGGGGGGTCTTGGTGCTCCTGACATTATTAAATACTATTATGCCTCTCACCTCCGTGTGGCGTCCTCCTGGTCTTCCCTGGTGGCCCCCAACCGGTGGTCAGAGATTGAGCGGGGTGAGATCTTCCCGGTCCACCCTTGCTCCCTCCTGTGGTCGCCTGTTTTACATACTGATAGGGTGCTAAGGGAGATGTGTCTGGCTACCATGAGGGTCACCATGGAGGTTTGTCGCAGGTGTTTCCTTAGGTTCTCTCTCTTCGCCATGCCCTCCTTTGACCAGTGTCCTGTTTAACCCTTTGATTCCGGATGGTCTTCAGAGCGGTAGAGTATGGTCCTGGACCCATGCCCCTCTTTTTCAACTTCGCAATCTAGTCCATCCGATGTCTCGCATCTTTTTCTCTTTTGAAACGCTGCGAGCTAAATTTGCACTCCCCAAAACAGACCTTTTATTTCTATCTTCAGGTGCGCCACTTTTTTAGGTCCCTATCGCCCTCTCTGTCTTTAGAGCGGCCGTCCGCATTTGAATACTTGTGTGCACATGGCCCACACCAGGGACATTTAGTATCCACCATTTAGAACATTCTTCACGATGCCATTCCTCTGACTGAAGACTATCATCCCTATATGAAAAAATGGTCCAAGATCTTGCAACTAGGGATGCACCGAATAATCGGCGGCCGAACATTATTCGGCCGAAAATAGAAAAAATAGCACTTTCGGTGTTCGGCCGAATAAGTCAAAAGGCCGAATAATTTTGTGCCGAATAATAGGGCTGAACGATAGTCGATATGATATTGACTATCGTTCTGTGGCCGTAGGCGATATTCATATCGCCGAGGTCACGATATTTACAGGGGGAAGGGACTCGGAGGAGGACAGGAGGACTCACAGACTTCCGTGTTAGGCAGGGGAAGCCGGGACACTTCAGCGGTGAGCATACATACATTACTCACTCGTGCACTGCAACCAGCCCCACACATTCAGTGAGTCTTACTCTCCTCCCTAGTTTTTTCAATGGCACATTCAGGAAGCCAATCACGCCGTGATTAGCTGCACAGCGAACCAATCACGCGTGCCTGCACACCTGATTGGTTCCGCTGTGCCGCTACTCACGGCGTGATTGGCTTCCTGAATGTGCCATTGAAAAAACTAGGGAGGAGAGTAAGACTCACTGAATGTGTGGGGCGGGCTGCAGTGCACGAGTGAGTAATGTATGTATGCGGCTGTGCTCCTTTCCAGGCTCCTACTAGTCCACCTCCAGCCTCCTACTACTACCACTATGAAAGACTGCCTATCACTGTATAATCTGATCGAGTCCACACTGACACTGACTGACTGTCACTGAGTAATTGATGTTACCACATTAACCCTGACCTGCCCAGTGCCCTGTATCTGCAATTAAAATTTACAAGGCTGCCTGCATGCTTCCTGATTTCCATTCCCAGCATCCTTCCCAATCCCTACAGTGTCACTAACATTAACCTTATGGTACAAGGCTGCAGTGTGCACTGAATCCCATTCCCTACAGTAACATTTAGGGAGAGAGAGAGACATGAGAGGACGAGAGAGAGAGAGAGAGACATGAGGACAAGAGAGAGTGAGAGGACAAGAGAGAGTGAGAGGACAAGAGAGAGTGAGAGAGAGACACGAGAGGACAAGAGAGAGGACAAAAAATTGGCAAAATAAATGGAAAAAATGCAAAACACCGCGTTCGGTATTCGGCCTTCGGCCAAACATTTTATTATTATTCGGCTTCGGCCAAGAATTTCATTTCGGTGCATCCCTACTTGCAACGTCCAATTCCTCTACCTCTATGGAGCAAGATTTGGACCTCTGCTTTTAAAGCATCCAGATGTGTGGTGCAGAGAGAGACCACCTTAAAAATTATTCTTTTTTTGGTACAGTACCCCAGCTCGTCTCCAAAAAATGAATCCTGCTTTGTGAATAAAGGGTAGGGTGATGGCGCTGCCTATAGGTGAGGTTTAAAAACGTAATAAACACATAAATCATATATTCAAATAAGGTGACTGTTGCAAATAAATAAATAATCTCTTATAATGTGCAAATCAATTAAAGTGCTAAGAAAAATAAGGTGCTAAATCAGTGCAATGTTGTCGTGCACATGCAACAATTCCCAACTGTATAGAACAGTGTAATAAAAGTGCTAGGAGTGCTAGTGGAACTGATATGTATAAATATAATTTTTTAAAAAAGAACGAGTGGTATATAATAAAAACACAGTACAAATACGTGCTAATGTGCTATAAATGTGAATAGTCCAAATTATAATAATATTTATAGTCCAGTGGCTAGGTATACTGTAAGGAATGTCCGAAAGGGTTTATTTATATAGATATAGAGCTGGGTGGGTAGTTGGTGAAAATCATACAAATACCAGAGGGTGACCCCGTGCTGTGTGGTAGGGTGCTGTGTGGTAGGGTGCTGTGTGATCCTTTCTGGTAAAAAAGCTCACTCACCAGAAACACCCACCCCACACAGGGGTATAAGGCGGGTGTGTAAAGGTCAAAAGGTCTCAATGTCTCCCCTCCTTCTGGATCAGCAGGTCCCTAGAGTAGCCTTGGAGGTATCCCTGGGGTGCTCAATAGGTCCTGGAGGTATCCCTGGAGGTCCTAACCGGAGATGTCCCTGGGGTACTAGTGGGTCCTGAATCTCCTATAGGCAGGGGATGTTCTGAGGGGTCCGCCAGGTGTAACTCATAGCCGTGTACTGTACGCATTTCGTAATCAATACGTCCTCAGCAGCCTGGCTGCTGAGGACGTATTGATTACGAAACGCGTACAGCGTGTCGCGTCACTTCCGGTTCCTGCACATCGAGAACGAGGCTTGGACAGCACTGCGCTCCATACTCTTATCCGTGCCCATTTAACTACTTCTGATTGTGAGTACCCCTCTGTTGTTTACTTAATAAACTATCCAAACGGTATTACGCTATGTGGTTTGTTTATCCATTATCCCCTGGTACACGGCTATGAGTTACACCTGGCGGACCCCTCAGAACATCCCCTGCCTATAGGAGATTCAGGACCCACTAGTACCCCAGGGACATCACCGGTTAGGACCTCCAGGGATACCTCCAGGACCTATTGAGCACCCCAGGGATACCTCCAGTTAGGACGCCCAAGGCTACTCTCGGGACCTGCTGATCCAGAAGGAGGGGAGACATTGAGACCTTTTGACCTTTACACACCCGCCTTATACCCCTGTGTGGGGTGGGTGTTTCTGGTGAGTGAGCTTTTTTACCAGAAAGGATCACACAGCACCCTACCACACAGCATGGGGTCACCCTCTGGTATTTGTATGATTTTCACCAACTACCCACCCAGCTCTATATCTATATAAATAAACCCTTTCGGACATTCCTTACAGTATACCTAGCCACTGGACTATAAATATTATTATTATTTGGACTATTCACATTAATAGCACATTAGCACGTATTTGTACTGTGTTTTTATTATATACCACTCGTTCTTTTTTAAAAAATTATATTTATACATATCAGTTCCACTAGCACTCCTAGCACTTTTATTACACTGTTCTATACAGTTGAGAATTGTTGCATGTGCACGACAACATTGCACTGATTTAGCACCTTATTTTTCTTAGCACTTTAATTGATTTGCACATTATAAGAGATTATTTATTTATTTGCAACAGTCACCTTATTTGAATATATGATTTATGTGTTTATTACGTTTTTAAACCTCACCTATAGGCAGCGCCATCACCCTACCCTTTATTCATACTATATTTAGTCTCCGGACTAAAACACAGGGCGGCTGCAGCCTATTCTTATTTAAAATTATTTATATTTTCACATTCATACACCTAGGTTACACATCCTTGTCTTATCCAAATAGAATTCCTTCGCGCGGAGTTTATACATTGTAATTCTGCTTTGTGCTGGCGATATGGGGTCGGGGTGGGCACTTTGTTTCACATTTTTTGGCAATGTACTGATATTCAACCCTTCTGGAACATGGTTATGTCATTACTATTCACTATTACTGTGTTACTAGTTTACAATTGCCTTTGGATCCGTTGCACTACCTGCTGGACCTTCCATTCCCCGGCATTCCCAAGTTAATAAATTGGCTTCCTTTATACTACTAGCAGCCAGGTGGGCTATTCCGCTTCATTGGCTCCAACGAAGCCCTCTACTGCGATTGGTTTTGGAGGTTCGGGGGATGGAACACCTTACTGCAATGGTCCATGATGAAGTGTCTAAATTGAATGCGGTTTGGGCTGAATGGGATCTTTATCATTCTAATTTGCATTAAGTTCTGTTGTCCTCCCTGAGGGTATGGTTTTCTGTTTACTTCCCCTTCCTTATGTTTCCATGCGATCTTAAGTGCCTTGTACTATTTTTCTTATCAATGCTGTTAATGTATTGTTCTATACATGGGGGCACCGTCCCTTGTTTTGTAATGTTGGGTTTTTGTTTTTTACCCTGATCTGTTCCTATTCATTGTACTCTTTTCTAAATAAAAAAAATTATAATTTAAAAAAAAAATGCAGAAAAGAAGGTAATTCAATGAATTAATTCTCTTTTAAACAGCAGCCTGCAAAACCTTGCAGCCAAAAAGTAGCATCTGAAGATGCCAACACATCTACCTTGTAGAATTTTGTGAATGTGTGCACAGACGACCAAATTGCTGTTGCAGAGTGCAATTGCCACCTTACAAACTTGTATCACTGACGCCTGATGGCGAAAAGCCCAAGAGGTCCTCAGCGCCCTAGTAGAATGCGCCTTCACAGGCAAAGGTGGAACATGACTCTTAATTGAATAAGCCTGTACCACCGTCTGCCTGACCCATCTGGATATGGTCTCAGTAGACGCAGCCAATCCTTTCCGAGGTCCGTCCGTGAGGACAAAAGCGAGCCTGATTTTCCTAAGGACTCAGTAGCCGCCAGGTAAACCCTGATTACCCTAACCACATCCAGGGAATGCAAGGAAAATTCTTTAGGATGCTTGGACTTAGGACATAATGTCTTCATTTAAATGCAAAACACGAGACCACCTTAGGAAGAAACGACTGATAAGCTTGAAGTACCACCTTGTCTCTATGGACCACCAGATAAGGTGAGCGGCAGGATAGAGCCGCCAATACCGACACTCTATGCACAGAGGCAATAGCCACTAAAAATGCTACCTCCTGTGACAGTGTAAGCAGAGGAATCTCCCTAATGTTTATCAAAGGAGGTTTTCTGAAGAACTGACAGTACCAGGTTAAGATCCCACGGAGGTAACGGGGACCTTATCGGGGGAGCGATGTGGTGAACACCCTGAATAAAGGTGCGACTCAAGGAATACGTGGCTAAAGCGCATTGAAAAAACACCAGCTAGAGCCAACACCTGGCCTTTGATAGTACCCAAGGCCAACCGCTCCTCCTCTTTGGAGGAAAGTCAACATCCCAGTCACTGAAAATAAACACGGAAGCACCTTAATGGATTCACACCATGCAATGTACAATTTCCACGTATGATGATAAATCTTTCGAGAGGTAGATTTTCTGGCCTTCAACAGTGTGGGAATCACAGTCAGAAAGACCCCTATTCTTCAATTCCTGGCTTTCAACAGCCACGCCGATAAGGCCAGCCATTGTAAAGCAGGATGGAAGAACGGCCCTTGAGACACCGGATCTTCCCTGAAAGGAAGCCTCCAAGGAGCAACAGTGACTAATCTCACCAGATCGGTGTACAAGACCGGCGAGGCCAGTCTGTAGCCACCAGAATTACTGGAGTCCCTTCCATCTCTATTCTGCGCAGAAGCCTTGGCAGCAGTTTTAGTGGGGGAAACGAATAGATCAGCCGATACTGTCCCCAAGGAGCCACTAGTGCGCCTGTGGCGTCGGCCAAAGGATCCCGAGAATGGGCTTCAAACCTCTGTACCTTCCTGTTGAGCCGAGAGGCCAACAGATCCACATCAGGAGTCCCTCACCGGACACACAGCAGGTGAAACACCTCCGGGTGAAGGGAATATTCTCCTTGATCCAACACCTGACGACTCAGGTAATCCGCCTGCCAATTCTCCACTCCGGGGATATGCACGGCAGATAGGGTTGGAACAAAGTTTTCTGCCCATATTAGGAACTTGGCCACCTCTCGAGCCATCAGGACACTCTTGGTGCCCCCTTGATGATTGACGTAAGTCAAGGCAGTGGCATTGTCTGATTGAATCCGAACCGGACACCCTCGAAGGCGATTTCTCCAGTGAATCAAGCAAAGCTTTATTGCTCTGAGTTCCAGAATATTGATCGGTAATCTGGACCCCTTTAGAGTCCAGGTCCCCTGGGCAAACATCTTTCCAAATACTTCTCCCCAACTGGACAGACTGGCATCTGTGGTAACCACGGTCCAATACAGGGGAAGGAATGGCTTGCCCTGACGTAGAGCCAGGGAGAGGAGCCACCACAGCAGAAAACTTCTCGTGTTTTTGGCTCAGATTGTCCAAAGATTTTGGATCCTTGCTCCACTTGACAAGAATATCTCCTTGCAGAGGTCTCATGTGGAACTGTGCGAATGGAACCTCCTTGAAGGTAGACACCATCAGGCCCAGCCTTCACATGCAAGTCCATAGAAAGGACCGTTTGCTGGATAACAGCAGGCGAATCTCCCTCAGCAATTTTTGCAGTTTGTCCAGAGGAAGAAACACCCTCGCTGAAGCGGAGTTCAGAGTCAGTCCCAGATAATGCAGTTTGGCGGGTAGGACTAGAGCAGATTTCTTGCAGAGTCCATACAGTGATGGTTAAGTCAGTCAGCAAGGCTAAATGGGAGTCTGCTCCTAAGAGGAGATCATCCAGGTACCCCAGTATCGCAATCCCCCGCTGTTGCCAAAACTTTGGTGAAGACCCTGGGAGCGGAGGCGAGACCAAAGGGTAACGCCGCGAATTGATAATGCTCCTCGCCTTCAACGAAGCAAAGGAAACGCTGGTGTCCAGCGTAAATAGGGATGTGAAGGTAGGCGTCCTTGATATCGATAGAGGCCAAAAGGTCTCCTTGGTGTAGGGACGCCACTACCATGCAAATGCACTCCATTCAAAACTTCTGTACCCGCACAAAGTAGTTCAGAGCCTTGAGATCCAAGATAGGACGCACTAGCCTTCATTCCTGGGCACAGTGAACAAAAGCGTTCCCGAGAGGGAACAGACTCAATCACCCCTGCAACAGCAAATCTTGTACCACCTCTCGTAGATCCCTTAACCGGTTGGAGATAGGCGTAGATCGGGTGGCCAGAATCTGTCCAATGGGCGAGACCTGGAACGGTTTGTGGACCCACTCCTCTTGAATCAAGAAGGTCCATGGTTCCAGAAAAAACTAATACGTACCCCCCACCCCAGTTACGGGTGAGGGCTTAACTGCAAAACTGGAGGGGCCTGCTCTCGGGTTACCTGACTACGTCTTCTAGGAACCCCCAGATGATCTTAATGTCTTCGATCCTTCACCTGCGGCCTGAGGCACGAAAGGGCCACTTGTATGCTGAAAAGGAGGGACCCCGTCGTGATGAGGTGCCTTGCCCTGAGCAGATTGATGAAGAAGAGTACTCTTCCCACCAGTAAGTCCCTTGATAAGTTCGTCCAAAGAAGAACCAATTAAGCGATCCCCTGTAAAGGGCAGGTCTGACAGAGCTTCTTGTAAGCCTAGTCCGCAGACTAGCTTTTTAGCACCACCATGCGTCTCATGGTTACCCCTACCGCAGATACTCTAGCCGCATCTAAAAAGACGCATCACATATACATTTTAAACCTTGGACCATTTTGTCCACCAGTTCGGCAACGTCCGGGGGAAACTGTCTCATGTCAAAATCACTCTTCAAGAGCTTTGCCCATTCCATAATGGTCTGGCACACCAGAGCGATGTAAGTGGCGGGACAGTGTATCATCCTTCTACCAACAGGGTCTTTAAAGACCGGAGACTCCTCCACCAAAATCACAGTGGATTTGTTCAGTCTGGAGACTGGGTGGTTTACCTTCGGTGGAACGGTCCATTTTTTGATCACAGCATCCGCAAAGGGATAGTGTCTCGTGAAACGCTTCGGCACCACTAACGTGTTTAGGGCGCCCCCACTGTTCACAATTGTTGACAATTTTATCAAAAAGTATGGACAAGGGAAAACCCTGACCGACTCTGGGTTTTGCGGGGGCCAAAACACACCTGCGCCAAAATCCCAGCAGGGAACTAGGCCCTTACTCCTGACTAGGCAGAAAAAACTGAATGCCTATAGCAGAGTGAGTGGGTGTATACCCCAAGGGACTGCCCTATAGGCGTTGTAAATATTTTTCCTGCCTAGTGTCCTACTCCTGTAGGAGGCAGCATAACTTAATGGTTAAGAAGAATATGGTGCTGCGTCTGTCAATGAACTATAGAAAAAAAGGATTTTTAATACAGAAATGTTGGCTTACTGAAAAGTACGCCAATGTACAGTATAGTTTGCACTCAATACTTGGTAAGGGCTCCTTTTGCATAAATTACTGCATTAATGCGGCGGGCATGGAGACGATCAGCCTGTTGCACTGCTGAGGTGTTATGGAAGCCCAGGTTTCTTTGATAGCGGCTTTCAGCTCATCTGCATTGTTGGGTCTGGTGTCTCATCTTCCTCTTCACAATATCCCACAGATTGGGGTTTAGGTCAGGCGAGTTTGCTTGCCAATCAAGCACAGTGATACCATGATCATTAAACCAGGTATTGGTACTTTTGGCAGTGTGGGCAGGTGCCAAGTCCTACTGGAAAATGAAATCAGCATTTCCATAAAGCTGGACAGCAGAGAGAAGCACAAAGTGTTCTAGAATTTCCTGCTAGAGGGCTGCGCTGACTTTGGATTTGATAAAACACAGTGGACTAACACCAGCAGATGACATGGCTCCCCAAATAATCACTGACTGTGGAAACGTCAAACTGGACCTCATGCAACTTTCTGTACCTTTTCACTCTTCCCCCAGACTCCGGGAGCTTGATTTCCAAACGAAATGCAACATTTTCTACAGCCCAAATTTCAATCTTCTGTTGGACTGGGGCTGAAATGAAGGTATTAATGACCCTTAGCACATCTGACCAGAACCCCGTAATAGTAGGGCACAACCAAAAAAAGTGAGAGAAATCCAGCTGTGATTGACCACATCTTCAGCACTACATAAGCTCTATGTACAATTTTGAACTGAATCAATCTATCCCGCATGGAAACTAATATTTTGAATGGGAGGTCCCATATGTCATCCCAATCATCATTATCTAAATGTGGTGCATCATTTAGCCACTTCGTTCTTAGAGATTCTAGGGAAGTCTAAGCGACTGATACCAGATGGATATACAGTATCTCACAAAAGTGAGTACAGCCCTCACATGTCTGTAAATATTTTATTATATCTTTTCATGTGACAACACTACAGAAATGACACTTTGCTACAATGTAAAGTAGTGAGTGTACAGTTTGTATAACAGTGTAACTTTTCTGTCCCCTCAAAATAACTCCACAGAAAGCCAATAATGTCTAAACCACTGGCAACAAAAGTGAGTACACCCCTAAGTGAAAATATCCAAATTGGGCCCAAAGTGGCAATATTTTGTGTGGCCACTATTTTTTTCCAGCACTGCCTTAACCCTCTTGGGCATGGAGTTCACCAGAGCATCACAGGTCACCACTGGAGTCCTCTTCCACTCCTCTATGACGACATTATGAAGCTGGTGGATGTTAGAGACCTTGCGCTCTTCCATGTACTGTTTGAGGATTCCCCACAGATACTCAATAGGGTTTAGGTCTGGAGACAAGCTTGGCCAGTGCATCACCTTTACCCCCAGCTTCTTTAGCAAGGCAGTGGTTGTCTTGGAAGTGTGTTTGGGGTCGTTATGTTGGCATACGTCTCTGAAAGGAGGGTATCATGGTCTGCTTCAGTATGTCACAGTAAATGTTGCCATTCATGGTTCCCTCAATGAATTGTAGCTCCCCAGTGCCAGCAGCACTAATGCAGCCCCAGACCATGACACTCCCACCACCATGCTTGACTGTAGGCAAAACACACTTGTCTTTGTACTCCTCACCTGGTTGCAACCACACACTCTTGACACGATCTGAACCTAATAAGTTTATCTTAGTCTCATCAGACCACAGGACATGGTCCCAGTAATCCATGTACTTAGTCTGATTGTCTCCAGCAAACTGTTTGCGGGCTTTTTGTGCATCATCCCTTCTGGGACGACAGCCATGCAGACCAATTTGATGCAGTGTGCAGCATATGGTCTGAGCATTGACAGGCTGGCCCTCCACCCCTTCAACCTCTGCAGCAGTGTTGGCAGCACTCATATGTCTGATTCCCAAAGACCACCTCTGGATATGACGCTGAGCATGTGCACTCACCTTCTTTGGTCGGCCATGGCGAGGCCTGTTCTAATTGGAACCTGTCCTATTAAACCGCTGTATGGTGTTGGCCACTGTGCTGCAGCTCAGTTTCAGGGTCTTGGCAATTTTCTTACAGTCTAGGCTTTATGTAGAGCAACAATTCTTTTTTTTCCCGAATCTTTAGAGATTTCTTTGCCATGAGGTGCCATGTTGAACTTCCAGTGGCCAGTATGAGAGAGTGATAACACCAAATTTAACACACCTGCTCCCCACTGACACCTGAGACATTGTAACACTAACGAGTCACATGACACTGGGGAGGGAAAATGGCTAATTGGGCCCAATTTGGACATTTTCATTTAGGGGTGTACTCACTTTTGTTGCCAGTGGTTTGGACATTAAAGGCTGTGAGTTATTTTGAGGGGACAGAAAATTTACACGGTTATATAAGCTGTACACTCACTACTTTACATTGCAGAAAAGTAATTTCTTCAGTGTTGTCACTTGAAAGGATATACTAAAATAGAGATACTGTAAATATGGGAGGTGGGATTCTCCGTACAGTAGCCAATAAATACCTGCTCAAGGTCTGACTTGATTAACAAGAGAGGCCTGTGAAAACTGGCTATTAAAGGCATGGGAGAGGTGATGCTAACTAAAGTTATGAGTAGGAGGTACATTAATCTCTGCTGATAGGCAGGCTAAAGGGCGTAGGGAACCCTGATCCACAATCTGGGAAATACATATGATTTTGTACTTGGTCTACACAAACGAATCTGGCAACATAAAAACGTAAGGTAAGGAGGGGTTCCTTCAGGGGTTCCTTCATAAGGACGTCATTAGGTGACACTGCCGTGTCTGGGTAATTTTCACAAGCCAAACCCACTTTCCAGGCCCTGATCGTTGTAATCATAGATGGGGTTAATGCACAGGGGGCCACGGAATATGAGAGCCTGTAGGGCCTCCAGGGATCCAACAACTGCCGTCTCAAGCATAGTGGACGAGTTAGTCAGATCCGGGGACAGCCATCAAGCAGCGGTGACCAATTAGGTGGCCAATAAATATTTATGGGGTCTGGAAAGGCTAATCCCCCCTGCAAATAGTGTGAGCAGTTTGTATCGTGGGGAGCAAGGGCCCCATAAAAAAGGCAGAAAAAATTTGATTCAGGCGGGTATAAAGGGATTTTGGAATCCACGCAGGTGAGTGACAGAAAAGGTAAATGAATTTAGGGGAGTATTTTCATTTTTATTAAACTTATTTAGAGAGAGGGGCAGCAACTTCCATGCCTTCAACTGACACATAACATCCTGTATTACTAGGTCAAAATTAAGGGGAATATAGACAGGGGCCTGCCGAGAAACCCAGACCCCAAGGTATTTGAAGTGCTCAACCCACTGGAGAGAGAGATCTGTAGAAGTGGAGGCTTGGGCCCCAGGTTCAATGGGGAACAGTAAGGACTTAGTCCAGTTGACCCTGAGCCCAGTGAAGGTAGAGTAGGAGTTCAATACCGAATGTGGGGCGAAGAGCGAAGAGCCTCAGCAACTGGTTATATGGCAATAGCAAATAAGGTCAGAGAAAGGGCAGTCCTGACGAGTACCCCTGTGTAGAGTGAAGGGTGATGACAGACTGCGTGACGCACGCAAAACGCGTCAACGCGACACGCTGTGCCCCACACATCCACCAAGCCAAGCCTGAGCTTATCTCCTCTGCGGATTTAGACACCAGCATTTCATCTCAGAACACTTCCGGGTTGAGGACAGGAAGTGATGCCGCTCTGAGGGATGGTGCCTGCAGCCTTGGTCTGGTGTACAGGATCTGGGGAAAAACACAAGGCTGAAACATCTGTACAGCCACAATAGAGGCATGAGAGTATGTGGAACAAGCACCTGCTGGAGCATCCGTGGCACACTGAGGGATCGGTAAGAAAGTTTTCAGCTCTGTAAGAGCTCTGCATTTGCGGTATCTGACTGTGTTGCAACATATAAGAGATAATTCATCAAAACCGCACCGCCCCCCTGTCCCCCTCTCCCCTCTACAATTTTCAATTGGTCCCATCTTTGCCTCACTGCTTACATCCATTTAAGCCGCCCTTCCACCCACCCGTTGATTCAGCTATAACCTGCTGTTTTCATCAGACTTTCACTGCCCCTGTCTTCAGGACTCTGCTCACCAAAAGGACTTTCCCTAGCTCTTCATATCAGTGCCCCAGAGATATCTACTTGCAATATTCACCTTGAGGTCTGCTACTTGGTTATTCAAGGTCCGAGGTTTTCATTCAAGGGTGTTATGCCCTACACGTACATTGTTTGCGGTCCTTCAGTTGATACCGATGAATGGTCAATTCCTGTTAATATAGGAGGAACAAGACGCCTACAATACATCAATGCATTAGATGCCTGAAATGGCTGATCTTAGTAACTTTGTTTGATTCCCCAATATTTAGTTTTTTATGTCCTTGCATGAAGAGCTTGTTCCCTATTCCGCATCAATTTGAGTATTAAGCTATTGGCATGCATGCACCCATTCCATGTCTTGGAAGCAGTGACACACAGTCTGATCAAGGACCTGTCACTCCCATCCATGAGAACCGGTGCTTTTGGCTTGAGTGGTTGAGTGGGGCCCTTTGCATGTGTGTTAGTGTGAGCGTATGTGCTATTTCTGCCACTTTTGCGGGTTTCTAGGTCTGTATCATCTGCTTCACACAGCATATGATTTTTATAAAGTTTTTGTCTATTGAGCTACCAATAAAATTTGTTTTATTTGCAGTTGATAACCAGAGTTGAGCCTTCATTTTCTGCAGCCTATTCAAGGTGATTGTCTATAATCCCTAACCCTTTATTTTTCTGATGACAGACTACCCTCAACCTTACCGAGGCAGTTGGACCTTTGTAGAATACATTGAGCCAGTTTATGAAACATAGGGGGAATCCCATCCTATGGAGGGTCTCCCTTAGGAAAGGCCGCTCGACGGTTTTGAAGGCCTTTTCCATATCCAGAAAGGCCACCACCCTGGAGCCCTGTATAGAATGCGGTGAGTGTATATTTGTAAACAACCTGCAAAGATTAAGGCTAGGTTTCCACTAGTGCGGCTACGAAGTCGTGCTACTTCTAGCACGACTTCGTAGCGAAAGTAAACTGCGGCTTCAGTGAGACTTGTCCCTCATATATAGAGGGAAGTCGCACTGAAGACGGCTCAAAAGTACTGCACGAACTACTTTTGAAGTCGCCGCAACTGAAGCCGCGGCAGTGAAAAGGGGCCCCATTGAAAACAATGGCTTTTGACTTGCTGTGCGACTTGACATGTGTCAAGTCGCACCGCAAGTCGCACTAGTGGAAACCGAGCCTTATGTCTGTAGAATAAAAGGTCATAAATCCGGTTTAGTCTGAATCAATCACAGTAGGAAGCAATTTTTGCAACCGCAGTGTGAGGAGTTTGTTCAAAATTTTAAATTCATTGTTCAGCAGAGCGATGGGTCTGTATGAGGCACATAAATTTGGATCTTTAGAGGGCTTATAAATCAAAACAATGTGGGCGTGGCTCATAGATGGAGGTAATGCCCCCACTGCTAGGCAATGAGAGTATAAGGCAGCCAGTATAGGTGCTAAGAGTGTACTGTGTGTTTTATATAAGTCTATGGGGAGACGATTTGGGCCTGGTGCCCTACCCTACGGAAAAGAGCAGATGGTTTTTGCCACCTCATCAGCCGTGAAAAGGAGTTCAGTGTGGAATGTTCAGCATCTGTGAGCCAACCAAAAGCCACCTGATTCAGCATAGGAGCCAAGGCGTGAGGATAAAAATCTGTGGGTAGTGTGGAAGTATAGAGGACATCAATGACTAGGAATTGCCTCAAGATATCCTCCTGAGTAAAGGCTATAACCCTGGTAGGGAGTTGTATTTCAGGTATAGTGGTAATGGGCTGGACATGTTGCGCTAGAAGAGCCAAAAAACAACCGTTTTTATCACTCTGTTCAAAGACCGTTTGCTTGGCGTGATATTGAGCAAGACGAGTGGGCTCAGCCATATGTAGATTAAGTGAAAACAATTAACTTTTTGATGATATTCTAATTTTATGAGATGCACCTGTAGAACACATCTTGTCCCAAAATATAACATGCACGTACTGCAGCACACTATTCAATTCCAGTGTAATGGGAATGAAAAAACTGGCTTCAGCTCAAATCCCAGCCCATCGGACACACCCCTCTGACATGTTTCACCCCCATTGGGCTCTACAATCAGCATCCAGTTGTTATTATCAAAGGTTAACAAACTGAAGTTAGAATTTGATTGGTTACTATGTACAGCTGCACCAGATTCTGTGTGCACCGGTTTTAGTAAATCTCACCCTATATGTCATATACCAACCCAAGCCTTGACCTAGAACAATAAATTAAAGACATTACATATTATCTGCAGAAAATATTGGTAAAATAGGCTATAGAGCAAGAAAAAGGCCAGAAAATAAATCATTACTATGTAAATTGCCCTAAGTTAAAGAGGTTGTAAACCGATAATTTTTTTTTTCTTTTCTTTACATCCTGAAAGATAAAGACATAATGAGCTAGTATGCATCGCATACTAGCTCATTATCAAATACTTACCTTAGAACGAGCCCTCGCCGCGCCGCTCTCTTACCTCTATGACGGGCGACATGTACAGTCGCCCGTCTTCCGGGATCGCGGCATCCGGCCATCTGATTGGCCGGAGCCGCGGTGACGTCACTCCCGCGCGCGGGAGCCGACGGTCACGGCACAGGGCTCTGAAGGAACGGCACGATCTGCCGTTTCTTCAGAGCGCATGCGCCAGTGACGTCACTGGCTGCATCAAATGTAAATATCTCCTAAATGGTACATGTTTAGGAGATATTTACAGTACCTATAGGTAAGCCTTAACATAGGCTTACCTATAGGTACAACTTCCTGAGGAGGGTTTACTTCCTCTTTAAAGAGCAGGTCCACCTTTACAGTGTTTCATCCTATAACATACCTGCTAAGCCTACCTCACTTTCTTTCCTCTTCTTTTTTCCTCTCAAATTTTGTTGGTTCCCAAGTGTTATCAGTACACATACAAAAGTGGTTAGAAATACTCTTAACTCATTGTAACAGGATAACAACTGTGTATGTAAGAATATTTTTCTTAAAATCCCCACACAAGTGACATTTTAAAGTGTTAAGTACCAAACCATACAAATAACATACTGTAAATATATGGAACAAAGTGTACTTGTACATCAAATGTTTTCACATTTCATAAAAAAAAATATGTACTTATGATCGAACCTGTAATCTTGCTTCAAGAGTCTGTACCATTAGAGAATGATTTTCATGGTATTGACTTTCAGTGATTTCTCTGGCATCAACCTGAAATGAATAAAAAAAATATATGATTGTTGTACTTACCGTAAAATCCTTTTTTTTTTTTTTTTTGGAGTCCATTGAAGGACACGGTAAGTCTAAAACTTTCGGGTTATGCCATAGTCTACAGGAGAACTGAACCTTGGCTAACAAAACTGTACTCCAGCCCAGAATAACCCCTCCAAATACCAGCATGCTTCCATTTTGTAGCAAAGCAGTACCAAAAGCATGATCATAAACACAAAGGGATGGGCCCGGTGTCTCTCAATGGACTTCAAAAAACTGAATTTTTGTAAAATCTTACCTGTAAAATTCCTTTTTCTGAGTCCTCCGACAGTCGCCGCCACTTCATATTCATCACTAATGGGGTTATTGACCTTTGCTCCGCAGGAGTAGCTAGGCAACAAAATTTGTTAATATCAAAGCTTTTAGCATATCCCACCCCTAGGGGGTGGTCCCCTCAGTCAATACCTCCCTGCTTCCTGCATTCCCAACTCAGTTTCAGTAGCATAGCAGTAGAGTACATAAACAAACCCCAAAAGAGGGGCGGGGGCGGCGACTGTCGGAGGACTCAGAGAAAGGAATTTTACAGGTAAGATTTTACAAAAATTCCGTTTTCTCTTACGTCCTCCGACAGTCGCCGCCACTTCATATTCATCACTAATGGGGATGTCCCATAGCAGTGTAGACATGAGGGGTGGGAAAAAACGTAGCCGCGCCTAAAGCAACGCAGTACCCACATCAGAGAAAGGAACCTTACCAAAGTAAGAGAACCAACTGGGCAACAGGAAAAAAACGTGCTCAACAGGAGCAACAACCCAGGAAAACAAGTAACCTAGGGATAAAGACATCCCAACAGCCAAGGACCCAAAAAAAGGGACCCTAAGGCACTGCCGCACTAAGAACTTTGCGGCCAAAGGAAGCATCCGCCGATGCCTGAACATCCACCTTGTAGAATTTGGAGAAGGTGTGAACTGACGACCAAGTCGCCGCCTTACACACCTGGGCTACAGAAGCCTGATGACGATAGGCCCAAGACGTACTCAGAGACCTGGTAGAGTGCGCCTTCACAGGGAAAGGAGGAACCTTCCCCTTCAAAGCATAGGCTTGCACAATGTTCTGTCTGATCCATTTGGCGATGGTCGCAGCCGACGCTGCCATGCCCTTCCGAGGACCCTCTGGAAGAACAAAAAGAGAATCAGACTTGCGAAAGGATTTCGTCGATGACAGGTAAACCCTGATCGCCCGAACAACATCCAAGGAATGCAAAGCCACCTCCCTTGGATGCTTAGGCTTCGCGCAAAGCGAAGGCAAGACAATGTCCTCATTGAGGTGAAATTCCGAGATCCTCTTCGGAAGAAAAGAAGGGTTAGGTCGTAAGACCACCTTATCCAAGTGAATCACCAAGTAGGGAGAGCTGCAGGACAAGGCCGCCAGCTCCGATACCCTGCGAGCCGAAGTGATCGCCACCAAAAAGGCAACCTTCTTGGACAATAGAGACAACGAGATCTCCCTGATCTTCTCAAAGGGAGCATGTTGCAACACGGACAGAACAAGGTTCAAGTCCCATGGAGGTAAAGGGTCCCTCCGAGCAGGGGCCAAGTGTCGCACCCCTTGAACAAAGGTGCTAACCAAAGAATTAGACGCCACAGGGCGTTGAAAGAGAACGGCCAGCGCAGAAATCTGACCCTTAATCGTGGCCAACACCAAACGCTGGTCCACGCCCGTTTGAAGGAAAGCCAACACTCTCGATACCGAGTACGAACGAGGGGAATACCCCCTGGACTCACACCAGGCAAAATACGCCTTCCAAGTACGGTAGTAAATCTTCCCCGAAGAGGCTTTTCTAGCCTTGATCAAAGTGGGAATGACCTCAGGGGAGAGACCCCTATCCTTCAGGACCTGGCTTTCAACAGCCAGGCCGTTAAAGCCAGCGACTGTAAAGCAGGATGGAAGATCGGTCCTTGAGACAGGAGATCTTCTCGAAGAGGCAGACGCCACGGAGCGTCGACCGCCAGATTCACGAGGTCTGCGTACCAAGACCGGCGAGGCCAGTCTGGCGCCACCAGAATCACCGTGTGCGGTTCCGAGCCCAACCTGCGAAGGAGCCTCGACAGCAGCTGAATCGGTGGAAAGGCATACATCAGACGATACTGATGCCAGGGCGCCACTAACGCATCTGAGGCGTCTGCCCGAGGATCGCGCGTCCTTGCCACGAACCTTTCCACCTTGTTGTTTAGACGAGACGCGAACAGGTCCACATCTGGGGAGCCCCACTTCGCGCACAACATCTGAAAGACATCCGGGTGAAGGGACCATTCTCCCTGGTCCAGGGTCTGGCGACTCAGATAATCCGCCTGCCAGTTCTCCACCCCCAGAATGTGAACTGCAGATATCGCCGGGACGTGCGTCTCGGCTCAAGACGGAATGTCGGCTACTTCCCGAGCCGCTCGGGCACTCCTGGTGCCCCCTTGGTGGTTGATGTAGGCCACCGCTGTGGCATTGTCTGTCTGCACCCGAACCGGACGGCCCTGAAGCCTGTCCGTCCAACGCAGAAGGCAGAGATTTATCGCTCGCAATTGCAGAATGTTGATCGGAAGGGAGGATTCCTCCTCCGACTAAGTTCCCTGGGCGGACAGAACGCCCAGAACACCACCCCAGCCCGACAGGCTGGCATCCGTGGTGATCACCGTCCACGACAAAGGACGAAAGGACTTGCGCCCCGACACCGCCGGGGACTGGAGCCACCACAAAAGACCTCTTCGGGTGAGGCGGCTCAACGAAATCCGCAGATCCAGAGATTGCGGACGCCCGTCCCACTTGGCCAGGATCTCCACCTGAAGATCCCGTGTGTGAAACTGGGCAAAGGGAATCGCCTCGAAAGCCGAGACCATCAATCCCAGACACCTCATACATGTCCGGAGGGACGAGCACTGATTGTCCCTGAGGGACCTGACTTCGTCCTGAAGTGTCCGGAGCTTGTCTTCCGGCAGGAAGACCTTCGCTTGAACAGAGTCCAGTATCATCCCCAGGGAGGGAAGACGAACTGACGGACACAACGTTGACTTTGGCAAATTTCTCGTCCAACCGAACTCCTGCAGAGTCTACATCGTGATGGACAGGTCGTTCACCAGGCCCTGACTGGTTGCAGACCGAATCAAGATATCATCCAGATACCCCAAGACAGAGATGCCCTGGGCTCTCAATAAAGCCAGGACCGTCGCAAGCACCTTGGTGAAAACCCGCGGAGCCGAAGCGAGACCAAAGGGTAAACGCCACGAATTGGAAATGATCCTCCGCAATGGCGAATCGAAGGTACCTCTGGTGACCCTCGAAAATGGGAATGTGAAGATACGCATCCTTCAAATCGATGGAGGCCATGAATTCCCCCGGAACCAGGGCAGCCACCACCGAGCGCAGGGATTCCATGCGGAACTTGCGAACCCGCACAAAGTGGTTCAGAGCTTTCAAGTCCAGAATCGGACGTACCTTGCCCTCCTTTCTAGGCACAGTGAACAGATTGGAATAGAACCCCCGAAATCTGTCCCGATGAGGCACCGGAACCACCACTCCCTGGGCCCTCAGGTCCCGCACTGCCAGGTGCAGATCCTGCAAGCGCTCCGGAGACAGCTGAAGGTTTGAGGGGAAAAATCTGCCCGCCGGCCGAGAGAGAAACTCGATCTTGTAACCAGATTGAACGATTTCCTGAACCCACCTGTCCCGATTGAAGGGTTGAAGAAAACCGAGCAAACGTCCCCCCACCCCAGAACTGGGTGAGGGCGTCCCTTCAGGCCGTATTGTTATGGGCAGCGGACCCGGACTGGCCGGACTGGGAGCCTTGGCCCTTGAAGGGCTTGCCCTTATAGTGCGACCGAAAGGCACGAAAGGACCCCTGAGAGGGCCTAAACGAGGTATTCTTCTTACCACGAACAAACTTATTCTTGTGAGTTTGGGGCAAGAGAGTGCTCTTACCCCCAGAAATTCCCTTTATCAGAGTATCCAAAGATTCGCCAAAAAGGCGAGATCCCGCGTAGGGCAAATTAGCTAAAGTCTTGCGAGAAGATTGGTCAACAGACCAACATTTCAGCCATATCAGGCGACGGTTCAATACCGCCACACTTGAAAGACGCGCAGCCAAAGGGACCAAATCTAAGTCCGCATCACACAAATACATGACACCCTGATGAATTTGATCCACCATAGCCAAAGTTGTCGGCGGGGCAGAGTCAGCCACCAGGGTGCGCCTGAGCACCTGCGTCCAATCCGCAATAGCCTGGGCTGCCATAAAGGAAGCAAAAATAGGCTTCAGCATAGAACCAACCGTATAAGCAACCGTATAAGCATGACGGGTCAGAGACTCCAATCTCCTGTCCGTCGGGTCCCGGAACACCGGGGTATCCTCAGCAGGGATCGCAGTGGATTTATTCAAAACCGCCGCCGCGTGATCCACCTGAGGCGGCACACACCAACGCTCATCAGTGGTGGGTGTAAATGGATAACGCAGTTTGAACCTACTCGGCACAGCAAAAGGCTTCTTTAAATTGCGCCATTGCTCATCAACCGCGCGCTGAAATTCAGCAGAGCAAGGAAAAACCTGCAATGTTTTGCGTTTCCTTTGCATCCCATAAGAGGACATCAAAACAGGAGGACACGGTTCATCCTGCAAATGCAGCGTTTGCTTGATAGAAGCAACCAACTCATCCATGAGTGCAAGCTCTTCAGACGAGCCAGGGGGAGAATTATCAACCCCTTCTACCCCAGCCTCCCCCTCAGACCCCACAAGGTCTAGAGATGAGTGAGACCCTGAGAAGGGCACTCCAGCCATAGCAGCCCCATCGCCCTCCGAATCAGAGGAAATAGACACTCTGGGCCGTTTGGTGGATCGATCAGCCACCAGCATCTGCACCTGAGCAGCCAAGTTCGCCACAATAGTAGCCAGATCAGCCCCCTCGGGGGATGCAGCAGCCCCTTAGCCCCCCACCAAGGTGGGAGGAAACTTGCAATCCTGAGAATCCATGCCCCAGCAAAAGTAGAAAAAAAGGAGTACCGTCCCTTTAAGACCGCGGCGAGCGTAGCCCACCGCACCCTACTGAATACACCGACCCCCACAGGGATAAGAACACTGGGCAAGGAATACAGGAAAAGGAAAGGTAAAAACCTGGAGAGATCACACAGGCTGCTGCCACCGATCGCTGTCCCAGAGCAAAAGGAAGTGATGCAATGACTGACCGCCCTATAAAGCCTATGTAAGGCTACACAAACATGGCCGCTAGGCTGAGGATTCCTTAGGCAAAGAGAAAATGGCGCCGACATGTGGCCTGATCGATCGCCGCCAAAATGGCGGCGTTTGGCGCCAAAACGCCGCGCCGTACCACACAGGACTGGTCACCATAAACTTGCCGCAAAAAAATGGCGGGTCGCAGCAGCAATCGCCGCACAGCATGCCTAAGCCCAAACTGCTTCATGCATTCACACAGCAGAGCGGGAGAGCCCCCCCCCCCTCGCAGCCCACAGACAGGCAGCCATTCCACACAGGAATCTGACAGGGAGCTCCGCATTTACACAGACATGCAGGGTCACACAGTCCCAGACTGACACCCAAATAGACAGGTCCCCACATAGATTTACACTTACCAGTCCGGATGGCGTGGGGAGCTTTCTCCAGCGACCAAACCGCTGCACTGAGGACAGGGAGTGTCGCAGCCAGGATGCAGTGGAACTGCGGTGCGAAACCGCAATGGCGCCCAGTGAGGTAGCCACCTCACAGATAGCATCCCTGCAGCGAACAGGGATGGGTCGTTCAATATGCCAGGGAAACCTGCGCTGAACGCTCGATGGCAGGCTGGGAAGCCCCTGGCCCTGAACCCTGGGATCCAGGGTAGCCAGTCCGAGACCCAGCTCCGCACGATCATCTTCATCCGAAGAAGCGAACTAATGCTGAAAATTAACAGCTAAGTAAAAGAAAGAGAAAAAGACTCAAAATAAAATCAAAAAGAGAATAGAGGCTGAGACTGAGAGCCCCAGCACAGGAACAGCCAGCCTACTCCTAAGCTAGGCATTAGAAACTGAGTTGGGAATGCAGGAAGCAGGGAGGTATTGACTGAGGGGACCACCCCCTAGGGGTGGGATATGCTAAAAGCTTTGATATTAACAACACGAAGAAGAAAATGGATGGTACAACAAACGTTGTCCAAGCATATGTTGGCGGACTTTCGAGGCACACACTGAGTAAGCACACTTATTATTTTAAAATAATTGCTTTTTATTAAGAAAATTTAAAAGAAACAAAGAGCACTTTACAAATGTTGACAAAAATGTAGTTTCTTGTACATTCAAAGTTGATATGCACGCATTGTTGACAATAGGTGAGGGTTACAGTTGTGATACAAATCTGATAGGGTCAACGCGTTTCGCATTTACGCTTCCTCAGGACCTTAGATGATTTGGTAACCTCTTAATAAAACAAAAGCATATCATACGTTACTTTTTCACATATACACATGTATATACATACATCTGCAATAATATTTTACATACATAAATATTCATTGTATATGCGTGTGTGTCACTACATAGCCATGGGAGCAATAGAAGAGCGGATAAACCCACCTCCTCAACGTGCAGTGCATCATACTGTTCGACCGGGGGCTAGGCTCGATGGAAGGAGGCACCTCGGACCATAACCACCTGGATTGGTAGATTGTCAGGTAACGTTTATATAGATTTCTTTGTTATTTTTGATTATTTTTTGAAAAATTAGCGTCTATTATATGATACTCTAAATATATTTGATGGATATGGGAAGAGATAGGACGGCTGGGTAGAGGATGATACGTGGATCAATTGAGCGTCTTACACCTTAATATAAACAGTATGTTGATATTTATATTCTAACAGATTCTTCAGTTCTGATATAGTATATGTTTCTCTTTTTTCCTCAGGGTATATAAGTGAACATATTTGATGTTATTCTGTGAGATAGATATATCATACCATAGAAAAGAATAGGATAAGGAAAGACAGGGAAGGGAAATTAGAAGGAAAGAAAAAGAAGAAAAATGGGGGGGGGGGGGGGAGAAGGGAGAAAGAGAAGGGAGGAAGGAAGGGAAGGGAAAAGGGGAGAGAAGTGGGTAGAGGAAAGGAGGGGGGATAAGGGATGAGGAGAGGTAGGAAAAAATGGGATGAGGAGAAGGGGAACGGGGGAAAATAAATGGTGTGCATATATATAGTCACGGATATATGGTGTAATTTAGATATACCTTATAATATTTTATCTCTATGCGCTCCAAGGTAACAAAAAAGAGAGTATAAAGATATCAGTGCGGGTCCAAGAATTTAATTTATATCAGATCCTATAGTCCCCTTAGACCCACTATTCTTTTGGGGGGGAGGGAGAGAGGAGATTTTTTGTACTTACAATTCACTTATATTCTTATGCATCAAAAAATGGAGGTGTCCTTGTTATGGACAATCTCTGATGGCTTGCTATTAAAGGAGATTAAACAGTCCCGCATCCAGCTGGTAATAGTAAGAAGGTCCCCTCATGCTAAAGATAGAAGGTAGAAATATAATCTGTTGGTGTTGACTATGCTAATAAATGATACAGATTATCTTCAAGATAGGCTATATGTTCTAACTCTCTTTCACATGGAAAGTCAATGTACTCACATGTTGCTTTGTCCACACTCGTATCCCAGCCGCCATATCCTATTCCCTGGTGGTTTAGTGGTCTAAATAGGTCCCACACACCGGCTGCTAATCAGCACAGGTGTTCGGCATTGGCCGCGGCGCACCGGATGTGCGTCATCGGTCGCCGCCGGAGATGACGTTCATCAGAACGTATCTCATGTCGGAAGTGGGAGGGGGCCAATGGAAGCGCCATCAGATTATATTTCTACCTTCTATCTTTAGCATGAGGGGACCTTCTTACTATTACCAGCTGGATGCGGGACTGTTTAATCTCCTTTAATAGCAAGCCATCAGAGATTGTCCATAACAAGGACACCTCCATTTTTTGATGCATAAGAATATAAGTGAATTGTAAGTACAAAAAATCTCCTCTCTCCCTCCCCCCCAAAAGAATAGTGGGTCTAAGGGGACTATAGGATCTGATATAAATTAAATTCTTGGACCCGCACTGATATCTTTATACTCTCTTTTTTGTTACCTTGGAGCGCATAGAGATAAAATATTATAAGGTATATCTAAATTACACCATATATCCGTGACTATATATATATGCACACCATTTATTTTCCCCCGTTCCCCTTCTCCTCATCCCATTTTTTCCTACCTCTCCTCATCCCTTATCCCCCCTCCTTTCCTCTACCCACTTCTCTCCCCTTTTCCCTTCCCTTCCTTCTCTTTCTCCCTTCCCCCCCCATTTTTCTTCTTTTTCTTTCCTTCTAATTTCCCTTCCCTGCCTTTCCTTATCCTATTCTTTTCTATGGTGTGATATATCTATCTCACAGAATAACATCCAATATGTTCACTTATATACCCTGAGGAAAAAAGAGAAACATATACTATATCAGAACTGAAGAATCTGTTAGAATATAAATATCAACATACTGTTTATATTTAGGTGTAAGACGCTCAATTGATCCACGTATCATCCTCTACCCAGCCGTCCTATCTCTTCCCATATCCATCAAATATATTTTAAGGTAATTAGGATTTTTGTTATAGAGTATCATATAATAGACACTAGAATTTATTTTTCAAAAAATAATCAAAAATAACAAAGAAATCTATATAAACGTTACCTGACAATCTACCAATCCAGGTGGCTATGGTCCGAGGTGCCTCCTTCCATCGAGCCTAGCCCCCGGTCGAACAGTATGATGCACTGCACGTTGAGGAGGTGGGTTTATCCGCTCTTCTATTGCTCCCATGGCTATGTAGTGACACACACGCATATACAATGAATATTTATGTATGTAAAATATTATTGCAGATGTATGTATATACATGTGTATATGTGAAAAAGTAACGTATGATATGCTTTTGTTTTATTAAGAGGTTACCAAATCATCTGAGGTCCTGAGGAAGCGTAAATGCGAAACGCGTTGACCCTATCAGATTTGTATAACAACTGTAACCCTCACCTATTGTCAACAATGCCTGCATATCAACTTTGAATGTACAAGAAACTACATTTTTGTCAACATTTGTAAAGTGCTCTTTGTTTCTTTTAAATTTTCTTAATAAAAAGCAATTATTTTAAAATAATAAGTGTGCTTACTCAGTGTGTGCCTCGAAAGTCCGCCAACATATGCTTGGACAACGTTTGTTGTACCATCCATTTTCTTCTTCGTGTTATGTAATATTAGGATTATGGCATCAAAGGGGCAGCTCCCAATTCGTATTTGATATTAACAAATTGTGTTGCCTAGCTACTCCTGCGGAGCAAAGGTCAATAACCCCATTAGTGATGAATATGAAGTGGCGGCGACTGTCGGAGGACGTAAGAGAAATAGGATTTTAGGGTGAGTACAAAAATCCTTTTTTTCTCATCCATTAAGGGACACAGGAAGTCTTTAGACTTCAGGACACAGAAAAGCAGTCCAACTTAGAGGTCAGCAACACAACAAACGTACGTTGACAATCCCACGAAAGTGACAGAGAACTGTTGACTTCCTGTTGACTCAAAAAAATATTTTATAACCAAAAGATGACATCAGATTGGGCTGCAACATCCACTTGGCAGAACTTAGAGAACACATGAATAAGAGACCATAAAGTTGCCTTACAAATCTTGGAAATGATCGCTTGATGCCAAAAAAGCTCAAGAAGAAGCAGTCACAGATCTAGCAAAGTGCACCTTGAGAGGTAAGGCTGGAAGCTGATCCTTGAGACGATACCCTTAGATGATGATCTGCTTGAGCCACCTAGAGATGTTAGGAGAAGAAGTTTGTGCACCCTTACAGAATCTATCCAGATTACAAAGAGGAATTCCTGTAAGAAGCAGTAGTTGAAAGACAGACTCTCACAACCCAAACCTCACCCAGACCATGGAGGGAAATTTAGTGAACTGAAGTAGAACAGAAGGAAGGGAGAACAATATCCCGCTTGAGGTGAAGGGTAGAAACTTCCTTAAGAAAGAAGGAAGTCATAGGCCTCAAAACCCTCTTGTTCTTATGCAAAAGCAGAATTGATGTTTTGAAGGGTAAATCTACCAGTTCAGATACTCGCCCAGCAGAGGCGATGGCTACAAGAAACCACCGTGGCAATATCTGACTGAATCCAGATTAGATAATCCTCCGGAAGAATAGTCCAAAAGCTGCAGAGACATCCAAATCATCCGACGTTCCAGGATGCTGATCAAAACACCAAACTCCTCTGATGACCAAGTCTCCTGCACCAACAAGGTGCCTAGGTCTCCTACCCAACCCAACAGGCCGGTGCCCAACATGAGAATCCTCCTGTGGCTTTTCTTCACCCCATAGCCAGCTGCCTATCCACTAGGCCATGGGTGCTCAACCTGTGGCTCTCCAGCTGTTGCAGAACTACATATCCCATAAGGCATTGCAAGGCTGACAGGTAGAAGCATGACTTCCAAAAGCAGAGGCATGATGGGACTTGTAGTTCCGCAACAGCTGGAGAGCCACAGGTTGAGCACCCATGCACTAGGCCATGGCCAATCTGGTCCTCAAGATAGACAAATCACTCTGCCTACAGACAGGATTAAAGTGTAGGTAGTTTTGGTTAGAATGGAGAGGGATTGGAAGACCTGTCAGTTTTTATTGGTGTTTGTGCCCCAATAGGGATACTCACCCTCCCTATTTATCCTGTTTATTGTTATCATTGAAAGTGAAAGTAAAAGAAAATTCAGAATTTTGGGTTGACATCAGAACAGTAATAGAGGGAAAATATTCCAATGGGGACACTAGTTTTGGTGACCCAGGTGACACCCCAGGATTTTCTCACTTTGGAGGTATTTCCTCTAACTTCCTTTGGCTTTGAAATCTTTTAGCTATGGCACAGGAAGTAAATGGATATTTCTCCTATGGGACACAGGTGGCTAAAAAAACCTGACAGGGGTTATAACCCTCCCTTACTCTATCAAAAAAAAAAAAAAAAGACGTTTTGCCTTTAGATACATGTTAACTTTTCTCAGGCAACAGAAAGTTACAGTGTAGAGGTTGGAGTCAAACTGGGCCAATCAACTGTTTGAAAAGAGACTACCATCAGATCGAGAAATTAGACATACAAGAGGCATGTGAGACATACATAAGCAGAGAATCGGAAGGCACCTGGACTCAAGAGTTCAAATCAGAGACAAAGAGTGTCAATTTTCTCCTGTGGAAGGAACTGTCTGGCCTGAGCTGTGCCCAGGCCTAGATCCAGATACCCCAAACAATGAGCCCTTTTATACAATGGGGGTTCAGGATCAATCCAAATTGCTGTAACATCTGAATGTTAACATCACATTGTTCAAAAAAGCCCACACTGTCTGTTATAGGTACCCCTGTATCCCACAAAGGGGATGCCATGAGAACACTACAGAGCTAGTCAGGGGAGCAGCACCTTGGTGCATATGAGTGTCTGAAAGGCAAAGCCACAAACTGTTAGTGCAAGGACCCCATTGCTAACTGTAAGAGTTGCTGATATGCCTGAATGAAGGTGACTTGTAGTAGGTCCTTGATGTCCACAGAAGCCAGAACATCTCCCTGGTAAAGGGAGTTGATGACAAATTCGGTAGATACTTTGAAGGCTTTTTAAACTCAAACGAATACATTTAGAGCTTTGAGATCCAGACTGGGGTGAATGTCTCCTTTGGGCTTGGAAACAGTGAACATGATTAAAACCATTGGAACCATTCTGCCACAAAAACTGGAGAAATGACAGCTTTATCAAGAAGAACCAAGAGGGTTTCATGGAGGGCTGTAAATCTTTGCAGTGACACAGGAAGGTTGAAATGAGAGAACAGGGCAGGGAGCAAAACTACTACTGGAGAGCCTTGAGAAAGTCACATGACCAGTGATGAAACTAGTCAAGCCAAACAGGAAGTGCGAATGGAATGCATGGTAAGGTGATGCAGATTTCCTTATTTTTCTTAAGGGGCCAGCGTATTGAAAACCTACAAGCCATATATTCACGTGCACAGCACAAAGTACACTTTTTCCCCCTCCTATCTCCATGGAAGCCCAATAGGGAGGAAACGCGTCAGAGCGAAGGAGTCGCCGCACCGTCAATCACAACAGCCGCGGCTTGCACTGCAGGCAGCCGCCGCTCTCCACAGAACTTGTATCTTCATTTTTTCCTGTAAGTGCAATCTTTACTTTTCTAATAAATGTGATAAAAGGTAATGCACTATTAGTCTCTTCCCTCATTTTCATGGTGCACCTTATATGAGTGTCAGTCCGAGAGAAGAACCAGGAAACACCAGGAGTCCCTCATTTACGTATCCAGAGAGTCTACACTCATTACATGTTTGGAAACAGTGGGATCTGGTAAGCAGCTCCCCCTCCCCTGTCACACACGAGGGTGGATTCCAACATAGCACTCCCTTTGGTTATCTACAGAGGTCCCTTTGGATTCATATTCTGTCTATCTGCCCTAAATCTACTTAAAGCTGGTAAGCGGTGAATTCACCAGGTGATGGGATTTTCACGTCACGTTCGTTGATTTGCAGCTGCACTTGGTTTTCTCACGGCCACCAGTGATTATTTTTGGAATTTACATGAACACTGGACTTCATTTGCACATTCATCTATTTAGCTTTTTTTCTGGTGGAGTTGTTCACGGAAAACATATTGATTTGCAAGAGAAACCAAAGACTTTGTTCACTCACATTTTCATTTGTTTTAAATTGTTTCAAATTGTTTGTACACTATTTTGTATGCATGATTGACATTGTTCATTTTATTGCAATTTAGTAGCGCACCAGACTTTTTTACACACTTTTTCTTTTGAATGAATAAAATGTAAATCTTTCAATACGGTAACACACGATGATGGCCTTTTTTTTTTCTATTTGAACCTTGTTTGCAGGAGGATCTATCTTAATGAAGCAGAAGCAACTGGTGAAGCAGACAATATCATATACCTGTGGATTTGCCCCCAGGGTGGGGAAAACGTGCAGTGACCGTCTGAGGGCTAACATGGAGGTGAGTGCATAGGATTGCTTATAGTGGATATCACATGGTGCAGTGTGTTTGGATACATATTTGTATGAAGCAGATTTTTTATTTTGCAAACTTTTTATTGAGAAAATAATAGAATTTTTTGCAAGAACTTACTGTAATTTTTTTTTCCCTGAGTCCTCTGACAGTCGCCGCCCACTCATACAATCTGCACTTCTGGGTATTGGTCTTATCCACAGGAGTAAGCTAGGCATAAGATTTTGTTAGAAAACATTCACAAAACCTTTGTAGACACACACCTACAGGGGGCTTTCCCTCTGGTCCAATACCCACCCCCAGCTAGCAGCATTCCCAAATCAGTTTGGTAGCAAGCAGTATAGAGATCCATGAACCCCAAAAGAGGGGTGGGGGGCGGCGACTGTCAGAGGACTCAGAGAAAATAATTTTACGGTAAGTTCTTACAAAAAATTATATTTTTTCTTACGTCCTCTGACAGTCGCCGCCCACTCATACAGTCTGCACTTCTGGGACGTCCCAAAGCAATGTAAATGTGAGGGGTGGGAAACGTTACCGTCAAAAAGGCAACGCAGCACCCAGGTCAGAGAAAAGAACCTTATCTGAACCAGAAAGGTAAAATACTGGGTAACAGGAAAAGCTCAACAGGAGTGAACAAACCCAGGAAAACAAAATAACCAAGGGGAAAAAAACCCCAACAGAAGGAGACAGGCTAAAACCGCCATGTCTCCCCTAAGGCATTGCCGCACTCAGAACTTTGCGGCCAAAAGAGGCATCTGCCGATGCCAGAAAATAAAGTTAGTAAAATTTTGTAAAGGTATGAACGGACGACCAGGTCGCCGATTTGCACACCTGAGACACCGACGCCTGATGGCGGAAGGCCCAAGACGCACTAACCGCTCTGGTAGAGTGCGCCGTGACAGGGAAAGGTGGAACCTGATCCCTAAGTGAATAGGCCTTTACAAGCGTCTGTCTGATCCATTTGGAAAGGGTTGCCACAGACGCAGCCGTACCCTTCCGAGGTCCCTCAGGAAGGACAAAAAGAGAATCCGACTTTCTGAAGGATTCAGTAGATGATAGGTAAACCCTGATTGCCCAGACCACATCCAAGGAATGCAAGGCAAACTCCTTAGGATGCTTAGGCTTCGTACACAGCGAAGGCAAGACAATGTCCTTGTTGAGATGAAAATCCAACACCACCTTCGGAAGGAAGGACTGATGAGGTCGTAAGACCACCTTAGCCCTATGAACAACCAGGTAGGGGGAGCGGCAAGATAGGGCCGCCAACTCCGACACCCTGCGAGCAGATGTGATCGCCACCAGAAAGGCAACATAATAATGATTCCTAAGTATTTAAAGCAGGATACCACCCGAAGGAGACTAGGGGGTTCACCCACTACCATAGACTGGGCATCGAAAGGCATCAGCGCTGACTTCTGTCAGTTGATTTTCAGACCAGAGTAGGTGCCAAAACTGTCAATAATTTGCATTGCTGCCTGTAGTGAGGTGGAGGTGTCCCACTAATTTATTATTTCTCACCTCATGTCTATGTGAATGACATGTTCAACAACTAGACAATATCAAATGGCAGTGTCCATTTTAAGATATTTGCAAATAAACCCAATGTAGCATCTGTTTTTTTTTTTTTTTTTAAGTCTTCAGTTTACTACTACTTTAACAGAAGCAGACAAAAACATTATACTGGTATCTTTGATCTCTATGTTTCTTTTTTCTAGTAAAATATACCACTTTCTATTCGACTTAGACAGAGACATTTCACCTTATGTAATATTTACATTGGCCGCTTACTTACTTACTAAACGCTTACTTTACCACACGTGTTGTAACTGTACCCATTATCTACCAATCCTGCACATTGTTTCCGTGTTTGTCTTTCACACTACACTAGATACATGACAGCAACAGATAATGCAAAAGATAATGCTTACTGTGGAGACACTATCTACAGAACACTGTGCAATATACCCTGCCTACAGGCAAATCTGTTCATTTGACTGGTGGAAATGAAATGTGATATTGTGCTAAACCAAGGAAATGTTCTTTAGAAGGAAATGGCATTCCAAAAGTATACCCATCCAAGTTGCCCAAAATATTACAGAACTCAAGAGAAAATTGTAAAAGTAAAATTGTCACAAACCAGAGTAACTAAAAAAAAATTTGCATGTGATTAAAAAAACAAAAACTGCATATGAAAGCTGTAATTAAATACAGATACAAGCATTTAACCACTTGCCCACATACCATTCTACATCCTGTAAAAGTGATCGGCTGGCTGTAGAGCGGATCACTTTTACAGCCATGATCCTGGTGTAACCACTTCCGAGGATATACAGATATATCCTAGGTACTAAGAGTTAATGATGTGCAAATCTCAACTTTAGCAGTAAAGTTCTACTTTAGCCCCATTCTTTCACACCTTCTGAGCCTCCAAATCAGTTATTGAGGTCATTCATCACCAACAGGGGAAGTTGGGAGGGGCAGGGCTAAGAACCAGTGAAGCGCCAACAGGAGATCTAAATTTACAACATATGCTTTTATAACATTGGCATTGCAATAGCAATACAAACAATGGGTCGTTTGAGAATCCAGTATAGGTTTACTTGAAAAAAATCTCCTTTTATGGTGTAGGTATTTTTGCCTCTGTTGCCATCTCTTTCGACAACTTTTTGGATTCCCTGCATGCTTTGCAGCTCCTCCTCTGCTCATTCATGTTATTTGTTGCCTGAAAACAATGATGTCATATGTGGTGTTTCTGGTACTGACTGTGCCTCCTGCAACGCATTCTTTTAGCGCCTCTTTAACAGCTTGCGGACCACCCACGTACCTTTACTGCGGCAGGGCAGCTGCTCTGTGACAGATAAGATACCTACTACGTGAACTGACACATCTGGGTCTGGGGTGCCCGCGCCGCCGGCGACCCGCTTCCGCTATTATACACAACGGGAGACCAACAGCAGGTATGGTGGACTCAATGTCCACTGGTACTCGCTGATTAGATAGTACAGAGGCAGAACGACAATCTGCCTATGTAAACAAGGCAGATTGTCATTTTGTAAGAGAGGAAGGCTTCTGCTAAGCAGGAACCCCCTTCCCTTGGCAAAGCACCTCCCTCACAGTTAGTATGCACAATTTAGGCATACATTTACACTCGATAGCCCCTGATGTTAACCCCTTTCCTGCCAGTGTCATTAGTACAGTGACAAGGCATATTTTTTAACACTGATCACTGTATTAGTATTTAGTATCAGTTAGGTATGTGATTTGTCTGCCACAACCACAATATCACAGTCCCGATATAAGTTGCTGATCGCCTCCATTGCTAGATAAAAATAATAATAATAATAAATATAAAAAAATAAAATAAAAAAAAAATCACATCGTTTGTAGACGCTATAACTTTTGCGCAAACCAATATACGCTTATTTGGATTTTTTTTTTACCAGAAATATGTAGCAGAATACATGTTGGCCCAAACTTATGAAGAAATTTGATTTTTTTAATTTTTTTTTATTGGGTATGTTCTATAACAGAAACTAAAAAGGTTTTTTTTTTTTTTCTTTCCAAAATTGTAGTTTTTTTTTGTTTTGTTTATAGCGCAAACAAATAAAAACTGCAGAGGTGATCAAATACCACCAAAAGAGAGCTCTATTTGTGGAAAAAAAAAGGACAAAAATTTTATTTGGGTACAATTGTTAAAGTAACGCATTGCAGTATCGAAAAAATGGCTAGGTCGTGAAGGGGGGGGTAAAATTTCGGAGTGGTTAGGTGGTTAAAGAGGAGCTTCAGGCTCCTTCAGAAAAAATTAAGTCAGCAGCTACACATACTGTAGCTGCTGACTTTAAATATAAAGACATATACCTGTTCAGGGATCCCACTATGTCTTTAATTGGTTTGGGGTGCAGGCATTAGCATCTCTACTAAGAGAAACAGGAAGTGAAGCCTTGTGGCTTTACAGCCTGTTTCCTACTGCGCATGCATGAGTCACACTGTGCCTCGTGATTGGTCCCATAGTCTTCTGGGACCAGTGATCAGGGACCTTTCCGCTCAGGTCACGTAGGGATATGAGCAGGAAGTGGGAGAAGGTACCTGTCAAAACCAGATACCTACCAACCCCCCCCAAAAAAAGTGCCAAATGTGGTAGTGGAGAGTGCAAACAAGAGGAGCTTTCCCTTTTGGGCGGAGCTCTGCTTTGACTCAAGCAGCAAGCTTTATAAAATTTGTGACATAGCAGTCAGCGCATATTCACAGGGCATAGAGAAGATATGTCACAGAAGTCAATGAAGTAAATATACGGGATTCTTCAAGTCAGTTTAAAGACTTCATGATCATTTTAATTATTAGTATTTGGCTGGATACAATTAAAATTCAATGTGGAAAACAATATAAGATTTCAAATTTTGACAACAGATACATTTTAGAGATTTTAAAGTGCATGTCAAGCCAAAATCTTTTAATTCGGTCTGTGTTTTTGTTGGAGAGTTTGCCTCACCTATTGTCTGGTCAAAATAAGTTGTCAGCATTACAGGAAGTGACAGTAAATCTCTCTAATAGAGCCCCAGATAGCATGATGAGGGGTTCTAATTCTTTCCCACAAAACGTAAAATGTTCTAATTTTCTAAGAAACACACCACAATATTGTGAAACAGATTTAAACACAAAAACCTTAGTTTTGTACTTACAGGATAGTTAATTTCAGCACAGTCTGTTAGCCTGAACGCTTGTTTGCCAGGGGGATGTCTTGGATCATCTTCGAACAGGAGTAGAATCTGATCAGATCCACTGCCAACAAAATCGTCTACCAATGTTCTTCCAACGTGCTGCCATGTTTCAGTTATCTGTGAATCAAACATATGCAGTTTTTCCTTTCTGTCTGTGAATCTCAGTAACTGTTAGGCTCCATGTACACGGGACGTTGTTAAAAGTCCCTTTGAATGCTGGAATTTTTAGGACGTTTGAAACGTCCGTTCGGTCGCGTTTGTACCCGCGTTTAGCGGCGTTTGCGTTTAGAACCGTTCCTAGAGGTAAAAAAAAAATGATTCCCCTTTAAAATGGAAAAACGCGAATGCTAAGCGCGGGTCATTGCGTTCGGACGCGTTTGTGCGTTTGAAACGCCGGGAAACACACGTTCGAACGCAAATAATTGCGTTCTAAAAAAAGTCCCTGAACGCAACTGCCTGCAAATGACTGTAAACGACCTGGTGTACATGGACAGATAAGATAAAATGTAGATGGGTTCAGGGGCTTCTGAAAAAAACGCCCAACAGCTCCTAAACGGCTATTTCCAGCGTCCCGTGTACATGGAGCCTTACACAGGAAAAAAGAAACAAAACCTTTTTCTGTACCTTGCAAAATGAAGTTAACAGCCAAACAAACATTGTTGCCTTTTTAGCAATTCAAAATACAACTGCAAAATGTTTGCGGTTTCAAACCTGCTCTTCATTAATGGCAACAAAAAGTTAATTACTGTGATTAACGCATCTTCTTTCTCCCAGTTTTTAGAGGCGAGTGCCATATTTTGGTATAAGGCCAATTTCACACTGCTGCGGTTTACCATAGACTTTCCATTAGGTTGTGTGCTTTATAAACATAAAGCAACACAAAGCAACACCACTCTCACAATGTGAACTGTGTATGACAATCTGTACATTACATCTTTACACCTGCCGCGGCAGAGCAGTAAATAGATGGAGGGACGTCACAGTATTGCAATTGCTGCACATTAATGTAATGTTGACTGACATTTCATATATGCCCAAAGTGTAGGTGTACTACTACTGTACTACTTATATCCCTTAGCTGTTGTAGTTGAGTAATTTATAGAAGCAGAAGAATAACATTTCATACATAGCTTTGTGTTGCAGCAGGATATGCATGAGAAATACACGGTCTGCCTTTATCGATTCCTTTCTGAAAATGCTGGTTGCTTGTCTGTCAAGCTTATTCAATACCTTTACCTGGAAAAAGCAAGTAGATGAGGAGTTCCGACTTGACTCTGGTTAGTAAGTAATAAAGCCAGAAACAGCTAGGCAACTGACATTTTCAAAGGAGTGCCAGCAATGGCATCCCAAGAGGTTATCTCAGTATGGCACGAGTCAAATGTGGAAATTTGTTCCAATTTAAGGAAGTTTAGAACAGAGTAGCGAGACTTTGAAAACTGTGTTAAACTCCAGGAATTCAGCCACCTTGTAAAATGTGCTGGTATACTATGAGTCAAGTCCGAACAGATGCATGCCACTTCCTGGACTTATCTCTTTACATCTGACAGTTTTACAGAGCTCTAGCAGCACTGCGATCACTACACTCCCAGAGCTCTGACAGTAGAGACCCTGCTATTTCATATACCAGCCACTGTGCCCACCCCTCCCCTCTGCTGTTCATTTACAGAAGCCTTTGTATTTTGGGAATTTGTTCACATAATACAAAGCGCTCTGTGATTGGGCAGGAGGAGGTAAAGCATGGGCAAAGTGGCTGCTCGTGACGCAGCAGTAGAGGAGACCAAAAGGTCCCGCAACGGTGCGCTGGAAGAATAGTGATAGCTATGCTGCCGACATTCAGTAAAAATAAATTAAACCACAAGTCCACAAGATGGCATGCACCTTGTTGGACCTAATCCCTAGTAATTAAATACATTGTACAAAGTGGCTGAAGTCCTGGGGTTCCACTTTAAATGGTAAATCCACTTTTGCGGGAAAGAAAATAAATAATAAAAAAAAATAATATAGCGTATACAATGGCAACACAAGTGATATTGTAATTGAATGTTATTAAAATTCATTTTCAGTCTGCAGGGCTGTAATTTTCTGTAAAATGCAATGCAATATGGCTACCTAGAAGTGTTCTGTACACAGAATGTGTGCAGAACACCCCACAAAAACAAAATGTCCTGCTTGTGTGATTGGCTCACCAATTTTCCCAGAGGGCTGCACTAAGATACAAGTCAGATTTTAGGCATCCCCTGGAACAAAAATTTCATTTTTGGTGAGATACTCCCATAGGAAATCATGTCAAAAGGTGCATCCCTGCTAATTTCCTCATTAAAGCCCTGCAGGTGCAACAGCTGATAATTATAAAACCACTCCCATTAGATTCACTTACCACATGGACACAGCCAAACACACAGGGATTTCTTCAGAATAACAAAGAGGTTAAGAATCTGCAACGTTTGTTAAAATCCTTGCAATGCACATAGATCATCCACAGGGGAACGTTTTTTTTGTCAACAAAAGTGGAGTTACTCTTTAAAGTGGTTGTAAAGGCTCCGCATTTTTTTTTTTTTTTTTTTTTTACCTTAAAGCATTTCCTCTCTCAGCATTTGTATTGTCCTCCCACTCTTAAATACGTACAAGAGCCCTCACTTGATCCTTGATCCAGCGCTGTGCCCATCTATAGCCACTCTCTCGCTCTGCATTTACAGGACATTGGCTCCTGCTGCTGACAATCAAGTCCTGTGAAGAGGAAGCAGGGGGCAGGGCACCATAGGAAGCGGTTTCCTATGGTGGAACACCAAGGAGAGGAGAAGCCAAAAGTGCCAGTGTGAGACCTCAGAAAAGGAGGTTTGGGGCCGCTCTGTGAAATACCATTGCAGAGAGAAGGTAAGTATAAACCTGTTTATTATTTTAATTAAAAAAAGAATTTACAACCAATTTAAGTTTTTAGGACTTTTGCAGGCCAGTCAAGTTCCTCCACCTCAAACTCGCTCATCCATGTCTTTATGGACCTTGCTTTGTGCACTGATTCATGTTGGAATGGGAAGGGGCCATCCCCAAGCATTAAATTGTCCAAAATGTCTTGGTATGCTGACGCCTTAGAGTAGGGGTGTCCAACTCAATTTCATTGCGGGCCGCATCAGCATTATGGTTGCAGTCAAAGGGCCAGTTATATCCGTAGGATTAGATATCCAGAGTACCCTACATCCCCCTTACACCTTTACATGAGATGTCAAGAGCCCCCCAGCATCAGAAGTCAAGAGTCACCCCCCCCCTTCCTTACATCACAATGCACCTCCTTATCTTGGGCTGCTGCCAGGAAGAAGATTCAGGTGTATTTGGGAAGAAGGAAGTACAGGGTCTGGAGGAGGACCAAAGGAGGGCTGGAGTTAGCTTCCAGAGTCTGCTAAATGCTGAGCCCAGGGGAGGCAGAGACAAGGTGGTGTTGCGGCTGCACAGAGAGGTGCAGGATCTGTAGGAGGAGTTCTGCTCTCCTCTATGCTGTGGACTACTGAGAAGGGGGGGGGGGTGGGCAACGACGAGTCTTTCTGCAGCTGCACAGAGAGACGCTGGAACTTGCAAAGGAGTTCTGTCCTCTCTATTGCCGACTACTGAGACAAAGTGGGGGTAGAGACAATGGGGGTGCTGCAGATGCAGGAGAGCTGCGAGTGCCACATAAAATGGCATGGGGGGGCGCATTCGGCCCGTGGGCCTTGTGTTTGACACCTGTGCCTTAGGGGTTCCCTTCAGTGGAACTAAGGGGCCAAGCCCAACCCCTGAAAATCAACCCCACACCATAATCCCCCTCCACCAAATGATTTGGAACAGTACACAAAACAAGGTCCATAAAGACATGGATGAGCGAGTTTGGGGTGGAAGAATCTTGTCTGGCCTGCACAGAGTCCTAACCTCAACCCAATAGAACACCTTTTGGAAAGAATTAGAATGGAGGCTGTGAGCCAGGCCTTCTCATCCACATCAGTGTCTAACCTCATAAATGCGCTTCTGGAAGAATGGTGAAACATTCCCATAGACACTCCTAAACCTTGTGGACAGCCTTTCCACAACAGTCAAAGCTGTAATAGCTGCAAACGGTGGGCCAACTCAGTATTGAACCCTAAAGACTAAGACTCGGATGCTTTAAGGTTCGTGTGTGTAAAGGCAGGCGTCCCAATACTTTTTGGTAATATAGTGGAACACTTTATAATCAGAGTAAAGCATCAAGTCAGTTAAACTCCTGGGATATGGATCTGGTCAGTTAAGTAGCAGAGGGGGTTGTTAATCAGTTTCAGCTGCTTTGGTGTTAATGAAATTACCAACAGGTGCACTAGATGGATAACAGCGAGAAGACCCCCAGAACAGGGATGGTTTTACAGGTGGAAGCCACGGACATTTTTTTTCCTCTACTCATCTTTTCTGACTGTTTTTCACAAGGTTTTGCACTTGGCTAGGGTCAGTTTAATTACTGGTAGAATGAGGGGATACCTCATAGAGGTTGCACAGGCAGTCCAACTCCTCCAGGATGGCACATCAATACGTGCAATTGGCAGGTTTGCTGTGTCTCCCAGCTCAGTCTCAAGAGTATGGAGGAGATTCCAGGAAACAAGCAGTTACTCTAGGAGAGCTGGACAGGGCTGTAGAAGATCTTCAACCCATCAGCAGGACTGGTATCTGCTCCTTTTTTGTGCAAAGAGGAACAGGATGAGCACTGCCAGAGCCCTACAAAATGACCTTCAGCAGGCCACTGGTGTGAATGTCTCTGACCAATCAGAAATAGACATCATGAGAGTGGCCTGAGGGCCCTGTGCTCACTTCCTGGCACCGTGGAGCTCAATTGGCATTTGCCATTGAACACCAGAATTGGCAGGTCCACCACTGGCGCCCTGTGCTTTTCACCCTGAGCATATGTGACAGAAATGAAAGCGTCTGGAGAAGCTGTGGAGATTATGCTGCCTGTAACATCATTCAGCATGGTCTGTTTGGTGGTGGGTTAGTGATGGTCTGAGGTGGCATATTCATGGAGGGGCACAGACCTCTACAGGCTAGACAACGGCACCCTGACTGCCATTAGGTATTGGGATGAGATCCTTTGACCCATTGTCAGGCCCTACGCTGGTGCAGTGGGTCCTGGGTTTCTCCTGGTGCACAGCAATGCCCAGCCTCATGTGGCGAGAGTATGCAGCCAGTTCCTGGAGAATGAAGAAATTGATACCAATGAATGGCCCTCACACTTGCCTGACCTAAATCCAATAGAACACCTCTGGGGCATTATGTTTCAGTCCATCCGACGCCACCAGGTTGCACTTCAGTCTGTTCAAGGGCTCAGTGATGCTTTGATCCAGATCGGAGAGGAAATACCCCAGGACACCACCTGTGGTCTCATTAGGAGCATACCCAGACGTTGTCAGGCATGCATACAAGCACATAGGAGCCATACAAACTACTGAGTACCATTTTGAGGTGCTGCAATGAAATTTCAGCAAAATGGACTAGCCTTCTGCATCTATTTTTCACTTTGATTTTTGGGGTGTCTTTGAATTCAGCCCTCAGTAGGTTGAACATTTTCATTTCCATCAAAACAACGTGGCATCCATTCGTTCCCAACACATTACCCAGTCCATATCAGTAAAGATATCCAGCATGATATTTTTCCCCATTGAGATCTGATGAGTTTTCAAAGTATTCCTTTCATTTTTTTGAGCAGTGTGTATACAGTGAGTCCAGAAAGTATTCACAGCACTTTACTTTTTCCACATTTTGTTGTTACAGCCTTATTCCAAAACGGATTACATTCATTATTTTTCGAAACTTTCTACAAACAATACCCCATAATGACAAAGTAATAGATTTTTTTTTTTTTTTTTAATCTGCAAAAACAAACAACACATGTACATAAGTAATCACTGTGTTTGCCAGGACACTCAAAATTAAGCTGAGGTGCATCCAGATTCCACTGATCATCTTTGAGATGTTTCTACACCTTGAATGGAGTCCCACTGTGGTCATCTCAGTTGATTGGACATGACCTGGAAAGGCACACACCTGTCTATATAAAGTCCCACAGTTAACAGGGCTTTTCAGAGCTAAAACCAGCCAATGAAGTCCAAGGAATTGTCTGTAGACCTCCGAGACAGGATTAAATGGAGGCACCGATCTAGGGAAGGGTACAGAAAAATGTCTGTAGCATTGAAGGTCCCAATGAGCACAGTGTCCTCCATCACCCGTAAATGGAAGAAGTTTGGAACCAACATGACTCTTGCTAGAGCAGGCCGCCCTGCCAAACTAGGTGTTTGGGATAGAAGGACCTTAGTCAGGGAGATGACCAAGAACCCAATAGTCACTCTGACAGAGCTCCAGCGTTTCTCTATGGAGAGAAGAGAACCTTGCAGAAGAACAACCATCTCTACAGCACTCCACCTATCAGGCCTGTATGGTAGATTGGCCAGACAGAAGCCACAACCCAGTAAAAGGTACATGGCAGCCTGCCTGGAGTTTGCCAAAAGGCACCCGAAGGACTCAGACCATGAGAAACAAAATTCTCTGGGATTGATGAAACAAAGATTGAACTTTTTGGCCTGAATGGCAAGCGTCATGGTTGGAGGAAACCAGGCACTGCTCATTACCTGGCCAATACCATCCCTACAGTGAAGCATGGCAGTGGCAGCATCATGCTGTGGGGGATGTTTTTTAGTGGCAGGAACAGGGAGATTAGTCAGGATTGAGGGAAAGATAAATGCAGCAATGTACAGAGACATCCTTGACAAAAACCTGCTCCAGAGCCCTGTGGACCTCAGACTGGGGCAAAGTTTCATCTTCTAACAGGACAACTACCCTAAACACACAGCCAAGATAACAAAGAATTAGCTACAGGACAACTCTGTGAACATCCTTGAGTGTCCCAGCCAGAGCCCACACTTGAACCCGATCGAATTTCTCAGGAGAAATCTGAAAATGGCTGTGCAATGACGCTCCCCATCCATCCTGATGGCGCTTGAGAGGTCCTGCAAAGAAGAATGGGAGAAATTGCCCGAAAATAGGTGTGCCAAAAAATACTTGAGGCTGTATTTGGTGCTAAAGGTGCTTCAACAAAGTATTGGGCAAAGGCTGTAAATATGTAAATGTGATTTTTTTTTCCGTTTTTTATTTTTAATAAATTTGCAAAGTTTTTAAACAAACTTCTTTCATATTGTCATTATGGGGTATTGTTTGTAGAATTTTGAGGAAAATAATGAATTTAATCCAATTTGGAATAAAGCTGTAACATAGCAAAAATGTGGAAAAAGTGAAGCGCTGTGAATACTTTCCGGATTAACTGTTCAGCTTTTGCTAGCACTCCCTTTTCTCTTTTTCTCCTTTTTGGACTATTTGTTTTCTGGTGAGGTAATGGGTTGCCGCAAGGCTGAACCCCCCCCCCCCTCCCCCCAGCTCTGGGGTGCACTAGGCAGGGGCTAAGGTTAGTGGTTTTCCATGGATTCGTTTAGTTAGTAGGTTTGTTTACTCCTGTCTGATGGAATCTTATCTTGTACACATGTATCAGAAAGCATTGTTTTCATATGTATTTTTACTTTTAAGCATTGTGTATGTTTCTTTATATGTACAAAAAATAAAAATAAAGATTTAAAAAAAAAAAAAATTTAGACCACACTTATGAATCACCCAGGGAATATACAGGCAAGAGTTTTAGAATGACATTTTTACATTGTCCTGAAGCAGTTGTTTAATTGTGCAGATCTTGCATAAGAGAAGAAAAAAAAATTTGGAGACTTGGGGTTGATATACAAAAGGCAAATTGGTTGTTCACTTTGCAAGGAATTTTCCTTGCAAGTTTGGAGTTTGAAGAATGTGCTGAAATTGCACTTGGCAAAGACAAGAAGAAAAATACAGCATTTTTGATTGCACGTGATTGGATGAAGGAAATCAGCAAAGCTGTTACCTCATTCACTAACATTTAGGGAACATTCCCTTGCAAAGTCAACGGCCTTTTCGCATTAGGTAGACCAACCACTATGAAATACATTTATACAAATATAATTACCTGCAACTCATCCTTCCGTATCGCACAAACATCGCCAGAAGCAAATGACAAAATGCATAATGTATGAGTTTGGCTTGTATATGCAACCTGTAACATTGATGGATTTTCAGTTGGAATCTGCAAGACACGCTTAGGAACTCCATTTTCAAACCAGATCAACTGTTTACAGCTGGCCCCTACAGAAGACGTCTCATAGGTGCCATTTACACATTGCATAGTACATATCTCAAGGCAGCATAAAACACTTGTATACGCATGTGGAACAAGGCAAGATCCTGAGATGACTTTCTGCTTTTCAATGTTGTACAAAACAAACTCACTCCCACGAAGAGTTCTTTCAGGGTGAGAAGTCCTTGGTAAGTTACCGCTTTCCCCTCTCGCATGTGTTGTTCCCAAAATATAAGTGCCATCTTCAACAGTTCCAGCCCAGTGTATTGCAGAAAAACTAACTGGAGCTGTTAAAATTTCTGCTGTCAAAGATGAAATATAAAAGATTTTCTCATTCTTTCTCCAAAGAACAATTGGACCATCAATCAGACGTAGGTCTTCTATAGATTCATTGTCTACTTTGAACTTCAGACATGGTTCCACCTCATTTGAACTGAGTACTTGCAGCAAAACCAGCCTTGATGAACCACTTTGCCTTTTTTTGCGTGTCTTCAGCAAAACATAAGGGAGTTTTATACCAGTTCTAACATCTGCGACACAGTGTGCACATACAAAAACAATAGAAGATTTATGGGTTTGAATGCTGTACTGTCCAAAAGATGTTTCAATAAATTTTCCTGAGTCCACATGAAATCTTCTTCTTGAAAATTGTAAAACATTTTGTTCCTCGTTACTGGAAGTACCTTTTAGTTGTGAAATCTGAAAGATGATGATTTCCCCATTGTAGGCCAATACTTGTTTAGGATGTTTTATTGTTTCCATTGATCAAATACACAGTCTACATTTGGAAATGTTGGCAGTAATCTGAAATAACAAAGACAGTTAACTAAATGTGAAAGAGACCTGGAATTTAAAGTCATCTGTTGACCTATAAGTAGTACTCATATGCTTACTGACTGTATTGTATTTTGCTGTTCCCTAAAGTATATCATACAGCACAGTGTTTGTGCTGTGTCATTTGGCCCCCTGTTAAACCTAAAAATCCTGGCTGATCCTGACAGTTTCTGCCCTCTCCTCTGTAAACTGACCATGGTGTATCATGGCTGCTAAGTTTACGTGCCTCTGTCATCTGCAGCCCTGCACTGTTTTCTCTGTTCTCCTCTCCCCCCTCCCCGCCTGCTCATATCAGCGCCCACCCCTCTACTCCTGATGCTCTCATATTATAAAATAATCCAATCCCCCCTGTAATATAACACTAAGTGCTCCTGTGCCCATCTGTACCTATATCAGAGCGGCTCCCAGCGATCACGTGACCGGTGCACTCTCTCGCTCCTCTTTTCCCCTCCTCCCCGGCTGACTTAAGTGGCAGTGCTCTGGCCCGCCCACTGGAGCAGTCACCCAGGCAGAAAAGAGAGCCGAGGGGTCAGCTGAGCACCGGGAGCTGCTCCGATATAGGTACAGATCTGCATATTTTTCTATAGGACAGGCACAGGAGCATTTATGTTTTATATTACAGAGTGGATTCGATGGTTTTATAGTAGTGGCTTAACAACCACTTTAATTACCGTATTTATCGGCGTATAACACTCACTTTTTCCTCCTAAAAAGTGAGGGCAAAACACCAGTGCGTGTTATACGCTGTTATATAAAAAAAAAAAAGCCGGGCAGTGCTGAGAGGCAGAGGGGGGCAGGCAGGGCCGAGCAGAAGGAAGGACGAGCGGTTGCTGTCATAGGAAGTCCCGCCTCCTACAATAGACAGCACAGTGGCCCAATGCCGGGCCGCGGGACGTCTATCATAGGCGCCGGGATGTCAGAAGACAGCAGCCGCACGTCCTCCCTTCTCCTCGGCCCTGTCAGCCCCCTCTGCCTCAACGCTGCCCGGCTTTTTTTTTTTTTTTTTTTTTTATATATATCGCTCTGGTAATGGTGTGTGTATATGTATTTTGCAATAGCGCTGGCAAGCCTGCATTGGCGGGCACTGCGCTGGCGAGGCTGCATTGGCGGGCACTGCGCTGGCGAGGCTGCATTGGTGGGCACTGCGCTGGCGAGGCTGCATTGGTGGGCACTGCGCTGGCGAGGCTGCATTGGTGGGCACTGCGCTGGCGAGGCTGCATTGGTGGGCACTGGTAAGACTACATTTGATTAAAAAAACAGAGTTCAATGCTGTTTATTTAACATTTAAGCTTTTTTCCTTAAATTTCCCTCCTAAATTTGAGGTGCGTGTTATACGCCGATAAATACTGTAATCTCTCCTCCTCCCCCAGCAACCCCTTCCCATTAAAATCTTGTAGTAACCCACCACTGCTCCTGCCAGATCTTTTGCAAAAAACGCTCCAGGTAAGGAAGCAAGGAGAACTGTGCGTCATATTAAACACCTGAAATCAAATTATTAATCCATCTAGCAAACAGATCACTCCATCCAATGTACGAACCATTCTAATGTGTGTTCACTTAAGTAGGGGGCTTACTTATAGGGCAGGGCTTGACAAACTTGCCAAGAATCTAGGAGCCAGTTTTTTAAATCCGCTGCCCAGCGCCCAGAACTGAATAGCCGGGGCGTCCGGCAGTAAGAAATGTTTGTGCCTGGTGCCAAGTGATAAAAAATATAAAAAAAAAAAAAAAGTGGCACTGACAAAGCATGCGCTGATGGGCAATGACAAGCGACAATGATGAGACTGCGCTGATGAGCACCCATAGGCTGCACTAATTAGGCTGCACTGACAGGTGCCACTAATGTGAACTGATAGGTGGCACTGATAAGCACTGATGATGTGGGTACTTATAGATGCCCACCAAATCAAGCCCAGCTCTCAACCTGGGGAGATGATGTCGGAGGTGAACAGGCAGTGAGAGCAAGCCGCGCTCATCACAGTGCCGTCCACCAGAGGGCACCGGTTTTCACATAGGAGGGTGTATCCCCCTCCAGCAGGCCGCAAAGCCATGGCCTCAATTATCAGCCAGTCCGACGCACTTGCGGGCGGGACACATGGTAGAAATTCCGACCACTGCTACGGTGGAACTCAGACGCCAGGACACAACTTCCAGTCGCCATTGCGACCTGGCGCCTGGGTTTTGTCGAGGCCTATCATAGGGTAGTGAGCTATTATGCCCAGATATCAGGGACTAATCACACACCTTAGAATATTTAAGAAAATGGGATTTTTGACTTACCCTAAAATCCATTTCTCTGATATTCATTGGCGGACACAGCTCCTGAGCTTCATAACTATTGGGTTAGAATCTGGCTACGCCTATGGCCAGTCTAAGGGGGTATACTCCCTCTCTCTGCTATAGGTACTCAGTTTGGTTACAAGCAGTGTCAGAAGAATTACAACTCCACAGAGGGGTGGGTGCTGGTCAGGTGGAACGCTGTGATTCGGCCCGAGACCCAGTCGTATGCGACCTTGCTAGGCATTTAACTCGCAGGTCAGGCCCTGTCCAGTGGGGCTATGTCACAGCCGACCTAGTGCGGACCTGAGGTCTGCGCATGCTTGCTGACCAGACTGGGGTGACCACTGGATCGAGATTATCAAGCCCGTCGCCCAGTTCGGCAGTTGATTGTAAATTGAAAAAAAACAGGAGAAAAAATTTCTATATAAAAGCAAAACTTTTGCCAGGACCAGAGATCCCAACAAGGAACTAGGTCCTTACTCCTGACTAGGCAGAAAAAAAACAGAGTACCTATAGCAGAGAGAGGGAGAATACCCCCTGGGACTGCCCATAGGTGTGGCCAGATTCCTTTTCTGCCTAGTGTCCTACTCCTGTAGGGGGGCAGTATAACCCAATGAAGAACAGGAGCTGCGTCCATCAATGAACGAAAGAGAAAATAGAGATGCGTGTTTTAATTTCAAACAAAGAAGAAGAAGAGAAGTGTGAGAACATAAAAAAAAAAAAAAAAAAAAAAATTATATATATATATATATATATATATATATATATATATATATATGTATATATATATATATATATATATGTATATATATATATATATATATATATGTATATATATATATATATACTTACCTAGATGGCTGCAATATTAAATCGGATGCTGCAGCTAACCCTCGCTGGCTCTACATTCAGAACTGAGCAATGAAAGACTGCTGATCATTCAGTTCTCAGGTCTGCTCGGCCTCTAGTGCTCACTAGAGTGCTGGATGTTGGAGGGCAGCTGGCTCAGACTCTTAGCGACTTAGAGGCTGAGCCAGCTGCCGGTCAGGCATCTTGGCGGATTCTGACATTATTGTCAGGACCTCTGCAGACCCCTGGCTGATTCTGTGACGTCACTGGACAAAACTAGGTGACACGAGTGCAGATCTAAGTGCATTCCTGTACCCATAGGAGAAGTATAGCCAAAAGAGCTTTAGCTATACTTCTCCTTTAGCACAATGTAGCTATGGAACCATGAAAAAACCCACACCAATCAATAAAAATTAACCATACGTGGGTAATATAGACCTTGTCCTGGAAGACTTGGTTGCCCCTTGCCCAGCAAAGGGTTAAATACTTGTTTATACTGTATCTAGTGTGATCTGGCGTAGCTCTGGAATGATCACCAGCCAGTTTGGTAAAAGCAAAACAGTTAATTTATTTGAATCAAGGATAAAGTCAATAAGCATTCCAAATTTTGGTATACGATTGGCGGTGTGCAGTGATGGCTTCCTGGTGGGATTCGGGGCTGGGACTATGATCTGAACACGCCTGAGCCCATCCCCACTTGCCACACAGCTTGAGTCGCTCTTTGACTCACTTCCCTGACACAGGTGCTGATTTCCCTCTGCTGCCTATCAAGCCTCCCTCACCTGGGACTAAACCCCTGTTCACCTTTAGGACCAAAGTCCTGGTAGTCAGGGTTGGAGGCTCTTCCCACCCAAGTCTCTTTGAACCTCTGAAATCCCAGGTCCATAATACAAATTTAGTAATCCTGAGTGCACTGTAAATCAATCCTCTTTAGCCAAATTTAATTGGGACACTTCACCCTGCATCTTCCACTCCCACATGCTTCATTCCGCACTGCTAGACCAGCACTCGCAGCCTCTTCTCCCCTACTCTCCAGCAGTCACAAGTCCTCTGATGTCATCAAGAACAATACAGGACCAACAGCCTTGCTGGACACGAGGATGTCAAGGGACAGTCCATAGGCTGGAGCACAGAGGAGTAGATGGAAGCGCTGGCAGGCAGGGTAATGGGGAATCTGGTATGCAAAATACCTTTTTTTAGTACCCCCATCTTAAACAAGTATTTAATCCTTGCAGTATGGGCACAGCCCCACTGCAAGGAAGGATATTTGTATGCGCAGATATAGGCTTTAAAGTGTATTTCCAGGTATTACCCAAAACTCCCTTTCCCCCTCCACGGCGTGTCATGACATTAGTTATCTTTTGTATATTTGCTGTAGGTGATAAAAAGCTTTTATTACTCTCGGACATCACCAAGACTGTAAAATTTTTGGGAGGGGCAGCTGCTGGGAGGTCAGTTCCAGATGAGATAGGCACCTACCTCCAGATTTAAATCTCCAAGGAGTCCTTTCCCTACCTACAATAAGTGATCAGACTCCTGTGAGGCACAGCGGCATTGTTTTGTCATCAATTTATGGAGAGTGGCAGAGAGGGCTGAGGATAAGTGGGAGCTCTGTAGTCCAGCAGGCAGGGCTGATAATGCTGGATTTTCGGTACAGAAACAGCACTGGGTTCTCAGCCAAAACAGAACGTTAGGAGCTCACTAGGTTTCTGGCAGATCCACATTTTTTAAAATAATAATACACGGAGAAATTAACTTCACCTTCAACGTGCATAATCCTTGATAATGTATTAAAACACCCTCTTTTTGTCTATACAGGCAGTCCCTGGGTTACAAACAAGATAGGTTATGTGGGTTTGTTCTTAAGTTGAGTTTGTATGCAAGTTGGAACAGGTACATTTTTAAAGTGTAACTTTGGATAGCATAGGGAAGGGTTAACACTCCCAAAATGTTTGTTTTGCTGTCTGTGCCCCTGTTCAGAAGATTTCACCTCACTCTGTCCCTGTGACAAGCAGATTTTGAAAATTTTGGGTTGTCATGGAAACAAGGACTGGTAATAAAACTTCAGTGGAGACACCTTTTTCCATGATAACTCTTACAGGAGTGAATTTCCCTTCCTAGGCAAAGATTTCCTCTCACTTCCTGTTGTCTCAGGGACAGGAAGTGAGACTAAAGGGGAGTCCCAGTCTCCTGTGAAAAAAAAAGTCAGCAGCTACAAAAACTGTAGCTGCCGACTTTTACAGAAACAGCCACTCACCTGTGCCACGATCCAGCAGTGTACTCACCCCAGTCGGTTTCACCGGCTGTCTTCTTTTCTTAGGGCCTGCATCTTAATTATGGGCACCCAGATGTGACAGTTTGCGGCTTCACAGCTGGGTGCCAAGGCTGTGCATAGCAAGCGGACCTGTCACGTGTACCACTGCAGGGAGGGATGAGAACTTCCGCTTTCGATCGCCTAGGCGGTCAGAGCGGAGGTGGGAGCAGATTGCTCCCCCCACCCCCCCGGTCTCCAAAAAAGAGCCAATTCTTCAAGGGGAGCAAGGGGCAAGTCCTTAAAGCAGAATTTCCCCTTTTGGGTGGAGCTCCATTTAAAATCTTTCCAATGAGGATACAGACAGCAGAAAAAACCTTACACTGGCTCTAACCCCACACCATACCAATGCAATTTGGACAGAGGTTTGTCTTAACATACACCACTGGGCTAGAAGAGACCGAGAAGTATAGTTACTGTTAGGACCAAGCAGCACAATTTACTTAAAAAGGCTTTATTGACCAACTAGAAACAGTACAGTAAATTCCAGGTGGGAACTAGGGCATACTCCCAATAATAGTGGGAACAGAATAATGGCCTGAGACAATGCCACGATGCACAAGTTCTTCCAGCCCAGGGGACAACAGACGTAGCCAGGATTGTTATAATAACCATATCTCACCATTTCCACAAGTTTTGGCTGCTTCTGGCCATGCATTGATGTGGGATTGCTGACAGGTCTGGCGGACGGGTGGCAGCATGCGGTGAGCAGCAAGAGAACCACCCTGCGGTTCCTGGGACCAGCTAGGAGTGCAAGCAGCTGGAAGGGATGTCAAGGTGCCTCCGTTCATAAGTTTGAATCATATGTAAGTCAAATGTTCATAACTCGAGGACTGCCTGTACTCTTTTGGGGCACAGGAGTACATTTATTAATGTTCAGAATTAGCCAATAATGTGCTATTGCATCTGGGGCAAAGCCCAGTGAAAGCTGATTGGAGGAAAGAAACACCCTAACCACCCCCCCCCCCCATCTCCAGCACACAGGATCTGAGCTGAGGCTGTCACCTAAAGGAGCTCCCTCCCTGTCACCTTTTTTCTCCTGGTGTCAAGAAAATTTGTCAGAAGTGATTCATACTGATATAAGGGGAATGACACAGCACACAGATATTACACTTAGTGTTTTAGAATGAGACAAGTACACACTATAAACTCCGTCCACACCATGGCACCCCAATCACTGCGCGATTTTGCCACAATTGTCTCCCAAGAAATAGCGGTAAAATCGCGCAAACAGAATCGCGGGACGCCTGTTGCCCAAAAGAAGTTCATTTGGGAGACAGGCGTCCCGCAATTCTGTCTGCGCGATTTTACCGCAATTTGTTGGGAGACTATTGTGGCAAAATCGCGCCGTGATTGGGGTGCCATTAAAAGTAACGGGGATCGCAAGTGTGTCCCCCGTTTTGTGGTGACTCAGGATTGTAGGCAGAATCGTGGCAATTCCGCCTATGATCCAGAACGCCATGATGTGAATGGAGCCATAGAGGGATATGCTTTGTTCATATTTCATGTCTGAGATTTACAACCACTTTAAATTTTTTTAAAAGGTCAAAATTAGATTTTATTTGTTTGTATGCATTACTACTTGCAGTTGCAGTGCGCAGAGATGGACCATACACAGAGCCCTTGGGTGAGCTCTGGTCCATTGTGGAAAACCGCACTCAGTATGTATATAGCTCTGCACCGGATGCCGTGTGAAGGGGGCACATAGAAGACAATAGTTTTCCTGGAGCCCTTGAGCAGAGCTGTGTTTCTAGTGTGGAAAGATACAGGCCTCTCCTCCAGTGTGAATGAGCACTCATTGCTACCTTTATGTTAATTACATCAACTTGGATAGAGTGAGGGAGGGTTATAACGCCTGTCAGTTTTTTTTCTTAGTCCTCTGTGTCCGACTGGGGAGATTTCCCTTCACTTCCTATCTCCTAGTCAAAACAGGAAGTGAGAAAATTTCTCGGTACCACCAGCAGTGGTGTATTTTGGTTTTGTGCTGCACTAAGCAAGACTAAAATCGACCGCCCTCCAGCCCCCCATCTAAATTTGTCTCTCCCCAGCCGGGGTATACCATTCTTATCTCAGGTTCTGATGGGGAAGCTGCAGCCATTAACAGTGAACAGCTGCAGCTTCCTCGTCATGCCCTGAGACATGATTCGTCCATGTGCCATATATAGAATTACTGATGTAAGAAAGTATAACTAGTGCGCACAAAAAATTTATTATTTTTTGTGCGCACTAGTTATACTTTCTCACATCACACATTTATTCCAATAGGGTTTTTGGGATCCTAGTTGCTGCCTTTTGTTTCATCAGTGCACCCTTTTTCTTCTTTATTATATACAGTGCCTGATAGAGACATACCCCAAGCGACTTACAGCTGTAATCGCAGCAAAAGGTGGCGCTACAAAGTATTAACTTAAGGGGGCTGAATAATTTTGCACGCCCAATTTTTCAGTTTTGTATTTGTTAAAAAAGTTTGAAATATCCAATAAATTTTGTTCCACTTCATGATTGTGTCCCACTTGTTGTTGATTCTTCACAAAAAATTACAGTTTTATATCTTTATGTGTGAAGCCTGAAATGTGGCGAAAGGTCGCAAAGTTCAAGGGGGCCAAATACTTTCGCAAGGCACTGTATATAGAATTACTGCCCATGATCTGACGTTTGTGGCGATACCTCAGGTGTGGGACAATGGCTGTTTGCGTGCATGCGGGAACGACATGCGTTCGCTATTGCACGCGAGCACAAGGGCACTTTACTTTTTTTTTTATAATTTTTTTTTTTTTTACACTGTTGCTTTAAATTTTTTTTTGATCACTTTTAGTGCTGTCCAAAGGAATGTAATCACCTTTGTGACAGTAATAGGCATGTGACAGGTACTCTTTATAGAGAGATCTGTGGTTTACAAGTCCATCTGGCTCAACCAATAAAAAAAACTAATGAAAACCCAACCATACAATCCCATATACCAGTGTTCCTCAACTCCGGTCCTCAGGACACACTAAGGCCCCTTTCACACGGGCACATCGCCCGACGAACTCCGTTCTGCTCAGCGGGGGATCGATCCGCAGATCCCTGCTGAGCAGGCGGATGACAGCTTCGTCTCCACTCTGTATGCAGAGACGGAGCTGTCAGATTCCCACTGTCCTCTATGGGGAGATCGGATGAGAACGGACTCATCCGATTCGATCCTCCAGACAGATGGAAAACAGGGTTTCCATCCATCCGGATTTCATGGACAGGATCGGAATCGGATAGCAGCGAGTGTCATAAATTATAATATAATAAATAATTATAAATAAGTTAAAGTATATATTAGTGGTGCACCGAAATTTTGGCAACCAAAGCACAGAGCAGGTTTCAAAAGACCCGCCTCTGGCCGGCGGCCCGCCTCCCGGTGATGTCACTACTACTACGATGTGCATGAATGAACTAACACACCGGGCGGGTGAGCGGCCGCTAATAGCTGTAAATAATGCCTTGTACACATGCAACGATTATCATGCACATCGTAGTAGTAGTAGTGACATCACCGGGAGGCGGGCCGCCGGCCAGAGGCGCGCCTTCTGAAAGGAAGAACACAGGAGGACTGGAGCTGAGAGAAAGGAGAATGCATCATTGGAATGGGGGGGGACGCTGAGGCGGGGGGGGGAGGGACGCTGAGGCGGGGGGGGGGGGGGAGAGGGGCTCTGAGGTCGGGAGGGGGAGAGAGGGACGCTGAGGCGGGGGGGGAGAGAGGGACGATGAGGCGGGGGGGGGGAGAGAGAGGGACGCTGAGGCGGGGGGGGGGGGGAGAGAGAGACGCTGAGGCGGGGGGGAGAGAGGGACGCTGAGGCGGGGGAGAGAGGGACGCTGAGGCGGGGGAGAGAGGGACGCTGAGGCGGGGGGGGGGAGAGAGAGAGGGACGCTGAGGCGGGGGGGGGGGGGAGAGAGAGAGGGACGCTGAGGCGGGGGGGGGGGGAGAGAGAGAGGGACGCTGAGGCGGGGGGGGAGAGAGAGAGGGACGCTGAGGCGGGGGGGGGGAGAGAGAGGGACGCTGAGGCGGGGGGGGGGGAGAGAGAGGGACGCTGAGGCGGGGGGAGAGAGGGACGCTGAGGCGGGGGGGAGAGAGGGACGCTGAGGCGGGGGGGAGAGAGGGACGCTGAGGCGGGGGGGAGAGAGGGACGCTGAGGCGGGGGGGAGAGAGGGACGCTGAGGCGAGGTTACCAATGGTATTAGTATTATGCAGCATGAGGGGGTTAATGTATTGCCACTGCTGGTCACTGATGCATTAGTGACCGACCAGTGGCAGTTAATTAACCCCTTTGTGCTGCATTAGTGCAACCAGTGTTAAAGCGGAGTTCCAGCCATTTACTCACCTGTCCAACGGTCCAGCGATGCGGCCGCCGGAAGCCTCGATCCTCTCCCTCGGCGCCGGCATCACTGCTGTGGGCACCCGGCTGTTACAGTTTGCGGCTTCACAGCCGGGTACCCACTGCGCATGCGCGAGTCGCGCTGCGCGCCGTGATTGGCCGGCAATCTTCTGGGACCTCTGACGTGTCCCAGAAGATTGCAGGGGAGGGAGGGGGAGAGGAGAACTTCCGCTCAGGGCGCCGCGGCGCTCCGAGCGGAAGTGGGAGCGGGTACCTGTCAAAACTAGGTACCCGCTCCCCCCCCCAAAAAATAACATGCCAAATGTGGCATGTCGGGGGGTCAGGACTCCCTAAAGCGGAAGTTCCACTTTTGGGTGGAACTCCGCTTTAATTAACACTGATACTGGTTGCACTAATGCAGCACAAAGGGGTTAATTAACTTCCACTGGTCGGTCACTAATTCATCAGTGACCAGCAGCGGCAATACATTAACCCCCTCATGCTGCATAATACAAATACCATTGGTAATTAAATTAACCACTTGCCAACCCATCACAGTACATATACTGTGACAGGGTGGCAGCGACAGGTGTACATTGCTGCCTGTTTTTGGTGTATGTAAATCATTTGGGGGAAAAAAGTCATTTTCTTTTTTCGGCCAAGGGCATCCTGCATTTTCGGTTTCGGCCCAGAATTTTCATTTCGGTGTATCCCATATATATATATATATATATATATATATAGTACAGTAAAACTGCAGGCAAGGGCAGGGGGGGGGGGGCAAACTAAGGTCAATTTATTTAGTAATGTAATCCAAAAGGATTACAATATATCAGTGTGTTTTACTTTTTGAATTTGCGGTTCCATCCCCCTGCGACGCTCGCAGGGAATGGAAGACGTGACACACGGCATCAGGCAGAAGATCTGGCCGCCGTACACTGCCGGAATACATAGCGGGATCCTGGGGACAAGGTAAGTAACCTCTTCCAGGATCCAGCAATTTCTCCCTGGCGGTACCCCGAGTGTGGCTCGGGATTACCGCTAATGGCACTGAAATTCCACCCCGAGCCACACTTGGGAATAACGCCAGGGAAGTTAACGCAATCTAGTGAGCTAGCCAGAACCACCTCTGGAGGGAGTCTATTCCACATTTTCACAGCTCTTACGGTGAAGAAATCTTTCCGTATTTGGAAACAAAATCTGTTTTCCTCTAGATGTAAAGAGTGCCCCCTTGTCCTCTGTGTTGACCTTAAAGTGATCCTTCTCCACTATGGATTCCCCCAGTATGTATGATGCATGCATATTCTTACCCCCCAAGTACATAACTTTACATTTATCAACATAAAACCTCATTTGCCACATAGTTGACCAATGAAACAGTGCATTGAGGTCGGCTTGTAAGTTGGAGACGTCCTGTAAGGAAGTTATTCCACTGCAAAGCTTGGTGTCATCTCTAAAGACTGAAATGGAACTTTTAATCCCAGACCCTATATCATTTATAAAAATAAAAAGTAGGGGTCCCAACACTGAACTACTGATAACCTTAGACCATTCAGAGTAAAGCTCCGTACACACGTAGCGATCGGCCATCTTTTGTCCAGGGCTGTCTTGTCTGTTGAAAACTGCAAAAGACAGCACATGAATTTTGTCGGCCAACAACAGCCGACTGCAGAAGTGATGTCATGCGATGGTTAACTTTCCCTGTCTTTTTTCTTTTCTGAGCATGCCCAGTCTTGCTAATCTGCTGTCTGTCGGCCGAAATCTGTACTGACTGGCGAACAATCGGCCGTTCTGGTGACTGCCAACAAATATTTTAAAGTCTGCACGACAGATTCTGTTCGGCCGAAAATGCGCTGTCGGAAGCATCATACTAACAAGCCTACAATCGGCCGATCGGTCGGCGGCCGAATATTTACGGCCGACAATAGGTACGTGTGTACGGGGCTTAAGAATCATTAACCAAATCGGAAGTGGTGTCATGTCATCACTTCCGTGTTACTGTTAACAGCCAATCCCAGCTTTGCTTGGCACGCCAGCTGGTCACTCAGGGGTTTTGTTGGGGAGGGAGAGCCCAAGAGAGCCAGGGAAGGAAGTCCCCTCCTGCTTGCAATAACAATCGAGCAGCTAGTAAGCTGCTCTGATTGCCATTACAATAGAGCAGACCGCCAGTGTTCTGCCGAAAACTCCGACACTCCAGAATCTCCAACAGCAAGGATTGCACATTTTGATGACCTGGCTGTTTTCATAGGTAACTGACAGAATATACACTACAGTACACAACATGAGTGGACATTGTTAGTCCGCCCAGTAATACCAACAACGTGGCTGTCCCCAAGGTGGTGACATTTTTTCTCCTTACCAGGTGTTGTCAAAACAGCCACCTCGTTCTGTACTAACTGTATACGCTGCAGATGTTTTGTAAAAAACAGCCAACTCGTCGAAATTGCCATTTATTCACACACATATATATATATATATATATATATATATATATATATATATATATATATAGTTGGTAAGGTTGAAAAAAGATATCGGTCCATCCAGTTCAACCTATGGGGTAAGTGCTTGTATACATGTCAATAGTACATTGTATATACCTGTATGATGTGATTGTTAAGTGCCCATCTTATAGTTTTTTTTTAAACTATCGATAAGAAGTCACTGTATCACATGACAAAACACATCAGGGGCAGAGCGACATGACCCCAGTACACCCGGCAGGAGGCAAGTGGCCATTCAATTCTCTCAAATAGCTGAATGTTTCCATGTAAAAGGACATTTCTGAATATTGTCTAACTCTAACCTATCTGTTGTATTCATTGCACTGGATTGAAGAGTGCACTCTTCTTGCGAGTCCATTTTAATTGTGTTTTAAAAAAGTATTCCCTTATTTTGATATACTAACTACACCATGATGGTGTTCTTAGTTCTATCCCTGGCTGAGCTCTGGAGGCGCTGAGAGTGAGGAGTGTGATGTAACCTGATCCTGCTAATTGTCTCCTGGAGAGCTTCTGCAGTGATTGGACCCAGTGATCTGGGAAGGCTTGTGCTGACCATAAAGCGAAGTTCCACTCGTTTTTAAGTTTATTAAAAGTCAGCAGCTACAAAAAGTGTAGCTGCTGTCTTAAACACACTCACCTGTCCCAAGATCCAGCTATGGGGCTGCTGGAAGCCCCGCTCCTCTCTCTTGCCTCTCCCCGGCATCACAAGTGTGGGCACAAGGCTGTGACAGCTTGTGGTTTCACAGCCGGGTGCGCACTGCGCCTCCTCAGTGGCCGGGTAATCTTCTGGGACTTGTGATATGTCCCAGAATATTGCAGATCGTGAGGGGGAGAGGAGAACGTCTGCTTGAATCGCCAATCGAGTGGAAGTGGGAATCTGTCTAAACTAGGTCCCCCCCCCCCAGAAAAATTGACATGCCAAATGTGGCATGTAAGAGGGTGGAACTCCGCTTTAATTATTGCTGCTGGAGAGTCATCAGAAGTGACGTGGTTGGAGATTTTGGCGAGTTGGAGATTTTGGCAGAACACCGCCTCTAAAATATGATACCGGGTTGATGCCGGACCCCAGTACAACCACTGAAAGAATGGGAAGTAGTTAAATAGACGCCTCTCCCTGGTGGCAATGCTACCCCCCCTGAAAAATGCCACCCAAGGCAAACGCCTTGTTTCCCTGGCAGTAGATATTATTAGTATGAGAGCCCATTCACACTAGCGCGACTTGTGAGGCAACTTGTGTTGCCCCAGGTAGCTTGACATAACAAAAGCAATGTTAATCAATCAGTGCCGTCTTAATTGGCACTACTGAAGTTGCTCCGACTTCAGAAAAGGGTCCTGTACTACTTTGAGGCGACCTGTGATCCGACTGTCCCATATACTTCAATGGGAGTTGCCTCCTTATCTTAATTGACAGGAAGAAGAAAGAGATTAGCCAGGCATTCCCCACAGACAAAGTCGCCTGTCTCTTCAAAGTAGTGCACAAGTCTCTTCCAAGTCTCTTCAAGTCACGGGGCGACTTTCTGGTAGTGTGAACCAGCTCTGATTATACATGTTTTATATAGCGCCAACAGTTTGCACAGCGCTTTGATATGCCCTTGATCACCAGTGCTTGCATTGGAAGACTCCATTCCCACCTGATCGCAAGCGAAATCGCTGCATGACATGGGACGCTACCCAATGGCACCCCAATCCTGTCTCGATTGCAATTTGCTATGCTTGTTGCTAAAAAAGTAACATGAGCTTCTTTCGCGCAATAAAATTTGCAGTGCCATTAGAAGTAACGGCATCACAAATGCACCCCGTGTTTTGCAGCCATTTGAAATAGAACCTTACCAGTGACAACCCAAAGGTTGAGATTTTCCTTCACGTTCAGTGACAACAGAGGGTGGATTTTGCTAATGGGGTACAGACAGCAAACCTGTCCTGTGCCAACCCATCTCCACTCTGTCCAAACCGAAAGCCAAAGTCCTTCATTATGGTGCTGCAGCTGAGCAGAGCCCACACAGGCCTCCCTCATACCGCCCAGGACTGTGTGGACTTTGCTCGGCTCCTGAGCACACGCGTGGCCTCTGCAGCTGGCAAATCACGTTGCTTGCTGGACTGGTTGGTACAGACAGCTGAGCTCGCCCACGTGTCCCCTCACAGCCGCCCTCAGCATACTGAGCCAACTTCCCGCCACGGACGCCGCGCAGCACTCTGGGTAACCCATACCGAGCTCCGCTCACCTCAGCCCGAGCCGCCGTCCAGTCCTCCCGTGACGTCACCCCGAAGCTGAGTGAGCGGACCGGGGGGAGGAGCCGCCAAGGTGGGCGGGAACGTGATATCGGCGTGACGTCAGGACGGCCGGAAGGAATGTGAGAAGATCGGCCGGGTACAGAGTTGGAGAAGAGGATGGCGGAGGTGAGTGCATAGAGAGAGAAGAGTGCCTGTCAGTACTAAGCAGGGGTCATGTGACCTGGCATGGTCACCTAGGTGACAGCTGTTATCTCCATCCTGTGTAGGGTGGTGTGCTGTGGTTGTTGTTGTCTGTATGACAGGTCCTCATTGTGCCCCATATGGAGTGTATGGGGGTCTCCAGCACTGTAAATGAATCCCCATGTGTGGGCTGTGATGGTGGAGAGGTGTACAGCTCTGATTTGTGTTCTCTGTGGAGTAGATATCCCTTCTCCATCACACTTCTGTAATGTTGTGCCCAGTCACTGGGGGTATGAGGGGCCCCTGCTTTCCACATGCATTTCCCACTGCATTCTAAACGCATGGCAGTTGCAATTTGCGGAAGGTGTCAGCGGTAACTTGATGAGACCCCAAACGCAGGTTGCAAATGCGGTGATTGCCTGCAGCGGATCGCAAGGTACTTCTGTTTTCTGTGAATTTCCAAAAGTAGCGCACGCAATATTTTTGGTGTGATTCAGATTATTCAAAATCAGTGGACTCAAATTGCACAGCACGATTCCTGGTGTGAATGTTATGTGACCCCCCCAGACATAGTCTGCATTCATACTTGTGCATTCTGGGAACGTCAGCAGGAACATCTGAAATACACAAGTCACATCTTCTACTGCATACCACTTAAATCAGATTTCCCCAACTTTTTTGGCACTGGGTACCGGTTTCGTGGGAGAAAACTTCCTCCTTGGCATATAATATAACTGAAAATAGTTCAACTCCCCATAATGCAGAATCAGTGGGAGCTCTGAGCATGTCGCTTGCCACCGTCGCCTGCCACCAGATGCAGCATGTCGCTTGCCACCGTCACCTGCCACTGGATGCAGCGTTTTGCTTGCCACTGCCACTGGATGCAGCGTGTCGCTTGCCACCGGATGCAGCGTGTCGCTTGCCACCGGATGCAGCGTGTCGCTTGCCACCGGATGCAGCGTGTCGCTTGCCACCGTCGCCTGTCACTGGATGCAGCGTTTTGCTTGCCACCGTCGCCTGTCACCGGATGCAGCGTGTCGTTTGCCACCGGATGCAGCGTGTCGCTTGCCACCGTCGCCTGGCACCAGATGCAGCATGTCACTTGCCACTTTCGCCTGCCACCGGATGCAGCGTGTCGCTTGCCACCGGATGCAGGGTTACATGCCACCGGATGCAGCGTGATACTTGCCCACCATCACCTGTCACTGGATGCAGCGCATCGCTTGCCCACTGTTGCCTGCCACCGGATGATGCGTGTCACTTGCCCACCGTTGCCTGCCACCAAATGCAGCACGTCACTTGCCCACCGTTGCCTGCCACTAGATGCAGTGTGTCACTTGCCCCTGTTGTGGCATTGGCTGGGTCCCAGAGTAAGGGCGAGCAGTGAGAGAGATGATGTCATCTCTTTGCTCGGCCGCCCCTGTGACAGAGCAGCCTTCGCAACTCTGAGGGTGGAACAGCAGTGATGTGGGGTGGGCGAAGAGAGTTGATGTCATCTCTCTGCTTGGCCGCCTGCCACACCTGTGACAGAGCAGCTTTCGCGGCCCGACTGCATAGAGGCCATGGTCTGGGACTGGTCCAGGGGACCCCCGACTTAAAGCCCAACTCCAAGCAATTTGTTTTTTTTCCCATGTAGTCAGGCAGTGCACGCACGGCATGGGTTAACTGCTGGTTTTATCTAAGGGTGAACACAGAGCCTATACTTATCCGATCCTTCGATCCTCTGGAAAACTGCGTTCCCCCTATGTCCAGTGGTGGACTGTTCCTGACGTCTTCACATCCAGAGCTGGTCTATGAGTGTGATGATGTCAGGAACAGTCCACCACACAAGACTGCATGTGCAGGGGGGGTGGGCAGGAGCTGAAGAGAGGATTAGGTGAATATAGCTCAGCTCTCCGAACCCCAAGACCAACAGCAGTTAACCCAGTTCTGCTTTAACAGTACGATTGTTGTATAGTATCTGATTTCGATTGCCAATGGCCAGCCTTATGCCTTGACTCTGAGTCTTCTACTCCATTCTACACAATCCAGGATTTCCCTTTATGTTGTCAACTCCTTGATTTTCTGGCCCTTCGTGGTCCAGTTTCAGTGGAATCTCAGACTGTTTTGCTTTTCACTCTTTTGTTAGTCCGTTTGATGCACCACAGTGTTTTCTGTTGATGGTCTGTATTTCTTTATATCTGGAAAATCTATTTATAAAATGTTTTATGGAAATGTGCAAGTCACACTTGTGGTGCCGGTACTTGTTAATGACACCCCAAACGCGCAAAACTCAATGCCTGAAAAGGTCTCGGAGCTTCTTTTGGTGTATTTGTCACATGAAGGGTAGCCCATTCATATGCTGTCACATGAAAAATGCACAAAAAAAGCTTGAAAAAACACGACGGAGTGAATGTAGGCTGCATTCCCACCTGTGCCTTCTGGGAACTCGCGAAAAATGCAAGTCACCGTTGCTTTGCCATTAATTGCCAATAGCACCCCAAACACAGCTAGCGAAGGCGCACTTTTGTCTCATACCGAAAAGGCCCTGGAGCTTTTTTTATTTTGTTTTTTTTTTTGGTTTATATGCAGTCAGTCATGTAAATAAAAAAAAAAGTGCAACAAACCCAACACTGTAAAGAATGTGTAAAGCTAACATTTCACATTCCTGACACAGTGGATATAAAAGGTCTACACACCGTGTTAAAATGTCAGGTTTCTGTGATGTAAATAAATTAGAGCAAGATAAATCATTTCAGAACTTTTTCCACCTTTAGAGCCCATTCACATTAGCGCGACTTGTCAGGTGACTTTTCAGCCTGACAAGTCGAGGTATGTCGCGGTCCATTGAGTAGTACAGGACCCATTCTAATAGGAGCCACACAAGTCGCTCCGACTTAGAAAAAGGGTCCTGTACTACTTTGGGGCGACCTCGGAGCGACTTGCATAGACTTCCATTATGTGAAGTCTCTGCAAGTCGCGCCGAAGTCACGGTGCACGCGACTTCACAGGTCGCCCCCCGAAGTCGCGTCGCCTCAATGTGAATGGGCTCTTAAAGTAGTTGTTACCCTAAAAAAATTAAAATAGAGATCCAGTTTCCTTATAGCAGGTTAAATAGCACAGTGTTTGTGCTGTCTAACCTGCCCCTCTGGAAACTGTAAAAAGCCTTGCTGATCTTGCCACTTTCTGTGTCCCCCTCTTTATGCTGACCATGATAATCATGGCTGCTGAACCCTGATCACCATGGTTTGCCTGCGTGCCTCTGTCATCTGCTGTCTCTGCTCTCCCCCCTCCACTCCCTGCCTGTCCGCTCGGAATACTGTGTCTGTCTCCGGCTCCCCCTACCCCCCCCCCCCCCGCTGCTGTTAGTAAAAATGTAAAATGTCACTGCCAGCCAGATAAATGAATCCGTTTTTTGTTCAGTTTGTCACATATGCCCAGCCTAGTGCAAACAGGTCGACCGAGAAACACATTAACCTTTCAATTTATCGTTCATTTGCTAGAATTTTCCAAACTGTTCCTTCGATTTTTCGGCTCTGAAAAGTTAAAACCGATTTTCTATTTGTGCCCATTAACTGGACCAAAAACGAACGAACGGACCAAATGACAGCTTTTTTAACATTTTTTTTTTTTTCGGCTAGTGTATGGCCAGCGTTGTACTACAATCCAGGGCTACAGCGGGAGGGGCTGAGCGGCCACCTGACTCTCAGGCTGACGTCAGAGGGAGAGCTCGGCTCCTCCTGCTGTAGCCCTGGATAGTAGTAGCAGAGTGGCCGGGAGTCACGTGACCGGCCTGAAGATACTTCACAAAAAGGTATTTAGAGGCATCGATTCTAGCAAACACTTATACAGTGCCGGATGGCAGCTTAAAATAGGGGGGGCTGGCAGCAAAGCATAATTTAGGGCTCTTTCACACGGCCGCTCCGATTTTTATTTTTTTTTTTTTATTCCACTGCGGCGCTTTTTTTTTTTTCACGGACACGGATGACACTTGTATGTCCGCATATCATCCCATCGGTTTGCAGATGATATACGGACATAATGCAGGTCTATGGGGATTGCGGATGTCAGCGAATTACACCGCTGACATCCGATTTTTGCATCCGTTCCGGTTTTTAAACGGAAGAAAAATAGGGTTCTGTTCCAAAAAACGTAACAGAACTGAAGGGACAAAAATCGGATGTCAGCGGATGGTCATCCGCTGACATCCGCAATCCCATTGACTTACTTTATGTCCGTATATCATCCGCAAAAAAATGGGATGAAATACGGACATACGGAACGCCCGTGTGAAAGAGCCCTTAGGGTTACAAACCCTTTAATATGACCTACAAACTGTACAATTCCATTGAAAAACAAACAAAATTTTTTTGGGGGAGAAGTAAAAATAAAAAACTAAAATAATGTGGTTGCATAAGTGTGCACACCCTCTTATAACTGGGGATGTAGCTGTGTTCAGAATTAAGCAATCCCATTCAAAATCATGTTAAGTAAGGCCCCTTTCACACGAACAATCCGATCAGATCCGCCTGTCAGTTTTTTAGGCGGATCTGATCGGATCCTCCATGCATCCCTATGGGGCAGCGGATGTCAGCGGAGACATGTCCGCTGACACCCACTGCCATCCGCATCCAATCCTGTCCGTGTCATCCGGACGGATGGAAACCCTATTTTCCATCCCATCCGTCCAGGGGATCGGATCAGATAGGATCGGATGAGAGCGGACAGGCGGTCCTCTCTCATCCGATTCCCCATAGAGAGCAGCGGGGCTCTGACACCTCCCTCTCCACACAGTGCGGAGATGGAGCTGTCATCCGCCTGCTCAGCGGGGATCGGCGGATCGATCCCCGCTGAGCAGAGAACGGTCCGCACCAGGCAGGCGGACCATGTGAAAGGAGCCTACGAGTCAGTACACACAGTGCAAACACAAGTACACACAGTGCCTCCGATTAACCCCAAGTAAGGTTCAGCTGTTCTAGTAGGTCTTTCCTGTCAGGCTACATTCACACCTGAGCGTAGCGTTTTTCGCGCGTTTTTTTACCGCGATTTTTGCGGCGATTTTTACCGCGATTTTAACGCGATTTTTACCGCGATTTTTGTGCAGGCGTTTTTAGATTGAATAGAGATCAATGGAAAACGCCTGTAATCTGCCCAAAAAGAAGCTCATGTACTTTTTTGAGCGTTGGGCGTTTTGTATACAGCTTCAAAACGCTCAGATGTGAACAGGGCCATTGAAATGAATAGGATTTGTCTTGTTGGGCGTTTTGAGAGCTGATCCTAGAGCAGAAAAACGCCCCAAAAACGCCCCAAAACGCCTACATGTGAACGGAGCCTCAAGGTAGAGGGAATTATGAACAGTTCCAAATACCAGTCAATATTAGCACAAAACCCTCAGGCTTCTGCCAGAAAGCTGAACATGAAGAGGAACTTCATCTTTCATCATCACCCAAAGCATACATCCAAATGTACAAAGGAATGGCTTCACCAGAAGAAGATTACAATTTTGGAATGGTTCAGCCAGAGCCCAGACCTGAATCTGATTGAAAATCTGTGGGGTGATCTGAAGAGGGCTGTGCACAGGAGATGCCCTCGCAATCTGACAGATTTGGAGTGTTTTTGCAAAGAAGAGTGGACAAATATTGCCAAGCCAAGATGTGCCATGCTGATAGACTCATACCCAAAAAGACTGAGTGATGTAATAAAATCAAAAGGTGCTTCAACAAAGTATTAGATTAAGGTTGTGCACACTAATGCAACCATATTATTATTATTATTATTATTATTATTTTTTTTCCCTCCACCTAAAAGATTTCAGTTGTTCAACTGAGTTGTACGGTTTATAGGTCACATTATAGGTGGAAAAAGTTGTGAAATGATTTACCTTTGTCTCATTTTTTTTTTGTATTAAGAAACTTGACATTTTAACCAGGGTGTGTACACTTTTTATATCCACTGTATGTGCCTGCTGTACTATGTATTTGTATGAGAGAGTCTCCTTTTCTCTTTGTATTGCTTCCTTTTGTGTGAAATCTCTGGTGTTTCTGGCAGTCCCTCTGCTTTCCTATTACAAACTGACCACACTAAGCAGGAGAGTACACCGTGGTCAGTTCTCTAGTTATGCTAGGCGCTCAGCCTGCTCTCCTTCAATGATCTGACATGCCCCTGCTGCACAGCCATTCACTGGGTACCTCAGTGTACTGCTGTTTCCCTTTCCCAGCTCGTATGTATGCCAAAACTGAGGGGATGTGATCACTTATTAAAAGAAAAAGGGGGGGGGGGGTATTGATGATGTTTTTTATATGTATGCACAAATGTTTTGCCCTTTATTTCTGTTTTGAATGGGCTGTTTTGCAAGGTAAGGATTTACTTTTACTTTAAGGGCTCTTTCACACACGGAGTCCGTTCTCATCCGATCCGATCCGCCAGACGGATGGAAAATAGTGTTTCCATCCGTCTGATTTCGACGGATCGGATGTCAGCGGACATGTCTCTGCTGACATCTAATGCCCCATAGGGATGCATGGGGAGTCCGTTCAGATCCGCCAAAAAAACTGACAGGCGGATCTGAACGGACTCCATGTGTGACAGGGGGCCTAGAGCTGAACACCAGCCTTACCTTCAGTCAAGCACAGTTGCACAGACTCCTCTCCTGTACTGAACTTCTTTACTTTGATTTCACTGCACACTGTGAGCTTCTCTCCATCTGTATTAGAAGCTGCACCAAGTCAGATAATCTGTCTCATTTCCTGGCTGAAGAATGTCCAACATTGTCTAGCACTCTCCTCCCAATCCTGACTGTCCCCGGCCTTCCCTTCCATTCATTGGCTGTTGGATAATCATTGGGTCTTAGCATCACATGTGACTGTTACCTAGAGCATTGGTTTCCAAACTGCAGCCCAGGGATCAGATGTGGCTCTTTGCTTGCCTTTTTCTGGCCCTTGGGACACTATTCCACCAATGAGGGGACACCATTCCTCACACTGACACCATCAATGACATTATTCTTCCCATTGATCCCATCAATGGGGCCCTCTTCCCCCATTAAAACTAATGATTTGGCATTATTTATGCCCACTGATGCCAGGGAATTTTGTACTCCCACTGGCCACTGTCTGCCCTCCCCCCCCTCCCAAAACGTGAAGGACCTAAACATCTGCTGACTCCATGCTTCTGCTTATGCAGGGGTAGGTGGATGAAACCATAGCATGCAGTGAGGGGGGGGGGGAGCTGGTTTCTGACATATCTCGAAGGGTCGGATGCTGAAGTGTGTGTTTTTTTTTTTTTTTTTTTTCTGCAGCTGCGTAAACTGGGCAGCTACAAATGACATAACTCCCCACATGTTTACTGGGGTTCCTTTGTCCCAGGATCTGGCTCTTACACCTTCTGAATGCAGGGAATGTACTCTGAGCACTTGCGTGGCAGTTGGTTTACAGTTAAAATTTATAAAAATATATCAGGAAGTGAAAGAGAGTGTTTGCAGAAGATACTTGGAGTCTCTGCCTACCTACTAGGATGATGTAACGGTTCCCTATACAGACAGCATTTTTTTTTATCTAGTCACATGAGATATGTTAATCGTAACCTTTCCTGAAGGCTGCCATTGTGGGCGTCTCATTCTGAAAATGCTAATTACTTGACTTTTTCACCAGCAGTCTTCCTTAAATACTGTGGTTCACTGACCAAGAACAAGTGTGCAGAAAAGGACTTGTGACTTTACTGTGATCCTCCTGATCTGCTCACTTCTTCCTCTTTAATTAATTAGAAATCATTATAGCCGGTGCAATGGCGTAATAGGCAACATTGTCAGATGGAGGTCAGCAATGGCCCTATTTTTCTTAGGAAAGGTTTACTGCAAACGGGACACCATTGATGTTCAGAGATTACAGAAACAAAGTACTGGGTGGTAAAAATATTAATATGTTAAAGCGGAGTTCCACCCAAAAGTGGAACTTCCGCTTTAGGTGTTCCTACCCCCCTGACATGCCACATTTGGCATGTCATTTTTTTGGGGGGGGAGCGGGTACCTAGATTTGACAGGTACCCGCTCCCACTTCTGCTCGGAGCGCCGCGGCGCCCTGAGCGGAAGTTCTCCTCTCCCCCTCCCTCCCTGCAATCTTCTGGGACACGTCAGAGGTCCCAGAAGATTGCCGGCCAATCACGGCGCGCAGCGCGACTCTCGCATGCGCAGTGGGTACCCGGTTGTGAAGCCGCAAACTGTAACAGCCGGGTGCCCACAGCAGTGATGCCGAGGGAGAGGATCGAGGCTTCGGGCGGCCGCATCGCTGGACCGTTGGACAGGTGAGTCAAATGGCTGGAACTCCGCTTTAATTACATTTAAAGGTCTCTATAGCCAAAACTTTTCCTTGTTGAAATAGTGAGGAAGGTTAGAACCCATGTCAATAAAGAGATGACAGGGGTTCTAGCATTGCCCTACTGGAAAAAATAGTAAACATTTTTTACTTCTGTTTATTTTGCTGTTGGAGATATTCCCCTCACTTTAGTCCCTAGGCCTTCCCCTTCTCCTTTCAAAACTAGAAAAAGTTTGCTTTAGGTGGGCATCCTAAAGTGAATCTTTACCCTTAAAGAGGAAGTAAACCCTCCTCTGCAAGTTGTACCTTTAGGTAAGTCTTTGATAAGGCCTCCCTATAGGTACTGTAAATATCTCCTAAACATGTACAGTTTAGGAGATATTTACTTTCGATGCATCCAGTGACGTCACTGGCGCATGCGCTCTGAAGGAACGGCCGCTCGTGCCGTTCCTTCAGAGCCCTGTGCCGTGACTGTCGGCTCCCGCGCGCGTGCGCGGGAGTGACGTCACCGCGGCTCCGGCCAATCAGATGGCTGGATGCCGCGATCCCGGAAGACGGGCGACTAGACATGTCGCCCGTCATAAAGGTGAGCGGACGGCACGGCGGGGGCTCGTTCTAAGGTAAGTATTTCATAATGAGCTAGTATGCGATGCATACTAGCTCATTATGTGTTTCTCTTTCAGGTTGTAAAAAAAAAAAAAAAAATTTTTACCGAGTTTACAACCTCTTTAACAACCTAATAAAAATAATGTTCTTTAGCAAGGAACATACATTTTACATTAATAATTATGCTATCAAAATCATGAAGCAGAACTAAACCGTGGATTTTAATTAACTTAACGGTTTAAAAAAAAAAACAGTTCCATTCCTGGAACGCCGGGATTGCTAACTGTAACATTTAAAAACCAGGAAGATCCTGCGCTAAGTAAATGGTGAAAAATATTGATAATGTGAAGCAGCTAGTACACTTGATCTATATAAATCAAAAAATCGTGGAAAACAAATGGTGCAGCGCTATCGTGAAACTTATAATCCTAAATTATACAAAAAAACTGATAAATACACAAATAGGAAAATGGTGCAACACTGACATGATAAAGTGTAACCATAAGTGCATAAATTTACAATCATCAAACGTGCATATGAAGTGAACAAAAGTCCGAAAAAAACTCCAAAATGAATATACAGGTCCCAGAATGGATAGTACTGTGTTTCCCCAAAAATAAGACAGGGTCTTATATTAATTTTGGCTACAAAAATCATACTAGGGCTTATTTTCAGGGGATGTCTTATTTATTTACGGTATGTACAATGACGATCTTAAAGTGATTGTAACCCTAAAATAAATAAATATTCTGATCCTTTAAAGCATGATAGACAGCACAGTGCTTGTGCTGTGTCATTTAGCCCTCTCTATGTTCTAAAAAACCTGTAATAAAAAAATCAAATATCAAAAAAAAAAAAGTTCTCTCCCCCCTCTGAAGTCTTAGAAGTCAGCAATTATGACATTCTGTAATCCCAAAAATAAACCTTGGATAAAGTCATTGTAAAATTATGTAATCGATTTTGTAAAAAGATTATGTAATGTGCAGTGTGTCTCCTTTTGTAATTTTATTGTGGAAAATACCTTATTTACAGCACTGCTGGGCACTCACGTGACCCTCCGGAGCTCTACTTTCCCGCTCCGAATACTGCAGATGGAGGGGCTGAGATCAAGGATTTTAATAGGGCTTATTTTCAGGGTAGGGCTTATATTGCAGCCATCTATGAAAATCATGCTAGGTCTTATTTTCGGGGAAACGGGGTAGGTGGAGAGGAGGCTGAAATCCCAAGGAGATGTTACAGCAGGAATACACCCGTGACAAATGTGTAAATAGGCTGCTTACCAGAAGCCACGGCCCCCAAATCAATGGTCAGGCCACACACGCTGAGATGTAATATCTGTAAACTCCTTCCTATGGAACCCTGGGTGAGGAATCTGTCTCCTCCGGATCCAGTGTCTCACAACTCCAGGCACATAAACCTCAAATATATAGAGAAGAGACAAGGAGACCCATAGCGTAATCCAGTATGGTTTAAACAATAAAATTTATTCCACGTTGCACTTACATTTGGGAAGTAAAACAATCGCATCAATGAATCCCTCAAAATCCGCGGCGTCCTGTGTGTAGTATAAAAGTCAGGCGTCTAGGGGGCGTGGTGGTTGAGCATCAGGTACCGCCCGGTTTCGTCATACGTGACGTCGTTCGCGCCCCGGAGCGAGCATGTGCAGTGTTTCTGACTCCTACCACCAAGACCACTTCAAATCACTGAAGTGGTCATGGTGGTTAGAGTGTTCCTTTTAATATCTCTCAGAAGAAGTAAACCTCCGTATACTGATTCCATTTCATTTGATCATCCTCTAGTTGTGTTAAATTAGTGCGGGGAGTGCGGCCGCGCACTAATTACTTGTATACCTTAACTATAGTATATACAGTATTTTATATGCGGCCCGAGAAAATTTCTCTACACTCAATGTGGCCCAGAGAAGCCAAAAGGTTGGACACCCATGCTCAAAAGCAGGGGTCTTCAAAATACGGCCCTCCAGTTGTTCAGGAACTTCAATTCCCATCATGCCTAGTCTTGTCTAAATGTCAGAGTTTTACAATGCCTCATGGGATGTGTAGTTCTGCAACAGCTGAAGGGCCGTAGTTTGAGGATCCCTGCTCTAAAGTGTTTTCACCAAAGATCAGCAAGTCCATTTGTAACATGTTATGAAAGGTGAACTTATCCTTTTATCTTACATTACAGGACACTGGCAAGGTATCGCTAGACCCTTGAGTTATAGGCTCTCACCTTAAAGCGGAGTTCCACCCTGGATTTTTTTTTTTTTTTTTTAATACCCCCGGGACAGTCAGGGCTAGTGCATTCCACAATGGCTAGCCTCTGATCTGTCCCGGGTTGCACTTACCTGTTAGGACAAATACTTACCTTGCAAACGTCTTGTCCAGCGCTGCCATCTCAGATGTGGGCAGCTTGAAGCCAGCGCGTCCTCTTCGGCGTCTTCTTCCGCCTTCTTTGGTCCCACGATGCTCTGCGCCGGCCCCGACGCCACTTCCGGGTCGCGCGCGTCATCCCTCCACAGCTTCTGGGCATGCCCAGAAGCTGTTTAGAAGGGGATGACGCGCACGAACCGGAACTGACGTCGGGGCCGGTGCAGGCGCAATGATTCCTGGGAGCTATGACGTCCAGCTCCCAGGAATCATTGCAGAGCCAGGAAGTGACGACGGGCCGCGGCCGAGGAAGGAGGAAGAAGGAAGTAAGGTAAGTATATTTTCTTCGCTACGAGGTAAGTAAAAAAAAAAAAAATATGTGATTATCCATTTCTTTTTCAGGTGACCCAGAGCGAGAAGATGGAGGTAAGTATAAAAATAGGGTGGAACTCCACTTTAAGATTAGACACCAGCCATTGGGAACGCACCCACCAGGTGCCTACTCTATAGATTTATGTCTTTTGTGGTTATTGAGCAATACGCCACATCGTAACAGGCTACTTCACATAGGATTGAATGAAATATAATTTTGTGACATTTCAATAAATGGTGTGAATTAGCCCTAATTGTAACTGTGGTTGTGCAATAGATTTTATGTTTATTTTAGTTTACAACTAAGTGGTAATATTACAATAACATTGTAAATGTAGGTGAAGGTTGCTGGTTTCATTGTTCCCTAATGTACCGTATTTGAATACAACAGTGCCTATTTAGCAGAAGCTTTGTGTACTGTTGTGCTCATTATCTGTCAAGTGACATGTGGCAAGCATACCAGAATAACAATGTGATACAGACACTGTGCAGGTTCCCCAGCACATACATACCAACCATTATCATAGTTTACAATAGAACTGGATTTTCTGCCTGTATCGGTAGGTAAATGTGTGCATGGTCTCATGTCTCTGTACATAAACTACATTTATTGTGAATATACAATCATTTTTGAAAATATTTGTATAGATCTGCATATAGAAGAGATCAGCATGTACATAATTTGATCAACGAGTGTTAACTCTTTTAACCACTTTACCACTGAGTACCGTAGTACTACTGCGGCAAAGTGGCTCGTTATCGTCTGACGACGTAGTACTACGTCGTCAGACACTCCCCTTGTGGGCGGCGATCGCGCGCCGCCGGAGGCTCGCTCCCGCTGTTTTCAGTCACAGTGGGAGTCGGGCCAGGGGAGGAGCAGCGGCGATCGCCGCTGCTCTTCCCCGATCGTCGGGGATCTAGTGTGGAGATCCGCCTGCTTGTGTAAACAGAGCGGGCGGATCTCCCAAGTGACAGGCAGGGTCAGATTGCAGGGTTCAGCATAGCTGAACCCTGGATCTGTCCTTGTCACACAGTCACCTCCCCCCCCACACGTCAGTAAGCACCAGGCATACATTAACCCCTCCCTCTCCACTAAAATTAACCCCTTCCCTGCCAGTGTCATTTTTACAGTAACAGTGCATATATATAGCACTGATTACTGCAGTAATGTCACTGGTACCCCCAAAAGTGTCAAAAATGTCAGTCAAGGGTCCGATCTGTCCGCCGCAATGTCGCAGTCCCGCAAAAAAAAAAAAAAAAAATCGCAGATCGCCGCCATTACGCGTTTAAAAAAAAAAAACACCAAAAGTGACAGAAATCTTTCCCTTTGTTAGTAAACGCAATAACTTTTGCGCAAACCAATCAAAATACGCTTATTGTGAATTTTTTTACCAAACATGGGTAGCAGAAAACAAATTGGCCAAAAATTAAAAAAAAATTTGATTTTTACATTTTTTTGGGGGGAATTTCATATAAAAAAAATGTGAAAAATATTGTTGTTTTTTCAAAATTTACGCTAATTTTTTTTGTTTATAGCGCAAAAAGTAAAAATCGCACAGGTGATCAAATACCACCAAAAGAAAGCTCTGTTTGTGGGAAAAAAAAGACGTAAATTTTGTTTGGGTATGGCGTCGCACGACCGCGCAATTGTCAGTTAAAGTCACACAGCGCCAAATCGCAAAAAGTGGCCCAGACGTAAGACAGCAAAATGCTCTAGTGGTAAAGTGGTTAAAATATCTTTTTAACTTTGAGAAAAATTGGCACCCTTGGGTCACACACTATTTACCCTCCAACTTTGGTGAATCCTTATTGATGCCTTGGTGACATATTTTTACATTCAAGCTTCTTGTATGTATATTTAACACTTGAGGTCGCATATTACCCCGGGAATTATCTTTAACCTTATCCCTATCCTTTTTTTTTTTCTATTATTCCTATTTCATTTTCCTATTCTCCCTACTTTTCTTGCTCCTCTTTTTCCCCTCTTTTTCACTTCTTTTACTCTTCCCATGTGGTTCAGGTAGCAACATTTATACCTATGCTTTCAATACTTGTAACATTATATTGTTGTGCTTAAGGCCCCATTCACACTTGTGCGACTTAAAAGTCGCATGATTTTGACGCAACTTTGTTGCAGTGATTTTGACGCGAGTTTGAGTGGGCTTATAATGTCTTTTCCTCAAAACGCATCAAAATAATGCCAAAAGTAGTGCAGGGACTACTTTGAAGTCGGCGTGACTTCAAGTCGCACAGATATGATTGGGGCTCATTGGAAATAATGGAGAACTACTTGTCATGCGATTTTGCAGTCCCAAATCGCATGACAAGTCGCACAAGTGTAAAAGGGGCCTTAATAAGCTTTACATCCTAGTCGGTTATGATATACTAGATTTTGATCCTTCCTAGATATTTTCAAGGATGAATTTTCCTATTTGCTATACCTATTTTTGAACTACATGGTATTCATTGTATTGTATCTGTAACTATCTTTTTACCCATACTTTATGATGTTATTTTCTTATTGCTGCATCTAAACCTCCTTGTATAATACGTTAAAACTCAATAAAACAAATTTGACAAGAAAATATCTTTTTAACAGTTAATATATTTAATCATTCCATTTAGCAGCCATATTTGTTCCTCCCCAATGCAGGCTCTTCTTTCTACTCTGCAGTGTTAAAGTGGTTCTAAAGACTCAACGTTTGTAGCTTTATGCATTCTATGCATGAAGGTAAAAAACCTCCAGTGTGCAGCTCCCCCCTCAGCCCCCCTAATACTTAAGCCAAATCTAGATCCAGCGATGTGCACAAGAGCCAACGCTCTCCAGGGTCTCTCCCTCCTCATTGGCTGAGAAGCAGTAGCCATTGGCTCCTGCTGCTGTTGAGACAGGGGCAGGGCCGAGCCACGCTCTGTCTTGTGGACACAGCCTACTCAGGAACGAGCATGCATGAGTGCCTCCATAGCAAGCGGCTTGCTATGGGGGCACTCGGCAAGGGAGAGGGGCCCAGAGCGTCATCAGGGGAACTGAGAAGAGGAGGATTGGGGCTGCTCTGTGCAAAACCACAGCACAGGGGAGGTCAGTATGACATGTTTGTTATTTGACCCCTTCATGCCTAAGGCTTTTTCTGACACTTGTTGCTTACAAGTTAAAATCAGTATTTCTCTTCCGTTCATTGACACACAGCTCCATATTGTTCACCATAGGGTTATGCTACCCTCTACAGAAATCGGACTAGGCAGACAACACAAACGCTTGGCTACACCCTGTGGGCCATCCTCAGCTGGCATAACCCTCCTCTCTGCTTAGACATACTCAGTTTTTTGTTAGCCTAGTTCAGAAGTAGGACCTAGTCTCCCTGCCGGGCCCTAGGTCCTGGTTTATTTTTTTTTTGATGTTTGTTTTTGGATCCTGTTTTTTTTCCTGTGGAGATCTTCTAGCAACTGCCAGGCTGAGCAATGGGTTGGACTATTGCAGTTCCACTGGTCCCCTCAGACCGGCCAGCGAGCGCATGCAGACCGTAGCTCCGTGCACGGACGGCTGCGACATAGCCCCACTTGACGGGGGCTGGCCAGCGGGTTAAACGTCTCACATGGTCGCATATAACCAGGTCTCTGCCTGAGTCGCAGCATTCCTTCTGGCCAGCAGCTCCCCCACTTTGGGGGCGAGGAGGTTTCTGTATTGGAAGTGTTACCCACATGCTTCTCTAGATCAGTAAGAAAGGGCCCCCTCCTCTCCTTTCCTGGTATTCCCCGGGGTGGCTGGTCCCTCTGGGGTTCCCCCCATCTCCCCACCAGGTGGCATTGAGCTTGCTTGTCTGCCCATGCTTATGGTGGGGGTCGGTTGGTGCCCAGGCTGTGGGTGCCCCTGGCTTTCGGGCGCGCTGTCCCCCTGTCATACTCAGTAGGCCTTCTATGGGGTGGGTGGCCTTTTTGGGTCCCCTTGGGACAGCTGGTGGGCATTGGGGGACAGGGAGGCTCAGTATCCATGGGTCCGAGTACCACTTGGTCGGGGAGGCCAAAAATTTAGGCCCTGGCTTTGCGGCCTACTGGCTGGATCTTCTCTGGGGCAGCCCCAGTTGTGGCAGCTAATTCCGCCATTGTACCCCATGTACGGGATCAGAGGGGTGAACAGCTGGCTCGGAGACAGTCCAGTGAAATTAAATATGCTTTTATTCAGCAAAACGGCAAAACAAACAGAAAACGACAGGCTTGCCTTGAAATAATATTCCACAGTCTTTGGAGCAAACAGGCTTATAGGCAATTTATTACACGGCTCTAGCCAGAGCTACAGTCTCTCTTTAGGCTTGGCTCACCCAATACAGGTCACAGACAGCGTTGGAGCTTCCCTCTCAGTGTGCTGGTGTCTCTTCCACTCCTAGCAAACGGCTCCACTGACACTTTCAGACCAGGTGCCTAATAAACAGGTCTGAAAGGGAAGTACCTGCCCTCTATAATTAACCCTCTCTTCAGCCTTTCCCAGGGTGACTCTCTACACCCGGGACATTCATCTCCCCTCCCTGGCTGGTCGTGAGTCCCCCGCAGATCGCGCTTGTGTGTCCGGGCGGCTGAAAATGTAGGCCACGGCTTTGCGGCCTACTAGCTGTCCTCTTTCTGGTAGGGACGGCTTATGGGGGTGGGAGAACAGGGTCCCAAGCAGGTTTAGCTGCCAGGGTGCTGTGGGGCATCTGTCGTCCCCAGTGGCTCTGTGGGGGTAGTCTGTCTGTGGGTTTCCCCACTTAGGGGGGTCTGTTTGCAGCCTCCTATGCGGGCCTCCTTAGGTAGATCCCCTTGTGGTATTCTCTCATTCCCCCCCCCCCCCCTTTTTTGCAGGCCTCAGTCGGTGCCCAGTTTGGGGGCTTGTTTCACCGCCCCCCCCCCCCCCCCCCCGTGCAGGGTAAGGATAGCAGTTAGCTTAGAGATTGTGCTCCCCACCCTCTCCTGTCTCATCAAATCCTGCATCTGGTTTGGTCGCTCCAGATGGGATCACCCTGCACTGTCTGAGTCCACGTTTCCCTAAACCGTCAGACAGTGAGGATGATTCCTCCATAGCTGCTGCGACACACAAAAGAGGCGCTGGTAGATGCATTGATTGCATTGGTGCAGGAATCATTTATCTTGGTGGATGCAGTCAAGGCTGCTGCGGCCATATCTGTTCCGTTTGTCACCCATAAACTGTCCCATGTGGTTATGGTTTTCTCTTATCCAGCTTAAGTGCTGGGTGCGTCTCACACGACCCTTGATGGTCCCAAGATGGCATATTTTGTGGCTAAAGGGCTGGTCTGCAGATCACACCTCCAAGAAGGATCTTGCCTAATTGCCTTTTCAGTGCGAGCACCCTTTTAGGGCAACCCTGAATGATTTCAGCCAACGAGAAGTTTTTTTTATCCCTCAGGGGTTCCAAGCCCTTCAAGGCCTCTTCAAGAGGTTTCTAGTGGCCTTGGTCTGGCAATCGGAGAGCAAGCTTCTCAAGACCTGCTGACAAGACCCGTTCGGCATGACAGTTTGCCCCCATCCATGTCTGAGGTAGAGGGATGTCTTCGCTGGTTCCAGGGCCGTGGCCCTTCCTTGGGTCAGTGACCAGTGGGTCCAAGAGGTGATTGTATCCGGTTCCAAGATGGAATTCTATTTCTTGTCCTCCAGAATGGTTCTTTCCTTCCAATGTGCACCTGCCCTCGGCTTGGCTGCAAGCTCCATTGTGGGCACGGCAGGTCTTGCTGTCCCAGGGCGTGATCGTCCTGGCTCCAGTGTCTGAACATTTTCGGGGGTTTTATTCAGACTCTTTCATGCTTCCGAAGAAGAAGGGCAAGTTTGTCCTATTTTGGACCTCAAGGCCCTTAACCGTTTTGTTCGGGTGCAACAATTCATGATCTCCTTTTGGATGGTGGTGGCGTCCCTACATCAAGGGGGTTCCCTGGCTTCTTTTAGATGTCAAGGATGCCTACTTGCACATTCCTATTTGCCCCCGGCATCAGCGTTTTCCTCTGCTTTGATCTGAGAAGGAGCACTATCAGTTTGTGGCATAACCCTTTTGGTCTAGCCTCCGCTCCTTGGTTCCTCACAAAAGTGTTGGCCCCGATCTTCGCGTTGCTGCATCGGCGGGAGATTGCTGTGCTGGGATACCTGGATGACCTCCTCTTGCGAGTAGAGTCCCCGTCGGCTCTGATGGCCGATGTGGAAATTACTTTCCAGACTTTTTGGGAGATCGGGTGGCTTCTGAATTTCAGATGTCTGCCCTGGATCCTACCAGGAGATTGGATTATTTTGGGGCGGACTCTGGATTCAGCTCTATCTAGAGTGTTCCTTCCTCTGAGAATGTTGCAGAAGTTGCATTCTGCGATTTAACTGTTGTTAGCTCACAAGTGGCGACCCTTTCTGATGGTGTCCACCTTCGAGGTGGTTCCGTCTGCACAGTTCTACACTCCTTCAAAAAGAGATTCTAGTCAAATTGGACAAGTGTCCCAAATCGCTGTACAAAGTGATTTGTCTGAGTCAGGCGACAGAGTTCTCTGGTCTGGTGGCTGCGCTCCTCAACCTTGCTGCAGGGCAAGTCCTTTCTCCCCTTGTATTGGACAGTGGTCACGACAGATGCCAGCCTGTCCGGGTGGGGAGGAGTCCTGGGGCTGAACTTGACCTAGGGCTGTTGGATGCTGGAAGAGTCCAGATTGCCCGTCAATGTCTTGGAACTTCGAGCGATCAGGCTTTGCCTGGATCATTGGGCAGAGCAACTCTGGGGGTTCCCAGCAGTTTTCTTTTTTTTTATTTTATTTTTACACTGTACTTTTTTTTTTTTTAATAATAATCCAAACTTTTTTATTGATATAAAAGAGAAAGGCATCTTAACATTACAGGGACAGAATGGTCAGTTAAATCCTACTTCATAAAAATACAGAATACAACGGTCAATCTGTGCAAGCAAGGTGCAAAACAGAGGGAGAAACCAAACAACAAAGGAAAAATAAAGTAGAACCACACGAGCCCACAATGCAGTAATCTATGCACAATGACATTTCTTTCTGTTTTTCTGAAGTAATAGGCTCTGAACCAAATTAGCTTAATGAATATCAGAGGTGGGTGGGGTATTCCAGCTTCTGTAGCAATAAAAGAGACTATATTCACTTTTGTAAGAATCTATCCATTACTAGTGTAGAAGCAAGACCAGGAGAATCCAGCCAGCTCTGCCATACAAGAGTATATTTCTTTAACCCATTTAGATGGTGGTAAGCCAGTTGCTCCCTGAGTAGAAGAGAGTTAACATATTCAACCCATTTCTTTCTGGAGGGTATCGTAGGCGATATCCAAAACCTAGCTATCCGCTTCCTAGCCAAGTATGACAGTTTCGTTATCATAGTGTATATGCCCGGTGGATACTTTTCAGCATCCAAGGCTCCAAGAAAACACACCAAGGGGTTAAGAGGAATAGGCACGTAACAGGCAGTGACAGGTACTCTTTATGGAGGGATCTGGGGTTTATAGGACCTCAAATCCCTCCTTTGCGCATAAAAGCATTCAAAATGCCAAGTTTGGCTGTTTTGAATGCTTACTTTTTTTTTTTTTATCTGGTGCCTTTAACCACTTAAGCCCGGAGGATTTGGCTGCTAAAAGACCAGGGGGTATTTTGCGATTCAGCACTGCGTGACTTTAACGGACAATTGCGCGGTCGTGCAACGCTGTACCTAAACGAATTTGACGTCCTTTTCCCACAAACAGAGCTTTCTTTTGGTGGTATTTGATCACCTGTGCGATTTTTTTTGATCATGCGCTATAAACAAAAAGAGCGTCAATTTTGCAAAAATTAACAATATTTTTCACATTTTTTTATATGAAATTCCCCCCAAAAAAAAGTAAAAATCAAAATTTTTTAACATTTTAGGCCAATTTGTTTTATGCTACATATGTTTGGTAAAAAAAAATCGCAAAAAGCGTATTTTGATTGGTTTGCGCAAAAGTTATCGCGTTTACTAACAAAGGGAAAGATTTTTGTCATTTTTGTTGTTTTTTTTTTTTAACGCTTAATGGCGGCGATCTGCGATTTTTCTTTTTTTTTTGCGAAACTGTGACATTGCGGCGGACAGATCGGACCCTTGACTGACATTTTTGACACTTTTGGGGTTGCCAGTGACATTTCTACAGTAATCAGTGCTATATATATGCACTGTTACTGTAAAATTACACTGGCAGTGAAGGGGTTAACTTTGAGAGGGAGAGGCTGTGTGTGTCCCTAGGGGCGGGATTCTAACTGTGATTGGCTGTGGCTTGAGCTGTAGGAAAAATGATCAACGGTCCTACATAGTAGAACCGTATGATCACTGTTTCTACACAGGGGAGAATGACAGGTGGCTTGTTTACACTAGCCGCCTGCCTTTCTCCCTCTCCCCCAAGGATCGCAGAGTGACCGGCGGACATCGGGTCCGCAGGTCACGCGCGCGGGGGGGGTCCGTGACCGCGCGGGAGCGCCCCGCCGGCGGCGCTCGCTCCCCAGAGCCTCACAGGCTAGTGACGTACCGATACGTCACTCTGCCTGTGAGGGCTGACCGCCGCAGTATATGTACTTGCGGCGGTCGGCAAGCGGTTAAGGGTCCAGTCACCGGAAGTGATATCATGACATCGTTTCCGGGTTACTAGATCTGAGACCCGATCAAAGCCGATTCCATCTTTGTTTGGGTCTCCGGCCAGCTGGCGGCCGTGTCAGCTGGTCGCTCGGGTCTTCCGGTGGGTTGGGAGACCCGGGAAGGTGGCAGGAGGGGGGTGTCCCCTCCCGCTCCTTGTGATTGCAGGCATCACCCTGGTACAACCATTTGAAGCCGAAGAGCACATACAGTATTTGCGTTACGTCGGCATTATGAGGTTACAGGAAAAAAAAATGTCCTTTGCACAATGTTTTGTTATTTACAGATTATTTTCACAATGTAGGTCTGTGTCAGCCAGCACACTAAAAACAATGTACTAAAGTGTGGCTGATGTCCTATGCCAACAGCTCCTAAAGTGGAACTCCAGCCAAAACCTTTTCCTCGAAGTTTTGAGTGAGGGATGGTTAGAATCTTTAAAGTGATTTAGGAGATTCATCTTGGCTTTCTGTTAGCAAGTAAGAGGCAATATTCAGAAAATTTGTGAAATTCCTCCTTTTAACAGACGTCCCTATCGGAAGAAATTCCCTATAATTTTTGTTCTGGTGGCAGCTGCAAAAATTTAGATTACAAGTACCTTTCTAAACAGGTGACACCATTCAACAAAATGCGGTGTAAGCTCCCAAATGGGGTCAAAACTATCAGTAAAAGTCTAACAGAAGTTCCAGTGCTTTCAAACACTCTCCAATGTGAGAGTTGCGCTCAGTTGCAAGACATTGGACAGAATCATTTAAGTGGTTCTTCTACCCTGGCTTTACTGGATCAACTATACAGCTTATTTTATCACTTAAAATGGAACTCAACTCAAAAAGTGCAGATTTGCTGTGTTATAGGAAACATTAAGAACATTTTTTTTTTTTTTTTTCCTTAAACATAGTGCCCTGAAAAAATAACTTTTCTCCTGAATTCCTCCACCCAAGCAATCTTGTAACGACAGCCTCATAGCTGTGTATCTGCAGGGGAGATCATTGCTCTCTGACTGCTAGGCTGGGGATATTTTGTGGTGGAATTTGGCGCTGCTCACTGTTTTTGTTGGAGGCTCTGACATGAGGAAACAAAGCCCTTACTCTACCAAGATGGCCACCCTAACACAGAAACACATTGCAGAACAAGGCATGGGTAAGTCAGTAATGCAAGGACATCACAGGCAAAACTGGTGACTAGTTTTTTGCTCCATGCCTCCCTTTCTTGAGGACAGCTTCTACATTTCAGTTCTTCTTTAATACAGTAACCGTAATGTGGAAGAGCACTCATGAAAAATTGCTTTAAAGTACGCAATGTTAACAGTAGTAATTAATAAAAGGAACATGACTTCTTTATTTTTTTATAGAATTCAGTACACCAGAATGTACAGTTTATGTATTGTGGTGCACTATGGTACATTGGGCTCTACTGCACAATAATTGGGGTGCCATTCACAGCATGAACACGCATTTAACACACACATCTCACATTGAATAGGTGCGCTGCCATGCCTTACGGCAACGTAGGTTTTAGTGTGGGTTGCCACAACACACATAGGAATGGACGTTTAGAGATTTAGAGCTATAAAATAAAAAGTATAGCCAAAGCTTTTTTTTTAATCCTACATCTCCCTTGGGTCCCAAGTGTGGCAGAGAGCAGTAGCCAGCTTCACCCGCCCCCTCTCTAGCCCTCCAGTGAGCACGTGAGGTGCTGAGTATTCAGTGATGACTGACAGTTGCCGCTCTCCACTCCAAGCAGACCGAGAATTGAGTGATCATCGGTCATGTGATCGCTCCGTTCTTGGTCTTATAGCCGATGTGGGACAGCTGCAGCATTACACCGATGCTGCAGCATAAAGGTAAATATGTATGTGTTTTTTTTTTTTTTTTTTTTTTTTAATAAACCCTATTCCTTCCTCTCCTTTTTAACTGCCAGATGATCCATCTTTGTATAAACCTAATGATATTACTGGCCTTTCTCCCCTGTGTGTCATACAGGTGTAGTTTCTTGCATTCTTCACAATTCAGAACCCCTTTTATTGTCAAGAGCTGTGATAGCAGTGGTGTAGGGATTGACATTTGTGAAGTATCCAATTTAGAAGGCAGCAGGCAACTTGATCTCCTTATACAGTACTCTTATTTATTGGGGTTATTGGTGGCTGCGTCATTTTTGATACGATCAATCTATACAATCTGTTTCTCAACATTTTGTCAGTCAAGGCACCCCATTCTTAAAAAAAAAAAAAAAAAAAAAAAAAAAAAACTAAAAGTATATACTAAACAATAATGCAGTGGCATTGACACACGTAGGACACCCATCATTAGAGGTGATTTTTTTTTTTTTTTACGCTATCGCTGACTATTATTAGTGTTTCTTTTCTCCATCGTTCAGCTAAAGTGCTGATGGAGATGGGCAAACTAGAATGTTCTCAGGCGCCTGATGTCCTGCATACCAACCTATGACAGCGGTTGTCAACATGCCAGCAGCAAGTCCACGATTGTAATGCTGCACAATTTAAGCCTGTGGCTTTGTGTAACATAAAAAAGGCAAGCTTGATCTCCCTTTCTGGCTTGTTGACAATTTTTCGGGCAATTTGAGGCAATTTTTAGGCATTTTTTCACCGCACCCTAGTTGAAAAAGGTTGATCTAGACAAGCTTTGGGCTGGCCATACATTAATACAATTTTCTTACAATTTTATGTAAAATTTTCTTGAATTTTACCTTCAACTATGTAGTACAAAGGCCTGCCTAATTGGATACAAGATAAAGTTTTGTTTAGCTTTGACCTCATATTATGTGGTTTGTGGTAAATCTAACAGAAAATTGTACAAGGAAATTGAACATGTATGGCCAGCCTTTTTTCTATACTAGCAGTTGCATGATCGCTAACATCAAAAGATATTGGTTGTATTATACTATAAAAAAACAAAAATTATAATGAGTAGTACATAGTAAGATGAGATACTTTGATAATAGAGCTGATACCCCTAGTTTTCTAGCCTTTTGTATATGAAAAGTGTTACCTCTGAGCAATGACCCATTTAATAGGTTAATTAAATTGCTCTATCCATTTTATTTGATGATACAGTTTTGATATTTTTAAGAAGTGGGACATAGATTGCTTAAACTGTACAGAGCTTAATTTCAACTATTGTAATGCTGATCTATAGGGACTGATGTTAAGGCAATATAAAACAACATAACACATGTAAACAACACAGAGCTCTTGCTGTAATGGCAATCCGAATATAAGGAAATTCGAAGACAAGTAATTCTTGCTAGCAAACCTAATGATCCTCGTGGCTAAATGGACCTTGCCTGGTACATTGGTAACATTAAAGCAGAGTTCCAGCCAAAAATGAAACTTCGGCTTTAAGGCCTCTTGACGCCCTGACATGCCACATTTGGCATGTCATTTGTTTGGGGGTGGGAGCAGGTACTTAGATTTAACAGGTACCCGCTCCCACTTCCACTCGGGCCACCTACGCGGCTCCAGCAGAAGTTCTATTCTCCCCCTCCCTCCCACGTCACAGGTCCCAGAAGATTGCCCGTCCACTCAGGATGCGCAGCGCGACTCGCATCCGGCTTTAAAGCCGCAAGCCGTCACAGCCGGGTGCCCACACTAGAGAGGCCAGAGCCGCGGAGAAAAGAGCGAGAGAACTGAGGCTCCCATCAGCCGCATCCCTGGACTGTGGGACAAATGAGTGTGTGTTTATTAAAAGTCAGCAGCTAAACTTTTTGTAGCTGCTGACTTAAAGCGGAGTTCCGGGCACAAAATTCAATTTCTAATAATTACTGCATTGTATTCCTTACTCTCCGCTGAGTCAGAATTGGATATTCCCATCATTTTTTTTTTTTCACTTACCTGTTTACAGAGGTTTGTATACTCACCTTTCAAAGGACTTCCTCCCTCCTGTGCCTCGGCTCTCCTCGTCACTTCCTGCCGCAATGCGTCCTGGGAGCTCTTCCTCGGCCCTCCCATGATGCACTTTGCAGTCACATGGGCGGCCGACCACTGTTCTCATTTCTTGACTCACAGGCCTACGCCCACTGGAATCAGGAAGAAGGGAAGACATTTCCCCACAACTGACTCGGCAATCCACAACAAAGATGGCGCCGCACATCAGAAATTATATAAAGTAAGATTTTATTCTTGCAAACTCATTATTTCACCATTCTAACCAGGATTAGCGGATGTATCGATGTGTAAGGGTGATTGTTAGGGGGAGATTGAAAAAAAAAAAAAGATTCTGTGCCCGGAACTCCGCTTTAATAAACACAAAACCAGGTGGAACTCTGCTTTAAATATTTTCACATAAATTGGGCCCACAAAGAACCTGCATGAATCCAGCGGTTTTTTTTTTTTTTTGGATGAATAAGAAGCATAAAATAAACGGGCAATCCCACCTTGACGCGTTTTGCAGAACAGATGGTTACTCATAAAACCTATGGTAAGAAGTGTGTAAAGTGGGATTTGATGCCTGTTTGCAGTATGCTTCCTGCTTCCTGCTCATCAATAAACCTCTCTATTTATGCATGTTACCTCTGACATCAATTTGTATGGATGTATTTTCTTTGAAAGTTAGATATTTTATCTATCTGTGGCATGGAGGAGAATCAACCACTTTAAGACCAGGCCTTTTTCTGACATTTTTTGTTTACAAGTAAAAACCTGTATTTTTTTTTTTTTTGCTAGAAAATTACTTCAAACCCCCAAACATTTTATTTATAAAATGTAAATATTTTATTATCTTTTCATGTGACCACACTGAATAAATTACACTTTGCTACAATGTAAAGTAGTGAGTGTACAGCTTGTATAACAGTGTACACTGCTGTCCCCTCAAAAAAAGAGCGACAATTTTGAAAAAATAACAATATTTTTCACATTTCTTTTTTTATATGAAATTCTCAAAAAAAAATTAGAAATCAACATTTTAGGCCAATTTGTTTTCTGCTACATATTTTTGGTAAAAAAAAAATCGCAATAAGCGTATTTTGATTGGTTTGCGCAAAAGTTATTGCATTTACTAACTACGGGAAAGATTTATGTCATTTTTATTATTATTTTTTTTTCTTTTAACTAGTAATGGCGGCGATCTGCGTTTTTTTTTTTTTTTTTTTTTTTTTGCGGGACTGCGACATTGTGGCGGACAGATTGGACCCCTGACTGACATTTTTGACACTTTTGGGGGTACCAGTGACATTACTACAGTAATTAGTGCTAAGAATATGCACTGTTACTGTAAAAATGACACTTGCAGGGAAGGGGTTAACTTTATTGGTGATCAAGGGGTTAAGTGTGTCCCTAGGGGTGTGATTCTAACTGTTAGGGGGCATGGCTAGTGAAGTAATCATAGAGACATACAATCCTACATAGCAGGATTGCATAGCCTCTGTCATTACTTCAGGGAGAATGACAGATGGCTGTGTTTACATCAGCCGCCTGTCTTTCTCCCTCTCCTGAGGGAGATCGCGAGTGGCCAGCGGACATCCGAGCCGCTGGTCACACGCGCTGGCTAGGTCGGTGGCGCGCGCTCGCCCCCTACAGGTCGTGGGCGAACGACGTACCCCTACAACACTTTGCCTGTAGGGGGCTGACTGCCGCAGTAAATAGTCGTGCGGCGGTCGGCAAGTGGTTAATGTCTAAACCGCTGGCAAAAAAAGTGAGTACACTCTTAAGTTAAAATGTCCAAATTGGGCCCAATCAGCCATTTTCCCTCCCTGGTGTCATGTGATTCGTTAGTGTTACAAGGACTCAGGTGTGAATGGGGAGCAGGTGTGTTAAATTTGGTGTTATCGCTCTCACTCTCTCATACTGGTCACTGGAAGTTCAACATGGCAAAGAACTCTCTGAGGTTCTGGAAAAAAGAATTGTTGCTCTACATAAAGATGGCCTAGGCCAGGGGTGTCAAACTGGCGGCCCTCCAGCTGTTGAGGAACTACAAATCCCATCGTTATTCTGTCTTTGGGGGTCACATTAAAAGATATAATAAAATATTTACAAAAATGTGAGGGGTGTACTCACTTTTGTCAGATACTGTGTATATATGTGTATGTATATATACAGTGCCTTGCGAAAGTATTCGGCCCCCTTGAACTTTTCTACCTTTTGCCACATTTCAGGCTTCAAACATAAAGATATAAAACTGTAATTTCTCTTACGTCCTCCGACAGTCGCCGCCTCTTCATATTCGTCACATATGGGGTATTAGACTTTGCTCCGAAGGAGTAGCTAGGCAACAGAATATGTTAACAATAAAGCTTTAACATATCCCACCCTCAAGGGGTGGTCCCCTCAGTCAATACCCTCCTACTTCCTGCAACCATATCTCAGTTTTAATGTCTAGCTTGTCAGGAGTGGCTGGCTCTCTCTGTGCTGGGACTTTCTGTCCCAGACTCTTTCTTCTTTTTAATATTTTGTTTGAGTTTTTCTCTCTACCTTTAATTAGCTGTTATTTTGTCAGCGTTAGTTAGTTCTTCGGACGAAGAGGATCATGCGGACTGGGTCTCGGGCTGATCCCCCTGGTCGCAGGTCGTGGGTCAGTGGCTTCCCAGTCTGCCATCGAGCGTTCAGCCAGGTAACGCTCCTGGCATAGTGAACGACCCATCCCTGTTCGGTGCAGGGATGATTGGTGAGGTGGCTACCTCACTGGACGCTGTGCGGTTTCTTAACCCCCATTTTGTGCGTCTTGAATTGCGACTCTCCCTGCCTCATGTGCAGCGGCTTGTTCGCCTGTGCGGGTCCCCCACGCCATGTGAGGTAAGTGTATTTATGTGGGGACCTGTCTGTCTGGGGGGGGTGTCAGTCTGGGACTGTGTAACCTGCCTCTATTCACACTGCTTGTCTCCCTATCTCTCGGCTGCATGCTGTGGGCTGCAAGGGGGGGGGGGGGGAGCTGTATGACACTGTGTGTGTCAGACTGGGCAGTGTGAGAAGCTGTGTGCTGTGGGGCATGTTTTTTTGGCATGTTTGGGCATATACAGCGATCGCTGCGGCGATCTGACATGTATTCTTATATTGGAATGTAATGTGTGTTTTAATGCACTGTGGAGCGGCGGTTTCGGCGCCAAACGACGCCATTTTGCCTACACCCGCTCCAGCCGCATGGTTTACATGCATGGCGGCCATTTTCTTGTAGCCTCCATAGGCTTACATAGAGCGCCCTGGCAGCATCACTTCCTCTTTCCAGGAACACCGATCGAGGCAGCAGCAGCGGCGAGGGTCTCCTCAGGTTTTATCCTTCTGTTCTTGCTATCCATTGCCTGTGTTCAGTTTGCATATTCCCTGTGGGGGTCTCATTGTGCTCGAGTGTGGTGCGGTGGGCTGCGCTTGCCGCGCTTGCTTAAAAGGGGCAGTTAACCCTTGGTTGTCTGGCATTACAGGGGCAATGGATTCTCAGGAGGGCAAATTTCCTACAGTATTGGTGGAAAGCCAGGGGACCGCTGTTTCCCCCCCAGGGGGGGATTTAGCCACTATTGTGGCTGGCCTTGCTGCTCAGGTGCAAATGCTGGTGGCTGCTCAATCTACTAAAAGGCCCAGAGTTGCTCTGTCCTCTGATTCTGAGGGTGAAGGTGATGGGGCTGTTCTGGCAGGGGCCTCCTTATCGGGGTCCCGCTCCTCTCTTGATCTAGTGGGGTCTGAGGTGGAGGCTGAAGTTGAGGGGGTCGATAATTCTCCCCCTGGCTCGCCTGAAGAGCTTGCAATCATGGATGAGTTGATTGCTTCCATTAAGCAAACGCTGCGTTTGCAGGACGAAGTGTGTCCCCCCGCTGCCTTGGCGGCTTATGGGACGCAGAGAAAACGCAGAACGCCGCAGGTTTTTCCCTGCAATGCTGATTTTCAGCGCGCTGTTAAGGATCAATGGCGCGATCTGCGCAAACCTTTTGCGGTACCAAGTAAATTCAAGCTGCGTTATCCTTTTTCGCCTGCCACTGATGAAAGGTGGTGTGTGCCTCCACCAGTGGATCATGCAATTGCGGTTTTGAACAAAGCCACTGCGATTCCTGCAGAGGGTTCCCCTGTTTTCCGTGATGCCACGGATAGGAGACTGGAGTCTCTTGCCCGTCATACTTATTCTGTTACGGGTTCTATGCTTAAGGCTCTGTTTGCTTCTCTCATGGCGGCCCAGGCGATCGCAAGTTGGACGCAGATGCTTAGGCGCGTCCTAGTGGCCGACTCGGCCTCGCCGGCGACCCTGGATATGGTGGATCAGATCCACCAGGGTGTCATGTATCTGTGTGATGCGGACCTGGACCTGATTCCGTTGGCTGCACGTGTGCACAGCGTGGCGGTGTTGTCTCGCCGCCTGGTTTGGTTAAAATGTTGGTCGGTGGACCAATCTTCACGTAAGACCTTAGCCAATCTGCCTTATGATGGGTCTCGCCTTTTTGGGGAGTCCCTGGATGTGTTGATTAAGGGGATCACCGGGGGTAAGAGCACTCTCTTGCCCCATTTCCCCAAGGCTAAGGGGGCTTCTGGGAAGAAGCATGCAAATTTTCGGCCCCCTCAGGGGTCCTTTCGTGCCTTTCGGCCGCACTACAAGGGCAAACCGTTCAAGGGTCAAGGCTCTCAGAAGAAGCCCTGGTCTGGGAAACAGAAGTCCGGCCAATCCGGACCTGCAGCCCATAACAGTTCGGCCTGAAGGGGCGCCCTCACCCAGTTTTGGGGTGGGGGGACGCTTGCTCGGTTTTCTTCAGCCCTGGTTGGCCCGTGTGCGGGACAGATGGGTTCTGGAAATCGTTCGATCTGGTTACAAGATCGAGTTTCTCTCTCGGCCGGAGAGCAGATTTTTTCCCTCAAATCTTCAACTGTCTCCAGAGCGCTTGCGGGACCTGCACCTGGCGGTGCGGGACCTGAGGGCTCAGGGAGTGGTGGTTCCGGTGCCTCATCGGGACAGGTTTCGGGGGTTTTATTCCAATCTGTTCACCGTGCCCAGAAAGGAGGGCAAGGTTCGTCCGATTCTGGACTTGAAGGCTCTGAACCGCTCTGTGCGGGTTCGCAAGTTCCGCATGGAATCCCTGCGGTCGGTGGTGGCTGCCCTGGTTCCGGGGGAATTCATGGCCTCCATCGATTTGAAGGATGCGTACCTTCACATCCCCATATTCGAGGGTCATCAGAGACACCTTCGATTTGCCATTGCGGAGGATCACTACCAGTTCGTGGCGCTGCCCTTTGGTCTCGCCTCGGCTCCGCGGGTCTTCACCAAGGTGCTTGCACCGGTTCTGGCATTATTGAGGGCCCAGGGCGTTTCTGTCCTGGGGTATCTGGACGACATTCTGGTTCGGTCTGCGACCAGACAGGGTCTGGAGGAGGACCTGTCTGTCACAATGCAAACTCTGCAGGAGTTTGGTTGGACGATAAATTTTCCAAAGTCGACACTGAGTCCGTCGGTTCGTCTCCCCTATCTGGGAATGATACTGGACTCGGTGCAGGCGAAGGTCTTCCTGCCGGAAGACAAACTCAGGACTCTCCGGGAGGAAGTCAGGTCCCTCAGGGACGTTCCGAACTCGTCTCTGCGGACGTGTATGAGATGTCTGGGATTGATGGTCTCGGCCTTCGAGGCGATTCCTTTCGCACAGTTTCACACGCGGGGTCTCCAAGCGGAGATCCTGTCCAGGTGGGACGGGCGACCTCAATCTCTGGATCTCCGAATCTCGTTGAGTCTTCGCACCAGGGAAAACCTTCTGTGGTGGCTCCAGTCCCCGTTGGTGTCCGGGGGCAAGTCGTTTCGTCCGATCTCGTGGACGGTAATCACCACGGATGCCAGCCTGTCGGGCTGGGGTGGAGTTCTGGGCGTTCTGTCCGCTCAGGGGACTTGGTCGGAGGGGGAGTCTTCCCTTCCGATCAACATTCTGGAATTGCGTGCGATAAGGCTCTGTCTTCATCGCTGGACGGACCGGCTGCAGGGTTGCCCGGTTCGGGTGCAGACGGACAATGCCACGGCGGTGGCCTACATCAACCACCAAGGGGGCACCAGGAGTGCCCGAGCGGCTCGAGAAGTGGCCGACATTCTGTCTTGGGCCGAGACTCATGTCCCGGCGATAACGGCGGTTCACATTCCGGGAGTGGAGAACTGGCAGGCGGACTATCTGAGTCGCCAGACCCTGGATCAGGGGGAATGGTCTCTCCATCCGGCTGTCTTCCAGACGTTGTGCGCGAAGTGGGGTCTTCCAGATGTGGACCTGTTCGCGTCTCGCCTCAACAACAAGGTGAAGAGGTTCGTGGCAAGGACGCGCGACCCTCAGGCAGACGCGTCGGACGCGTTAGTGGCCCCGTGGCATCAGTACAGGCTGATGTACGCGTTTCCACCGATTCAGTTGCTGTCCAGGTTCCTTCGCAGGTTACACTCGGAACGCAACACGGTGATTCTTGTGGCACCGGACTGGCCTCGCCGGTCCTGGTACGCAGACCTCGTGAATCTGGCGGTCGACGCCCCGTGGCATCTGCCTCTTCGAGACGATCTACTGTCTCAAGGACCGATATACCATCCTGCTTTACAGTCGCTGGCTTTGACGGCCTGGCTGTTGAGACCGAGGTTCTGAAGGAGAGGGGTCTCTCTCCGGAGGTCGTTCATACTTTAATCAACGCGAGGAAGTCTTCCTCGGGGAAGGTTTATTACCGTACTTGGAAGGCCTATTTTGCCTGGTGTGAGTCCAGGGGGTTTTCGCCCCGCACGTACTCGGTGTCCCGTGTGCTGTCTTTCCTTCAAACGGGTGTTGATCAGCGTTTGGCGCTGGCTACGATAAAGGGTCAGGTGTCTGCTCTGGCCGTTCTGTTTCAACGTCCCGTGGCTTCCAACCCATTGGTTGGCACCTTTGTTCAGGGTGTGCGGCATCTGGTTCCCCCGAGGCGGGATCCTCTGCCCCCTTGGGACTTGAATCTCGTTCTATCTGTGTTACAACGTGCTCCTTTTGAACAGATCAGGGAGATCTCGTTGTCTATGTTGTCCAAAAAGGTCGCCTTTTTGGTGGCGATCACTTCGGCTCGCAGAGTGTCGGAGCTGGCGGCTTTGTCCTGCAAGTCTCCGTACCTGGTTATTCATTTGGATAAGGTGGTCTTGCGACCTAATCCTTCCTTTCTGCCGAAACGAGTTTCGGAATTTCATCTTAATGAGGATATTGTCTTGCCTTCGTTGTGCACGAAGCCTAAACATCCAAAGGAGGTGAGATTGCACTCTCTGGATGTTGTTCGGGCGATTAGGGTTTACCTTAAATCGACTGAGTCTTTTCGAAAGACGGACTCCTTGTTTGTTCTTCCAGAGGGTCCTCGGAAGGGCATGGCGGCTTCGGCCTCTACCATCGCCAAATGGATCAGGCAGACCATTGAACAGGCCTATGCTTTGCAGGGGAAGGTTCCCCCTGTGCCTGTGAAGGCGCACTCTACTAGATCTCTGAGTACGTCTTGGGCCTGTCGTCATGGGGCTTCTGTAGCCCAGGTGTGTAAGGCGGCGACTTGGTCGACCGTGCACACTTTCACAAAATTCTACAAAGTAGATGTTCAGGCATCGGCGGATGCCTCCTTTGGCCGCAAGGTTCTTAGTGCGGCTGTTCCCTAGGGTCCCTTGTTGGGGACTCCTGGCTGTTGGGATAAGTTTTGTATCCCCTGGTTTTTTTGTCTTTTCCTGGGTTGTTGCTCCTGTTGAGCACTTGTTTTTTGCTGTTGCCCAGCTGGTTTCCTTCCTTTGGTAAGGTTCCTTCTTTGATGCGGAGACTGCGTTGCCTTTCGGCGCGGATGCGTTTCCCACCCCTCATGTTTGCACTGCTTTGGGACGTCCCCATATGTGACGAATATGAAGAGGCGGCGACTGTCGGAGGACGTAAGAGAAAACGGAATTTTTGTAAAATCTTACCTGTAAAATTCCTTTCTCTGAGTCCTCCGACAGTCGCCGCCCCCGCCCCTCTTTTGGGGTTTGATTGTATACTCTACTGCTATTCCACTAAAACTGAGATATGGTTGCAGGAAGTAGGAGGGTATTGACTGAGGGGACCACCCCTTGAGGGTGGGATATGTTAAAGCTTTATTGTTAACATATTCTGTTGCCTAGCTACTCCTTCGGAGCAAAGTCTAATACCCCATATGTGACGAATATGAAGAGGCGGCGACTGTCGGAGGACTCAGAGAAAGGAATTTTACAGGTAAGATTTTACAAAAATTCCGTTTTTTTGTGAAGAATCAACAGGTGGGACACAATCATGAAGTGGAAAAAATTTATTGGATATTTCAAACTTTTTTAACAAATAAAAAACTGAAAAATTGGGCATGCAAAATTATTCAGCCCTCTTAAGTTAAGTTAATACTTTGTAGTGTCACCTTTTGCTGCGATTACAGCTGTAAGTCGCTTGGGGTATGTCTCTATCAGTTTTGCACATGGAGAGCCTGAAATTTTTGCTTATTCCTCCTTGCAAAACAGCTCATGCTCAGTGAAGTTGGATGGAGAGCGTTTGTGAACAGCAGTTTTCAGTTCTTTCCACAGATTCTCAATTGGATTCAGATCTGGACTTTGACTTGGCCATTCTAACACCTGGATATGTTTATCTGTGAACCATTCCATTGTAGATTTTGCTTTACGTTTTGGATCATTGTCTTAAAGGAAGACAAATCTCTGTCCCAGTCTCAGGTCTTTTGCAGACTCCATCAGGTTTTCTTCCAGAATGGTCCTGTATTTGGCTCCATCCATCTTCCCATCAATTTTAACCATCTTCCCTGTCCCTGCTGAAGAAAAGCAGGCCCAAACCATGATGCTGCCACCATCGTGTTTGACAGTGGGGATGGTGTGTTCAGGGTGATGAGCTGTGTTGCTTTTACGCCAAACGTAACGTTTTGCATTGTTGCCAAAAAGTCTGATTTTGGTTTCATCTGACCAGAGCACCTTCCACATGTTTGGTGTGTCTCCCGGTTGGCTTGTGGCAAACTTTAAACGACACTTTTTTTGGATAACTTTAAGAAATGTGTGTGTGTGTATATGTGTATGTATGTATGTATATGTATATGTATATATATATATATATATATATATATATATATAAAATATAATTTATTTATTTTTTTTAGCAGAGACTCAAGAAAATGAAATGGTGATAGTTACGATTATTTATGTCACACTGTATTTGCGCAGTGGTCTGTAAAAGATATTACACCGAGTAGATAGATACCTAACATGTCATGCTTTAAAATTGCAAATGCTTTTGGAATGGCGACAAACGACGGTGTTTGAAAATCTCCATAGGCGAGGCTTTACGTTTTTTTTTTTTTTTTTTTTTTTTTTTTTTTTTTTACAGGTTACGGTACCTTTTTAGTGTTTAGAGAAGGTCTTGCTCTAGAATTATTGATCTGGCTCTAACGATCGCGCCAATACCTGGTTTGAATACTATTTACATATGCGGGCACAACTTGCGTATGCATTTGCTTTCCTATTTATTTTACTTTTTATATTTACGCTATCCATTTTTTGAATTTTTATTTTTTTTTATGTTTTTTCCTATTACAAGTAATGTAAGCTTCCCTTGTAACTAAAATAAGCATGACAGGTCCTCTTTATTGAGAGATCTGGGGTCAAAAAGACCCCAGATCTCGCTTTGTATTAAAAAAAAAAAAAGAGTTGATGGCCGAGAACCAGAAGTGACGTCTGAGGTTGGTCTGGTCCTCCAAGAGCATAGAGCTAAGTGAGGGCCATCTTGCCCACACTTGACTTCCTGCCCAGCCACTGATTGGATCAATTCGCTTCTGGGTTCAGCAATGGCTTCGGTAAAGCTGAAAGACACAAGGGGGGCAGCTCTCCTCCCGCTTCCTATAAAAACGATCCGGCAGTGAATCAGCTGCTGGGACCACTTTTATCAGAAAGCTAGCTGCCTACTGTAAATAAAGATACCAGGGTTATGGCAGCTAGCTGCTGCCATAACCCCGGTATTTACCGTCAGTAATGGCATATATTTACAGTTAGGCGGTCAGCATGTCTCTTGTTTTTTGTTATCCTGAATCCCAAAAAAATACAAACCATTAGTCAAACTATTTTCAGCCAATGGCTCTTGCTGCTGCCTCTGTCTTCTGACGAAGGAGAGAGAGATGATGCTCTTGGGCTTAGTGCTGGGTCCAAATCGGGCTCAGGTAAGTATGGTAGGGGTGGGGCGCGATCCTGTGCACATAAGTTTGTTTTACCTTATAGAGGAACTGCAGTCTGCTCACATATTTTGTAATAAAAACATATTTGCCATTCTGAAGCTTCTCTCCAACCACTTTGTATTTTTTTCTGTACTTGCCATTTATGCTGCAAAAATCTCCCTCCATAAAGTCTGGCTGCAGCCATTTTTATTGTGGGCAGCCGAAGCTGCTGCCTGTTTACTTCCTGGATTTACACAGAGATGCTGTGCATGATGTCTTTAGCCTAGGCTTTTTACCAGACAAGAAAGAGGAAGTGGGCTGTATAAGGTCTTTACTGGCAGACAAAAAAATGTCTACTATCCAAAGTTAAAACAACAAAGGCAGAAGATTTAGTAGATGGAAAGATGAAACAATTACCAAAGGTTGGCTTTAATGCAGAGAATGCATTAAAGTGGTTGTAAACCTTCTCATTTAGCGAGTGAATTGAATAGCCTCAGATGATACGCAGAAATTAAACAAATCCTCCTACATAAGTTTTACTTGTTTATCTGCACTTGTATCTTTACATCCTTTCAAAAGTGCTTCTTCATCTATCAGTATCACAGAGGAGGGGGCGGAGAGCTGCAGTTAGAGCTCTTGTACAATGTGTGAGAGCTTATTGGAGGAAAGGGACACACCCCCCTTTCACACACTGCACAGGAACAAAGAAGGAATACAGAGCTGTATTCTGAATAAACGAGCTGTGGGTTGAGCTCCCTCCCCATCACAAATTCATCTCATATGTCGGGAAAACTTCTCAGAAGATACTCATGCTGATAACAGAGAAACAAAGCACCAGAGAGAAACAACACTTAGGCCATACATGGGTCTAAATCCAAATTCCTTTTCTTTCCAAAATCAGAAATTGTGTGCGTTTTTGTCAGCTGAGTTCCACCATTGATTTTGAAATTCGACCAAGCCTTCAATTTCACCTCCTGTTACAGAAAATAATTTTTGTGACCAGGAATCTTCTTTTCTTTCCAGATCACAGCTCATGCACATTTATTGTCCAATTCTATTTCTTGCAAGATTCTCCCATTATTGATTATAATTTTGTTTTTCTTTTTTCCTTTAATTGCCAACATGGCTGATTACTCAAATTTGATGGCCTTGTGAAAATCGATGGTTGCTGCACCCCACTTATGGTGCAAAATTTGAACGAAAATTCATAGTTGCAATTATCAAAAGAAAATTTGTTTGGAATTCGAACCGTGTATGGCCAGCTTTAGAGCTTTGAAGAGAGACCCGTAAACACTACAGATATGTGCTTCGTTCAAATTTCATGACTGAGGTTTACAGCCACTTTAAAGTGGTTCTATATCTAAAACCCCAAAATTTCAATGAATACACTACCGTTTTCAGCAAAGCAGGATAAGGAATCTGTCCCCAGTCAGGCTGGGAAAGGAAAGGGCGCTCTTCTGCAATCTTCCTCTGTTCCCTCAGTGAAAAAATCCATCCGATTTTTAAATTAAAAAAAAAAAAAAAGTATTGCCACGTCCCCTCCCCTGTGTTTGACAGCTTGTATAATTAGACTCCTGCATGAGAACTCCACTGCGGCAACCACAGATCTCTCTCCCTTTAACTCCTGTTGCACCTAGATTGGCTATTCTGCGCCCCAGCATTGTGCATGGGCACCCCAGTACACCCCAGGTGCACGCTACTCTCCCAAGCAATGAAGATTTGTTGGGGCGCGTAGAGCTTAGAGGGGAGTCCGGTGACGTCACAACTCCGCCTCCCAAGCTCCGGACATGCCCACGGAAAGGGACTGCTTCTGCAGGCTATTGCTGAACATTGGAGTCATATTAAGGGTAAACAAGATGTGATGCAATACATTATAGTTAATTGCAATGTACAGATGATAGTCTTTTTAAGATTAATGTAGCATCTGGTTTAAAGTGGAGTTCCACCCATTTTTGGAACTTTAGATCTTTGTAATCCCCTTTAAAATGGCTTTTACCAATGGAAACTTTTTTTTTTTTTTTTTTGCTAGTAAATACCTTAATTTTGGCTTTATTCCTCCTCTCCTCACTTCCTGGTCCGATCGGCGATGACGTCATTCGGCGATCCGCAGTGTCTGCTGGGATGTATTCTACTTGCAGTAGCTGTATCTGTACTGAGCCGTGCCTGCCCCGCCTCCGCCCCGCCTCCTCTCATTGAATTGCATTGTATGAATGTATTAAGGCTGTTCTCTGCCCAGCCTCCGCCCCGCCTCCTCTCATTGAATTGCATTGTATGAATGTATTAAGGCTGTTCTCTGCCCAGCCTCCGCCCCGCCTCCTCTCATTGAATTGCATTGTATGAATGTATTAAGGCTGTTCTCTGCCCAGCCTCCGCCCCGCCTCCTCTCAATGAATTGCATTGTATGAATGTATTAAGGCTGTTCTCTGCCCAGCCTCCGCCCCACCTCCTCTCAATACAACTCAATGAGAGGAGGCGGGGTGGAGGCGGGGCAGAGAACGGCCTTAATACATTCATACAATGCAACTGAATGAGAGGAGGCGGGGCGGAGGCGGGGCAGGCACGGCTCAGTACAGATACAGCTACTGAGATTTCTGGAATAGAATACATCCCAGCAGACACTGCGGATCGCCGAATGACGTCATCGCCGATCGGACCAGGAAGTGAGGAGAGGAGGAATAAAGCCAAAATTAAGGTATTTACTAGCAAAAAAAAAAAAAAAAAAAGTTTCCATTGGTAAAAGCCGTTTTAAAGGGGATTACAAAGATCTATGTATTCCAACCTATTAAAAATGGGTGGAACTCCGCTTTAAAGTGATTGTAAACCCCCCTGTACTGTTTGTACCTATAGGTAAGCCTATGATAAGGCTTACCTATAGGTACTGTAAATATCTCCTAAACTTGCACTGTTTAGGAGATATTTACATTGCATACAGCCAGTGACGTCATCGGCGCATGCGCTCTGAAGGAACGGCCGCCCGTGCTGTTTCTTCAGGAACCTGTGCTGAGACCAGCGGCTCCCGCGCCCATGTGCGGGAGTTAAGTTGTGTGGCTTCCGCCAGTAGCACAGCCGGAGTCCACAGACCTGGAAGGAAGACGGGTGAAGACGCGGGGACGAGTCTGGCTTAGTTTGCAGGGAAGTGTCACATAATGTGCTAGTATGTGTTGCATACTAGCACATCATGCATTTACTTTGAAGGTAAACAAAAATAAACATTTTTCCTCTTTAAGGTAAAAAAAAACCTGCCTTTAGAACCACTTTAAAGGTATGCTATGTGAATGGGAACATGAAACCGATTAAGTAGGCGTTATGCCAACATGTTGGCTGCAGAAAGTGGAAATCTCCTTTAACCCTCCTCTTGTGTTAGGGTCAAAATTGACCCGTTTTCAGGTTTTGAATGTCTATAAGTATCACATAAATTTGTTTATTGCATCAAGATTTTTTTACTTTGTCAGGAACCTCTATTTAAACAATGTAATAGAAAAATAATCCTTTTCACTAAATTATAAAATACTGTGGTGAAAATTAAGACGTTCATGGTGTTAGGGTCAATTCTGACCCAGTTATAATATAGGATTTTAGGACACTAATAAGTGCCAAAACTGAAATCATAAACACTCTCTCTGCTTAGTAACAGTGACAGCCAATCACCTCTCAACCCTGTGAGCTGTAGTTAGGGAGGGCCTATCTCTTTTCCTGCTTGTCTGCTTCTCTAAAGTGAAGAAACATAGGACCAATACATTTCAGAGTTGCTGACTTTATTTTACCATTTTTTCAATTTGACAATGAGAGGTATGCTATCAAAAGAAAGGTCTAGGGGTCACACCAAAAATATTAAAACCAATCTTTTCAAGGATAAAGAAGCCTAACAAGGTAACCAAGAGGTAAGAAACAAATTTGATGATAAATAATTATTCAGAGGGTATTTTATGGCTGATTTAAAACACGGGTCAAAACTGACCCTAACATCATGGATAGTAACGGAATTCTAACATAAGAGGAGGGTTAAGGTCACTGTCCTCAGTAAATGGCACATCTTTTAAAGCTGATGCTTATCAGAAGGATGAGATTGTCCTGTGATAACCAGGTTTGTTAGGGTTACCTAATCTATGCAGTGTTTGTATATTATGGGCTGCTTCTGACTGATTTTACACAGGGACCAAAGTCTTCATTCTGTGAAATGGAAAGGAAACCTCTCCTAACAGAAAGTTGCAGACTGCCTTTGCTAACCTGTCCTGTGCTGTTTCAGGTAACCTGAAAATACTCGTTGTTTGACTGTTATGCTTAGTTTCTTGCCTCAATACTTGGAGTCTCTAATATGGAATATGGAGATAAAGTGTTTTGACTAAGTGTGAGTAAATGCTCCTCATTTTAGTAAACCCCACATCCAGCATAGTGGACAGAGTCACTGCGTATCCTAAAATCCTTAAATTAAAAAATGTTATTTCAAACTGTTTTGTGCACCCCATGACACGGCCTCTTTCTCCTCAACTCCCGTTATATAGTTACAAGTAGAGCACATCTTTAGGCTCCATTCACACCTGAGTGTATCGATTTCAGGCGTTTTTTTGGGCTTTTTTCAGGTGTTTTTTGCAGGTGTTTGGAGGCAGGCATTGACATCTAACAAAAACGCTTGTAATCTGCCAAAAAAGGAACTCATGTCCTTTTTTAAGCTTCAGGCATTTTGCTTCAGGTGACAAAACGCATATATGTGAACATGGGGCAATTGAAATGAATGGGATTTTGTTTGTTGGGTGTTTTGAGACTTCAGAGATGAGCGTTTTACAAGCTGAAATACACTCAGGTGTGAACAGGGCCTTAGCAGTCCCGTGCACATCTCTTCTCAAGCTACATTTCCCAGATCTCATTGTGGCTTTGGATCCTACTGCGCATGTGCATTTCATCAATAGGCATTTTTCTGTGCTATTACATGCCAGCAGTAGATGTGTAGCACATATTAATGTAGTAGTGTAATTTTTGAAATGAGCGGAGAAGGGTGGCTACCATCCCACTCAAAGTGTGTTATCGTATTACAAAAGTAGCCGCCCTAATTTAAGGAGAAGTATGGACTTGGGGGGGGGGGGGGGGGGGACAAAACATACATGCTGCAGTTGTCCTGTGTAGGCTCTGAAGCTGAGTAGACAGTTTTTTACGTATAACCTGCAGTTTGATCCAAAAAAAAAACTGACAGATCCCTGTATCAACACAAGTGATGTTTATGCAGGGATCTTCCTCACTGAGACATTGTATTCTGACAGGGGGGCTCCCCCACTCCCCCCAAAAGTAAGTGCACTACTGTGACCCCCAAGAGAAGTATGGGCACAAAAACTTTGACTACCATTGAAGGTACTCTTAAAGTGCCACTAAATCCACATCATAAAAAACCATCAATAAATGGGGTATTACATGCTGCTGTTCCGCACTCAGTCAATATGAGATTTGTTTCCTGTATTCTGCATAAAAACTGGTTAATCCTGCCACTCTCTATCGCCCACCTTCTGTGTATGTCCCCAATTCAGCTAGGGGTTTTTCTGTGGACATGCTCAGTTTTAAGTGGGGTTTTGTGCAGCACAAATTCTCCCAATCACATCTGAGCAGCCTATAGAGTCACACGTGGGTGTATACACAGTGGTAAATGACAGCCCAGTTCCTCCCTCTTCCTCCATGCCCAGTAACCAGCTAAACACAAAGGGGGTGGGATAATACATGTAGTTTGATGGAGGTTTCACCTCCCTGTTATTCTAAGACACAGACTGGAGGGGCGTTACACAGCCTGTGACTGGCAGAAAGCTGCCCACACCATGTTATTGCCAAAAAATAATAAATATTTGATTTCAAATATATATTTGTATGTCAATTGAAAACAGTTTATTGATATCATTTATTTGTATTCTGTATCCCAAAGGTAGCCTTTTTTTTGAACATTCAATGGCAGAGGACTAGAGGCTCCTCTTGCTCATGTATCCCTGCAGACAGGCTGAGAAAGATCTGGGTCATGTGAAAGCTGTAAATCGATAAAGGTACTTGGATTTTTTTTTTTTTCAGCCCAGGTTTGGGAAAGATCCTGACCATATGTTCGGGATCGACCCAGGAGCCCAGATCGGCACCCGGCTCAGTCTCTCATGGGGCTCAGTGAGCCACTGAGAGCCTGAGCCGACTGCTTCCCCCCCCCTCCCCCACAGCTCAGCGCTCTAGTAAACCTGGGGGGGGGGGGGGTGAGGGGCAGAGCAGAAAGCCAGTAATTGACAGTCAGTCATCACAGCTCTCTGCTCAGGGAGCTGTGAGAACCGAGCGAACGGTGGTGTTTGATCGCTTGGTTCTCAGTGTTAGAGCTGGCGAGGGACAGCTGCAACATCTAGGTAAGTAAGAGTCCAAAATTAAAATGAGTCCCATAACTATTTTAAAATTATTACAGTGCCATCATCCACATACGGAAATAGAAGGGACAATGTCAATGAAACAGTTTGTTACTAGACTCACAAAGTGATTTTAAAAACACTTTAAAGTGGAACTTCACTCTCCCAATTAACCTTGATTATTTGTAACCCTCATGCTGCTAGCATTAGTAAATAGATAGGTAAGAATATCCTATTTACTTGTTTTAAACTTTTTTTTTTTTTTTTTTTTTTTTTTACATTTCTTCAGTTACTTCCTGGTTTCGTGCCTAGGCAAATGATGTCATACGTCCCAGGAGTCTTCAGTTGGGGAGGAGGGGTTTTCACAGCTCAGCCCTCTCTCCTGCATGCATACTTGATTCATATAGCATTTACTTCCTGCCCTTAGCTCATTTGCCCTTAAGATGCCTAGAAATGCTAGGGGGTGTTTTTCAGAGTGATTTCTCACCAAAAGAAAGCATGGAAACAAGGATGGATGGGGGAGTTTGCTTTAAATATTAAAAATGAATCAAGTAGCATTTTTTTTTATTGGTGGTGCTCAGATGCAGTGAAGATCCGCTTTAATTTGGCTTTCCTGAAATGCACACGTTCCAGGTCATTGGCTCAGTAGTATTGGGTTAAAAAAAACAGCTGGTTAAAGGCCCGTACACACGATAAGAAAATCTGAAGGTAAAATTCGTCCGACGACCGATCTGCCGATTTTCGGATTGTTAGTATGGTGCTTTCGACAGCCAACTCCGACTTTTCGGCTGACAAAATCCTGATGTGCATATAAAATTTTAAATTCTATCAGTGTCTGGGTAAAGCTTGTAGGAGGAGTTTTCATTCTCTTCTGACTGTCCTATGAGGCTGCAGGACCCCTGACCCTCTGTTTGGACAGTGCTGATTGGCCCTGTGCTGATCACTCTCTCAAGGGAAAAAAAAAAAAAAAAACTCTAGCAATACACACGAAACTGAGCATGTGCAGAGTGACTCCAAGAATAGGAGGATCTGTGCATACAGGTTTAAACAACCTTTTTACTCAATGCAGAGGATTAACCACTTAGGTTCCACAGTGAGTATTACAAGCATGCTTTACTGCATATACAGACTGATTGTACTGTTGTGGGTTTAGTAACACTTCAAGGGCTGTGTGGATCATGAATATGTCATGTACAAAACTTTTAAAAAGAGTATAAAAAATCTATCAAGCTGAATGACCCAATACACAAGCATTTGTCAGTGCTCACAGCTCTGGCACAGATAAGGTCATTATACTGTAGAAGGGATTAAGGCAGTGTTAGAGATTAGTTTAGGGGTTAGGATAATTTTAGGAGCAAGGGTTAGGAGGTTAAGGTTGGGTATTATGCTGGCCATGCTTGGCAATTTTGTTTGCTTTGATCCGCTTTCAACTTCACCAATCCAGAATTTCATTTGCTCAACTTCCTCTGACTAAACAACCACATTGCAGTTGAGATTAATCAAACTAACCTCGGTGCCAATTAAAAGGCATTTTCATTCTCCATTTGGTCTAAACTGAGTCTATGAGCAAATAAAACCAAAGGTGATTTGGTTACCAGAGGTTTCTGTGGTCAAAAACTGATAGAAGTATATAGCCAGCATTATGGATAGATTGGGAAAGGATCGGTACTGAGAAGATTCCCCTCATTTCTTTTTTTCTGCCATTTGTCTGTACTGGAGCGAGTCCAGACAGGAAGTGAAAGTAAATATCTCTTATGGGGGGGGGGGGGGGGGAAACACATTTTAGTAGTATGGGGAAGGTTAGACCTCCTGATAACAACCACACTTCTTATTTCTTGCACAAATGTCACGAGGACGGGAAGTGAGGGAAAATCTTTCCCGTAAGGGCAAAAACGGATTAAAAAAAAAAAAAAATGACACTGTACTAAATTCAAATTATTTGTTGGTCTTAAAAATTATACAGAAGACCGGCATTGGCTGATGTGCAGCTTGTGCATGCTCTGTGCTGCTCAATGTGCCCATAGGCAGTGTGATGGGAAAGAAAATATGTTATTGCTCCAGGAGAAAATGGTAACTTGTTTGGACTACAAATATGGATTAACTCTTGATTCCAAAACATGAACTTTAATTCCAGAGATACTTGAACTCCGATAAAAAGTGCCATTGTCACAAAATTAAAGACCTATTTTAAATTAACAAAATGACTTTATAAGGCTGCATAAGAGCATATATAAATAAGTTATTTAGTACAGGGATGATGTTAAAGAGTTCTTTATTTTGCCTTATGCATCAAGTTTTCTAAAGCTGCACATATACCTTAAAGCAGGGCTAGGCAACCTTTCAGAGGCTGATATCTACCTGAACAACATTGAGGAAATCAAAGATCCCCAAGTACCCAATAAAAACACAGCATAGTGTCCTGTGCCCCCCTAACTAGTGTCCTCCACTCCCCTTCACATTAACCCCCCCTCACAGTTGTGCCCTCTGACCCCCCCCACAGTAGCTTTCCTCTCCCCATAGCAACTGTAGTGTCCTCGGTCCCCTTCACATCCCAACCCCACCACTGTAGTGTCATCTACACCCCCAAATAATTGTCCTGTGCCCCCTCAAAGCAGTGTCCTCTGTCCCCTTCACACATCTCTACTGTAGTCTCCTCTGCCTCCCCCCCCCCCCTCAATGCAATGCCCTCTGTCCCCTACACACCCCCCTCGCCCCCAATGTAGTGTCCTCTGCCATCCCAATGTGATGTCCTCTTTCCCCTTTCAAACCCAACCATGCAGTGTCCTTTTGTCTCCTTCAGCCCTCTCTCCCCCCAACTGTAGTGTCCTCTGTCCCCTTTACATCCCCTCCAGCAGAGCGGAGAGCAGGAAGTGTTACAGTACTGAATAGAGGGCAGGAGCTGCTGGAGTTAACTTTTTACATTAACAAGCTGGTGATTGTTTCCTAAGACAGCCTGGCAACCGATTACCGGTTAATGTGAAAAGTTATTTCCAGCGGCTCCCACCCCGCTCTCTATCCAGTACTGTGACTCTTCGCCCTCTCTGCTTTGCAGTGAAGAGGAGAGCAGTGGAGGCTGGGGGAAGTACTCTATGTAGGGCTGTGTTCCCGATTAACCCATTGGCTACCCAGGATCGACGGTCAATCTCGATCGACAGCTTTCCGACCCCTGCCTGGACGGGGGCTGACCTCTGAGTTAAGCGTCAAGCGAGGGTGCATACGACCTGGCCTCAGCCTGAGTTGCAGCGTTCCTCCCGGCAGACAGCCACCCACATTCCGACAAAGCAGTGGTTTGTCAGGAGCTGTCCTGGTATGGTAAGTAGCTGTCCCCCTCCAGCCCTGGAAGATTTTTGGGGTGGATGTGGGCCCCTCCCTGGTTAGGTGGGACCCCCGAGTTCACCTCTTCCCCCCAGCCCTTTTAAAATTCAGTGGTCACTGTGGGTCTTGAGGCCCCCACTCCCCACCCCCCTCCCTGGGTGAGATTATGAGCTGGCTTTCACTACATGCTCTTGAGGGGGGCTTGTTGGAGTTGCTGCTGACTGGGTTTTTCCTGGTGCACAATGGGGGGGGGGGGGGTTGAGCAGGGTTCCCCTGCTACCCTGGGTGTTGGTGACTAGGGCAGGGATGTCCTCTGGGCTCCCTCCTGCAGTTGTTTGGCTAGGGGAGCGGATGGTATAACCTCTGCGGGTCTGTGCCTTACGTGGCCATATCCGGCCCAAAATTTAGACCGTGGCTTTGCGACCTATTGGTCGGGAGCTATGTGGGGCGGCCCTAGCGAGGGTGGCTAAAGCCACTACCCTCCAGACTATGAGGTGGCAGGCTCAGACAGGGGTTGGCGCCAGGTCAGGTTATGATCTACCTGTCAGTTGGTGGCAATCAACAGGGTTGTTGACCCCCGCTTTAAAACATACTTTGGGTGCTAAATTATGAACCGTTTGGGTGGTTTGTGCAGACTGCAAAACCCATAGGCAAAAGATGGTGCAAGGGTCAGACATATTCAATGGAAAATAATTCATCTCCCCAGGATCAACACACAGTTTAGCCCCTTACACGTGAACATCTTTGTCATGCTGTCTTTTGCCTAATATCTTAACTTGTAATTTATGTGTTTATTGAAGTTTCTGGTTGAGACTCTGAAAATAAAAGTTAACTCTGCAATTGCAGGAAAGGATTTACAGGATGCAATCACTGTGTTTAACCCCTTCACGCCTTCTGCTTTTAAGTGGTTGTACCGGGGAATTGCCCCCTCACGATCTTAATCCAACATTTCCACGATTCGGTGCAAAACCATTCTCTGCTCACAGCTGAAACAGCCGGCAAAGTTTATCAATATTGCAAAGTGCTGAGATATGAGGAGAAACATTGTATCTTTTCTTCTCTTAGATCAAAGGAATGAACTTCAGTCTTTAAATGAGATTAGTTTAACCAAGCGGTGTTCCAGTCTCCCCCTCCAAAAATGAAAAGTCAGCAGCTACACATACTGTAGCTGCTGACTTTTAATAATAAAACACTTGCCTGTCCTGGAGTTCAGTGATGTTGGCACCGCAGCCGATGTTTCCATCGGCTGTCGGGTGCTGCCGTCACCATTGCTGGTATAGGAACCCAGCAGTGAAGCCTTAGGGCTTTAGGGTGGGTCTCTAATGCGCATGCGCGAAGCGCGCTGCACATTCGGATTGGCTCGGCGGTGGTGGAGGGAGAAGGAAGGGGGCCAAACTTCCGAGGGACAGCGCCGCGGCGCCGTCTCCCGGAAGTGGGGAAGGGTACCTGTCAAAAACAGGTACCCATTCCCCCATCCCCCCTAAAAGGTGCCAAATGTGGCACCAGAGGCAGGAAGGAAGCAAATGAGTGGAAGTTCCACTTTTGGGTGGAACGCCGCTTTAAAGAGTAAGCCTTTTTCTGACATTCGTTGCTTACGAGTTAAAACCAGTATTTTTTGCTAGAAAATTGCTTGGAACCCCCAAACATACATACATACATACATACATACATACATACATACATACATACATACAGGGTTTGACAAATTTGCTTAGAATCTAGGAGCCAGCTAAAAAAGTTAGGAGCCAGTTTATTAAATCCGCTGCCCACCGCGCAGAACTGTATGTCCAGGGTGTCGGGCAATAAGAGTTGCTCACACCTGGTGCCAAATGATAAAAATAATGAAAACTGAAAAAAAAAAAAAAAGTTGCACTGAAGAGGCTGCGCTGATTGATGGGCAATGATGAGGTAGCACTGGCAGGTGACACTGATGAGGCTGCGCTGATAAGCTGCACTGATGGGCACTGATAGGCGACCCTGATGAGGCTGCACTGATATGCTGCGCTGATGGGCACTGATGAGGCAGCACAGAGAGGCGGCATTTATGGGCACTGATGAGGTGGCCATGATGGGCACTGTTAGGTGGCACTGATGGCCACTGACAGGCGGCACTGTTGGGCACTGATTAGGCTGCACTGATAGGTAGCACTGATAAGCTTCACTGACAGATGGCACTGATGGGCACTGATAGGTAGCACTGATAGGTGGCACTGATAAGCTGCACTGACAGGTGGCACTGATGGGCACTGACAGGTGGCACTCATAAGCACTGATGAGGTGGCACTGATAAACAATGATGAGGTGGTGCTGATGGACGGCACTCCCGTCCACTCAGCAGCAGTAAGGAAAGGTCGACCAATTAAGCCCAGCTGTCAGCCGTGGAAGATGATGTTGGAGGTGGGTTTGTAGTGAGAGAAAGCCGCGCTCATCACAGCACCGTCCACCAGAGGGCCTTGGTTTGCACATAGGAGCGTGTATCACGCTCCAGTAGGCCGCAAAGCCGCGTGTTAATTATCGGCCAGCTCAATGCTAATCTGCACACCCACATGTGGGCCACATCATGGGAGAATCCGGACCATTGCTGTGGTGTAACCCAGGTGCCAGGACGCGATTTCCAGTCGCCATTGCGACCCAACGCCTGGGTTTTATCGAGCCCTGTATATATATATATATATATATATGTGTTTTTAGCACCTAGATTCTAGAGACCCTAGAGAATAAAATGGTGGTTGTTGCAATATTTTATGTCACATTGTATTTGCGCAGCGGTCTTTCAAACACAGTTTTTGGGGAAAAAATACACTTCAATGAATAAACAAACTATACAGTAAAGTTAGCCCAATTTTTTTGTGTAATATGAAAGATAATGTTATGCCGAGAATCTTGAGAGAATCATGATCTTTATTTTAGCCAAAGAAAATTGTAATTTTCATTTTCTCCAGATTCATGCAGCTCTACGTGACATGTTAGGTATCTGTTTACTCGGCTTACCATCATCTTTTACATTATACAAAAAAGTTTGGATAAACTTACTGATTTTAACTTGTAAGCAACAAGTGTAAGAAAAAGTCTTAGTCTTCAAGGGGTTAAAGTATCCTTTCTGACAAAATGTATTACCTTTTTTTTTTTTTTTACATGGATAAGAAAAGGATGGGGTGAGATGTTATTAAAAACTAACAAATCGAAATATGTTATGAAAAACTAGCGAATAGAAATAATGTCATTACAGTTAAACTAAAACCTTGAGAAGGGAGGGAGAGAGAGAGCTTCTAGCAGAAATTGTGTCTGTGTGTTAAGAGAAGGTTACAGAGAACATTTCAACATTGCAAACAAGATGGAGTCTCATGTGCTTAATTGAACAATACAATGAAAGTCCATGTCAATAAGTAATAAATATATGGCCCCTTTCACACAGATTGTGCGATCAGGTGCGCCTGTCAATTTTTCAGACAAACCTGATCTGACCCTCTATTTACCCCTTACGAAGCGGCAGATGTCAGCGATAACATGTCCACTGACACCCGCCGCTATCCAATCCGATCCTGCCCACAAAATTCAGAAGGATGGTAGTCTTATCTTCCATCTGTGGTAGATTGGATCGGATGAAAACGGACAGGCGGTCCATTTTTCATCCGATTTCCCCATAGGGGAGAGCGGGACTGTGTCCTTCTCAGCTCTGCACAGTGAGCGGAGACTAACCTATCATCCGCCTGCTCAGTGGGAATCAGCGGAGCGATCCCCCGCTGAGCAAACCGAGTCCATGAAGCAGAGGCACCTGTGTAAAAGGGGATTTTTTGGCGGATCTGAACGGTCCCCCCCATGCATTCCTATTGGGCATCGGATGTCAGCGGAGACATGTCCGCTGACATCCGATCCGTCAAATCTGGACGGATGGAAACCCTATTTTCCATCCGTCCAGCGGATCGGATGGGATCGGGTGAGAACGGGCTGACGGTCCGTTGACATCCGATTCCCCCCATAGAGATGCATGGGGAACTGTCAGCTGTGTCTCCGCACACAGCGTGGAGACACAGCTGTCCTCCTGCTGCTTAGCGGGGGATCGGCGGCTCGGCGGCCCAACGGACGGAGTGTGTGAAAGGAGCCTTAATGTGATGTAATGAGGGGATTGCCAAGAAGAGTGAAGCTTTGCTTGAAGTCTCATCGCTGGAGACCTACCTACTCTGTCCAAAATTCATATCTATTAGCACTTGTTTTGACACCTTTTTTTGTTTTTTTCTTTTTTTCTTCTGAAACATTTACCCACTTAGATTTATTAATTGTATCTTGAATCTCTCAGTAGTTAAGCATATGAATGCCCTTTTGCAGAGGATTTAAGGTTGTTTACTATAATTTGCTTTCATAGAGGCCTCTCATTTTTTATGGTTTTTCTGCTTGGTGGAACTGGATAGCTTTGATATCTTTTTAAATTTTTTTTTTTTTTTTTTTTAGTTACAAGCCTGGGTTGTAATTGGTTATTATGCTGTATGTGAAGAGGCAGAACCAGTCATCCACGTTCATTATGTAAACAGATGCAATGCTTGTGTGCAATTTGGCATATTTTTTTACAACTTTGTGAAGTTAGGATCATGTATATGATCATATAGCGGTTCTTGCAATGTGCTTTTCAAATTGTGGTATAAACTCGAAATACCCTAAAAGCTCGATAAAGGTCAGACCTGAAATAATTTGGGCAGAAATGTTTTTTAGTCTTTTTATTTCTTTTTGATCAAGCTGGCCCAAGGGGTGTCGATTCATTTGATAAACTTGCTCAGTTTAAAGTTAAAACATTACTCTATACAGTCAGCTAAATACATGGTTACACTGTATAGACAGAAACATTCTTAAACGTCCTTTAATTTTATAAGAGATCAGAGAAATTTCAATGTTCCCTAATCACATTTAGTATCCTGGGTATGGTTGGTGTTCTGGGTTTGCCAAATATAGGGTAAGATCTAGGGATGCACCGAAATGAAATTCTTGGCCGAAGCCGAATAATAATAAAATGTTTGGCCGAAGGCCGAAGGCCAAATACCGAACGCGGTGTTTCGCATTTTTTCCATTTATTTTGCCAATTTTTTGTCCTCTCTCTTGTCCTCTCGTGTGTCTCTCTCTCTCTCTCTCTCTCTCTCTCTCTCTCTTGTCCTCTCATGTCTCTCTCTCTCTCTCTCTCTCTCTCTCTCTCTCTCTCTCTCTTGTCCTCTCATGTCTCTCTCTCTCCCTAAATGTTACTGTAGGGAATGGGATTCAGTGCACACTGCAGCCTTGTACCATAGGGTTAATGTTAGTGACACTGTAGGGATTGGGAAGGATGCTGGGAATGGAAATCAGGAAGCATGCAGGCAGCCTTGTAAATTTTAATTGCAGATACAGGGCACTGGGCAGGTCAGGGTTAATGTGGTAACATCAATTACTCAGTGACAGACAGTCAGTCAGTGTCAGTGTGGACTCAATCAGATTATAGTGACAGACAGTCTCTCATAGTGGTGGTAGTAGGAGGCTGGAGGTGGACTAGTAGGAGCCTGGAAAGGAGCACAGCCGCATACATACATTACTCACTCGTGCACTGCAGCCCGCCCCACACATTCAGTGAGTCTTACTCTCCTCCCTAGTTTTTTCAATGGCACATTCAGGCGGCCAATCACGCCGCGAGTAGCGGCACAGCGGAACCAATCAGGTGTGCAGGCAGGCGTGATTGGTTCGCTGTGCAGCTAATCAAGGCGTGATTGGCTTCCTGAATGTGCCATTGAAAAAACTAGGGAGGAGAGTAAGACTCACTGAATGTGTGGGGCGGGCTGCAGTGCACGAGTGAGTAATGTAATGTATGCTCACCGCTGAAGTGTCCCGGCTTCACAGAAGTCTGCGAGTCCTCCTGTCCTCCTCCGAGTCCCTTCCCCCTGTAAATATCGTGACCTCGGCGATATGAATATCGCCTACGGCCACAGAACGATAGTCAATATCATATCGACTATCGTTCAGCCCTATTATTCGGCACAAAATTATTCGGCCTTTTGACTTATTCGGCCGAACACCGAAAGTGCTATTCTTTCTATTTTCGGCCGAATAATGTTCGGCCGCCGAACATTCGGTGCATCCCTAGTAAGCTCATCCCAAACAGACTTTGTTTAGTCTGCACATTTTAACATTCTCAAAAAATCTCCTCCAGCTATTTGGATATACTATATGGAGGATATACTATCTTGAAAACCCCATTGCTGCAATCTCCCTTGTGTTCCCCTGGAAGCACTACCAACAACTTGCGTTCTCTATTACCTTCTTATTGTTTTCATTATCCCCTACTGAGGGGAATTTATCAAGCAGCGTGGCACACAGAGAAGCAGTGTAGAAGAGAAATATTAGCATATTTGAGACTTCTTCCATGTTACATTTTAGCTTAGTTCATACATTTTTGTTGAACAAAAAGGTCTTTCAACAAAATACTGACACAAGGGGGCGATCCTTTTTTTCCAACTCTTTTGATTCTGTTTTTGATTTTTTTTTTTCTGACTCTAGGCTAGGTGGGAATGGAGCCTAAAGCTGGGTATACACATGCTTCACTCAACCAGCAGGCTGAATGAAAAAAAAGACAGATCCCCAAAAAAACACGTTGATGTGTGATGCTAGGCTCTCTCCCGCTGAGCTATTGTATACTGATTGGGAGGACCCCGTCAGGATACACTGATCAGCATTTGACAGATCGGCTTTTGTTGAACTGACAGCAGTACACATGTACTGAAAGTCGTCCATTTCTGGCTTTAGGCACCTTTCACACTGCTTTGTAGCAAAATCAAATTTGCTGTTTTTCAGATGTGTTTTTTAGGCTGCCGGCACCTGTGAAAAATGGACATGTAACTCAAAAACACACCAAAATGCAAATCACGGGTGCATTTTTACCACTATCTCCATTAATTTCAATGGGAAGCTGCATTTTTGGGTGGGTTTTTAAAAACTTACTAAAGATGCAGCATGCAGAACATTTCAAAATGCACCACACCCACAGCGCAGTGGTGTAAAAAGTCCCATAGGATTTAAAGGGAAACAGTTCGTATCCATGTGAAAGGCCCCTTAGGCCCCTTTCACACGGAACGGTGCGCCCGACGGACTCCGGACTCCGTTTTGCTCAGCGGGGGTTGATCCGCCGATCCGGATGACAGCTCCATCTCCGCTTGCAGAGACAGAGCTGTCAGATCCCTGCTCTCCTCTATGGGAGATCAGATGAAAATGGACCGCCTGTCTGTTTTCATCCGATCTATCAGATCTGATCCTCCAGACAAATGAAAAATAGGGTTTCCATCCATCTGGATTTCACGGACAGGATAGGATAGCGGCGGGTGTCAGCGGAGATGTCACCACTGACATCCGCTGCTCCATAGGGGTGCATGGAGCATCCGCTCAGGTCTGCCTGAAAAACTGACAGGCGGACCGGATCGGAAAATGTGAAAGGGGCCTTAGGGCTCTTTCACACTATCCGTCCGTTGGACGGACTCCATTTATCTCAGTGGGGGATCGATCCCCCGCTGAGCAGGAGGATGACAGCTGTTCTCCGTGCTGTGTGCGGAGACACAGCTGTCAGTTCCCCATTCCACTCTATGGGGGAATCGGATGGGAACGGACCATCGGTCCGTTCTCATCCGATCCGATACGTCAAATCTGGATGGATGGAAAATCGGGTTTCCATCCGTCCAGATTTGACGGATCGGATGGGGTGTCAGCGGACATGTCTCCGCTGACATCCGATGCCCCATAGGGATGCATGGGGGAACCCTTCAGATCTGCCAAAAAAAACTGACATGCGGATCTGAACGGTCCACTAGTGTGAAAGGGGCCTTATAGTAAACTTCCTCTGAACTTTGTAAATCAGCTGAAGCTGTATTTTCTCTAGATGTCCAACATCTGCAAGAAAAACAACACCTAGCACGATTGGGTAATTGAATTCAGCTTTGCAATATTTTACTAAGCTCTGTGAACATTTACTGTGTCAGCCTATATTCCTCCAGTAAATCAATCCTACTGTGTTGATGATGTTTACTTCTTGTTATGGTTTTCTTCTGTAAACCAAGTTGATCAGTTTCTGCTTGGTTAGGAAGTGTGTGTGTGTGTTTACTTCTTTAGATTGTTAGCTCCCCTTGGGCATGGCATCATGTGAATAGAACAGTGGAGTCTGAAACAATCACATCACCTACCTATGTAAAATAAAACCATTTATGAACACTGCATACATTTGGGAAATATGTGAGATTTCAGGCCCCATTCACACTTGTGTGACTTGTCATGCGACTGGATCACAAAGCTGCATGACGAGTTTCACCCCATGTTTCCCGATGAGTACCGTTCGTATCTGTGTGACTTCAAAGTAGTTCCTGCACTACTTTGGTCTGACTTTGATGCGACTTGTGGTCCATAGACCTCAATGTAAACTCCAAAAGTTGCACCTGCATAAGATAAATGTGAATTTGATGTGACTATGGATGAGTGCGACTTGTGCAGAAATGAAACATTTGTTAGATTTTCTTTATTTTCGAAATTCCAAATTTTCAGAACGATTGGAATTTGAATCGGTTAAAAATTGATCGAGCGATTCAAATTCTGTGTAAAGAATAGCTGGTTGTTAAGGAGCAGGCAGGGAAGTATCTGCCACGTCCCTAACAACCGATGACTCCTCAGCCCTTTGTGAGTTTTTCCACTGACTGCTGAATAAAGACAAAAGAATGCCAGCAAAAAAAAGAGAATGGAAAAAAACAGCATGGGGCCCCTCCTGAACAATACCAGGCCACATAGGGGCGCCTGCCCCACAGCCCAGTCAATCAAGCTGCCCGGATCACTGCTGAACCTAAAAAAGAACAAAAAAAACTCCAGCCCCGCTAAACATGGGGACAAGGCGTTTTGGGGTTGGGGGGGTGGGGGGTGGGGGTTGAGCTCATATCTTATAATTTATTTATTTATTTTTTTTTTTTATTGCTGGCATTTTCTTTTTTTTTTTATATTCAGCTGTCAGTGTGAAAACTGAGACAGCAGATGAATCCTAGGTTGTTAAGGAGGCTGCTGCCGGCTTCCCTGCCCACTTCTTAACAACCAGCTATTCTTCACGCAGAATTCAGAATCTGTCAATCAATTTTTGACTGATTTCGAATTCCGTTTGTCGCACTAATCCAAAGTTGCATCAAAGTCCGGTCAAGTCGCATGGTAAAGTCACAATGGAAATCACATAGATTTTTACGTTGCACAACTGTGAATGGAGCCTTTAGAGGAAAAGGAAGCTGTTTTTTTTTTTTTCTTGCCTAAAATGTAAGGATGTACTTTGTTTTTTGGAATTTTTTGTCCTAATATAAAAGATATTTTGGAAAAATTCACAGAATACAAAATTCATTATTTTCTGTAGTGTCTGTATGGGTAAGTGATCACGCTTTGTGATGATTTGCCCTTTTCACAAGGTCGGTTCAGTTGATGGAACCATGACTTCTTCGCTCTACCAGAATATCCTGAAGTAGAATGTCCAGCTATCCGTTTGTGACATCAAGCTCAAGCACACTTAGGTTATGCAGCAGGGGGTTTAGGGGGCAATAACTTTTTCACATAGGGCTAGGCAGGTTTAGACAGCTTTTTGTCCCTTTAATTAATAGTTTATAAACTAGAAAATCAGGTGTTTTTTTACCTACAGGTAAGCCTATAATAGGTATTACTTGTAGGTATAGTAAATATTAGGGATCAACCGATTATCGGCAAGGCCGATATGCACTTTCCCCGATATATCAGAATCGGCCTTTTGATTTACTGATATTGCCGATATTTCGGGAAAGTGCTGTACCGGAGTGATGCCTGCAGCTAAAGGCATCACCCCGGTACCGGTGTCCATAGCCGACGGTCGGCTGTCTTGTAATGACAACCAATGCGGCTGAGAAGCTGCTCGGCTTTCATTTCAAGAAGCGGTAGGGGACGTCCCCCCCCCTCCCGCGGCTCTCCCAGGTCTCCTACATTAACCGCCGCCGTCTGATCGGGTCTCCATCTGCACCGCTGCTGTCTGACCGAGTCTCCATTTCTTTAAATTCGGTGCCGCCGAGTACCCGGAAATAATGTCATGTCACTTCTGGGTACTGGCAAAATGAATGCTTTAAGTGCAGAGGAGGGATGTGGGGTCTTTTAGACCCCCAGATCCCTTCACCACAGTACCTGTAGACATTTAAAAAAAAAAAAATCAGCGGTAAAAAAACGATATCGGTCGATCACTAGTAAATATCTTCTAAATACGTTTAAGGAAAATAGTTGACTGACATCACCAGTGCATGCGCACTAGGCTCTAAATGGACAGTGCTGGGCCAAAGCCTGTGAACCCAGAAAGAAAGCAGAGTAAAAATGGATCTCCTAAGGTGGTGACAGCGTGCCACTGGATGACTTCATTTTCAGGCAAATCCGATTCTAATGTGCTAGTATCCAGTGCATACCAGCACATTATGACTTCAACTGCCTTTAGGCCCTTTTTTTTTTTTTTTTTTTGTGGTTTACTTTAATGCAAAGAATGCATTAAAGGAGTTGTTAAGGCAAGAATGTTTTTATCTGATTTCATTCTATGCATTAAGATAAAAAACCTTCTGGGTGTAGCAGCCTCCCCAGCACCCCCTGATACATACCTGAGCCCTATCTCTCTCCAGCAATGTCCACGAGTCCCTCAGCCATCTAGTACTCTCCCTCCTGATTGGCTGAGACACATCCGTTGCGCCATTGGCCAATCAGGATAGAGTAGGGGGGACGGGGCCTAGATGTGGCTCCCTGTCTGAATGGACACACAGAGCTGTGGCTCGGGTGCCCCTATAGCAAGCTGCTTGCTGTGGGAGCACTGGACCGGAGGGAGGGGCCAGGGGCAGCAACGAGGGACCCAGGTTGCTCTGTGCAAAACCAACTGCACAAAGCAGGTAAGTATAACATATTTGTTATTTATAAAAAAAAAATGACTCTACAATCACTTTAAGGTAAATAAACTTGCTGGATACACACTATACAACTATCTTTTTAGATTTTTTCCTTTAGATTTACCAAAACCATATAATATGAGGTCAAACCTAAACAGTTTCAATTTGTATGCAAAAATTCAGGCCCTTGCACTACATAGTTGAAGGTAAATCTAAGACCCCATTCACACTAGCGCGACTTGTCAGGCGACTTGGTCGCCTGACAAGTCACGATGGGTCGCTCGCCATTGAATAGTACAGGACCCGTTCTAATAGGAGCGACACAAGTCGCTCCGACTTAGAAAAAGGGTCCTGTACTACTTTTGGGCGAACTGGAGGCGACTTGCATTGACTTCAATGATATCAAGTCCGTGCACGTCACGCCGAGGTCGTGGTGCACGCTGTGCACCGCGACTTCACAGGTCGCCCCAGCAAGTCGCGTCGCCCCTGTCTGAACGGGATCTAAAGGAAATCGAACAACAGAAGTTGTATATCCAGTGTGTATCCAGCTTTAGAACCACTGTAAAAAACAAGTCAAAGAGAAGGTTATTTTTGCTACAGCGGATATTACATTTATCAAATCCTTACTGTGTATTGGTTTGAATCCAGGGAAGGTAATAGTTCTGGATTTTCCCTTTTTTCATAAATGGGTTTCATCTGTCTGAGGATGATGAAATGCTTTGCCTTATTTTGCTTAAATACCTGATCATTTTAGCCATACATTTCATAGACGGTAATGGAAAGAGTTAAGTTATCATTATTTTAGGTAGATTTTGGAGAGGCAACAAATTGGTTTATAACTTTCCATGGATCAGTTGGTTTGAATCTAAATGTAAATGACCTTCAGTTATTGTATATCCACAAACCAACACAACTGTGCCTGCAGTTTTGCACTTAATCTTGTTACCATGGGAATTAAGCATTGCCTACATTCTCTGCCAGCTTCAGCTGCATTTCTGTGCTCATTGATGTTATTAGAGGTTACACGGTATTTGGACTTGCTACATGATGAAAATTCACGTACGGCTTGCAGTGCTAGTCACCCAAATCTAAAACCACATTGAATTAGCTGAATTCCTTGGAAATAAGGTGCATATGAGGGCACACTGGCCTGTGTGCAGAGTATGTCTAATAAATGCTTTATTATATTTGTAGGGTTATATAGTTTTTATTGTAAGTGTAGATTGATGAAAAAGTATAGGCACAGTGATGGCGAACCTTGGCACCCCAGATGTTTTGGAACTATATTCCCATGATGCTCATGCACTCTGCAGTGTAGTTGAGCATCATGGGAAATGTCGTTCCAAAACATCTGGGGTGCCAAGGTTCGCCATCACTGGTATATAGGTATGTACAGTGAATTTTAACATTTTCCACAAGGCTTTTTCGATTTTTAGATGGAAGGATGCCAACAAGGCCACCCACAGCTCAAGTTTTAGACAGTTCATCAAGAACCTGCCAAAATGCACTCCATGTATGCTCATCTTTAGATGCAATTAGGTTATAATAAATCCCATTAAGGCTGTACTCCAGAAAACAAAATAGTCCTCCAATGCAGTGGAGCTGTGCCCGTGCTGCAAAGGTTAAATGCTTCTTTATGGCTAGAGGATCACACAAAACCGTTTTTCTTACCTGATCTTGGAACCTGCCAAATTTCAATCCATCTATGGCCACTTTTAGCAAAGTCTGGAAAGCACACCACTGATAACCAGAGAACTTTTAATGAGCCAATGGTAAGAGAGTTGTTGAAACCTTCTGTGGTGTAGTGTTTTCATAAATGGTTGTAATTGGCCATTGGAAAGCCAGTTAGAATCAGTCCACATTTTGAAGTCTGGCTTCTTCTGACAGGAAAGTGCCCTGTTCATACAACTCCACAAAACCAGGCATATTTCACAAATCCTGATCTGATAAGATGATATACTGTGTTTCCCTGAAAATAAGCCCAGGTCTTTAGTTTAACTTTAGGTACAAAAAAGGCATTAGGGCTCATTTTGGGGGGGGGTGTCTTATTTGTCCCCTGTCTTCTCTCCCCCTCTTTCTTCCTGTCAGCAAATGAGTCAACATCCCTGTAATCTCCAAAATAAATTCTAGGTAAAGTCCTTGTAAAATCATTTAATCTGCGCTGTAAATGGATTATATAATGTCCAGTGTGTGTCTTTATGTAATGTTCTAGAAAATACCTTATTTACAGCATTGCTGGGCATTTGCATGACCAGTCGGAGCTCTTCTTTCCTGCTCCGAGCACTGCAGGGGGAGATGCCGGGATCACCGCTGATGTCAGCACTGCTCCGAGCACTGCAGGGGGAGATGCCGGGATCCCCATTGATGTCAGCCCTGCTCCGAGCACTGCAGGGGGAGATGCTGGGATCCCCGCTGATGTCAGCCCTGCTCCGAGCACTGCAGGGGGAGATGCCGGGATCCCCGCTGATGTCAGCCTTCTCCGAGCACTGCAAGGGGAGATGCCGGGATCCCCATTGATGTCAGCCCTGCTCTGAGCACTGCAGGGGGAGATGCCGGGATCCCCGCTGATGTCAGCCCTGTTCCGAGCACTGCAGGGGGAGATGCCGGGATCCCCGCTGATGTCAGCCCTGCTCCGAGCACTGCAGGGGGAGATGCCGGGATCCCCGCTGATGTCAGCCCTGTTCCGAGCACTGCAGGGGGAGATGCCGGGATCCCCGCTGATGTCAGCCCTGTTCCGAGCACTGCAGGAGGAGATGCCGGGATCCTCGCTGATGTCAGCCCTGTTCCGAGCACTGCAGGGGGAGATGCCAGGATCCTCGCTGATGTCAGCCCTGTTCCGAGCACTGCAGGGGGAGATGCCGGGATCCTCGCTGATGTCAGCCCTGCTCCGAGCACTGCAGGGGGAGATGACGGGATCCTCGCTGATGTCAGCCCTGCTCCGAGCACTGCAGGGGGAGATGCTGGGATCCTCGCTGATGTCAGCCCTGTTCCGAGCACTGAAGGGGGAGATGCCGGGATCCTCGCTGATGTCAGCCCTGTTCCGAGCACTGCAGGGGGAGATCCCGGGATCCTTGCTGATGTCAGCCCTGCTCCGAGCACCGCAGGGGGAGATGCTGGGATCCTCGCTAATGTCAGCCCTGTTCCGAGGACTGCAGGGGGAGATGCCGGGATCCTCGCTGATGTCAGCCCTGTTCTGAGCACTGCAGGAGCAGGGGCCATTGACGTCAGCCGGGAGGAGGAGGAGAGTTTTGGTGGGTCACACGAGCGCGCCCCGATAATCAGCTTACTTTTGGGGAAACACGGTAATAACGAGATTAGAAACATTCAATCTCCTAAGGAGAATCTTCCATTAAATCCATGTTTGTCGAAGCTACAGTAGGTAAGACGCGCGCCACCCCCCCCCCCCCCCAAAAAAAAAGGGGGGGGGGTTTCATTATTAACAGAGGAGTTAGGGAGGAGGAAAGGGGGCAGCAGAACTTTTGTTTTTCAGTGAAGTTCCACTTTAAAATAAGTCCTTTTAACCCTTATCGCTCTTGTGCTATTTTTAACATTATGCTGGGCAGTATTTTCCTCCTTCCTGAGAGCTGTTCATAAAGGCAGTCTACTTACCTTCCTGATCATCCAGGCCTACATTATATAGTTGAAGACCTGGTGGATATATTTGCATGTAGTGTCCCAAGAAATGTTATGTTTGTGCCCTCTCTTCTCTGTACAATGTGCTAACTGACAGCAAAACTTACACAGAGCAATTTATTGGCTACCCCTGTTGCATCATGGGAAACAGAGTTCCTTTCTTTGGTGTAGACCTACTCTGCTATGCTAAGAAAAGTGCGGCGATCCTCAATTCCAATGTGTTTTTTTTTTTTTATTATTATTATTTTTTTTTTTATTGTATCCAACCAATGTTTTTTTTTTTTTATTATTATTTTTTTATTGTATCAACATGTGCCTGACTGTTAGAGAAAGGAAACCCCATAAAAAATATTTCTTAAATGGTTGTGGTTAATGATATTACACTGGGATTGTGTCACATGTAAATAGTGTTTCAAGCTCAAAAAAAAAAAAGAAAAGTAAACCAGTGTTTTGATAACATAGTCGATGCCTTGGTCTGGTCAGTAACAGGTGGATAACGTTTTGGAAATGCCTCAGATAGATCCAGTGCGATATAAAGTGCCTTATTGTGGAGTCTTGTGATCGCATTGTGAAATGTCACCGCATGACAGTTCAAGGACAATGGAGTACAGGCAGGATCACTGGGGACAGCGTACTGAGAACATTTTCACAGAGCTGACTGTCATATCCTCTGGAAATTTTTTTTTCATATTATCTGAAACTACTTTATGGCAGACATACAGCAAAATAGAGATCAGTAATAGATTTAGTTAGTATTCGTTTTTATTTTTTAAATGATATACTTTTATAAAATCTAAGCTAAATTTTTTTTTTTTTTTCACCTGGCGTTTTTTTATTTTTTTTGCCCTAAGGAGATATCACACTTTTTTTAAAGCCGTTACAGAATCGCTGTCATTGGCGTGTTTTTTTTTTCCCTAGGAATAAATGACTCGGTCCAGGGAAAGTCTATACAGCAGTTATTGTAGCGATTTGTAGCTGTCATTGAGTGACTAACTTGGTTGAAAAAGTCTGCAGCTTTAGTAGCCATGCAAATCTTCAGCCAATTGAAAATCACTAGAGCAAACAGAGATTTGCAGCCGTTACAGATTTCTGGTACAATGTTGCATGTGGAAAATGACACTTACTAGTGATGTCCAGCTTAGTTTGCACCTGTGCTGCTTTCTAGAAAGCAATCTGCAGTGGATTACATTTCAGAGAGTGGTGCAGCTGACGGCATTCAGGAGGCGATGTCACTGCCTCCTGAATGACTGTTGTTGTTTTTCAAGGAGAATACCCGTCTCAACCACAAGCCTGGTGTTTGGCCCACGGTTGCAGTGTGCCCCTTAATTTTTGCTGTACCACAAATAGAAGTATTGCATACACAGCATGTATACAGCCTCTGTCGAGCTGCCTTTGCAGTTTATGGTTGGGGGGGGGGGGGGTAGTAAAACTCAACTGTTTAATTTTACTGCCCCTAAATACAATCGGGCCCTAAAGCTGACCATACACTTTACAATCTGCTGGTACACTGCTCAAAAAAATTAAAGGAACACTCTGGAAACACATCAGATCTCAATGGGGGAAAACTATCATGCTGGATATCTATACTGATATGGACTGGGTAATGTGTTAGGAAAAAAAGAATGGCATATCATTTTGATGGAAATAAAAAGGATGAACCTACAGACGGCTGAATTCAAAGACACCCCGAAAATCAAAGTGAAAAAATGATGCAGCAGGCTAGTCAATTTTGCTGAAATTTCATTGCAGCAACTCAAAATGGTACTCAGTAGTTTGTATGGCCCCCACGTGCTTGTATGCATGCCTGACAATATCGGGGCATGCTCCTAATGAGACGACGGATGTCCTGGGGTATTTCCTCCCAGCTCTGGACCAGGGCATCACTGAGCTCCTGAATAGACTGAGGTGCAACCTGGCGGCGTCGAATGGACTGAAACATAATGTCCCAGAGGTGTTCTATTGGATTTAGGTCAGGAGAGTGTGGGGGCCATTCAGTGGTATAAATTCCATCATTCTCCAGGAACTGGCTGCATACTCCCGCCACGAGAAGCTGGGCATTGTCATGCACCAGGAGGAACCAACTACACCAGCATAGGGTCTGACAATGGGTCCACGGATTTCATCCTGATACCTAATGGCAGTCAAGGTGCCAACCTAATTATTTGAGTCTGAGACAACAGCCAGTCGTGGATGAGGATGGGTTGGGGGAGGTTGGGCTGTCTCCCTCTCACCTGTTCCCCATCCACCCATTAGCGGCCATGTGCCTCCAGTGTGAGGACACTAAATTAAGAGTGTAGGACTGCAGATATAACAGGGTGCCGTGAAGTGGCTCTGCAGCTTTCACATGCGTTTGCAAATGTGTGTCAACTAAACCCCTGTTCTTTGTACCAAGAGACAGGTTTTATTTGGTTGGTGACAGACTGGAGGGTGAGTACATCAGACTGGGGGCTGGCTGACTTTCATGCACCTCTTACAATCCCTCAACCTCATTAGGTGCCATTGTCTAGCCTGTAGAGGTCTGTGCTTCTCTCCATCACTGACCCACCATCAAACCAGTCATGCTGAATGATGTTACAGGCAGAATAATGTTCTCCAGACCCTTTCATGTCCGTCACATGTGCTCAGGGTGAACCTGCTCTCATCTGTGAAAAGCACAGGGCACCAGTAGCAGACCTGCCAATTCTGGTGTTCAATGGCAAATGCCAATCAAGCTCCATGGTGCCACGCAGTGAGCACAGTGCCCAAAAGAGGACGTTGGGCTCTCAAGCCACCCCCTTGAAGTCTGTTTCTTATTGTTTGGTCAGAGACATTCACACCAGTGGCCTGCTTGAGGTAATTTTGTAGGGCTCTGGCAGTGCTCATCCTGTTCCTCCTTGCACAAAGGAGCAGATACTGGTCCTGCTGATGGTTTAAGGACCTTCTACGGCCCTGCCTCTGTTCTCACTAGTGTGATTTCAGATTCGCCGAGTCACACAGAATCGCATGATAGTTGAAAATCCATTCACATCAATGAGACTCAGCACTGTGTAATTTTGGAAAAGGTTACTGTACTATGGTGGGATTCAAAGTAGCATCCACGTTGCTCTACGTAATCGCACTGAAAATTGGATCAAAATCAGATTGTAGCAGTGTGAACCTAGCCTTGAATCCAGTTGGCAGACAATATGACTTACAAATGAAAGGGCCATACACACTATAAGATTTTCTGAAGACCTTTTCCTTCAGATTTACCTTTTCTATGTAGTGCAAATTGAAAGTGTTTAGGTTTGACCTCATATTATATGGTTTTGGTAAGTCTAAAGGACAAAGTCTTCAGAAAATCTTATAGTGTGTATGGCCCATTACAGTGGTAGCCCAAGGGTTTCCCACATTGGCATCCACCCCTTCCTCTTTACCACATGTAAGTTCACAATATAGTGGGGCACCTCAGCTATTGCCATAATTTCAGGCAACCAACCTGCACCCCACTCTGGCTGTGTTCACCTCACTTTCCTAGCAGATAGGTTGCAGTACTGCACCCCTGTAGTATTGACTTTTGCTGCTTGTTCTGTCAATCCTAGTTTGGTGATTTGATGTGTAGGCGTTATATACATTGCAGTGTGAATTATACTTTGTGTTGTAAGACGTTTTGCTTTTTCTGTCGTGTATATAACATGCGTATTAACATTATGACAATTTATCTTCTGCAGGAAAAGGAGAAGCTAGTTCACGACACAAGAAAGAGGTTTACACAGGAATATTTACAAGGTCTGTATATAGAGTTGCAGAATTACAATAATTATATGCCAATGCCATGTACAGGTTTTTCTTCCTGGATCCATTCTATCCATTGTCATACATTTTATGTTGTTAGTGCTTTTCCTCATCACCCAATGCTTTCTTTTTCAGACCCGGTTCACACTACTGCGTGTGCCGGGTTCGCATGTCATGTCGGAACGCACTGCTCCGACATGACATGCGATCAGCTGTGCGGTGCGAGTTTAGCCATACAGTTTGTATGGCTAAATTCGCACCGCACCCGCAGCAAAGACGCACAGGAGGCATTTTTGCTGCCGCATCAGGATCGGATCGCACAGCGGTTCACACTTGTGCGATCCGATCCTGTGCGAACTGCACGATCGCACTGCGATATGCGATCAAACTGGGGGTGTCGTTAAGATGACATTGACACCCCCAGCGGATCGCATATGGCAGTGTGAACTGCCGGGGGTGCGTGTGCGATGCGGGAACAGTCTGCGAATTCGCAGCCTTCCCGCATCGCAATAGTGTGAACCGAGCCTCAATGCCATGTGGTTTTACATCCTTATTTATATTTTTTATTTATAGTTTTGCTTCTGATTTGAACTTCTAAGCCCCCGTTCACACTGGGGCGACCTGGTCGCCTCACAGGTCGCCTCCCATAGGGAAGCTGCGGACCCGTTCTGATAGGAGCGACACAAGTCGCTCCGACTCAGAAAAAGGGTCCGGAGCTTCTTTGGGGCGACCAGGAGGCGACCGCCATAGACTTCAATGTTATGAAGTCCGTGGCGGCCGCTCCGAGGTCGCGGCGCGAAGTAGCGTCGCCCCAGTGTGAACGGGGGCTTAATGAGAATGATTGATTGAGAGGAGATTGGTATGCAGGAAACTAGCCGAATGTTGCAAGATATGGCTCTGCACCGAAATATCTTTACAGCTGATCAACTTCTGAATTTTTGTTTAAAATGGTTTGTTAATAATTATAGCAGTTTGATATTAACCATCATAGTGTTTTTATTCAACTATCCAGTGGCGGTGCCCTGTCTTGTACGGTGCTGGCCAAGTCATGTCAGAGCTTGGCATGTAGAGCGGTCTCTTCTTGGGTAACTTAATAGTAGAAGTTTAGATGATTTTTTTTTTTTTTTACCTTTTAAAATGGTTGTAAACCCTTACATATACCCAGTGAAGTGACTGGCCTCAGGTGATACACAGAGATTATTATTAATATATAGGATTTATATAGCGCCGTCAGTTTACGCAGCGCTTTACAACTTGAGGGTAGACAGTACAAATACAAAACACCTTAATACAGTTGGAATCAGAGGGCCCTGCTCTTAAGAGCATATAGTCTAAGAGATGAAACCAATCCAATACATGAGTTGTACCTGTGTAACTAAAGTGCATAATTTTCACAGACTCTCTCAGCGCTGAAAAGCAGGTTACATCAGTGAGGAGAGCTTTGAGAACTGATTGGAGGGAAGCGACACCCCCCCAGCACACAGGTTTCAGAGTTGGGGCTGTAAATCACAGGCTGTGCCCTCCCCGTCACTATTTTTTTCTCTTGGTGTCAGGAAAACTCCTCAGAAGTGACTCCTACAAATAGCAGACGGAAATTAAACTTAGTGCTCTAGATCGAGACAAGCGCTCACTATACAGGGATGTGCTTTGTTCATTTTTCATGTCTGAGACTTATAACCCCTTTAATACATTACCCCTGCATAGAAGGGGAAGTAAAGCACTGCCTTTTTTTTTTTTTTTTCTGACCTGCAAAGTAAAGGCATAATGTGCATTGCATACTAGCACTATGTGAAACTTGCCTGCAAACGAAGCCGTTGTTGTCACAGCTGGAGGCTGCATCCATCTTCACCAATCTTCCTTCCAGGTCCGCAGACTCTGGCTGTGTGACTGGCCAGAGCCACATAAAAGTCATTCCTGCGCATGCGCGCGGGAGCTGCTGGTTGCGGCACAGGGTTCTGAAGAAACGACACAGGTGGCCGTTCCTTCACAGCGCATATGACGATGTCCTTCGCTGTATATACAGTAAATATCTTCTTAATGGTGCACATTTAGGAGATATTTACAGTACCTAAAGGTGAGCCTTATTATAGACTTACCTATACAGTGGGGATCGAAAGTTTGGGCACCCCAGGTAAAAATTTGTATTAATGTGCATAAAGAAGCCAAGGAACGATGGAAAATTCTCCAAAAGGCATCAAATTACAGATTAGAGATTCTTATAATTTGTCAACAAAAGTTAGATTTTATTTCCATCATTGACACTTTCAAAATTACAGAAAACAAAAAATGGCATCTGCAAAAGTTTGGGCACCCTGCAGAATTTATAGCATGCACTGCCCCCTTTGCAAGGCTGAGACCTGCCAGTGTCATGAATTGTTCTCAAGCATCGTCTGGGAAGACCAGGTGATGTCAATCTCAAAGGTTTTAAATGCCCAGACTCATCTGACCTTGCTCCAACAATCAGCACCATGGGATCTTCTAAGCAGTTGTCTAGAAAACTGAAACTGAAAATAGTTGACACTCACAAAGCTGGAGAAGGCTATAAGAAGATAGTAAAGCGTTTTCAGATGTCAATATTTTCTGTTCGGAATGTAATTAAGAAATGGCATCATCAGGAACAGTGGAAGTTAAAGCAAGATCTGGAAGACCAAGAAAAATATCACAGAACAGCTCGCAGGATTGTGAGAAAAACAATTTAAAACCCACGTTTGACTGCACGATCCCTCCAGAAAGATCTGGCAGACACTGGAGTTGTGGTACACTATTCCACTATAAAGAGATACTTGTACAAATATGGTCTTCATGGAAGAGTCATCAGAAGAAAACCTCTTCTACATCCTCACCACAAAAATCAGCGTTTGAACTTTGCAAATGAACATATAGACAAGCCTGATGCATTTTGGAAACAAGTTCTGTGGACCGGTGAAGTTAAAATTGTGAACTTTTTGGCCGGAATGAGCAAAAGTACGTTTGCAGAAGAAGGGGCACAGAATTTAATGAAAAGAACCTCTGTCCAACTGTTAACCACTTACCGCCCGCCCGCCGTCATATGACGGCGGGACGGTGCGGCTATTATCCTGGGAAGACGTCATATGACGTCCGCAGGAAATGCAGGGCAGGCGCGCGATCGCGGGCGCGCCGCCGTGCACTGCCGGTGTCGGCGTGTCCCCGGGACACAGCCGGTCACCGGCAGGGGGGAAACAGCCAATAGGCGTGGCTGTTTCCCACGTGATCGGCTGTGTTCCAATGACACAGCCGATCACAATGGAGGCGCCCGGGAGATGACCGCGCATGCGCGATCGGGAGCGCGCAGCGCGGTCATGTCGGTGGCACTGTGTTCCGTAGGAACACAGCTGTCACCGGCAGTAGTAAACAGTCACTGACAGTGACTGTTTACTATGTGATCGGCTGTGAATCCATTCACAGCCGATCACAAAATGTAAACAAAGAGCAGTAACTGACTGTTACTAGCTCTTCTCCCCTCATACAGTTTCCAGTGTGAGGAGAGAAGAGCTAGAAACAGTGAGTTACTGCTCTGTACACCTGTAAAAGTAAAAATCACACCAATAAAGGTCCCCACACACAGTCCTCAGCCCCCCCCAATGTCACCTGTCACCCAACAGTCACCTCATCAATGCCCAGAAATTGACACCCATAACGTTCACATGTGAGCGCAGCGATCGCGGGCAGAGTCACCGCGATTCTGCCCGCGATCCGGAAATGTGACATGTGACGATGATTGATGGGGTGACATGTGACGATCACTGATGGGGTGACAGGTGACGATGACTGATGGGGTGACAGGTGACGGTGATTGATGGGTGACAGGTGACGGGCGATGGTGCACGGCGGTACTGATGGCAGTCTCTGGTGACCGGTGAACTTTAGGCAACGTTCACATGTGAGCGTAGCGATCGCGGGCAGAATCACTGCGATTCTGCCCGTGATCCAGAAATCATTGCAAATTGCGGGACGCCTGTGCGTTGCCCGTTTTTTGCAATAGCACCCCAAACGCTGTGCGATGTTGCCGCCATTTCCACCTGCCGAATCGCGGTAACATCGCGCAAACATCGCATGACGCCCATAAAAGGTACAAGAGCTTCTTTGGGGCGTCATGCGTTGTTTGCGTGATGTTACCTTGATTCGGCAGGCGGAAATCGCAGCAACATCGCACAGCGTTTGGGGTGCTATTGCAAATCACGGGCAACGCACAGGCGTCCCGCAATTTGCAATGATTTCTGGATCACGGGCAGAATTCCAGTGATTCTGCCCGCGATCGCTACGCTCACATGTGAACGTTGCCTAAAGTTCACCGGTCACCAGAGACTGCCATCAGTACCGCCGTGCACCATCGCCTGTCAGCGGTCACCCCATCAGTCATCGTCACCTGTCACCCCATCAGTCATCGTCATCTGTCACCCTATCAATCATCGTCACTTGACACCCCATCAGTGATAGTCACATGTCACCCCATCAATCATCGTCACATGTCACCCCGTCAGTGATTGTCATCTGTCACCCCATCAATCATCGTCACTTGTCACCTCATCAATCGTCACCTGTCACCCCATCAGTCATTGTCACCTGTCACCCCATCAGTCATCGTCACCTGTCACCCCATCAGTCATCGTCACCTGTCACCCCATCAGTCATCGTCACCTGTCACCCCATCAGTCATCGTTACCTGTTTGCCATATACATGCAATCACTTACTGACCGCCTAACGACTATATGCGTCGGCCATTAAAAGCTAAATACTGGGGTTATGGCAGCAGATAGCCCCCATAACCCCGGTATTTTTTGAAACGGCGGGCGGTCGGCTTTCAGATAAGGGTGGTCCCAGTGGCGGATTCGCCGTGGAATTACCCTTACGGTGCAGGGGAAGAGGTGCCCCCTCCTGCCGCGTCCCAGACGTTTTCCCAGCTTACCGGACCCGCCGGCAGCGGGGAAAACTATCCGGTCCCGGATCCTCAGAGACAGGAAGTCGAGTGAGGGCAAGATGGCCCTCACTCAACTCTATGGTCTTGGAGGACCGGAGCTACGTCCAAAAGACGTTGCCTAGCAACCGGTTTAAATAACCGGTTGTAATAGGAATAAAAATGATCAAAACATTTTTTTTTTTTAAACTGTGTAAAAAAAAAAAAAATAATAATAAATAAAATAAATAGGAAAAAAAAAAAATGAAAGCGCCCTGTCCCCGTTAGCTCGCGCGCAGAAGCAAACGCATACGCAAGTCCCGCCCACATATGTAAACGGTGTTCAAACCATACATGTGAGGTATTGCCGCGATCGTTAGAGCGAGAGCAATAATTTGAGCCCTAGACCTCCTCTGTAACTCTAAGCTAGTAACCTGCAGAAATGTTTAAAATGTTGCCTATGGGGATTTTTAAGTACCAATGTTTGGCGCCATTCTGTGAGCATGCGCAATTTTGAAGCATGACATGTTGGGTATCTAATTACTCGGCGTAACATTATCTTTCACATTATGGAAAAAAATTGGGCTAAATTTACTGTTTTCTTATTTTTTAGTTCAAAAAAGTGAATTTTTTTCAAAAAAATCGCATTTGGAAGACTGCTGCGCAAATATGGTGTGATAAAAAATATTGCAACGATCTCCATTTTATTCTCTAGGGTCTCTGCTAAAAAAAAATATATAATGTTTGGGGGTTCCAAGTAGTTTTCTAGCAAAACAAATGATTTTAGCTTGTAAACACCAAGTGTCAAAAATAGGCCCAGTCTTAAAGTGGATAAATGGACAACTTTGTGTAAAGCGCTACTTGGATGTTAGGCCTATGTATGTGGCCAGGCTGTGAAAAAGTGTTACACATGTGGTATCGCCATACTCAGGAGGAATAGCAGAATGTATTTTGGGGTGCAATTTTTGCTATGTACATGCTATGTGTTAGACATATTGCATAAATGGACAGCTTTGTGTAAAAAAAAATGTGTTTTCATTTTCTTTCCACATTTTCCAAAAACTTGTGGAAAAAAATGACATATTCAAAAGACTCATTATGCCTCAAAAATTATACGTTGGGCTGTTTGCTTTCCAAAATGGGGTCATTTTATGGGGGTTTCCATTGTCCTGGTGCTCCAGGGCCTTCAAAAGTGCGATAGGTTGTCAGGAAATTATATGTGTAATTTATGCTCCTAGAATGCCGGACGCTGCTACTTGGATGTTAGGCCTCTGTATGTGGTCAGGCTGTGAAAAAGTCTCACACATGTGGTATTGCCATACTCAGGAGGAGTAGTAGAATGTGTTTTGGGGTGTAGTTGCAAGTATACATGTGCTGTGTGAGAGAAATAACCTGTTAATACGGCAATTTGTAAAAAAAAAAAAAAAAAAAAAAAAAAAATCTTCATTTTGCAAAGCATTGTGGGAAAAAACTACAACTTCAAAAAACTCACCATGCCCCTTATTAAATACCTTGGAATGTCTATTTTCCAAAAAGGGGTCATTTGGGGGGTATTTGTACTTTCCTGACTTTTTAGTGTCTCAAGAAATGAGATAGGCCTTCAGTACATCAGGTGTGATCAATTTTCAATAAATCGCACCATAGCTTGTGGACTCTAGAACTTTCACAAAGACCAAATAATATACACTTACTTGGGTTATTTTTACCAAAGGTAAGTAGCAGTATAAATTTTGTCCAAAATTTGTGAAGAAAAATGACTAATTTGCAAAATTTTATGACAGAAACAAAGAAAAATGCGTTTTTTCACGATATTTTCAGTCTTTTTTTATTTATAGCACAAAAAATAAAAAACCCAGTATTGATCAAATACCATCAAAAGAAAGCTCTATTTGTGTGAAAAAAAGGACACAATTTTTGTATGGGTACAGTGTTGCATGACTGAGTAATTCTCAGTCAAATTGTGAGAGCGCTGAATGCTGAAAATCGGTCTGGGCAGGAAGGGGGTGAAAGTGCACTGTGTAGGCAAGTGGTTAAGCATGGGGGTGGATCAATCATGCTTTGGGGTTGTATTGCAGCCAGTGGCACAGGGAACATCTCACGAGTAGAAGGAAAAGCGTATTCAATAAAATTTCAGCAAATTTTGGATGGTAACTTGATGCCATCTGTGAAAAATCTGAAGTTAAAGAGAGGATGGCTTCTACAAATGGATAATGATCCTAAACACACCTCGAAATCCACGGGGGATTACATCAAGAGGCGTAAACTGAAGGTTTTGCCTTGGCCTTCACAATCTCCTGACATAATTGAAAATCTATGGATAGAACTTAAAAGAGCAGTGCGTGACAGAAAGCCCAGAAATCTCAAAGAACTGGAAGACTTTTGTAAGGAAGAATGGGCAAAGATACCTCAAACAGGAATTGAAAGACTCTTGGCTGGCTACAAAAAGCGTTAACAAGCTGTGATACATGCCAAAGGGGGCAGTACAAGATATTAACTCTGCAGGGTGCCCAAACTTTTGCAGACGCCATTTTTTGTTTTCCTGGTTTTTTGAAAGTGTAAATGATGGAAATAAAATCCTAACTTTTGTTGACATATTATAAAAATGTCTAATCTGTAATTTGATGCCTTTTGGAGATTTTTCCATCTTTCCTTGGCTTCTTTATGCACATTAATACAAATTTTTACCTGGGGTACCCAAACTTTCGATCCCCACTGTAGGTACAAACAATCGATGGAAGTTTAGTTCGGCTTTAAGGTAAAAGCCTTTCACTTGCTGTTCCTTCCCCTGCACTCTCTCTAAATACTCATCCTAGCCCTGTCTCAATCCAGCGCCGTGCCTGTCTGTAGCAGCGCTGGTCTCTCTTCCTGTTTTCACAGGACAGACTGAGAGCCTATGGCTCCAGCTACTGTGAGTCCTATCCAGCCTGGCTCAGGAGCTCCCTGCATTGGTGTCCCTATAGCACATGGCATGCTATTGGAGATGGAGCAGACAACAAGGGCAGGGGACCCCAGGAGATGCGGTAAGGGGCTGCTCTGTGCAGTATCTTTGCACAAAGCAAGTAAGTATAAGCCCCTTTTTTTTTTGATAGAAAAGAAATAAAAAAAAACAGGAGCCGTAAATAGGCATGCAATAGTTCTGGTTCTGAAAAGTTGTGTTTACTTTTATGCCCAGCATTTTAGTAGTTATTGTGTTTTTGAATAGGCTGTATTTTGTTATGCTACATGGGGCTCTTGTTTTCCCAAATAAGTAAATGCATACAATGGTCAAAGGTGTCATAGAGCAGAATTAAAAGTTGTCAAGATGCATCTGTAGCCTATTTTAGTTGGACATGTGAGCTAACTCTTCTGACATTTTGTGAGCCACTATCAAACATTCTGTCAGACCTCAGCAGATGTCATGCAGTATGCTCAGTTGGCTTCGTTAGAATTTCCCATCCTGCAGCCTGTTATTCCTCCTGGAGAGATGTCAGTGTTGTCAGCTGATCCTTTAAAATGCATGTGCTATCTGTGCAACTGTGTTTAGGAGAAAAACAATGTTTCACACTTTCTATCAATGGTCTGATTTTCCAGTTTCAACACAGTCTTTACCTCTGAGTCACTTCAAATGTGTGACAATGGTTTATTAGAACACTGTGGGTTAGATAAAGAGGGAGCACAGCATACTTGAGTTTAAGCCAGGCAGGGTCTCATTAAAAACCATGGGCAGACCTACTGTATCTAATAAGGGATAACTTACTTCTCCGAGTGCTAATAAGAATCTACAGTTCATCCGGAAAGTATTCACAGCGCTTTACTTTTTCCACATTTTATAATGTTAGTCTTATTCTAATGGGTAAATACATTCATTATTTTCCTCAAAATTCAAACAATCCCCCATAATGACAACATAAAAGAAGTTTGTTTAAAATCTTTGCAAATGTATTCAAATTTAAAACTGAAAAAAATCCCATGTACATAAGTATTCACAGCCTTTGCTTAATACTTTGTTGAAGCACCTTTGGCACCAATTTCAGCATCCTGTCTTTTTGAGTATGTTGCTACAAGCTTGGCACAACTATTTTTGGGCATTTTTTTTTTTTTTTTTTTTAATTTTTCTTAGCAGGACATCGCAAGCTCTATCAGGTTGGATGGGGAGCGTCAGTGTACAGTAGAGCTGCACGATTCTGGCCAAAATGAGAATCACGATTTTTTAGCTTGGAATAAAGATCACGATTCTCTCACGATTCTCTGTGTAACAAAAAAAAATTGGGATAACTTTACTGTTACGTTTTTTTTTATTCATTAAAGTTTATTAATTGCGTTTGAAAGACTGCTGCGCAAATACAGTGTGACATAAAATATTACAACAATCGCCATTTTATTCTGTAGGGTCTCTGCTAAAAAAATATATAAAATGTTTGGGGGTTCTAAGTACTTTTCTAGCAAAAAAAAATGATTTTAACTTGCAAGCAACAAGTGTCAGAAAAAGGTCTAGTCTTTAAGAGGTTAAACTTCCTTTCTCCCTGGCAGAGGGAAGGAAAAGATACAATGTAATCATTTTGTTTATAGTTACTGGGAGTTTTCCACAGCTGTTTTCTCTGCTCCCTCAGCTATGCAAAGAATCGAGCATATGTCAGGTTTAGATCGTCAGGGGGGGTGAATCGAGATCGCGATTTTCATACGATTAATCGTGCAGCTCTAGTGTACAGCCATTTTCAGATTTCTCCAGAGATGTTCAATCGGGTTCAAATCTGGGCTCTGGCTGGGCCACTCAAAAACATTCACAGAGGTGTCCTGTAGCCATTATTTTGTTACCTTGGCTGTGTGCTTAGGGTCATTGTCCTGTTGGAAGTTGAACCTTCGCCCCAGTGTGAGGTCCAGAGCGCTCTGGAGCAGGCTTTCATCAAGGATGTCTCTTTACATTGCTGCATTCATTTTTCCCTCGATCCTGCCTATTCTCCCAGTTCCTGCCGTTTGAAAAACATCCCCACAGCATAATGCTGCCAACACCATGCTGCACTGTAGGGATGGTATTGGCCAGGTGATGAGGAGTGCCTGGTTTCCTCCAGACATGACGCTTGCCATTCAGGCCAAAGAGTTCAATCTTTGTTTCATCAGACTAGAGAATTTTGTTTATCATGGTCTGAGTCCTTCAGGTGCCTTTTGGCAAACTCACTGTGGGCTGTCATGTGCCTGTTACTAAAGAGTGACTTCCGTCTGCCCACTCTACCATACAGGCCTGATTGATGGAGGTCTGCAGAGATGGTTGTTCTTCTGGAAGGTTCTCCTCTCTCCATAGAGAAATGCTGGAGCTCTGTCAGAGTGACCATTGGGTCCCTAGTCATCTCCCTGACTAAGGTCCTTCTCCCCCAATCGCTTAGTTTAACCGGGTGGCCTGCTCTTGTAAGAGTCCTGGTGGTTTCAATCATCTTCCATGATGGAGGCCACTGTGCTCATTGGGATCTTTAATTCTGCAGACATTTTTCTGTACCCTTCCCCAGATCTGTGCCCTAAGTACAATGCTGTCTTGGGTCTACAGACCTTGAATTTGAACTTTCTAGTTTATCACAAGTGGACTCCAATGGAGTTGTAGAAACATCTCCAGGATGATCAGTAGAAACAGGATGCACCTGAGCTCAATTTTGAGTCTTGGCAAAGGCTGTGAATACTTATATTCATGTGATTTTTTTTTTATTTTTTATTAAGTTTGCAAAGGTTTTAAACAAACCTCTTATGTTGTCACTATGGGGTCTTGTTTGTAGAATTTTGAGAAAAATAATGCATTTAACCCATTTTGGAATAAGGCAAAATATGGAAAAAGCGCAGCGCTGTGAATACTTTCCGGATGCTCTGTATTATCTTTGGCTATTGATCTTTGCCATCTGACTTTGTAAGGAGAAACAGAAAAACAATAAAGATATCCCAAAGCTACACCTAAGACTGGCTTATATTCCTGTGTAGTATTACCTTTCCTGTGCAATACTACAATATTTATTTTTAAAAACAAACAAATGTTTTAGCCCCCGTTCACATAGGGGCGACGCTACTTCGCACCGCGACCTCCGAGGGGCCGCCACGGACTTCATAACATTGAAGTCTATGGCGGTCGCCTCCTGGTCGCCCCAAAGAAGCTCCGGACCCTTTTTCTAAGTCGGAGTGACTTGTGTCGCTCCTATTAGAACGGGTCCGCAGCTTCCCTATGGGAGGCGACCAGGTCGCCTCACAGTTCGCCTTAGTGTGAACGGGGGCTTATTGAGTTAAGTACATCACAACAAAAAATAGAAGCAGGTACAGTCACCGTCTTTGAAAATGGGTACTTATTCCTAAATAAACGATTGCGCTAAACCAAAACCACTATGTAGAGCAAATCAGCAAACTGTAAGATGAAATATTGCAAACAATAAATCCAATAGTTAGGTGAAGAAATAATAAGTGATACAGTCACTCAAGTTTAAGTGTCCATAAATTAGTCCATGAATGGCAGCAGATATTCAGATGTTGTGTATCAAAGGATTCGCTTATAATATGGAACTAAAACCTCCACCAGGACACCCAAGATGTGCATGCGCTTACTGGAAGCTGTGGACCCCTTTTCTCTATCGCTCATTGACAGACGTAGTCTTCTTGATTCTCAAGAGCTGGGTTATGTTGTCTCCGCAGGAGTAGGACTAGGCAGAATGACAAAACGTTCTGGCTCCACCCTAGGGGGCAGTCCCTGAGGGTATATCCTCCCTCTCTCTGCTACAGGGAATCAGTTAGTTTTCTCCAGTGTTTTTTTCCTGTGAGATCTTCAAGCAAAAATGCCGGACTGGGCGACACTTGTGGTCACCCCAGCCGGCCTACGAGCGCGTGCAGACCAGGCATTGCGCTTGGTCGGCCGCGACATATTCAAGTAAGTATGCGGGGCCGGGCGACGGGCTGGATGTGAGATCCAGTGGTCACCCCGGTTTCTGCCTAAAAGCGCGTGCAGACCAGTGCGCTGAGTCGGCCGCGACGGAGTCCCAGTAAAGGGACTGTCTTTGCGAGTTAAAAGCTCGCTTGGACGCCAGGACCAGAGAGTCGAGGCGTCCACAAACCCCCACCCCGGTGGAGAGGGTATTGTGAAGAGAGGGTGCCTGTCGGTTCGGTATGGTGAGTAAACGTTCCCTTTTTTTCCTCATTTATGAGGCAGTATATATTATGGGCCCCTCCATATATGGTCAGTATATATCTGACACTTACAAGTCCCCCTTGTAATACAGCATGTGTTTGTGGGAAGTGGACTTGGTTCAAGAGCTAACACGCTACCCAGCAGACTGTAACATTACAGCAAACATAGGAGGTATAATCCTACCTTATGTGCAGTGTATCTCTGTAGATCCATATGTCACCTCTCAGCAGAGTGCAGGTGGATGTGCTGGGAAGACGATATCGGCGGTCCGCCGCCATTTTGCCGTAGACCGTATGCATGTATGTCCTCAGGTCACGCCGGCCGCCATGTTTTTGGAGTCTTATGTCTCTTCTATGGGGGCGGCCATGTTTTGTGAGCCCAGCTTCCTCGTGGAGGGCTGGGAACGCCGGAAGGCGTACACAGGGGGCGGAGCCACGCCTTCTGCCCGGGAAAAAGCAAACAGCTCCTTCCAGTCTGTGTAAGACAGACGCTGGCTGCAGTTTGTTGGAAACTGCACTGCATCGGTTGGTGAGCCTTGGGGGTCCCTCTCTCTCTCTCTCTGGGATCGAGAAGCAGGTACTCTGAGGGGCGCTATTGCGCTAGGGGGAGACACAAAAAAAAAAAAAAAAAAAAAAGGTTTTTTTGTTTATTGCTGGCAAAAGTGTCCTGTATTAACATGGACCCTGCCACTCATGTATCTCCTCCGGATCCCCTCGAGGGGTCTGCGGGATCCTCCAGCACCCCATTGACAATTGAATCTTTGTCAGCCATTATGGAAACTTTTGTGTCCCGGGTGGAAGTGGCTTGTCAGGGACAGGGCGCAAGAAAGCGACCCCCGCCTAACCCCTTATTATCTGAAACCTCGGATTCAGACTCTGAGCCTATTTCTGCAGTTGCAGGTACTTCATCTGGTATTGGTGTCTCGGGTCCTGTCTCTTCAGACAGTGAGGAGGATGTTTCGGCATCTGCCATAGCCCGAGAGGAAGCGTTGGTAAACGCACTCATTGTATCTGTTCAAGAGACTTTAAGGTTACAGGGTATTCCATCAGAAATAGCTGAAACTGAGATCCCTTTTGGGACTAAAAAGCGCATCAAAGTGGCAAAGGTTTTTCCATTGCCCAAATGTTTTGGCAATCCAATCGATGAAGAATGGCGTCTGCCAAAACGCACTTTTAATATTTCCAAACGCATTGACAGGCGTTATCCGTTTGAGGAAACCCTTATTAAAAAATGGACAGAACCACCTGTGGTGGATTCACCAATTGCTAGATTGAATAAAGCCACGGTTATTCCTTTAGAAGACGCTCCGTCTTTTAAAGATCCAGTGGATCGCAAGATAGAAGCTATGTCTCGCACCATGTTTTCCTTGATTGGATCAGCTTTCAGGCCAATAATTGCTATTGGTCTGGTTTCGCAGGCTGTAACTGAATGGACCAAGTGGTTACGCCGGGACTTAGAAGAAGTCCCTCAGGCGGTATCAGATTTGTTGGAGCAAATGATACAGGGGTTACAGTTTGTATGTGATGCGGCGTTAGACGCCACTCCATTAATGGCGCGAGCATCAGTCTCAGCAGTGGTTCTTAGGCGTACACTGTGGCTAAAAGGTTGGATAGCCGACCAAGGTTCCAAAAAAGCATTGGCTAATATCCCCTTTTCAGGAGAACGTCTATTTGGAGCCAACTTAGATGAGATCATTAAGGATCTCACCGGTGGAAAAAGCACCTTTTTACCGCAAAATTTTAAAGGTAGAGGAACTCGTCAAAGACGAGGGCCTTCTTTTTCTGCTCACAAGAGGTTTTTTCGTCCAGCGGGTGAAAAAACTAAGTCCTCCAAGGTTCCTACAGGAGGCATCAGGGGTCGTTGGTCGGGCAAGCAAAAGCCCGCCCCCTCCAGACCTGAAGATAAACCATCCAAAGCCTGAAGGTGCGCCCCCACCCATAACTGGGGTGGGGGGACGTCTTCGCCGGTTCCCGGATCCATGGCTTTCCAGAATCCCGGACAAATGGGTTTGCGAAGTCATAAAGTCAGGGTACAAGATCGAGTTTCGATCTCTCCCACCGGCGCGATTCTTCCCTTCCAATATCCGACTATCTCCGGATCGTCTAGAAGATCTGCGGAGAGCAGTCACAGATCTACTACAACAAGGAGTGGTAGTCCACGTTCCTTGGACAGAACGGTTTCAAGGGTTTTATTCAAACCTGTTTACAATACCCAGGAAAGAGGGCAAAGTGCGTCCAATTCTGGACTTAAGAGCACTCAATTCTTTCGTCAACATAAGAAGATTCAGAATGGAGTCCTTTCGCACGGTAGCAGCCTTCCTGCATCCAGGGGATGTCCTAGCGTCCATAGACATCAAGGACGCCTATCTTCACATTCCTATTTTCGCAGGACATCAGCGTTTTCTACGCTTTTCCGTAGAGGAGAACCACTATCAGTTTGTGGCGTTACCTTTCGGTCTCGCCACGGCTCCGCGGGTCTTCACAAAAGTGTTGGCCCCAATGTTGGCACTTCTGCGCCAAAGAGGTATATCGATTCTAGGTTACCTAGACGATCTTCTGCTTCATACAGAGTCTCCTCAGACCTTGCTACAAAACATAGAAATTACTATGATTTCTTTACAGGAATTCGGGTGGCTGGTGAACCAGCAAAAGTCTTTTCTGGTTCCCACCCAGAGGCTCGAATATCTGGGTCTAATTCTAGACACAGTCAGGACAAGAGTGTTTCTTCCGGTAGGGAAACTTCGAAAGATTCAATCAGCAGTCCAGTTGTTACTGTCCAACAGCTGGTCTTCCCTTCGGACTTGCATGAGGGTTCTGGGGTTGATGGTGGCTTCATTCGAAGCAGTCCCATTTGCCCAGTCCCATACCCGAATTCTTCAGCAAGAGATTCTTCTCAGATGGAATCGGAATCCGGAATCCCTGGACAATCAGATACGATTGAGCAAACAGACCAGAGAGTCTCTGGTTTGGTGGCTTCGGTCTCCAATGCTCAGCCAGGGAAAGTCATTTCTGCCAATATATTGGACGATAGTGACCACGGATGCCAGTCTATCCGGATGGGGAGGAATTCTTGGTCAGTTATCTGTCCAGGGACTTTGGTCCCCGGAAGAATCCAGATTACCGATAAATGTATTGGAACTGAGAGCGATCAGACTTTGTCTGATTCACTGGACCGAGCAGCTTCAGGGCAGCCCGGTTCGGATCCAGTCGGACAATGCCACGGCCGTGGCTTATGTCAATCATCAGGGGGGCACCAAGAGTGTCCGAGCGGCCAAAGAAGTGGCTTGCATTCTTCGCTGGGCGGAACGATTTGTTCCAGCAATCTCTGCGGTGTTCATTCCGGGGGTGGAGAATTGGCAGGCAGATTATCTCAGCCGTCAGACCCTGGATCAGGGGGAATGGTCCCTCCATCCAGACGTTTTCCACCAGTTGTGCCTACGGTGGGGCACCCCGGATGTGGATCTGTTGGCATCACGATTCAACAGGAAAGTTCAGAGATTCGTGGCTCGCTCCCGCGATCCTCTAGCAGAAACCGCAGACGCACTGATCGCCCCGTGGGGGCAATACCAGCTAATATATGCCTTCCCTCCTCTCGCGTTACTGCCAAGACTTCTTCGCAGGGTAGAGGAGGAAGGAATCCCAGTAATCCTGGTAGCTCCGGACTGGCCTCGTCGAGCTTGGTACGCCGACATGGTCAGACTGGTGGCGGACGTCCCGTGGAGACTTCCTCTCAGAGAGGATCTACTGTCTCAGGGACCGATCTTCCATCCTGCTTTACGATCGCTGGCTTTAACGGCCTGGCTATTGAGACCCAGGTGCTGAAGGACAAAGGTTTGTCAGCTTCAGTTATTCCTACTCTAGTTGAAGCAAGGAAAGCGACTTCCAGAAAGATTTATCATCGCACATGGAAGTCCTACATTGCATGGTGTGAACCTTTGGGGTTCCGTCCTCGGTCTTATTCGATTAGTCGAATATTGGCTTTTCTGCAACAAGGGGTTGAGCAGAAACTGGCCTTGAGTACTATCAAGGGTCAGGTCTCAGCATTAGCCATCTTCTTTCAGAAGCCTTTGGCTACTCATTCCTTGGTGCGGAATTTCATCCAGGGGGTGCGACATCTGGCTCCGCCAGTGCACGCGCCGTTACCCCCCTGGGATCTTAATTTAGTGTTGTCGGTTCTTCAGAAACCTCCCTTTGAAGATATTAGGGAGATTCCTCTACCCACGTTGTCCCAGAAGGTGGCCTTCTTGGTGGCTATTACTTCTGCACGCAGGGTGTCAGAACTGGCCGCATTATCTTGTCGTTCACCATATCTGGTGGTTCATAGAGATAAGGTGGTTCTTCGTCCGAATCCATCCTTCCTACCAAAAGTAGTTTCAGAATTTCATCTGAATGAAGAAATTGTATTACCTTCCCTGTGTCCTAAGCCCAGTCATCCTCGGGAATTTGCTTTGCACTCCTTGGATGTGGTCCGGGCGATCAGGGTATACTTGAAAACGACAGACTCGTTTCGCAAGACGGATTCACTTTTTGTGATCCCAGATGGACCCAAAAAGGGGTTGCCTGCATCTGCCGCGACCATTTCCAGATGGATCAGACAGACGATAGTGCAGGCTTATTCTATTAAGGGTCGGGAGCCCCCGTTCCCTGTTAAGGCGCACTCCACTCGGGCACTTAGTGCGTCATGGGCCTTTCGCCATCAGGCGTCAGTGGTCCAGGTGTGCAAGGCGGCTACCTGGTCGTCGGTGCATACCTTCTCTAAACATTATAAAGTTGATGTAATGGCATCGTCTGATGCCTCATTTGGCCGCAAGGTTTTGCAGGCCGCAATTTGAGGAGACCAGTGGTCTACCTCGAGGGTTTTTTTCCGTTGGAAAATTTTTTCTTTAGTCTCATTCTTTGTTTATAATGAGCCTTTAAAACTTCTAGTTTGGCACCGGTTGGGCCTACTAGATTGGATTTGATTTTGTCAATCCCACCCCTCATTTGTGGCACTGCTTCTGGATGTCCCAGCTCTTGAGAATCAAGAAGACTACGTCTGTCAATGAGCGATAGAGAAAAATGGATTTTTGTAAGAACTTACCGTAAAATCCTTTTCTCTTAAGCTCATTGACAGACGTAGTACCCGCCCCTCTATCATTGAGTTGGGTTGGGTTAATTTCTCTGTACTGCTTTAAACAGAACTGATTCCCTGTAGCAGAGAGAGGGAGGATATACCCTCAGGGACTGCCCCCTAGGGTGGAGCCAGAACGTTTTGTCATTCTGCCTAGTCCTACTACTGCGGAGACAACATAACCCAGCTCTTGAGAATCAAGAAGACTACGTCTGTCAATGAGCTTAAGAGAAAAGGATTTTACGGTAAGTTCTTACAAAAATCCATTTATTATAGGGGGTCGGACACGCGAGTAAGATCATAAACACCAGGCATGGGATAGAGGCACCTTTTCCCCGTAAACACTGCAAGTCCCGATCTGTTGACCCAGGATATGGGCTTCCAAACAGTATATCCAGGGAGAAACAAGAAGGGCTCGATGGTGAAGTACGTTAAAACCATACAAATTTATTCAGAAAAGAATGCACTTACAATTAGGATGAGACCTAGTAGCTCAAATGTACATCAAACGGCTCTCCGGGTGTAGGAACGCCTTCCGCGTTCCACGAGCGTACCACCGAGAAGCCGGAAGACGGGATGGCGTAGTCACAAGTCCTAGCGTCCCAACGCCTTTCGTAAGCACGCCGGCTTACGTCATCAGGGGCATGTCTGATGACGTAAGCCGGCGTGCTTACGAAACTCGTCGGGACGCTAGGACTTGTGACTACGCCATCCCTTCTTCCGGCTTCTCGGTGGTACGCTCGTGGAACGCGGAAGGCGTTCCTACACCTGGAGAGCCGTTTGATGTACATTTGAGCTACTATTTCTCATCCTAATTGTAAGTGCATTCTTTTCTGAATAAACTTGTATGGTTTTAAGGTACTTCACCATCGAGCCCTTCTTGTTTCTCCCTGGATATACTGTTTGGAAGCCCATATCCTGGGTCAACAGATCGGGACTTGCAGTGTTTAAGGGGAAAAGGTGCCTCTATCCCATGCCTGGTGTTTATGATCTTACTCGCGTGTCCGACCCCCTATAATAAGGGGTCCACAGCTTCCGGTAAGCGCATGCACATCTTGGGTGTCCTGGTGGAGGATTTAGTGCCACATTATAAGCGAATCCTTTGATACACAACATCTGAATACCTGCTGCCATTCATGGACTAATTTATGGACACTTAAAATTGAGTGACTGTATCACTTATTATTTCTTCACCTAACTATTGGATTTATTGTTTGCAATATTTCATCTTACAGTTTGCTGATTTGCTCTACATAGTGGTTTTGGTTTAGCGCAATCGTTTATTTAGGAATAAGTACCCATTTTATCACTCTTCACATATTTGTGTTGATTGCGGCTTCTAATTTGGGATCACTCCCCCACTATTTATATTCACAATTTGTCACTACTATAAGACATGTCTGTGTCTATGTTATAAGATACAAAAAATATTTTTTTTTCTTCACTATTTTGTCACTTTGCGCAGGTTTAGGGTTTTGTCACCTTATATATTTTACAACCGTCTTTGAAAACATTAATGAAACACTTGTTACACAATTAAAGTCTAGTGAAAGGGCAATAAGGAAGTAATTCCCCGTCCCGCGGGATACCCGAGGAACCAGGGGGATTTCCACGGTAAACAAAAAGGAAGTAACAACAGTAATATAGATATGTAGCATAGCACTGCAATATCAAACCGATATTTATGCAGCATCAGGCTAAATGTGAGCCACGGGTGCGGGCGAGATCCCAAAGAAGCAGTGCGGATAGGTCACCACCATGGCAAGCATCCTCAGTTAGGAGGTACACGTAGCAGGGGCCTCGAGCCATCTATCCCAGATCTTATTATACCTTTTTGGACATCCTCTATTAGCATAGAGGACCTTTTTGTATGAGAGGGTAGCATTAACGGCCGCTAACCAGGAAGACAGGGTAGGTGAAGCTGGCTGCATCCACTTTTGGGCTATCAATTTCCTAGCTGTCAATAGGGTTTCACAGAGAAAGTGCAGTGTGTATTTGTCCGTGTCATCATCTGGGAATATCCCGAGAATACTCAACTGGACAATGTGTCCAGAATCCCTGCACGTCCAGGCAGTGCCATATCATGTGGCTGAATGTGCCCAGGGACCGCAGGCATATAGGGCATGCAGAGAAGCGGGAGGAATCAAATCTAGCCATCCGCACCAGAGTGAGGTACGATCTGTGGGTAATATAAATTTGCTTGAGCCGATCCGACAACTTCAGGGAGACAAGCGTACAGGCCTCCAAGGCATCACTCCAGTCTTCTTCCTCCAGCTCCCCAACATCCTCCACCCAGGATCCCTGAACACCATACGCCAGATCGGTCACCTGCTTGGTACCCAGCATATCATGCAATTGAGAGATTAGTTTGAGGTGGTCCTGACCTCTAATCACGTACAGTATCTCAACTGAGGGAAAGGCAGGGAGCGCGTTAATGAACTGTGCCGCAAAGCATGGGTGACCTGCAAATAGTAAAAGTGCATAGAGTTCGGGAGCTGAACTTCCTCCTGAAGTAATGGAAACGGCTTGATGGCGCCACCTGAAATAACATGGGACAGTAAGTATACACCCCTGTGAAACCAGATACCCGGGTCAGGAATATGAAGTTCTGGCAATCGACGATTTTACCACAGGGGAGTCATGGAATGGAATCCAGCATCCCCGGTCTTGGAGGTCGCCAGGTCCCAGATCCGTCTGTGGTGAAAAAGAAGACTGCCACGGGTGGCCGGCATCACAGAACCACCAACACCCCGAAGCAGGTCACAGAATGGGTGCGGGAGCCACGATTTCCCATCAAGACAGACCAACGCCATATATCTGCCCCAGTCCTGTTTGTCTAAATGAAAGAAGTGGGACAGTTGAGCTGCGAGATATCTTGCCAGGTCTAGGACAGCCATTCCTCCAAGTTTAGTGGGTTTCTGCGTATGTTTCCAAGATAACTTGTGCCTAGAAGTACCCCATATGAATGTCTTCAACAAGCTATCTAGTGTCAGGAAATACCTATAGGGAATGTAAGTGGGGGAATGCAACAACATGTACAAGATTTTAGGGAGGAGGATCATTTTAACGAGACCCACCCTGCCCAGGACACCCAACGGCAACCGAGCCCAAACCTGCGTTTTGGCCTTGACCAGGGCAAAGAGAGGTTCAATATTAAGGGGGATGTAGTCAGTTCGGAACCTGGTCACATAAACTTCCAAGTTTTTAAACCTGGCCACCCGGGACAAAGGAAGCGCCGCCTGGTCCGCCCCCGGGGGAAACTGTCCAGAGGAAGGATAAGGGACTTATCCCAGTTAACCGATAGACCCGAAAAGCTACCAAATTGCTGTATCACCCGAAGGGTTCGCTGTAGCGAGGGGCCCGGGTCTGCCAGGTAGAGTAACATGTCATCTGCGTAGAAACCGATGTGTTCCTCGAGTTCCCTGTGATGGAAACCATGGATACCAGGGTCTGAGCGTATAGCTATCACGAGGAGTTCAACCGCCAATGCATATAACAGCGGGGATATGGGGCAGCCCTGCCGCATACCACGGGACAGAGGGAAGGACCGAGATGTCCAACCGTTAGCTACCACTCGAGCACGAGGTTGGCTGTACAGAATGGTAAGCCATTTAATAAAGTGCGGGCCAAAGCCAAACTTAAGAAGGCATTGCCAAAGGTACAGCCACTCGACTGAATCGAAAGCTTTCGCAGCGTCCAATGTCACCACGACCCTTGTGCCCGTACAATCGTGGGTGGTCTGAAGGTTCATGAACAAACGCCTAGTGTTGAAAGCTGTGTTTTTGGCTGGCATGAAGCCCGTCTGATCGGTGTATGAGGGAGAGGATCACTTTATTGAGCCGTAAGGCAAGTACCTTAGCCAGGATTTTGATATCGCTTTGAAGCAAATAAATAGGCCTGTAGGATTACGGATATTGAGGATCCTTGCCGGGTTTAGGAAGTAAGATGATCAGCGCCTCCCGCATCGAGGCAGGCAATGAACCTGCGTTGAAGGCCGCCTCATACACCGCGTGCAAGCAAGGAACTAGTGTCTCAAAGAAATGTAAATAAAACTCATTTGGTAAATAAAACTCAATTGGTAGACCATCAGAGCCAGGGGACTTGGCAAAACATGAAATAGCAGTAACTATCTCATCAGCTGTAATGGGGACCTCGAGCGCCTCAACCTGGGCAAGGGGGTCAGCGTGGGAAACTCTAGGGTATCCAGCAACCTGGCAAGATCAGATGGGTCATAATCAACCTTAGAAGAGTAAACCTCACCAAAGTAAGAGGCGAACACCTCTGTCACGGCTGACGGATTAGATGAATCCCCCAACACCGATTGTTGGAGCGTGATTACCACAGGGGGTTTAGCATCCATATGTGCCAAATATGCTAACAATTTGCCCGCCCATTCCCCATGTTCAAACACCCGTTGTCTGTTGAAAAATAACCTACGATTCACCCGTTCCTGGCAAAGTTGGTCCAGGGCCCAGGTTTGGAGGCGAAGTTGAGCGAGTAAGTCAGCCGAGGGAGATTGGGCATATCCGGCTTCCAGGACAGCCAGCCGTTGTTCGGCATGCGGCACGTCGACCCTTGACGCTCTCTTGTGCCTGGCTATACGCATGTCCCTTAAAGGTTTCCCACACATCCTAGGGGGACGCAGTGTCGGTGTTAGTGCTAAAGAAGAAGTCCCATTCAGCAGTCAATGAGTCAATATCAGGAACGGTCTTAAGCCAGAAGGGGTTCAGATGCCAATGTCTCTGTGGGGGGTCAGTAAACGGGGGGTAATTCTATCATGTACGGGATGTGATCCGAAAGTAGTCGCGGTCCAAAACATGCGGAGTCTGGGCAGGAGGGCCTGGGAAATCCAAATGGACTCTATCCTGGACATAGTGGAATGGGTGGCTGAAAATCAAGAATATGCTCTAGCGTGGGGATGCAGGCTCCTCCAGGAGTCCAAGCGTTGGAAACTACTAAGCAGCCTATGAAATCTGGTAGCCCTATCCGGGTAGGGCGAGGAGCCGAAGAGCCCGTCCTATCCAGGTATGGGTTGGAAACCATATTAAAGTCCCCCATCTAAACAGCAGGGACAGAGGGGAACCTAGACATAAAAGCCAATCTCTCACCCAAAAGCACGGCACTATAAGTGGTGGGGGGACATACCAGGCAAGCAAGAGGATACCGTGCCCGCTTATCTTACCAGACACAAAAACATACCTACCCTGGGGATCCGTTACCACCTCCTTAACATCAAAGGCCACAGATCGGGATATAAGCAGCGTGACACTCCTAGAATAGTAGGAATGTGACGCGTGGAAAGACCATCCCACCCAAGGGCGGCAGAGGGCACCTAACATAGTGCCCTCAGCATGTGTTTCCACTAGGGCAATAATATCCGCCCTCTGCTCTTTTAGGTAGGACAAAATAACAGTTCATTTGACTTTGTCCCGGAGGCCGCGCACGTTCCAGGTGAGAAAGGTTATCCTCGCCATAACGTCTGAACAGGAGCAATTAGTGGTTTAGGATATACAGGGAGCCGCAGGACAGGCATGGCCCACACCTGCAGCCCAGAGCTCAGGAGACGGTACCATGGCAAGTTAGCAACATAAGGCATGACAGTGATAGTATATGCAGTAACAAAATATACAGTACAAAACTCAAAAACATAAAACCCAACACCCCTCCCAGCCCAGCACACACCCCAACTCGTGTGGGCATTAGACCCAAAACCAGGTACAAAAAACAAAAGCAACAAAAATAACAGCATGAGCAAGCAGCCATGGGGAGCCCCGCAAAAAGACCGAGCCCCCCCAGGGTGGACAGAAATGCCATAAGATCAGGGGGGCGAACAATCTCCGAAGAGAAGTCCCAGGGTCGGGACATGGTAGTGAGCAGACTTCCGTGGAATAGAACACAGTTCCTTCTGTGGGCAGAGTGGCCTCCCGGCCAGAAGGCAAGAGAGCGTTCCAGGATAATGCATTGGGCAATCTTCAGGCGAGGAACTGTATAAGGCAGGATAGTGTTCAGTCACGTGGGGGGAGGATGGAAACGGGAGGGGAGCAAATGGGGGATCCGAACCCCACAGGTAGTGTCAACAGGATACATCAGGACTTCGAACAGGAGACCAGGGCAGGGGGGAAGGCACGAGGTGGGGTGCATCAGTTCTCAGGATAGGGGGTAGAGCATGTATGATGGTTGTTCCCCCAGCTTGGATGTATACAAGGATCTGAGATGACAGGAATGGTGGCATATGATACAATCGGCACATTTGGACACATACTCCAGCCAAGGTGTAATGCATAACACAGATGGCACAGTGGGTACTCACGGCACGCAATTCAGCCAGGCTGCTGCAGCATCTGGGTCCTCAAAGAAATGGACTCTGTCCTCACCAGTCACGCGCTGCCTGGCCGGGTACAGCATAGAGTATTTGATGTTGCCTCTTGACATCCCTAAAACGGCTGCGTTGTTTCTGGACCTCAGCGGAGAAATCCGGGAAGGCCAGGATGTGGTGATTGTCCAGAGGGCTATTACCCCTTTCTCTGGAGAGATGGGGAACCGCATCTCTGTCCCTAAAGTTAAGGAAATGTGCAATAAAGACCCTAGGGGGGCCTCCGGAGGGGGTTTCTTAGCAGTCATGCGGTGCGCCTGCTCCACCACAAAGGCCTGAGAGAAGGCCTCCCTACAGTAGTATTTGACTGGGAGATCCTCCAAAAATGTAGCAGTAAAAGTACCCTCCGTGTCCTCCGGCAATCCAATAAAGCGGATATTATTGCGTCGGGCCCTGTTCTCGAGGTCATCTTGCTTATGTAACAGATATTGGATGTCCCTTGAGGCCTCCTTCCACCGCATTCTGGATTGGGGGTAGATCATCCTCCACCCTGGATAAGCGGCCCTCTGTCTCTGTCACCCTCCCAAGCAGTTTCTGGAAGTCCTGGGAAATATCGACTTTGATCTCCTCTATTTTGGTGGTCAGGGACGCCTTACAGTCCATGATTGCAGCGAAGATGGCTGCCTGATCAACCCCGGCGTGGCCGCGGCGGGAACAGAAGGTGGCGGTCCGCCATCTTGGGCCTGCACGCACCCCTCTAGGCGCCTGAATTTGTCCAGCTTTGCCGCTGCCTCGGACGGTCGCTTCGGTGGAGGCATGGTCGGGAAAGTATGGGGAAGGTGTCCGAGGGCGACAGAGGAGGGTATCACTCGATTGTGCGGGATCAGGATGGAATAGTCGGATGTCGGCTGGGAGTGCTCCGCTCACACACTTCCGCTCACATTGAACTTCAGGCCAGGCTACAATATTTAAATAGTATTTTCTCTTGTTCATTGACGGACACCACTCCTGTCATCCTTGACCATGTGAGTTATACTGCCCCCTACAGGAGTTGGACACTAGGCACTCAGTTTTTTTTCTGCCTAGTCAGGAGTAAGGATCTAGTTCCTTGCTGGGATCTTTGTCCCTGGCAACATTTTTTGGATAGAATTTTTTTTCCTACTGGATTTTTTCTGTGAGATTTACTATCAACTGCTGGATTGGGCGACGGGATAGATAAGCTAGATTCAGTGGTCACCCCAGTCTGGGCAGCGAGCACGCTCAGGCCTCAGCTCGGCGCTAGGTCAGCCGCGACATAGCTCCATTGGACAGGGGATGGCCCTGTGAGTTAAACGTCTCACAAGGTCACATACAACCTGGCCTCGGTCTGGGTCTCAGCGTTCCTCCTGACCGACAGCCCCCCCCATTTCGATGGAGAGGAGGATCTGTCTGGAGCAGTGCCAACCTGGTTCCTGGTATGGTGAGTGGCTGCCCCCCCTTCCCCTGGAGGATTTTGGGGTGGACGTGGATGATTTTGGGGTAGACATGGGCACCTCCTTGGGGATGGTCGGACCTCCAAGTTCCCCTCCGTCCCTCAGCCTGCCCCCCCCCCTCTCTGCATACACTGGGGCTGTTCGGTGGTCTGGTCAGGGCAGGGCGCTAAATGGGGGCCGGAAGGGATGCGCCGACGGTGACCAGAAGATCGGCTGTGGGGGGTACTGCCAGGGCCCCTCATCCTGCCTGGATCTGTCCTTGAGGCCTGGTTATGTTTGGGTAGTCCGGCGGCCATTTTCTTGTGGTTTGCCATTGCAAATCGCAGCAGCCATGAGAGTAGAACCCTGTGGGCGGTGATTTCGGCAGTGGGAGCCCCTCCTTATCCTCTGGTGTTGACTCCTGGATCATTTAGCTTCCTGATCGCCGCACGTGTAGCGCAGATTCTCCTGGTGGTTGCAGACGCCTGTGTCAGTGGGTGGTAAGTCTGGTGGGGTCCTCTCCCTCTTTGCTGAGGATCGCTCTGTGCCTTGTGCTTGGCAACCAGGTGGTGCGGCCAGCGTGGTGGGGCTTGTCCCTTAGCAGTGTTACACTTTTTTTTGTGGGGCCCCCCTAGTTACTCATGGAGTCTTTGGAGCACATTTCCCCACCTAATCCCCTCTCTGAGGCTGCGGGGCCCTCCGTGTCCCAACCAACCATCCGTGCACTGACGGCAGTCCTAGAGTCCCTTGTGTCCTGGATGGAGGCGGCTTGCGGGCGAATGACTAGCAAAAAGAACCCCCTGACTTCCCCTGCCTCATCTTTCTCTCATCAGATCCTGAATCTTATTTGGGCACCGTGGATGTGAGTCACCCTTCTGGGTCTGCGATCCCGCACCTGGAATCCTCTGATAGTGAGGATGATTCCTCCATGTTTGCGACTACACATGACAAGGCGCTGGTGGATGCACTGATTGTATCTGTGCGTGAGACCCTGAAGATGAAGGAGGCAGTTGAAGCTGTGACTGAGACGCAGGTACCCTTTTGGCACTCACAAGCCATTCAGAGCGGCAAAGGTGTTTCCTTTCCCTGCTTATTTTAACAAAATTGTCGCAAAATAGTGGGGATGACCAAAGCGTCCCCTTGGGGACCCTAAGCCATTTTGCTATGTGATACCTCTATGAGAAGCCCCTTCTTAAGAAGTGGACTGTTCCACGGGTGGTGGACCCTCCGGTTTCCAGGTTGAACAAGGCAACCATGATTGCAGTTGACATGTTCCCGGCCTTTAAGGACCGGCTGACAGGACGACGGAGGATGTGGCCCTCAATATGTACAACCTGGCTGGTTCGGCACTGAGGCCGATATGCATCATTGTCCTGGTGTCGCAGACTCCAACCGAATGGGCTAAGCTTTTGGCGCCCTGACCTGGAGGGGGAGTAGCTCACCCCTGCCTTTGCTGAGCTGGCGGTCCAGGGGCTGCAGTTTATCTGTGATGTCTCTTTGCACGTGGCTCCCCTAGTGGCTTGGCTCTCTTTCAGCAGTGGTCCTTAGGCGTGTCTTTTGGCTGAAATGCTGGTCTGTGGACCAGACTTCTAAAAATACCTTGACTGATCTCCCCTTTCAAGGAGATCACCTGTTTGGTGCTACCCTGGATGACAACATTACAGGTCTCACAGGGGGGGAAGAGTACCTTTCTTCCGCAGTCTTACTAAGGGCAAGGACCCTCGTCGTAGTCGTGGATCCTCCTTCTCGGGTCATAAGAAGCTTTTACATCCCTCGGGGTCGACTGACAAGGAATCGGAGCCCTTCGGGGCCTCCTCTGGTGAATCCAAGCAAACTTGGTCTGGCAAGTCAAGAGCGGGCTTCTCCAGACCCACGGACAAGGCCCCTTCAGCATGAAGGTGCGCACTCACCCGTATTTGGGATGGGAGGACATCTTGCCTGGTTCCCGCGCTTTACTAGGCATTACCACTATGAGGAGTCTCTTCTTAGGAAGTGGACTGTCCCACCGGTGGTGAACCCTTTGGTTTCTAGATTAAACAAAGCAACCATGATTCTGGTTGAAGTGTCCCCAGCCTTTAAGGACCCGGCTGACTGAGAGGCGGAGGGTGTTGCCCGCACTATGTACACCTTAGCTGGTTTGGCAATGAGGCCAGTATTTACCATTGCCCTGGTGTTGTAAACTCTGACTGGGCTAGGCTCCTACGCCGTGACCTGGAGGGAGAACAGTTCCCCCCCTGTCTTGGCCAAGCTGGCGGACCAGCTGGTCCAGGGGCTGCAGTTTATCTGTGATGCCTCTTTGGATGCAGCTCCTCTGATGGCTCGCCTCTCTGTTTTGGTTATGGTCCTTCGGCGTGTATTTTGGCTCAAATGCTGGTCTGCAGACCAGACTTCTAAAAAGGCCTTGACTGATCTTTCCTTTTAAGGAGATCACCTGTTTGGAACTACCTTGGATGGCATCATTAAAGCTCTTACAGGCTCCTTCAGCATGAAGGTGCGCCCTCACCCGTATCGGGGGTGGGGGGGCGTCTTTGCTGGTTTCCGGACCCGTGGACTTTTCTCATGCAAGACAAGTGGGTCCACAAAGTCATTTGGTCCAGCTACAAAATCGAGTTTCGCTCTTGTCCCCCGGCAAGGTTTTTTCCTTCCAACCTGCTTCAGTTCCCGGACCAGTTACAGGGTCTGTTTGGGGCGGTACAAGACCTGTTACATCAAGGGATGATTGTCCCGGTTCCGACTTCGGAACATTTTCAGGGTTTTTACTCAAAGCTGTGCACAGTCCCCAGAAAGGAAGGCAAAGTGCATCAAATCTGGGACCTCAGGGCGCTAAACTGCTTTGTGCGGGTACAGAAGATCCAAATGGAGTCCATTTGAATGATAGTGGCATCCCTGCGTCAGGGGGGATTTCCTCGCCTCTATAGATATCAAGGATGCCTATCTTCACATTCCAATATGTGCCAGTCACCAGTGTTTTCTCTGCTTTGCTGTGGGAGAGGCGCATTATCAATATGTGGCGTTACCCTTTGGTCTCGCCTCTGCTCCTCGGGTCTTCACAAAAGTGTTGGCTCCAGTGCTAGCCTTGCTACACCAACGGGGGAAGGCGGTACTGGGATACTTAGACGATCTCCTTCTGCAAGCAGTGTCTCCCTCTGCTCTGATGGAGAACCTGGAGATCACAATACGAACCCTGCAGGAGTTAGGCTTGTGAAGGTATCGTGCGTTGGGACCCCAGTTTGTCAGGCAGCCATTTAGTTAAAGCTGCCGCAAGCAACCATTTTGTGTTTCAGAGCTCAGCTGACAGTTTTAAATAACCAAAAAGGTCATTCCTTTACCCGCCCCTCACCCCAGCTCCTTTTGGGAGTGTTAATTACCCCCTGGGTCACTGAACATTAGTATGCACGGTTTCAAACAACTCTTATCTAAGCAGCAGACCGACCCCCCCCCCCCCTAGCCACTATGTCTCTTCCTGCTCAGAGCAAAGTTGTAATCTGAGCAAAGCCATATGGCTAATAGGTCGTGTAAAAAAGCAGTCAAGAGCTCTGTTATCTGGGACACAGTTACCCACAAACTTCATACACAAGCAAGATATGTCTCTAGAAAGTATATATTTGAATGCCACATAAAATACAGATCAAACATGATCACCTTCGTTACTAGGGGAGACATGCTAGCGATCAGATGCCTTACAGGGCCAAGGTTATTCCGAGGTCAACCGTGTTTAGTGTCTGTGAATAGTAGATTCAATACCGTACCATAAAATATTAGTTTCAAGAATGTAACCATTACATATTTCGAGATATGAGTTCTGTTAATAATCTGTCTAAGCGGGAGGTGTCTTAGCAGTTTATGGCCCCAGTGTCTATTGGTCAAGTACGTCTGGTGACACCCCCCTGTGGGTCAGAGAAAAAGACAGGAGCTGATGGAGCTCTGAGTCTCATGTAACATCAAGGAAAGGAACATCTATCCATTGGAGAACGATCACACATGTTCCGCTTCTGGAACTCTGATAATACAAGGACTTTTTGAATGCAAGTATTTCATTTCTAATTCTTATCTATTCTTCTAAATTGCTGAATTGTGTCTCTATTTCTTTGTAAACCATTTTTCTGTAAATATTTTTATTTGCACCAATCTTAACCTTTCTTATAATTAAACCTTATTTTGAAAAGTGTTAATTTTCTCTCTAAGCTCTTAAACGCAAACTGACCCAAAGAACCTGCCTCCTGAAAGAGCGCTACTGTTTAGGATAAATCATCTGAACATTCCTGTCTGAGGCAGGGCTGTGGAGTCGAAGTCGAGGAGTCGGAGGAAATTTTGTGTACCTGGAGTTGGAGTCGGCAAACAATGCTCCGACTCCTACTAAATTTAGATTGGAATTTAAAAAAAAAAGCAAGTTTAAATGTCCCAATTCACAAAAAGTTATAATTAATGACTTAGTATAAGGAAACTTATAATTGAGGAGGCCAAATGTAAAAAGGAAGAACTACAGAAAGTTCTGAAAGGACGTTTTGTCTTCCTTTAAAATGGATGCATGCACACGACACGAGTCAATTATTTTTGCTATTAATGTTAGATTTGTGGATGAAAATAACAAAACAAAACACGGACCCTCGGATTAAAGGACACTCAGGCACATCACATCATGTTCTAGAAGATTTTGAAATTACAAAGGAACAGATTTTATGTGTTGTGACAGATAACGCTTCTAACATGTTGAGCACAATTGAGAAGATGAACGCAGAGGAAGAAGGTAACAAACAGATATTAAAGTTCGAGGAAGACAGCTCTGCAAGTATTGGAGAAAGTTTAGAAACTGAAGAGAATGCTGACATTTTTTTAGACAACTTTGTTGAAGAAGCATTGAAGCTTGCTACTATTCATCATATGCGATGTGCTGTTCATACACTGCAACTTGCCATAAGAGATGGATTAAAAGATCGCCATGCAGCTACACTATTTGGCAAATTACGGCAAGTAACTGTTGCAGCCCCGAAAACAGATGCAATTTTGAAAAGACGTGCAGGAAAAGGAGCCATTTTGGATCAAACAACTCGCTGGGGAAGCACTTATTTAATGGTGAAGCGTTTGCTTGAACTTAAAGACTTCATAGAAGAAATGGACAATGAAAATCTTGCATTAACTGAAAGCCAGTGGACACAAACAAAAGAGCTGGAGAACCTTCTTTCTCACCCCTTCACTGTCAGCAAGAGGTTGCAATGTGACGATCTAACCCCGGGTAAATTCCTCTTGGAATGGAAGTGCCTGTTATATCGCCTGAACAAAAATGGAGGGTTAATAGCTGAGGGCATTGCATCTTCAAAGATGAAAAGAGAGAGTCTTTTGCTGGAAAATGAAATCTTGTTAGCGGCTATTTAAGTCGACCCAATGAGCCGACTTTTGTTGAACAGTGAACAGACTGCTACTGGGAAAAAGGCCCTCTATGATGTAGCAGTACGCATGAAGGGATTACGACCTGAAATACCTCCACAGGATGAAGTTCTTTTAAGCAATAGTGGTAACTCAGGATCATCTTCTTCAAACGAAGAATTAGACTTTGATTCTATCTTAGACAAAATGGAAGTTGCTAAAGGAAAGCAACGTCGCATAAGCTTTACAGAACCAGTAAATGTCCAAATAAAAAAATTCCAACAGGAGTTTTATAAAGCACTAAAAGAAGTTGGAAAAGTATGATCGCTCATCAAAATTTACTGTTGAAGAAGCCATCCTTGTTTATCCAGAGATCGTTAGTGATGTGGCCAGAATAGTTAGTGTCAAAAGATTAATACATATTAATACAGAGGAGTCGGAGTCGGAAGTACAAAAAACTGAGGAGTCGGAACATTTATCTACCGACTCCAGAGCCCTGGTCTGAGGTGACAGTGTGTGTTACAGATGGTTATTCTAAAGTCATAATTGGTATTTCTAAAATGTAAGAGTGTCCTCTGGGCTCATTATAACGTAGAGGTGGTGGCAGAGAAAGGGTTAATTGTTAATTAGCCCGGTGACAATCGCTCTGTCTGCTGGCATCTAGATTGTGGTCCCGCAAGCTGGACAATCTGTGTGCCGGGTGCAGCTGAGAGTGGTATTGTTACGGAAGTGACGGCAGGGTGTGAGATTGCTTGGTCCTTGGTCACGAGTTGGATGAGAAGGCCAGGGGTCTGATACCCGCCACCGTCACAAGGCTGGATTCTGAATTTTCAGAAGTCTGCCCTTGTTTCGTCTGCAAAGCTGGACTATATTTGGGCCTGACTGTGGACTATAGGCAGAGTGCTCCTTCATCTGGACAAACTCCAGAAATTGCAGTCTGCAATTCACCTCCTGCTGTCCAAAAAATTGTCATCTCCAGACTTGCATGCGGGTGCTGGGCCTGATGGTATCTACCTTCAAGGCAGTTCTGTTTGCACAGTTAAAAACAAGGTCCCTGCAAAGGGAGATTCTGACTAGTGGGACAGTCTCTGGACAATCCGATCCGGCTGAGTCGGGAGCGAAAGAATCCCTAACATGGTGGCTTCGCTCTCCAGCGCTTCGTCTAGGCAAATCCTTCCTCCCCTTGTATTGGACAGTGGCCCCCCCGGATGCCAGCCTGTCTGGCTGGGGAGGCGTCCTTCGGCAAGCATTCTTCTCAAGGGATCTGGACGCTGGAAGAGTCCAGGCTACCGATCAATGTCCTTGAACTCCGAGCGATCAGACTGTGTCTGAATCACTGGATGGATTGTCTTCAGGGATGCCCAGTGCGCATTTAATTAGACAATGCCACGGCCGTGGCTTATGTCAATCACCAAGGGGGCACAAGAAGAGCCCTGGTGGCTTTGGAGGTAGCCGGCATGCTAAGGTGGGCAGATTGGTTAGTTCCAGCCCTCTCCGCCGTACACCTTCCCAGGGTGGAAAATTGGCAGACTGATTACTTCAGTCGGTAGGCGTTGGACCACAGGAGTGGTTCCTTCATCAACTGGGTCTCTGGTGGGGCACCCCAGAGGTGGATCTGTTGGTATCTCGGCTCAAAAGAAAGTTGCAGAGGTTTTTGCCTCGGTCAAGGCATCCACTGGTGGACGCCACAGACGCGCTGGGGGCCCTGTGGGGTCAGTATCGTCTGATCTACTCCTTCCCTCCTCTCAAGCTTCTGCCCAGACTGCTATGCAGGATCGAGGCAGAGGGGATTCCGGTTATCTTAGTAGCCCCGGACTGGCCTCGCTGGGCTTGGTGCGCCGATCTGGTGCAGCTGGTCGCCGATGTTCCTTGGAAGCTTTCTCTCAGGGAGAATCTGCTTTCCCAAGGACCAATCTTCCATCCTGCTTTACAGTCACTGGCTTTGATGGCTTGGCTTGGTTGTTGAACGCCAGGTGCTGATGGTGAGTCGGTGATTCTTATGTCATCAAAAGCTAGGAAATCTACTTCAAGGAAGATCTACCATCGTTCGTGGAAGACGTATATTGCGTGATGTGAGTCGTTTGGGGTTCAACCTCGCTCTTTCTTGGTGTGTTGGATCTTAACCTTCCTTCAATGGGGGGATTGAACAGAAATTGGTCTTGAGTACCATCAAGGGCCAGGGATCGGTCTTGGCGGTCTTTTTTAACGACCTTTGGGCACACACTCTGGTGCGTACATTTCTTCGGGGTGTCCAACATTTGATTCCTCCAGTGCGGGCTCCATTGCCGCCTTGGGATCTTAATTTGGTGCTTTCAGGGATCTTAATTTGGTGCTTTCAGCTCTACAGAAGCCTCCCTTTGAAAATATTCGGGAGATTCCCCTGCTTACGCTGTCCCAGAAGGTGGCCTTTTTGGTGGCTATCACCTCTGTGCGCAGGGTGTTGGAACTGGCAGCATTATCCTGTCGTTCACCTTATTTTGTGATTCACAATGGTAAGGTGGTGCTTCGCCCCTGTCCGTCATTCCTTCCTAAGGTGGTCTCTGACTTTCATTTGAATGAAGACATTGTGTTGCCTTCCTTGTTTCCCAGGCCTAAACATCCGAAGAAAATTGCCTTGCATGCCTTGGATGTGGTCCGGGCATTTAGGGTGTACCTGGCAGCTAAGGAATTTTTCAGGAAGTCAAGACTCTTTGTGTTCACGGATGGACCTCGCAAAGGGTTGTCCACTTTGCCCTCTGTGACCATTTCCAGATGCATCAGACAGACTGTGGTTCAGGGGTCAGGTTCCTCCTTTCCCTCTCAAGGTGCACTCCTACCAGGGCGCTTAGTGCCTCCTGGGCCTTCTGTCATCAAGCGTCAGTGACTCAGGTTTGCAAGGTGGCCACCTGGTCATCGGTGCACACTTTTACAAAGTTTTATAAAGTGGATGTTTTGGCATCTGCGGCTGCTTCCTTTGGCCGCAAGGTTTTGCAGGCTGCTCCTCTTTGAGGGTGTATTTGTTTTTTGAAAATGTTTTGCTGTTTCCCACCGCTCATGTTTAACACTGCTTTGGGATGTCCCAATGGTCAAGAATGACAGGAGCTGTTTCCGGCAATGAACAAAAGAGAAAATGGGATTTTAGACTTACCGTAAAATCCATTTCTGATTTTCATTGACGGACACAGCACCCACCCCTCTGTGGAGTTATGATTCTCCTGACACTGCTTGTGATAAAACTATAGCAGGGAGAGGGAGTATACCCCCTGGAACTGCCCATGGACGTAGCCTTAAGTTTTATTCTGCCTAGTGTCCTACTCCTGTAGGGGGCAGAATAACCCAATGGTCAAAAATGACAGGAACTGTGTCTGTCAAGGAACATCAGAGAAATGGATTTTAGGGTAAGTCAAAAATCCAATTTTTTTTTTCCTGAACGTAATAAAATATGTACAAACTCCTATACTTTCCTTTTGTAATGATTGTAGACTATATCTTTGGACTTTGTTGAAACTGAAGTCCTCATACCCTTCTACTCCCCAGAGTAGGAGAGCATTAAGTAAGTGAATAGATTGCCAGGTTTCTACAGTTTGTTGGGTTTCTGCCTTAAAGACAATTTTGAAAAAAATAGAAAAGCCACCATTCCGTTTCTCTTTTAATTTCTAATCTTCACTAAAAGGAAATTATTGAAATTTTGATTTTCAGAATCTGTCCCCATATACAGTATTATCTAGGATATCTACAGTGATAATAATATATTATAACGGCAAAATGACACTGACATGTTTCTAAATTATTGTTTTGCTTCCAGACAATTCTAGTAAGTATGATAGTCGTGATGTAGAAAGACTTCAGAAAGATGATGGCTGGGTAGAAAGCTATCTGCTGTGGAGGCATAACGTGATCGAGGAAGCTTTGAAGATGATTGATGAAAGCTTCAGATGGAGAAAAGAGATTGCTGTTAATGGTAAGAGACAATGACATTTGTTAGTCCTTGGTGTACATAAGACACCCAAAGGCACCAAAACCAAGTAAATAAAATAGTTTACACTTGCTGTAGGGTCTTTCTATCCGAACTATGTTGGTTCTTTGTGGTTGAATTGTGTACTGGTAGTGAGATTTCAAAAGCATTCTGTATTCATCTAGGATATAAGGTCTCGCTTCTGCTGCTGCATTGTGTGTAACGTAATCTAAAAAAACATTTTATGAAGGAACACATATTCTTGGTAATGACACTCATCGGTAGGTGAAGCAGAGAATGCAGTTTCCTTATATTGTTAGAAAACCAGTGGGTAACAGCAAGTGTGTATTTTGGGTGCAGAGAACCCTTAATCTTTCCTTGTTAAAGTAGAATACTTTTTATTTAAATGCCAGATTTCTTTTTCTTTTTTTTTCTATTTTATATTGTTTAAAAGCTCCAAAGCGCCTCCATTCCGCTTCACCTCATTGGCCTGAATGAAATATTTCTTCCTATTGGCTGACCTTCCCAGTAGAAAAATAATAGTTGTTCCCAACAGTCTGGAAAGGAGAGTTGATGTAATTGCTCAAGAGAGTCTGTATAGGATGATAATAAATGGCAGCATACTGTATAGTATGCACTAACTGGCGAATTGTAACGCCACAATAAATAATGATTCCTAGGATATAGAGGAGTAATGATGAAAATGCACTCCGGTATGCAGCTTCTAAAGAACAGGGAGATTTTATCTCATGTCCAGCTTTACTTTTCACTTTAAATAGCTGGTTTTGACCAACTATTATCTACGTGAATAGATGCGCCTGCTGGGCACAATGTTTAAATTGTATGCAGCCTCAGCCTTGTATACAGCCTTTTATTCTGGTTGTCAGAGAAGATCTTTCCGTCTCGCACCCAGAAAACAAAATAGTCGGGCCTCAACAAAACAGGAAGCTTTGTATTCATTGGTAGAATACAAAACTGCCCATGAGTAGCTGAACACCTGTAACACAAGGCTGTATACCAGGGATCTCCAAACTATGGCCCTCCAGTTGTTCAGGAACTACAATTCCAATCATGCCCAGTCATGTCTGTGAATGCCAGAGTTTTGCAATTCCTCATGGGACATGTAGTTCCACAACAGCTGGAGGGCCGTAGTTTGGGGATCAACAGTGTAATCCAAAAATTATATTGCGCTATCTTAAAAAGTAAAAATGAGCAGCTAACACCAATCACTAGACCAAAAAGTGATAAAGGATACAAAAAAAGGAAAAATGTGTAGCGCTAATAAAAATGATGTAAATGTCCGTCAACATAAAAAGTCCAATTAAACCAACAATGAAGTGCATAAATGATGATGAAGAAAATCCAATCATGAAAGATGGTGGCAAATGATGTAACCAAGTTGTGCAGCAAATCCCTACACCAATGACGGTAAGAAATAGATTACGCTCACCAAATAGATAGGACCCCAAGTACCTTATGGCAAAGAGGTCAAACAGGCTTGAAGGAAATGATGTAGTGTCCCCACAGGATTCACCGTCCACGATGAGCAACGTGCAGATCACTGATGGCAAGAATCGGACGGAGACTCCACTTCCCCAAGAGATGGTAAATCAAAAAGAAAAAAGGGGGAGCACATAGCATAATATTGCTAAAAATAAGTGTAAAAACTAATTGTGCAGCTAATCCCTACACCAGTGAAGGTATAAAAAAGATTGTTGCGCTCACCAAATGGATAAGACTCCAAATGCCATATGGCATAGGAATCAAACAAGCTTGAAAGAAGTGATGGAGTGTCCCCACAGGATTCACTGACCACGATGGACAGCGTGCAGATCCCCAGCAGATGAAATCGGTCACGGAATCCACTTCCACAATGGGTGGTGTATCAAAAAGAAAAATGGGGGACATATAGCGTAATATTGCTAAAACAATTTATTTCTAAAAACGGCTGATACACTTACAAACATCCATGACAGAAAGGCGTGTAGAGTATAAAACAGCTGTGCTGACTGAGTCCTCTTAACATGTTTCGGCATGCATGCCTTTTTCAAAAGATATATTGAAAAAGGCATGTATGCCGAAACATGTTAAGAGCTGTTTTATACTCTACACGCCTTTCTGTCATGGATGTTTGTAAGTGTATCAGCCGTTTTTAGAAATAAATTGTTTTAGCAATATTACGCTATATGTCCCCCATTTTTCTTTTTGATACACCACCCATTGTGGAAGTGGATTCCGTGACTGATTTCATCTGCTGGGAATCTGCACGCTGTCCATCGTGGTCGGTGAATCTTGTGGGGACACTCCATCACTTCTTTCAAGCTTGTTTGATTTCTATGCTATATGGCATTTGGAGTCTTATCCATTTGGTGAGCGTAATCTTTTTTTATACCTTCACTGGTGTAGGGATTAGCTGCACAATTAGTTTTTACACTTATTTTTAGCAATATTATGCTATGTGCTCCCCCTTTTTTCTTTTTGATTTACCATCTCTTGGGGAAGTGGAGTCTCCGTCTGATTCTTGCCATCGGTGATCTGCACGTTGCTCATCGCGGACGGTGTATCCTGTGGGGACACTACATCATTTCCTTCAAGCCTGTTTGACCTCTTTGCCATAAGGTACTTGGGGTCCTATCTATTTCTTACCGTCATTGGTGTAGGGAATTGCTGCACAACTTGGTTACATCATTTGCCACCATCTTTCATGATTGGATTTTCTTCATCATCATTTATGCACTTCATTGTTGGTTTAATTGGACTTTTTATGTTGTCGGACATTTTACATCATTTTTATTAGCGCTACACATTTTTCCTTTTTTCGTAGTTTGGGGATCCCTGTTGTATACTGTATGTAGCTGAGGCAGACACACCTGTTTATGTAGCAAATAGTTCCTTTGGACCAGCTTGAACTATTTAAAGTGACAGTACATCTTGGACATTACCTTTAGGCACTAGGACAAGCAGCAAGGTCGCAAACCTTGTGCATTAAAGGCGATCTATTAGTATAAAGCTTAAACACGCCTATAGGTAAGTTGCTATCTGATCATCAAAGACAGTTGGGGAGTACAGCAGCAGATGGAGCATATCAAACCATGGCCAGTAGCCTGGCTACAAGAAGGAAGCAAATGTTATCAGTAGCACCTACAGTAAGAGATTACTTTGGGAGGCATACAACTTGTGGTCCTCAGTTGCCTGGATATCCCCAGTGAAGAGAAAAGATTACCTGTGCTAGTGCTGCCATAGAGATGCATTTAAGTGCACCGCCCCTTTCTCAAGCTTATCTATGGGGAAACTAGAGACCCCTAGAGCCTAACTATAGGACAGCTTCCATCCTGCAGCACTGCCACTGGCCATAGTTTTAGTCTGTGTTGCCTTAACTTTCCAGTCTTAGTTTTCTCTTACGTCCTCTGATGGTCGCCGCCCACTCATACAATCTGCATGTCTGGGTATTGGCCTTCTCCACAGGAGTAAGCTAAGCAGAAGATTTTGTTTGAATATCCACAAAAACTTTGTATAGACACACCTACAGGGGGCTGTCCCTATGGTCAATACCCCCAGCTAGCCTCATTCCCAATTCAGTTTGCTGCTGCCTAGCTTAGGAGTAGGCTGGATTTTACCTGGCTGGGACTGCGCTTTCAGCCTTTTTTCTTCTTTTTATTTTTTCTCTCTTGAAAAGTATTTTCTCTTTTAAAAAGATAGATTTTTATTTGTTCCTGCGCTTAGTCGGACTTCGGAAGACTACAGCGTTTGCGGAGCTGGGAATTGCACTGGTTATTCTAGAGCCTTATGGAATCCCAGCCTGCCATCGAGTGTTAGCAGGTTATGAGTACGCCCAGGCCTCGCAAACGACTATGTTCCTGACTTCAGGGTCGAGCCTGCGAAGTTGCTATCTTCGCCGGGATGTCTCAACTGCGGTACGCCCGCGTGATACTTACGTCCCCTTCGGCTGATGGCACCACCACTCAGAGTGGGAGGCTTCCTGTCACAGAGTGGTACCCACGTTTTCGCTGGACCGGTGAGTACCATGCTACCCCTCTGTCTCTGCCATTGTTGGTCGGGTGTGTATGTGGGCCCTATTTATGGGGATGGCAGTTCGATATGGGTTCTGTAATGTCCCCCTCATGTCTGTAGGTGCGGTCCCTGTATGTCCCTTCCCGGTCCCTGCGGGGGGCGCTGTGGCGGTTCCACCGCTGTAGGGTTGCGGTGGTCTACTATGTTCCTGGGGTGCTTGTGCAACTATTTGGGGTGTAGTACATGGTGTGTGGGGGCCGCAATCGGCGCGAAACCACGCGGCCGCCATTTTAGGTGTGGGCAGGCTGTTTGGCCTCATTGTGAGGGCATCAGACACTTTCTGCAATACTGTTGGCGCCGATCGGGCGCCATCTTTAGTGTGGGCAACATGTCCTTATGTGGACAGCGGCCATTTTCCCAGAGCTTTTCCCATAGACTTGTATTGGCAACCATTTTTTTTGTGGCTCGGGGCTGTGTCTGCCTCTAGAGGCGTGAGGTCACTTCCTCTTTCTTCACATTCAGATCAATTCAGCAGCGTGGCAAGTATAGCACACTGTGGGGGGCTTTTATTGTGTTTCCTGGCCTGCCTTTCTGCTAGCATTCATTTTTTGCAGTTTCCTGTAGCTCAGGACTTGCTCTCCATTTGCGGTGGGGACTGCGGAAAATTGAGATTGGTATTATGGAGTCCCAAGATAGCAAATTCCCCCCAGATCTGGTAGAGGGTTCAGGTACTCCTGAATCCTCTGCTATAGTCTCACTTACTGCTGCACTTGTGACTTTAGCGTCAAAAGTGGATTTGTTGATGTCTGACCGGGCTTCTAAGAAAAGGCCTATGCCCTCTTAGTCTTCTGATTCAGAGCCAGATTTGGTTGCCACGGACAGCGTACCCCCTGAGGGGTCTCAGTCCTCTTAGTTGGATGTGGAAGAGGAAGATTCCTCCTCAGGATCAGTACGGGACCGCGCTGCGGTGTCCGCGCTTATTAGCTCTGTTAAAGATACTTTAAATTTGGATGATGAGCCCCACCTGTCGGGTAAGCGGTCTTCCTTTGGGACCCCCAAAGCCCAAAAATCGGGTCAGGTTTTTCCCTGTCCTGCAGAGTTTCACGATACTGTGAATGAACAATGGCGCCATTTAAAACGTAATTTTGTGGTGCCAACGATTTCAGTACCGTTATCCCTTTGCGGATCCGGTGGATTCTCGCTGGACTGCGGCTCCTAAGGTGGACCACACTGTGTCCAGGTTAAATAAGTCCACTTTAATGCCCGCGGAGGATTCCCCGGTGTTTAAAGCCCTGGCGGATAGGCGGGTGGAAACTCTTTCCCGCCACATCTATCTGGTAGCGGGTTCCTTGCTGAAACCCGTGTTCGCTTCGGTAATGGTCTCGCAGGCTGTTGTGGAGTGGGCCAAGGCGCTTAAGCTCACTCTGATTGCTGACTCCGCCTCTCCTGCGGCTCTGGAGATGGTGGATCAAATGGGTCAGGCTGTTTTACACCTGTGTGACGCGGCCTTGGATGAGGCCCCTTTAGTCGCACGTCTTTCAGCGATCGCAGTTACGATTCGTCGCTTTGTTTGGTTAAAAAGCTGGTCGGCCGACCAATCTTCCAAGAAGACAGTGTCTGACATCCCTTATGCGGGGAGTCGTCTTTTTGGGGACTCTCTGGATGAACTGGTAAGGGGATCACCGGGGGCAAGAGCACTCTGTTGCCCCAGGTGTCCAGGGGAAAATCGTTCCGCTGCAAGCGGGGTCCCTCCTTTAAACCTAACCAGGGGTCCTTTCGTGCCTTCAAGGCACAAGACAAAGGTATGTCCTTCAAGGCCTCCAGTGGCCAGAAGAAGCCTTGGGCGGGCAAGTCAAAAGCCGCCCACACTGGCACAGCGGCTCAGTCTGCTTCGACCTGAAGGGGTGCTCCCTCACCCGTTTCAGGGGTGGGGGGACATCTGCGCTATTTTCCCGAACCTTGGCTGGCCAAGATTCAGGACAGGTGGGTTCAAGAACTCATTCGGCCAGGGTACAAGATTGAGTTTCGATCGCGCCCAGCAAACAGATTCTTTCCCTCAAATCTTAATTTAACCCCCAATCGTTTACGGAATCTCCATCGGGAGGTTTAGGATCTCCTCGCCCGGGGGGGGGGGGGGTTGTCCCGGTTCCACAGCGGGACAGATTTCGGGGTTTTTACTCGAATCTGTTCAGTGCCCAGAAAGGAGGGCAAGGTGCGTCCGATTCTGGACTTGAAGTTTCTAAACCGTTTTGTGCGGGTTCAGAAGTCGGTCGGTGGTGGCATCCCTGAGTCCAGGGGATTTCCTGGCTTCCATCGACCTCAAGGATGCGTATCTACACATCCCTATTTATGAGGGTCATCAGAAGTACCTCCGATTCGCAATAGCGGAGGAGCACTATCAGTTTGTGGCGTTGCCTTTCGGCCTCGCTTCAGCCCCAAGGGCTTTTACCAAAGTTTTGGCTCCTGTTCTAGCCTTGTTGCGGGTACAGGGGATTGTCATCCTCGGTTACCTGGACGATCTCCTATTAAGGTTGAGCTCCAGTGCCACTCTGTTGCGCAATCTGTCGATCACGGTTCAGGCGCTCCAGGAGTTCGGGTGGACCATCAATTTTCAGAAGTCGACTTTGTCCCCTTCTGTTCGTCTCCCTTACCTGGGGTTGATTCTGGACTCCGCCCAGGTGAAGGTCTTTCTTCCGGAGGACAAGTTCCGGATCCTGCAGGACGAGGTCAGGTCCCTCAGGGACAACTAGCTCTCCTCGCTTCAGACCTGCATGCAGTCCCTGGGTTTGATGGTGTCGGCTTTTGAGGCAATCCCGTTTGCACAATTTCACACGAGATCTCTTCAAGCGGAGATTCTGGCACGGTGGGACAAGCATCCTCAGTCCTTGGAAAGGAGGATTGCTTTGAGCCCCTGAGTCAGATCGGATCTCCTGTGGTGGCTCCAGTCTCCGACGGAAGGCAAGTCCTTTCGTCCGTTGCTATGGACTGTGGTCACCACGGACGCCAGCCTGTCCGCCAAGGGCACTTGGTCGGAGGGGGAATCCTCCCTGCCAATAAATGTCTTGGAACTGTGGGCAATTAGGCTCTGTTTGCTCCGTTGGTCGGATCGTCTTCGGGGCTGCCTGGTGCGTGTGCAGACGGACAACGCAACTGCGGTGGCTTACATCAATCACTAAGGGGGCACCAGGAGTGCCCGGGTGGCCAAGGAAGTGGCCGAGATTCTGTCCTGGGCCGAGACGTGAGTCCCGGCGATTTCAGCAGTTCACATTCCAGGTGTGGAGAACTGGCAAGCGGACTATCTGAGTCGCCAGACCCTGGACCAAGGGGAGTGGTCCCTACACCTGGAGGTGTTTTCAGATGCTGTGTGTGCGGTGGGTATCCCTGGACGTGGACCTGTTCTCGTCTCAACAACAAGGTGGGAAGGTTCGTGGCACGGAGGCGCAACCCTCTGGCGGACGCCTCAGACGCGTTGCTGGTGCCTTGGAACTGGTATCGGCTGATTTATGCCTTTCCCCCCGATTCAGTTGTTGTCCAGATTCCTCCACAGGTTGGTCTCGGAACCGAGGTTGGTGATTCTGGTGGTGCCAGACTGGCCGTGTCGGTCTTGGTACGCGGACATCCTACAACTGGTCGTCGAGCCTCCCTGGCGGCTCCCGCTAAGAGACGATCTTCTGTCTCAAGGGCCGATCTTCCATCCTGCTTTACAGTCGCTGGCTTTGATGGTGTGGCTGTTGAAAGCCAGGTCTTGAGAGACAGAGGTCTCTCGTCGGCGGTCATTCCTACCTTGCTCAAGGCCAGGAAGGCATCCTCAGGTAAGATTTATTATCGTATCTGGAGGGCTTATTTCACCTGGTGCGAGTTGCAGGGGTTCCATCCACACTCCTTTTCGGTGGAGAGAGTGTTGGCTTTCCTGCAAACTGGTGTGGAGCAGCGTCTTGCACTGACCGCTATTAAGGGCCAGTTGTCTGCACTGGCCATTTTTTTTCAGTGTCAAATTCCTTGATCTGCACCTTTATTCAAGGGGTGCGTCATCTGGCTCCCCCTAGGAGGGCACCCTTGCCTCCTTGGGACCTGAATTTGGTTCTGTCCGTTTTGCAACGTCTTCCCTTTGAGAACATCCGGGAGATTCCTCTGCCGGTGCTGTCACGGAAATTTGCCTTTCTGGTGGCGATCACATATGCTCGCTGAGTGTCGGAGTTGGCGGCCCAGTCTTGCCGCTCCCCCTATCTGGTTGTTCATAGGGATAAAGTGGTCTTGCGACCTCATCAGTCCTTTCTTCCGAAAGTGGTTTCGGACTTCCATCTCAACAAGGACATTGTCTTACCTTCGCTGTGTGCGAAGTCTATGCATCCTAAGGAGTTTGCCTTGTATTCCTTGGATGTGGTACGGGCGATAAGGGTTTACCTGTCGTCTACTGAATCCTTCAGAAAGTCTGATTGTCTTTTTGTCCTTCCTGAGGGACCCGGAAGGGTACGGCTGCGTCTGCGGCAACTATTTCAAAATGGATCAGGCAGACAATTGTACAGGCCTATTCAATTAGGGATCAGGTTCCTCCTTTCTCTGTCACAGCGCACTCTACCAGAGCGATTCGTGCATCTTGGGCCTTCTGCCATCAGGCGTCGATGGCTCAGGTGTGCAAAGCGGCGACCTGGTTGTCCGTGCATACCTTTACAAAATTTTACAAACTTGATGTCTTGGCATCAGCGGATGCCTCTTTTGGCCTTAAAGTTTTGAGTGCGGCAGTGCTTTAGGGGGGACAGGGCAGTTTTGGCCTGTCTCCTCCTGTTGGGGTTTTCCCCTTTTTATTTGTTTTCCTGGGTTTTCGCTCCTGTTGAGCTTTCTTGTTGCCCAGTGTTTACCTTTCTGGTTCAGAAAAGGTTCTTTTCTCTGACCTGGGTGCTGCGTTGCCTTTCTTGACGGTTACGTTTTCCCACCCCTCACATCTACACTGCTTTGGGATGTCCCAGACGTGCAGATTGTATGAGTGGTCGGCGACTGTCAGAGGACGTAAGAGAAAATAGAACTTTTGTAAGAACTTACCGTAAAATTATTTTCTCTGAATCCTCTGACAGTCGCCGCCCCCCGCCCCTCTTTTGGGGTTTGTGGATCTCTATACTGCTTGCTACCAAACGGAATTGGGAACGAGGCTAGCTGGGGGTATTGACCATAGGGACAATGTAGGTGTGTCTATACAAAGTTTTTGTGGATATTCTAACAAAATCTTCTGCCTAGCTTACTCCTGTGGAGAAGGCCAATACCCAGACGTGCAGATTGTATGAAAGTTTTAAGGTGCAAAGCACCAGTTCCCTGCGCTCAGAGAGGTGTAGTTTTCTAGTCCACCTCATTAAGGTCTTTCCACTGTTTCTGGAGCTGTGGATGCGACAACCCAGGAAAAAATGCTGCAGCCTTGCTGCCCTTTACACGACCAGGGAAGTCTGGAAATACTGTAAACAACAAACAAACACAGGGGCGCACAGGCCTAGTGCATTATCCTTTGGTTGGTTTATTTAAAAGTAAGAAGATTAAAAATACTCACAAACGAGTTTCTTGGTTAAAAGCATATCGCATAAGGAACGCAGTCCTCAGTAGTAGGACCTGAGGGTAAGTTGTCCCTTGAGTTTGTAGTGGCTAACGCGTTTCGAGGCTTAGCCTCTTCCTCTGAGGCTCTGCCCGGAGTGGCGTCCACCCAATGACATTGGTATGACGAGTAGTGTCCCCCTATAGCTCTTGCGGTCTCGGTCGGACGTGGGCCCCTCCCTGGGAAGGTCGGACCCTCGGGTACCCCTCATTCCCCCTGGCCTCTCGGTATGTACCAGGCTCCTCCAAGGCCTCCCTCCCCACTATCCTAGAGGTCCCTACCTCAGTCAACGATGGGGGTCCTTGGGGTGTGGATGCGCCAATGCCGCTTCAGCAGATCCACGCGGGGGTTATCCTGGTGGGGTTCCCTGACGGGGACCCCACAATGCCACTAATTGTTTGGACCTCTTAGGGGGTCCTGGAGACCGCCTGGCGCACCGAGGGGGCAGCCATTTTTACTGTAGAATCATTCAGCCTCATTTTGCAGAAGTTCCCTTTTGAAATACATGGGCAGCCATGTTTCTCTATCGTCCATCGACAGACGCAGCCTCATCTCCATGAGCTGAGTGGGTTATGCAGCAACCTGCAGGAGTAGTCTAGGCAGTACGTTAGTACAAAACTTTTAACATATACACGCTCACAGGGCTGCCCCTCCAGGCATAACCCCCACTGCCACAGCCCAGCACATCAGTTTGTTTCTGCCTAGAGAAGGAGTAGGGCCTAGGTTTCCTGTTGGGACTCCGGTCTCAGTTTTTTTTTTTATTCTTTTCAGAATATTTTCTTTTTATTTCTCTTTACTCACTTGCTAGCTAGTGTTCAGGGAAGAATCTTCCTGGCAATCTTCAAGCAACGATGCCGGCTGGGGCTATGCACTGGATAATCTAGATCCTTATGGACCCCTCAGTCTGGGCTACGAGCGTGAGCAGGTTATAGTCCCGACCTAGGCCTAGCCACGACGATATCCCTTTCTGGATGGGGACGAGCCTGCGATGCCTCGCCAGGACGTCACGACCTGGAACGCCCTGAGTTGCAGCGTACCCCTTTAGCTGGCAGCACCCCTACTTCGGGTGGAAGGAAGTCTGCCCAGAGCGGAGCCCACCCGGTCCATGGTATGGTGAGTAAATGTGCCCCCCTTGCCCCTGCTGGCCTTGGGGGGATGTGGGCCCTCTCCTGGGGATAATGGTATTTTTGCCTCCCAAAAGATTGCCCTGGCCTGCCCAGTCTGTGTGTCTAGAGTGCCTGGCGCTCTGGGGGAGGGGGGGTGGGGTGTGACATGGTACCTTGGGCTTGCTGCTTCCTGAGGCCTCCATGTGTCGGTCCCTAGCCTCATGGTTCACCGTGGGCGCCGCCATCTTAAGTGTGGGCAATGTGAATTTTTCCCCATAGACTTGTATGGGGCAGCCATTTTCCCTATAGCTTCCTATTGATATGTATGGGTATCCATCTTTGTGTAGCCCTTGTGCTATGCTGGGCAGTGTGACCTTCCTCAGGCGCATTCACTTTCTGTCCATTTGTTTCCTGCTACTGGCTGAGGTCACTTCCTGTCTTTCTCTCCATGCTGCTGGAAGAATCAGGACGGTTTTTCTGAGGTGGTACAGTACTTGGGGTCCCTGAGGGCATATTTCTGCTCTTTCTGCTGTCAGTTTAGTTTAAAGGGGTTCCCTGCAGGCCGCTGCAATTGGTGGTGAATACTGCAATCGGTGTTCTTAAAGTGACAGTACTCAGTTTTTGCAATATGGAGTCTTAAACTGTGCAATCACCCTCAGACCTGTGCGACTCCCGGACAGTCCAGATCGCAGTCGCTGGCCGCAATTTCAGCAGCCCTGGAAAGCCTGGGGAATAAAGTTAGTCATGAAAAAGGTTGCCGTCCTCGCAGTCAGATGATGAAGAGGACCTGTCGTCTTCAGCTGCAGTGGAAGCCCTGATTATTTTAGTACGGGATACTTTAAAATTGGCTGATGAGCCCACCCGGCAAGGACGTGGGTGGCTTTTGACTCTCAGAAGTCTACAAAAGCTGCCAGGGTTTTCCCTTGTCCCGACACTTTTCACGATATTGTGAATGACCAATGGCGGCATGTCAAGCAGGTCTGTGGTGCCAAAACGCTTTAAACGCTGATACCCTTTTGCTGAAAAGGTCTCCAACCGTTGGACGGTGCCGCCTAAGGTGGAGCATCCTGTTTCCAGATTAAACAAATCTACCCTTGTGCCTGTGGAGGATTCCCCGTTTTTTACGGATATAGTGGACAGGCGGGTGGAATCCCTTTCCCGCCATCTTCACATGCTGGTGGGTTCCATTTTGAAACCGTTTCTTGTGTCTGTGTTAGTCTCAGACGGTGACGGAATGGATTAGGGGTTTGCGGGAGTCTTTGGACCCCGAGACTGTTCCTCTGGAACAGCTGGAACTGTTGGACCAGATGATCCAGGCTCTGGTGTTCCTGTGTGATGTGGCTCCCCTGGTGGCCAGGGTTTCGGCCGTTGGCATTGTTTTAAGATACATGGTTTCAGTGCTTTAAGTGGCCCAAAAGAGGTGCCGGTACTCTATTATAGCCTATACATTTTTTCGCCCCCCCCACCCCACATCAGGGTCCCCACAGCGCACCCCCCCCCCCCTGGCCTGGGCTGGGACTCCGGAGCAGGGGGACTCACTGGTGGTGACTGGTTTGGCTCTGGAGTGGGAAATATTCTTGGGGGGGCAAATGAGGGCGCAGATGTCCAAAATGAGCGTACTGGTACGCTAAGGCGCACGGAGAGGTGGCGGTATGCTCAAGAGCCATATTTGGAAGTGGTGGTACTGAGTACCAGTGCATACCGGCCCACTTAAAGCACTGCATGGTTTGGTTGAAGAGCTGGTCGGCTGACCAAGCTTCTAAGAAAGCCCTGGCTGATCTCCCTTTTCTGGGAGAACGGTTGTTTGGCAACTCATTGGATGTGTTAATAAAGGGCCTGACTGGCGGGAAGAGTACTCTTCTTCCTCAATCCTCCAAGGGTAAGACACCCCGTACTAAGCGGGGTCCCTCCTATTCTGCTCATAAACGATTTTTCGTGCTTCAGGGGCGCAAAAAAAGCGTAAGCCGCTCAGATCTTCTGGAGGAACTAAGAAGCCTTGTGGCAAGCCCAAGGCCGGTCAGTCCGGTGCTTTAGACAAGTTCTCTTCAGCATTAAGGGGCGCCCTCACTGGTCTCAGGGGTGGAGGGACGCCTGCACTTCTTTCAGAAACCCTGGACTTCCTTCATTCAGGACGATTGGATTCGCAAACTGATTTGCTCCAGGTACAAGATCTAATTCTGGTCTCGGCCAGGGGACAGGTTCTTTCAGTCGAATATGCACCTGTCTCCGGAGCATTTGAGGGGTCTGCGGGTAGCTGTGCAAGATCTGGCTCAAGGGGTGATTTGTACCGGTTCCTCCGCAGGAACGAGCTCAAGGTTTCTATTCAAACCTTTTCACGGTGCCCAGAAAGGAGGGCAAAGTGCGTCCAATCCTGGACCTTAAGGCTCTGGACCGCTTTGTGCGGGTGCAGACGTTTCGAATGGAGTCCATTTGGTCGGTGGTGGCATCTTTGAATCAGGGATTTTATGGCTTCCATCGATCTCAAAGATGCGTTTCTCCATGTCCCCATATTCGAGGGACTCCAGCAATTCCTCCATTTACAGTGGCAGAGAAGCACTTTCAGGTTGTGGCTTTACCCTTTGGTCTCGCCTCGGCTCCCAGAGTTTTTACCAAGGTCTTAGCCCCTGCGCTGGCCTTGTTATGTTGACGGGGTATCTCCATTGTGGGATATCTGGACGATCTCCTGTTTCGAGCAGCCTCCCATTCGGATCTGCTGGACAACGTTTCCATCACCATTCAGACCTTTCACGAATTCGGATGGACGATCAGTTTCCACAAATCTGTCCTGACACCGTCCGTGCGGGTCACTTATCTGGGGCTGATCCTCGACTCTGCTCTGGTGAGGGTCTTCCTTCCCTTGGACAAGCTTCAGAAGTTGCAAAGGGCGGTCCGATTGCTGCTGGGGACCGATCAGTCCTCATTGCGGGCTTGCATGAGGGCCCTGGGTCTGATGGTCTCGACCTTTGAAGCGGTCCCGTTTGCTCAGTCTCACAGGAGACAGTTGCAGAAAGCTATTCTGGCAAAATGGAACAGAGATCCTCGGTCCTTGGACCTGATGATTTGGTTGAGCTAACTCTTGGTGGCTTCAGTCACCTGTCCTGTGGCAAGGCAAATCCTTCCTGCTGGTGTTTTGGACGGTGGTCACCACGGACACTAGCCTGTCAGGCTGGGGTAGAGTGCTGGGGAAGCTCTGTGCCCAGGGAACTTGGACGATGGAAGAGTCTTCCTGCCGATCATTATTCTGGATCTGAGAGCGATCAAGCTCTGCCTGCTTCACTGGACGAGTCGGCTACGCAGCTCTCCGGTTCGGGTTCAGTCGGACAATGCCACGGCCGTGGCTTACATCAATCACCAAGGGGGCACCAGGAGTGCCCTGGCAGCCAAGGAGGTGGCTGAGATTCTGGTGTAGGCAGAACACAATGTTCCGGCTCTCTCTGCAGTCACCATCCCAGATGTGGAGAATTGGCAGGCAGTCGTCAGGTGTTGGTCCCTTAATCCGGAGGTGTTTCATCTCCTGTGTGCCCGGTGGGGGACTCCAGAGGTGGATCTGTTTTGCGTCTCGCCTCAACAGGAAAGTTCAGAGGTCTGTGGCCAGGTCTCGGGATCCTCTGGCTGACGCTATAGACGCTCTGGTGGCTCCTTGGTGTCCGTATCTCCTGATCTATGCCTTCCCTCCGCTCGTTCTCCTGCCGAGGTTTCTTCGCCGGGTGGTAATAGAAGGCATCCCGGTCATTCTGGCGGCACCAGATTGGCCTCGGTGGTCCTGGTATGCAGAACTGGTAAAAACGATCATGGATCCTCCATGGCGTCTTCCGCTGCGGGAAGATCTACTATCTCAAGGACTGATCTTCTATCCTGCTGTACGGTCGCTGGCTTTAACGGCTTGGCTGTGGAAAGCAAGGTGTTGAGGGATAGAGGTCTCTCTGATTCGGTGATTCCTACCCTTTTGAAGGCCAGGAAGTCAACATCTAGGAAGATCTATCATAGTACGTGGAAATCGTACATTGCATGGTGTAAATCGCTGCAGCTGCACCCTCACTTGTTCTCTATAGCTAGGGTTTTGGCCTTTTTACAAAAAGGGGTTGAGCAGCGCTTGGCGTTGGGCACTATCAAGGGCCAGGTGTCGGCCTTGGCTATTTACTTCCAACGTCCGTAAGCTACTCCTAGTTAGATTCACACTTCATTCAGGGGGTGCGTCATCTGGCTCCTCCACAGGGATCACGGTTACCTCCGTGGGATCTCAATCTGGTGTTGTCTGTTCTCCAGAAGCCTCCTTTTGAGAATATTAGGAAGATTGCTCTGCTCTCCTTGTCGCAGAAGGTTGCCTTCTTAGTGACTATTACCTCTGCTCGCAGAGTCTTTGAGTTGGCGGCGTTGTCTTGCGGTTCACCTTATTTGGTGGTCCACAGGGATAAAGTGGTCCTCCGACCTAATCCGTCCTTCCTGTGAAGATTGTTCGAAGACCGATCCTGTTCTCCTCCATATCGAATGGTGGTATGTCTATTGTGGTCCCTGTAGGTCTCTCTCTCTCTCACCCTGCTATCTGCAGTGCTAGTAGCTGGGACTTGTAGTACCACTGGTGCAGCGGTGTGGGTCAGTTTTTCGCCGGTTTTCTTAAAGTGACACTGTGCTATTCTAGGGTTCATATGGAGTCTCGGGAACAAATTTCAACTACAGATCCCCTCTTTGCGGTTGTGGGGACCTCCGGGTCGCATCCCCTGTCTGCCTTTTAATGGCGGTTTTGGAAAACCTGGTGTCAAAAGGGGATTTGGTTTTAAAAAATACCATTAGTAAAAAGAGCCCTATGCCCTCCCCTACCTCTCCTGTATCCTCAGAGGTAGATATAGCTGCTGCGGAGGCATGTCACCCTGAGGGTTCAGTGTCCTTACACTCGGATGACTAGGGCGACCTATCTTCGTCTGCAGCCATGCGGGAAAGCGCGATGGTGGAGGCACTTTTAGTGTCCATGCAGGAAACTCTTGATGATTCTGCAGCGTCAGGGACGCAGGTGTCATTTGGCACTCGCAAATCCCAGAAGTCAGTCAAGGTTTTCCCTTGTCCAGAATTTCTTGACAAAATTGTCTCTGACCAATGGGGGCGCCTCAAACAGATGTTAGTGGTGCCGAAGCATTTTAAGAGGTACCTGCAAAATGGACCATTCCACCGAAGTTGGACCATCCAGTCTCCAGACTGGACAAATCTACTGTGGTCCCGGTGGAGACCCTGTGGATAGAAGGATTGAGTCTCTGTCCCGCCACTTACATGTGATAGTGGGCTCAATACTTAAACTGATCTTCGTGATCACTCTAGTGTCCCAGATCATAACGGAATGGGCAAAGTTACTAAAAGTGACCTAGAAACAGAACAGCTCCCTCCTGGCCTGGCAGAGCTAATGGACCAAATGATCCAAGCCCTACTATTTATATGTGATGCATCACTAGATGCGGCCCTCTTGTAGCCAGAGTATCCGCGGTGGGGGTAGCTATTAGACGCATGGTGTGGGTAAAAAGCTGGTCTGCGGATCAGGCTTAAAAAAAGGCTCTATCAGAGCTCCCCTTTACAGGGGACTATTTGTCAAGGGTCTTACTGGTGGGAAGAATGCTCTTCTTCCTCAATCCTCCAAGGGCAAGTCATCATGTAATAGACGGGTGCCTTATTTTACAGGCCACAGGTGGCCCTTTCATGCAGGAGAAAGGATCTAAGCCAAGGGTCTAAGCCAAGGGTTCCAAGAAGACATGGTCAGGTAAGCTGAGAGCAGGCCAATCCAGATCTACAGACAAATACCTGTCTGCATGAAGGGACGACCTCACCCGTAACTGGGCTGGGGGGGACGTCTTCACTTCTTTCTGGAACCATGGACCTCCTTGATTCGGGACAAATGGGTCCACAAACTGATCTGATCGGGTTACTAGATTCGATTCAGGTCTCGACTGTCGGACAGTTTCTTCCCGTCTAATCTACGCCTATCTCCAGATTGGTTAAGGGATCTACCAGAGGCGGTACAAGATCTTCTGTCCAAAGGGGTGAATGTGTCGGTTCCCTCTGGGGAACACTTTCAGGGGTTTTATTTAAACATGTTCACTGTTCGCAGGAAAGAAGGCAAAGTGCGTCCAATCCTGTACCTCAGCGATCTGAATTGCTTTGTGCGGGTACAGAAATTTCAAATTGAGTCCATTCACATGGTAATGGCGTCCCTACACCATGAGACACCACTACCATCCATCGATATCAAGGACACAGATCTGGACACCAGCGTTTTCTTCGCTTCGCTGTAGGAGAGGAGCGATATCAATTTGTGGCGTTACCCTTTGGTCTCGCCTCTGCTCCCAGGGTCTTCACAAAAGTGTTGGCTCCGGTATTGGCATTATGGGGGATTGCGGTACTGGGGTACCTGAATGATCTCCTCTTAAGAGCAGACTCACATTCAGTCCTGTTGGGTGACTTGACAATCACTGTACGGACTGCAAGAGTCCGGTTGGAACATCAATTTTAAAAAATCTGCTGCGGTACCATCTTCAAAACTGGATTATCTGGGCCTGACTCTGGACTCAGCTTCAGCGAGGGCATTTTGTTTGCGGTTATCCAGCAACCTGTCCTCTCTGCTGACCTGCATGTGAGCCTTAGGACTGATGGCAGTTCCATTTGCTCAGTTCCACACAAGACCCTTACAAAGGGAAATTCTTGTCAAGTGGAATAAAGATCCTAATCCTTGGACACTATGATTCGGTTTACTCACAGCACAAAGTGTGCTCTTCTGTGGTGGCTTCGCTCGTTGGCTCTACACCAGGGGAAGTCCTTTCTCCCATTCTTTTGGCCCGTGGTAACTACGTATGCCAGCCTGTCCGGCTAAGGAGGAGTGCTTGGGAAGCTGTGTGTTCAGGGGTCCTGGACCGTGGAGGAGTCCAGACTACCGATCAATATTCTGGAACTCAGAGCGATAAAGCTTTGCCTGAGTCACTGGACAAATCGTCTGCAGGGCTGTCCAGTTTGGATCCAATCAGACAATGCCACAGGCGTGGCTTACGTCAATCATCAAGAGAGCACCAGGAGTGGCTCGGGAGGTGGCCGCGATCCTGAAGTGGGCAGAAAATTTTGTTCCACTCCTTTCCGCCATGCATATCCCAGGAGTGGAGAACTGGCAGGTGGATTACCTGAGTCATCAGGTGTTGGATCAGGGGGAATGGAACCTGCATCCGGAGGTGTTGCTGTGTGTCTGGTGGGGGACACCCGACGTCAAACTGTTAGCCTCTCGGCTAAACAAGAAGGGACTGAGGTTTGTAGCCAGGTCTTGGGTTCCTCTGGCCAACGCCACAGACGCACTGGTGGCTCCTTTGGGTCAGTATCGGCTGATCTATGCGATCCCCTCGCTGAAACTCCGATTCTGCGCAGAAGCCTCGGCAGAAGTGGAAGGAAATCCGGTCATTCTGGTGGCCCAAGACTGGCCTAGCCGATCTTGGTACGCAGATCTTGTAAGGTTGGTCGCCGATGCTCCTTGGAGACTTCCGCTCAGGGAAGATCTGCTGTCTCAAGGGCCGATCTTCCATCCTGCTTTACAGTCGGTGGCTTTAACGGTGTGGCTGTTGAAAGCCAGGTAGTGAAGGATAGGGGTCTTTTGGACTCAGTGATTCTTACACTATTGAAGGCTAGAAAATCTACCTCCAGAAAGATCTATTATCGTACGTGGAAATTGTACATCTCATGGTGTGAATCGCTGAAGGTGCATCCTCGCCTTTTTTTCGGTGGCTAGGATTTTGACCTTTCCCCAAAGAGGAATTGAACAACGGTTGGCCTTGGGTACTATTAAAGGCCAAGTGTCAGCTTTGGCTGTGTTTTTCCAATGCCCTTTAGCTACGCATTCTTTGATACGCACTTTTATTCAAGAGGTTCACTATATGGCTCCTCTGATACAATCCCCGTTACCTCTGTGGGATCCTAACTTGGTACTGTCTCTTCTTTAAAAACCTCCCTTTGAGAACCTTAGGGAGATTCCTCTGCTTACATTGTAACAGAAGGTAGCCGTTTTGGTGGCTATTACCTCTGCTCGCAGAGTATCTGAATTGTTGTTGCTATCCTGTCGTTCACCTTATCTGGTGGTCCACAGAGATAAGGTGGTACTTCGACCTAATCAGTCGTGTCTTCCCAAGGTCGTTTCTGATTTCCATTTGAATGAAGACATTGTGCTGCCTCCACTCTGTCCTAAGCCCAAACATCCTAAGGAAATTGCCTTGCGTTCTTTGGATGTGGTTCGGACAATTAGGGTTTACCTGGCGGCTACTGAATCTTTAAGGAAATCAGACTCTGTTTTTGTCCTTACATAAGAGACCTTCGAAAGGGATTGGCTGCGTCTGCCGCGACCATATCTAGATGGATCAGGGAGATGGTGGTACAGGCTTATTCACTCAAGGGTCAGGTTCTACCTTTCCCTGTGAAGGCGCATTCTACTAGGGTGCTGAGTGGTTCTTGGGCTTTTCGCCATCAGGTGTCAGTAATGCAAGTTTGCAAGGCGACAACTTGGTCGTCTGTGCACACATTCACTAAATTCTACAAAGTAGATGTGTTGGCATCAACAGATTCTTCTTTTGGCCACAAGGTTTTGTAGGCTGATGTTTAAAAGAGAAAATTTTCTCTTTGAGGGTGTTTTCTAGATGAGCTCCATGTTCACTGGTTGGCTTAGTTGAGCCTTAGGGGAATTACGTTCTTTTCTGAGTTGTTTTCCCACCCCTCATGCAAATACTGCTTTGGGACGTCCCAATGGTCAAGAAGAATATGGAACTGCGTCTGCCAATGAACAATATAGAAAACTGGCTTTTTGACTTGCTGTAAAATTTTCTCTGAAGTTCATTGACAGACGCAGCACCCGCCCCCTCTATTTCTGAGTGGGATGGGGTTTTTTCTTTTAAACACTGCTTGCAACAAAACTGAATCCTATAGCAGAGTGAGTGGGTGTATGCCCCATAGGCGTGGTAAAGATTTTTCCTGCCTAGTGTCCTACTCCTGTTGGGGGCAGCATAACCCCTTGGTCAAGAAGAATATGGAGCTGCGTATGTCAATGAACTTCAGAGAAAAGGATGTTACGGTAAGTCAAAAATACAGTTTTTAGCAAACTGAAATGACACAACAGCTGAATTCTAGCATTAAGGTCATCTGATAGGCTTGCTTTACTGGGTGCTCATAGGAGAGAACCTAATTCCCTGCTGTGTTTATCATTAAACATAATTTTATTTCTGTTCCACATTCAAGACACATTTCAGGAGCTAGCAATTCTGTCTTTTATTCTTTTTATTTGAATAACCTTTACACATTCTTTCTTACAAGATTTCCCTATATAATATTAAGCAAAACATATTTGGTATATTTATTTCCTTTTATTTTTATTGTTATTCGCAATGATCACCAACTATAGTAGTTTAGTATGTAAGAGAACCAATTATCCTAGCAACATAAGGAAATTGTTAATTAATTCACACATGATATTTTCATATATTAGCACCCCTTTAAGCTGCAGTAGTGGTAGCCAGCCTTATGGTGGAGTTTAAGGTACTCACCAGTCAAAGTTGAAAACGGAGTGTTTACGCGTGGCCTGGAGCTTTTGTTTTAGATCTAGAAATCGCTCAGAAGCTATAAATGACACAGAGCACTTCTCCCCCTATTGCTTAAAATTATTTAGATCCTGAGCTTTTGTTAGTCTGGGTATTCTCAACTCTGCCCATTACATGCTTGCCAAGCAGCACAATTGAGAAACTGACTGGATGTGGCTGCAATGAATTAAATCTTCAGCAATGCACATAAAGGTATTTTCATATTTTTAGTAAGGTTGTAATGTTTCATGGATAGCATTTACAGTTCACTGATTCGTTTTACTTGTTGCCTGAAGTAGCACAGATGCAACCTAAATGTATGCTGACTTACACATAGCTGTTGAGGCTTTTTGCTCCATTTTTAGTTTAAGGTATAAAAAGCATGCCTTCTAGGAAATTGCTGTGTGCAGGTTGAGTGGCTGAAGAGTTATGTCATATTTGTGCTGTATTCCAGCAATTCAGAATCTGAAGTTGTCCGCTGGTGCATACAAATTATTTGCATGGCTATGCCCATTGTCCTTCAAAAAGTGCATCTAAAGCTAAAGTTTTATTTTTTTAGTTTTGGAAGTCATGAAAAAAAAAACACCAAGGTTTTTTTTTTTTTTTTTTTTTTTTTTTTTTTGCTGTATGCTTTCCCAAGATTTGCCTTCTCTGTGTCATGGCGACCATTGCCACCATGGCCAGAAATAATTATCAATCCAAAATTTCCCCAATCATCACCATTACAACCACTTGAGATGATTGATTCATCCCTCTACAAGAAACACAGACCAAACTCAATAAAATCCCCTCTCACCTCCCCTTACCTCTGTTTTGTTTGTGTTTTTTAGGCCCCTTTCACACTTGTGGGACTCCATAGACCTTAACATTACACAGGCATTGCTTCAAGACGCCTGACTCTTCGGTTGCACAAGTGTGAAAGGGGCCTCACTGTCCAGGAGTATACCAACATTTTATTTATTTTTTGTTGAGCCAGTTGCTCTACCTCTGGTCCTGTACTCGCTGTTGCCTGCTTGGGGATTCAAAAAGGATACAGTGCCTTGCAAAAGTATTCGGCCCCCTTGAACTTTTCGACCTTTTGCCACATTTCAGGCTTCAAACATAAAGATATAAAACTGTAATTTTTTTGTGAAGAATCAACAAGTGGGACACAATCATGAAGTGGAACGAAATTTATTGGATATTTCAAACTTTTTTAACACATTAAAAAACTGAAAAATAGGGCGTGCAATAATATTCAGCCCCCTTAAGTTAATACTTTGTATCGCCACCTTTTGCTGCGATTACAGCTGTAAGTCGCTTAGGGGAATGTCTCTATCAGTTTTGCACATCGAGAGACTGAAATTTTTGCCCATTCCTCCTTGCAAAACAGCTCAAGCTCAGTAAGGTTCGATGGAGAGCGTTTGTGAACAGCAGGTTTGAGTTCTTTCCACAGATTCTCGATTGGATACAGGTCTGGACTTTGACTTGGCCATTCTAACACCTGGATATGTTTATTTGTGAACCATTCCATTGTAGATTTTGCTTTATGTTTTGGATCATTGTCTTGTTGGAAGACAAATCTCCGCCCCAGTCTCAGGTCTTTTGCAGACTCCATCAGGTTTTCTTCCAGAATGGTCCTGTATTTGGCTCCATCCATCTTCCCTTCAATTTTAACCATCTTCCCTGTCCCTGCTGAAGAAAAGCGGGCCCAAACCATGATGCTACCACACCATGTTTGACAGTGGGGATGGTGTGTTCAGGGTGATGAGCTGTGTTGCTTTTACGCCAAACATAACATTTTGCATTGTTGCCAAAAAGTTTGATTTTGGTTTCATGACCAGAGCACCTTCTTCCACATGTTTGGTGTGTCTCCCAGGTGGCTTGTGGCAAACTTTAAACAACACTTTTTATGGATATCTTTAAGAAATGGCTTTCTTCTTTCCACTCTTCCATAAAGGCCAGATTTGTGCAGTATACGACTGATTGTTGTCCTATGGACAGAGTCTCCCACCTCAGCTGTAGATCTCTGCAGTTCATCCAGAGTGACCATGAGCCTCTTGGCTGCATCTCTGATCAGTCTTCTCCTTGTATGAGCTGAAAGTTTAGAGGCCAGGTCTTCGTAGATTTGCAGTGGTCTGATACTCCTTCCATTTCAATATTATCGCTTGCACAGTGCTCCTTGGGATGTTTAAAGCTTGGGAAATCTTTTTGTATCCAAATCTGGCTTTAAACTTCTCCACAACAGTATCTCGGACCTGCCTGGTGTGTTCCTTGTTCTTCATGATGCTCTCTGCGCTTTAAACGGACCTCTGAGACTATCACAGTGCAGGTGCATTTATACGGAGACTTGATTACACACAAGTGGATTCTATTTATCATCATTAGTCATTTGGGTCAATCTTGGATCATTCAGAGATCCTCACTGAACTTCTGGAGAGAGTTTGCTGCACTGAAAGTAAAGGGGCTGAATAATTTTGAACGCCCAATTTTTCAGTTTTTTATTTGTTAACAAAGTTTGAAATATCCAATAAATTTCGTTCCACTTCATGATTGTGTCCCACTTGTTGATTCTTCACAAAAAATTACAGTTTTATATCTTTGTTTGAAGCCTGAAATGTGGCAAAAGGTTGCAAAGTTCAAGGGGGCTGAATACTTTCGCAAGGCACTGTATATTCCTCTTCTTTGGCCGGTAATGCCTATGACCTAATCATGCCCAAAAAGGGGATTACTTAGATGACTCTTGAAGCCCCCAGCTTTTGATTCTGTGTCTGGGTTGCCTCCTCCAGTGTCAATTGGTTTGTAGTCTCTCAAAAGTGGCTAATGCCTATTTTCTTTTTGATTCGGACATGATATCACTTCCACTTGCGCTGAATGGGACACTACATTATTTTCGGTGCATGCCGGTGGCTCCAGGGGTCTGACATCATTATCGAATCCGGTCAGCAGTTCCGGGGGTAGATCTGTCACTGCGTTACTCTGACATAATTTCCGCTTAATCTCATTTCAGGGTCCATGCAGCTCGGCAGAGTTTTTAGAGGCTTGCAGCCATATTTTGAAAACCTGCTGAGCTGAGAAAAATCGCCAGGTAGTGGCTCTTTTTGGTAATTGTCCCGGTTTCTACTTTGGAATGTTTTCAGGGTTTTTACTCAAACCTGTTTACAGTTCTCAGGAAGGAAGGCAAGGTGCGTCCAATCCGGGACCTCAAGCGCTGAACTGCTTTGTGTGGTTGCCGAAGTTCAGGATGTAGTCCATTCGCATGGTGGTGGCATTCCTGCATTGGGAATTTTCTTGCCTCTATCGACATCAAGGATGCTTACTTTCACATTCCAATATGTGCCGGTCACCAGCGCTTTCTCCTCTTTGCCACGGGAGAGGAGGATTATCAGTTTGTGGAGTTACCCTTTGGTCTCGCCTTTGCTCCTCGGGTCTTCACAAAAGTGTTAGCCCTGGTGCTAGTATTGTTACGCCAACGGTAAGTCTGCTCTGGTTTTGTCCACAAAGCTGGACTATCTGGTTTTGTCCACAAAGCTGGACTATCTGGTTTTGTCCACAAAGCTGGACTATCTGGGCCTGACTCTGGATTCGGCCTTAGCCAGAGTGCTCCTTCCTCTGGCAAACTCCAGAAATTGCAGGCTGCAATTCGTCTCTTGCTGTCCAGCAAATGGTCATCCCTCCGGACTTGCATGCGGGTGGTTGGCCTGATGGTGTCTACCTTTGAGGCGGTTCCGTTTGCACAGTTCCATACGAGGTCCCTGCAAAGGGAGATTCTAGCCAAATGGGACAAGACTCCACAGTCTTTGGACAGTGAGATCCAGCTGAGCAATGGGAACAAAGGAGTCCCTGATATGGTGGCTTCGTTCTCTAGCCCTTTAGCTGGGCAAATTCTTCCTCCTCTTGTATTGGACAGTGGTCACCACGGATGCCAGCCTGTCTGGCTGGGGAGGCATCCTCGGCAAAAATTCTGCTCAGGGGATCTGGACACTAGAAGAGTCCAGACTACCGATCAATATCTTGGAACTCCTAGTGATAAGACTGTGTCTGGACCATTGAACAGATCATCTTCAGGGATGCAGTGCGCATTCAATTGGACAATGCCACGGCCGTGGCTTATGTCAATCACCAGGGGGGGCACAAGAAGTGTCCTGGTGGCTCTGGAGGATTCCCTTGCTTACACGGTCTCAGAAGGTGGCTTTTCTGGTTATGAAGATCAGAAGCGGTGTCAGTCCATGAACGAAAGAGAAAATGGGATTTTGGACTTACCTTAAGTGATCCATTATCCATTTCTCTGATGTTTATTGACGAACACAGCTGCCACTCCTCTGTGGAGTTGTAATTCTTCTGACCCTGCTTGTAAATAAACCTATAGCAGGGAGAGGGAGTATACCCTCAGGGACTGCCCATAGGCATAGTCAGATTATTTTTCTGCTTAGTGTCCTGCTCCTGTAGGGGCAATATAACCCAATGGGTATGAAGATCCGGGGCTGTGTCTGTCAATGAACATCAGAGAAATGGATTTTACAGTACGTCAAAAATCCAATTTTTCTGCCTCTAAATTCCCCTGCCTCTAAACTTTTATGTGTACATACAGGGACACTTTGGTTAACATTGAGGGGCGTTTAGAGGCAAAAAAAAAAGGCTCAAACTCCCGTAAAAGCAGCATTTTTAAGCTCAAATGTGCATGAGGCCTAAGTGGGTTTTTTTTCACCTTGAAAAGATTTGCTAAATCTTTGTTTGTTTTTTGTTTTTTTTTTGGCGGGGAAAAGGGGGACAGACTTGAGAAGAATAAATACTTTTGACACGTTTTTATTACTTTTGTGGTGATCTAGCCTCCCTTCTTGTTCCTATGACAGCAGAAAAAGAAATAGGAAGAGCAGCATTAAGATTAACCCAAATAAGGTTCTAACTTTCATTATTTTACTGGAAAAAAAAGTATTTTTTTTGCAGTTTGTTTCTCTATTGTAAAGATTTCTCATCGCTTTTCTCATCTTTCAAAGCTTCTGAAACATTGCATGGTTAGGATTCAGGACAGGGTGACTACAATTAAAGCTCTCCCTACTTACAAAACATTTTCCTCAATATTTTACAGATTTGAGTGAATCCATTATCCCCAGATGGTGTTTTGAAGTCGGTGCTACATACCTACATGGTTATGACAGAGAAGGCAATAAACTGTGTAAGTGGAACACCTGTTATATGTACTTTTATTGTATCATGACCCATAATAAAGTTATTTGTTTAATTGGACTTTGTGAATTCATTGCACAGATTTTCCTCAGTGAAAATCTGTTTGGCTTGGAACTGTGATAATAAATTTGATATACCTGTGTGCGAGAAGGGCGTAGATTACTGTATTATGCAGTACACTACTAAAGCATAGTAATAATAATAATCATACATCAGCAAATCTGGGAGAAGCTGTGATTTTTCTTTGGGACTGCTTTAATCACTGGATGTGAAAGTGTTATAAGTGATCACAATAGCTTGGTTGTGATGTTTCATATTTCTCCCATCTAACATTTCTTTATTAAGATCTATAGTTCTCCTTTGGCTCTTGTCTGCTCTTGGTTGTTAGTATGCAATTTGAATAGGGTTGTAGGCGCTTTCCTTCCCCTGACAGTCAAAATCAGAACGTGACATAACCACTAGGCCTCTCTGCCTTGTTCAATCAGAGAATGTTTTGTATTCATTCAGAAAATGCAAAGCATTCTCCGAATGGCACGTGTGCTAAGAGGCTGACCTATTGTGTTGAGAAAGCTGCAGACCAGGCATTCAGCATGGAACCCAGAAGCAAGTGGAGATCATTGGAGTCTACTTCAGAGATTTCAAGCTTCCAGAAGCACTGATCAAGTATGGTAAATACTGTACACAGTTACATTTGTCCAATCAATGGCTGTTTAAGATTGCCCTTGCCCCTTTCCTTTTTTTTTTTTTTTGGCTAAACCAAAAAACATACCGTAATACATACATGTTTGTACTTCTCCTCCACAGTATCATTTGTGTCTGCCATTATTGGCTGTCTACCCTTTCCTAGCTATGGATGCCAGCTCACTATGGACATACTTAAAACACGTCTTGCACCAGTCATACATGTATAGCTCCATGAGCTGAACGAGAGAAATCTAATTCTAAAAAATTTTCTAAGTCTCTCCCTTGCCAGCTATTGTATTCTGACAGCCAGCACCAGAATACCCAAACAATTATTGCATCTGATTGGATGTAGTCACTATTTAGCCAACATTTTTCCACCCGGCTTGAATTTCAGCCTTTTCAGCAGGACTCAAACAAAAAAATAAAGCTGTCAATGGCATTCTTAAAGGTGAAGTTTAGCTATTTCTCTTTCATTGACGGACACAGCTCCTGATCTTCTTAATCATTGGCTTATATTGCCCAGTACAGGAGTAGGACACTAGGCGGAAAAAAAGTCTGGCTACGCCTATGGGCAGTCACAGGGAGTATACTCCCTCTCTCTGCTATAGGTACTCAGTTTTTTTCTGCCTAGTCAGGAGTAAAGACCTAGTTCCTTGCTGGGATCTTTGGTTCTGACAACATTTTTTAGATAGAAATTTTTTTTCCTTCTCGATTTTTCCTGTTAGAACTGCCGGACTGGGCGACGGGATAAATAAGCTAGATCCAGTGGTCACCCAAGTCTGGCCAGCGAGCACGCTCAGGCCTCAGCTCCGCGCTAGTTCAGCCGCGACATAGCTCTATTGGACGGGCCTGGCCCTGTGAGTTAAATGTCTCGCAAGGTCACATACGACCTGGCCTCAGCCTGAGTCGCAGCGTTCCTTCGCTCCTTCAATAAAGAGGATCTGTCTTGAGCAGTGCCAACCTGGTTCCTGGTATGGTGAGTAGCTGTCCCTCTCCCTCTTCCCCTGGAGGGTTTTGCGGTGGACGTGGGCATCTCCTTGGGGACGGTCGGACCTCAGAGTTCCCCTCCTTCCCACAGCCCCCCCCCTGTCCTGGCAATTTTTTCTTTTTAGATATAATTTCTCTTACGTCCTCTGACAGACGCAGCCATTTCATAGTTTCCTCACAAATGGGTAATGCGCTACCTACAGGAGTAGACTAGGCAGTGAAACTATTTAGAAAAACGTTTCACTAAACACACCTTTAGGGGCTGTCCCCTTAGACATTACCCCAGCCACATCCAGCTTACTAATCAGTTTCTTGCTGCCTAGTGTAAGGAGTAGGACCTAGGTTCCCCTGCTGGGACTCCGGTCTCAGTTTTTTATTTTCTTTGAGAAATGTTTCTGTTTATTTTTCTTTACTCACGATCGCTAGCTAGTGTCAGGGGGATCCTCCTGGTGAACTACAAGCGACAGCCGGGCTGAGGTTTTGCACTGGATAATCTAGATCCTTATGGTCTCCCAGCCTGATCAACGAGCATGCGCAGGTTGTGGTCCGCCCAGGCCTCGCCACAATGGTGCCCTGACGGATGGGGATGACCCTGCGAACAGAAATTTTCACCTGGAACGCCCTGGCTGCAGCGTACCCTTCTTGGCTGGCAGCACCCCCACTCAGGGTGGGAGGCAAGCTGCGTCGGAGAGGAGCCCGCGGTCAATGGTATGGTGAGTGATACTGCCCCCCTGTGTCCCTGGGACAATCATGAAGGGCGGATCTGAGCCCACTCCTGGGGATGTCAGAGCTGCGGTCTCTGTAAGATCACCCTGGCCTGTCGGGACAGGTCCTGCCTTCCCTGCTCCTAATGGGGGCGCTATGGCAGCGTTTATCACCCGGGGGGGTCTATGACTACTACCTTGTCCCTGGGGTGGGTTCCCACGGTGGCCTCGTTTTCCCTGGGCTCCTGATCGTCGGTGCTGTGTTCGGCTGCCATTTTGGCTAGCAGCCATTTCTACCTTGCTGTGTGCTTTGGCGCCATTTTCGGGCGCCATCTTGGATGTGGGCTGGCCGCCTTGTATGGGCAGCAGCCATTTTCCCCGTGCTTCTCCTATTCTTTATTATGGCACCATTTTCTTGTGGCTCAGGGGGAGTTCGGCCTCTAGTGATCTGAGGTCACTTCCTCCCAGGAGTTCTTTCACTTTCTGCAGACAGCGTGGGAAGAGCTGCTCATCCTGTTTCTCTGGTCACAGTAAGGGGGTTTTTTTAGTCCTTTTGGGCATTTTTCAGGCACATTTAGCTTTTATCAGTGGGTTTGCAAGCTAAAGGGGGAACTCCAGCAGTAGTGCGATTTGGCGGTGTGGACAGCTAGCGTGGATTTAAAGGGCCAATGTACCTTTTTTTGTTATTTTACAAAAATGGAATCCCAGAGTGGAAATTTCCCCGCTGACCTTGTGTGTGCATCCGGGTCATCAGAATCCGCTTCCCTAGCATCCCTGTCTGCGACCATTGAAGCTCTGGCGTCAAAAATTGATCTGGTCATGTCACAAGTTCCTCTTAAAAAAACGGCTGATGCCCTCTCAATCTTATGATTCTGAGCCTGAAGTGGTTGCCACAGACACTAACCTCCCTTGAGGGATCCCTCTCCTCACATTCGGACGGCGAGGAGGAGTACTCCTCGGCTGCAGCGCGGGACTGCGCTTTGGTAGAAGCACTGATTCGCTCTGTTCGGGAGACTTTGCATATTGATGATGAGCCCACAGAGTCAGGAAGGCGGGTTGTTTTTGGCTCCTGCAAAGCTCAGAAGTCGGGTCAGGTTTTCCCTTGCCCCAAGGAGTTTCACAAGACCGTGAACGAGCAGTGGCAGCGCATTAAGCACATGCTGGCAGTGCCTAAGCTTTTTCGCCGCTACCCTTTTGCAGACTCCGTTTCCAATCGTTGGACAGTGTCACCTAAGGTGGATTACACTGTGTCCCGGCTGAACAATTCCACGGTGGTTCCAGTGGAAGACTCCCTGGTGTTTAATGACCCAGTGGACAGGTGCCTGGAATCTTTTTCCCGCCACCAACACTTGGTGGCTGGCTCGCTCCTCAAGCCTGTGTTCGCTTCCGTGCTTGTCTCTGACGGTCACGGAATGGATCAAGGTGCTTAAGAGCAACCTGCTGGTGGAGTCAGTTCCCCTCCGACTCTCATCGAGCTTACAGATCAAATGGCCCAGGCCATGGTGTATCTGTGTGACGCGGCCTTGGACAAGGCTCCCCTGGTCGCAAGATTGTCTGCGGTGGTGATTGCAATTCGCCGCATGGTCTGGCTGAAGAGCTGGTCGGCGCACCAGGCCTCTAAGAAGACTGTGTCTGATCTTCCCTTTTTGGGGTAACGCCTGTTTGGTGACTCCTTGGGATGAAATGATCAAGGGTCTCACGGGGGGGGGGGGGTGTGGTAAGAGTACTCTTCTGCCCCAGTCCACGAAGGGTAAGGCACCCCCTTCAAGGCTCACCGGGGGCTTTTTCGTGCCGTGCCTCAGGGGCGCAGGAAAAAGGTAAACCGTTCAAGCCTCCCGCGGCGACAAGAAGGCTTGGACAGGTAAGCCCAAGGCCAGTCAGTCCAGTGCTGTGGCCAAGTTTTCCTCTGCATGAAGGGGTGCCCTCACCCGGCTCAGGGGTGGGGGGGGGCATCTGCATTACTTTCAGGAACCCTGGAGGTCTCTAATTAAAGACAAATGGGTTCACAAATTTATTCGTACAGGGTACAAGATTGAATATCAGTCTTACCCAGCAGACAGGTTCTTTGCATCAAATCTCTGTCCCCGGATTGTTTAAGGGATCTCAATGGGGCTGTGCAAGATCTTCTCCCACTGGGTGTTATTGTCTCGGTTCCTCAGCAGGACAGGTTTCGAGGTTATTACTCAAATCTGTTCACGGTGCCCAGGAAAGAGGGCAAAGTTCCAGATGGAATCCGTCCGGTCGGTGGTGACTTTGTTAAATCAAGGGGATTTTCTGCCTCCATCGATCTAAAGGATGCGTACCTGCACATCCCTATCTACGAAGGTCACCAGCGGTTTCTCTGCTTAGCAGTAGCGGAGGAACATTTTCAATTTGTGGCGTTACCCTTTGGTCTAGCTTTGGCTCCCAGGGTCTTCTCCAAAGTTTTAGCCCCAGTGCTGGCTCTACTGCGCAAGAAGGGGATTGCGGTCCTGGGTTATCTGGACGATCTCCTGTTATGGGCAGGTTCGTGTGCCACTCTGTCGGGCGATCAGACAGTAACCGTTCAGACGCTCCAGGAGTTCGGGTGGACCATCAACGTTCAGAGGTCGGCACTGACCCCGTCAGTACGTCTGACTTATCTGGGCATGGTCTTGGACTCCGCTCAAGCGGAAGTTTTCCTCCTGACCTTGCAGGGCGAGATCAGAGCCCTTTGGGATCTCTCCTCCCTGCGGACCTGCAAGAGGTCCCTGGGGCTGTTGGTTTTAGGCGATCCCGTTTGCCCAGTTTCACACAAGGACTCTGCAAGCAGAGATTCTTGCCAAATGGAACAAGGACCCTCAGTCCTTGGACAGACTGATTTGTTTGAGCCGTCTCACGGGGTCGGAGCTGTCGTGGTGGCTTCTGTTGCCCACTCTGTGCCGGGGCAAGTCCTTTCTGCCGCTGTTGTGGACGGTGATCACCACGAATGCCAGCCTGACGGGCTGGGGTGGAGTACTGGGCACTCTTTGTGCCCAAGGTGTGTGGTCAAGGGAGGAATCTTCCTTGCCGATTAAATGTCCTGCAGCTCAGGGCAATCAAGCTCTGCCTGCTCCATTGGGCGCCTCGGTTACACGATCACCCGGTTCGGGTTCAAATCAACAATGCCACGGCTGTGGCTTACATCAATCACCAAGTGGGCACCAGGAGTGCCCAGGCGGCCAGGGAAGTGGCCGAGATCCTGACTTGGGCCGAGGCGCACGTTCCAGCTCTTTCTGCTGTTCACATTCCTGGAGTGGAGAACTGGCAGGCTGACTATCTAAATCGTCAGTCCTTGGATCAGGGAGAATTGTCCCTGCATCCGGAGGTGTTTCGTCTCCCTGTGTGCCCGGTGGGGGACACCGGACGTGGGTCTGTTCGCGCCCCATCTCAACAGAAAATTTGAGAGGTTCGTAGCCAGGGCTCGAGATCCTCTGGCGGATGACACGGACGCGTTGGTGGTGCCTTGGCGCCAGTATCGGCTGATTTAGGCATTTCCCCCAATTCAACTGTTGTCCAAGTTCCTCCGCAGACTGGCGTTGGAACAGGTGCAGGTAATTCTGGTGGCCCCAGACTGGCCTCCCTGGTCTTGGTACGCGGACCTCCTAAAGATGGTCGTCGAGCCTCCTTGGCGGCTACCTCTAAAGGAAGATCTGCTATCTCAAGACCGATCTTCCATCCTGCTTTATGGTCTGTCTCTTGCTTTAACGGCATGGCTGTTGAAGGCCAGGTGTTGAGAGACAGAGGTCTCTCGGATGTCGTTGTTCCTACCTTGTTGAAAGGCTCGAAAGGCTACCTCCAGGAAGATTTACCATCGTACCTGGAAGGCGTACATTGCCTGATGTGAGTCGCAAGGGTTACATCCTCGCTCCTTTTCAGTGGCAAGGGTATTGGCCTTCTTGCAGAAAGGTGTGGAGCAGTGTTTGGCTTTGGGCACGCTTAAAGGTCAGGTGTCGGCCTTAGCCATTCATTTCCAGCATCCCTTGGCTACTAATTCCTTGATTCACACCTTTTGTTCAAGGGGTGCGTCATATGGTTCCTCCACGGCGATCCCCCTTGCCTCCTTGGGAATCTGAATTTGGTTTTGTCCATTCTGCAGCGACCTCCCTTTGAAAATATCAGAGAGATCTCTCTGCCTTTGTTGTCTCAGAAGGTAGCCTTTCTGGTGGCTGTCACCTCTGCTCGCAGGGTGTCTGAGTTTGCGGCGCTGTCTTGCCGTTCACCTTCTCTGGTCGTTCATAGGGATAAGGTTGTTCTGCGACCCAACCAATCTTTTCTTACTAAGGTGGTGTCTGCTTTCCACCTCCAATGAAGATATTGTGTTGCAGTCGCTTTGTGCTAAGCCCAAACATCCCAAGGAATTTGCTCTACATTCTCTGGATGTGGTCCAGGCAATCAGGGTTTACCTGTCTACAGAATTTTTTCAGACGTCTGATTCCCTGTTTGCCCTTCCTGAGGGACCTCGTAAGGGTTCAGCTGCGTCCGCTGCAATAATTTCGAAATGGATCAGACAGACGGTTGTTTGCTTATTCACTTATTCAGGCCTATTCACTGAAGGGGCAGGTTCCTCCTTTCCCTGTGAGGGCACATTCTACTAGAGCTCTGAGTGCCTCTTGGGCCTTTCGCCATCAGGCTTCTGTAGCTCAGGTGTGTAATTCTACAAGATTGACTTGATGGCATCTTCGGATGCTTCCTTTGGCCGCAAAGTTTTTCAGGCTGCTGTTTGCTGAAGAGACAGTTTTCTCTAGTGTCTGGCGGACACTACCGATGCGCTGGTGGCCCCATAGGGTCAGTATTGTCTGATTTACGCCTTCCCTCCTCTCAAGCTTCTGCCAAAACTTCTATGCAGAATCGAGGCAGAAGGGATTCTGGTCATCTTAGTGGCCCCGGACTGGCCTCGCCGGGCTTGGTATGCCGATCTGGTGCAGCTGGTCGCTGACGTTCCTTGGAAGCTTCCTCTCAGGGAGGATTTGCTGTCCCAAGGACCAATCTTCTATCCTGCTTTACAGTATCTGGCTTTGACGGCTTGGCTGTTGAATGCCAGGTGCTGATTGTTAGAGGTTTGTCTGAGTTTGTGATTCCAATGCTGTTGAAAGTTAGGAAATCTACTTGAGCCTCTTGAGGTTCATCTTCACTCTTTTTTCGGTGGCTCGGATCTTGACCTTCCTTCAATGTGGGGTTTGAGCAGAAACTGGCCTTGGGTACTATCAAGGGTCAGGTGTTGGCCTTAGCGTTTTTTTTTTTTTTTCTTTTAATGGTCCTTGGTGTGTACTTTTCTTCGGGGAGTTAGGCACTTGATCCCTCCAGTGTGGTCTCTGTTGACGTCTTGGGCCCTCAATTTTGTGCTCTGTCTTACAGAAGCCTACTTTTGACAATCTTCGGGAGATTCCCCTGGTTACGCTGTCCCAGAAGGAGGCCTTTTTGCAGGTTTTGACCACTGCGTGCATGGTGTGGGAATTGGCGGCATTATCCTGTCGTTCACCTTACTTGTTGGTCCAGAGATAAGGTGGTTCCTCGCCCCTGTCTTTCATTCCTTGGTTGTCTCGGATTTATATTTGAATGAAGACATTGTGTTGCCTTCTCTGTGTCCCAGGTCAAAACATCTGAAGCAAATTGCCTTGCATGCCTTGGATGTGGTCTGGGCAATTAGGGTGTGTCTGGCAGCTACGGAATCTTTTAGAAAGTCAGACTCACTATTTGTGCTCACTAATGGGCTTCGGAATGGATTACCACTTCCTCTGCGACCATTTTCAGATGGATAAGACAGACGGTCCTTCAGACCTATTCCATCAAGGGTCAGGTTCCTCCTTTCCCTGTCAAGGTGCACTCTACTCAGTTGCTCAGTGCCTCCTGGGCCTACCGTCATCAGGCGTCAGTGACGCAGGTTTGCAAGGCAGCCACCTGGTCATCGGTACACACTTTCACAAAGTTCTATAAAGTGGATGTGTTGGTTTTGCATGCTGCTGTTAGAGGACCTGATTCACTTTGGGGGTGTATTGTTTCCAGTTGTTTTGGTTGAGCTCCTGTTTACCTGGTTGGCCAAAGTTAGTCTTGGGAATTTATTTTTCGCTGTTTCCACCCCTCATGTTTAACACTGCTTTGGGACGTCCCAATGGTTAAGAAGATCAGGAGCTGTCAGTCAATGAACGAAAGAGAACATGGGATTTTTGACTTACTGTAAAATCCATTTCTCTGATGTTCATTGACGGACACTGCACCCACTCCTCTGTGGAGTTGTAATTCTTCTGATACTGCTTTTAACAAAACAGAGTACCTATAGTAGAGAGAGGGAGTATACCCCCTGGGACTCCCCATAGGCGTAACCAGACTTTTTTTTCACCTAGTGTCCTACTCCTGTAGGGGGCAGTATAACCCAATGGTTAAGATGATCAGGAGCTGTGTCTGTCCGTCAATGAACATCAGAGAAATTGATTTTACGGTATGTCAAAAATCCAATTTTTGGTGAGAAACTCAAAATAGGAACACATCTAAAGGGATGCAGGCCCCACAGATTTCCTCATTAGTGCTCTGCAGCTGAACAGCCGATTGATAATTATAAAACCACTCCTATTAGACCCACTCAGCACAGAGGAACAAACCGTGATTTCTTCAGAATAAAAAGGTAGGAATCTGCAACGAATGTTGTTATCCTTGCAATGTACATAGATCACCCAAAGGGGAATGTTTTTTTTTTTCTCCACATAAGTAGAGTTACACTTTAATTAACAAAATGGAAAGTAAATGAACAGAAGAGAAATCCAAATCAATATTCGGTGTGAGCACCCTTTGTCTTCAAAACCATCATTTTTTCTAGGTACACTTGCACACAGATTTTGAAGGCGCTCGGCAGATAGGTTGTTCCAAACATTTTAGAGAACTATCCTTTAGATCTTCTGTGGATGTAGACTGCCTCAAATCCTTCTGTCTCTTCATACAATCCTAGACAAACTCGATTTTGAGATCAGGGCTCTGTAGGGGCTAAACCTTCACTTCCAGGACTCTTTGTAATTCTTTACACTGAAGATGGTTCTTAATGACATTGGCTATATGTTTGGGGTCGTTTGTCCTGCTGCAGAATAATCTTGGGGCCAATCGCACTCCTCCCTGATTGTATGACATAATGGATACCGTATTTTTCGCCGTATAAGACGCACCGGCATATAAGACGCACCCAATTTTAAAGGAGGAAAATCTAGAAAAAAAAGATTCTGAACCAAATACTGCAGTAAAATATTTTATATCAACAGGTGATGGGATAGGCATGGCACAGGTGATGGTATAGGCATGGTACAGGCATGGCACAGGTGAGGGTATAGGCATGGCACAGGTGAGGGTATAGGCATGGCACAGGTGATGGTATAGGCATGGCACAGGTGAGGGTATAGGCATGGCACAGGTGATGGTACAGGCATGGCACAGGTGATGGTTTAGGCATGGCACAGGTGATGTTTTAGGCATGGCACAGGTGATGTTTTAGGCATGGCACAGATGATGGTACAGGCATGGCACAGGTCTGCTTCAATCACTTACCTGCTTTCCTGTGCTGCCTGCAAGACGTCCACGGCGCTGCTCCTCTCCTCTCGTCCTCTTCTTCTGACGGCGGCGGGATTCTGGGAACCGTCCATGGCGCTGCTCCTCTCGTCCTCTTCTGTCTTCTTTGACGGCGGCTCTCTCGGTCTTATAATCGGTCCGGCGGGAAGTAGATCGGGCGGTGACGATGCGTGACTGACGCACGCGCCGGCACCGCCCCCATTGCGACGTCACCAGGCAAAATGTGTATTTGTCGTTTAAGACGCACCATCTTTTCCCCCCCAGTTTTGGGGAAGAAAAAGTGCGTCTTATACGGCGAAAAATACGGTAAGTATCTGCCTGTAATTCTCAGCATTGATCCTGACCAACTCTCCAACACCATATGCAGAAATGCAGCCCCATACTTGCTGGGAACCGCCACAATGCTTCATTGTTGCCTGCAGACATTCATTATTGTACCGCTCTCCAACAAACTGCCTCCTGCTACAGCCAAATATTTCAAATTTTCACTCCTCTGTCCAAAACGCTTGCTGCCATTTTTCTGCACCCCTGTTACTATGTTTCTGTGCATAACAGCACCTTGAAAAAAGTGTTCATACCCCTTGAAATTTTCCACATTTTGTCATGTTACAATCAAAAACATAAATGTATTTTATTGTGATTTTATGTGATAGACCAACACAACGTGGCACATAATTGTAAAGTGGAAGGAAAATGATAAATGGTTTTCAAAATTTGTTACAAATATCTGAAAAGTGTTGAGTGCATTTATATTTAGCCCCCTTTACTGGAACTAATTGCCTTCAGAAGTCACCTAATTAGTAAATGGAGTCCACCTGTTTGTAGTTTAATCTCAGTAGAAATACAGCTGTTCTGTGAAGCCCCCAGAGGTTTGGTAGTGCACAAACCGCTTTATGAAGGCTAAGGAACACACCACATCGGTCAGGGATAAAGTTGTAAGGCAGTTTAAAGCCGGGTTAAGTTATAAAAAAAAAAAAAAAATTCCAAGCTTTGAACATCTCACGGAGCACTGTATGTAATGCATTATACGAAAATGGAAAGAGTATGGCATAACTACAAACCTACCAATACATGGCTGTCCACCTGGACTGACAGGCCAGGCAAGGAGAGCATTAATCGGAGAAGCAGCAAAGAGGCCCATGGTAACTCTGGAGGAGCTGCAGAGATCCACAGCTCATGTTGGAGAATCTGTCCACAGGACAACTATTAGTCGTGCACTCAAATCTGGCCTTTTTTTGGAAAAGTGGTAAGAAGAAAGCCATTGTTGAAAGAGCCATAAGAAGTCCTGTTTGCAAGAAGCCATGTGAGGGACACAGCAAACGTAGAAGAAGGTGCTCTGGTCAGATGGGACCAAAATTTACCATTTTTACCTAAAAGCAAAACGCTCTGTGTGGCGGAAAACTAACCCTGCACATCACCCTGAACACACCATCCCTACCGTGAAACATGGTGGTGGCAGCATCATAAAGTGGGGATGCTTTTCTTCAGCATGGACAGGGAATCTGGTCAGAGTTGATGGGAAGCTGGATGGAGCCAAATGCAGGGCAATCTTAGGAGAAAACCAGTTAGAGTCTGCAAAAGACTTGAAACTGGGGCAGAGGTTCACCTTCCAGCCAGACAATGACCCTAAACATATCGCCAGAGCTTCGATGGAATGGTTTAGATCAAAGCATATTCATGTGTTAGAATGGGCCAGTCAATACTCAGACTTAAATCCAATTGAGAATCTGTGGCAAGACTTGAAAATTGCTGTTCAGACGCTCTCCATCAAATCTGACAGAGCTTGAGCTATTTTGCAAAGAAGAATGGGCAAAAATGTCACTCTCTAGATGTGCAAAGCTGGCAGAGACCTACCAAAAAATACTTGCAGCTGAAATTGCAGCGAAAGGAGGTTCTACAAGGTATTGGCTGAATACAAATACACACCACGCTTTTCAGATATTTATTTGTAAAAGATTTTGAAAACCATTTATCATTTTCCTTCCACTTCACAATTATGTGCCACATTGTGTTGGTCTATCACATAAAAATACAATAACTTTTTTGATTGTAACATGGCAAAATGTTGAAAATTTCAAGGGGTATGAATACCTTTTCAAAGCACTGTAGAAGAAACACTTGGGGTGAGCTCTTCATTTATTTATTTTTTTATTTTTGTTGAGCCCACTGGGTTGAACGAAAAAAAAAACTGATATTGTGTACCAGGCTTTAGGCACTGGGAGCTCCCTCTAGATGAATCTACAAATCTATATATTTAATACAAAAAAAATGGAAGAATAAAAGCTGAAATAACTCAAAGTATGTGCTCACTAAAAATCCACTTTCTCTTGAATAAACCAAGGTCTTTGATTCATAATTGTGTTTCCCCGGTAAGCACACAGCCATTGTACAGAATTGTTGCTTCCATCACGATTGCACTCTGTGCTTGACTCTGGTTGACGCAAGATGCTTGAGGTCATTTAATTAGGGCATTTTATGGTTATCCTCTTGCTTGTAACGTTTTACGTTGTGCTTTTGTGTCGTGACTGAGATATAATGAATAACTAATTGTTGAACTTCTAGTATACCAGGGCCCACACTTTGTGTTCCGTTCAAATCCAAGGTCTGTAAACAGGCACACTTTATTTCCCCTGCATTTAACCTTCAGAAGAGTAATATGCTAATGCTTCACTAAGTGCAGAAGTCGTGTAAAGTTTCATTATAACACTCGTCTGTTCTGAAATAAACAATGGTCTCATGACTAGGCTGGGCCTTTTTCTATCAGTTCTTTGTTGTCCAGCAGTCAGTCATGTGAAATCGTGCTCAATGTGCCAGATACGAACACATTATCTGAAAAAAGCGGGGTTTGCTTCGGACTTAATATGTAGGGCATCCAAAAAATATGCAATGTTTAAAAAGCCATATGTTTAATCTGTGGTAACAAATACATAACCTATTCCAATGAGAACATACATATACTGTATTCACATACCGTATTTTCCGGCGTATAAGACGACTGGGCATTTTCATCTACTGGTAATACTTATACTTAGGTTACCTTGGAGATATTATACTCGGCGTATAAGACGACCCCCCATTTTTGGGGGATTTTTTTGAGGTTCAAAAGTAGTCTTATACGCCAGAAAATACAGTACATATCATGTAGCGAGACAACGTACAATTATAATAGAGTGGTACACCATATTAAAAGTAAGATGCATCCCAAAAGCCCTACGCGTTTTGGGAATAATATCACTTCTTCGGGGGAGGATGCATCATAGATCAGCAATAAAACGTATTGAAAAGGTACAACATTCTAGATCCAAACACTAAAAAGAGATAGTATCCAAGGGGAGCCATATGTTTAACCCCCCTTTTTTTCATTTTGATTCAGGGATGGAGATGTATTATACGTTTCATCTAAAGTCCCAAAACCCCCACTTTTTTTTTTTTTTTTTTCTTTTAGTAACACATCTGTTTTCTTTCTTATACTCGCATTTAAATGATAATATCCAGTTTGGATCTTCTCTCAAATGCCGGTGCTTCTTTTAATTCGTAGAAGAGAGATGGTTTTTATGAGTTCAAATTTCAACTATGTAGTGTCATGCTCTTCTCAGCTTACATAAATCTGGTCTAGACATCTTATTAATTGATCTTAAACTGAAAGAAATGAATATACTCGCTGAATCTACGCATTAACTGTACTGCTGACGGTACATCAAGCTGCATCTTGAAATGATAAGGTGAAGGTCTATGAAGGTTTATAGTGTTTAACTGCATTCTGAGAGATCAACACACAGCTAGTAATTACAAAAAAAGTCTACAATTCAAAAGCCAGACAGCACTATTAAAGTGGAACTGAAGTATGGAAGAACGGCCTAGAAAAGACGGTCAGAAAGCAAAAGACTAGTCACCAGTATTGACTGTGGTTTTTCTGCTGTTGTTTTTTTTTTCTCTACTCCTGCCTTATCATGCCTTTGTTTTGTTTTACACCGTGTTTCTGTGTTATGGCATTGATGAATGGAGAACCATACACCAACCTCTCATTCTCTGGAGTACTTTTTATTGAGCTATCCATTGTACAGTTGGTAATATGATGTGGCTGCCCAGAGGTCACCCCTCCTTAACGCATTTCACCAATAATGGCTTGATTACAACGATCTGTGTTGAGGCAGCCATCTTGGTCGAGGCAGGACTTTGCTTTCTCATGTCAGAGCTTCCTGTAAGAATAACAGTAAACAATAGTGACATCACCAAATCTAACTCCAAATATCCTGATTCTAGCAGTTAGATAAAACAGTACCTTGGATTACACACTGCAGATATACAGGTAGGAGGCTGTAGGCACAGGAGTGCCTAGACACATTTCATACCTGGAAGTGCACTGCTGTTTATCAGAAATTCAGTGCAAAAGGTACTTTTTTTTGGTCACTGTTTAAGGATAATTACTATTTCTAGCTGTTCCTGAAAACACAATCTTTACTTTTGTTTTCGGATCCACTTTAACATTGTTTAGTAATTACCTTGTAGATTAATCCAACTGCCCATTACTAAATAACTTAATTTGCTTTCTGAGGGTTACAGTTATTGGAACTAAACTGTATCTGAGCACCACAAACTAAAAACATTTCGCTATCGTTCATTGAGGAGACTGTCGCGGTCTCTGTTCTTCATAACAGTAGGGTCATACTGCCCCCTACAGGAATAGAACACTAGGCATAAAACAAGTTCTGGCTACGCCTATGGGCTGTCCCAGGGGGTATACCCTCTCTCCCTGCTATAGGATGTCAGTTTAATCTGCTGAGTCAGGAGTGAGGACCTAGTTCTTTGCTGGGATCTCTAGTCTTGGCAAAAGTTTTTTTTTTTTTTTTTTTTTCTAGCTATTTTTTTCGCCAGATTTATTTCCTGTGAGATCTACAAGCAGCTATGACCTCGTGGTGGGACGTTTTAAAAAAAAAACGTTTTTTTTTTACTTTGCTGTGGGGTCCCCCTGGTGCAACATGGAACCTGCGGAATTTTCTTCCCCCATCTGACCCCCTCAAGGAGGCCACAGGGCCCTCCGGATCCCAGCTATCTATAGATGCACTGTCGGCGGTCTTGGAATCCTTTGTGTCTCGGGTGAAGGTGGCCTTTAAGGGGCGAAGTACCAAAAAATGCCCCCCACCTACCCCTGCCTCATCTGATGTGTCAGATTCTGAATTGGTAGGCACTACCCCTTTGAGGAGTCCTTGATTTAAAAGGTGGACCCTCTGATCTCCAGACTGAATAAAGCCACCATGATCCCAGTGGAGGATTCCCCATTCTTTAAGGATCCGGCGGATAGAAAGGTGGAGTCTGTGGCCCGCAATATGTGCTCCCTGACGGGGTCTGCGCTCAAACCAGTGTTTACTATTGCCCTTGTGTCACAAACTTTGACTGAATGTGCTAAGTTACTATGCCATGACCTGGAGGGGATTTAACTTCCCTCTGCCTTTGCGGAGCTGACGGACCAGTTGATTCAGGGGCTGAAATTTGTTTACGATTCGCTGGATGTGGTTCCACTATTGGCCCGACTGTCAGTTTCAGCAGTGGTCCTCTGGGGCAGTGTTAATTTTGGCAGCAAATTTCAATTTAGTTTTAGTCTTAGGACTAAAATGGCATTTTAGTTTTAGTCCTATTTTAGTCTTCTGCAAGTGTTTTAGGTTTAGTCGTATTTAGTCGACTAAAACTCCTGTATATTTTAGTCGACTAAAAGCCCTACATTTTAGTAGACTAAAACCCATTTTAGTCATCTATAATCAAATGGGTGTAGTTCAATTGTAATTTGTAATGCATTATTTAAGCATTTCTCTACAATTTCCAAACTCATTATATACTACTGCTGGTCCTGGAGTGAAAAATCTAATATGTTATTATTTATGGTTTGAGCATGCGCCAGTGTTAATTTTTGGCAGCAAATTTCGATTTAGTTTTAGTTATAGTCTTTTGACTAAAATGCCATTTTAGTTTTAGTCGTATTTTAGTCTTAAGACTAAAATGCCATTTTAGTTTTAGTCGTATTTTAGTCATCTGAATTGTGTTAGTCGACGAAAACGTTTTAGTCGGTTTTAGTCGACGAAATTAACACTGCTCTGGGGTATGCTTTGGCTAAAATGCTGGTCTGCGGATCAGACTTCTAAGAGGGCTTTGACTGATATACCTTTTCAGGGTGATTGCCTGTTTGGGGCTACCCTTGATGACATTATCAAAGGTCTTACAGGGGGTAAGAGTACTTTTCTCCCACAGGCTAACAAGGGTAAGGACTCTCGTCGTGGACTGGGTCCCTTCTTTTCAGCACATAAGAAGTTTTTTTCGTCCCTCAGGGGCGAGTGATAAAGGAATAAAGTCCTTCAAGGCCTCCCTGAGTGGCTCCTAGCGACTCTGGTATGGAAAACAGAAATCTGGTTTCTCCAGACCTGCAGATAAGGCCCCTTCGGCCTGAAAGTGTGCCCTCACCCGTATCTGGGGTGGGGGAATGTCTTTCCCCTTTTCCGGATCTGTGGCTATCCCGGCTACAACGATCTGCTTCTCCGTGCGGAGTCTCCCACGGCGCTGGTGACAAACTTGGAGATCGCCACGAGAACTCTGGAGGAGTTTGGGTGGATTGTGAACCTCCAGAAGTCGTCCCGGGTTCCTTTAGTGAGACTGGACTATCTGGGCCTGACTTTGGATTTGTCCTCAGCCAGGGTGTTTCTTTCTCCAGGAAAAACTTCAAAAGCTCCAGACTGCGATTCAGCGGTTGCTGTCCAGAAACTGGTTGTCCCTTCGGACTTGTATGAGAGTTCTGGGACTAATGGTGTCGTCCTTTGAGGCGGTACCTTTGGCTCAATTCCACACGAGAATCCTCCAAAAGGAAATCCTTCTCGAATGGAACAAAAATCCAAATTCCCCAGACAATCAGATCCAGCTAAGCCAGGTGACCAGGTGGTCCCTGATATGATGGCTTCGGTCCCCAATGCTCAAACAAGGAAAATCCTTCCTCCCCATATATTGGACAGTGATCACCACGGATGCCAGTCTGTCCAGGTGGGGAGGTGTTCTAGGCAGGCTTTCTGCTCAAGAGGTCTGGTCGCTGGAGGAATCCCGATTACCGATCAATGTCCTGGAGCTGAGAGCGATTAAGCTTTGCCTCGTTCACTGGATAGAGTACCTTCGGGGCTGTCCAGTGCGCATTCAATCGGACAATGCCACGGCTGTGGCTTATGTCAATCACCAAGGGGCACCAGAAGTGTCCTGGCACCCTTAGAAGTGGCAAGCATCCTGATGGGCACTGATGAGGTGAAACTAACATGCCGCACTGATGGGCACTGAAAGTCACCACTGACTGGCATCACTAATGGGCACAGACCGGTAGCACTGCTGGGCATTGTTGAGCTGCACTGATAATCAGGGCACTGCAGATCAGTGCCCTGATTATCTGTACAGTCTCCCCTGAGGGGAGATTCTGCCGATTGGCTCTCCTCTCCTCACACTCTGTCCTTGCTTACATGTGATCGGCTGTGATTGGAAACAGCCAATCACATGGGTAAACAGCCACATCATCAGCTCTTTACAGAGATCTTCTTGGGGGGCGGACCCAGTGAGGTTAGCTGAAGCCCCCTGCCTGACTGGGATCCATGCGCTTGTGGCTGGGTTATCCCTCTGGGCTTCCATGCAGGTACTGGGCCTAATGGTGTCTACCTTCGAGGTGGTTCTGTTTGCACAGTTCCACACAAGATTTCTGCAAAAAGAGATTCTGGCAAAATGGAAAAAGAATCCACCAATTTTAGAGATGGCTTCGTTCTCCGGCACTTCGACAGGGAAAATCCTTTCTTCCTCTGTACTGGACGGTTGTCACCGTGGATGCCAGCCTGTCCGGGTGGGGAGGTGCCCTCTGCACAGATTGTGCTTAGGGGATCTAGACCCTTGAAGAGTTCAGACTGCAGATTAATGTACTGGAACTCCGAGCAATCAGACTTTGTCTGGATCATTGGACAGTTCATCTTCAGGGGTGTCTGGTACGAGTTCAGTCAGACAATGCCACGGCCGTTGTCTATGTCAATAACCAAGGGGGCACAAAAAGTGTCCTAGTAGCTCGGGAAGTAGCCGGCATTGTAAGGTGGACAGACCGATTCGTTCCAGCCCTAACTGCTGTATACTTTCCAAGGAAGGTACAGAGGCTTGTGGCACCATCTCAGGGTCCTCTGGCCAATGCCATAGACGCATTAGTGGCTCTTTGGAGTCAGGATTGTCTGATTTACGCCTTCCCTCCTCTCAAACTTGTGCCAAGACTCCTGTGCAGGGTCGAGGCAGAAGGGATTCCGGTCATTCTAGTGCCTCCTGACGGGCCGTGCCGGTCTTTGTAAACAGATCCGGTACGGCTGGTTGCGGATGCTTCTTGGAGACTTCCTCTCAGGAAGATCTTCTGTCCCAAGAGCTAGTCTTTCATCCTGCTTTACAGTTGCTGGCTTTAACGGCTTGACTGTTAAAAGCCAGGTGCTGAAGGATGGAGGTTTGTCTGAATGGTGATTCCTACACTGTTAAAGGCTAGAAAATCTACCTCTAGGAAGATGTACATTGCGTAGTGTAAGTCTCTTGGGGTTCTCCCTCACTCCTTTTCGGTGGCTCGGATCTTGGCTTTCCTGCAACGCGGGGTTAAGCAGCGCCTGGCCTTGAGTACCGTCAAGGGCCAGGTTTTCAGCCTTGGCAGTTTTTTCTTTCAAAGTCCATTGGCCACACATTCCTTGGTGCGTACCTTTGTTCAGGGAATTCGATACTTGGCTCCTCCAGTGCAGTCTCCGTTGCCGCTGTGGGACCGCAATTTGATTGTTGGTTATCCAGAAACCTCCCTTTGGAAAATTTTGGGCGGTTTCCTGCTTACGTTGACCCAGAAGGTGGCCTTTTTTGGTGGCTATTACTGCTGCTGCAGGGCGTCAGAGCTGGCAGCGTTGTCTTGTCGTTCACCTTACCTACTGGTTCACAGAAAGAAGGTGGTTCTTTGTCCCTGTCCGTCGTTCCTTCCAAAGGTCGTCTCAGTGGTTCAGGCCTATTCAGTTAGGGTACAGAAAAAGGGGGTATATATGATTTGCCACATAAAGAATGTCCAGTTGCCTCCATCCCTATATGTAAATATGGGCAAGAAAAAAGGTATGGGACTTTAATTGAGGTATGGCTGGACATGGGATATTTTATTAATAATAATAAATATGATAAAAAATCACTGTTACATATACATATACATATACAGAGATGCAGCACATAGCAGATACAACAATGCATAATAAATCCAAAATTAATACAATATTTCTAGGACCAAAAAATGGATCACTCAAGATTACAATGGATACATCAACATATAAATGCTTTGTGTGCTCATAATCTTTGAATATATCATGATTGGATGAATCATTTGAGTAATTTGTAGGCTCTACGCGTTTCGTGGACCTCCGTCCACTCATCAGGAGCTTAAATATATGTCTAAAAATAAGAAAAAATGAAAACAATAAAGGTTTTATTACTGTACTTTTGTAAAGAGAGGGCAAATGAATAATAATAGGGAATAAGTGGGTATAGACACTACCTTAAAACAGTGTCATGCATCCACAGGTGGTCCAGTCAGGACAGAGTTGACTGAAGCGGATCCGGGAATTGTCTGACCCGGGCTGAGGCATGGATGGCACCCAGCAAAGGGGCATTTATTATGCATTTATTATTAATAAAATATCCCATGTCCAGCCATACCTCAATTAAAGTCCCATACCTTTTTTCTTGCCCATATTTACACATAGGGATGGAGACCTAAAGAACTGGACATTCTTTATGTGGCAAATCATATATACCCCCTTTTTCTGTACCCAATAGGGTGGTAGACGCCCGTATTTTTTGCCACCATTTCTCTTTTAACTTTTGATATGTATAAACCCTAAGTATATCCAAAAGTCCCCATTATCAACTCTTTTGCATATATAACATTTTTTATTAATGCTATCTATTGATGGAGCTCTTTCTATCATCCAGCATTTGGTCATGGTGGATTGGAGCTGGTTCGGGTTTCCTGGTCCGGGGCTGCGATGGGTGGCCGTCCGCCTCTCCCCCTCCCCCTTCTTGCCTACCTTTGTGCAGCCAACTGGGTTGGGGGCGGGTCGTCACGCCTCCCATCGGCGCCATGCACATATGCCTGGTACGTGACGCCGTCAGCGTCAGGTCACTATGGTAACTTCCATCTATTCGGACGTCCGTAGCGGACGGCCCCCACCTACATCCGGTCCTATTGACCGGATGGGGAGGGCACACAACCGCCTATTTATACTGACGCCAGCATGGCGTTGGCATGGTATTGCTCCTGCATTGTGGTGCACATGGATTTGATCGGACTAGCAATCACTTTTATTGACGTTTTTTTTTTTTAAAAAAATTGGTAAACTTTGATTTTATTCTTTACCACCACCAGATTTTTTGTTTTGTATATCAGCATGCTTTATCACATCTTTTTTATATTTGTATTCACTTCTCACATTATTTGAGCACTTCAATCTCTGTTTCATTCCCCTTCTCAGGGGATGTCGCTCTCTCCTTCATCAGCTAATTCTCAGGTCACTTCCTTATTCTTTTCAGCTTCTGTCTCACATGGATTCTTTACATACACCTTGCTTGCTATCTTGTTGGGAGTTTTCTACCTTGGTGGTTTTTCTTGCATTGGCACTTTTTCCCCTTTTCCTCTCAACCCTTTATCTGTATATATACACTGTTCATATGAGATTTAATTTCTCAGTATATTTTTTATACACAATATTTTATTTTCAGACTGGTCTTGCTCTCAATGTGCCTTCACCATCATCCCCCTAAGTCATATTTCTGGAGTCTCTCTTTTTCAATTCACCTAATTTTTGGTCCTCCTTTCCCTGTTGCCCCTTTGCTGGGTGCCATCCATGCCCCGGGTCAGGCAATTCCCGGATCCGCTTCAGTCCCCTCTGTCCTGACTGGACCACCTGTGGATGCATGACACTGTTTTAAGGTAGTGTCTATACCCACGTAGTCCCTATTATTATTCATTTGCCCTCTCTTTACAAAAGTACAGTAATACAACCTTATTTTTATTTTTTTCATTTTCATTTTTTCTTATTTTTAGACATATATTTAAGCTCCTGATTGCAAATGTATATATTCAGTTGAATATATTCCTCGCGCCTAGGAGTGCCTAATCAAGTGGGTAATAAGGCTATTAAGTATAATAAATAAATGTGTTGGATGAGCAGCTGCTATAAAGTGCAAAGTGAACGTGTAGAAAATCCCGAACTAGATGAGATAATATAGCGCTTGCTGGTGTGTGCAGGGGACTAAAGGAGTGGGCATACAATATAATATTTACTAAAAACCTCTAAAACTTTAAAATGGGCTGTGCCCCTAAAACATAGATATCATAAAGGATAATACAACTCAAATAATGAGCCAAGATCAAGTCCAACAATTCACAGTGATAATAAGGTGCTGAGTGACATTCAAAATAGTTCATAGGTGACTTAGTGGTTGATAATCCAAAAAAGTGCAAAAAAAAAGGGGAAAAAGTGCTGGTGCTTGGTGCTGGATCCTCCAATGAGCCAGGGGTAAGATGTGAACTCACCAGATATGATGGGTCTCGACTACCTTACGGCAAAGAGACCAGTGACGCTTTGGTGACCCTCCAGGTCAGAATGATGGCAACTGCTGGGCTCCTATCCCTCTCGACCGAAATCCCCCAGGTGGGGTGAACGGGTTCCTCACGGTTTCTCCGGATGTAATTTCAGGGAACAAAAGAGGACAGGCTCCGAATGGTGCAGTACCATTAAATCGAGTTTATTAAATAAAAGTGCTGTCAAAGCTGGTAAAAGATACAAAAACGCTGTGCAAAACCCTATATTGGATGTCTGTAGCGTGGAGAGCGGCTTGCGTTCCAGTGCTGACTTCCAGGTATGACGGCGTGCGTTCCACCTGACGTGCGTTTCGTCAGAGCGTAGTGACGTCTTCAGAGGTGGAGACGTACGCTCGTATGGGGACTTAAATATGATGTGCGCCTCCCTCCGCCCCTCCTACCCAGGAAGTTCGTGTTCCCGGCGTCCCTCGTCACCTAGTAACGCATGGACTTAGGGATACAATAGAACATCCGTGGATAATAAAGGATCGTTTGGCTGCGCACTCGCAATAAACATTTTATAAACACAATCTTACGGGGGTCATTACACGATTGCCTATTGGAGCTTAAATCTAAAACTAAATTCTTTTATATGCCAGACCACTCTATCTCTAAAGTGCCTACACATACATCATACATTTTTGCTCCGTAGGTGCATTACATGGCTTAGGTCATTACATGTAAAAATTTCTCCTTATGTGCTGATCATTAGAGGAGACAGCTCGCACAATAATAGTGCTATAGTGCTTGGTTATAAAAGAGTGATGACTTAATAAAGTATATACATATATAAAACAATAATAATTCCATATCATGTGAAACAGTGATAATTCATAAGTATAAGGTATCATATAGAGTCCTATACCATACATAAAGTGAAGTGGGAACATAAGATATACTAACTAGTGATGGAATCCGCAAATAAAGTGCATTTGAGCAAATATATTTTATATGAGTTATGTTGTGAGAAACATAAAGTACTGGGGTGCTAATTAAATAATACCATAGAGTACTCAAGGTGCTGCCTAATAAATTTCATAATAAATACAATGAGTGCATGGTGCTCAGAAATGTTGTGACAAAAGAGGGAATATATGTTAAAGGGCTCAGCAAATATTAAAAATATAAATATGTGTGAAAATATAAGAACATGTTAAAAAAGTTTAGATTTTGTTTAAAAGGAATTTTATGGATCGGAAATGAAACAGTTAAGGTCCATGTCTATATTTAAACCCAGGGGCTGGAGTGTCGATAGGTCATAAATCCACCTGGATTCGTTTTGTGATACAGCTATCCTCATGTTTTTACCTCGCCAATTGTACTCGACTCTATCAATCCCACAGGCTGACAATAGGGTGGGGTCTTGATTGTGTACTAGGCGAAAGTGATTTTCATTTTTTCTTATTTTTAGACATATATTTTTAAGCTCCTGATTAGTGGACGGAGGTCCACGAAACGCATAGAGCCTACAAATTACTCAAATGATTCATCCAATCATGATGTATTCAAAGATTATGAGCACACAAAGCATTTATATGTTGATGTATCCATTGTATTCTTGAGTGATCCATTTTTTGGTCCTAGAAATATTGTATTAATTTTGGATTTATTATGCATTGTTGTATCTGCTATGTGCTGCATCTCTGTATATGTAACAGTGATTTTTTTATCATATTTATGATTATTAATAAAATATCCCATGTCCAGCCATACCTCAATTAAAGTCCCATACCTTTTTTCTTGCCCCTATTTAGTTAGGGGTCAGGTTCCTCCTTTCCCTGTTAAAGTGCACTCTACTCGGACGCTTAGTGCCTCCTAGTCCTTCCATCATCAGGCGTCGGTGATGCAGGTTTGCAAGACCTGGTCGTCTGTGCACACTTTCACAAAGTTTTAGAAGGCGAATGTGTTGGCATCTGCGGATGCTTCTATTGGCCGCAAGGTTTTGGATGCTGCTGTTTTAGAGGACCTGTTCATCTTTGAGGGTGTATTGTTTTTTTCAGGTGAGCTCCAGTTGTTTATGGCTGATCTCCATGTTACCTGGTTGGCTATGGTTTAGCCTTGGGATTTTTTTTCTAGCTGTTCCCACCCCTCAGGTTTCACACTGCTTTGGGGACGTCCCAGTGGTCAAGAAGATAAGGAGCTGTGTCCGTCAATGAACGAAAGAGAAAAAAAGGATTTTTGACTTTGGCGTAAAATCAATTTCTCTGATGTTCATTGACAGGCACAGCACCCACCCCTATGTGGAGTTGGCTTTCTTCTAACACTGCTTGTAACAAAACTGAGTGTCTATAGCTGAGAGCGGGAGTATACCCCCTGGGACTGCCCCATAGGTGTAGTCAAGCTTTTTCCTGCCTAGTGTTCTCCTCTTGTAGGGGGCAGTATAACCCAATTATCAAGAAGATAAGGAGCTGTGTCTGTCAATGAACATCAGAGAAATGGATTTTACAGTAAGTCAAAAATTCCAATTTTCTGACTGAAACAAACTTTTTCTCAAAATTTTTTGTCTTTTTCTCATTTTTACAGTGATACATGATCGCGCAATTGTCATTCAAAGTGTGATTGCACTGAAAGCTAAAAATTGACCTGGACAGGAATGGGGTAAAAGTTCCCAGAATTGAAGTGGTTATGACTAGGGATGCACCGATCCAACTTTTTTGGACCAGATACAGATATCTGGCGTTGCGAAATCACCGATACCGGAACCGATCCGGAGCTACACACAAAGCAAGCGGCTGCAGTACAGAGCAAAGCCGCTGCTTCATGTGTACGGCTCCTCCATTCACAGGCATAGTGCATCTGATATCACCTGTGAGTCGGACCTATACAGGAAGTAGCGGCTCCCATCCCATACTACTACTGCACCTAGAAAGGGATGGCTGAGCTGTTACTCAGCAAAAAGCGAATCGGCCCGTGGATCGGTCAATGTTACCGATCCCCCGATCCATCTAAAATGGCCATATCGGCGCCGATATCCGATCCAAATATCGGATCGGTGCATCCCTAGTTATGACTCAATTAGCTGTGATGGATATTTTTAATGCATTCTGAGTCTTTAAATTCCATCTATCTATTTAAATTAGCATCTCCTTTATTTCTTTTTGGTTTTGTAGTCTGGCTCAGAGTAAAGCTTCATGTTCGAGATGCCAAAACAAATGAAGACAAGAAGAAATGTGTAGCATTTTGGCTGGAGCGGTATGCCAAGAGAGAGCCGGGCAAACTCCTGACCGTTGTCTTTGATATGGCGGAGTGTGGACTGAGTAATGTAGTAAGTTGCATCATTTTAATACACTGTATCTTCTTTTTAATCTGTTTATTGGCTATTTTAGCAACACAAACGAAAAAAACAACACTTACCAAGTGAAATATTAACATTGATGGGCCCTCGCAGGGGTCATTGCGCCATGAAAAATTATAAATACCATACACTAAATCAAACTGAGGGTTGCATCAACAAGAATATACCATGGCTGCTATCACACAAAGACAGCAATGAATATTAGGCAATCGTGTGACAATTGAATAGTATATTGGCACCATGATGTGGTGCGATAAACAGAAGAAGGCCGTGGAGGGCTCAGCTAGCCATTTAGACCAGACGTTGTTATATTTATGGAGGCAGCCCAGTGGTCTATTTAGGTTTCGTGCTTCCCTAGGCCGGAACAAAACTCGTGCACCCCCTAATTTACCTACGACCCACCCCTTACAGTTTCAGACCCGCCTTGTCTTCTGTAAACCACACGTCTTCCTCTTTAGGCTCCACCTTTTCTTCTTAGAGCTCCACCTCTTCCTCTCTGTACATTAAAAGTGGGTACAAAGTGCCTACTTGTATATTTTGTTGTTTTGTATGGGTACATTGGTTTGCGGGAGCGCTCCTGGAGGCCCCCATTAGTCAGCAGGGATGCCAATCCACAGGGCCGGTGTCTGTAATTGCCGCCGGGCACCCGCGATCTTTCCTCGCTGATAGAGAACGACGGTCTGCTGTTGTAAACACAGTTTTGCTTTTTAAGGCTTACGCAGAAGTAATTTGTGATTTTGACATTCACACCTTTGCTTGCTTGCTTCTATATTTTATTGAGGGAGATTATTCAGTGTGCAGCACTACCATACAGGAAGCACCGCCTGTATATGTAATAAGCAAAATTGGCAACTTATATCAAAAACTAATATTAGGGAGTATGCGTGTGTGTGTGTGTGTGTGTATAATATATATATATATATATATACTTATATTATTTTTTTGTCATTATTATTGTTATATTTCTTTTTCATCACCCAAATCTTTTTTTTTTTTTTTTTTTTTTTTTAATTTATAGTCACAGTCAAATACATATCTAAAGTGTTTTTTTAATAACTCTCCATTGTTCCTATTACCACATGATAAGCGTTTTAGGACCATAGGTATATTTGCTGCTGTCCCTAAAGTAAAACCTCTTGGTTATTATAATAGGGTAGACTGGAAACTGAAAGATTTTAGATTGGTTAGAACAGTAAGCGGAGTAAACATTATTAGATTAGCAAAGGTAATCTATCTATGGGAGTAAAAATAGTCTTGTCCTGTCTGCTAAGCTGGATTGTATGTAAAAACATCTGTCAAATATGAAAGAAATGCATATTACATAATGGGTATTCTTCTATGCCCGATCACTTACCTTTATTTAGGGAGCTTGGCTGCACTGCCATGCAGCATTATAGTCCACCCAAAGATCTTATGCAAATACCGGTTTTCTGAAAATATATTAATTTAGGTAAAAACAAAAGAAAAAGGGAAGAGGTGATAAATATTGTGTTTTGGTGTTGCCCCCTTACTGCAGTCTAAGTCACTGACTCGTGAGTGCTGTATGGTATACAGTATATATTCAGAGCTTTTCAAATTCAACATCAAGCCTCCTATGAAGCATTTTTAATTAGTGAATCGAATCTCTGCCATATTTGTCTTATGCCAGTTTTTGGTTATGTCCTGAACACTCCCAGATAATTTTTTTAATATATGTATTGTATCTACTATTACATTAATCTGCTGATACATCTGACACAATGACAGTGCCTGGATGTTTTCATGTTTAACTGTTATAGAAGATTAAATCACAGTGGATTTATTATTATTTTAACATCAAAGTGAAAACAGACTTTTCTGGAAGGTGATTAAAATTTAGTATAAGAAAAATTTATTTCATGAAAAACACTACATAGCGAATTGCAGATGTATATATTCCCCTATTATGACACACCTAAATCATCGCAGCCATTTATTTTCTGAAGACACGTACTTAGGCATTAAAGGGTTGTCGAATGAGTCCGTTGTATATTCTACGTCATGAAGACAAAAGATACGTTTAAGTTTGAAAGGGCTACTGAAAATCGCAAGTCGGGTTGATAACTCAATAGTTTCCATATTAGATGTGTGAATACTTACAGTATGCTCTGCTATATGCAGAAAATGGTAAAAGTGATCTAGATCTCAGGGCTAATGATCAAAGAAGCAGAAAAATAGTGAAAAAAATGGAACAGCAGCAACTGTTGAAAGTGTCCTCTAACACTACAATACAACAATGTAAAACAAGAACAGTGTGCTTGTTCATAAACAAACCCTATATGTGTTCATAAAATCCACATAAAAACTAAATAGTGCAATACACCATTAATATGAAGAAGCATTCAATTGAGTGTAAAATAAGTGTAACCATACAATTTCATGTAATGTATAAAAAATAAAAACCTTAAAAAAAAAAAAAAAAGGGGGAAAGTCCAAAAAATGTGCCACAAAGTTCATATGCATGTAATCAATCCCCAAACAGTTTTGTATATATATTCATTCATCCAGCAGTCTATAACAATCCTTGAGAGAGTTGTGACGATGGGACAGAACCACTACCAGCAGGTGAAATCACTGCTCACCCTACGGAAAGACCACTTGGTCAAAATACGTTTTAATCACCAGAGAGCTCAAGGGACTGATCCCTTGCTCTGCAGTAGTCTCTCACCCTGGATCACCAGATAAATCCACTGATCAATCTCTGCGGTTATTCAGGATCTTCACTTACAATATTGGTGAATCACTCAGAATAAAGGAAAGATAATAAACTTGAAATTCCAGACAGAAACAAAAAAAGAAAAGAAAGAGAGACTCAAAGAATTGGGACTCTTAAACCTAATGACAACATTTTTTGAAAAAAACAAAAAAAAAGAAATATCTTTCCCTATATAAAAATAAATATTAAAAAGGGGACAAAATCAGAAATTGGAAATAAAGCAGTAGAGTCAAAATCAATATTCATTCCTTGTGGGTGAAAATAATTTAGTTCAACAATCCATTTGGATTCAGTTCTACTAAGTTGAATGATCTTATTGCTACCCCTCCAGCAGGGCTTATATTTTTCAGTTGCACAAGATTTGATTACTGAGGGCTCTTTCGAATATTGTGCAAAATGTCTAGAGCAGGGATCCTCAAACTACAGCCCTCCAGCTGTTGCGGAACTACACATCCCATAAGGCATTGTAAAACTCTGACATTCACAGACCTAAATAGGCATCATGGGAATTGTAGTTCTTGAACAACTGGAGGGCCATAGTTTGAAGACCCCTGGTCTAGAGACACTGTGTTTACTGAAACCTTTATATATATTTTGAATATGTTCACGTATCCTCCTCTTCCACATAGGAGGTTTTGTTCTCCCTAAGTGTTGCATCAGTCAAGAACATTGGAGAACATAAACTACACTCTCTGTCCTACATGAAATAAAGTCCTTGATGACATACTCTTTCTTAGTAACACTGGAGATAAACTTGTCTCCCTTTTGGAAATTACATTTGGTGCATTTACAAGCAAAGCACCTGTTACAAGGAAAGAATACTTTTCCCTGAAACAAAATAAGATTATTGGACTGCTTGGGGGGGGGGGGGTCTGTGACATTTTTAGCTATAATGTCACGTAAAGTGTGTGCTTTTCTGTAAATTTTGGACATTCTGGTAGGATTGTGCACATTTGTGGGTCCGCTCTAGAATTGACCAGTGCTTCCTAAAACGTTTTTCAACCTGCTTATGTTGTACATTGTAATTCAAAATAATGGGTGGATTATCAGTAGTCCTTTCATTCCTAGGTTTGTCTTCAATGAGATATTATCTTTCTATTCTGGACACTTTTTCAATGCTGTCACTTATGAAACATTGTACCCTCTTTGCACAAATCTTTTACCAATACATTTGGCCTGCTCATTAAAATCATCTTCCTTGCTACAATTCCTCCGAAGTCTAATACATTGCCCTATGAGTATGTTTATAAGCCAGGGATCATAGTGACAACTATCTACAGGAATATAGCTAATTCGATCTGCTGGTTTGAAAAACGTCTTTGTGAGTATTTGATGGTTTTCAATCTCCAAAGCCAAATCAAGAAAGTAAATGTTTTTTTCTTGGTATTCTAGTGACTTTTTTTTTTTTTTTATCATTCAACCATTGGAAAAAAATCTGTCCGTCTTTCAACCCCAGTCCATAATACTATAAGTACATCAATGTACCTTTTTGTATAATAAAAGCTCATTTGGGAGGTTCCTAAACACTCTGTCCTCTTCCTATCTAGCCATAAAAAGATTGGCAATGCCGGGCGCTTATTTAGCGCCCATCGCAATACCCTTGATCTGTTTGTAATAATCCTGAATTGTGCCAAAAATAATTATGATCTAAACCATATTCAAGGCATTTGAAAATAAACGTTTTTGTTTGGACACCAATTCACAAAGTATCTAAAGCCCATTTTTATGCTTCTATGGCCTCATCATGAATAATAATCCTGTACAGAGATGATATTCATTCTCCATTTTAATTCCATTCAAGATTTGTATAAGGTGCTTGGTGTCTCATAAATAGGAGTAGATCTTCAGTACCAACGGTTGTAGGAATTGATCGATATACTCTCCCAGTCGTCCATTCACAAATTGTATTCCATTTACTATGGGCATTCCAGGTGGATGCACTTGGTCCTTATGTAATTTAGGTATAGTATAGATAATCGGTAATCAACAGGAAAGGGGTACCAGATATCTAGCTTTTTTCATTCAGGATTTTCTTTTTTGTGCCCTTCTGTATCATACTTTCCAGCTCTTTGTTATATTTTTTGGTGGCATTTAAGTAAGTGGTTGAGTCATTCAATTGACCTATCAATTCATTGTTGTGATATTCCCTGGAAAGGACTACAATTCCCCCCCATCAGCTGGTCTTATAACCAAGTTCTTCCTTTCTTCTATATCCTTGATTCCCTGTCAAATATTTTGTGGGTCTTACATCCTTTTACCTTTTTAAGTTTCTCCAAATCGTGCAAAATCATCTGATTGAAAACTACATGTTCGTTATAAATGGATGGCTTGAACAATTATTTATTTCTCAATTGGGTGTTCACGATAGCACTACTTTCATTAGTTCTCCTCCTACTTGTTAATTATGGTTTAGTCAACATATATTTCTGAATATTCAATTTTCTTGTGTACCTCCTGTAGGTATCAAATTTATTTATATTTTGTTTTAGATGCAAATTTCATCCCCCTCATCCAATACTTTCATTTAATTTCTTGTTTATTCCACTCCACTAGGATTATAAACTCCTTCACCTACTGGTCTCTTTTTCTCTTGGGCCTTCCATCCTGCTATGCAGCCCCTCTTGGATTTGGGCTGCTTCTTGGGTCTCCCATCTTCTCTAGTCTGGGGCGGGGATCTCTTGTATCTCCATTGATCTAAAAAAGGACGGGGTGGTCCTCCTTCATAATAATTCTACAAAGGCTCAAACCTGTTATGAGTTGGTAACAGGCTTCTCCTTGGATCATCATGATAATTGGATTGGCTGCCATAATTGTTATACTGTGGGTTTCTGGGTCTATTCCCATCCCTGTTATTATACCAATTGTTGCCATTATTAGTCCCATAATAATTCTCATAATTTTTGTTGCCATAATTGTTCCATTGGGGTCTCTGTGGCGATTTGAACCAGGGTTTCTGATTCCCCTTATTGTGCCACCAGGATCTAGGTGTCCTCTGGCTTGAGGTTCCCCCCTAGGTTCATGTCTAGGGGGAAGTGCAAGGCGTTCTATAGCCTTGATCTTTTTGAGGAGAGGTTATGTGTACCTCTCTGGAGTGTTTTATTAGCCGATGTGAGATTCCCTCCTCGCATCTCAAGCTGCTATTTGAACACCTGATCCTGTTTATTATCATTTGTGTCTCTTAAGTAATTGTTTTCTTTTTCCTCTGTTTAACTTCTGAATCCTTTTGTTCTAGTAGTGTAGTAAACTTTTCTGTGTCTTTATGTGGTTCAATTTTCTCTTTACACTCCGCTATTTGTTGGTTTATTTTGCTTTGTTTCCTTTTAATTGAAAACTGTAACACTTCAAGACCTTTCTCATTGAAAAACTTAAAACATTCATCTACTGAGTCCTTATCAAGAAGACCATCATTAATGGGAACATCCCATCTGAGTCTTCTTGAGACTAGTTGTTCTTTAATGTATTGTTTGTGAGTGGTAAGATCCCACCATAGGCTCACCTTTTTCGCCACTGGGTGTCCAAATTTCCTAAAAATGCCCTCTATATCTCCTAAATCCGTATTAACATTAGTAGTGAAGATATCATCTAAATTAACTGTGCGATTATTCAATAAATGTAAAGATGTCCATAGCTGCAGCACAAGTGAATTGAGAGTGAAGGGGAATATTAGACGTGTGAATACTTATGCGCTGCTATGTGCAGAAAATAGTAAAAGTGATCTAGATCTCAGTGCTATTGATCAAAGAAGCAGAAAAAAATAGAACAGCAGCAACTGTTGTAATAGTGACCTCTAACACTACATATAAAACAAGAACAGCGCACTTGTTCATAAACCTTATATGTGTTCATAAAATCACATAAAAACTCAATCGTGCAATGCACCATTATTATGAAGAAACATTCAATTAAAAATAAGTGTAACCATACAATCAAAGTAATATATAAAAAATAAAAACATTGAAAAAAAAAAGGGAAAGTTCAAAAAATGTGTCAAAAAGTTCAAATGCATGTAATCGATTCGCAAACAGTTGTATATATTCATTCATCCAGCGATATATAACAATCCTTGAAAGAGTTGTGCCGATAGATCAGAACCACCACCAGCAGGTGAAAACACTGCTCACCTTACGGAAAGACCACTTGGCCAAAAAATGCTTAATCCCCAGTGAGTTCAAGGGACTGATCCCTTCCACTTCACTCCCTTCTGCCTTCCACTGGTGCATGTGCTCTAAAGGAACGCCACCCGTGTCATTCCTTCCAAACCCTGTGCCATGAATGGCAGCTCCCAGAGTGACATCATTGCAGCTCCAGGCAGTCACATAGCCGGCGCCCACAAACCCAGAAGCAAGACGGGTGAAGATGGAAGTCGCTGCAGCGCTGACATCCCGGCACTGGAACAGCTTTGTTTTAAGGTAATTTTCACATAATGTGCTAGTATGTGATTCATACTAGCATATTAGGATTTTAACTTGCAGGAACATAGTTCTGTGAATGATTGGACTACAACTACTGATAGCCTTTGCAGCAGTCAGCTTTTAGTTCTTACTGAACTACCAGGGCGCTGTTAAGCATGTGGTAGTTCATTGATTATTCCTGTCAATGTGAAATTTCCTACCCATACGATGTACACGCCAGACCGCTTACATTGATAGTCCGCAGGAGACCTGCATGGCATCAGCAATCTCCTTATCACTGGTGCAATGCTTTCTGGGCTCCTAAAAAAAAAAGAAAAATGTGCAGCAGCTTTGATGTTATACAGGAATTATTTTCATTCTTTACCTTTCTGAGCGGAGATCCACACAGATTTGAGCAGCACACATAGTCTTCCAGTCCGGACCTTTTTTTTTTTTTTTTTTTAGTGATTTTTGTATTTAGAAATGTTTTTTAGGGGTGGGTTTTTTTGGTGCATCGTGTGGAATCAATGAGTATTTGTACTCTTTCATTAACGTTTTTTTATTAAAATAGATACTTTATATCCAACCCAATTAGTCCAGTTTCCGCCTAAATAACCGCTTGGTTATCCTTCAAGGGAGCTTTAATCCCCCACCCCCACCAGGGTTTCTCTTTAACTGAAGGTAACCAAAAACTAGTTTTCTTTTGTTTTTTGTTTTTTTTGTTTTGTTTTTTTTCTTTTTTAATTTGCATCAGATCTTGTTTTAATTTCTGTTGATTGGTATTTAACCCTGTAGATGTTAAACTTATTTTGCAAAGAATTGTATGTGACTTTGTTTGATGTGCTAAAATATTTAAGAAGCCAGGCTTTCTTCTCAGTGGACCAACATCAAAGAACACTTTATGAACAAATTTTGCTTGCCTTCAAAGTACCTTTAATATAGCTGCGCAGTCACTTTTTACTGGTGTCACACACAGCAAAATCTAAAACCTTTTTAAAACCTTTACCAAAATATACACTGTGACACATCAAACATGAAAAAAAATGAAAAGATTGTCATTTCTTTGTATCTTGTTATAAAATAGTTTTCTTTTGAAAAAAACTAACTTCTGTTGTCCAACCTGTATCATCCTGTTACTGCATGCAATATTGTCAAAAAAGTGTTAAAATTGTTAACGTTTATGTTCTCTTCCTGAAAAACCCGAGCAATGGCTATTTTTGTAATCTGCATCCATGTGCACTTTTCTTTTGCCAATGATATCCCCTGCATAGTAATAAGCAAATGTGATATCACATGCAAAGGAGATAAAACATGGTTTTCATTGCAAGCGGTTTTATTAGGAAAGGTTGTTCTTCAGATAATGGGAATTTGCATTCGGAATCCTCCTGGGTTTTTAGTTTGTGAAGATAAGTGATGATTTTTTTTCCTTCTGCTGTTTGAAGTGAAAGTAATATATTTATAAAAAGGACAATGCCTCAAGGACATTCCTCCAGAGTTGGTTAAATGTTTTACTTTGTGTGTGCGTATATGGAGATGCATTGTGATCAGTCAGATCTTAAAGACTAGCTTCATTGTAATGTTATAAAATTTGACACAGGGAAACACATCGAAGGGCACATAGTGCTAACAAGATTTTGAACATATGGGAGATTTAAAGAAATTATATTAATCTAAAGTAGCAGAATCTATAACCATCTTTCTCTTTCGTTCATTGATGGACACAGTTCCTGATCTTCTTAACCATTGGGTTATACTGCCCCTTCAGGAGTAGGACACTAGGCAGAAAAAAGTCTGGCTATGCCTAGGGGGTATACTCTCTCCCTCTCTCTCTCCCTCTTTCCCTCTCCCCCTCTCCCTCTCCCCTATAGGTACTCAGTTTTTTTTTCTACCTAGTCAGGAGTAAGTTCCTTGCTGGGATCTCTGGTCTTGGAAAATTTTTCTTTTAGATAGTTTTTTCTCCTGTTTTTTTTTTTTTTTTTTTCCTGTGAGATCTACAATCAACTGCTGGACTGAGCGACAGGATGGATAATCTAGATCCAGTGGTCACCCCAGACCTCAGCTCTGCGCTAGGTCAACCGCGACATAGTCCCACCATTGGCGGGCTGGCCTGAGAGTTAAACGCCTCGCAAGGTCGCAAACGACAGGATCTTGGCTCGAGTTGCAGCGTTCCTCCTGGCCGACAGCCCCCCATTTTAAAGGCTTGGGGGTTTTTTCTGGAGCAGTGCCCGCCTGGTTCTTGGTATGATGATTAGATGTCCCCCCTGGAGGGTTTTGGGGTGGACGTGGGCCTCTCCCTGGGACAGTTGGGTTCCCCTCCTTCCCATCAGGCACCCCCTTTCATCTGTCCCCCCATCCTAACCCCCCCTCCACTTATGCTGGGGATGTGTGGATGGTCTGGTCCACCTCCTGGGGTGGGGACAGGGCGCTATGCTGGCAATGGGGGCAGGGAGGGTGCTCCGCCGGTAACTGGATGATCGGCCCCCTGTCCTGTCTGGCCCCGTCCTTGAGGCCTAGGGATTCCTCCTGGGTCCGCCATTTTCTTGCAGCCTTTGTGTTCAATGCACAGCGGCCATGTTTGTGTAGTCCGGTGGCCATTTTGCGGTGATTTGCCATTGAAAATAGCGGCGGCCATGATCGTAGAGCAGCGATTTAGAGGGTGGGATTTAGAGGGTCTGGGCAGCGATTTAGAGGATGGGATTCCCTTCTTTTTCCCTGGTGATGACTCCTGGATCCTTACATTTCCTGATCGCCGCTTGTGCAGTGCATATTCTCCTGGTGGCTGCAGTGCCTGGTTTCTGCGGGTTTGCGAGTCTGGTTGGTTCCTCTCGCTCTCTCCTGAGGATCGATTGGTGCTCTGTGACTGGCAACTGGGTGGTGCTGCCAAAGCGGTGGGGGTTGTCCCTTGGTGTTTTACACTTTTTTGTGGGGTCCCCCTGGTGACTCATGGAGTCTTTGGAGCAGATCTCCACACCTGATACCCTCTCTGGGACTGCGGGTCCCTCCAGGTCCCATCCATCCATCGATGCACTTGCGGCGGTACTGGAGTCCCTTGTGTCCCGGGTGGAGGTAGTTTTTGGGCGACGGGCTAGCATAAAGCACCCCTGCCTCATCTGTCTCAAATTCTCAATCTGATTTGGCCACCGTGGTTGTGGGTCACCCGGCTCGGTCTGCAACCATGTGCCCTTAATCCTGAGGATGATTTCTTTGCCTCTGCAACCACGCACGAAAAGGCGCTGGCGGGTGCACTGATTGTTATCTGTGCTTGAGACTTGAAGTTGGAGGACGCAGCTGCGACTGAGGCACAGGTTCCCTTTGGCACTCACAAGCCATCCAGAGCGGCAAAAGAGTTCCCTTTCCCCTCCTGACAGATTTGTCACCATGGGCGTCCGCAGGTAGGGGCAAGGGGAATCCCAACTTCCCCTTTAAATGGTTGTTAAGCCACTTTATACCATTCTGTCTGGTCTGTTTAATAATCCTGTGTGCCCCTGTGTATGTGTTTTAAAAAAATAAGGCGTTCTTTACCAGTTTCCAGAGCGCCGAGCACCACTCACGTGACCCATCGGCTCTCTCCTCTCCCTGTCTGACAGCTGCCTGCAGCGGGTGGGGCCGAGGATTCCTCACTGTCGTCAGTCTGGAGGGGAGAGGAGGAGAAAGGCGGCGAGTCACATGAGCGGCGATTGGTGCTCTGAAAACTTGTAAAGAATTGCCTATTTTTATAAAACACAGACACAGGTGCACACAGGATTATTTAACAGACTGTAGACAGGATACGAAACTTTAAATTAAACTACAGCAGCACTCAGCTTCTTTGGTCAACCATGGCAGGGCCTGTTCTGAGTGGAACCTGTCCTGTTAAACCGCTGTATGGTCTTGGCCACCGTGCTGCAGCTAATTTTCAGGGTCTTGGCAATCTTCTTATAGCCTAGGCCATCTTTATGTAGACAAAAAAGGAAGGGGCTATACAGCTGTATAGTACAGACTGTACAAAGTAGGCTTAAAGTAAACCATGCAGCGTAATGTACAAAAATTGTTTAATTCACCATCATAAAATATACAGAAAACATTTGAGTAACTCACACCTTCCAGAAAGACATAAGACACATAACTCAAACCATAGTTAAAAACAATCCCGGATGGGTAAACAATGTGTGGGAGCCTGTAATCATTACTGACTCAGCAGTAGTGTAAACTTAGCCAGCAATTCAGTGACAATCTGGGTGCTCAATACGCCATAAGTAAGAGTGTAAACCCCCCAAAGGGTTGGTGAGTGACACTGAATAGGTGGCTATCTCCCTTAATAAACAGTAGATATTCTGTAGATTAGGTACTAACAGACCGAAGGCAGCTAGCTGGGAATAAAAACACAAGGGAAATAGGTGCTAATAGACTGCTGAAAATTAGCTAAAAAAAACGCGGAAGTAGGTACTAACCTACTAACTACCTAACTTAAGGGTAATAGGTGCTAATTGACTGCAGAAAAGTAAGTGTGCACAATTTTAAAGCGTGACATGTTGGGTATCTATTTACTTGGCATAATATATTTTTCACGTTCTACAAAAGAATTGTGGTAAATATTGAGTTTTCGATTTTTTTTTTTTTTTTAAATTCATGAAAGTGTTTTTTTTTTCCTGTTTACAAAAAACATCACCTTGAAAAATCTCTGTGCAAATAGCGGGTGACTGAAAAAAATTGCAATTACAGCATTTTATTCCCTAGCGCCTCTGTGTGTGTGTGTGTGTGTGTGTATATATATATATATATATATATATATATATATATATGTATATATATATATATATATATATGTGTATGTATATGTGTGTGTATGTATGTTTAGGGGTTCTGAGTAATTTTCCAAAAAGATGATTTTTACATGTAGAAGAGGAATGCCAGAATTAGCTTGGGCTGTACATGGTTAAATGCATTGCCAGAAAATTTAATGGAACAGATGGTGGAAGCCCTAACAAGGCTCTGTTGACCTATTCTATTTCAAACAAAATGGAGCTTATTACTGATGTGCAAGTTAGAGACAACTTGGGTAATCGTGATCATGATGTAATTACAATTGGTGTAAATTAAATGATCCAGAAGCTTGTTGGTGTCACAAGAACTATACATTTCTAAAAAGCTAACTTCTGTAAGCTGAGATCCTTACTGCAGAATACTCAATGGGATTAAATTGTTGCAACAAAAAGTATGTAAGCAGGGGAAAGTGTTTTTAAAAATACATTAAAGTGCATTGGTTATTGTGTTACATTAGGGTAACAAGCATAAAAGAACAAAATGAAAACCTATGTAGCAATATTCTAGTGTAAAGAATAAAAATAAAAAAACCCAAGCCTTTAGCCTTCAAAGTAGAAGGGACACCCTCCAGCATTTCAGATATATAAGGAATGCGACGAAAAAATGCAAGGGAGCAATCAGGACAGCTAAAATAAAATATTACCTACAGCAAGTAAAACGAATACCAAACATGTTTTCAAATATATCAATAAAATGTTATGGAAAAACACATAGTTGTGACAAGCTTTCCGTGTCCAATTGTTATGGGGCCTGACAGAGAAAAGGCAGGTGTTTTAAATAATTTTCTTCTGTTTTTACAAATGAAAAAGATGGGTTTAAAGGCTGTAACCGTAATATGCTGTCATTTCACCAAAGGTACCCCTATGGTTGACTGAAAACCCAGTACAAAAAAGACTAGAGAAACCTAGTGGTTGCAGATCCTTACATATACCCTGTGAAGTGAAACAAATCTTCCTGCATAAGTTGTACCTGTACTTCTTCTCCTCCACATCATTTCATAGTCCAGAATTAATAAAGCTTGTCTGAGCTGTCTGAAAAAGGTGGGCAGAGAGCTGAAGTACACTCTGCAGAGCTCAGCCAGGAGAGCTCTGACAGCTGGTTGAAGAGAAGACACACCTCTCTGCACACAGGGTCAGAGCTGAGGCTGTCAATCAGCTGGAGGTCCCTCCCCATCATCCTTTTTTTTTCCCTTGGTGTCAGGAAATCTTCTCATAAGTGATTCCTGCTGATAGCAGAGGAAGGAAGCAGCAGACAAAAATTACACTTGGCACTCTTAATTAAGACAAGTACACACTATGAAAGGATATGCTTTGTACATATTTTTAATGTCTGAGGTTTACAACTACTTGTACACAAAACATCACGTCCATGGTAGCTTACACCAGCAAGGGAACTTGGCTCCGTTATAGCTAAGCTGCTATTTCTAATTTTTAAAGACACCTTACTGACTGGATTGGTACCAGCTGATTTTCGTAGAGCAATGTGGTACCGATTTGCAAAAAGTCAAAATGTATATCAGGAAACAGACCAGTCAGCCTAACATTAATATTATTTTAAAGTATTTGAGGACTAGAATGGACACTACAGGCAGTCCCCGGGTTACAAACAAGATAGGGACTGTAGGTTTGTTCTTAAGTCGAATTTGTAAGTTGGAACAGGTAAATTTTTTAGGTTTAGCTCCAGCCAAAAGAATAATTTCTCTTACGTCCTCCAACAGTCGCCGCCCACTCATACAGTCTTCACCAATGGGGTATTGACTTCCTCTCCTTAGGAGTAGCTAGGCAAAAGACTTGTTAAAACAAAAGCATTTACATAGACACACCCATGGGGGCTGTCCCACTGGTCCAATACCCCCCTGCAATAGCCATCCCAACTCAGTTTGTCTTCTGCCTAGTTCAGGAGTAGATAGGCTTCCCTGTGCTGGGGCTACAGTCTCAGCCTTCTTCTTCTATTTTATGATTTTATTTTCTGAAAATGTCATTTTTTCTTTGCTTTACTAGCTGTTTATTTTGTCAGTGTTAGTCGGACCTTCGGATGAAGACGGTGTTTGCGGAGCTGGGAATCGGACTGGCTGTCCTGGTTCTCCAGGACAGAGGGTCAGATGGAATCCCAGCCCGCCATTGAGCGTTTAGCAGGCTATGTGTTCGCCCTGGCCTCGCAAACGACCCATCCCTGTCCTCAGGGATGCAGCCTGTGAGGTGGCTACCTCACCGGACACGGCCACGGTTCGTCCGTGCATTACTGGTGTCCTGCTTTTTTGGCTGGCCGGCACTCCCCTGCCATCTGAGGGTGGGCGATTTTCCACTTGATATGAGGCACCCCATGCCAATCGGGTACAGGTAAGTACACTCTGTGTGGGGCCTCTGTCTGGGGTCGGCAGTCCTCTGTGTCTGTGGTGACCCCTATGTCTGTGTGTTTTTGGGCTCCCTGATCCCGGTCCCTGCGGGGGTTTTTTCTCTCACAGCCAGCGCTGTGTGGGGTTTTGGGGATCCCTCTTCTGTGACACTTTGGGTACTTGGAGGTACAGACATGTGCGGCGACCGCTGCGGGGTTAAAAACTGCCGGTCTGCCATTTTAGGTGTGGGCAGCATGTCTGGCTTCACTGCGGGTGCTTATACAGCATTGTATGTAGTGTATTTTGGTGCCTTGCGGCCCCATCTTGTGTGTGGCAAACGATCGTTCCGAGCACATGTCGGCGGCCATTTTGCCGAAGCCTCCCATTACTTTACATAGGCATCCATGTTTCCTTAGCCTGCAGCCTCAGTTCAGTCTCTGGCAGTGACATCACATCCTTCCTTCACTCAGGAGCGACTGACTGCGGTGGTAACACACTTGTGGGGCTCTGTTTTGCTGTCCTTTCTTTTCCTCCCTTGTGCAATCTTCCTGGTCTGTTTGTCCCTGCGGGGGGTCTGTGTTCCACAGTCTTTGTAGCGGTGTGCTGCGGGGCCCGCGGCACACTCAAAGGGCCAGTACCTTTAAAAAAAAAAAAAAGAAAAAAAATATTTTTTGGTAATGGAATCCCAGGACAGAAAATTCCCTCCAGCCTTGGTAGGGGATTCAAGTTCCTCTGAATCCTCTACCCTGACTAATTTGGCTGCTGTAGTGGTGACTTTGGTGTCCAAAATGGATGCGCTGATGACTGAACGTGCTGCTAGAAAAAGGCCTGGGATTTCTTTTTCTTCTGATTCTAAATGTGACATGGTTGCTGTAGGTAGCGTGCCCCTTTCAGGGTCTCACTCTTCTCAGGACCCGCAAGAGTCTGAGGGGGAGGCGGAGGTTACAGGGGTGGACGAATCCCCCCTGGGACGCCCGAGGAACGCGCAGCTATGGATGCGCTGATTTCTGCCATCAAATAAACACTACATTTAGAGGATGAGTCCAATCCTCCGGGCATTGTGTCCTCTTTTGGTACACACAGGACCCACAAGACGGCGCCGGTTTTTCCTTGCCTCGCTGAGTTTCATCACACTGTGAATGAGCGATGGCACAATTTGAAACACACCTTCACGGTGCCTAAAGGGTTTCAACTTCTCCACCCTTTTGCATCTACTACGGTTGCACGCTGGTGTGTGGCTCCTCAAGTGGATCACACTGTAGCCAGATTGAACAAGGCTACTCTGGTTCCCACCGAAGATTCTCCGGTATTTAGGGATCCTACGGATAGGAGAATGTTTGCGGATTGGACCAAGGTGCTCAGACGCACTCTCGTGGCTGATTCTGCCCCTCCCACTACCGTGGAGATGGTGGACCAGATTTATCAGGGGGTCATGTATTTGTGCGATGCGGCCTTAAAGCGGTAGTATCCCGCTTTTTGGCACTTTAACCCACAGGTAAGCCTATAATAAGGCTTACCTGCAGGTACAAATAATATCTCCTAAACCGGCACGGTTTAGGAGATATTTACAGTGCATGCAGCCGCTCGCGCGAGCGGCGCATGCGCTCTGAAGGTCCGGGGGGACCTTCAATTAACTTGCCGGGAGCTTGCCGGAAAAATCACTCCCGCGCGCACGCGCAGGAGTGACGTCATCGCGGCTCCGGCCAATCATCGCGCCGGAGCCGTCTCTTCTGGCCAATCACTGCGCCGGAGCCGCCGAACCCGGAAGAGGGATCATGGCAGCGCCCGCAGCGATGTCCGGGGGTCCGTGTCGGGGCTTCGTTCTAAGGTAAGTTACACATAATGGGCTAGTATGCGATGCATACTAGCTCATTATGCCTTTGTCTTGCAGGTTTTTTTTTTTTTTATGTTTTAGGGTTTACAACCGCTTTAAATGAGGCCCCATTGGCTGCGCACCTGTCCAGTTTTGCGGTGCTTAGCTGTCGACTGATCTGGTTGAAGAGCTGGTAGGCTGACCAGAAATCCAGAAAGGCGGTGGCTGATATTCCCTATGCGGGGTCTCGCCTTTTTGGTGAATCCCTGGATGAATTGGTTAAGGGAGTCACTGGGGGCAAGAGCACTCTGCTGCCCCTGAATCCTAAGGGCAAGTTTTTACACGGCAAATGGGGTCCCACCTTTAAACCTAATCAGGGGTCCTTTCGTGCCTTCAAGGCACAGTACAAGGGGAAACCCTTCAAGGGCCAGGGTGGCCAGAGAAAACCCTGGGCTGGCAAACCTAAATCCTAGCCATGCGGGTGCGACGGCTCAGTCCGCCTCTGCCTGAAGGGGCACCCTCACCCATTTCAGGGGTGGGGGGACGTTTGCGCGGTTTCCTCCAACCTTGGCTGCTCCGAGTTCCAGACAGGTGGGTTCAGGAAATCATTCGATCAGGGTACAAGATCGAATTTCTTTCTCGGCCGGCAGACAGATTCTTTCCCTCAAATCTTCATTTGACCCCAGGGCGGTTACAGGACCTGCATCAAGGGGTACAGGATCTCCTCGCTCAGGGGGTAATCGTCCCGGTGCCTCATCGGGACAGGTTTCGGGGGTTTTACTTGAATCTGTTCACTGTGCCCAGAAAGGAGGGCAAAGTGCGTCCGATTCTGGACTTGAAAGCTCTGAACCGCTTTGTGCGCGTTCGAAAGTTCCACATGGAATCGCTCCGCTCGGTGGTGGCCTCCCTGAGTCCGGGAGAATTCCTGGCCTCTATCAACCTGAAGGATGCGTATCTACACATCCCCATTTTCGAGGGTCATCAGAGGTACCTCCGGTTTGCTATCGCGGAGGATCATTATCAGTTCGTGGCTTTACCCTTTGGTCTCGCTTAGTCTTTACCAAAGTGTTGGCGCCTGTTCTGGGCCTGTTGCGGGCACAGGTCATTGCGGTCTTGGGATATCTGGACGATCTCCTGTTAAGATCGAGTGCCAGTCAGAGCCTGATGCGCGATCTGTCCACTATGGTCCAGACGCTTCAGGAGTTCGGTTGGACCATCAACGTTCAGAAGTCGACCTTGTCTCCTTCTTCGGTTCGTCTACCATATTTGGGAATGGTTCTGGACTCTGCTCAAGCAAAGGTGTTCTTACCAGAGGACAAGCTCCGGACTCTGCAGTCCGAGATGAGGTCCCTCAGGGGCAACGAATCCTCGTCACTCAGGACCTGTATGTCCCTGGGGTTGATGGTATCGGACTTCGAGGCGATACCATTTGCACAGGTGGGACAGACTACCTCAGTCCTTAGACCTGAGAGTGTCTCTGAGTCGCCAGACCAGAATGGATCTCTTGTGGTGGCTTCAGTCCCCGGCTGTTTCGGAAGGGAAGTCCTTCCAGACGTTACTATGGACGGTGATTAACACGGATGCCAGCCTGTCGGGCTGGGGTGGCGTCCTGGGCTACCTATCTGCCCAGGGCACCTGGTCGGAGGAGGAATCCTCCCTTCCAATAAACATATTGGAATTGAGAGCAATCAGGCTGTGCCTGCTCCACTGGTCGGATCGGCTTCAGGGCCGTCCTGTACGGGTGCAGACGGACAATGCCACTGCGGTGGCGTACATCAACCACCAAGGGGGCACAAGGAGTGCCCGGGTGGCCCAGGAAGTGACCAGTATTCTGTCTTGGGCCGAGACTCATGTCCCGGCAATATCGGCAGTTCACATTCCGGGTGTGGATAATTGGCAGGCCGATTATCTGAGCCGCCAGACCCTGGACCAGGGGGAATGGTCCCTGCACCCGGAGGTATTTTAAATGCTTTGTGCGAAGTGGGGATCCCCAGATGTGGATCTGTTCGCTTCTCGGCTAAACCACAAGGTGGAAAGGTTTGTGGCAAGAACGCGCGATCCTCTGGCAGACGCCTCGGATGCGCTGGTGGTGCCTTGGCGTCAGTATCGTCTGATCTATGCCTTTCCTCCGATTCAGTTGTTGTCCAGGTTCCTTTGCAGGTTGACCTCGGAACAAACACTGGCGATTCTGGTGGCGCCGGACTGGCCACGCCGGTCCTGGTACGCGGACATCGTTCACCTGGCTGTTGAACCTCCATGGCGGCTGCCAATGCGGGAAGATCTGCTGTCTCAGGGACCGATCTTCCATCCTGCTTTACAGTCGCTGGCTTTAACTGCATGGCTGTTGAAAGCCAGGTCCTGAGAGACAGGGGTCTCTCCTCAGAGGTTATTCCTACTTTAATCAAGGCTAGAAAAGCCTTGTCTGGTAAGATTTATTACCGTACATGGAAAATTATTTTTCCTGGTGTGAGTCTAGGGGTTTCTCTCCTCGTTCTTACTCGGTGGCGAGAGTGTTGGCTTATTCAAGGTGTGCATCACTTGGCCCCTCCTAGAAGGGAGCCTCTACCTCCATGGGACTTGAACTTGGTTCTGTGTTACAACGTTCTCCGTTTGAAAACATCAGGGAAATCTCGTTACCTTAAAAAGGTTGCTTTTCTGGTAGCGATCACTTCTGCTCGCAGAGTGTCGGAGTTGGCGGCGTTGTCTTGCCGCTCTCCTTACCTGGTGGTTCATAGGGATAAGGTGGTCTTAAGTCCTAACCCATCCTTTCTTCCAAAGGTGGTTTCGGATTTTCACCTCAATGAGGACATTGTTTTACCTTCGCTTTGTGCGAATCCTAAGCATCCTAAGGAGATTGCCTTGCATTCTTTGGATGTTGTCAGGGCGATCAGGGTTTACCTGTCGTCGACTGAATCCTTTAAAAAATCGGATTCTCTTTGTCCTTCCTGAGAGACCTCGGAAGGGTATGGCTACGTCTGCGGCGACCATTGCAAAATGGATCAGACAGACAATTGTTCAGGCCTATTCGTTGAAGGAACGGGAACCACCCTTCTCTGTCAAGGCGCGCACTACCAGATCGGTGAGTACGTCCTGGGCCCTCTGGCATCGGGCCAGACTTGGTCTTCAGTGCACACCTTTTCCAAATTCTACAAAATTGATGTTCTGGCATCAGCTGATGCCTCCTTTGGCTGCAAAGTTCTCTATGCGGCAGTCCCATAGGGGACCCAGGTTTTGTGTGGGTCCCTGGCTGTTGGGTTTGTTTACCCCCTTGGTTATTTGCTTTCCTGGGTTGTTGCTCCTGTTGAGCTTTTCTTTTGCCCAGAAGGTTCCCTTGCGGTTCACGTAAGGTTCCTTTCTCTGATGTGGGTACTGCGTTGCCTTTTCTGCCGGTTGCGTTTGCCACCCCTCATGTCTACACTGCTTTGGGACATCCACATTGGTGAAGACTGTATGAGTGGGCGGCGACTGTCGGAGGACGTAAGAGACAACGGAATTTTTGTAAAATCTTACCGTAAAATTCCTTTCTCTGAGTCCTCCGACAGTCGCCGCCCCCGCCCCTCTTTTGGGGTTCTTATACACTTAACTGCTTGCTACCAAACTGAGTTGGGATGGCTATTGCAGGGGGGTATTGGACCAGTGGGACAGCCCCCATGGGTGTGTCTATGTAAAGGCTTTTGTTTTAACAAGTCTTTTGCCTAGCTACTCCTAAGGAGAGGAATTCAATACCCCATTGGTGAAGACTGTATGAGTGGGCGGCGACTGTCGGAGGACTCCGAGAAAGGAATTTTACGGTAAGATTTTACAAAAAATCTGTTTTTTACGTTTTTTTGGATAGCATAGGGAAGGGTACCACCCCTGTAACATTTGTTTTGCTGTCTGTTCCCCTGTTCACAAGATTTCACCTCACTTTCCCTATGACAACTGGATTTTGAAAAATTTGGGTTGTTGTGGAAACAAAGATTGGTGATAAAGCTTCGGTGGAGACACCTTTTTCCCATGAGAACTCTTACATGAGTGAATTTCCCTTACTAGGCTTAGATTTCTCCTCACTTCCTGTTGTCTCCCTCCGTTTGTAAGTAGGAGTCGTTTGTAAGTTGGATGTTTGTAACCCGGGGACCGCCTGTATGCAGAAATATGTCTGTGATAAAGGGTATTCTAAGTGACCAGCAGCATGGATTTATAAAAGACCGTGATGTTGGACCAACCTGTAATTGTTTTGTGAGGAAGTGAGAACTTGGATAGTCAAAGTCAGACAAAGATAGTTACCGCTCCAGGTATCAGCATTCCAAATACACCTCCACCTTGCAAGCAGAGAAAGGAAAAGTTCTGGATGGCTGCACTCCAATGCAAACACCAACTTGGATGGTCAAAGTCTAGTGGATGTAGACGATCTAGCTTTTGCTAAGGCATTTACTACTGTACCTCATGAAAATGTAATCTATAAAATAAGGTCTGTTGAAGTTTGTAATTGTATGTACATGGATGGGAAACTGGTTATGTAAACAATTCCATAGAATAAAATAATAAAATACTCTGAATGATCTAAAGCTGTGGATTGTGTACTGCAGCTGCACGGTTCTTTTTTAATTAATGATTTAGAGGTTGGAATCAAGAGCTCAATTTCAGTTTTTGCTGACGATACCAAATTGCCTGGAAATAAATTCAGTACAGATGCAGCATCAATACAGTGATATTATGACAAAATAGGGGGTTAAGCAACATGGCTGATGGGGTTAGTAAAGAGAAATGTAAAATTATGCACTTAGGTGCCAAAAATAAACCTACAAATTCACATTAGGAGGAGCTCACCTGAGAAAATCAATAATGGAAAAGAATCAGGGGGTGCTTACAGATCAGACTTGGCATAGCATGTAATACCAAAAAAGGCATACATTTATAATTCTACCCCTTTTACAAAAAAGTGGTTTGGTCTCATCTTGAATATGTAGTTCAGTTTTGGTCAGCAATCTTCAAGAAAGACGTTGTTGAATTAGAGTTCAGCGAAGGGCAAAAAAAAGAATAAGGGTGACGAAGGACCTCTGCTATGAAGATCAATTACATTGATTGGTTATTCACTTTGGAAAAGAGGTGCCTACGTGGGGATTTGATTACAATGTACAAATGTATCAAAAGTGATTTCAGTAACTGTAATAAACTGTTTACTCTAAGGTCTTTAGAGAAGACAGCTGGCGAAGACTTGAGGTTTAAAGGGTTTAAAACCTTAGATTGCAGAAAGGGTTCTTTACTGTTAAGGCCCGTACACACGTACCGATCGTCGGCATACAAACGTCGGTGGACGAAGGATCTGCCGATTGTACGCGTGTTAGTATGGTGCCTCCGACAGATGTCTGCGCACAATCCGCGGACAAAAGTCTTTCTTGCAAACATGAAAATATTTGTATGCCGACACCAGAACGGACGATTGTTCGCCTGTCAGTACACAATTCGGCCGACAGACCGCAGATTTGCAAGACTGGGCATGCTCAGAAAATAGAAAACACAGGGAAAGTTAACCATTACATGACATCACTTCTGCAGTCGGTGGACAAAATTCTTGTGCTGTCCTTGTGCTGTCTTTGCACTTTTCAGCAGACACCGACATCCCGGGGAGAAAAGAGGAACATTTGTAAGCCGACCATCGGTACGTGTGTACGGGGCTTTAGAGTAGGTAAAATATGGAATTCCCTCCCCCAGATAGTAATACTCACTGAGTGTGTTGACATCTTAAAATAACTTTTCAATGTTTTCCTCGGGAAGCAAAAATATACATGGCTGTGGGAATTGGTAGAGAATAAATACCCCACACATGCTGAACTGGATGTCTTGTTTTTTTTTTCACCTTATAAACTATGTAAGCATGGTCAAAGCATACACATTTAATGCTGATCGCGTCACTGATGAGAGTTGTAGTCCAGTGCTCCAACTACATAGCCACTTGACTTGCAGGACATGTTGCATGCCATTAAGTTCTAGCCGAAGTCTTGGGATTAGGAATGCATTGTTGACTAAGGGTTTAGTAGAGGAATGGATAGAAAAATATATCTTCGTCTATACCAGGTATCACTAAATGACTGATCAAAATCTGACCGCATGACAGTCTTTTCTGAATCGCAGCTCTGCCACTTAGCAGCCTGGGTGTCCTCTTCCCCCGCCTTCTACCTGCTGTGCAAAGGAGTGGCATTCGCATAAAGGGGACTGGGTTGCAGACACGAAAGGAGGCTGAGAAGGGCACCAGAATACAAGAAAGGTGGGGACTGTGAAAGGGAGTGGGATGAAAGTAAAGAGGGGGTTGTGAAGGGGACTGTGAATGGGGACTAGGATACATTGAAGAGGGGCAATAAGGGGAAGGGTGGGAAAAGAAGGGGGACTGTGCAGGGGACTGAGATAAATGTAAGGGGGTGGTAAGGGGACTGGAGTGCAAGTAAGGGGGAGCAGTAGAAGACAGTGAAACAAGGAGAAGGGACTGTGGAGGGGACTGAGATACATAGGAGGGTCTGGGATGCAAGGAAGGGGGGCTGTAGAGGGGATTGGGATGTAAGGGGGGGGGGTAGCTGTGGAGGAAAGGACTGGGATACAAGGGGTGCTGTAAAGGTGACTGAGGTGCAAAGAAAAGGAGCTGTGAAGGGGACTTGGATGCAAGGAGGGGGGCTGTGGACACTGATGTAAAGGGAGAAGGTCTATCATGTAAGGAGGGGGGCTGTGATGTGAAGGGGGACAGAGGGCATTGATGTAAATAGAGCTGTGATGTAAATGGGGGGACTTGGTTGCAAAGAGGAGCTGTGATGTAAATGGGGGGGCTTAGATTCAAAGAGATCTGTGATGTAAAGTGGGAGAACTAATGTAAGGCGGTGGGGCTGTAATAGAAAAGGATCTGAGTCATAGCAGAAACATGAGACTTGGACCTCTGCTGGATGAAGATTTTCATGACCGGACCTCTGAGAATTTTAATTCAAATCCCCTGGTCCATACCTATATGACCACCTACATAATATGGAGTAGGTCCATTTTTGTCACTACAACAGCCCTGATTTATTGAGGTATGGACCTTACTGAATCTCTGAAGGTATGGCACAAAGCCATCAGTAGGAGCTTTAAGTCCTCTAAGTTGCTCCATGGATTAGACTTGTTTATGCAGCAAATCCCACAGATGCTCGATGGATTGAGATCTGGAGAATTTGGAGGCCAAGTCAACACCTTAAGCTTGTGTTCCTCAAACCATTCTTGAAGAATTTTTGCAGTGTTGAAGGATGCATTATCCTGCTGAAAGATGCCACTGCCATCAGGAAATAATGTTCCCATGAAGTGATCTAGTTGGTCAGCAGCAGTGTTTAGGTAGGTGATGCATATCATGTAACATCCACATGAATGGAAGGACCCAAGGTTTCCCAGTAGAACATTGCTTAAAGAATCACACTGCCTCTGGCGGCTTGCCTTTTTTTTTTTTTTTTTTTACTACATCCTGGTGCCATTTCTTCCCCAAGTGGCTCAGTGCATCATGCACACGCATCGGGCCATCCACATGATGTAAAAGAAAGCATAATTCATCAGACTAGGCCACCTTCTTCTGTTGCTCTATGGTCCAGTTCAGGTGCTTACATGCCCATTGTTAGCACTTTTCTCTGGGGACATAGGTCACAGTGGGCATTCTGACTGCTATGCAGCCCCATTGAAAACAAAATGTAATGCCTATTTTTACTGTTTTTAACACATCAACTTCATGGACAGCATGCTGACCTGCTGCCTAATATATCCCATCTACTTTTAGATGTCATTGTAGCAAGATAATCAATGTTTTTCACTTAACCTGTCAGTGGTCATTAAGTTATGGCTGATCATTGTATAGTCCATTTAGTCACCATGGAGGTTTCAGCAAAGAAGCAACCTTTTGCTGGATTAGCTAAGGACTCCATAGCTTAACGTAAGCTAAATTTTACCTAGTTCGCTGCTGGCGTGTCTTAACATGGTCATCAGTTTTTATACTGACCTTGCAGTCCTTCTAAGGAGCCAGTTCACACCACAAAAAATGGGGTTGGTTCCGGATGCTTTTCTGCATGTGCTATTTTTGAATGCGTTTTTGGTGTGTTTCTGGATGAATTCCAGATTCTTTTTTTTTTTTTTTTTTCTTTTTTCCTGTGGGTTTTTTTAATGCATTCTACCGTCATCCAGTACATTTCTGTGTTGAAAAAAAGCAGCATTTTGTACTTTTTTTTTTTTTTTTTTTCTTTTCTGGAACTGAAAAACACTGGAACACGCACTGTACTGGTGTGAACAATGCCATTGGAACCCATATAATCTACTTTCAGTGCTTTTTTGATGCAGGAAAAAAAAACTGTGCTGCATGTGGTGTAAACTGAATCTAACAAGATATTTAGTAAAGATGAAATTGCAATGTGCTTACTCCATTTCCTTTTCTCCATAACCGTCTTTTGTTTAACTTTTTTGGCTGAGTGAATCTAGTAGAGTTTGGAGGTATGTGTTCTAGAAAGTCTGATTTATTTGGAAAATGCACAGAACAAATTAAGTTTTCTTTCCAACTAAAAAAAATGCAGAGTAGCTAACCATATTCTGTTTTATTCCTTTTAGGATATGGATTTTGTACGTTTTGTAATCAGCTGTTTTAAAATCTACTACCCAAGATACCTGTGTAAGTATATTTCTGAAGACTTGGAAACCTTGTCGCCAAGCCATTTATTTCAGGAACAATCTTCCCATAAGATTATATTGTAAATTTACCTTTTTTAGGCATGCTATTTACCTACAACAGCCCTTCTTGGGTAGACATCTAAAAGCACTGAGATAATTTCTGGTCTCTGCCATCTTGGATGGGATGTTTGCATATTCTAAGCTGTTAGTCAAGTGACACTATTGTATTTAAAAAAAAAAGTGCGGCGCTCATAAGGACATTTTAGCAGGAGTGGCAACAGCAGTCTAAAGAAGAGATTCACAAATCGTAGCAGTAAATCAATATACATGAGGGCTCTGCTTACCCAAGTGTGGTGATGTTATGAGTATTATAGTGAATGCAACAGAATATGTACTGGTAGCTTTGTAACACAATGGATGCAAACTTTGCGATTGTGACGGGAACTTTGAAACACATTATCAAAAGTAACTGTATACAGTAAGTGACTGCATTGATAACTTCAAATTAAGTTATGTTCTGGACAGATTGTAGAGGAAACCACTGTACCACAGGTGTTCATGTATAAGTATGCATACTTTGTGGATATTGTTGCATTCTCTTAGATGTTTTCTTGCATATTCAGAGCTCCAGTGACCTCCACAATTGTATTTCTATTACAATAAAAAAGCTCTTAGGTGTTTGCTTTTTCTGAAACACCTGAGGAACACAGGCTTCCTCCACAAGCTGTCCAGAACATAATTTAATAAAGTTATAAACCTTGCCACCTACTACGGTTACTTTATTTCAAAGTTACAAGTGCAAGCATCCATTGTTTTACAACACTACCAAAATATGTTGCAACTTCCATAGCACTCATAACATCACCACATTTTATTTTATTGCTACTTTATAGTATTCCCCTTTTCTATTCAATTGCTACATAAAAGGTTACATAGTAGGTGAGGTTGAATAAAGCAATAGTCCATCCAGTTCAACCTGTGTAGGTGTGTGTGGCTGTAATCATCTCACATAGCCCTTAATGTCCTGATCCTTGAGATGTAAGTCTAAGAGTCTTTTGAAAGCCACCATACTTCCCGCAGAAACCACCTCTTGTGGTAGAGAATTCCACAATCTTGTAGCCCTAACAGTAAAGAACCCTCCTCGTTACCTGCGGTTAAAACGCTTCTCCTCTAATCGCATTGTATGCCCCCGAGTCCTCATGCAATCCCTTCGAATGAACAGCTTTTTTTCTAAGCTGAGATCCCCATTAAGATATTTATAAATTGCTATCATGTCCCCCCTCAGACGTCTCTTCTCCAGGGAGAATAAATCGAGCGATTGCAGACGCTCTTCATAATTAAGGTCCTCCAATCCCCTAATTAGTTTAGTTGCCCTTCTCTGGACTCTCTCCAACTCCAACACATCCCTCCTGAGGACTGGCGACCAGAACTGGACAGAATACTCCAGATGCGGTCGGACCAGAGTTTTATAAAGTGGAAGGATTATAGTCTTATCTCTGGCATACATCCCTTTCTTTATGCATGCTAATAATCTGCTGGCTTTGGCAGCTGCCGCTTGACATTGCATGTTGCCTAATCTATCATCAACCAAGACTCCCAGATCTTTCTCCATTTTTGATTCCCCCAAGGGTTCCCCTCCTAACGTGTATTGTGTTTTTATGTTTTTAGTCCCCAAGTGCAAAACCTTACACTTCTCCACATTAAACCTCATTTGCCAAGTCGTTGCCCACTCCGTTATTTTGTCCAGGATATCTGCTTCATGCTGTGCAGTTATTGCCCTGCCCAATTTTGTGTCATCTGCAAAAACTGATATAGAACTACTGATCCTGTCCTCAATGCTGTTTATGAATAAATTGAACAAGGTTGGTCACAGGACTGAGCCCTGGGGCACCCCGCTTACTACCTCAGACCAGTCTGAGTATGAGTAGGTTAAGTAGGAAGTTTTTTTTTTTCTATAAAAGTAACAAACATGTTATACTTACCTGCTCTGTGCAGTCGTTTTGCACAGAGCAGCCCAGATCCTCCCCTTTCTTGGGTTGCTCGCTGGCTCTCTTGGCCCCTCCTTCCTGTCGAGTGCACCCGCAGCAAGAAGCTTGCTATGAGGGCACCCGAGCCGCAGCTCCCTGTGTCCATTCAGACACGGAGCTGCAGTTCGGCCCCCTGTCCTCTCTAACTTCTGATTGGCTAACTGACTTTGACAGCAGCGGGAGCCAGTGGCGCCACTGCTGTGTCTCAGCCAGTCAGGAGGGAGAGTCCCGGTTGGCTAAGGCAGTCGTGCACATCGCTGGATCAAGAGGGGGCTCAGGTAAGTATGAGGGGGGCTGCTGCACATAGAAGGTTTTTTTTATCCTAATGCATAGAATGCATTAAGATAATAAAAAAACTTCTGCCTTTAGAATCACTTTAAGTTTGCACTTTTCATAAAATTCTTATCTGTATTTGTTTTTTTTTTTTTATTTACTGAACATTCTTTATGACTATACTTAGTTACCTTCCCCCTGAGATATGTCGACAGAGTGCCTGTCTGGTATCACAAAAAACAATTTTTGGGAACAATATACCTTTTTATAAGTTTACAAAGCAGTGACAATTTGAAATCTTACAGATCACAATGGTGTTACATTGACACTTAATGCAATATTAAATGAAAAAAAAAAAAACCTAAACAAAACAAATGCACCCATCGCAATTATGAATTGGTAAGCTGCAAAATAGTAAATTCATGTCTCAAAATACTGTCTGATCACTACTATTCTACAGTAAAGATAGGTCTGTTAACCCTGAGGCTGATGACAAGTACCCACTGCCCTCTCTAACTGTTGAAAATGTAGAAAAAAAATAATTCTCAAAGTGCAGTGAAGTCATTGAAGCCTTAGCCAGGGCTCCTCCTCTGTTTACATTAGATATTAGAAGGCTAAAGGGCAACAGCGTTGGCATGGGATAGTATTGTAAGCTGCTGAGCAAACAAACTTGAAAAGCATCAGTGCTTCTGCTGTAAAGCTTAAGGATAAATTGCTCCATAGTGCTTGCAACTACAGAGGCTGGTAAAGGCTTGCTATAAAGCTACTATCTAATTTGTTGAGAATACATACATATTTAAAATCAAATTGACCAGTCACAAGCTCTTGTGAAGGGTTTTAAGTTATTGTACATAATATTTATTTATTTGACATCTACTAGGAGCCAGATCTATGAAATTCCAGAACTAATGGCATCCTAACCCCTGGGGTCCCAAAACCACCAAGCCTTTGCCCCCAGTAAAAATATTGTTCCAGAATAGTGTACACTGGTGGATCAGTATGTAATTAGCTCCAAGTAAAACATGCTTTTTCTGCAGCTTTTTTTCTTATGCTCCATTCTTATATTTTTAAGGTAAAATTGTTTGAATTGCTATGTTTTTTTAATATTTGCTTTTTATTCTTCCACAGCAAAGATTGTAATCTTTGAAATGCCATGGATAATGAATGGTGAGTGCAGTTCTCTTATTTGACGTAGTTTGTCGGGTTCAGAATTTGTTGAAGGTTTCTAGGAGAGGCTAAGCTTTTATAACAGTTAAATTATAATAAGCTTTTTAAAGGAAAGTTCTTTTATTTATTGATTTGCCAGTATTGTGGGTTTCTTTAGTAGGAATGTTCTGTATTTTATCATCTTGACAAATGTGTTCTTTTTAGAATGCTTTTCTTTCATGCTGAAATATGTTTATTTTTCACATTCTGTTTAAAAGCAGGCTTACAGTGTGCTCCGGTGAGAATTAAAGATTAACCTTCTCTATGCATGCAGGGGGATTCCAGCCTACTTGTGTTGGACTTTTTTTTTTTTTTTTTAATCAGGGCATAGCTGTAGTACACCAGGTTATCCTATTGTCCAAAATCACATTGTTCCCAGTGTTCCAAGAGCACCTATTCCTAAGCCTGGGAACATGCAGGGTTGTCATTACCAAATCAAAACCATTGTAAGATCCTTTATGACTCTCTAGTGCAGTTGCACGGTGCATGTTAAAATAGGCTTTACTTACATCTAAAAACAATGAGATATTTGCAGAATCTGGCTTTAAATATGGACATAAAGGTCAGGATAGGTAAAAAAAAATTACCTGGGGTTGCTTTTTGAAATGCGCGCGCGCACACACACACATCAATTTGCTGTGTAGTGCTATGCTCCAAGATGCTTTGGAAGGTCATTTGGTTTAAAATTGACACCCGTTGAACTGACAACATTGAAAACAATAGATTTCTTTCATCCCGTTATGTGTTGGCTGCTTGAGTAACTGTGGTGCAAAAAAAAAAAAAAAAATCATAAAAGTTAAAGGAAAGAATCGATGTTGCCCATAGAAATAAACCAGTTTATAGCTACATTTTTTTTTTGAGACAGTCTAAAGAATGAAAAGAGATAGGATGTTGTGAGGGACACAGGCACTGTTCTTCATATTCTTCCAGTTCTTGTAATCTGTCCAGCTATATAGTAAAAATATTACATCCTGACAAGGTGTGTTACGCTGACCAACAAAGGAAAGCTGAGCACAGGCAATTGTCTCTCTTGGATGAGCTTTGAAACATCTGATCATGCAGAGCTAGAACATAAGCAGTGTAGACTTTGTTCTCTGTCCTTCATAGGACAGGAAATTATTTCCACCAGGTCACACAGAGGCTTTATCTGTAGATGTTGGAAAACATCAGCATACAATGAGGGCTTTTGACCACAGAAATGCTCGTTATCTGCCTTTTGATATTCCCTATGTATTGCAAGCAATGCTTGAATGGGTAGAATTGCTTGTTTTATTGATGCCAAGTATTGCCAACCTACATTCATTAATCCCAGCAGTAATCATGGCTCTCATTAGTGCTTATGGTTTACTATGCTCATAGGACAAAGAACTGTTGCTGAAGGCTTTAAGAGTGTCAAGAATATCATATGTACTAATATATAATATGGTTTCTGAGTTTATCAAAGCAGTTACCTATAAGGGAAAAATGGGTATTATATTTAACATGCTCATTAAAAGCACTTGGCCAGCATGTGTTTATTCCAGTGCTTATCAACGGCACCCTTGAGGAACAATGCCAGATTTTTATTGCTATTGGTGTCTCTGTCTTAATCACCAGTGGCACAAGGAATGAAACTGAGGGTAACTCTAAAGCTTGAATTAGAGGGGAATAAGGCTCAAGGGGAAATCTTTCAATTTGGACACTTGTCTTGGGAGCAACTGTCAAAGGGTGGATTTCTCTCACATTAGAAATATACCCTCTCACTTCTTGTTGAGGCTTTAAGAACATACATGTATATACAGGATAACTTGTATAAAAAAGAAATAAAGCTGTTTCAACCCTCTCCTACTTTATCCAAAATGGGAAACAAAGGTTTGGGCTTTAGATATACTTTAGGTCTGTGGCTACATTTCCCCATTTGCAAATGGATGTGTGCTTTTATACAAACCTCAGCTCAGTAAATTGTATGGATAATAGGAGATCCAGACCTGGCAAACCAAAGACAAGCATCGGCATCCTCTATAGGTATCTATTTCATGTATATTTCCATTTAACTTGTCAATCCTCAATTGACTCCATGTCCTGTCTAAAGTTTGCATGGGTGGGAGGGCATACCACTCCACTCCACTCACACCACCTTTTCAAGGGGTGTGAGTGTTTTGGTTCATAGCTTATTTGATTTTCAGAAGTTCAGTTGCTCTTTTGATAGTAAATGTTAGTGGGTGTGGTCCTGCTTGTGCTGGGTGTTTTGCAATACTCGGTGTGTTGCTACACCAATGATATGTGGCTTGATATAGATATACCAATAATCAGAAGTAAATCACAAAAATGCAATGTATAAAACAATAATAGGTGACTCAGTGAAAAAGGTGACAATTGCATACGAAATATAAAAATTTCCAGTTTGAACCAATAATAATGACTCAGTGCAACAGTAGTGTGTGCATGCACAGAATGTAGTAACAGTCCTTCAGTTTGAGATTGCACAAAAAATATAAAATATAAAAATATGCTATCAAAAAAATATTTGTGGCGGTGTCTTCACTCATGCTCCCCCTTGTGTACCACACTCACCGGAAAGCTATCCCCACATAGGGGGTATCCAGCATTCACAGCACACGTTTGTTCATTAAAAGCCAAGCAGTGTAAAATCAAAAGAATCAGGAAGTCCAGGACGCCGAAGCGTTCCACAGACTCAAAACCGAAAGTGATGCAATGGCGCTGTGGCTCCTAGGGCAAGTCCCCTATTGTTTTATACATTGTATTTTTGTAATTTATTGATTATTGGTATATGATTTATATATATATAGCAAGCCACATATCATTGGTGTAGCAACACACTTAGTATTGCAAAACACCCACTAACATTTCCTATCATACTCTAACATCTATCCAGGTAGTTGTTTAAGTGGCGGCCGCAGCTTTATTATACAACCTTTTTTTTTCTACCAACTAGTCCATGCTTTGTTGACAAAGGGAGATATATATTCTTGTTCTGCAGGCTATATACTTTGAAATGTATTTAACTATATACTGCTCCCATTTCTTGGCAGGGTCCTACGTGAGTTAGTGACATACCAGCTGTGCCACCCAGAAGTGCCAGTATATATTATGGGGTATTTCAACTGTTATGTTGACCCCAACCTAGATAAACACCCGCCTGCTTCTGCCGGCAGGAGTACCAGCCGTACGGCACTGAATACATTTGTAAGTGAAATGGGAGGGGTTGATTCATGGCGTAACATGCCTCCGGGCGAGAAACTCTTTTCATGTTTTTCTAAAACCCATTGATCACTGTCAAGGATAGACCTTTGCCTTTGTTCCCCACAAGCCGCCCATTATGTTTCTGAAATTGCGTATGCCCTTCGGGGAATTTTGGATCACTCTCCTTTACTAGTCTGTGTCTGGAGGCTCGACCACCTTCTAATTTGCCAAATGCCCCGTGGAAACTGAATGCATTTTGGCTACATCTCTTCCCATCTCATGATGGGATCAGGGCCAGAATATCAGCGTTTTAGCAAACTCATATTGGGCACCCTAGTATAGGCTCCACACGGGAGACTTTTAAAGCATTCCTTCGAGGGTTGCTGAAATTCAAGCCATCAAAAGGGCAATGGAAGCCCAGGGTGAACAGGCGGCACAGCTGGTTCGTCGCTTGGAGGCTTTGTTTATAGCTGACCCTTCAGACGAAAAAAGGGAGGGTTAGCTGGCAGCCCAGGAGTCGTTTTTTTCGCATCACCACCTCAGTGGCACATTCGCACCAGGCATCCCCTTTGATTGGTGCTTTGAGAAAGCATAGTTAACTCCCCAGAGCAGATTCTGGCTGAACTGGTTGATTATTATTCAACTCTATATCAGTCCAAACAGACTTATTCAGACGAGGCATCACTTGACTATTAAGATATTCCATTGCCATCCTTATTTGCTTCCTTACGTAAACTACTAGACACTCCCCTGACAGTGGAGGAATTGCAGGTAGTGACCAACTTGTTCCTAACTCAAAGGTGCTGGGGAAAGATGGGATACCAACTGAAGTGTACAAGTTTTATGCTGCTGACACGCTATCCCATTTACTTAGTCTTTAATAAGGCAAGAAATGCACAGAGACTACCTCCATTGTATTGCATTGCTGTTAAAACCTAGAAAGGACCCCTTGGATCCGGGCTCCTATAGGCCCATTTCACTCCTGTAGAGTGATATTAAAATCCTGGCGAAGTCTTGGCCCTCCTGCTAAATAAAGTCCTAAGTTTCTATTATACATTTTGATCAGGCTGGCTTTATGCCCCAAAAATATACCTCCATCCATCTACGCAGATTGTTTCTCAATCTACAATCTCTGGCTCATAATGGAAAGATAGGGCGCTGTTATATCCTTAATGCGTATAAAGCATTTGACAGCATTGAGTGGGCATGTCTGTGGGCTATAATGCCCAAGTTTGGATTCGGGCAGGGGTATATCTCCTGGGTTTAACTCCTCTATCAAGCCCCTAAGGCGGTTATTAGGGAGGCAGGAAAAATGTCCCCCAGTTTTGGCCTATGTAGGTGTACTAGGCAGGGATGCCCCTTGTCCCCACTCCTGTTTACCATCACAATTGAGCCTATGGCAGCACTTATTAGATCGAATCCAAATATAAGCGGCTTTAAATATGGATCTCTTAATGAAAACTCATGTTATATGCGGATAGCACTATGCTGTGGTTGGGAGACACCACCCTCTCCCTTAAGGAGGCCATTGCAATAATTACTGAATTCGGATTCTACTTAGGACTGGTCATTAATTGGTCCAAGTCTTCCCTTATGCCATTAGATAAAGCCCCAGATTCCTCCTCTTTAGTGGCGCCAGTATACCCATCTCCTTTCATTTTAAGTATCTGGGCATTCAGATAACCCCCAGCCCTCTGGATTATGTCCGCCTTAACCTAACACCTCTTCTTACAAGATAATAAAGATGATAAGGTAAAGGTAAGGTGTTTCTAGTAGGTTGGACAAACCTAATAAAGATGATCCTCATGCCCCAAATATGGTATATTCTGCATAACTCCCCAGTAGTTATTCCTCTGAAAGTGTCTTGTATTGTAAATTCACTTTTTCACTCCCTCCTTTGGCTGGCCAAAAACCCCAGGGTGAAATTAGAGCAATTTCAGCGGCCCAAGGATCTTAGAGGGCTTGCTCCAATCCATTCCATGGCTATACTATTAGCATCACAAATGTAACATATAGCATGAACCATGCACCCAGCCATGGAGACAGGGCATGTGTTTCGAAGACCCATATATTAAATTACTGACATACACAGGGGACTCAGAGGAGGTAGCGAGTGGTCTGGAGGCGCTGATATTCAGCAAATTGAATAAACATTCCCCACATACGCTCTCATGCAAAAAAAACCTGGAATGAGGTCAGGCAGTTACAACAGGTTATAGGATTCACTAGGTTCAGTCCTATTTGGGATAACACTCGTTATTTGGAGATAGCTATATTACAATATGGTGCTAGGTGGAAACGCTATGCGATTACACATTTACGTCATATTTTTTACGATGGGGTGTTGCGTACATTCTCTGAACAAAGAGCCATGTTTCATCTCCCTAATTCAGTGCAGTTTTACTTTATGCAGCTTCAACATGCGGTGAAGGCACAGAGGGGAATTAACTCTCTGGTTGCAATCGCCCACTCCATTGTTTAATTTTATGAATGAGGTGGATAACTATAGGATTTGTATCCAATTGCTACTCTGTTACTGAATGGTTTTCTTAGAGACCATCCCATGAGTGTGACTTCTCGTTTGGAAAGAGATGTAGGGGCATTTGAGGAAGAACAGTGTGACAAGGCACCACAGGCAGTCCAGCAGTGCTCTCTGAATGTTGCTCATCGCCTCTCCCAACTTTACTCCTTAGGTTGCACTACACCCCAGCTAGACTATATCGTATGGGCAGGAGGGAAAGCTCTATTTGCACACAGTGCAGCAGAGACCATGGTGATATAATTCACCTGATGTAGAGGTGACCAAAGTTACATCTCTACTGGAAGGGAGTTATCAATACATTGATAAAGGTCTTTCAGGTCCAACTGCCTGAGAAACCAAAACAGTACTTGTTGGGTATTTTGGACAATCTCCCAGTACAGGATATTCCAAAGCAGGCAATAGCCAGGGCACTTTTCTAGGCTCGTAAGCTAATATTGAGACACTGGATATCCACTGACCCCCCTACAGTGAAGGCATGGATAGCTCAATTGGGAGATACCCTAAGACTGGAGAAGTATATATTTCAACATAGGGGGAGTTTTGGTAAATTTGATAAACTTTGGGCCCCATGGTTGGATACACTGGGTCTGGCCCAGGTGGACAGCATGTTGATTGGGAGGCGGTGAGGATTCATCAACTCCTAATGTGGTCTAGGTATGGTGTGAAAAAAAATTGACTGAATTGTCAAGTGTGAGTCTCTAAATACTTTGAATAAACAGTTTGATTTGCTGATGTTCTTACATGGCCTTGAATGAATCACTGTTATGGATGCACTCGTGCTCTGGAACTTGTATTGTTTGTGCACAATGTTTAATAAAGTTCTTCGATATGAAAAAAAAAACGTAACTCCCTGGTACAGATCTCCCTTTGCCCTTAGCTCTCACTTTAATAATAAACTGAGAGCTGGAAAATACATAGCATTTCTCAGTTGCTGTTACTAAAATACATTATTTTAGAAGAAAAATTAGCGAAAGGTTCTGTAAAACTAAAAATATTCATAAATGTATCACTTTAATTGCTGTTAATATTGCTGATTTACTTTTCTTAAAATAATAATGACATTCTTTTATTAGCTGCCTTTAAAATTGTGAAAGGCTGGCTCGGTCCAGAAGCCATAAACATGCTGAAATTTGTGAACCGGAATGAAATTCAAGACTACATTAGTTCTGAATACTTACTTCCACATATGGGGGGAACAGTAAGTGTCATACAAAATGTTATGTTCATATTATTAAATAACAAAAAAAAAAGTCTTGGCTGATATTTTAATTTAATTCTCACATTTTGTCAAGCCTGGGCGATTCAGACTGATCATATGATAAAGAAAGATGCAAATGTTACATCCGGCAAAAAGCACACATTGTGATGAGCAGTAGAATCAGAGACACTGAAATTAATTGTAAATCTTGACTTTTCCTATAGATGCTGAGCTTAACTGTCCCTGTCTCTCTACGTGTCCTCTCTGGCCAATAGACAGACTTGGGAAGTGAGGGCACAGGATCAAGGTCAAATTTTACATGAAGATTTTATGTAGAACATCAGCTGGATTGACAGAATAGTTTTGTCATGAACTTTTTACTGAAGGTGAAACATGGGTTATGCATTTTTCATCATTTGCACAGTCTGATTGGCCCAGGTTTGATATGTTTATTTGAAGAAATGAGAAAAATGTTTCACACATTCTTTACATACATTGGGTGGTTTTAAAGACGTGAATGTTTCTGAATGACAGGATTTATCAGCTTTCTATAATTACTTTTATAAATCCGTTTATTCATGCTGTGCACACTACATGAACTTACTCAACTGCATACGAGTCTTGTTAAAGGAAACTATTGTATACTATTGGTTAATATTTTAACTGTTACTGGAAATCAATTGTTGACAAGACTTTAACATTTTGTTTTCATGCAGTTCCATACCTTTGTTAACATTTCATTTGCATTTTTTTTCCCCAAATGTTCCTTCTGTTAAGATACGGTCAATAAGCATTAAGGGCTTGTTCACACTTGACTGAATTTCTAACGCTCATCAAACACTCCTATAGCGTTAGGCTCGCGCTAATGAGCTTTATAAAGTATGGGTGTTCTACTGGCATTTTACAAGCGTTAAAGATGAGTTAAAACTGCTCCCTAAATGCCTTATGGCCCTATGAAGCGTTTGATGAGTGCTAAGGCACGTTAAAACTGCTCCACAATCGCTAATACCATTACAGGACAATAAACTAATCTTAACTCCCCACTATCTGCCACAGCGTTTGTGATGCCTTACCATAGACTTGAATAGGATGCGTTGAAAGGCTTCAAATGCCTCCTGACTCGAAATGGGGCTTCAATTTTGAAGCAACGCTATCATGTTTTGATAGTGTTAACAACACTGTGTGCTGTCCATTGTATCATTTGCATAGGCATTATAGGGGAGTTTTTAACGCCTCTCAAACACCTGCTTTAAATGCCAGTGTAAACTTAGCCTTACACAGAATCTGTTGCTTTAAGTCATTTCAGACTTTTAGACACTAACCAAGAGAAAAACAATTGAGGTCAGTCACTGTGGGCTTTATTTACTAAAGCTAGAGAGGGCAAAAGTAGTCACAATTCTGCAGAGAAAACAATCTGCTTCTAACCTCAGCTTGTTTAATTAGCAATAAAGCCTAGAAGCTGATTGGTTTCTGCAGAATTGTGACTAATTTTGCCCTCTCTAGCTTTAGTAAATAAACACCTGTGTGTTTCTACTAAGCAGGAAGCGGAGCCATGCACATGTAACAAGTATGTAGAGATGACCCACATACAACTATATTTACAAATTGTACACACTAAAATTATTTTAAAAACGTAACAACCCATGCATAGCCAAATCAGATTGTTGCTTGTTTGTTTTTGTTTTTTTCTTTATGTACTTCGGTTCCCTGTGAAATCTGTAGAAAAGATAGGGGATGCAATTTATTCCGGGAAAGAAAGCAAAAACTAAAAAAAAAAACAAACCTTTGCTAGATACTCCTTTCACATCCTTGCTCTGAAAGTTCTTTAGTAGGGTCACTGATTAACAAAATAAAATAGTTAATGGAGGCTCCAGACCTTCCTAGCATTAAAGCATTCAAACCAAATGCATTTTCCCTTTCTTTCATTGATGGACAACCATTGGGTTATATTGCCCCCTACAGGAGTAGGACACTAGGCAGAAAAAAAGTCTGGCTATGCCTATGGGAAGTCCCAGGAGGTATATTTCCTCTCTCTGCTATAGGTACTGGTACTAGGATCTTTTGGTCCTGGCAATTTTTTCATTTTACACAGAAATTTTCCTCCTGTTTTTTTCCTGTGAGATCCATAATCAACTGCCGGACTGGGCGACGGACTGGATAATTTAGATCCAGTGCTCCCCCCCCCCCCAGTCTGGCCAGCGAGCGCGCGCAAACCTCAGCTTCCGCGTTAGGTCGGCTGCGACATAACACCACCAGATGGGGGCTGGCCTGTGAGTTATATGCCTTGCGAGGTCGCATACGACCGGGTCTCGGCCCAAGTCGCAGCCTTCCTCCTGGCCGACAGCTCCCCCCATTTCAATGGTGAGGAGGTTCTGTCTGGAGTGGGGCCTGCCTGGTTCCTTGAATGGTGAGTAGCTGCCCCCCCTGGAGGGTTTTGGGGTGAATGTGGGCCACTCCTTGGGACGGTCAGACCCCTGGGTTCCTCTCCTTCCCGTCAGGCATACCCCTTCATCTGTCCCCCCCATCCTACACCCCCATCCATTTATGCTGGGGATGTGTGGGCAGTCTGGTCCACCTCCTGGGATGGGGGAAGGGCGCTATACTGGCTATCTCCTGGGAGGGGGGGTGCGCCACCGGCGACCGGACGTTCGGCTGTGCGCAGGGGGGGGGAGTTGTACCTGTTGGGGGCTCCTGCCATGGTCCCCCGTCCTGCCTGGGCTTGTCCTTGAGGCCTAAGGATTCTGCCTGTGTGCCACGTGGGGGGCCACCGTTTTGCGGTAACCTGTGTGCTCTATGTACGGCGACCATGTTTGTGTAGTTCCTGCAGCCATTTTGCGATGGTTTGCCATTAATTAAAAATAGCGGCGGCCATGACAGTGGAGCCCTGTGGGCGGCGATTTTAGGAGTGGGAGCCCCTCCTCATCCCCTGGTGCTGACTCCTGGATCTTTTTACTTCCTGATCGCCGTGCAGATTATCCTGGTAGCTGCAGGTGCCGTGTTTCTGCTGGGTGGTGAGTCTGGTGGGGTTCTCTCCCTCTCTGCTGAGGATTGCTTGGGGCTTTGTGCCTGGCGACCAGGTGGTTCTGCCAGCCTGGTGGGGGTTGTCTCTTAGCAGTGTTTTACACCTTTTGTGGGGTCCCCTGGTGACTCATGGAGTCTTTGGAGCACATCTCCCCACCTGATCCCCTTTCTGAGGCTGCGGGGCCCTCCGGGTCCCAAGCATCCATCGATGCACTGACCGCGGTCCTGGAGTCCTTTATGTCCTGGGTGGAGGTGGCTTTCGGGCGACGGGCTTGCAAAAAGCGCCCCCCGCTTTCCCCTGACTCATCAGATCCTGAATCAAATTCAGCCGCCACGGACGTGGGTTTCCCTGCTGGATCTCCAAACACGTGCCCGGAAATCCTCAGATAGCGAGGATGATTCCTCCGCATCTGCAACCGTGCACGAAAAGGGGCTGGTGGAAGCACTGATTGTATTTGTGTGTGAGACTTTGAAGATGGGGGACGCAGCTATAGCGGCGACGGAGGCGCAGGTTCCCTTTGGCACTCACAAGCCATCCAGAGCGGCAAAGGTGTTTCCTTTTCTCGCCTATTTTGTCGGAATTTTCGCTAAAGAATGGGGACGACCAAAGTGCCCCCTTGGGGTCCCTTAAGTGCGTTATTGGCGATACCCCTATGAGGAGTCCCTTTATAAAGAAGCGGACTGTTCGGTCCCTTTATAAAGAACCGGTGGTGGACCCTCCAGTTTCCAGATTGATAAAGGCAACCATAATTCCGGTTGAAGAGTCGCAGATGACAAGAAGGCGGAGGCTCTGGCCCGCAATATCGACACTCTGGCTGGTTCGGCACTGAGGCTGGCATTCACCATTGCCCTGGTGTCACAGACTCTGACTGAATGGGCTAAGCTTTTACGCCGTGACCTGGAGGGAGAACAGCTCCCCCTGCCTTTGCTGAGCTGGTGGACCAGCTGGTCCAGGGGTTGCAGTTTATCTGTGATGCCTCTTTGGATGCGGCTCCCCTAGTGGCTCAGCTCTCTGTTTTGGCAGTGGTCCTTCGGCATGCCTTTTGGCTAAAATGCTGGTCTGCCGACTAGACTTCTAAAAAGGCCTTGACTGATCTTCCCTTTCAAGGAGATTGTCTGTTTGGAGCTACCCTGGATGACATCATTAAGGTCTCCCTATCGTATACCTCCTGTATCGGGCGTGGGGGGACGTCTTCGCTGGTTTCCGGACCCATGGACTTCCCTGGTACAAGACAAGTAGGTCCACAAAGTCATTTGGTCTGGCTACAGGATTGAGTTATGCTCTTGTCCCTCCGCAAGGTTCTTTCCTTCCAACTTGCGCCTCTCCCTGGACCGCTTACAGGGTCTGTTTGGGGCGTTACAAGACCTGTTACTTCAAGTGGTGAATGTCCCGGTTCCGACTTCGGAATGTTTTTAGGGTTTTTACTCAAACCTGTTTCCAGTTCCAAGGAAAGAAGGCAAGGTGCATCCAATCCTGGACCTCAAGGCGCTGAACTGCTTTGTGCGGGTGCAGAACTTCAGGATGGAGTCAATTCGCACGTTGGTGGCATCCCTGCATCAGCGATTTTTCTTGCCTCTATTGACATCAAGGATGCTTACCTTCACATTCCAATATGTGCCGGTCACCAGCGATTCCCCCACTTAGCCGTGGGAGAGGAGCATTACCAGTTTGTGGCGTTACCCTTTAGTCTCGGCTATGCTCCTCGGGTCTTCACAAAAGTGTTAGCCCAGGTGCTAGCATTGTTACGCCAATGGGAGATTGTGGTACTGGGCTACTTGGACGACCTCCTTCTGCGTTGGTCATCCCTCTGGACTTGCATGCAGGTGCTGGGCCTGATGGTGTCTACCTTCGAGGTGATTCCGTTTGCACAGTTTCATGCGAGGTCGCTGCAAAGGGAGATTCTGGCCAAATGGGACAAGACTGAGCAGTCTCTGGACAACCAGATCCCACTGAGCCGGGGAGCGAAGGAGTCCCTGATATGGTGGCTTCGTTCTCTGGGCGCTTGAGCTGGGCAAATCCTTCCTCCCCCTTGTATTGGACAGTGGTATGGCTAGGGAGGCGTCCTCAGCAAAAGTTCTGCTCAGGGGATCTGGACACTGGAAGAGTCCAGACTACAGATCAGTGTCTTGGAACTCCTAGCGATCAAACTGTGCCTGGACCCTTGGACAGATCGTCTTCAGGGATGACCAGTGCACATTCAATTGGACAATGCCATGGCCGGGGATTATGTCAATCACCAATGGGGCACAAGAAATGTCCTGGTGGCTCTGAAAGTAGCCGGCATTCTAAGGTGGGCAGCACAGTTCGCTCCAGCCCTCTCTGCCGTACACATTCCCGGGGTGGAAAACTGGCAGGCGGATTACCTCAGTCGGCAGGCATTGGATCAAGGGGGAGTGGTTCCTTCATCCGGAGGTGTTTCGTCCGTTGTGTTTCGGCTTAACAGAAGGGTGCAGAGGTTTGTGGCTTGGCCATTGCGTCCTCTGGCGGACGCAATGGACATGCTGGTGGCCCCATGGGGTCAATATGGTCTGATTTACGCCTTACTCCCTCTCCAGCTTCTGCCAAGACTTGTACGCAGGATCGTGGCAGAAGGGATTCTGGTCATCTTAGTGGTTGGGGACTGGCCTCGCCGTGCTTTGCACGCCGATCTGGTGCGGCTGGTCGCCGACGTTCCTTGGACGCTTCCTCTCAGGGATTATCTGCTGTCCCAAGGACCAATCTTTAATCCTGCTTTACAGTCGCTGGCTTTGACGGCTTGGCTATTGAACGCCAGGTGATAGGGGTTTGTCAGTCTGTGATTCCAATGTTGTTAAAGCTTGGAAATCCACTTCTACGAAGATCTACCATCGTACATGGAAGTCGTACATTGCGTGGAGTGAGTCTCTTGAGGTTTATCCTCGCTCTTTCTCGGTGGCTCGGATCTTGACTTTCCTTCAAGGGGGGGTTGAGCAGAAACTTGCCTGGAGTACTATTAAGGGTCAGTTGTCGGCCTTAGCAGTCTTCTTTCAACGTATTTTTCTAAAGGGAGTGTGTGGCCGCCTTGGGACCTCAATTTGGTGCTCTTAGTCCTCCAGAAGCCTCCTTTTGTGAATCTTCGGGAGATTCGCCTGCTTAAGATGTCCCAGATGGTGCCCTTCTTGGTAGCCTTCTACTCTGCGTGCAGGGTGTCGGAATTGGTGGCATTATCCTGTCGTTCACCTTACTTGGTGGTTCACAGAGATAAGGTGGTTCTTCGTCCCTTTCCATTGTTCCTTTAAAAGCTTGTCTCTGAATTTTATTTGAATGAAGACATTGTGTCACCTTCCCTGTGCCCCAGGCCAAAACATCCGAAGGAAATTGCCTTGCATGCCTTGGATGCTTTGGATGTGGTCCAGGCAATTAGGATGTACCTGGCAGCTACGGAGTCTTTTTTAGGTAGTCAGACTCACTATTTGTGCTCACGGATGGGCCTCGGAAAGGGTTGTCTGCTTCCTCTTTGAGGGTGTATTGTTTTATTCAGGTGAGCTCCAGTTGTTTTGGTTGTGCTCCTGCTTACCTGGTTGGCTATAGTTAGCCTTGGAAATTTATTTTTCACTGTTCCCACCCCTCATGTTTAGCACTGCTTTGGGACGTCCCAATGGTTAAGAACATCATGATCTGTGTCCATCAATGAACGAAAGAGAAAATGGGATTTTTGACTTACAGTAAAATCCATTTCTCTGATGTTCATTGGCCGACGCAGCACCCACCCCACTGTGGAGTTGTAATTCTTTTCACACTGCAACAAAACTGAGTACCTATAGCAGAGAGAGGGAGTATACCCCCTGGCACTGCCCATAGGCATAGCCAGACTTTTTTTCTGCCTAGTGTTCTACTCCTGTAGGGGCAGTATAACCCAATGATTAAGAAGATCAGGAGCTGTTTTAGTCAGTGAACATCACCGAAATGGATTTTACAGTAAGTCCAAAATCTCATTTTCGCTGAGTTGGGATTTATTACTTTTTTGATTTTTATTTATTTCTTTTTTTTTTTTTTAACTGATTATGTTAAAAAAAAAAAAATTAAAAATCGAAAAAGGTTTCAGTTTCCTTTTACTGCTCCTAGACTTCTGATACATTGATGGGTCAGGTATTCAGAAGCGTTATGGCCTTGGTAAAAGCAGGCACTGGAAGATGTCAATTTGTGTGGAGGTCACACACAGACCAATTTAAACAAAACTATGGGCGACCTTAAAAAAAAGTTGCATTATGGTCCAACTTTGGTCATACTGCTGATTTTGGGACAAAAAATACTCCACCATATTTATGAAGCACAGCATTTCCCCTCACATATGCATTTTACACTTTCTGTATTATGGGGCTCGATGTTACCAGGAAAACCCCGTACATTTTTTTGATCAATGATGGTGCTATGAAGTGTTGTACCTTTTCACAATATGCTCTGCATTTATAAATTAAACATAGTTGTGCAGGGACAGTGTGAAGTGATATTGTGTTGGCCCCTAATTGTTATGCTGGCACTTCAGAACTGATGATATTGTGATTTTAAAAATACTTGCAACGTTTTTATTTTTATTTTACTCTGGTATTTACTTTGTCCAATTTTTAAGTAAATCTACTGTATATATTACATTTTTTTTTAAATTTCAGGATCCATTTAAATATAGCTATCCCCCATTACCCGATGATGATTTCCAAACACCTATGTGTGAAAATGGGCCAATAACCAGCGAGGATGAGCTTGAAAGTAAAGAGGAAAGTGAGGTGGACACAAGGGATGCCATAGATTCATGTACCTCTGAGGAGAGTGCCCTCAAGCCCAGAAAGGTAAATTGGTTTAATGAATGGTTCTGTCAGAAGAGAAGCTGAATTGGCTTCACAAGGGGAAATCTGGGGTGTGCGAATGTGGATTTATCAAATGAGTATTTCGATGGATGATTTCAGCGGGACAAGGGAAACAGGATTTTTGGAAGGTGCTACCTCTGAGGCCCCCGTTCACACTGGGGCGACGCTACTTGCCGGGGCGACCTCATAGGTCGCACCGCGACCTCGGAGCGGCCGGCACGGACTTCATAACATTGAAGTCTATGCAGGTCGCTCCGGGTCGCCCCAAAGAAGCTCCGGACCCTTTTTCTAAGTCGGAGCGACTTGTGTCGCTCCTATTAGAACGGGTCCACAGCTTCTCTATGGCAGGCGACCTGTCAGGCGACCAGGTCGCCTGACAGGTCGCCCCAGTGTGAACGGGATCTTAAGGAGTAACAAAACCACTTCCATATGCTTCTAAAAATATTTATTCACATGGATTTCTCTTGACAAATCATTGAGTATAAAACCAAGGCTGGAAAATACATGGTTACAGTCCGAGCATATAAAGATAAAAGTGTATTTAAACACCTTCCGCGGCCAAACTATATATATATATATATATATATATATATATATATATATATATATATATATATATATATATATATATATATATATATATATATATATTCTGCAAACACTGATAAATATCTATGCATCAAGATGATGACGGTGAGCTTACGTTGCAAAACTTTTGGTGCAAGAGACCCAAGAACTCACATATAAAGTAATCGTTTGAGGGTTAATATTTCACCTAAACACATTCAGGATAAGGTATAGCCATTGGGACTGCCTACCTGGTCTGGAGGACGGATGTGCATTTCTGCACAATTTTATGGAACAAATAGTGAAGGACCTCGTAACTGTATCTTATCCTGAATGACTCTTAGGCACGTTGTTAACCCCCTCATAATTAAGTGCTTGGGTCCCTTGCCCCTCAGGAAATTCCTTCTGTACAGGGGACTGCGTAGGTCTTCCTCCTCCCTGATCCACATTATACTCTGTTTATGATCACTTTTTTATTCCTGATGAAGCTAGATGTGAAAAGCATAGATCATAGTCATGCCCATATCTAACGCATTTGTCAAAGGCTTTGCAACTGGGCCTCATTGTCATCAGCTTGAAGCATACTGTAGATGTTTATCTGTGTGTGCAGTTGTACTTACTTTTTTGTATAGTATGAATGAGCTTACCATGGGAGGTGTTTAACCACTTAAGGACCAAGCCTATTTCTGACACCTTGTTTACAAGTTAAAATCAGTATCGTTTGCTAGAAAATGTCATAGAACCCCCCAAACATCTATATATAATTGCGTGTAAACCGGAAGTGACGTTGCTTCCGGATTACGTGATCGGAAACCCAATCGATGCCGAATCCCGCTTCGTTCGGGACTCTAACCAGCCGGTGGAGACCCGGGCAGAGCGGCGGGGGGGTAACGTCCCCTCCCGCTCGCTGGGATAACGACCACATCAGTTTTCACCAGAAAGCCAACCACCAGCTCTAAAAAACGGTACCGGGTTTATGCCTGCAGCTGCAGGCATCATACCCAGTGCAACCACTTCTTCAAGCGGACATACAGGTTTGGTTAAATACACTTTTACCTTCATAATGTTCACACTGTAAATATGTATTTTCTTATCTTTGTTTTTAGTTATGGGTTTGTGTGAGAAATCTGCAGTATGTGTATAAATACATGCTTTTAGAAATATATATAAAATATATATATATATTTTTTTCTTTTCCTTGTGCTATTGTGTTTAAAAGTATGAGAAACTTTCCTTCTGAGCTGAAAGCTGCACAAATACATACAGGGTGTAATGTCTGTGATGGCATGGTAGTTTTTTATGATTTTAAACATTTTGGTAGGGGGATCTCCTTACCAGTTTCATCTGTCAGCTGTGACCGCAAGAATGTGTGTTCTTTTCTTGCCTTGGGTTAATAATAATTTTAACATTGCAGAGAAGGCAGGAGTAGTCAGACTCCATGACATGAAATGAATGCACCTGGCTGTCCTTGAGATGTGCAAACGTGATTGATTTTAAAGTGACTTTATAGTGCATATTTTTTTCTATATTTGCTTGTACAGGATATCTACTTGATGCAAATAATACGTAAACAGTGTATGGTAATGTTTTGAAAACATTGCTTCTACGTAATATTTTTTATTTATTTATGGATTTGGGGACAGCCATATTTGCTCATTACACATGCAGGCTCTTAGGCCTCGCTTAGACTTGCTGTCCGCACCCAAACTCCCCCCCTTAACTATTGTTTACAGAGGGGTTGTTTATGTGCTGTGTCGACAATGCTTCGCGCCTTCGGCAACGTTACCCAACTTGTAGTGATCGGTGGCCAGTAAGGCCACTGGGCGCTAAACATTCACGTTAATGGGGAAGCGCCGCAAACCCCCTGCAACCACGTTTGTTGGCAAAAATGTGGTTAAAACAGGCAGTAAGGAAGTGCATTGCTTCCTCACCTCCTATCGGTAGTCTCTTGAGCACAATCTGAACATAGGTCAGGCTTTAGAGGCAAGGGAGATTTCCACGCATTTCTAGGTCTACTGTTAAGCATACAGTGTACCCATGTAACGGTTGCACTATACTGCTTCCTCTCACAATGCAAGTCTAGGATTCAACTAACTCGCCAACCAAAATCAATGCACTACCTGTGCAGATTAAAATCTATCTCAAGTTTTTAATCTGCTACAATCTGTTCACACGTGCTGTGGTAATACATGCAGTACCGTGCCGTTTACTGCAGCACACTGTAATGTGTTGTGTATGTGCATTGTCATTAATTTACAATAAAACCTCAACATACAAAAAAATGCACCTGCAACAAAGCACATCACACAATTTGCGCTGTAGGAATAGACTGAGCAGGAGCAACTTTTTTTTGCATAGGGGCCCATTCAAATAAAGCATAATTTTACCCTAAAGAGGAAATTCCACTTTCTCTTTTGTTCATTGACGGACACAGCACTTCATCTTCTTGACCGTAGGGTTATACTGCCCCTACAGGAGTAGGACACTAGGCAGAGAAAAAGCTTGGGCACGCCTATGGGGAAGTCCCTGGGAGTATACTCCCACTTCCTGCTATAGGTCTTCAGTTTTTTTTTTTTTTTTGCCTAGTAAGGAGTAAGGACCTAGTTTCTTGCTGGGATCTCTGGTCTTGGCAATTTTTTCTTTTTAAATGGAATTTTTTCCTCCTTTTATTATTTTGTTCCTGTGAGAATCTACAATCAAGCGCTGGACTGGGTAAAATCTTGATCCTTAAGGTCCCCCCAGTTTGGCCAGCGAGCGCGTGCAGACCACAACTCTGCGCTAGGTCGGCCGCGCCATAGCCCCACTGGATGGAGGCAGGCCTGCGAGTTAACGTCTCACAAGGGCGCGTACGAACTGGCTTCGGCCTGAGTCGCAGCGTTTCCTCCTGGTCGACAGCACCCACATTACGATGGAGCAGTGTCCTGTCCGGAGTGGTGCCCACCCTGTTCCTGGTGTGGTAAGTAGCTGACCCCCCTCCCCCCTGGCAGGTTTTGGGGTGGACGTGGGCCCCTGCCTGGAATGGTTGGCCCCCTGGGCTCCCCTCTATTCCAGTTTGCGTTCCCTTCTTCATCTCGGTTATCTATTGCGGCCTGTGCCCCCCATCTGCCCACACCTTTTTAGGATACATGGGGGGCTGGACTGGCGATGGGGGGGGGTGGCGCCACTGGCGACTGAACGATCCTTCTCGGGAGGCGGGTGGGGCCTGCCAGGGCCCCCCTTCTCATTCAGGTAATTTTTGGGCCCCGCGGGAGCCGCGTGGTGCCGCCATTTTCTTGTAGCCCTTTGTGCTACAGATCAGTGGCCATGTTTATGTAGCCTCGGCGGCCATTTTCCTATGGTTTCCCTTTGCAAATGGCCATGTTTTCGGAGTCAGATGGGCGGTGATTCAGCGGTTGGCCTCTAGTGCTGATACAGCAAATTTACTCTTCCTGATGGCCGCATGATATGCAGATAGTTCGGGCTGTCAGTACCTGACCGGTGTGGTGAGTGCCTTTTTGTGGGGCTTTCTCTCCCTCTTACTGCTATTGCAGCGGTAGTGCTCTGTGCTGGACCTTGTAGTGCCTCAGCGCGGTGGGGTGTCCCTTATGCATTGTTTTACACTTCTTTTTGTGGGTTCCCCTCTTCATTCATGGAGTCCATGGAGTATGTTTCACCACCTGACCCCCTCTCAGAGGCTGCGGGGTCCTCCGGGGCCCAACAACTATCTTCACTGACGGAAGTCCTTGGTTTCCAAAGTAGATTTTGTCCTGGGCAAACAGGCTAGCAAAAAGCGCCCCCTGCCTTCACCTGCTTCTTCTGTCCCCTCAGATCCAGAGTCTGATTTGGCCATTGTGGACGCAAATTATCCTTCAGGGTCTGCGTCCATGCACCCTGCGTGCTCGGATAGTGAGGATGATTCCTCCGGTCCTCTAGCCGCACATGAAAAGGCTCTTGTGGATGCACTGATTGTATTAGTACGGAAAACTTTGCATATGGTAGATGCAATTAACGCAGCACCAGAGACACGGGTCACACCTGGCACCCACAGGTCCTCAAAATCGGTGAGGGTGTTCCCCTTTCCTGCCGCCTTTGACAATATTGTCTCAAAACAGTGGGGGTTGCCCAAAATGCACCTTTGCAATCCCTAAGCGTTTTGCAATGCAGTACCTTTACGAGGAGTCCCTCCTTTAAAAAATGGACGGTACCCGGTTTCCAGGTTGAATAAAGCCACTGTAATTCCAGTTGAAGAGTTCCTAATCTTCTCCGACCCGGCTGATAGGCGGTCGGAGGCCTTGACCCATCATATGTTCAATGTGGCTGGGTCGGCACTTAAGCCGATATTTACTATTGCCCTAGTGTCACAAGCTATGACTGAATGGGCTAAAAGTCTACCCCGGGACCTGGAGGTGAAACCGCTCTCCCCTGTCTTTGTGGAGCTGGCGGATCAGTTGGTCCAAGGGCTACAGTTTGTCTGTGACGCCTCTTTGGATGCCGCTCCCCTGCTTTCTAGTTTGTTGGTCCCCACAGTGGTCCTGCGTTGCATTATCTGGCTGAAATGCTGGTCTGCGGACCAGGCTTCTAAAAAGGTCTTGTCCGATCTTCCATTCGTGGGGGATCGCATGTTTGGATGTTACTTCAGGGGGTGATTGTTTCGGTTCCAAAGACGGAACATTTTCAAGGTTTTTACTCAAACCTGTTTACAGTCCCCAGGAAGGAGGGTATGGTGCGTCCAATACTGGACCTCAGGGGGCAGGGGAAATCATTTTCCCCCCTGTACTGGACAGTTGTCACCCCGGATGCCATCCTATCTGGGGTGGGGAGGCATCCTCGGCACAGAGTGTGCCCAGGGAGTCTGATCTCTGGAAGAGTCCAGGCTAACAATCAATGTATTAGAGCTCTGAGCGATCAGACTTTGTCTGGATCATTGAACACGTCGTCCCCAGGGGTGTCCTGTATGGATTCAATCACACAATGCCACAAAGTAGCCTATGTCAATCTCCAAGGGGGCGCAAGAAGTGTCCTGGCAGCCAGCATCTAAGGTGGGCAGAACGATCGTTCCAGCACTCTCTGCTCTACACATTCTAGGGGTGGAAAATTGGCAAGCGGATAATCATAGTCGACAGGCATTAGACCAGGGAGAATGGTCACTTCATCTGAAGGTGTTCCATCAGTTGTGTCTCCGGTGGGGTACTCTCGAGGTGGATCTGTTCGCCTCTCGCCTCAACAGAAAAGGCATGGTCTCTGGATCATCTAGCCGACACTACAGACGCACTAGTGGCTCCTTGGAGTCAGTATCTTCTGATTTACACCTTTCCTCCTCTTCAGCTTCTGCCAAGACTCCTAGGCAGGATCGAGGAAGAAGGCATTCCGGTCATCCTAGCGGCTCCAGACTGGCCTCACCAATTGGGTACGGCTGGTCACCGATGCTCCTTGGAGACTTCTTCTCAGGGAGGATCTGCTGTCCCAATGACCAATTTTCCATCCTGCTTTACAGTCACTGGCTTTGATGGCTTGGCTGTTGAAAGCCAGGTGCTGAAGGTTAGAGGGTTGTCTAACTACCTGTCTGGTGATTCCTACGCTGTTAAAAGCTAGAAAATCTACTTCTGGGAGGATCTACCATCGTACGTGGAAGACGTACATTGCGTGGTGTGAATCCCTCCGAGTTCATCCTCGATCCTTTTCGGTGACTCGGATGTTGGCTTTCCTCCATCGAGGGGTTGAGCAGCACCTGACCTTGGGTACCATCAAGGACCAGGTCTCCGCCTTGGCAGTTTTCTTTCAACGTCCGTTGGCCACACACTCCTTGGTGCATACCTTTCTACAGGGCATGAGATGCTTGGTTCCCCCAGTGCGGTCTCCATTGCCGCCGTGGCACCTTATCTTGGTGTTGTCAGTTCTCCAGAAGCCTCCCTTTGAATATATTAAGGAGATTCCCCTGCTTACGTTGCCTCAGAAAGTGGCTTTTTTTGGTGGCCGTTACTTCTGCGTGCTGGGTGTCTTAACTGGCGGTACTGTCTTGTGGTTCACAGGGATAAGGTGGTTCTTCGTCCATGTCCGTCGTTCCTTATAAAGGTCGTCTCTGATTTTCATCTGAATGAAGATATTGTATTGCCCTCCCTGTGTCCCAAACCTAAGCATCCTAGGGAAGTTGCTTTGCACTCCTTGGATGAAGTTCGGGCAATAAGGGTGTATCTGGCAGCTACGGAGTCTTTTCGGAAGTCAGACTCACTATTGTCCTTAAGGATGGACCTCGCAAAGGGCTGGCTACCTCTGCTGCGACCATTTCAAGATGGATCAAACAGACTGTGTTTCAGGCTTATTCTATTAAGGGTCAGGTTCCTCCTTTCCCTGTCGAGGCTCTCCATTCGGGCGCTTAGTGCCTTCTGTGCCTTCCGTCACCAGGCTTCTGTGATGCAGGTTTGCAAGGCGGTCACTTGGTTCTCTGTACACACATTCACAAAGTTTTATAAAGTGGATGTGTTTGCATCAGCGAATGCTTCCTTTGTCCGCAAGGTTTATGCAGGCTGCTGTTTAGAGGACTTGTCCTCTTTGAGGGTGTTTTTTTCAGGTGAGCTCCAAGTTACTTGGTTGGCTAGGTTTAGCCTTGGGGAAGTTGTTTGTTCTGCTGTTCCCACCCCTTAAGGTTGACACTATGTGCTATGTTTGTCAATGAACAAAAGAGAAAATGGGATTTTTAACTTGCCGAAAAATCAATTTCTTTGATGTTCATTGATGGACACAGCACCCGCCCCTCTAGGGAGTTGGGTTTGTTTTTCCTGACACTGCTTGTTACAAAACTGAAGACCTATAGCAGGAAGTGGGAGTATACTCCCAAGGACTGCCCCATAGGCGTGCTCAAGCTTTTTCTCTGCCTAGTGGCATACTCCTGTAGAGGGCAGTATAAACCTATGGTCAAGAAGATGAAGTGCTGTGTCTGTCAATGAACATCAGAGAAATGGATTGTACAGTAAGTCACAAATCCAATTTTATGCCCTCCTCCGCTTCTCTTTTTGGTACTGGGGGGGTACCTGGTTTTCTCAGGTTCCCATTTCCGATCCGATTGCCGCAGCAGATCCACAAGAAGGAATTTCCCCCCCAACAGTATTTGTAGCTGCTGACTTTTATTTATTTACTTTTTTTTTTTTTTTCAAACAAGGCAAAGCACTGCTTTAATGATCAGCAGTAATGCAGTGCACCACACCACACTGCATATTTGCACCTGCCTTAGCAGTGTGTGAATGGGCCCTTAGACAGTCATTATAGTACCTATCTATATAACCTGCCTCTAGTGACTAATCTACATTGAATATAGTATTAAAAATATGAAAGAGCACGGTTTAAAACTTGCGGAAGTCACAAAAAAATGACTGACCTCAGTGAAAGTAATTGATAACTGAAAATATGTGCTCAATAGAAGTTTATCAACTTCCTGCTATTTTAAAGTGTATGTCAGAGAAACAAAATATACATGCAGTACGTCTCTGAAATACGTAAAACATGTACATCTCTGCACGTTTTAGCCCTTTAAAGACCCTGTAAGACCAGAAAAATAATGGTTGGTCTGCCAGAAATGTACTCCTATTTGTGGAATGATGCCACATACCTTTTTTGTAGACTAAAATTGCAAGAACTGGTATTAGCACTGCAGGGGTTGGGTCATATAGGTCTTGGATTCTCCATCGCAGGAAGCTATTTTTGAATCTGCATTGTCCCAGCTGTGGCTAAGATATTTCTCTATGTGCTTCTTAAGAATGTTTAACACTAATACTTTAAAGGCTGCTTAGACTTTTTGGAAATGCATGTTTTGAAATGGTTTTGGGGCATTCAAAACTCAGAACAATCCCCCCATCCGAGTCAAATAATAATAACTTGCATTTACATATATTCCCATGTAGGCAACAGGATAATATATACTGTACAAACAAATCTCTACTGTTCTTTGAATATTTTTTCTTGAGTACATAATCTGAAATTCAGTCATTCTTATAATACTCTTAAATCCTGCAACATACTTAATCAGCTTTTGCCCAGTAACAGATTGTGGAAATATTACTTATTTACATTTAAATTCTGAAACTTCCTTTGTATGTCTATTATGGAACATTTATTGAATTATAAAAGTAGTTCACTGTAATAATAAAATGTGTACTGAAAATTGTATTTTATATTGGAGTTCAAAAACCTTGAAGTTTACCAGACTATGAAAGATACCTAGGGAGAAAAAAAATATATTTTAATGTTACTATTGGTGGTGTAGTTCCTTATATTTAAAGGAATGTATAGCAGTTTTCATGCATTTTTTTTATTAGTTGTGATAACCTATATTAATCGGTTGTATTTGTATTCTTCTATCCGTTTTATTTGTATTCTTCTATCCAGCCAGCAGGTTGAGCTTTAGACCCGTTTTCGTGTTTTCCTCACTTAGCTCCTTTTGTTGTGTAAAAAAAAAAAATGTCATCACTTAATTGCTTACTCTGAACAGAGGTGAGTGGGTGCTTTGTGACTCATACCTTATCTGTTTAGAGGATTCAGTCAGAGTGAGCCTGGAAGGTCGTCAGCCTTTCTATACAAAAATATGTAACATTCTTGAACAGCTATGAATTTAGTGGAAGAGCATGAACTGTAAGAAATAGGTCATGTCATATGTGGAGCAGTGGCGGCTGGTGCTCCATGGGCCGGGGGGGGGGCGTCAGTCGGACCACACCATAACCTCTGACCACACCAGCCCACACACCATACCCACCCACCCCCCCGGTCGCCGGCTCACTCACCCTGAACATATGGAAGGCAGGGGCAGCGGCGGCGGCTTCTCCTCAGTCTCCTGCGTCTCCTCCCTCCTCCTCCTCCTTGGCCAATGGCATGGCTTCTCCTTTCGGGCCAATCAAGAATCAGTGCTCTGCGCCCCAAGCCCACCCTTTTTTTTTTTAAACCTATTAGAGCCTCTGGCTCTAATCACGTGCTTCCAAAAAAAAAAAAAAAAACATTGAAATCCATGGGTCCGGCGCCCTGCATGAAGATTAGGGGGCCGGACACATGCATAGGGGGTGACGCCCCTGCGCCCCCAATGGATGGGCTGCCACTGTTGGGGAGTATTCTTCATATGATTTTATAGGTGTTTAAGTGTAAAGCCAAGGCTGACAAATCATGCAGAGTCGAGAAGCCAGTTGGCATAATCTAGCAACCTTGAATAATTATCAAATGACCATAGAACCTAAACATCCCATGACAACTACAGAAATGTCCCAAATGGAGGAGCCAAATGTAGTTTTTTTTAGATTTATTGGTACAACCCTGTATTACTGTTAGTATTATATTTTCCATAGTACTGTGCCTTGAATAACCTTCTAGTGTCTTTAAACCCACATCATAAAAAAACAATGATTAAATGCTGTATTACATGCTGTTCATACTCACTATGGGATTCATATTCTGTATTCTGAAAAAACCTGGTTGATCCTGCTGCTCTTTATCTCCCCCTTCTTTTCATGTCCCCAATTCAGCTAGGAATTTTGCAGCTGTAATGGCAACTCTACACATGATCAGTTTTCAGTGCGTTTCTACGCTAAGCATTTCCTCCGTGTCACACAGGCTGGAGGAGTGTGACAGAAATCCTCCCACACCGTGTTATTTCCACAAAATAATAAAGATTTAATTTCAATTATATATTTGTATGCCAATTTGAAACCATGTATTGATATTTATTTTTACTCTGTACTCTAAAGGCCATCATCCACATACAGAAATAGAAGGGACAATGTAAATTAGGTTTAGTATCACTTTAATTGTGATGTGTAGTCATTTAAAGTCCCCAGTGAAAAATGAAAAATGGTAGTTTAACACCAAAGATCTGATCATAAATAAATTTGATGTCCCCTACAGAATGTTTCACTATAATCTCATATATAGTTCACTAATAGTCCTCGGTTACACCTGATTCAGAAAGCGTTTTTTAATGCAGTACAGCTAATGCACAAAAATGTAAGTTATTTCCAATAACCTAGTTTACACCATTGATTTGCTTTCATGTCTGCTTTCATGTTTGTTTAAAACAGGAGTCTTCAAACTATGGCCCTCCAGTTGTTCAGGAACTACAATTCCCATCATGCCTAGTCATGTCTGTGAAAGTCAGAGTTTTACAATGCCTCATGGGACGTGTAGTTCACCAACAGCTGGAGGGCCGTAGTTTGAGGATCCCTGGTTTAAAATAAAATAATCTGCATTTTTTTTTACGTACATAAACGTACCAGAATGCTTGTGAAACACGTGTAAATGCAACTCCTTAAAAAAAAAAAAAATAAACAATGCCAAAACTCCCCAAGTGCATAAACCAATGCCTTACAAATACACATAAATGAGCATGCAGAACTGCACATTAAACATGAGGATTTGTAAAAGAGTCCCCAAAGAGTGCAGCACAGGCAGTGAGCACAAGAAGTTATCCTCTAGAAAGATTTTAGGAAAATCAACCAGTATTTTTGCATTTATCGAGCAAATGTAACAAAACACTTTCAATAGTATATTTAACAGATCAAAAGGGAGCAAATAAGACAAGTTCCTTGTTAAGGCGCACATATACTTTACATTCTTTGTAGTTCTTAGAATGTGTATATGTAAATTGACATCATAGGACACAGCATGATCTTAATTGCTAAGGAACTGTAATATACAAATGTTTCTCATCACCTTCTCAATGACTGGTATTTCTAGAGAATATTTTTTTACAGCCGAGATAATCACTGTATTTAAATGGCTTTCCAATTCCAAATAAGTGGCAGGTGGTATGGTTTATATTACCAGAAAAGATGTGACATGTAAACCCTAAATTGATCATGTCATATCAGATTGACAGCTATTCTAAAGGAAACGAGGTGTATCTTGATATTCCATGCAACCAAAGTATACATTTCAAGATTACATCAGTATGATCCACAAAAGTGAACACAAGTGTTTTTATGCTTTTTTTTAATGCTATTGAAATACAATCCATTAAAATATTCTTTTAATTATCCTATTAACCTTTCTACGCTGCTTTTGAGGATTACTTCATATAGATACACTAATGCATCATTTTTACTCTTATTAAAATCTGATTTTCTGTTGTGCCTTTGACCTCCGCAGCAAACCTATTATAATTTAAATAATACATTGCATTTTTCTATTATTCAATACTTGTCTAAGTTTTTCTTTTGTGCACTAATGCAGTAATAAAAATCAACTTTGTTGGACTAACTGTTTAATAGTTATTAAAGAACAACTCCAAGCAAATATATAAACCAGACTTTAGTTTACCTATGTGTCCCTTATTTATTTTGGGATTCAGCAAGAATAATTGACAACTTCCTTTTTATTGAGTTGACAAAAAACAAACTAGGTCTCCAGTGAGCATTTTTGCTGTGCAAGCTGGTGTTCTAATGCTTCATGTTGAGAAGAGTTTACTAGTAATCGCAGACAGGAGCATGGAGCAGTTGGAAGAAATTAGGGCTACTAAAATATTTACACCCTCCTAATGCTGTGCAGTATGTAGTGCGACAGGTTGGCGTTGATTACATTAGTGTGTGCTTTTATATACATATAGGTAAGATGTTCTTATCTATATATTTAGTCATTTGGCTGGAGTTGCCCTTTAATTGACATGTTTTTGGAACGCAAATACGGTGTTTGAAATGATTCTGTTTTGTCTGACTTAATCTCTCGTCATGCTGTCTCTCTCTCTCTCTATGAGGAAGGCTAGTTATTTTTATAAAGTGAAGTTGCTACTGAAATATTGAAAGTGAGTCGTCGAGGTCGGGAAGACTGCTGGTGAAAGCAAAAGTTTAAAAGAAAGCTACGCTTTTGTTTCATTCGTACTTTACTCCCTGGTGTAAGCCTGCTACGCCTAACATTGACCCTGCACTGCCCTGTTCAATCTCTTCTTTATCTACTTCTTCGTCTTTACTTGTTAACCGACAATGAAGAGTGGAATGTAGTCCTTTCCTGGACCAAACTGTAAGTCTACAGAAAATTGCTTAAATATTTTTTGTTAGCTTTTCTCATCTTCAGGAATTATGGAGTCCCTTTCATAAACGTTTTTGTTATTACAGTCACAAAATATCAAACATGCCAGCGGTGCGTCTGACGGTTTGCAAGAAGAGGAACTGCGCAGTGGGAAGTGTCACAAGGGCAGCATGTGAGGATGCATTGTGATGGTAATGACTCAGCCTGAAAATATATTCTCAGTCAACTACAAGAAAGCTTTCAGCTGATGTAGCAACATACTACCTATGACCTAACATACACTAGATAGTAAAAGCAGAAGTGTGTAAAGGATGGTCCGAAGCTTGCACTTTAGATAGTGAAGAGAAATATATGTTGTATTAGTTTGCAGAGATTGGTTTGTTAAGCTGATACAAAATTCCCCAAAGATATTAATATGCTCATAGATTCCATATAGTACTTGAGACCATGCTGGAAATAGAAATTGCTTCATAGCTTGCCACAATTTATGCATTTCTATTAGTGGCCATTTTAGGGTAGGGCATGCTGCTGTTTCCTTCATTGATAATACCGGACAGGGAATTGGCTACAAAAAATGAAACTTGGCTCCAGACAGTCCATTTCTTGCTTCATCCCTCTTTACACCCTTCGTTTGATATTCCCCTCTTCTGCATTTTTTTTCCCGGATAAATGTATAGTGACATTCTGTAGCCAAATATTTAGTACAGTATAGTTTACTGGAATACATTCAACATTTACAACACATTATGAAGATAAAACTACTAACATTATACTGCTATTAAAATGCAATAATAATGTGCTTCCCTGTGATCAATAAGACCAAAGCTGGAATTGGGTGTAACAAATTAGTTGATAATGTTACGGCAAATTTAAAGCTGCACAGATAGTTTGTCTAGCAAAGCGGTTAGCTTCACCTCTCAGGTTGTATACTGCTATACTGTTATGTGGGGTACACATTATAATTTATTTATTTATTTTTTTCATTCAATCCAGTGGGCTGAATGGAAAAAAAAAAGTACAGATCTCCATATTAACAGAAAGCAATGTTAAAGTAGCGATCTCCCCTGCTAAGCTATTGTGTTCTGACAGGGGGACTGTCCCCCCCCCCCCCCCCCCCCATTAGAACACATTGATGGCTGCGAGCATTGGTCAGATGCTGGTTTTCCAGCATGCCTGTTAAACAGAAGCCGGTCATGAGACTGGCTTCTGTCAACCAGGGAGCTATACACATGTGCCAAAAGTAGTCTGGTAACTGCCAAACCAACTTTTGTATGATTTTTGGCCTATGTACCTAGCCTTAGTTACCGTAACAGCATTCAAGTTGAAGAGGGATGGCTGACCTGTGCAGCCCCCTGACTCATGTGAAATTCCTAGAGAAGAAGCCCATAATTGTTAGCAAAACAAGCAGCAGTAAAAAAAAAATGTAAGAAAATATTTTAAAACGTGACTGAAGTCTTATACAGATATGGAGTCTGCAGAATAGCAGCTTTCAATTTCATTGTCATAACCTTAATATCCAGTTACAGGAGAGTCTACATAGACCTAGGCAATCCAGTAGGTACCAGAATTAAGCTGAGTACACACTTTCAGTATTATTTTCTTGGAACAGACAGACAGAGCTCACTGCATCAACACAAGCATTGTTGATGCAGCGTTCTCTTACACTGTATTCTAAAAGGGGGACTCCACCCCTGCAGACCCCCCCCCCCCCCCCACTGATCAGCTGTGAGCACTAATCGAATGCTGGTGTTCAACAGAAGCCAGTCATTAAAACAGACAGCTGTACACATGGGTGTCAGGCTTTAGACATCGTGCACTCAGAAATCAGTATTCAAAATCAGACCAGCCAAAAGGCCAACCCTTCTTTTTACAGCAATACACACCCCTTTGAACACACTTTTGCTGAAGGATGTGGCTATTACTCAGCTATGCCAGCACAGAGCAGTGGAGAATTGACATTGCCAGAAACTTCATTTTCTCAGGAAAAAATGCACTTTTAAGGTGTTTTCAACAAAAATGAGCCACAATGGCTTAACATATCCCTAGTGGTACAGTACTATAAAAGGGATAAAATCAACAATCCAGAGCATTTCTCTTTCCATTAGGGATACCTAGAACCAGTCGCTACTTGTATCCATATCTTCCTCTATATCATTCACTTATTCAAGCTTACATTTTATAATAAATACTTCCTAAAGGAGTTTATTAGTTTATTGGTACTGTTTACCTGCCTTTCTTTGTTGGGCAGTTTTAGGTATTTATTTAATCTTTATGGGGTTTGAATTTTGGGGTGATATTGTGAAGCAAAATGCTGTAAAGGCTCTGTTCGCATTAAAAGGAGAAGTGTTTGATATCAAAGAAAAAAAACCAAAAAACTTTCAGCTGTCCCCTGCTGGGTCTAATACCAATAATTGAGCGATCACATGATCTCTGACCGCTCATTTCTCGGGCTTCACTGGGCAGAGCAGTGAATGCCAGTCACTGCTCTCTGCTCTGCACCTCGAGCGCTCTCAGGAGCACCAGGCTGCAGAGGAGGCAGGAGCGACTTGCTCTAGTTCTCTGCGGTCAGCTGAGAGGCCTAGCCAGCTGCTGGTCAAGCATCTGGGTGGATCCCATGATTGTTGGGATCTCTGCAGAGCCTGGACCCGGCTCTGCAACGTCAGCGAGCTTTATCTGGATCACATTAGTGCAGAAATAAGTGCACTCCTGTGACCCAGAAGAGAAATATGGTGAAAAAAGCTTTGACCATACTTCTCTTTTAAATGTTCCCAGGGGTTCAGCACAGACCACTATCAAAAGGAAACTGCAGCACACAATTGTGTCCAGTTGGTGCTCTTGAGATGTCCATAGGACATCTCAAATACTGGGTCAAAGGCAGCGAGTTTGTTTAGGAGTTTGGTTAAGTTTTGAATGTAGCAGGGTTTTTAAAGACTAGAGGTTGTAAGATATTTTTCACCCAGCCTGAGGCATTTTCATTGATGGCTATGATGCCTGAGATTATCGATCCCTGTTTATCAATTTTGGGAACCAATTCAGAAACAGAATTAAGAAACCGCCCACTTTTGATTACTCATGCATTAGGGACTTGTAATTACAGTAATTCCTGATGGTAAGCTTTTCACCATGTTTGTGAGTTTTCTTGTAAAAACATGTAGTGGGTCTCGTAATTTTAGTGTAGTGTGTAGTATTTGAAAGTTACCTGTGTGCTTTATGTAGTCATTAGTGTTCATTAAGACTGTGATATCCACTTTGTCAAATATATTTGTTCAGAGTGGGGTTCCTTCTAGGTCTAGAGGTCCAGGTGATTTTTTTTTTTTCTCTTATGTCCTCTGACAGACACAGCTCTTCAATGTTTCTTCACAAACGGGTAATGCGCCATCTACAGGAGTAGACTAGGCAGTGAAAGCTTTTCACTAGACACTCTTAAAGGGGCTGTCCCTCATGACATTACCCCAGACACCGTGCTTACTAATCAGTTTCTTGCTGCTTAGTTTCAGGAGTAGGACCTAGGTTGGGACTCGGGTCTCAGTTTTTATTTCTTTTGAAAATGTTTGTTTATTTTTCCTTACTCGCTATTGCTAGCTAGTGTCAGGGGGATCCTCCTGGTGAACTACAAGCGACAGCCGGGCTGAGGTTTCCCACTGGATAATCTAGATCCTTATGGTCTCCTTGCCTGGCCAACAAGCTTGTGCAGGTTGTGGTCCTCCCAGGCCTCGCCACGACAGTGCCCCGATGGATGGGGACGAGCCTGCGAGCAGATGCTTTGCCGGGACGCATCACCCTGGAACGCCCCCCTTTTCTGGGTGATAGCACCCCCACTCAGGGTGGGAGGCGAACTGTCTCGGAGCAGATCCCCAAGGTCCATGGTATGTTGAGTGATGCAACGCCCCCTGTGTCCCTGGGACAGATATTTGAGGGGGTGATGTGGGCCCACTCCTGGAGATAACAAGGCTGTGTCCTCTGAAAGATCCCCTTGGCCTGTCAGGACAGGTCCTGCCTTCCCTGCTCCCGCTGGGGGCAATATAGCGGTGTCTTAACGCCTGGGGGGGTGTCAAAATATTACCTTGTCCTGGGGGGTCCCCTGAAGTGGATTCCCGTGGTGGCCTCATTCCCTGGGCTCCTGAACGCTTGGCACCATTTTCGGTCGCCATTTTAAGTGTGGGCATCAGGCTGCATCTGTATAAGTTCAGCAGCCATTTTCTTGCCTTCCTGAGTGGCGCCGTTTTCGGGCACCATCTTAGGTGTGGGCAGGCTGCGCTGTATGGGCGGCGGCCTTTTTCCCCTGTGCTTTTTATATATACAGTAATCCCCCCGCTCCATCACGGTTCCGTTTTTGCGGTCCCGGTAATTCGCGTTTTTTTTTTGTAATGTTATTTTACTATATAAATCATTAAAAATGAAATATTTTTGTGTTTTCCATAGCTCTTGCTATGTCTCTTAGTATCTTGCTGAAGACAGGCTGCAGAGCGGTTGCTTCTTCAGGTTGCTGACACAGTAAGGGGTTTTTAATCCTTAGGCATTCCTCGGACACACTTAGCTCCTGTTCAGGACACTTACTAGCTTAAAGGGGGACTCCAGCTGTAGCGCGGTGCGGACCGCAATCGTAAATTTAAAGGGCCAGTGTACTCAATTTTTTGCCTTGCTAAAAATGGAGTCCCAAGATTAAAATTTCCCCTCTGAATTTATTTGTGCATCCGGCCCATCTGGATCACCTTCTCTGGTGTCCCTGTCTGCATCCATAGAAACTCTGGCGTCCTAAGTGGATCTTGTAATGAAACAAGTTGCTATCGAAATGTGGCCTATGCCCTCTCAGTCCTCTGATTCAGAGCCTGATGTGGTTGCCGCCCTCCCTGAAGGATCCCTGTCCTCAGTTAGACGGCGAGGAGGATGAGTCCTCAGCTGAGGTGCAGGAACCTGCTTTGGTGGAAGCACTGATTTGCTCAGTAAGGGAGACTTTGCATATAGATGATGAGCCCCCACAGTCAGGAAGGCGGGTTGTCTTCGGCTCCCGCAAAGCCTAGAAGTCGGGTCAGGTTAGGTTTTTCCTTGTCCCTAGGATTTTCACGATGTTGTGAATGAGCAATGGCAGGGCATTAATCACATGCTGGTGGTGCCCACGCGCTTTCAGCGCCGTTACCCCTTTGCAGACTCAGTTTTCAGTCGCTGGATAGTGTCACCTAAGGTGGATCACACTGTTTCCCAGTTGAATAAATCCACTGTAGTACCCGTGGAAGACTCCCCGGTGTTTAAAGACCCGGTGGACAGGTGCATGGAATCACTTTCCCGCCATCTGCACTTGGTGGCGGGTTCGCTTCTCAAACCTCTATTTGCCTCTGTCCTGGTTTCTCAGACGGTTACAGCATGGATCAAGGTGCTTAGGAGCAACTTGCAAGCTTAGTCAGTTAATCCGACTCTGATTAAGCTCACGGATCAGATGGCCCAGGCCATGGTGTACCTGTGCGATGCGGCCCTGGACGAGGCTCCTCTGGTTGCCAGGGTGTCTGCGGTGGGGATTGCAATACGCCGCATGGTGTGGCTGTAGAGCTGGTCGACGGACTATGCTTCTAAGAGGGCCGTGACTGATCTCCCCTTTTTGGGTGAATGCCTCTTTGGTGACTCCTTGGATGAGTTAATCAAGGGTCTAACGGGGGGGTAAGAGTACTCTTCTCCCCCAATCCTCCAAAGGTACTACATTTCACAGTAAGCGGGGGGCCTTCCTTAACGGCTCACAGACAGTTTTCTCGTGCCTCAGGGGCGCCAGAAAAAGGAAAAACGTTCAGAGCCTCCGAAAGTAACAAGAAGGCTTGGTCGGGTGAGCCCGAGACTAGCCAGTCAGGTTCAGCGGATGACTCCTCTTCTGCATGAAGGGACTTCCTCACCCAATTCGGGGGTGGGGGACGTCTGCGTTGCTTTCAGATACCCTGGGTGTCTCTGGTTCAGGACATATGAGTTCACAAACTAATTCGTTCAGGGTACAAGACCGACTTTCGGTCTCGCCCAGTGGACAGGTTGTCTCCGTTTTTCTCCGGATCGATTGTAGGATCCCAGGGAGTCAGTGCAGGGTCCCCTTGCACAGAGAGTGGTTGTGCCGGTTCCTCGGCAGGAAAGGTTTCGGGATTTTTTATTCAAACCTGTTCACAGTGCCCGGAAACCCTGGGTCTTCACCAGGGTTTTGACCTTAGTTTCCGCTTTATTCCCGCACACAGGGTTTGCCTTCCTCGAGTATCTGGATGATCTCCTGTTGAGAGCAGGTTGTCGCCCCACGCTGTGGGGCGACCTGTCGATCATGGTTCAGACCCTTTGGGCGTCTGGATGGACCATCCCCTTCTAGAAGTCTGCGCTCACCCCATTTGCCCGATTTCACACGTGACCTCTACAGTGGAGGTTCTTGTCGAGTGGCTCAGAGATCCACAGTCCTAGGAGAGGATGATATATCTGAGCCGTCTCATGAGGTTGGGGCTCTCGTGGTGGCTCCTGTCGCCCACTCTGGGCCAGGACGGGTCTTTTCTGCCTCTGTTGTGGACGGTGGTCGCCACGGATGCCAGCCTGGCAGGCTGTGGTGGAGTGCTGGACACTCTTTGGGGGCACCATGTGTGCCCGGGGCACCCAAAGAAGTGGCCGAGATTCTGTCTTGGGCCAAAACTCATGTTCCCGCTCTCTTCGCAGTCCACTTCCAGGAGTGGAGAACTGGCAGGCGGATTACTTGAGTCGTCAGGTTCTGGATCAGGTAGAATGGTCCCTCGATCCGGGGTTTTTCGCCTCCTGCATTCGCGATGGGGTACTCTGGAGGTGGATCTGTTTGCGTCCCCTCTAAACTAAACGGTAGAGCAGTTTGTGTCCAGGGCTCGAGATCCTCTGGCCGCCGCCACAGACGCGTTGGTGGTGCCTTGGGGCCATTGTCGGCTGATTTGTGCTTTCCCACCTGTACATCTGTTGTCCAGGCTCCTCCGCAGGTTGGCGGTGGAGGTAGTGCGGGTGTTTCTGGTGGCCCCAGACTGGCCTTGCTGGTCTTGGTACGCAGACCTAGTTGAGATGGTCGTTGAGCTTCCTGGCGGCTGCCTCTGAGAGGGGATCTGCTGTCTCAAGGGCCAATCTTCCATCCTGCTTACGGTCGCTGGCCTTAACGGCATGGCTGATGTAGGCCAGGTGTTGAGAGTCAGGGATCTCTCGAATTCTGTGGTTCCTACCTTGTTGAGGCCAGGTAGGCGTCTTCCGGGATGCTTTATCATCCTACTTGGCAGATGTATATTGCCTGATGTGAGTTGCAAGGGTTGCTTCCTCGCTCTTTTTCTGTGGCGAGGGTCTTGGCCTTCTTGCAGGAATGTGTGAAGCGACGTTTAGCTTTGGGCATGATCAATGGTCAGGTATCGGCCTTAGCCATTTCCTTCCGACGTCCCTTGGCAAACTAACTCCTTGATTCGCACCCTTATTCTAGGGGTGCGTCATCTGGCTCTGCCGAGGAGATCCCCTTTACCTCCGTGGGATCTGTATTTGATTCTATCTGTTCAACTGCCTCCCTTTGCAAGTGTCAGAGGAATCTCTCTGCCTTTGTTGCCTTTGGTGGCTATCACCTCTGCTTGCAGGGTGTCTGAGTTGGTGGCTCTGCCTTGCTGTTCGCCATAACTGGTCATTCATAGGGTTATCGGTTGTTCTACAACCTAACCAATATTTTCTCTCCAAGGTGGTGTTGGCTTGCCACCTTAATGAAGATATTGTGTTGCCATTGCTCTGTGCTAAGTCAGAGCATCCCTAGGAATTTTTGTTTTACATTCGCTGGATGTGGTTCGGGCGATCAGGGTTTACCTGTCAGCCACGGAATCCTTTCGGACAACTGATTCTCTGTTTGCCCTTCCAGAGGGACCTCATGAGGGTTCGGCTGCGTCTGCTGCAACCATATCAATATGGATCAGGCGGGCTATTGTTCGGGCCTATTCATTGAGGGGTCAGGTTCCTCCTTTCCCTGTGAGGGCGCATTTTACTAGAGCGCTGAGTGCCTCTTGGCCTTTCGCCTTTAGGCTTCTGTTGCTCGGGTGTGTAAAGCGGCACTTGGTCGTGTGTTCACACTTTTTACAAAATTCTACATGATTGTTTTGATGGCATCCTCGGATGCTTCCTTTGGCTGCAAAGTTTTTCAGGCTGCTGCTTGCGAAGAGACTTGGTTTTGTGGGCTAAGCTCCTGTTGGTGTTGGTTGAGCTTTTTGTTGCCCTATTGGCTACGTTGTTTAGCCTTGCAAAAATGTTCACTGTTTTTGCTTGCGTTCTTCCCACCCCTCATGCCTACACTGCTTTAAGACATCCCAATCGTGAAGAAACATTGAAGAGCTGCATCTGTCAGAGGACATAAGAGAGAATTGAATTTTTGTAAGAACTTATCGTAAAATCCTTTTCTCTGAGTCCTCTGACAGACGCAGCTCCCGCCCCTCTATTTTTGGGGTTGGTGGTGTTTTCTTTCACTGCTTGCTACGAAACTAATTAAAGAGCACAGTGTGTCTGGGGTGATGTCATGAGGGACAGCCCCTATAGGCGTGTCTAGTGAAAAGCTTTCACTGCCTAGTCTACTCCTGTAGATGGCGCATTACCCATTCGTGAAGAAACATTGAAGAACTGCGTCTGTCAGAGGACTCGGAGAAAAGGATTTTACGGTAAGTTCTTACAAAAATCCAATTTTTTGTGTGTGTTTTTTTGGTTTTAATTTGGCTTTGTTGTGGTCGGTCTTGTCATAGAGGTATTCCTTAATCCAGCCCTCAAAAATTCCACTCGCCTACTAGCATTTTGCGAGTGGAATTTTGAGGATGGCGAGCTGTGCATGCTGCCGCCATTAACAGCAGCCGGCGATTACTTTTACTTTCTTTTTTAGAAAAGGATGGGCTCTAGGAGCAGAGCACTGCGTCCTGAGCCCACCCATTGTGTGACAATAGTGAATGAGTATTCGCTATTGTCACAGGGATCCTCCTCCTGATCCTCCTACTGGCCAATCAGGAGGCAGGTGTTTCCTGATTGGCCAAAAGGCGAACGATTGTAACTGGCCGAGGAGGAGGAGGAGGACTCGGGAGACACGGAGGACGCACAGGATTGATGAGAAGCCGCCTGCTGCAGGTAAGTGCACGCTGCGATCGCTCTGCAATTAAGGAGACATGCTGTGGGCGCTCTGCAATTAAGGAGACATGCTGTGGGCACTGTACAATGAAAGGGGACATGCTGTGGGCATTGTGCAATGAAAGGGGACATGCTGTGGGCGCTCTGCAATGAAAGGGGACATGCTATGGGCACTGTGCAATGAAAGGGGACATGCTGTGGGCGCTCTGCAATGAAAGGGGTCATGCTGTGGGCACTGTGCAATGAAAGAGGACATGCTGTGGGCGCTCTGCAATGAAAGGGGACATGCTGTGGGCACTGTGCAATGAAAGGGGACATGCTGTGGGCGCTCTACAATGAAAGGGGTCATGCTGTGGGCACTCTGCAATATAAGGGGACATGCTGTGGGCGCTCTGCAATGTAAGGGGACATGCTGTGGGCGCTCTGCAATTTAAGGGAACATGCTGTGGGCGCTCTGCAATGTAAGGGGACATGCTGTGGGCGCTCTGCAATGTAAGGGGACATGCTGTGGGCGCTCTGCAATGTAAGGGGACATGCTGTGGGCGCTCTGCAATTTAAGGGGACATGCTGTGGGCGCTCTGCAATGTAGAGGGCGTGTTTAGGGGCGGAGCAGGGTGGGGTTTGGGTGGGGCAACAAGTGGCGAGTAACTCTTAAGGCCTGGCTAGTAGCTCATGGCTTGAAATTTTGAGCCCTGCCTTAATCCACAGTTTTTTTTTTTTTAAAGAATTCCTCTATGTCACTGCTTAGATTGATTTTGTCTATAGATTTTACTAGCCAGAATATAGGTCCTTTCAAAAGTATAGCTATTTCTGTTTCAATAGGCGTGTATAAGAAGGGACCCTAAACAAGGTGACAAGTGTAATGACAATGGTTGTATTTCATTGCTTCTGTGGACATCTCAAAGGGGCAAATCTTAAAGATAATTACCTCAGTATCACTTCTGAGCTTTGATCTGAGTTGCGTTAAGAAAAAAAAGTTTTTTTTACATAGTCTATTTCTCCTCCAGATTTCAGAAACATATTCAGAATTCTGTAAAGCTTGACATAGGATTTAAGGAATCCCAATAACTGGCATCATTATAGACTTGGCCAATCAAGTTATCAGATAAAGGATAAGTTCACCTTTTTTTAAAAAAAATATATATCAATGCACACCTTTTTGCAGGTATAAAAATGTGCATTTATTATTTTTTTTATTCAGAGCCTGCAAAGCATTTCACCCACAATCAGCAGATCACGAGTGCAATGCATGACTCCTGCAGAATTCCTACAGACGGTCAGTGTAAGCTGTCTGCTTGTGCCGCATACGGGCAGGCTTTTACACGGTGACAGCAATCATCAATGAACAGCACTCACAGTGCTCTGGTAGTTCATTGAAAATGACATGCCCTCATTCGCAAGTTGTAGTTTTTCCATTCACAAAACTCTGAATAAATAAAATCCTATAAATAGTATATTATATAAATAAGAACATGCAGTAGAACACACAGATGTGCATCAATTTTCTGAAATTCAAATGCCATGCCTCTGTGAGTGCACGCATTCTTACAATGCAATATTTTGGTAAAGCCGTATAGCAGGTATATCCACTACTTTTATTATGAAGGTTGCTGTTGACAGTTCTCCATCTCCCTGGGCCAACTAACAAAAATGATAGGCAGCATAAATTGTCTGGGTTAACTGATCAGTATGTCTGGTTTTGGCCATTCTGTTAGAACTTGTATTTCAGCCTAGTGATCTTGGTGAACTAGTGAAAAGTTTAATCGCATTTAGAACCCTAACTTTTAAGTTTGTTTTGACGTGGCTTTTAGAAATGTAATGTGTTGTGCTTACTCATGTCTTAAATTGCATTTTTCTCCTTGAATGATTTACTTAAAGCCCCAGTAACAATTGCAGCATCTTTTGTGCTCTTGTGACATTGTAGGTTCCAAATACACTGAAGTTGGCTTTTTAGTTTCATTCTGTCTGATTTAGAGGGCTTTGTAATCCTTGGACTAAACACACATTATACAGCCCCAATTCCAAAAAAGTTAGGATGCTGTATAAAATCTACATAAAAACAGAATGTAGAGATTTGCAAATCTAATTTTATTCACAATAGAAAATATATCAAATGTTTGAACGAACATGTACCATTTTAAGAAAAAAATAAGGACACAATCAGACAGCAGGTACCGGCACCCCTGCCATCTATTCCGGGCTCTGCCTGCCCATCTGCGAGCCCGGGACTGACCAGGGGAAGGAGAAGAATGGACAAACGTCCGCACCCCTCCCCATTTTCAGACTCGGTGTATTCCTTAAATTATTCAAAAATAATGCCCACCCATAATCTACCCAAAAATTTACATCATTTTGACCTTGTTAAGAAAACAATGGCCATCTTGTTGAACTTGTATAGTATATATTGTTATCTGGGTGGTTATTAGTAAATTTCCCTCATAGAATGCTGTAAAGAGGAAGATTCAGTATATATGGGTGTAACCTGTAGCTAAAGGTGAACCTATTCTTTAAGTGCCGGTTCACACTTGTGTGCTGTGAATTTTTCAGTTGATTCGGCACTGCATCCAAATCGCACCCCTTTCATTCAAATTACTGCCGGTGTATATATTAACGACACCCCAAAAATTGGTTTGCAAATGCAGTGCGATTAGCGGAATCGGATTGCATGGGTGTTCACACCTATGCTATCTGATTCTGGAGCCACCAAAAAATGGGTCCTGAACAATTTTGGTGCAGATTTGATGCAATTTGAGCCATACAGAATTATGGCTCAAATCGCACTGCTGACAAATCGCATGTGATTTGAACAGTATTGCGATGTGATTCCTTTTCAAAATCACATGCAGTTCCCACATAGTGTGTACCGGCACTTAGGGTTAACTGAACAAGTTCGGAACCTCATTGGTTACCTTGCCCAACTGTTCTAAATCCCGCTTCCCCAGTTTAACAATTCCCCTTGTATGTTTGTTTTTTTTTTTTAATTTTTATATCTATTTATTTCATTACAGAGTGAAGATTCTTCCTGCTTCTTTGAGCCAATGATGAAACAGCCAGATATGATCACTCTTTGAATGAGTTTCATCCAGTATCACTGGAAATTTCTGTTATAATCACTGTATCTTTCTATATTTTTCTGCCTTTACTGGTTTTGACATTTCAACAGTAGTTTAGGATAAAAGCTGCATGGAGATAGAATAATTACAAGAATACAACATTCAAATATTCTTGCTATGTGCTAAGGCATTGATGCGCATTCAGATACCTCTTATTTAAAGCTGAACTTCAGAGAGTTGCCTTAAGCCACAGTTAAAATCCAGCTGTGTTACCCTTGTAATACTGTGTAATTTATTAATGAGAATTACATACTCCTGCCAGACAACACAGCCTGGACTGCACAGGGAAAGTGACACTGACTCGGCTCTCCCAGGGTTGAAAAATGCCCCACCACTTTTTTCTGACAAAACATGAAAAATTTACTGACAACGCTTTTTTTTTTTTTTTTCTTTTTTTATGACCAACTCCTACTACAAATTCTTAAACCTATGAGAGAATTGAAACGTAACAGAATAAACATTTAAATACTGACAATACCCATACAAAGTAATCTGCCTGACTTTACAATTAAAAAGTCAAAACTGTAAAATATGAGCATGACTGGGATTATGGAAGACCTGAGGCATGCTGGGATGTAGAAGAAAAGCAAGACCTGCAGTGCACTATGGCAAACAGTGATCATAGTCTGGTTGTACCTAGCAGTAGGAGTGGTGTTAAGTGGTATGATTAAACAGAACCTGAGCCTAGTCACTGTATACTCTGCATTCCTTTGCTACAGTCCTTGTACCCACAAAGCACTCCTAATTACTGTACCACAAGTGATAATCTCACAGACCCATAAGCCTCAGGACAAAGGATCATTAAAAAAATAACATTTAAAGTTACATATGCTTTTCTGCACACATCCACTGCCAGCTGCAAAATATTCACTGACCGTTGTATTCGTGCATGGACTTTAGAAGACAGGGTATTTTTTTTACAAGCTGTCCCTGAAAATTAGGAACATTGACAGCCCTGCTCTCCCCTCTCTTTTGCATGCTTCTTATTAGCACTTGAGCACTCTAGCACAGGTAACTGGTTGCTTCTCCCTTTCCCAGTCTGAACTCTGTTATATAGAGGAATGTAAGAGGCTGATAGCTGGTTACACTTAGGTACTTACATTAGTTGCTTTTAAGAATAAACTGATTATACACATACCAGCATGGGTTTGTGGTTCAGCTCCTGTTTTTTGTAACTGTCCTAAAAAGTGCACAATCATTTTTGACCCACTTTGCTAACCTAGCCACCCTATGTAACCCCACGCCACGTCTTCCTCCATGTGCAATTGCCTTGCACTGTATCCTGGGTTTTGTTTACATACCTCCACCAATCTTCTGTGTTCTGACTGTGCCTGTGCCAGTAGCTACCTATAGGGTTCTATGGGACTGTCTCCCTGGTGTTTGTGCCTGGGAGGGGGGGGGGGGATGGTAACATGGTCAATTTGTTTGAAAATCTTTGAAGACATTGAACAGTGACAACTGTTCCAGCTGCAAGATTTTAGTTGGTTGGATGTGCTGTTAATTGGGAGAGGGTTTGGAGAGGGAACAGAATTTTTACCTGCCATTGTCCTTTCGATGGAAAATACTAGTACATAAAACAGGCATTTATTTTGCATTTGTGCTATCCCACATATCCCCCTTTTCATAAAGCTAAACCTTTTTTATAGGCTAGGAACAGTTAAAAACACTATTTACTATTTAGGGCATGCATCCAAGCCTTCTATAGTCTACAACTTGCATGGGAAGAGAAGATTGGTGCATATAATCTACAAACAGTTTCTTTATATGCTTAGGGAAGATGCAGGAAAACCCAGAAAAATATTACAGAAGCTCTTTTTTGTTCTGTTTTTTAAACTTTTGCTGTTTTTGTACCAGGGATTCTTGAATGTCAACCAACATTACAATTAAAAATTTGTGATTTATGTTTTTTATTTTACTGCATTGGCAATAAAAACCTAGCATAAAATGCTTCACTTGTCTCTTGGTCATCATTTCAAAAAAATGTAAACTAATTACAGTACTCTTAAAATAAGCCTTTAGGGTTGGGAATATGACATTTCTCTATGCCAACTTGCATTAAAAAAAAAAAAAAACATTGCCACCATTCTAACACTGCCCTCAATACTGGTAGTGCAAAGGCACTATGCCAAAAAACAAAAAACAAAACATGTAGTCTGAAATGTCTGAACTTACATCCCAGTGGCACACTACTTAAACTATGATGAAGATTTCAGCTCTGCATAAGGTAGACATTATAAAAACCGAAGTAATGGTCCCAGATGGTAGCTTGCGCAATTCTGAGGTTAGATGAAAGGCATATGCACAGCATGCTTCAGCTGAATGCTTTGATGCGTTTCGCACTGAAAGGTGCTTAATCCTAAATAGAAGTTAAGCCGAAACCTGCTGTACGAGCGTCTTGGGGGCGAGCTCCCGCTTGTTCTCAGACATCCCCGCGCGAGTGACTGGCGGCTCCGATGGCCTAAAATGTTAAAAAATTTTGATTTTTACATTTTTTTTTTGGAATTTCATATAAAAAAATTGTGAAAAATATTGTTGTTTTTTCAAAATTGACGCTCTTTTTTTTTTTTTGTTTATAGCGCAAAAAGTAAAAATCGCACAGGTGATCGAATACCACCAAAAGAAAGCTCTGTTTGTGGGAAAAAAAGGACGTAAATTTAATTTGGGTGCAGCATCGCACGACTGCGCAATTGTTCGTTAAAGTCACGCAGTGCCGAATCGCAAAATAGGCCCTGGTCTTTGAGTGGTTAAAATAGTACACAATCTCGAGGCACCCCATTCTAAAATGTAAAAAACAAAACTAATCTACATAATGCAACAACATTTATGCATGTAGAACACCCAACATTAGAAGTGATTTTTTTTCCTCCAAAGCAAACCTTGGCACTGGCTAATATTCCAATGGTTCTCCAGTGCTGAGAGAGAGGCAAACAAGGATGCTATGCTGGTGCCTGATATCTGCCTTATTAACCAATGACATTATTTGATGTTGGGACACAGGCTGCTGGAAGGTTGTAATAGTGCACAGGCATCATCCACCCACTATACAATTTATGGGCAATTTTAAACCTCATTGACATTGATTGTCCTCATTGACAATTGGGAACCAGACTCGTTCACAGTGATGTGATTACTATGTAAGTTAAGACATACTAGAGGTTAAAGTGGATGTAAACCCTTACATATACCGAGTGAAGTGAACAACCTCAGGTGATACAGAGATTAAACAAATCTCCCAATATAGGTTTTACTTGTATACTGTATGTGCTGTCTTAAGCTTTATATACTTTTTTGAAAGGGTACGTCCTGTTAGAATTTTTTCTCCCTGATTCGCCTGTGGTAGGGAAGTTTGGCCATACACCATGAGACAGCTGATTTAAGAAAAGGCACACGCCCCCTCTTCACATAGGCAGAAACACGTAGAGCTGTGCTGTGAATAGACCAGCTCTCTGCTAATCTATTTATAGCACCCACCTGACACAAATTTCAGCCTGGTTTTATCTCAGTTGACAAAAGACTTGTCAGAAGTTATCATGCTGATAACAGAAAAACCGAGCAGGGGAAATCCATGGGACTTAGGGCTTTAAAGAAAGATAAGTAAAACTACAGATAGATGTGCCCAGGTCAAATTTCAAGAATGGGGTTTACATCCACTTTATTTTCAAAACTAAAACCTCACCATGCAGATGCCATTGCACCCTGAAAAATGTGTGGTGTTCTTCTGTTTAACACAGTACATTTTCACACTACAGTTAACGTACTAAAAAAAATACAATTTATTATTCTATATTCATTTCTCAAAGTTTTTTTTTTTTTTTTAATTTTGTACCAAGTGTAAGCATTATACTGTATGCCTTTAAAACTAAAATTAAATTTAAATGAGGTAGGCAAATTTTTAGTTTGAGCATGTCTACATTAGCGGCAGCCCTTATTGCCCGTATTTGTTAGAGGTTGGTTGGGAGATACTATGTTGCATCCCAACCCTATTCATGTGACAATAAAATTAATATTTGTCATGGCATGTGTACAGCCCTGAGAAGCTGCATATTCCTCTTTGGGTTGGTGGTAAAAATGTGTTGCTACTGCCTGGAGAGAATGACGAGACCTTATAATCGGGTTAACCACCAAATTAGCTTGAACATTTAGTCAACAAGGACCTAGTCACAAAATGGTTAACTCTTCACTTCTTAAGCTTCTCAACCCTGCTACATCTGCTTTAGTTAAAATTGAGTAAATGGAAAACGTTAGAATTGTGATCAGTTTCCTCTTCTAATGGCTACATCAGGTGAATCGAGCTGGGAACTGAAGTGTACAGATGTTACTACCAGAGTCCTTGAGAGATACAAAACCTGGTGGCTGACTTGGCCTGATGGCATCCATTCATTATTCAGATATTTGCTGTATTCTCCTTTCTAAAAATTTCTTCAACCCATCCTCCGTAGGTTACAGAAAGGAAAAGCTATTTGTTATCCTTGCATCTACAGCCCAAAGAAGCTGCTTTGGTCTGTGATGCTCTTAAAAATTGTGGTTGGTTAACCTTAATTGGCTGTTAGAACATGAATACTGTGCTAATGTCAAATTAGCTAGAAAATATCCTTAGTTTTTTTGATCATAGTGCTTTGTGATTACATTAAACTTTGCATCGTCTTCTCTATTGCAGATGAACTGCACTGAAGATCTTTTCAAACACGAGGATAGTGAAAAGACTGACTCAAAGCTGAAAAACAACAGGAGGACGTCAACGGTTTTTAAGGGACCTTTATTACACATTAGGTATGACAGAAGATCAGGGCTTAAAGAGTTTAAAGTTTACTCTCCTAAAATTCGTTGTCTTTAGGGACTTAGAAACAAGTTTCTTAAACTGCTGACATCAAGTCAGTTTAGTCTTCAAAATGGTGTTTTCTGGCTTTTGCTGATGTGACTCGTTTGTGCACCAAAGTCACATCTCACTATTGATGTTTTCATCTGTTTCCCTCTCAAGTAAAACTCCCAAAGGGTTCACACTGTTAAAAAAAAAATTTTGTCCTTGCGAAAGGGAAAGTTCTGTAATAATAAACTATTATGCAACATCTGTCATTTCTCATAAAAAAAAAAAGTATTTTTTATTCTATAAACATCACATTAACAAGTTGTTTGTTTGTTAGTCCTGCAGAAGAATTGCATTTTGGATCCAAGGAAAGCGGAGAAAGAAAATGTACTATTGTTCTCAATAATGTGACCAAAAATACAGTGGCTTTTAAGGTAAAACAAAAGATGCTTTTACTTTGTACATCTGTTAAATATAAATATGTATATATACAGTATATCACAAAAGTGAGTACACCCCCTCCCTTTTTGTAAATAGTTTATTATATCTTTTCATGTGACAATGCTGAAGAAATGATACTTTGCTACAATGTAAAGTAGTGAGTGTACAGCTTTTGGAGCAGTGTAAATTTGCTGTCCCCTCAAAATATCTCAACAAACAGCCAATAATGTCTAAACCGCTGGCAACAAAAGTGAGTACACTTCTAAGTGAAAATGTCTAAATTGGGCCCAAAGTGTCAATATTTTATGTGGCTACCATTATTTTCCAGCACTGCCTTAACCCTCCTGGGCATGGAGGTCACCAGCGCTTCACAGGTTGCCACTGGAGTCTTCTTCCACTTCCTCATGATGACATCACGGAGCTGGTGGATGTTAGAGACCTTGCACTCTTCCACCTTCCTTTTGAGGATGCCCCACAGATGCTCAATTGGGTTTAGGTCTGGAGACATGCTTGCAATAAGAAAACAGAGATGCGGCACATCCAGAAATGAAGAAAAGTCGTAGTTCATTGTACAATCACAGGCTTAAAACATGACACATGAAGGATCCACAATGTTCAGCGGACGCGTTTCACACAAAGTGCGTTATCATAGCAATGATTAAGCTGTTTTCTTGTTGCATGGCCTTTCCAGGTTGCGGACCTTAACAGGCACCCAGTTTTGTTGCCACAAGTAGGATTGGGAGATCCTGGATTTGCAGACAGCTTTGGGGCGGTGTACATTTCATTTCCTTTTGCCTTTGGAGACATGCTTGGCCAGTCCATCACCTTTACGCTTAGCTTCTTTAGCAAGGCAGTGGTCGTCTTGGAGGTGTGTTTGGGGTCATTATCATATTGGAATACTGCCCTGCTGCCCAGTCTCCGAAGAGAGGGGATCATGCTCTGCTTCATCCTGTCACAGTACATGTTGGAATTCATGGTTCCCTCAATGAACTGTAGCTCCCCAGTGCTGGCAGCACTCATACAGCCTCAGACCACGGCACTCTCATCACCATGCTTGACTGTAGGCTTGCCTTTGTACTCCTCACCTGGTTGCTGCCATACACGCTTGACACCATCTGAACCAAATAAGTCTATCTTGGTCTCATCAGATCACAGGACATGGTTCCAGTAATCCATGTCCTTAGTCTGCTTGTCTTCAGTAAACTGTTTGCGGGCTTTCTTGTGCATCATCTTTAGAAGAGGCTTCCTTCTGGGACGACAGCCATGCAGACCAATTTGATGCAGTGTACGGCATGTGGTCTGAGCACTGACAGGCTAATATTTACAAAAATGTGAGGGGTGTACTCACTTTTGTGAGGTACTGTGTGTGATTGTATGTGTGTGTGTGTGTGTGTATATATATATATATTATGTATGTATGTGTATGTATATACAGTCAGGTCCATAAATATTGGGACATCGACACAATTCTAATCCACCACAGTGGATTTAAAATGAAACAAACAAGATGTGCTTTAACTGCAGGCTTTCAGCTTTAATTTGAGGGTATTTACATCCAAATCAGGTGAACGGTGTAGAAATTACAACAGTTTGTATATGTCTCTCCCACGTTTTAAGGGACCAAAAGTAATGGGACAATTGGCTGCTCAGCTGTTCCATGGCCAGGTGTGTGTTATTCCCTCATTATCCCATTTACAAGGAGCAGATAAAAGGTTGAGTTCATTTCAAGTGTGCTATTTGCATTTGGAATCTGTTGCTGTCAACTCTCAATATGAGATCCAAAGAGCTGTCACTATCAGTGAAGCAAGCCATCATTAGGCTGAAAAAAAAACATCAGAGAGATAGCAAAAACATTAGGTGTGGGCAAATCAACTGTTTGCAACATCCTTAAAAAGAAAGAACGCACTGGTGAGCTCAGCAACACCAAAAGACCCGGAAGACCATGGAAAACAACTGTGGTGGATGACCGAAGAATTCTTTCCCTGGTGAAGAAAACACCCTTCACAACAGTTGGCCAGATCAAGAACACTCTCCAGGAGGTAGGTGTATGTGTGTCAAAGTCAACAATCAAGAGAAGACTTCACCAGAGTGAATGCAGAGGGTTCACCACAAGATGTAAACCATTGGTGAGCCTCAAAAACCGGAAGGCCAGATTAGAGTTTGCCAAACAACATCTAAAAAAGTCTTCACAGTTCTGGAACAACATCCTATGGACAGATGAGACAAAGCTCAACTTGTACCAGAGTGATTGGAAGAGGAGAGTATGGAGAAGGAAAGGAACTGCTCATGATCCAAAACATACCACCTCATCAGTGAAGCATGGTGGTGTTAGTGTCATGGCGTGGGCATGTATGGCTGCCAATGGAACTGGTTCTCTTGTATTAATTGATGATGTGACTGCTGATAAAAGCAGCAGGATGAATTCTGAAGTGTTTCAGGCAATATTATCTGCTCATATTCAGCCAAATGCTTCAGAACTCATTGGACGGCACTTGTGCAGATGGACAATGACTCGAAGCATACTGCGAAAGCAACCAAAGAGTTTTTCAAGGGAAAGAAGTGGAATGTTATGCAATGGCCAAGTCAATCACCTGACCTGAATCCGATTGAGCATGCATTTCACTTGCTGAAGACAAAACTAAAGGGAAAATGCCCCAAGAACAAGCAGGAACTGAAGACAAATGCAGTAGAGGCCTGGCAGAGCATCACAAGTGATTAAACCCAGCGTCTGGTGATGTCTATACATTCCAGACTTCAGGCTGTAATTGACTGCAAAGGATTTGCAACCAAGTATTAAAAAATGAAGGTTTGATTTATGATTGTTAATCTGTTCCATTACTTTTGGTCCCTTTAAAAAGTGGGAGGCACATATACAAACTGTTGTAATTCCTACACCGTTTACTTGATTTGGATGTAAATACCCTCAAATTAAAGCTGAAAGTCTGCAGTTAAAGCACATCTTGTTTGTTTCATTTCAAATCCATTGTGGTGGTGTATAGAGCCAAAAAGATTAGAATTGTGTTGATGTCCCAATATTTATGGACCTGACTGTATGTATATGTGTGTATATATACAGTACAGACCAAAAGTTTGGACACACCTTCTCATTCAAAGAGTTTTCTTTATTTTCATGACTATGAAAATTGTAGAGTCACACTTCAAGAGGAAGTCACCTGAAATTGTCTTCCAACAGTCTTGAAGGAGTTCCCAGAGATGCTTAGCACTTGTTGGCCCTTTTGCCTTCACTCCAGCTCACCCCAAACCATCTCGATTGGGTTCAGATCCGGTGTCTGTGGAGGCCAGGTCATCTGGCACAGCACCCCATCACTCTCCTTCTTGGTCAAATAGCCCTTACAGAGCCTGGAGGTGTGTTTGGGGTCATTGTCCTGTTAAAAAATAAATGATGGTCCAACTAAACGCAAACCGGATGGAATAGCATGCCGCTGCAAGATGCTGTGGTAGCCATGCTGGTTCAGTATGCCTTCAATTTTGAATAAATCTCCAACAGTGTCACCAGCAAAGCACCCCTACACCATCACACCTCCTCCTCCATGCTTCACGGTGGGAACCAGGCATGTAGAGTCCATCCGTTCACCTTTTCTGCGTCGCACAAAGACACGGTGGTTGGAACCAAAGATCTCAAATTTGGACTCATCAGACCAAAGCACAGATTTACACTGGTCTAATGTCCATTCCTTGTGTTCTTTAGGCCAAACAAGTCTCTTCTGCTTGTTGCCTTTCTTTAGCAGTGGTTTCCTAGCAGATATTCTACCATGAAGGCCTGATTCATACAGTCTCCTCTTAACAGTTGTTCTAGAGATGTGTCTGCTGCTAGAACTCCGTGTGCCATTGACCCGCTCTCTAATCTGAGCTGCTGTTAACCTGCGATTTCTGAGGCTGGTGACTCGGATGAACTTATCCTCCACAGCAGAGGTGACTCTTGGTCTTCCTTTCCTGGGGCGGTCCGCATGTGAGCCAGTTTCTTTGTAGTGCTTGATGGTTTTTGTGACTGCACTTGGGGACACTTTGAAAGTTTTCCCAATTTTTCCGACTGACTGACCCACTTCTTAAACCTGACAGGGCACACCTGTGAAGTGAAAACCATTTAAAGAGGAAGTAAACCCTCCTCTACAACTTGTACCTATAGGCAAGCCTATGATAAGGCTTACCTATAGGTACTGTAAATATCTCCTAAACATGTACCGTTTAGGAGATATTTACCTTACATGTCGCCAGTGACGTCACTGGCGCATGCGCTCTGAAGGAACGGCCGATCGTGCCGTTCCTTCAGAGCCCCGTGCCGTGACTGTCGGCTCCCACGCGCGTGCGCGGGAGTGACGTCACCGCGGCTCCGGCCAATCAGATGGCCGGATGCCGCGATCCCGGAAGACGGGCGACTAGACATGTCGCCTGTCATAGAGGTGAGTGAGCGGCACGGCGGGGGCTCGTTCTGAGGTAAGTATTGCATAATGAGCTAATATGCGATGCATACTAGCTCATTATGTCTTTCTTTTGCAGGGTGTAAAAAAAAAAAAAAAAAAAAACTCAAACGAGTTTACAACCTCTTTAAGGTGACTACCTCTTAAAGTGGGACTCTACAATTTTCATAGTCATGAAAATAAAGAAAACTCTTTGAATGAGAAGGTGTGTCCAAACTTTTGGTCTGTACTGTGTGTGTGTGTGTATATATATATATATCTATCTGTATATATATATATATATATATATATAGATAGATATTGTAATGGGAAATTATCAAACCACCCCTTTGTACATGTTCTTTAAATGTATTATGGAACCTGGGGCTTAATTGAGAGTGAGATTCTTGCTGACCTGGTGCCTTCAGTGTTACTGCCCTGCAACAAGCATGCAGATCTATAGTTCTAACAGGTCATAAATCCAGTTACTGTGTAATACACAAGTCTCCCAAAGGGACAAAAAGAAATCTTCTTTTTCTCTATCGTTCATTGACAAACGCAGCTCCATATCTTCTTTAGACCAGTGTTTCTCAACTCCGGTCCTCAGGGCATATTAGCAGGCCAGATTTTAAGTATTACCTTGGGGAGATGCAGACTAGAGTACTGCAATCACTGAGCAGCAAATTATATCACCTGTGATGTTTTTCAGTTTTCTTGCAAACCTGGCCTGTTAGTGTGCCCTGAGGACCGTAGTTGAGAACCACTGCTTTAGACCATTGGGTTATGCTCCTCCCATCAGGAATAGGAGGACAACAGGCAGGAAAATACTTTACCACGCCTATAGGGGCTGTCCCTGCAGGCATAACCCCACACACTCTGCTACAGCCTCTAGTTTGTTTCTGCCTAGTTTAGGAATAGGACCTAGTTCCCTGCTGGGACTTCGGTCTTAGCTATTAATAGGGAAATTTGTTTTTTTGTGATTTTTTTTTTTTGTTTATTTTTCACTATTCAGAGTTCCTGGAGAACTACAAGCAACAGTCGGCTGTGGTTTCAGACTGGATATTCAAGATCCTTAAGGTCTCCCAGCCTGGCCAGTGAGCATGAGCAGGTCATAGTCCAGAACTAGACCTCACCACGACAGAGCCTCGATGGATGGGGACGAGCCTGCGAGTGGACAAGTCTCGCTGAGAAGCGATTGACCTGGAAAGCCCTGAGTCACAGCGCAACCCCTTGCTGGCAGCACCCCCACCCCGGGTGGGAGGTGGACTATTCGGAGTGGCGCCCACCTGTTATCGTGGTATGGTGAGTAATACTGTCCCCCCCAATTCTCTGGCGGTCTCGTGGGAGAACGTGAGCCCTCTCCCTGGAATAGTCAGACCCTCGGGGCTCCCTCGGTTCCCCTGGCCTCTGGGATATTAGGCCTATCCCCCCCAAGTCTTTTCCCCTACCCATAGCAGGTCCTACCTCTGGGGGGCGGAAATATTGTGGCCGTGGCAGTGTTTTTCTGTGAGGGTGGCTTATCCTGGTGGGTCTCTTCCTAGGGACCCTCAGATGTCTCTTTTCTGGGACCCCCCCTGGGGGTCCTGGGAGACCACATGGTGCACCGTGGGGGGGGCGCCATTTTGCTGTAGATTCGTGCTTTCTATTCTCCCATTGAAATGCATTTTTTGTTCCCCATAGGAAGGCATGGGGCGCCCATTTTTTGTAGTCCACGATTGCTGGACAAGCAAATTGCATGACGCACAAAAATCTAGCAATGACCCAGGCTGTGCTTTTTATCTTCTGTGTCAGAACTTTTTACTTTCTGTTTCACAAAATGTGCTGGCAGTCTCCTGAGCAGTTTGGTAACATTTTCGGGGGTCGCCTGTAGGTTTTCATCACCAACTCTGCTCTCAGATTATGTTGGATTGGGACTAGTTATACCGCTGTGTTATCGGTGGGATTGTGATTTAGCGACTTTTAAAGTGACACTGCATTTTTTTCATCTCCGTGTAAAAATGGAGCCCCAGGGTACTATTTCACCTACAGACCCCCTAGGTGTGGCTGCTGAACCTTCTGGGTCGGAGCCCCTGTCTACGCTTACAGCAGTCTTGGAAAGCCTGGTGTCAACGGTAGATTTTGTATGTAAAAGTGTTGCTAGCCGCAAATGTCTTCTGCCTTCACCTCCCTCTGTAGTTTCCTCAGATTCTGAGGCAGATATGGCTGCCACAGACGCACCCCACCCTGAGGGGTCATGTCTTCACATTCTGATGGTGAAGAGGACCTGTCCTCGTCTGCCACCACGCAGGAACGCGCATTGGTAGAAGCACTTATAGTTTCAGTGCGGGAAACTTTAAAATTGGCAGATTAATCTACAGCGTCGGGTTCGCAGGTGTCTTTTGGCTCCCGAAAATTGGGCAATGTGTTCCCTTGCCCAGGGTTTTTTGATGATATTGTCAATTAACAATGGCGGCACATCAAGCACATGTTAGTGGTGCCTAAGTGCTTTAAACGCCATTATCCTTTTGCTGATGCAGTTTCCACTTGGTGGACCGTGCCACCAAAGGTGGATCACCCGGTTTCCAGGCTGAATAAGTCTACTGTGGTGCCAGTGGAGGAATCCCCGGCCTTTGCGGACCCTGTGGACAGAGAGTGGAGTCTCTGTCCCGCCATCTACATGTGCTAGCGGGTTCCACATTGAAACCAATATTTGTGAATGTTATGGTGTCACAGACGGTCACTGAATGGGTGAAATTCCTGGATGCGGCTCCCCTAGTGGCCCGAGTGTCGGCAGTGGGGATTGCGATTAGACGCATGGTGTGGTTAAAAAGCTGGTTTGCGTACTAGGCTTCCAAAAAGGCTTTGACGGATCTTTCCTTTATGGAGGAGAGGTTGTTTGGATCCTCTCTGGATGAGTTGATCAAAGACCTTATGGATGGGAAGAGTACTCTTCTTCCTCAGTCCATTTAGGGCAAGGCGCCACATCATAGATGGGGGGCCTTTTTCACTGATCATAAGCGGCTTTTTCATACCTCTGGGTCGCAAGAGAAAGGTAAGCCATTCAGGTCTTCTATGAGTTCCAAGAAGCCATGGTCAGGAAAATCTAAGACCGGCCAGTCGGGATCTGCAGACAAATCCTTGTCTGCATGAAGACGCACCCCCGCCCGCTTCTGGGGTGGGGAGATGTCTTTGCTTCTTTCCAGAACCTTGGACTTCCTTGATTCAGGACAAATGGGTTCATGAACTGATCCGATCAGGATACAAGATCGAATTCTGGTCTCTTTCGTCGGACAGTTTCTTCCCGTCCAATCTGCGCCTATCTCCAGACCGGTTAAGGAATCTATGGGAGGTGGTACAAGATCTGCTGTCGCAAGGGGTGATTGTGCCAGTTCCCTCTTGGGAACGCTTTCAAGGGTTTTATTCAAACCTGTTTACTGTGCCCAGAAAAGAAAGCAATTCTGGATCTCAAGGCTCTGAACCTCTTTGTGCGGCTACATGGGTTTCGCATGGAATCCATTCAAACGGTAGTGGCATCACTACACCAGAGAAACTTTTTAGCCTCCATAGATATCAAGGACGCATATCTACACATCCCTATCTACGCTGGGCACCAGCTGTTTCTTCACTTTGCTGTGGCAGAAGAGCATTAGCAATTTGTGGCGTTGCCTTTTAATCTCGCTTCCGCCCCCAGGGTGTTTACCAAAGTACTGGCCCCAGTATTGGCATTGCTGTGCCAACAGGGGAATGGGGTACTGGGGTATCTGGACGATCTCCTATTGAGAGCAGACTCTCATTCAGCCCTGATGAGCGACCTGACGATCACTGTCAGCTCCCTGCAGGAGTTTGGGTGAAACATCAATTTTTAGAAATCCACCCCGATACCTTCCTTGAGACTGGATTATCTGGGCCTGACTCTGGATTCAGCTTTGGCAAGGGTCTTTTGTCCCCTGGGCAAGCTGCAAAAGTAGCAGTGGGCGATCCGGTTGTTGTTGGCAAACAATCTATCCTCTGTGCGGACTTGGGTCTGATGGTGTCAACCTTCGAGGTGGTTCTGTTTGCAAAGAGAGATTCTTGTCAAGTGGAGCAAGGATCCAAAGTCCTTGGACACTTTGATTCGGTTGAGCGACAACAAAAGATCTGCTCTGTTATGTTGGCTTCATTTCCCAGCACTATGCCTGGGCAAGTCCTTCCTCCCGTTGTTTTGGAAGGCGGTAACCACGAACACCAGCCTATCGGGCTGGGGCGGGGTACTGGGGAAGCTCTGTGCCCAGGGAAACTGGACAGTAGAAGAGTCCAAACTGCCAATAAATGTTTTGGAGCTCAGAACAATAAAACTTTGTCTGAGCCACTGGGCGACCCGTCTGCAAGATTGTCTGGTTCAGAGTCCATCGGACAGTGCCACAGCCGTGGCTTACATCAATCACCAGGGTGGGCACCAAGAGTGTCTTGGAGGCCAGGGAGGTGGCCCAGATTCTTGCCTGGGCGGAAAGGTTTGTTCCAGCCCTCTCTGCTGTGCACATCCCAGGTGGGGAAAACTGGCAAGCGGATTAACTGAGTCATCAGGTGTTGGATCCTACACCCAAAGGTGTTTCATGTCCGGTGGGGGACACCCTAGGTTGATCTGTTTGCTTCTCGTCTCAAAAAGAAGGTGCAGAGGTTCTTAGCCAGGTCTCGAGATCCTCTGGCCGATGCCACAGATGCACTAGTGGCTCCTTAGGGTCAGTATCTGCTGATTTATGCCTTTCCTCCGCTTGAAACTCCTGCCAAGGCTTCTATGCAGGGTGGAGGTGGAAGGGATTCCGGTCATTCTGGTGGCTCCAGACTGGCCTCGCCAGTCTTGGTACGCAGACCTCGTAAGGTTTGTTGCCGATGCTTCTTGGAGACTTCCTCTCAGGGAAGATCTGCTGTCTCATGGTCCCATCTTCCATCCTGCTTTAACGGCATGGCTGTTAAAAGCCAGGTGTTGAGGGATAGAGGTCTTTCCGACTCTGTGATTCTTACGCTATTGAAGGCTAGGAAGTCGACTTCCAGGAAGATATATCATTGTACGTGGAAATCGTACATTTCATGGTGTGAATTCGCTGAAGGTGCACCCTAGTTAGGGTTTTGGCCTCTCTGCAGAAAGGGGTTGAACAGCGGTTGGCTTTGGGCACTATCAAAGGCCAAGTTTCAGCTTTGGCTATATTTTTTTTTACGCCAGTTAGCTACGCATGCCTTCATTCGTACCTTCATTCAGGGAGTGCGCCATATGGCTCCTCAGACGATCCCCACTACCTCCGTGGGATCTAGATCTGGTATTATCTGTTCTTTAAAAGCCTCCTTTTGAGAACATTCGGGAGATTCCTCTGCTTTCATTGTCTCAGATGGTTGCCTTTTTGGAGGCGAATGCTTCTGCCCACAGAGTATCTGAATTGGAGGAGGTTGTAATTCCGCTCACTTTATGTAGTGGTCCACAGAGATGAAGTGGTACTGCGACTAAGTCTTTTCTTCCTAAGGTGGTTTCTGATTTTCATTTGAATGAAGGCATTGTGCTGCCGTCACTCTGTTCCAAGCCCAAGCATCCCAAGGAAATTGCCTTGCATTCTTTGGATGTGGTTCGGGCGATCAGGGTTTACCTGGGGGCCACTGAGTCTTTTAGAAAATCAGATGCTCTTTTTGTCCTTACGGAGGGACCTCGTAAAGGATTAACTGCGTCTGCTGCGACCATTTCCAGATGGATCAGGCAGACGGTTGTTCAGGCTTATTCGCTGAAGGGTCAGGTTTCTCCTTTCCCAGTGAAGGCGATTCTACTAGGGCGCTGAGTGCCTCTTGGCTTTACGCCATCAGGCGTCAGTGATGCAAGTTTGCAAGGCAGCAACTTGGTCGTCTGTGCATACGTTCACAAAATTCTACAAAGTTGATGTGTTGGCATCTTCGGATGCCTCCTTTTGGCCGCAAGGTTTTGCAAACTGCTGTTTAAAGAGAATCTTTTTTGTTCTTTTTGAGGTTTTATGTTTTTCCTAGGCTAGCTCCAGTTGTTCCTGGTTGAGCTCCATATTACCTGGTTGGCTACATTTAGCCTTTGGGGAGTTACATTCTTCTTTGCGTTGTCTTCCCACCCCACACGAAAATCCTGCTTTAGGACATCCCAATGGTCTAAAGAAGATATGGAGCTGCGTCTGTCGATGAACGATAGAGAAAACTGGATTTGTGTACTTACCGTAAAATCCTTTTCTCAGAAGTCTCTTCGACAGACGCAGCACCCACCCCTCTACTTCTAAATGAATTGAGTTTTTTTTTGTCTTCTAAACACTGCTTGCAACAAAACTAGAGGCTATAGCAGAGTGTGTGGGAACAGTCCCCATAGGCGTGGTAAAGCTTTTTCCTGCCTAGTGTCCTATTCCTGATGGGAGGAGCATGACCCAATGGTCTAAAGAAGATATGGAGCTGCGTCTGTCGATGAACTTCAGAGAAAAGGATTTTATGGTAAGAAATCAACAAAAATCCAGTTGTTCTCCATGTTTTCCTTAATTTAGAGGAAGTGCTGTAAATTCATAAAGCAGTGCGCAGGACTGGGCGTTGTCAGCTGGAAGTGCTGATTGATAAGATACAGTTTTGTGAATCAGCAGTGACCAAATGGATAGCCATGCCCCCTTCAATACATTTCCATCCCGCTGTATTTCAAGCAGGCACAGCCTACCCAAGGGTGATAATGCTGTTCTGAATTTAGGAGCAGGGCAGCATTGTAACCCCAGCACAGGAGCCTCCACGAACTGGCATTTACTGGCAGAATTAACTGGTATTTGTAAGACCTTGAAAGGGGCCTAGGAGAGAACTAATTACCATGGCAAATATGTATTTATATTTCTGATTTAACTTGCTGCATACTTGTTAGTGGTCAATGACCGTACTGAAGCAAGAGAAAGCTAGACAATTAGTTTTTCCAGACGTAGACCAGCAATGGTAGTACCCATATTTCTGTTACAGTATTCCTTTAACCATAATCATCTGCTTGAGTAGGGGCCCTCCGAACTTTCAGACATGTTTTTTCTAAGCCTTTATCTCACAAACCAATTAGAATACATCTGTTGGTTGCAGTGTTTTTAAAAGTGAAAGTCCAGCAAATATCGGTAAACAGCAGGAGATAAAAGAAAATGAGTCAAAGGGTTAAAATCCAAACAAATCAGTCCCCTTACATGTTTCAGCCTAACGGCTTATTGTTGCAGTATTTTAGCCCTTTTCTATAAAACTGTATCCTCAATTTATGAAAGTAGGAAGGGAAATTGAGCTGATTAACATGGAATAAATAGTTACTAAGGCCAGCCATAGAGCGAATCCCTCCCGCCGAGAAATTGTATTCTCTTGACGGGGGAAGCTGTCCCTGCTATACCAAGTGCTAGCAGGCTGGTTTTACCCAAGTTGATCAATCAAGCCTGCCCATACATGGTTCAAACTGTCTATGGCGGGCCAAGACTTGCCATTGCTGAATCTTTCTTTAGGATGATGTGAGCTCTGATGAAGCTCAACTGACAGGCTCATAACGGGTTACTGTAATTTTTGTGGACAAATCTTTGTGTCCATGGCAAGTTGCCTGGCTGCATTCGTTCCTGCTAATTGTGTTTTGCACACATGTAACATTAATTCCTATAGAAAGTGAAGCAAGGTAACGCAAAAATTTCACACAACTCGGTTTGAGGAACTGGGAAGAGTTTTAGAGATACATCAGCGTAAATCACGAAAAGGAGGTGGCGAAAACCACCTAAATTGTACGTTTAAGCTATCCCAAGCCCCTCCTTTTAAATGCCGTCTCCCTATCGATTCCCATTGTCTTTATACATTTTGCAATAAATCACAATTTAAATTCCTTTTTCCCTTGTTTTTCTATACATGAACACAAAACTGTGGTTCCTCTCTGCATTGGGTAGGCAAGCAACTGGGCTGAAGTCCCTAGAGCAGTGATGTCACCCACCAAAGTCCCGCTGCTGTAGGCATTGTTTGAGGGAGAGAGAGTTCTGTTCCACCATCCGCACGTTAAACAGAGGTGACAGAGCTTTGTGGTCATGTGATCATATAGAGGAATAAGGGTAAAAGGTATTTACTTTGCAATTTATGTTAACATTTATGCTAAAGGCAGATTACACAATGGTTTGGTTTTTAAGTGGCTTACACATTTTATTATCTCAAGCCTCCTTTTAAAACACAGTTCCCCATTTCCAACAAAAAAAACTCTACAATGTGACATGGTTGAAGTTGCCTTGTGAATACTTCAAAATTAAGATTAGAGTGAGGTGCCTAAATACCACAGAACAAAATACATAGCAGCGTGGTTTGAAGATTAAAATCTATATCTAGCAAAAATTGAAGGGTAAACTTCCAAACCTCCACACTTGGGATCATGGCAATGACAATGGTCTTGCCTTTCTCTTTCCCTACTTTATCCAAATGTTTTAAGAAATAAAACTTTACGTATACTTTGTGACTTATAGGGTTAAAATTTCAAGCCTTTCATTAAAAACTCATAGAAACATGTATCACCAAGATACTGGATAACCTCAAGGAATCAGGTTTTCACTGTTTTCCGCTAGTCACACAATCTATCCATTACATCCAATTCACGTCCTCTTTCCACATTACAATATTACCTTCTTATTACCTTCTTGTTAAAAGTAAATAAATATATATAGAATTTCTTTTTTTTTACAGATTTTTCTGTGGTCTTCTAACATCTGCTCACAGTGGGTTGAGCACTCAAATACTAGCATTAATCTGTGTATTATATACACTATATTACCATAAATATTGGGATGCCTGCCTTTACACACACATGAACTTTAATGGCATCCCAGTCGTAGTCCGTAGGGTTCAATATTGAGTTGGCCCACCCTTTGCAGCTATAACATAACAGCTTCAACTCTTCTGGAAAGGTTGTCCACAAGGTTTAGGAGTCATTGGGAATGTTTGACCATTCTACCAGGTTCGCATTTATGAAGTTAGGCACTGATATGGATGAGAAGGCCTGGCTCGCTGCTCCCGCTCTAATTCATCCCAAAGGTGTTCTGTTGGGTTGAGGCCAGTCAAGTTCCTCCACCCCAAACTCGCTCATTCATGTCTTTATGGACCTTGCTTTGTGCACTGGTCAAAATCATTTGGTGGAAGGGGAATTATGGTGTGTGGTTGTTTTCCAGGGGTTTGGCTTGGCCCCTTAGTTCCAGTGAAGGGAACTCTTAAGGTGTCGGCATACCAAGACATTTTGGACAATTTCATGCTCCCAACTTTGTGGGAACAGTTTGGGGATGGCCCTTATCTGTACCAACATGACTGCTCACCAGTGCACAAAGCACCTGTCCTTAATCCTGACCTCAACCCAATTAGAACACCTTTGGGATGAATTAAAGCGGAGACTGCAAGCCAGGCTTTCTTGTCCAACATCATTGCCTAACCTCACAAATGCACTTATGGAAGAATGGTCAAATATTCGCATAGACACTTCTAAAACTTGTGGATGGCCTTTCCAGAAGAGTTGAAGCTGTTCTAGCTTAACCACTTACTACCTGCCCGCTGTCAAATGAAGGCGGAGCAGTGTAGCTATTATCCTGGGATGCCGTTATATGACTGCGGACCAGAACAGCCTCTCGCGCGCGCCCCCGGGGGCGAGCGGAGCGGCGATTGTGACCGCGCCGTGTTGCTAGGACACGGCGCGATCCCGATCTCGGTAAAAAGTCAATGACATGACTCTTTACCCATGTGATCGGCTGTGTCCAATCACAGCCGGTCACATGTAAATGAGGAAGTGCCGTTATTCGGCTCTCCTCGGCGCACACTGTCAATGTGTGAGGCGAGGAGAGCCGATCAGCGGCTCCTCCTCATAGGGGACACAAAGAAATGTAATCAGGGCACTGATCACCAGTGCCCTGATTACACAAGAGTGAAATAAAATACCATACCTGCCCACCATCAGTGCCGGCCATCAGTGCCCATAGTGTTGCCAGTCAGTGCCTGCTCATCGAGGCACTGACTGGCAGCACTATAGGCACTGAGTGTGGGCACTGATGGTGCTGCTCATCAGTGCCGCCCGTCAGTGCCACCCATCAGGTCCACCTCTGTGCCCAGCAGTGCCATCTTAGTGCCCATCAGTGCCGCCTATCAGTGCCACCTATCAGTGCGGCATATTAGTACCTCCTCATCAGTGCCCATAAGTGCCACCTCATCAGTGCCCATCAGTGCAGCCTATCAGTGCCGCCTCATTAGCGCACATCAGTAAAGGAGAAAAATGTATTTTTCTCTGTCGCTCATTGACAGACGTAGTCTTCTTGATTCACAAGAACTGGGTTATGCTGCCCTCTACAGGAGTAGGACTAGGCAGAAAGAAAAAACGTTCTGGCTCCACCCTAGGGGCAGTCCCAGAGGGTATATCCTCTTCCTGTCTGCTACAGAGAATCAGTTTTTTTCTGTCTAGTCAGGAGTAAGGACCTAAGTTCCTTGCTGGGATCTTTTTGGTCCTGGCAAGATTTTTTCTTTAGAAAAAATATTTTTTAGGTAGTTTTCTCCAGTGTTTTTTTCCTGTGAGATCTTCAAGCAAAAACGCCGGACTGGGCGACACTAGTGGTCACCCCAGCCGGCCTACGAGCGCGCGCAGACCATTGCATTGCGCTTGGTCGCCGCGACACATTCAAGTAAGTATACGGGCCGGGCGACGGGCTGGATGTTGAGATCCAGTGGTCACCCCGGTTTCTGCCTACGAGCGCGTGCAGACCAGAGCTCCGCGCTGGGTCGGCCGCGACGGAGTCCCATTGGAGGGACTGACCTTGCGAGTTAAAAGTCTCGCTTGGACGCCAGGAACCACAGAGTCGAGGCGTCCGGAGTGGTCCACAACCCCCCACCCCAGTGGAGAGGGTATTGTGAAGAGAGGGTGCCTGTCGGTTCGGTATGGTGAGTAAACGTTCCCTTTTTTCCTCGTTATGAGGCAGTATGAATTATGGGCCCCTCCATACATGATCAGTATATATCTGACACTAAAAGTCCCCCTTGTAAATACAGTATGTGTTTGGTGGGAAGTGGACTTGGTTTGAGAGCTAACACTCTACCCAGCAGACTGTAGTATTACAGCAGACATAGGAGGTATAATCCTACCTTAATTGTAGTGTACCTCCTGCAGATCGATAAACCGCCACTTAGCAGAGATGCAGGTGGATTTGCTGGGAAAAACGATTTCGGCGGTCCGCCGCCATTTTGCCGTAGACCAGGTGCATGTATGTCCTCAGGTCACTCCGGCCGCCATGTTTTTGGAGTCTATTGTCTCCTGTATGGGGGCGGCCATGTTTGATGAGCCCAGCTACCTCGTGGAGAGCTGGGAACGCCGGAAGGCGTACACAGGGTGCAGAGCCACGTCCTTCTACCCGGGAAAACGAACACAGCTCTTTCCAGTCTGTAAAAGACAGACGCTGACTGCAGTTGGTTGGAAACTTCTCTGCATCGGGTGGTGAGCCTTGGGGGTCCCTCTCTCTCTCTGTGGGGATCGAGAAGCAGGTACTCTGAGGGGCGCTATTGCACTAGGGGGAGACACATTAAAAAAAAAAAAAAGAAAGTTTTTTGTTTTTTCTGGCAGAGGTGTCCTGAATTAACATGGACCCTGCCACTCATGTATCTCCACCGGATCCCCTCGAGGTGTCTGCAGGATCCTCCAGCACCCCACTGATGGTTGAATCATTGTCAGCTATTATGGAAACTTTTGTGTCCCGGGTGGAAGTGGCTTGTCATTGACAGGGCGCAAGAAAGCGACCCCCGCCTAACCCCTTATTATCTGAAACTTTGGATTCAGACTCTGAGCCTATTTCTGCAGTTGCAGGTACTTCATCTGGGATTGGTGTCTCGGGTACTGTCTCTTCAGACAGTGAGGAGGATGTTTCGGCATCAGCCATAGCCCGAGAGGAAGCGTTGGTAAACGCACTCATTGTATCTGTTCAAGAAACCTTAAGATTACAGGGTATTCCGTCGGAAATAGCTGAAACTGTAATCCCTTTTGGGACTAAAAAACGCATGAAAATGGCGAAGGTTTTTCCATTGCCCAAATGTTTTTGGCAATCCAATATGGAGTCTGCCAAAACGCACCTCTGCTATTTCTAAACGCATTAACTGGCGTTATCCGTTGAGGAAACCCTCATTAAGAAATGGACAGAACCACCCGTGGTGGATTCACCAATTGCTAGATTGAATAAAGCCACGGTTATTCCTTTAGAAGACGCTCCGTCTTTTAAAGATCCAGTGGATCGCAAGATAGAAGCTATGTCTCGCACCTTGTTTTCCTTGATTGGATCAGCTTTCAGACCAATAATTGCTATTGGTCTGGTTTCGCAGACTGTAACTGAATGGACCAAGTGGTTACGCCGGGACTTAGAAGAGGTCCCTCAGGCGGTATCAGATTTATTGGAACAAATGATACAGGGGTTACAGTTTGTGTGTGATGCGGCGTTAGACGCCACTCCATTATTGGCGCGAGCATCAGTTTCAGCAGTGGTTCTCAGGCGTACACTGTGGCTAAAAGGTTGGTTAGCCGACCAAGGTTCCAAAAAAGCATTAGCTAATATCCCCTTTTTAGGAGAGCGTCTATTTGGAGCCAACTTAGATGAGATCATTAAGGATCTCACGGGTGGAAAGAGCACCTTTTTACCGCAAGATGTTAAGGGTAAAGGAACTCGTCAAAGACGAGGGCCTTCTTTCTCTGCTCACAAAAAAGTTTTTTCGTCCCGCGGGTGAAAAAATTAAGTCCTCCAAAGCTCCTTCAGGAGGCTTCAGGGGACGTTGGTCGGGCAAGCAAAAGCCCGCCCCCTCCAGACCTGAAGATAAATCGTCCAAAGCCTGAAGGTGCGCCCCCACCCATAATTGGGGTGGGGGGACGTCTTCGCCGGTTCCCGGATCCATGGCTTTCCAGAATCCCGGACAAGTGGGTTTGCGAAGTCATAAGGTCAGGGTACAAGATCGAGTTTCGATCTCTCCCACCGGCGCGATTCTTCCCTTCCAATATCCGACTATCCCCGGATCGTTTAGAAGATCTGCGGAGAGCAGTCACGGATTTACTACAACAAGGAGTGGTAGTCCACGTTCCTTGGACAGAACGTTTTCAAGGGTTTTATTCAAACCTATTTACAATACCCAGGAAAGAGGGCAAAGTGCGTCCAATTCTGGACTTAAGGGCACTCAATTCCTTTCTCGACATAAGGAAATTCAAGATGGAATCCATTCGCACAGTAGCAGCCTTCCTGCATCCAGGGGATGTCCTAGCGTCCATAGACATCTAGGACGCCTATCTTCACATTCCCATTTTTCGCAGGATATCAGCGGTTTCTACGCTTTTCCGTAGAAGAGAACCACTATTAGTTTGTGGCGTTACCTTTCGGTTTCGCCACGGCTCCTCGGGTCTTCACGAAGGTGTTGGCCCCAATGTTGGCACTACTGCGCCAAAGAGGCATATCGATTCTAGGTTACCTAGACGATCTCCTGCTTCATGCAGAGTCTCCTCAGACCCTGCTACAAAACATAGAAATTACTATAATTTCTTTACAGGAATTCGGGTGGCTGGTGAACCAGCAAAAGTCATTTCTGGTTCCCACCCAGAGGCTCGAATATCTGGGTCTAATTCTAGACACAGTCAGGACAAGAGTTTTCCTTCCGGTAGGGAAACTCCGAAAGATTCAATCAGCAGTCCAGTTGTTACTATCCAACAGCTGGTCTTCCCTTCGGACATGCATGAGGGTTCTGGGGTTGATGGTGGCTTCCTTCGAAGCAGTCCCATTTGCCCAGTCCCATACCCGAATTCTTCAGCAAGAGATTCTTCTCAGATGGAATCGGAATCCGGAGTCCCTGGACTATCGGATCCAATTGAGCAAACAGACCAGAGAGTCTCTGGTCTGGTGGCTTCGGTCTCCGATGCTCAGCAAGGGAAAGTCATTTCTGCCAATATATTGGACGATAGTGACCACGGATGCCAGCCTATCCGGATGGGGAGGAATTCTCGGTCAGTTATCCGTTCAGGGACTTTGGTCCCCGGAAGAATCCAGGTTACCGATAAATGTATTGGAACTGAGAGCGATCAGACTTTGTCTGATTCACTGGACCGAGCAGCTCCAGGGCAGCCCGGTTTGGATCCAGTTGGACAACGCCACGGCCGTGGCTTATGTCAATCACCAGGGGGGCACCAAGAGTGTCCGAGCGGCCAAAGAAGTGGCTTGCATTCTTCGCTGGGCGGAACGATTTGTTCCAGCTATCTCTGCGGTGTTCATTCCGGGGGTGGAAAATTGGCAGGCAGATTATCTCAGCCGTCAGACTCCGGATCAGGGGGAATGGTCCCTCCATCCAGAAGTTTTCCACCAGTTGTGCCTACGTTGGGGCACCCCGGATGTGGATCTGTTGGCATCACGATTCAACAGAAAAGTACAGAGATTCGTGGCTCGCTCCCGCGATCCTCTAGCAGAGACCGCAGACGCACTGGTCACCCCGTGGGGGCAATACCAGCTAATGTATGCCTTCCCTCCTCTTGGGTTACTGCCAAGACTTCTTCGCAGGATAGAGGAGGAAGGAATTCCAGTAATCCTGGCAGCTCCGGACTGGCCTCGTCGAGCTTGATACGCCGACTTGGTCAGACTGGTGGCGGACGTCCCGTGGAGACTTCCTCTCAGGGAGGATCTACTGTCTCAGGGACCGATCTTCCATCCTGCTTTACGATCGCTGGTTTTAAACGGCCTGGTTATTGAGACCCAGGTGCTGAAGGACAAGGGATTGTCAGCTTCAGTTATTCCTACTCTAGTTAAAACAAGGAAAGCGACTTCCAGAAAGATTATCATCGTACATGGAAGTCTTATATTGTGTGGTGTGAATCCCTTGGGTTCCATCTACATCTTTATTCGGTAGCCCGAATATTGGCTTTTCTGCAACAGGGAGTTGAGCAGAAGCTGGCCTTGAGTGTTATCAAGGGTCTGGTTTCAGCATTTGCTATCTTCTTTCAGAAGCCTTTGTCTACTCATTCCTTGGTGCGGAATTTCATCCAAGGGGTGCGACACCTGGCTCCGCCAGTGCACGCGCCGTTACCATCCTGGGATCTTAATTTGGTGCTGTCGGTTCTTCAGACACCTCCCTTTGAAAATATCAGGGAGATTCCCTTGCTTACTTTATCCCAGAAGGTGGTCTTCTTGGTGGATATCACTTCTGCACGCAGGGTGTCAGAACTGGCTGCATTATCCTGTTGTTCCCCAGATCTGGTGGTTCATATGGATAAGGTTGTTCTTCATCCGAATCCATCCTTCCTTCCTAAGGTGGTTTCAAAGTTTCATTGAATGAGGACAGTGTATTGTCCTTCCTATGTCCTTAGTCCAATCATCCTCGAGAATTTGCATGGCATTCCTTGGATGTAGTTCGGGCGATCAGGATATATTTGAATACTACGGATTCAATTTGTAAGACGGATTCACAGTTTGTGATCACGGATGGCCCTAAGAAGGGGTTGCCTGTTCTGCTGCGACCATCTTTAGATGGATCAGACAGACGGTGGTATAGGCTTATTTTATCTAAGGGTCGGGATCCCCCGTTCCCTGTTAAGGCGCATTCTACTCGGGCGCTTAGAGTTTCCTGGACCCTCCGCCATCAGGCGTCAGTGGTTCAGGTTTTCAAGGCGACTGTTTAGTCGTCGGTTCATACCTTTACAATATTGTATAAGGTTTATGTGATGGCATCGTCAGATGCCTCTTCTGGCCGCAAGGTTCCTGCAGGCCACTGTTTGAGGAGACTGTTGGTCTACCTCGAGGATTTGTGGGGTAGGTCTCATCTGTTTACTCGATGAGTCCTTTGATACTTCTGGTTGGCTCCGGTTGGGCCTTCTAGTTTGGATTTTGATTTCGGTCAATCCCACCCCTCATTTGTGGCACTGCTTCTGGACGTCCCAGTTCTTGTGAATCAAGAAGACTACGTCTGTCAATGAGCGACAGAGAAAATCGGATTTTTGTAAGATCTTACCGTAAAATCCTTTTCTCTTAAGCTCATTGACAGACGTAGTACCCGCCCCTCTATCATTGAGTTGGGTTGGGTTAAATTCTCTGTTGCTGCTTTGGGACAGAACTGATTCTCTGTAGCAGACAGGAAGAGGATATACCCTCTGGGACTGCCCCTAGGGTGGAGCCAGAACGTTTTTTCTTTCTGCCTAGTCCTACTCCTGTAGAGGGCAGCATAACCCAGTTCTTGTGAATCAAGAAGACTACGTCTGTCAATGAGCTTAAGAGAAAAGGATTTTACGGTAAGATCTTACAAAAATCCGATTATTTTAAAAATTTACTCACAGAAAATAAGAAAAACTTTTTTTTTTTTCAAAATGTTCTGCCTTTTTTCTTTTTTTTGTAAGAAATAAAAAACCCAGAGGTGATTAAATACCCCCAAAGGAAACTTTATTTGTGTGAAAAAAAAATGCTAAAAATTTCATATGGGTACAGTGTAGCATGACCACGCAATTGAAAATTGGCCTGGGCAGGAAGGGGGTGAAAGTGCACTGTAGACAAGTGGTTAAAAAGGTAGGCCATTTCAATATTGAACCCTACGGACTAAGACTGGGATACCATTAAAGTTGATGTGTGTGTAAAGGCTGGCGTTCCAATACTTTTGGAAATTATATGCACCTTAATTTTCAATGTGTGGAGATTCTATATAAACCTTTGTGTCAATTTTTCCTTAGCAGATTGTAAATTCAATCATAAGGAGACTGACTTTTGTCTTTAACAATATTTTGTATTGGTAATAGTGTTTATCTGGAATAATACCTGTGGAATTTAATATTTGCATTGCTTTTAGGTGAGGACAACTGCCCCAGACAAATACAGAGTGAAACCCAGTAATAGCAGCTGTGAACCGGGATCAACTGTGGATATTGTGGTTTCTCTTCATGCAGGTAATTGTGCTACACAATAGTGTCCTTACTTTTGTGAGGGTTGGGCCAGAAACCATAAAACGTTAATTATAACATTTAGGCCCCTTTCACATTGGCATTCTGATTAGGTCTGCCTGTCAGTTTTTCACAGGCTGACAGGCTGGTGTAAACAGGCTTGTGTCCCTTTTACATCCGCCTACCTCCAGGTCAAGCCAGGTCCAGGAAAAAAAATTGAAAAAGGCCTGCATCCCTTTGTGTTTGGTGGAACGGATCGGACAGTGGAGTCCGTTTACACCTGGCTGCCCATAGAGGTGAGGGGCAGGCTTGTGTCCACACTGCATAAAATGAAATGGCACAGAAGTGACATCCAACAAAAACACTCTGCTTTGATCAGTAGGGGTTCTTCTCACAGCACCCCTGCTGGTCGAGCAGACTCCACTCCATGTGGAATAGCCATTGGGGTCAATATTATGTTTTTTTCGCAAAACCGTGTCATAGAGGTGTTATTTTTATTGATTTATATTATCAAAATGATTTAATATATCCAAATATGTAAAAGAAAATTGCCAATAGGGATGCACCGAAATGAAAATTCTGGCCCGAAACCGAAAATGCAGGATGCCCTTGGCTGAAAACGACTTTTTTCCCCCCAAATGATTTTAAAATAGATAGAAGAGGGGCATACGCCAGAAACAGGCAGCGACGTGCACCTGTAGCTGCCACCCTGTCGCAGTATATGTACTGTGACGGGTTGGCAAGTGGTTAATTTAATTGCCAAAGGTATTTGTATGCAGCATGAGGGGGTTAATGTATTGTCACTGATGCATTAGTGACCGACCGGTGGCAGTTAATTAACCCCTTTGTGCTGCATTAGTGGCACCAGTGTCAGTGTTAACGCTGGTTACACTGATACTGGTTGCACTAATGTAGCACAAAGGGGTTAATTAACTGCCACTGGTTGGTCACTAATGCATCAGTGACAATACATTAACCCCCCTCATGCTGCATAATACAAATACCATTGGTAATTAACCTCACCTCAGCGCCCCCTATTTGTCGATCTGTGCCATAATAAGTCCCATGCCTGTTTCTGCTTGGAAACATGGCTGCTAAGATTCCTTTTTGCTTTACTGGCTTTGCAGCCCAGTTCTGATGAAACGCTCATTATAGTCTCTAAACAGAACTTGGACAACAAAGCAGATTGTTGAATGTGTTTAAGATTTCTTCAATTTCCTGCGTTTTTGCAAAAATTTATTTTTTGGAAAGGCTGGTGCTGGCAGCTGAGCCAGTAGTGGGGGTCAGTGCTCCTTGTGGTAGGTATGAGGTGAGTTTCATGAAGAAGTAGGCATGTCCCTGACAACGGAAAGAAAAAAAAAAAGATGCATGTCTGAGCCAGGGGGTTGCACTGCATTCCCATAAGTAATAAGTACAGCTTGACAAACTCTCGCCGGGTGCAGCTCAGCACCTCCTGAAGACTATATGTGTGAGAATGTGATACCGGCATCTTCGGGGGATATGCTGTAGCTGCATGAAGAATACAGTGTTGCCATTAATCACATCTCAGTAAATCTGCAGCGGTTTAGGAGGAAGCTTCTGTACTAGGCAGAATGTTTACTGTCATAGCAGTACTGAGATGCTAGCCATGCTTGTCGGTCACTTTGATACACAGGACTATGTGTATGAACTAACACACCGGGCGGGCGGGTGAGCAACCGCTAATAGCTATAACTAAGTGAGCCCTTTACTTCCCTGTCAGCGGAGATACCCGCCTGACAGGGAAGTGAAGCGCTCACTTAGTTATAGCTATTGGCGGACGCTCGCCCGCCTGCTCGCCTGGTGTGTTAGTTCATACACATAGTCGTAGTAGGGACATCATTCAGAGGCGGGCCTGCGCTGCACCCCCCTCCTCACTGGGGCGATTCATTTCGGCATTTTTAACCCATTTTCGGCCCGAAATGGGAAAGGCCCATTTTAGGCCGAAAATTTTGGTTGCCGAAATTGCGGTGCACCACTAAATTGCCAAGTAAGTTAGAGGGCCTCAGTGTCCTTTATTGACACTCTAATCTCCAGGGGTTAGAACTTATTTATAAGCTCGAGTCATTTCCCTGTTACCAGAAAAAGTAGGAGACTCTGTTCAGCACATTTAAAGTAATAAGGTTACTTTGAGGCTCTTGCTCTTTAAAGGTAAATTCAAAGAATAAGTAATTTAGATGCATTTTCTATTATTCATATTATCATCACTATGTCCCCTAGCCACTCCTAACATTATACACATCTGTAGTCTACAGATACATTTTAGCAAGTAGGAGCATATAGTGCAGTATATACTATTTATGTCATTGCTTGATACCACTGATCATTTGCGTACATGAGCCATTTCCAATACTCCAAAAAATCTATATATATAGTTATACATTATTTAATGAGCTTTCTCTAATTAGCATAGTGGTTTCTGTTATGCAGTGCTTGTATTGCTGTGTATGTATATGAGTTTTTGTTTTATTAAATAAAAATAAAAAAACATATATATATATATATATATATATATATATATATATATATATATATACACACACAGTATCTCACAAAAGTGAGTACACCCCTCACATTTTTGTAAATATTTTATTATATCTTTTCATGTGACAACACTGAATAAATTACACTTTGCTACAATGTACAGTAGTGAGTGTGCTGCTTGTATAACTGTAAATTTGCTGTCCCCTCAAGATAAATCAACACATAGCCATTAATGTCTAAACCGCTGACAACAAAAGTGAGTACACCCCTAAGTGAAAATGTCCAAATTGGGCCCAAAGTGTCAATATTTTGTGTTGTCACCCGTATTTTCCAGCACTGCCTTAACCTTCTTGGGCATGGAGTTCACCAGAGCTTCACAGGTTGCCACTGGAGTCCTCTTCCACTCCTGCATGATGAAATCACAGAGCTGGTGGAAGTTAGAGACCTTGCGCTTCTCCACCTTCCGTTTGAGGATGCCCAGCAGATGCTTAATAGGGTTTAGGTCTAGAGACATGCTTGGCCAGTCCATCACCTTTACCCTCAGCTTCTTTAGCAAGGCAGTGGTCGTCATGGAGGTGTGTTTGGGATTGTTATCATGTTGGAATTCTGCCCTGCAGCCCAGTCTCTGAAGGGAGGGGGTCATGCTCTGCTTCAGTATGTCACAGTACACGTTGGCATTCATGGTTCCCTTAATGAACTGTAGCTCCCCAGTGCTGGCAGCACTCATGCAGCCCCAGACCATGGCACTCCACCACCATGCTTGACTGTAGGCAGGACACACTTGTGTTTGTACTCCTCACCTGGTTGCCACAATACACGCTTGACACCATCGGAACCAAATAAGTTTCTTGGTCTCATCAGATCACAGGACATGGTTCCAGTAATCCATGTCCTTAGTCTGCTTGTCTTCAGTAAACTGTTTGCGGGCTTTCTTGTGCATCATCTTTAGAAGAGGCTTCCTTCTGGGACGACAGCCATGCAAACCAATTTGATGCAGTGTACGGCATGTGGTCTGAGCACTGAAAGGCTGACCCCCCACCCCTTCAACCTCTGCAGCAAGGGTGGCAGCACTCATACATCTATTTCCCAAAGACAACCTCTGGGTATGATGCTGAGCACGTGCACTAAACTTCTTTGGTCGACCATGGCAAGGCCTGTTCTGAGTGGAACCTGTCCTGTTAAACCACGGTATGGTCTTGACCACGAATCTGCAGCTCAGTTTCAGGGTCTTGGCAATCTTCTTATAGCCTAGGCCATCTTTATGTAGAGCAACAATTCTTTTTTTCAGATCCTCAGAGAATTCTTTGCCATGAGGTGCCATGTTGAACTTTTAGTGACCAGTATGAGAGTGAGAGCGATAACACCAAATTTAACACACCTGCTCCTCATTCACACCTTGTAACACAAACGAGTCATATTGACATTGGGGAGGGAAAATGGCTGATTGGGCCCAATTTGGACATTTTCACTTAGGGGTGTACTCACTTTTGTTGCTGGCGGTTTAGACATTAATGACTGTGTGGTGAGGTATTTTGAGGGGACAGCAAATGTACACTGTTATGCAAGCTGTACACTCACTACTGTACATTGGAGCAAAGTGTAATTTCTTCAGTGTTGTCACATGAAAAGATATAATAAAATATTTACAAAAAAGTGAGGGGTGTACTCACTTTTGTGAGATACTGTGTGTATGTGTGTGTGTGTGTGTGTGTGTGTATATATATATATATATATATATATATATATATATATATATATATATATTTATTATCTCAAAAGTTTGAGTAACTGGCAATAAACCAGCAGGCCAGATTTGCAGCTTTCTTAGCTTAATTCCTGTGCAATGGTTTCCAGCACATTTTCTGAAGAATATATACATTGGTAGAACATAAATTTCTTTTGTGGCAGCACAGTGTTAACACAGCTAAGGCTCCTTGTTTTATAGAAAATTTGAATATCTGGCCTTTTTAAAAGAACTGAAAATGTTTTATGTTGTTGAAAGTTTGTTACAGTCTTATCATCTTCTAAGTTTGATAATGTAAGGAAGGCTCAGGACCTTGTCATGACAGACTGGGCTTCTGATGGATTGCACTGCACATAAAAAGAGAATCCTTTCAACTTAGAACTGTGCTCTACATCCATAATGAAGTGCCATAAATATGCAAAAGAAAATGTATTCTTCTTGTAATCTCCACACTTTCTACTTCTTAATGAATTGTTTTGTTCCGTGTTTTTTTTTTCCCCCATGTCCTTTCAAAGCCTCCACAGCATCACTGCAAGATCGCTTTTTAGTAATGGCTGCAGAAATGGAACAGTCATCTGGTACAGGAACACAGGAATTGGCACAGTTCTGGAAGGAATTACCCAGAAATAAGATCATGGAACACAGGTAAAGTTTGTGTAGAAGGTTTCAGACATTTTGTTCTGGAAATCAGCGTGCAGCCTAACAGTTGGCTCAGAACAACTTATTAATCACCTTTGTTTAGCAAAAAGGCTTAGTCACTTATTAACACTGCTGTATCGTAGATTTTCTGAGCCCTTGACTAAAACTACTGAACAGATTTTACGAACTATAAATCCTGACTTGGAACGAGCAAATGTCATGAAATCTCACTGACTGAGATGTAAAATGTCAGCTATCTAATTGCTGCAGATATTCATTTTTTTTCTTTTCATATTAAAAAAAACCCAAAGGTCCTGGTATGGGTAGAATAAGCACACTCCATAATGCAGGGCTTTTAGCGTATTGCTTTTGGATAGGAAGTTTTTTATTTTTTGCAACACTTATGGGAGGGAGATGTGCTTTTGGATGGAAGTATTGCGTTGCTCTTTTCCTTAAAGGTATCCCTATTCAGAATAATTAATTGGTAGGGCACATATCAGCATTGCCAAAAAAAATGTTCTCTTTTGTTCACTGATGGACACAGCTTCAAGTCTTTAGACCACTGGACTTTATGCTGTCTCTCTTCAGGAGTAGGACTAGGTGGAAACCTTTTTGGTGACGCCCCTGGGGCAGTCCCAGCAGGTATACCATCACTTCCTGCTGTAGGACAACAGTTTTTCTGCCTAGTCAGGAGTAAGGACCTGGCTCTCTGCTGGGATCTGCGGTCCTGGCATTTTTTAATTTAATTTTTCTTTATTATTTTTGTTCCTGTGTGAACCACAATCAACAGCCGGGCTGGGTGACGTCCTTGATATTCTAGATCTCTATGGTCTTTCCAGTCTGGCTTGCGAGTGCGACTCAACTATTAGCTCTGCGCTAGGTTGGCCATGACATAGCCCCACTGGACGGGGTCTGGCTGACGAGTGAAACACCTCGCGAGGTCGCATAGCCGTGGTCACAACAGCAGTCCTGATCAGAGTCGCAGCGTACCTCAGGCCGCAGCACCCCCATTCCAAGATGGTGTGGTGAACTGCTGGGAGTACCGTCGTATGGTGAGTAGTGTCCCCCCTCCTTTCCCACAGAATTGTTGGGGTGGTTGTGGGCCCTCCCTGAGGATGGTAGGCCCCTCCTGTGTCCTTCCTCCCACTCATACCTTTCCCTCTTCTCCTTAGTGGGGTTCCCCCTGTGTAGGTGCCCTCATCTGCCCCCTGGCCCCCTCAGGGGGCATGGGTGTTTTTGACTGGGGGGGCTTGTATGGTACTGGGCCTAAGAAGTAGTGGGTGATGCCGCTATCCATACCTAGGTGCTTCGGGGGGGGTCCCTCTCAGGGTCTGTGTGCTTCCAGAGGGGTCCAGGGTCCCGTGCAGTGCCGCTATTTTGCCGTGGATTCTGTATTCCCGGCTTCGGCAACCATGTTTGTGTAGTCCAGCGGCCATGTTTGATTTCCCTATAGAGTTTTATTGGCGGCCATTTTCTTGTAGTCCGATGCGGTGATGGGCTGCCGGGGCCTCCAGTGTCAGGTTGCCATTTCCTCTTTCCAAAAGTTTTGGCGCTCTCCAGCTCAGGTGGCAAGTCTCTTGGGGTACTCTATCCTTCCAATGCTTTATACAGCACCGCAGATGCGCTGATTCTTGTGCCCCTGCGGTGCACGGGGTGAGGGACCTCCCCTTTTTTTTTTTTTTTTGCTGAGCAGCACGGTTCCGCTTAACCCTTTATGGTGGCCTCTGCAGCGCATTTCACCACCCGATCTACTCCCAGAAGCTGCGGAACCCTCTGGGTCTCAGTATGCCCTGACGGCCATGACGGCAGCCCTGCAGTCGCTAGTAGCCAAAGTAGATATGGCCCTGAAAAGGAGGCCTGGCAAGAAGTGCACCCCCCCCCCGCTTTCGCCTGTATCCTGTGCTTCCTCAGAATCTGAGGTGGACTTGGCCGCCGCGGAAGAGAGTCAGCCCACAGGGACTGCATCCACGCACACTGAGTGCTCTAATAGTGAGGATAAGTTGTCCTACTCGGCAGCCGTGCATGAAAAAAGCGCTGGTGGAGGCCCTGATTGTGTCAGTGCGAGAAACTTTAAAGTTCGAGGACTCAGCTGCAGGTGAGTCGGCAACACTGTTGCAGTTTGGCACCTGTAAATCTTCCAAGGTGACTAGGGCGTTTCCCTTTCCTGCCTATTTTGACGAGATTGCCACTAGTCAGTGGGGTTCCCCAAAAAGCATGGTTGGAATACCTAAGCGTTTTGCTAGGAGATATCCCTTTGAGGAGTCTCTTTTGAAGAAACTGATAGTTCCACTGTTGGTGGATTCTCAGGTTTCCAGGCTAAATAAGGCAACACTTTTGCCGGTGGAGGATTCTGTCCTTTAAGGACCCCACGGACCAAAAGAGCTGAGGCTCTGGTCCGATACCTCTTCACTGTGGCTGTTTCAATTTTGAGACTGGTGTTTGCTATTATCATGGTATCCCAGACTTTAATGGAACGGGCTAAGATTTTGCGCCAACATCTGGAGGGGAGTCAACACCCTTCTAAGCTGGCAGACCTGGCGGATCAGTTGATCCAGGGTTACAGTATTTTTGTGATGCATCCCTGGATGCGGCCCCCTTGACTGTCACAGGGTTTTCGGTGACAGCGGTGATCCTTCGCCGCGTGATCTGGTTGAAGTACTGGTCGACTGACCAGGCTTCGAAAAAGGTGCTGACTGATCTCCATGGAAGAGATTATTAAGGGCCTTACGGGTGGCAAGAGTACATTGCTTCCGCAGGCTGTTAAGGGCAAGGAACCTCGCCGTAAGCGTGGTCTTTCTTTTTGGCTCACAATCAGCCTTTTCGTCCGGCTGGCTCGCAGGAAAAGGGTTTGAGATCCACCAGTACCTTTGATGGAGACCTGAAATGGTAAGTCCAAAGCGGGCACTTCTGGTTCCGCAGACGAGCCTTCCCCAGCCTGAAAGGGGGGGACATCTTTGCTTCTTTCCGGATCCGTGGACCTTGTTCATTCAGAACAAATGGGTCCACAAACTGATTCTTTTCGGTCCTTGCCTCCGGCAAGGTTCTTTCCTTCAACTTACGCCTGTCTCCAGATCAGCTACAGGGCCTTTACGGAGCAATGCAGGACCAGTTAGCACAGGGACTTAATTGTGCCTGTTCCAGATTCGGAGCATTTCCAGGGTTTATATTCAAATCTGTTCACTGTTCCCAGGAAAGAAGGCAAGATTCGTCCGATCTTGGATCTCACAGCTTTGAACCACTTTGTGCGGGTTCAGAAACTTTGGATGGAATCCATCCGCACAGTAGTAGCTTTCCTTTATCAAGGAGATCTGCTGGCTTCTATCGATCTCAAGGACAATTACCTTCATATTCTAATATATATCGGGCATCAGCATTTTCTTCGTTTTGCCATGGGTGTGGAGCACTTTCAATTCGTGGCGTTACCCTTTGTCTCGCCTCAGCTCCTCGAGCATTCACATAGGTTTTGGTCCCAGTTCTGGCCTTGTTACGGCAGAAGGGGTTTGCGGTACTGGGTTACCTGGACAATCTGCTTCTGTGTGTAGAGCCGATTCTTCCTCGGCTCTAGAAGCTGACTTGGGATGGACACTGAATTTTCAGAAATCGGCTTTGTCTCCGTCCACAAAGCTGGACTACTTGGGTCTCTCCTATGGTGACTTCACTCCCCGGCCCTTCGTCTGGGAAAATCCTTCCTTCCCCTGTATTGGACTGTATCACGGATGCCAGTCTGTCCGGATGGTGAGCTGTCTTGGGAGTGTGTACGGCCCAAGGTGTCTGGACTTCGGAGGAGTCCAGGTTGCTGATCAACATACTGGAAATTTGGGCTGTCAGACTTTGTCTGTCTGAGTGGATGGATTGTCTGCAGGGGCGCCCTGTACAAATAAAATCGGACAATGCTACAGCTGTGGCATATGTCAATCTTCACAAAGAGTGCTCTGGCGGTCCAGGAAGTGGCGGGCATCTTGAGGTGGGCAGAACAATATGTTCCCGCCCTCTATGCTGTGCACATTCCGGGAGGTGGAGAATTGGCAAGCGGACTATCTCAGTCGGCAGACGCTGGATCCGAGAGAATGGTCGCTTCACCTGGAGGTTCTCCATCATATGTGTCTTCGGTGGAGGACCCCCCGATGTGGACCTGCTGGCTTCCCGTCTCCACAGGAAGGTGCAGAGGTTTTTTGTCATGGTCTCAGGATCCTCTGGCCGACGCTGCAGACGCTCTGGTGTCCCCTTGGGTTCAATATTCTCTGATTTATGCCTTTCCTCCAATACAACTTCTGTCGAGACTGCTATGCAGAATCGAGGTAGAAGAAATTCCAGTCATTCTGGTGGCACCAGACTGGCCTCGCTGGTCTTGATATGCAGGCCTGGTAAGGCTGGTAGCAATTGAAAGCGAGGTATTGAAAGATAGAGGGCTGTCTGAGTCAGTGATTACTATGCTGTTGAAGCCTAGGAAATCCACTTCCAGGAAGGTTTATCATAGAGTTTGGAAGGCGTATATTACTTGGTGTGAGTCTCGGGGGGGGGGGTTTCTCCCTGCTGCTTTTCTGTGTCTTGCCTGTTGGAGTTTCTACAATTGGGTGTAGATCAACGTTTAGCCCTGGGCACCATCTAGGGCCAGATTTCCGCCCTGGCCATTTTTTGCCAAAGGCCATTGGCGACAAAGTCTTTGGTTCACACTTTTGTGCAGGGAGTTCGTCATCTGGCTCCTCCGGTGCGATCCCTGGTACCTCTGTGGGATCTCAATTTGGTTCTGTCGGTGCTTCAAAGTCCTCCCTTTGAAAATATTTGGGAAATTCCTCTGCTCACTCTGTCGCAGAAGGTGGCTTTCTTAGTGGCTATTACTTCAGCACATCACGTGTCTGAGTTGGCTGCGTTGTCCTGTCGGTCACCTTACTTGGTGATTCATTGGGACAAAGTGTTGTTACGACCCTGTTAGGCATTCCTTCCTAAGGTTGTCTCAGGGTTTCACTTGAATGAAGACATTGTGCTACTGTCCCTATGTCCTAAGCCTAAACATCCTAAGGAAATTGCCTTACATTCCTTAGATGTGGTACGGGCGATCCGGGTTTACCTGGCGGTTACTGAACCGATTAGGAAATCAGATTCTTTGTTTGTTCTTACAGAAGGACTTTGTAAGGGGCAGGCCGCATCTGCTGCGACCATTTCTAAGTGGATCAGGCATTCCATGGGGCAGGCCTACTGCATTAAGTGTCAGGTTCCTCCTTTCCCTTTTAAAGTGCATTCTACGAGGGCACTTAGTGCCTCCTGGGCCTTCCGTCATCAGGTATCAGTTCAGGTGTGCAAGGCGGCTACTTGGTCGTCTGTACACACATTCACAAAGTTTTATTAAGGTGGATTAGCGGCAAAGTTTTGCAGGCTGCAGTTGCAGAGGCTTCCTCTTCTTGAGGGTGAAATCTTTTTCTGGTGGTGAGCTTCAGTTGTTCCTAGTTGAGCTCCTGTTGTTACCTGGTTGACTATGTTTAGCCTTGTTGGGAATTCTGCGTTTGCTGTGTTTTTTCCCACCCCTCATGTTGACACTGCTTTGGGACATCCCAATGATCTGAAGAATTGAAGCTGTATCTGTCAGTGAACAAAAGAGAAAACTGGATTTTTGTTTCCCCTTAAAATTATTTTCTCTGAGGTTCACTGACAGACGCAGCACCTGTCCCTCTTATGGGGTTGAGTTATTTGTTCTTCTGAAACTGCTTGTTACAAACTGGAAGTCCTACATCAGGAAGTGATGGCATAATCTCTGGGACTGCCCATGGGTCGTAACCCAAAAAGTTTCCGCTTAGTCCTACTCCTGGAGAGTAACAGTATACAATGCATATATTAACAAAACATAGTGTCCATGGACGTTTGTGCAAAAAGGTGTGTTATCCTTCTTCTTTAGGTGCAAATAAATGGTGCAGCAGATCTCTGATCCTCCACCTAGTAAGCAGTGGCCACTCACCAGAAGCAGAAGTAAACTCCTCTTTCTTTGGGAACCACTTCCTCCTAGGGGTAGGTCAGGGTCACAAACATCAACTTATACTTAAATCACAAAGAATCCAAAAGATCCCTTCATGGGGTAGTACATTTTATTATAGAATTAGTGCGGAGTTAAAAAATATAGTGCACTCACATTTTGGAGGTGCCTCCAATGGCACTTGCTAAAGGTAACAGGTATCCAGGAACCGCCGCTCTTCTAGTGGCGTGCGTTCCAACCCCCACTCCCGCTCCACTAGGTGGAGGATCAGAGATCTGCTGCACCCTTGATTTGCACCAAGGGAAGGATAACACACCTTTTTGCACAAACTTCCATGGACACTATGTTTTGTTAATATATGCATTGTTGTCTTCGCACACTATTTTAAAGAATATATATATATATATATATATATATATATATATATATATATATATATATATATATATATATATATATACTTCATCTTTACTTGGATACCACACTGAGCACGTTTACAACATTGGTTTACATATGAGAGCTTCTGTTTAGCACCTTTATTAGTGTCAATATTTGTTCTCTGGCACCTGCAATGTGCATGACACTATTTATTTAAAGTGATCTGTTAATTCATCGCACATATTGGGATACAGCACGTATTGAGATATCAGCACGGATTGTCACAAGCACTTTATTTACAATTCAATATCTAGCACTTATCAAATTATGACTGCATAAGTGTATATCCTCTATAATCATACACACTTGCTTGTAGTAATTAATTAGTAGCAGCGCCTTAAAATATACCCCTTTTTTTTTTAATTGTGAAGTTAAAAAGCATCTTTTTTTGCTACTAATTAAGTTTCCCTAAATTTCCCCCATGTTGCCCACAGTCTGTGCAAAGATGGCATGGTCTTTGGATACCAAATCCATAAGTGTGTTTAACGATCATGCAGCGATTAGTTTTCTGTATATAACTACTACCAAACGAGATTTTGTTGCCTGTGTTTACTGGCCTCCTTCTACATTTGCGTGTGGTTATTAGGTTTAGCAGTGTAATCACTAATTCCTACCTTTATGAAATGCCCTAATCATTGAAGTTACACATTCCTTTGGAAAGCGGCACTCTAAGCTCATGCCAGTAGAGCTTTCATTATCCAAAACAAAATAAGCTATATTGAAGGGTATGTAAAAAAGAGTAGATATCCTTCAGATATAAAGCGTTCAAGCTAAATTTTTATATTGCTAAAGCGTCTTTAACTGCTGCAAGACACTTTGAGGCGGACGGACTTTAAGAGTCGAGAATCTTCATTCAATAAATTATGAAAAAATTTACTTTGGGTCTGAGTGGCCTAACAAAAGTTCTACTGTGCTCATGCAAACACGGCCACAGGGAAAACCACAAGGATGTGAAAATAGGAAAAACACATATGGGGAGGAGTAGGGCTGCACACCCCAAAACTATTTAAGAGAACAAAGAAAATTCCCCCAGGGTTTTTTTTAGCAGCAAAAAACTATTGAAAAGTGTAAAAAGTGAAAAGTGTATTGTAAAAGTGTATGATTTTATTAAAAAAATTGTTAAAAAGTTCCACATGGGATCAAACATGAGCTCTGGTTACAATATTGTGCCATCCAATATGACAACAAGAAAATTATATGAACAATGCATGAATGGTTGCATGATCACTACCAATTACTGGTACCCGTAACTGGTAGTGATCATGCAACCATTCATATATAATTTTTTTGTTGTCATATTGGATGGCACAATATTGTAACCAGAGCTCATATTTTATCCCATGTGGAACTTTAACAATTTGTTTAACAAAATCATACACTTTTACAAAAAAATGTTTCAATAGTTTTTTGCTGCAAAAAAACCCCAGGGGGAATTTTCTTTGTTCTCTTAACCACAAAGAGAGAGAAAAACAGGCGCCGCTAAGTGTAGCAATAAAAATTTATTTGCATGACATTAATACAAACTCACATGGAAGTAGATGCTTATCCTCATAGCTCCCGAATCCCTTCCTGTGCGTGGCGCTTCTGCCCTCAGGCCGACCAGCAGCCAGGAGATGACGACACCAGGGGAGGCCAATAGGAGGAGCCGGATCAAGCTAAGGCAGCGGTGAATCTCAAGCCTTCCAAGTGATGACGTAACGCGTTTCGGAGCATGCGTACAGAGCTCCTTCCTCAGATAGCACAGGAACATTGTATAACCTAGAAGTCCTGACTACCTATGTAGACTGCTTTCTCTCCATCTAACTGGGGACCCATCCCTCGGCACAAGCGCCCAACATACTCTTTTTGTTCTTAACCACAAAGATGTAAACATAGCTGAATATCAGGTGACATTGGCAGCCGGTCCAACAGAAGCCGGCCAGACATCTGGTCACTGTCGAAGGGGAATGACAAAAGGTCTTCTGATCGCCATCCGATCAATGCTTTCAGCCAGTGGCTGACCAGTGTGTCCTGGTGGGGTAAGGGGCAGACTGACCGGTAGGAGGCCCCATCAGGTTTGCCAACCTCAGTAAATTCAGAACAGCTATCGCAGATTTTTACCTCTGTCCCTGAAGTGTCCGTTGCGGTCATCCATCTGTAAAAATCCCAAGGCTATAGCTGCTCGGCCTCTCAACTGCCTGTTCAGCCAATAGGAATGCAGTGCACCCACCCCTTTCCACAGCCCGGCTTATTTTACTTTAGAAAAGAAGATGCCGGCAGCTGGAGGACAGGAGAGAGAGGAGGGTGCACAGCCTGCACTGTGGGATGGGCTGCAGCCTGCTTGCCGGTAAGCTGGGGTGAGCTAAATGTGGCTTACTCTGGTGAGAGGGAGGGGGGGGGAGAGGCTGTGTTCCCTCTAGCAGGGCTTCTGTCTATGAGGCTGATAGATGGATTTTCTGTGTTAGGAGCAGTGCAATGCTTCTGGAGGATAAACATGTTCTGAACTTTTCCCCAAATCTCGGCTACTTCTCCATACTCATTACCTGCCCACCAGTGCACAGGCACAGTCTCCTCCTCTCCTGCATTACCAACTAATATGTCTGTAACATGCTGGCGCACTACAAGTCACAGCATGACAGGAGATGGGGGCAGCAGGAGTACGTTAGATCAGGCTGATTTTTAGATGAAAGGTGCTGGTGTGTATCTGTGTAGGTATACTGTGCATGCATGTGTCTGTGTATATGTAGAATACCATGTGTGTGTGTCTGTGTATATGTATAATAATGTGTGTGTGTCTACGTATATGTATAATACTGTGTGTGTGTGTGTGTGTGTGTGTGTCACAGACAGGAGATACATTTCCACCTGGTTTAGAAAGTTCACCAATTACTATAGGGTGTCGGCTGAAAAGGTAGCCAGGACGGCTTAAGGAAGGTGAACAGACTTCAGCTGTTCAAAATGAGGAAGTTAAGGCCTCTATAATTTGTCCAAAGGAAGTCTATGGATTGCTGCCTCCTGACACCGTGTGGGGAGAGGAGGACAGTCAAATGTGTGCCTCCCGACGCTGTGTGGGCATGGGAGAAGGGATGCCCCCTGAAGCTGTGTGAGCAAGGGGAAGACCTCCTGAAGCGATGTGCGCTGAGGAGGGTAACAAGTGTGAAGACTACTCAAGGTGAGGCTTGCACTTGTGTGAAGTAAATTGCAAGAATAAACCAAACTGTTGTTTGCAACCACTTCTCGGCTATCTCCCTGTGTAACTAACCCCCCAAAGGGGTCATCCACACCTGCCACCGAGCTAATCCCTCACAACATGTATAATACTGTGTGTGTGTGTGTGTGTGTGTGTGTGTACATGTATAATACTGTGTGTGTGTGTGTGTGTGTGTGTGTGTGTGTGTGTGTCTATGTACATGTATAATACTGTGTGTGTGTGTGTGTCTATGTACATGTATAATACTGTGTGTGTGTGTGTGTGTGTGTGTTTATGTATATGTATAATGTGTGTGTGTCGTGTGTCTATGTATAATACTGTGTGTGTCTGTGTGTGTGTGTATATATATATATATATATATATATATATATATATATATATATATATATATATATATATATATTGTAAGGGATTAGCTCGGTGGTAGGCGTATGGGTGACCCCTTTGGGGGTGCGTTTTCACAGAGAGATAGCCGAGCAGAGGTTGAAAACAAGACTGATTTATTCATGCAATTTACTTCACATAATTGCAAGCGTCAAAACAGCCAAAATAAAATAAAAGACAAAATAAATCCTTGCCTCTGTGGGCGGCTACCTTCTCACGCTGGAACCTACCTAAGAAGTCTTCCCAACCTACTGTTGGGCCGACACTGCTGATCCTACAGCAGACACTCAAATGTCCATTTGTTTGCTTTTCACACAGCACAAACATTGTCCATTGAACATGTCCCTTTGTTTTCTTTCACACAGCACATGTTCATTTATAACAGGATCCTTTACTCTTCACACTCTTCACATGGAACACTTTGTCTTCTCACCTTTGAGACGTCTTCACTCGTGGTTACCCTCCTTAGCTTCACATCGCTGTAGGGGGTCTTCTCCCATGCTCACCAGCTTGTCGGGAGGCACACATCCGACTGTCCCCCTCTCCCAGCCCACACGGCGACAGGCGGCAGCAGTCCTTCTCCCATGCCCACACGGCGTCGGGAGGTACACGTATGTCTGTCCTCCTCTTCCCAGCTCACACAGCGACAGGAGGCAGCACTCAATAGATTTTCTCTGGACAAATTATAGAGGCCTTGATCTCCTCATTCTGAACAGCTGAATGGTTTTCAACTTCCTGCTGGCTCTTTTTGCAGCCAACACCCTATAGTATCAGTGAACTTTTCAAAGCAGGTGGGAATGTGTCTCCTCTCAGTGACTACATTCCCAGATTTACCTGACTTCCTGTCACATACCCCCCCCTCTTGTTTCAACCCTAGGGTTGGGACACATATTTCCAGGCACGCATGTGTCAGGCACTGCTGACTCACTGATAAGCCTCCTATTATCCTCAAGCTTCCGGATGAAACTGTTTCTGTCATCTTCACTGACAGATTTCTCATAAATGCCACACAGTTTGTCTCTCATCTCATATACACATTCTTCAACTGCATTTTTGGCATAATTTTGCTCCTTCTCGTTTCTGTCATCTTCATTGACAGCTTTCTCATAAATGTCAGACAGCTTGTCCCTCATAACCGTCTGTCCAATCCACCATGGAGGACCGTGATCCATAGGCAACTCAATTGGGCTAGTCTTAATGTCTTCAACATTCTTAAGACGCCTCTCTCTGCAATCCATAAATGTTTTCCACAAAACTTTGAGAACCTTTGCTTCACTAAGCTTTGTTCCAAGTAGGGACTCTTGACATCCCTCTGTGACTTGAGTTGCCTCTCCATACAGCTGTACACAATCATTGACTTTTTGTTGTAAAAGGGAATGATCTTCCTTCTTGAGCTTTGCTTGCTCTAAGATGCTGTGCAGAGGATTTTCCAATTGAGACAACAGGCTGTCACACATTTCTTCAAAGTGACCCCTGTTCCTTTTCCCAGAGATATCAATATCATTCAAACATTTCATATTCATAGGCAGATCTGAAGCATTTGCACTCATCAACTTCTTAAACTTTTCGCCCTCCTGAGCGAGTCGCAGTAAAGGCCTACTATTTGATTTGATATTCAGTTTATATTTCTTGCCAAACTCTTCACAGAAGTAGCCAACCAGAACATCATCAACTTTCCTTCCACCAACATAGGGGTTAAAGGCAACAACACAGTTGAACCCAGCGATCTGGGTGGTATCCATTATAGACCTCCTCTCTGCATCAGTGAAGAAGCATGGAACTGCAACACATTCTTTTACAGGTTTCTTCAATGCACTTTCTGCTGAACTATTTGACCGCTCAAGGTCACCTAGTTCCTTTTCTCTATCTGAATTCCACATGGAATGTATCTCAAGATCACGATCAAACTTCTGCCACCCGTCTTTCACCAGTTCCATTTTGGAAACACTCCCTGAAAGGCACTTATTCATTTGCTTCACGTTTTCACCAACAGCCTTAGTTTTCTCCACTAGGTGGCGTTTGCTTTTTTCTCCCAGATTTATATCACTTGCTTTAGTTTTCTCCGCTTTAGTTTTCTCCACTAGGTTTTCAGCCTGAACTGAGAAATCATCACATTTCTTACACAACTCTTTTGTTTGCTGAAGCTCTAATGATACATTTTCCAATGCTTGAAGTTTTTGAAGGAACGGTTTATTCCAAAGGGGTGATTCAAGCCACGTGTCATCACATTTCTGAGGCTCACTCAGGACAGACCCCAAAACACTGATCCTTTTAAAAACTGCATCAGGCACACTATCCCCTCTTTGGGACAGATCCTCTGTTGCCTGGAATTCCTCTTCCAGTTCCTGCAACGGAATCTTCATCTCTTCTACTTGCTGTTCTAAGGCTCGCTTAGACTTTTCTAGCTCCTGAACTCTTTTCACAACATCATCCTTGGAGCGGACCAAATCTTCCATTTCTGTACACAGCTGTTGGTTAACTCTTTCTAGTTCAGCCTTACACTCTAGAGCTTCCTCCAAAGAGCGAGCCAAGAACAGGGCTTTGCTCTCGTTATCACGCACCTCCGTTTCTGCACGTGCGCGTTCTTCTGCATATTTTGCAGACACAGTCTTCTCTTCACCAAGCATCTGATCAAACTTCTTTTTCACATCTTCAACACACTGTAATGAACCAACGCTTTCTTCCATGCGTTTTTTCATATCCGCTATCTGAGCTTGCAATGTTGCGACTTGCTCTGATAGGTTTTTCTTTGCTTCCGCCTCCTCTTTTAATTGTTCCAGGAAGCCATTTTTCTCATCTTCCATTTGTTTGAGCTTTGTGCTAAAACTCAGCCTTTGACACCTCTCTTCCTGTAAGAGTTCCTGCGTGTCTTGCAGCTGCGATTCCAAGATAGAAAAATCTTCCGCAATTTCTCTAGATTTGCTGTCTGCTTGAGAAAGCTGATTTGTGACACTGTCCAACTCAACCTGCAATCGGGTTGCCTTCTCTGACAGCTTAGCACACACTCGGTCACCTTCTGACACCTTGACTTGCGATTCCAGAAGCTGTGCCTCTACTTTTTTTCTCTTGTGTTCAGAATCTCCTTTTCCCTGCATAAGAGCCTTCACCTCATTGGCTAGCATCTGGGAATAAGAATGTAATTCTGCCACACAGGCTTCTTTCTCCTTTAACTGCTGCTGGAAACGTTGGGCTTCACCTTTCCAACTTTCACAGTCTGCACGTAATTCATCTACCACATTGCTCAAAGTGGTGAGCTCATACACAGTACTCAGTAATTTAGCCTCTCTTTCACTTTTCTCGTTGTCGCTGAGAGACAATGTCGTTTTCAGAGCGACATTCTGTTCCTGCGACTCCTGCAGGTCTATTTTTGTAACTTCCAAACACTGAAGACTTTTTTCCAGCTGATTACGCAACTCCAACATTTCACACATACTTTGCTTCTGCAAAGTCTGAATTTCAATTTCCTTTTCCATGAGGATGGTATCTTTCTCCTTTATAGTGTCTTGACATTTTTGCAACTCGACCAAAAGAAGAGCAGTGGATTCTTCCCACTGTAACACATGAGACTTGAGTAGTTCATTCATTTCCTGCAAGTTTCTATGCTCCATTTTAAGCAATTCCAAGGCTTGTTCCTTTTCTTCCATTTTCCGTTGCAAGGCATCCAACTCAGCCCTGCACACATACTCGGTTTCTTCCAAACCGATGGCCTCCATTGGCTGCTGGCGTCTCTGTTTCCAGCCTGCCATGCTCTCTTGATGAGCCTTTTGTTGAGCTGCAAAGCTCCGTTGTTTCAGCATCTCCCCCATTTTGGGTTTACTTTTCATCTGAGCACACTGCGTCTCCATAGCAGTTTCATCAGTGTTGCTAGGGACAACACCCTTCCTCTTTAGTAGACTCTCTTTAGGCATGGATGGGGCTGGTTCAGACGGTAGCATCCCCTCCATCCATAGAATCCGGTCTCTCATTTCATCTATCTTTGCATTCTTCAGGCGTTTTGAACGCCCCATCTTCAATAACTCCACAAACAAATTTTTCACAGTCTAGCAAAAAATTTTCAGACCACTGTCTCTTTAACACATGTAGTTTTTCTCTCTCTTGCAAGATCTCTTTTCCTGCACACACAGTTTGTGCAGTCACTTGCACCAGACACAACAAAGTTCATCAAATAATTTTGAGACCGCTGTCTCTTTAAAACACTTTTTTTTTTTTCTGTCAGGATCTTCTCTCCTGCACACATAGATTGTGCAATCTCATGCACCAGATAAAGTTCATCAAACATTTGCACTTCCTTGCAGGGATCTCTGCTTATGCCCACTGCATACCTCCACCATATGTAAGGGATTAGCTCGGTGGTAGGCGTATGGGTGACCCCTTTGGGGGTGCGTTTTCACAGAGAGATAGCCGAGCAGAGGTTGAAAACAAGACTGATTTATTCATGCAATTTACTTCACATAATTGCAAGCGTCAAAACAGCCAAAATAAAATAAAAGACAAAATAAATCCTTGCCTCTGTGGGCGGCTACCTTCTCACGCTGGAACCTACCTAAGAAGTCTTCCCAACCTACTGTTGGGCCGACACTGCTGATCCTACAGCAGACACTCAAATGTCCATTTGTTTGCTTTTCACACAGCACAAACATTGTCCATTGAACATGTCCCTTTGTTTTCTTTCACACAGCACATGTTCATTTATAACAGGATCCTTTACTCTTCACACTCTTCACATGGAACACTTTGTCTTCTCACCTTTGAGACGTCTTCACTCGTGGTTACCCTCCTTAGCTTCACATCGCTGTAGGGGGTCTTCTCCCATGCTCACCAGCTTGTCGGGAGGCACACATCCGACTGTCCCCCTCTCCCAGCCCACACGGCGACAGGCGGCAGCAGTCCTTCTCCCATGCCCACACGGCGTCGGGAGGTACACGTATGTCTGTCCTCCTCTTCCCAGCTCACACAGCGACAGGAGGCAGCACTCAATAGATTTTCTCTGGACAAATTATAGAGGCCTTGATCTCCTCATTCTGAACAGCTGAATGGTTTTCAACTTCCTGCTGGCTCTTTTTGCAGCCAACACCCTATAGTATCAGTGAACTTTTCAAAGCAGGTGGGAATGTGTCTCCTCTCAGTGACTACATTCCCAGATTTACCTGACTTCCTGTCACAATATATATATATATATATATATAATACTGTGTGTTTGTATGTGTATAATACTGTGTTTGTGTGTCTGTGTATACTGTGCGTGTGTGTATATGTATACTGTGCATGCGTGCATCTGTGTATATATTTAATAGTGGTTGTGTGTGTGTATACTGTATGATTTGTGAGTGGCCACTGCTGCTACCGAAGTCTACCGATCAAATTTTGTTGAACAGCCATGCTGGGTCAAGCCACTCGATCAGCTGCTGTGTTGCCAACCATCCACAGAGGAGAAAAATGCTTGCAAAAATCCACTTGTTGCCATTGGGAGAGGGTTGAGTGGTAACTGCTGAGCTCGGCCACGGATCAGGCTGAAGGCAGATCTGGATGCACACCTGTGCAGTGATATCATGGCACAAATCAAACACAGCTTTTATTCACATGCTTCACTGCCTGATCCGAGGGCGACCACAGCAGTTCCCATTCAGCTGGCTCCACATCTGTACATGCAAAGTTCAGAGCCAGCAACAGATGGATTTTTTTTTTTTAAAGCCTTTTCCCGCCAGCCGCCTGCCACACCAAGGACAAAGGTGAAAAGGTGTGTGTAAGGGGACATTGATATAAGGTGGCACTCTGAACAGAATCACTGAGTTGGAAAAAGGATCACCCCCTTGTGTCAGTATTTTGTTGAACCACCTTTTGCTTTAATTCCAGCCTTTAGTCTGTTGGGATATGTCCTTTGCACATCTAGACTTTGCAGTATTTGTCCACTCTTCTTTGCAGAACTGCTCAAGTTCAGTTACATTTGATGATGATCGTTTTGGACGGCAGACTTCATGTCCTTCCACAGACTTTCAATGTGGTTTTAAAGCGGTAGTAAACAGCTGGATGTTTTTTCTAACCTGCAAGGTAATGTCATAATGTGCTATCATCGCATACTAGCACATTATGTTAAACTTACCAGAAAAAGCATTCCAGCCCCACGATGTCACTGCTGCAGGCACTCCTATCTTCACTCTGTCTTCCTTCTTGTTTCGGAGACTCCGGCCAGTTGCACAGCAGGAGCCACCATTTACGGCACGTGACTCTGAAGGAACAGCCCAAATGGCCATTCTTTCAGAGTGCATGCACGGTTGATGTCATCGGCTACATGTACAGTAAATATCTCCTAAACGGTGCATGTTTAGTAAATATTTACAGTACCTATAGGTAAAAGTCTGAGATTGGCATTTACTCCCACTTTAAGCCTGGGCTCTGACTAGGCCAAGTAAGTACATTCACCTTTTTCTCCTTGCTCATTTTTGCTGTGTGCTTTGGGTCATTGTCATTTTGGAAGGTAAACCTTCTTCCCATTGAAGACTTTCTGGCAAAAGGCAGCAGATTTGTCTCAGAATTCGATAGTATTTTGGCCCATCCATTTTTCTTCTATCCTAACAAGTGCTCCAGTTCCTGCTGCAGAGTAACACCCCATAACAGGATATTACCACCTCCATACTTAACTGTAGGAATTTTAGTCTACTCTGACCATAGCACCTTTTTCCATGTGGCCTCAGAATCTTCAAGGTGCATTTAAGGTGGTCAGGTGAGTATAAAATTGCATTATTTAGCCTCAACACAAAACAATATGTCTGGCGGAAGTCCAATACAGCTCACCATCCAAATAACATCATTCCTACAGTAAAGCATGGAGGGGGTTCCATCAAATTCTTGAGGAAAATCTGCTGCTCTCCGCCAGAAAATGTGTTAATGGGAAGAAGGTTTACTTTCCAACATGACAATGAGCCAAAGCACACAGCAAAAATTACCACACAACAGTTGAAGGAGAAGTTCAAGGTCCTTGCATGGCCTAGTCAAAGCCCAGACTTAAACCCCATTGAAAATCTGTGGAATGACTTGAAGACTGCAGTCTACAATCTGTCACCATCAAAAATAACTGAACTTGAGCAATTCTGCAAAGAAGAGTGGGAAAATATTGCAAAGTCCAGATGTGCAAAGTTAGTAGAAACATTTCCCAAAACACTAAGGAGTGGAATTAAAGAAAAAGGCGGTTCAACAAAATACTGACATAAGGGGAGTGATCCTTTTTCCAACTCAGTGATTCTGTTTTCTATTTTTTTTTTTTTCTAACATGTTGGTGTTATGTCTTTCACTTGGATGTTAAGAGTTGCACTAGTAAACACAGCTGGATAAAACAAAAATGATGTCTGTCTTCATTTCAGGCTGCAACAAAGCAACAAAATGTGATTATTTTAAAGGGGGCTGATTCTTTTCTATACCCAATGTATAATATACATAGACCTGACCAAGGTGGTCATTGTCTCAACAGTTGTTGGTTTTATTGAAGTTCTTCTGTAAGCTCAGGGTACAAGGACTGTGGTATACATTTGCATAGTATACAGCAGGTGCAGATTCTGTTCAATCCTTCTATAAGACTCTTCCACTGGCCATGCCCATTGTTTAATGTGGTGCGCTATGCGCACAGCAGGTCACCATTTCCCTGATAGGGGTCCAGTGCATTATTTTGCCCAGGGGCCCATGATGATTATTATTATTAATATTATACAGGATTTATATAGCGCCAACAGTTTGCGCGGCGCATTGCAACATGAGGGCAGACAGTACAGTTACAATACAATACAGGAAGAATTAGAGAGCCCTGCTTGTTAGATGCTGTTAAGGTTGCACTGCCCATGGGAGGCTCCTGATCCCTTTACTGGGTCACCAGCTTTGTCTCCTGCCACTCTGCATTTCGCCAAGCTCAGTGCCCCTCCGCGTGGGCCTACCCCCATTAATGTTGTGTCGTAAAGATGGCTGCCACTTGGCGGCCATCTCTAAGCCTGGGGGCCCCATAATCTTCCTTTGCCCGGGGCCCCATGAGTAGTCAGTCCGCCCCTGGGCAGGTGGGAGGAGGTGGAGGAGTCCCCCTGTCAGAACACAGTAGCTCAGCGGGGAAGATCGCTGTTCTAACATCTGATTGTTAGTACAGAGGCTCCTCCCCAGCTCTTCAGTTTTTATTTTGTTTTGTCCGTTGGGTTGAACGTAAAAAACAAATAGTGTGTACTAGGCTTAAAGTATTTGTAAAGGCACAAGGTATTTTACCTTCATGCATTCTATGCATGGAGGTAGAAAACCTGTGTGCAGCAGCCCCCCTAATACTTACCTGAGCCCCCTCTTGATCCAGCGATGTCCACGAGAGCCTTACCTCTTCTGGGACTTGCACTCCTGATTGGCTGTTGGTAGCAACGGGAGCCATTGGCTCCTCCTTGCTGTCAGTCACAACTAGGCATGTGACGATATCAGATTTCCATGCTGCGATTAATTGATTAGGGTTTTGTCACAGTATACGGTATTATCACGGTATTCAATTATTAAACTTAAATTATTAAATTTCTACCTCACTTCAATTTCATTGCTGAATTTAGGGACTTTGGTTCACTTTTGCACATAATTATATAGTCAGTCAGTACAGACTCTGTGAACCAGGCCTAAAATAAGCCATCAAGCAGTGTCTGGCCTGCCTGGTGATGACTGGTCCTGGCGCTCTGATCCGATGGCCTGGTCATTAGGGGCTAAATCCTTGCGGCCCAGAAGTGGTTAAACCTGCAGGAGGACCGGTGTTTTTATTTGTAAATTACTTTTCACATGCTTTAGGCCTAGTTCACATGTATGCGGGTTGGCGGTTCACATGTATGCGAGTTGGCGGCCCACATTTGCACAGGCATAGCAGCCCATTCATTTGAATGGGATGCTATGCCCTCATTTTACGCAGAAAAAAGGTGCATGCAGCATTTTAAAAAAATGCAGTGGCCTTTAAATCCATCCTACTTCTGCACCATGCGACTTACCTGCAGTTCCTGCTCTGGCAAGCTTTCTGCGTTTTTAAATACATGGGCCCAGCATTTAAAAACAGTTTGCGTGTGCAGGAACTGCAAGTAAGTCGCATGGTGCAAAAGCAGGATGGGGTTCACCGCCACTGCATTTTTAAAAATTCTGCATGCGGCTTTTTTCAGCTGAAAACGCAGGCATAGCAGCCCAACCCCATTCAAATCAATGGGCTGCTATCCCTATCCCTGTGCAAATATGGGCCGCCAACCCACATACATGTGAACCGCTAACCCGCATACATGTGAACCGCCAACCCACATACATGTGAACCGCTAACCTGCATACATGTGAACCAGGCCTAAAGCAATAGTAAAGTAATTTACAAATAAAAACACCGCTCCTCCTGCACTCCACTTCTGGGCCGCAAGGATTTGCCCCCTTAATGACCAGGCCATCGGATCGGAGCGTCAGGACCAGTCATCACCAGGTAGGCCAGACACTGCTTGATGGCTATATAATAATGTAATGTGGGCTGCTATGCCTGTGCATCTATATATATATATATATGCTGCTATGCCCGTGTATGTATTTCTATCTATCTATCTATCTATCTATCTATCTATCTATCTATCTATCTATCTATCTATCTATCTATCTATATCTCCATCTCTATCTATCTATATCTCAATCTATCTATATCTCCATCTCTATCTATCTATATCTCTATCTCTATCTATCTATATCTCTATCTCCATCTATATCTCCATCTATCTGTATATCTATCTCTCCATCTATCTGTATATCTATCTATATATCTATCTCTCCATCTATCTGTGTATCTATCTCTCCATCTATCTGTCTATCTATCTCTCCATCTATCTGTCTATCTAGTGACAGTGTATGGTAAAAGTACTTGCAGACACTTGTAGAAGGCAGGCACTGTGTCTCTCACTGTGTCTCTCTGAGCCCGGGAAGGAAGCATGTGGGTGTGTGCTGAGTGGGAGATGTCTGATTGGTTACAGGGAGGAGCTAAGTCTCTCACTCTAGGATCATATTACCAGAGCTGTTTTCTATTGAGTGAGTGAACTGCTGAGTGAGGAATGAGTCATCCAAATGTATCAATTCACGAGTCAGTGAGGAGCAGAGAAACTCGGTATTTTAAAAATGCCACAATAACAATACCGTGGGTATGCAATACCGCAATATATTGAATTACCGAAAACCGGCATATGTCTAGTCACAACCAATGAGCCAATCAGGAGATGGAGAGGGCAGGGCCGAGCCACAGCTCCATGTGTGAATGGACACACACAGCCACGGCTCTGGACTGTGCCTGCTCTGGTGCCTCCAGAACAAGCTGCTTGCTGTGAGGGCACCCGGCAGGAGGGAGAAGCCAGGAGCGCTGACGAGGGACCCGAGAAGAGGGGGATCCTGGCTGCTCTGTGCAAAACAATTGCACAGAGCATGTAAGTATAACATGTTTATTATTAAAAAAAATAAATAAAAATGCTTTAATATCACTTTAAAGGGCTGCAGAGTATCAGTGGTATCCTATTAGACATTCCTTATCGTTGAGATAAGAACTGCAGAAAGCAAAGCCTGTTTATGCAGTGTGTGGTTGCACCTATGTACAGTATGTATATACTGTAATTACAAGCTATACTTAAAAACATGGTTTTCAAAAACATTAGCACACTCTATGTTCACACTAAAAAAAAAATATGTTTTAGGTCCACCATGAGCTTACAGAACAAACACAACCACTGTACAGACAAGAAAATTACGTAAATCTAGTAATTGCATAAAATAGTAATTTATCATTGGAAGCAAGTTGTGGAAGTGTTGTGTGGGTTAAAAAGGTGCCAGGCAACAGCAACAGAAGAGTGTATTGTTGTGCAGTAATTACTTTGGCATTTTGAGTGTATGAATGCACAAGGTTCAAAAAGTGCACAGACTTCTGAAGTTTAATGAGCCACCAACTTTGCTGCCGAATGCTAATTAATTAATTTCTAACTCTGAATTGGTTCCATTTTGTGATAATGAATAGAGTGGCAAAATGGAGTAGCAGCACTATTATTTGTTTGCTTGTGTTGTCAAGTTAATTAATATTCCCTCACAAGTTCAAAGGCTGTCTGAAGTACGATTGTTTGTGATGCTGTTCCTGGAGAGTCTAATAATGACAGGGCTACTAGGAGTATTCATTAAAGTTTCATGAGAAAGTGGTTATGGACATGAAGTGTATACCAACAGCAATAATTTAACTTTTACCTAGACATTAATGTTGTTAAGATTCAGAAATTGTTTTTAAGTACAAAAATATTGACCATTCTCACAAAATATTGATAAAAAAAACTTCAGAAAGTTTAAAATAACTGAGGGGTCTTACAATACATCCAGCATAGGGGCCCCAGGTTTTCTGTATTAACGGTTACCATCATGCCAAGTGTGAGCTTGTAAACAATCCTAATTCAGTCTTTACTGAACTTTGGTTCTGAAATGTTGGTCCTGTGCACATTATACTTTTTAAACATCATGCCAATAATCTGTTTTTAAATGTATTTATTAAGCAATTTAAATACATAGATTTTTAATTTCAACCATCCTGTCCTATGTATGAAATTAGTTATGATTGTTTCAGGATAAATAATTGTTCAGAAAAAAATATATAGTGGACCCACGTGTTTAACACCATTGACAGCTTTTTAAAAGCACTAATGGCTCAGTTTCTCAGGGAGTGCAGAAAGCAGGAGACCAAAGAGAAATAAGACAGAAAGGAATTAGAACAGATCAGATGAGGGCAAAAACCAGCCGCTTTCTTTTTCCCATGGTACGCTTCGAGCTCCACAACAGTCAAGGTGCTCTAGTCATTTGGGATCATAGCAACTCTCCTGGCTACTTGAAAAGATTGTTATTTTAGAAATTGAATAGTGTGAAAAAAAAATGTGCTTTAGGCAAAATTTGTTTCTAAAATCTTAACATGCTCTGTAACTGCCTATCTCTGGGTTAATTTAATTAAAAATTTTCCAGCAGCTGTAATTAAAAAAATAAACAGGAGTAGAATTAGGGGCTACAAGTAAACATTGCAGTCTATATAGGAAATAACAGTGGGATAGATAGGCCAGACCGTAATCATTAGAGAGGAATACTTTATTCTGCAAATACAAACTTCTGGTTCATCCCATATTTGTTTCTAGGTGTTTGAACCAGTGCAGTATGTTAAAGGTTAAGTTCACCTTTGAAAAATGTTACATGTTCCACCTATTTTTAGGGTGGAACAGGTAACCTGTTCCAGCATCTGCAACCTCTACACCCCCCCCCCCCCCATCCCTGTGACAGCGGGCTGGGGATCCTCTCCCCGCACCCGCTGTTGCAATTTAAAAACTACATGGTCATGCAGGGCTCCGCCCACACAGCCACATCATTCATTTTAATTTTCCTGAGAATGAATGCCTATCAGTATCAGCCAACTGATGGCTTGTAGTTCTCAGTGAGCTGCGACAGTGCTGGTGAGCTCTGTTATAGTCCATAGATCTTTCTGCTCTCCGGTAACTGCCTGCCTGTTCAAGGTACGAGCAAACCGCTATCCTGAGAGTCTGCAGGAGCCTGAGGTTGCACCTATGACCTGCTGACCACAGGTGCAATGCTCTGCAGGCTCTTTAGAGAAAAATTAATAAATGCACATTTTTTAAATTGCAAAAACAAAATGCATTTATATATATTTTTTTTAAAGAAAACAGCCTTTAAGATACAAAATTATCATATTTCTTGTTGTATAGTCATATGTATTTTCCAAAGCTAGAAGTCCAATTCAAAATCAGTTGATTGCCACCTAAAGGCTTCTGTTATTGAGCAAAAAGCCAGAGCAGCCAATCCGCTTTTAAAGCTGAATTCCAGGCAGATATAAAATACTAAAATGAGTGCAGTTCTGTGTTCAATAACAAATTATTAAATGTGTATTTTTTTAAATGCAAATAGTGTACATACCTGAATTTTTGAAGTCTTGGTATCAGGGCCGGTGCTAGACTATTTTGCGCCCTAGGCAAGACCAGCTACTTGCGCCCCACCCCCCACACACACATTAGGAGTGCCTCCTTACACATCAGTGCCCCCTTACACATCAGCAGTGCCCCAATACTCTTCAGTGCCCCCTTACACATCAAGAGAGCCCCTTAACACATCAGAACCCCCTTACATATCACAGCTCTCCCTTACATATCAAGGATACCCCTTACATCATCAGTAACCCCCTACACACCAGAGGTACCCCCTTACACATAAGAGCCCTCCCTTATATATCAGGAGAGCCTTCTCACGTTGGAAGTGCCCCTTACTCATTTAAGCACATCTACACATCAAAAGTGCCCTTTTCACGACAGGGGAGCCCCCTTGCACACCAGGAGAGCCCCTTTACACATCAGAACCCCCTTAAATATCAAGGGTACCCCTTACATCAACAGTGATCCCTTCACACCAGGAGTGCCCCCCTTAAATATCAGGATTGCCTCCCTACATGAGGAGTGCCTCTACACATCTGAGCCCCCTTATTCACTAGGAGTGCACCCCTTATACATGCACCTCTGTATATCAGAGCCTCCAATTACACAACAGCAGCTCCCTCTTACATCAGGTGTGCCCTCTTACATATGGGGAGTGCCCCCTTACATAAACATCCAGAGTGCCCCCTTTACACCAGGAGTGCCTTCTTAAACATCAGTGGTGTCCAGAGATGTATAGTAACTAAGTAGAACTACTTCACTACTGTACTTAAGTACCGAAAGGCGGTATCTGTACTTTCCTGGAGTCTAATTTTTTTCTCCTACTTCCACTTTTACTTCACTACATTTTTTCAATGATTTCAATACTTCTACTCCAATATTTTTTTTTTTGTGCTGCATAGTTACTCGTTACAGTTATAAAAATTACCACTGCCAAAACAGTAGATGGCAGGTTTCATGAAGCTCAAAACGTGTGTATTATCAGCGCATACGAAAATAAATGCTACTGTATGTATAAATAAAAGCTGCATTTGAAATAATAAAAAACAATATGATGTTCAAACTTTTGACTTCTTTCTTTAATAACTACATAACACTGTACTTGTACTTTTACTTTCAGTACTTGCGTAGCAATTTTTTTTTCAAAACTACTGGTACTTTTACTTTCAGTACTTGAGTAGCAAAATTAAAAAAAAACTACTTGCAATACTTAAGTACAAAAAATGTTGAATACTTTAGTACTTCTACTCAAGTCACTTTTTGATCGAGCACTTCCACTTCTACTCAAGTCACTTTTTGATCGAGCACTTGTACTTTTACTCAAGTATGGGTTTTGAGTACTTTATACAACTCTGGTGGTGTCCCCCTAACACATCAGCATTGACCTCTATACACATCAGAGCCCCCTTACACATCACAGCCCTCCCTTGCATATAAAAGTTACCCCTTACATCAGCAGTGTCCCCTTACACACTAGAAGTGCCCCTTTGCACATCATAGCCTTCAATTAAACATCCAGGGTGCCTCCTTACTGTGAGGTCCCAGATGATGTACAACAAGCAGTGACCACATATCTGGGAAGAGACACTGCTCACTGCATACTGTCTGCACACTGCTCATCCCCTGCCCTCACACAGGACCACTATGTTCACATAACGACTGCCCACCTATCAGCATGAGGATTACACCTGACTCCTGGACATGTGTGGATGCTGAATGAATAAAGTGCTCCACTGTCACCACACCAGCCGCTCTAGTGTTTGACTCTGACTACCTGGACATGGCTATACGGGGCTCCGCTTGGCTCTTACTGTGCTGGGCATGCAGCAGCTGCTTGTGTCTAGGAGAAGTGTGGAAGGAAGGAGTGCTGGCCATAAGGAGCCAGGCGGGAACAGCTGAGGCTGGGATTTCTTCCTGCCTCTAAAAGCCCCTGCCACTAAATGCTTCTAAAAGCCTATATGTGCATGGACACGTAGGCTAACATGCAGGGGAGTTTAGAGGCAGAAAAAAATGCCTGATCCCCCTACAAACAGCTGTAAAAACATTCAGTGCGCATGAGGCCTAAAGTAAAATTTTAAAATGGCATCCAAAAAATAAGAATAATAATCACTTCCCATTACGAAACATTCTAAACATGATATATTGTTTTTTGTTGCCCGTTGTTGCAATTTGTTTTTGTTTTGTTTTTTAAGACAAAAAAAAATGTTGGCTGAAATCTGACTTCAGCATAAAAAAAACTTAAACTTTTCTCTCCTAAAACTTTTATAAGTGAAGCTCTGAGTATGACATTCAGTTATAGCTTACATTATTCATCTTTATGTGTAGACAGAGTGTCTGGTGTACTTCCCATCAACAGGAAGAAGTGATACATAAGCAAATATTTATTGTTTGTCTAAGGCTGTAAGATTTATTAATGAAGCTCTGTTTTAATTTATGTAGATTAAGATGCCACGTTGTGGAAACCAGCAAGCCTTCTACATTAGTATTAAAGGAAAACTCATTAAACAGGAATTCTTTAGGAAGTGACGATCTTCAGTTTAAGGTAATAGCATTATCAACTACTTATGCATATATGATTGCTGTGCATCATATATTATTTTAAAATAGCTAATGATGTTTAGCATAATAATTTTTTGTGCTAGAAACATTAAGTGTACATTCAAAAAAAAAAAACAAAAAAAACTGGCTTGCTCTCTCCTGCCCTTTCTCAACAAAATAACCAGGGTCATTATAGACCTCAAAAGCAAACATTTCCAATATAACATTGACCTGGCCAGCCCAAGGATGGGTTGTTTACATCCTACAGGATTCCAAGTCACCCTGTGCAAAGGCAAAGCTTGCATCAGTTCTGACCACAGTGAAAATAACCAGTCCCAGTGCACACGCAAGCTCAGCACAATATTCATACTCTAGATTACATTTGGGTTTATTCAGAATATCATTTAGTAACAAAATGATTTTATAGATCACACTTTCATAAACAATTTGAGAAGTTTATCAGACTCAAAATTCTTTGAGATAAAAGTGCAGCAGTAGGAGACACTGGGATATTTTCTAAAACGAGTGCACATAGAATCTAAGAGAGCTGTACATAGTAACCGATCAGCTTTTAACTTCAGCTTGTTCAATTAAGTTTTGACAATAAGCCCTCATTCACACCAATACCATATGTCATGTGATTTGACAGATCAAAATCGTATGACAAGGCGCACCCTATTTTTATCGATGGAACCCTTCAAATCGTTGCGACTCGAGTTTGAAAGAAGGTTCCTGCACTACTTTTCTGAGATTTCATTGCAGCTTGCATTGACTTCTGTTAAATGAAGCCGCAAGCCCCAATGAAATCCGAGATCCACACTGCACTGATCTGCCGCTTTGAAATCGCACCACTTAAAGCGGGGTTCCGGCCACAAAATCAACATAATCGATTTTGTGGCCATCCGCTTGCTTTTCCCCACCTGATACAGAATTGGATAGTTAGGATATATTTTTTATTTTTTTTACTTACCTTGTAATTGTAGAAAGAAATACTCGCCTGTCTACCACTTCCTCCCTCGGCGGCCGCGGCTCGCGCCATCACTTCCGGCTTGCAATGATTCCTGGGAGCTGAACGTCATCGCTCCCAGGAATCAATGCGACGGCACCGGCCCCACTCGTCACTTCCGGTGCGACACCGTATTCCTTGCTAAACAGCTTCTGGGCATGGGGGGTATGTTTATTGAAAAAAATGTTTTTGTGGCCGGAACTCCGCTTTAAGCCACAGTGGTGTGGTTACTATGCACAGCTGCAACAGATTATGTGAGTCTCCTTATACCTAAAATACAGCAGTCTGCAGAGGAAGATAAAGATTCTATATATCCATGTTTTCACTCAAGATTCTCACAACTCTCACCTTAGATTCAATCATTAAAATGTGTGAATTTTGGGTGAAAACCTCAATGAACCCAAACATTTCATGTTGTCACTAGGGCTGTCCCATATGTTTACCAAATAATTAAAGAAAGCACCTTTATTTTTAAAATTTTACATTGATTTCTATAGTATAAGATTTACTAAAGTGAGTTAGTTAAAGCCCATTTGAAGTTCCACAAATAAATGCAATTGTAAAAACATTGTACTAATGATCTCCATCATTCAAAGCCTTACCAACCAGTTTTATATTATTGGACATTCGAATGGACACAAGGGTTATGCTGAGTATGCAATTTGAAAAACAGCCAGTTCCTGCTGTCATTTGTACAGTGTGTGCAGCTGCCTGTCCCTTGTTGAAGGGACATGCTGGAAAACCAGCATCCGACCAGCAGCCAATCAGCGCTGGAAGCCAATGGCTTTGAGTACTGATCACAATGTGTTCTGGCAGAAGGGGGGGAGTAGGGAGGGATAGGCGGGATGTCCCCTCTGTCAGAACACAATAGCTCAGTGGGGGGAGATTGCCGCACTAATGTCGCATAGTTAGTATGGCGACCGCTCAGTTTTTTGGGGGGTTTTTTCGTTCAGGACACTGTACGTGTGTACCGGGCTTTAGACTTGATGCATTCAGTAATCAGATCCCAGTAATAGAGCTGATCTGACATTCTCCCTTCTCTTCTCAGTGAATCCTTGTGCGAGGGCACTTGTTATGAAGGGTTTGGCTGCTACTGTGCTATGGCAGCACTACTGGAGTGTCAAACAGGAAGCAACATTTTTATTTACAGAATTCATTGATTTTAAAGTAACAATAAACCCACATTGTTAAGAGCCATCAATAAATGGTGTATTACATGCAGTTCATACTCACTCATTCACTATAGGATTCATTTTGTGTATTCTGCAAAAAAAAAATGGTTGATCCTGTTTTTCGCTTTCCCCCACTTTAGTCCATGTCCCCACTGATGTTGGAGATTTTGCAGAACAGTGTTTGCAACCTGTGCACATGCTCAGTTCATTGTATTTTCTACCTTAAGCATTTCCTCCCCATCACATCTGAGCAGCTCGTGTGACAATAGTCACATGTGGGCGTATACACAGTGGTAAATGACAGCCCACCCCCTCCCTCCTCCTCCATGCCCACTAACCAGCTAAACATAAAATGTGTTTAGTATCACTTTAAGGCAAAAATCTGTTCACGTATTTTAATTTATGGATGAAAGGTGGGGAGGTGTCCTGGGTTGGAGCTCTGCTCAGGGTGTTGGACACTGAAAGTGTCAAGATTACCAATAAATGTCTTGGAACTTCGGGCGATCAGGCTGTGCCTGGATCACAGGACGGACCGACTCTGGGGGCTTCCAGTGTGGATTCAGTCAGGCAATGCCGCTTCAGTTGCTTATGTCAATCCCCAGGGCGGAACAAAAAGTGTGTTGGCAGTCCTTGAAGTAGCCGGCATTCTCCCGTGGGCATAACACTTCGTTCCGACCCTCCCCGCCGTACACATTACCAAAGTGCAAAAACTGGTAAACAGACTATCTCAGTCAGCTAGCCTTGGACCAAAGGAAGTGGTCCCTTCACCCGGATGCGTTTTCATCCGATATGTCACCAGTGGGGCACCCCCAAGATGATCTGTTGGCGTTCCAGGTTACCAGAAAAGTTTTGAGGTTTGTGGCAAGGTCATGGGCTCCTCTGGAGGATGCCACAGACGCTCTGGTGGCCAGTATCGTCTGATATACGCCTTCCCTCCTCTCAAGCTTCTGCCGAGGCTCTTGCGCAGAATCGAGGCAAAAGGGATTCCGGTCATTCTAGTGGCCCCGAACTGGCCTTGCTGGTCTTGGTACGCCGACCTGGTGCGACTGGGCGCCGACATCCCTTGGAGACTCTCAGGGGAGGATCTCTTGCACCAAGGGCAAATCTTCCATCCAGCTTTAGTCGCTGGCTTTGACGGCTTGGCTGTTGAAAGCCAGGTGTTGAAGGATGTAGGTTTGCCTGGGTCGGTGATTCCGACACTGCTGAAAGCTAGGAAATCTACCTCTAGGAAGATCTACCATCGTACTTGGAAATCGTACATTTTGCTGCTGCAAGACTTATCCACCTTACCAACCGTTCAGTGTCTTCCACCCCTCTCTGCCAATCCCTTCACTGGCTTCCACTCACCCAACGAATAAAATTCAAAGTGCTAACAATAATTTACAAAGCCATCCACAACTCTGCCCCCAGCTACATCACTAACCTGATCTAAAAATATCAACCAAGCTGCTCTCTTCGGTCCTCCCAAGACCTCCTACTCTGTAGCTCCCTTGTCACCTCTTCCCATGCTCGCCTCCAAGATTTCTCCAGAGCTTCTCCCATTCTTTAGAACTCTCTACCCCAATCTGTCCGACTGTCCCCTAATCTATCCATCTTTAGACGATCCCTGAAAACCCTTCTCTTTAGAGAAGCCTACCAGGCTAACTAATAACACTGTTTCACTTGCTCCATCAGCTCATCCCCCACAGCTATTAACTTTTGTATCAATTGACCCTCCCTTTTAGATTGTAAGCTCTAACAAGCAGGGCCCTCTGATTCCTTTTTTTCCAAATTGTAGTGTAACTGTAATGTCTGCCTTCATTTTGTTAAGCACTGCGCAAACTGTTGGTGCTATATAAATCCTGTATAATAATAATAAATACATTTAGTGGAGTAGATTGGTGTTCACCCTCGCTCACATTCGGTGGCTCGGGTCTTGAACTTCCTTCAACAGGGGGTTGAGCAGAAATTGGCCGTGAATACCATCAAGGGCCAGGTGTCGGCCTTGGTGGTCTTCTTTTAGCGACCCTTGGCCACACACTCCCTGGTGCGTACCTTTTATTCCTGTGGTTCGACATCTGACTCCACCGGTGCAGTCTCCTCTACGGTCTGGGATCTGAACTTGGTGCTTTCAGTTCTCCAGAAGCCTCCCTTTGAAAATATTTAGGAGATTCCCCTGCTTACGTTGTCCCAAAAGGTGGCTTTTTGGTGGCCATCACTTCTGCTCGCAGTTTGTCAGAACTGGCGGCGTTATTTCGTTGTGCTCCTTACTTGGTGATCAACAAAGATAAGGTGGTTTTTCGCCCATGTTTGTCGTTCCTTCCATAAATTAGTCTCTGATTTTCATTTGTATAAGGACATTGTGTTGCCTTCCCTGTGTCCCAGGCCCAAACATCCTAAGGAAGTTGTATTGCATGCCCTGGATGTGGTTTGAGCGTTCAGGTTTATCTGGCAGCTACGAGTCTTTTTTCGGAGGTCAGACTCACTGTTTGTGCTCACGGATGGGCGTAGAAAAGGCCCGTTTGCTTCTTCTGCAACCATTTCAAGATGGATCAGACAGATGGTGACTCAGGCCTATTCCATCAAGGGTCAGGTTCCTCCTTTCCCTGTCACGGTGCACTTTACTTGGGCGCTTAGTGCTTCTTGGGCCTTCCGTCTTCAGGTGTGCGTTTTTTTTTTTTTCACAAAATGGTCATATTACCAAGTAATTTCCCACACACTGTATAGGCATACTTGCAACTACACCCCAAAATACATTCTGCTACTCCTCCTGAGTATGGCGATACCACATGTGTAGGACTTTTCCACAGCTTGACCACATACAGAGGTCCAACATCCGAGTAGCACCTTCAGGCGTTCTAGGAGCAAAAATTACACACAAAATTTCCTGACAGCCTATCACACTTTTGAAGGCCCTGGAGCACCAGGACAATGGAAACGCCCACAAAATTACCACATTTTGGAAAGCAAACACCCAACACATAATCTAGGAGGCATAATGCATCTTTTGAACATGTCATTTTTTTCCACAAGTTTTTGGAAAATGTGGAAAGAAAATGAAAAACGCATCTTTTTTTTTTTTTTTTTACACAAAGTTGTCCATTTATAAGATATTTCTGACACATAGCACGTACATAGCAAAAAAACACCCCAAAATACATTCTGCTACTCGTCCTGAGTATGGCGATACCACATGTGTGAGACTTTTACACAGTCTTGCCACATACAGAGGACAACATGCAGGGAGCACCATCATTTCCTGACTTCCCATTACAATTTTGTGAGGCACTGATGTGGCACGGATGAGCACTGATGTGGAACGGATGAGCACTGACGTGGCACGGATGAGCACTGACGTTGCATGGATGAGCACTGACGTGGCATGAATGTGGAACAGATGAGCACTGACATGGCATTGATGTGGTACGGATGAGCACTAACGTGGCATGGATGTGGAACGGATGAGCACTAACGTAGCATGGATGTGGCATTGATGAGCACTGACCTGGCATGGATATGGCATGTATGAGCACGGATATGGCATGAATGAGCCACAGATGAGCACTGAGGTGGCACGGATGTGGCGTGGATGAGGCACAGATGTGGCGTGGATGAGGCTTGGATGTGGCATAAATGTGGCACGGATGGCCATAGATCAGGTATGGAGGCAGGGGATGGGTGCAGCTGCAATTTCTCTCCTCTGCTCACACGCTGGACCGATTGCTGTGTACCGCGTGCGAGGAGAGAAATGAACTGGACATGCATCGGTTTGTTGACAAGTGATCGATCCGTCATTGGATGGAGCGATAACGTGGTAAAGGGCCGCTGTCATTGGCCCTTTTCCACGATCCGGGATTCGCCGGTCCCTGGGACCTAGCGAGCATGGACACTCCCGTATGCGTGCCCCAGGGGGCACACGGGAATCGCGTTTCTGGAAGGACGTCATTGTACGCCCTCCCAGAATAAGCCGACCGCGCTGTAGCCGTCATTTGACTATGGCCCGGTCGGCAAGTGGTAATGTAATTCTCATCCAAACTGTTTGCACTCGGTATGCATGAGAAAACAAACAGAAAATGGATTCATTTACACTACCGTTCAAAAGTTTGGGGCCACCCAGACAATTTCATGTTTTCCATGAAAACTTACACTTTTATTCATCAAATGAGTTGAAAAATGATTTGAAAATATAGTCAAAACATTGACGAGGTTAGAGATATGGATTTTTATTTGAAATAATAATTTTGTCCTTCAAACTTTGCTTTCATCCAAGAATTCTCCATTTGCAGCATTTACAGCCTTTCAGAACTTTGGCATTCTAGCTGTCAATTTGTTGAGGTAATCTGAAGAAACTTCACCCCACGCTTCCTGAAGCACCTCCCACAAGTTGGATTGGCTTGATGGGCACTTCTTAGGTACCATACGGTCAAGCTGCTACCCCAACAGTTCAATAGAGTTAAGATCTGGTGACTGCGCTGTTCACTCCATTACAGGCAGAATACCAGCTGACTGCTTCTTCCCTAAATAGTTCTTGCATAGTTTGGAGGTGTGCTTTGGGTCATTGTCCTGTTGTAGGAGGAAATTGGCTCCAATGAAGCGTTGTCCACAGGGTATGGCATGGCGTTGCAAAATGAGTGATAGCCTTCCTTCTTCAAAATCCCTTTTACCTTGTACAAATCTTCCGCTTTACCAGCACCAAAGCAGCCCCAGACCATCACATTACCTCCACCATGCTTGGCAAATGGCATCATGCACTCCTCCAGCATCTGTTCACTTGTTCTGCGTCTCACAAATGTTCTGTGTGATCCAAACACCTCAAACTTAGAATCGTCTGTCTATAACCATTTTTTCCAATCTTCCTCTGTCCAATGTCTGTGTTATTTTGCCCATCCTAATCTTTTCCTTTTATCGGCCAGTCTCATATATGGCTCTTTCTTTGCCACTCTGCCTAGAAGGCCAGCATCATGGATTCGCCTTTTCACTGTGGACATTGAGACGGGCATTTTGCGGGTACCATTTAATGAAGCTGCCAGCTGAGGACCTTTGAGGCGTCTCTTTCTCAAACTAGAGACTCTAATGTACTTGTCCTCTTGCTTAGTTGTGCATCGGGGCCTCCCACTTCTCTTTCTATTCTGGTTAGAGCCCATTTGTGCTGTTCTCTGAAGGGAGTAGCACACACCATTGTAGGAAAACAAGAGTGTCTTGGCAATTTCTCGCATGGAATAGCCTTCATTTCTCAGAACAAGAATAGACTGTCGAGTTTCAGAAGTAAGTTCTCTTTTTCTGGCCATTTTGAGAGTATAATCAAACCCACAAATGCTTATGCTCCAGATACTCAACTAGTTCAAAGGAAGGCCAGTTTTATAGTTTCTATTATCAGCACAACAGTTTTCAGCTGTGCTAACACAATTGCACAAGGGTTTTGTAATCATCATATAGCCTTTTAACACAATGTACCATTAGAACACAGGAGTGATGGTTGCTGGAAATGGGCCTCTGTACACCTATGTAGATATTCAATTAAAAATCGTTTGCTCTCATAGCCGAGTGTTCATTTTTCATATAGTGTATGAATCAGCATTAGTCTTGGAGTTTAGAGACCACCCATGCATGGGTTTGATGTTACCTAATCTTCCAGATGAATATTACAAATATAGGCATGTTTAATGTTATAGTCTTTAGCCTTTAATGTTCTACTTTTACAAGTTGCCCTTTTCACAATTTATTTTTTTCTTCCTTTCAGTTAAATCAAATACTGGAAGCAAACCGAAGACTGGAAGAGCAGATTAGGCAGTGTGTCTGGTATCAGCATATAATAGCTTTTTTATTGTCTATTTTGGTGGCCATAGTTTTAGCTATGTACGTTTCCAAAGACACAAGAAGCTAGGTAACACTGAAAATTCTGCCATGCTGATTCGTCTGTGGAAAGAAGAAAACGTTCACCTGACCAAAGTTGCCTTTACTATTCAGTGTGTGATTGAACTACCCAGTAACATGAATAATCAGGATATCGGAGACACGCATAATGTTTTAGAAGCCAGCTTGTGTCTCATTTTAAATATCTTTTGTAGCTCGACAGTGTTGTTTAGACATTTCCAGTTATTCATTTAGGATTTTCTTTGCAGCTCTGAGGCTTTACATATTTGCATTGCAACATTCCTTTCTGGCCATGAATAGACGTTAACAGAGGCCAAAGCTCCCTTAACTGCCAAAAAAAAGCTGTTTATTGCAGCAGGTATATAAACAAGAAGCATCTATTAAAATATATCAAAATATGTAATTACTGTATGTGACCGAAAACCAACTTTTTCAGAAGAAATAATCTATGTTTAGTAGAGGTGTCCGACAAGGGTTAGGAGCTTGAGTAACCATATCTAACATCTTTCCTCGGATTCTCAGGTCATTTGCTATTTTTTAGGTGTTTTTGTACAACAAGGTTTCATTGCCTAATTTTATCCAAATAGGCTTAATAGGTGGTGAAGTATTCTTCCATGTGTGAAGAATGAGCATCAGAGCATATTATACGTCAAAGAGTTTACACCTCTTCAGTTGCAATGAATCCAATTTGCTTTGATTAATATAGTGAAATTATAGGCTTACCCAAAACGTTCTCATCTATGGCGGCAGCACCAAGATTTGTTGATTGTAGATAGGGACAGTAAAAGCAACTGTTACAGAGCAAAGTTAATTCCTTTCCTTCTTCTGGTATTGCAGTCTGTTCAACATTTACAGTCGTGTGAAAAAGTAAATACACACCATGAAAACTGATTTTTTTTTCCAATATATTTTAGCAGGCAAATGTTGGATCTTTATTCAGACAGTGTCTGAAGTTGATGATTGGATAAAAACACAAGGGGACATTTACCAGTACAATAGTTTACTCAACAAAAATATCAATTGTTGTAATTGTGCCCTGTGAAAAAGCAAGTACACCCTTAGCCTCAGATGTTAGTATAACAGAAATTTTGTAGCCAAGAGACCCAAGATATTTGAGCTTTAACCACTTGCCACAAACCGACGTACCTGTACGTCGACTTGAAAAAGTCTTTGTACCAAGATGATGCCTGCAGCTGCATATAGATGCCAGGACCTGCTTCTATATGCATTGCAGGCAGATTATGATTGGTGATTAAGATGCTCTATAAGTAGCTTACTGAAAAAATCACTGCACCCCCTGCCTGAGTACCTATCCCAAAAGCCCCCAGCCCTGATGCAAGCAGTGGGCTGGCTCATGGTAGGTGTTTGGCAAGTATCAAAATGTCTTGATTGGCGAAGGAGTAAGCATTCCCATGCAGATCACATTTGCATGATTTTATCCAGTTGTAATTCTGAACCTCAATGATTGAAAGTACTGAAAGCTAATAAATAAAAACTCTTAGTGTGCAATTAAATCAGGGCAAGCAATGTCTGTACAAAAGAGTAGCCTATATATTTATACAAGACTGGTTCCAATGCACAATCCCTAAAGGCCCTTTCATACAAGCATTCAGTCTGGATCCGTCTGTCAGTTTTTTGGACAGACGCAGACTGAACTGCTATCTAATTCTTTGGGCAGACTCAGGTCAGTTAGTGTATGCCATTTTATGCAGACATAAACAGATGCTGTTCGTTTATGGCCTTTTTAGTAAAGAAACATTTTTTTGTTTATACTTTTGTCCACCTATGACTATTCTCATTAACAATTTAAGAAAATAGACAAAAAAAAAAGTAAAAAATGTATGTTAACTGAACTGAAGATAGATGCACGAACCGAAGTAAGAGTTCAGTCTTCACGGGTTTTTGTTTTTTTTATATCCTCTTTTGTGGTGGAACTGATACACTTGTGTGAAATGTCCTTTTGGAGTTTCTTATTATTGGCACCTAATCTGGAGCACTTGACAAATTTCTTGGATTTAAACTGGTGGTAAATGTTGGGATGCCAAAACTGACATTTTCTTTCCTTTAGATCATGAGAATGCATACATCAAGGTAATTGTATGTATGATTTGTTCAGTTACACTGCCTGTATATAAATGCAGTGTTGGAATGAAGATCTAATGATTGCCTGTTCAAATATGACAAAAAAGTCAGCAATGTGGCTTTCTTTTTTACACTGCTGTATAACATTACCACGTATGTAACGCATTCAGAAAGTGTTAACAAGTCTGACAACCACTGCAGGTATCTTTAAAAGTACTAAAATGCAGACATCTACGCTGATTGAACAGCAGAGTTAACGATTTTAGCCATTCTTAGTTGCCCATGGTGTCTCCCTTATGTTTCTTAAAAGGGATGGCAGACCATACATTTATACATTTTTTGTTCAACCAGTGGATTTAACAAAAAAATCAAGTGCAGATTCCTGCATCCACACATTCAAGGTGGATGGGTGAATCACTCCCGCAGCATTATTGTGGTACAATACAATGATCAGTGTTGCCTGCTATAGCGCCACTGATCACTCAGGAAAAACCCAACAGGCTGGTTTCACACAAGCCATTTGATCGACTTGTATACAACCAGCTAGCCCATACATGGATTGAAATTGAGCCATTCCCTGCTGAAACAGGCGCATTTGATCCATGTGTGGCTGGCTATAGTTCACCTTTACTGACTTTTGACAAACACAAACATTACACCATCCCCTGTAAATTAGCATGCAGTGCTTTCTTTTGTAAAAGAAAACTTCTTTTTTCACGTGTACATTTCACAGTTTCAAATGACTTGATGACATCAAATGATTTATTGACAAGTCACTCCAATGTGAACGGGGGCTTAGGAAGTTTGGCTGTGCCTAAATGGACTTGGGTAAGCAGATACCAAATAGATCAGCACTAAAAGGAAATACCATGGAAAATATATCGGTGGCCAAAAAAAAAAAGCTGAGAGTGAAAATTACGAGGTTAATGTATATCAGCAGATAGGAGAATCTCTGAAGCATAACGCTGAAAGACATACAGTATATACTTGTGATTTACTGCTTGGAACAGTTTCAGGACAGTAATATTCCCTTGTGGAGATTCGAATAGGAGAAAAAGTGACAAGGTTTTAAGTGGTGGGGAAGGGTTAAATCTGGTGCATGGGGACTACAGAGGAGTGTGCTGATGTTGACATGAGTGGTAGACAGGGGGAGGACCGAACAACACGAACGCACCCCAGAATTCAGTTATCAGTCCATTCTATCACTAAAAACCTTGGACTCTTGCATGTTTGACTGTATGGACTGTATGTCGTCTTGAAATATGCAAGTCTTTCAAAGACAGCTGCTTCTATAGTGGGACTGATGCAGCTTTCCTTTGTGATTTTTGTGAGTGGTTGCGTTGCTAATGGACATATCAGACAGTGATGACAAGATGTAATCGTAGAAAGAGTCACATGTTTAATTCGCAAACTTGGCTAGAATGAAATGTGACCTCTAGTTGGAAGGTGACAATCCACTATGCATTGTTATAAAGCAAATGGACACTGAGGAAGGAGTTTACCTTTGCATAGTGTTACACTGCCTGTGACTCCCAGAAAATAATTATCTGTCATGTGTGACTACCTTTTCTTTATCGTATCATAGCGGGTTTGAGTGGGTTTGAACCAGGATAAAAATTGATACTGTCACTGCTCTCCTGGTTGTAAACTGTCCATTCATTTAGTATGTGGCTGTTAATGGAAGGTAAGTATTATATACTTACATGCAAAAGGAAACATGCATATCAGACGTAAGGATTTCTGTTTTTTTTTTTTTTTTTTTTATGGGTTCTTTTATGACCTTTTTTACAACAGGGCACTATAAAGAGAAGCTTTCTGTGACCATTACTGTTCTCTTATAAATTGAACAAGGAGATGACAGCCTTCCGATTAGCATTAAATGCACTACAAATTCAGAGTGCCAAGCCTTTGCTCAACCAAATGCACTTACAGCCCTGTTTCTATATTTTTAGTTCTGCTAAAGGTTTACCCAGTAATATTGGCCAGAGTGTAATGGAATCCATTATTACCAACAAAAGTTTTACTTATTTATTGGCCACAAGGTGAACGGTCAAAAAAGCACATTTACTAATCTCTGAAAACAGGAACAACAGTGGACATGTTGAATGTTAATTTTATTTATAATCTATTCTATTACCAAAGAATGAAAGTTGAATCCTGATTGTTTGCCACAGGCAACAGCTTTATATCTGCTTCAGTTTTTATGTCATGCCCAAATATAATTCAATTAAAAGCCAAATGAAGTTCCTATAGTCTCTATTTAAATTCTCAATTTAAATCTATTTGCTGATACATTCTGTAAAGGCTTGTTCACACGTGTTAATTTTCCTGCAGTAAAACCTTTTGACGTATTGCATTTAAAGTACAGGTCCCTTTCCTTTTTACATGGCTTGGTTATCTATGCACTGTTGCTTAGCAAAATAGGTGTATTATTTTTGTATTGCTTTTTTTTTGTGTAGTACCTAAACCATGTGAAATCTTTTTCCTGAGTATTTCTCCTTCACTTTGCAAAATACATAAACAATTCACATTTTAAACTAGCATAATTGATAATAAGAATGCAGTGAAGACACACATTACTACATAGGTGTGCATTATCCCTAACGCTGACTAGACCCTTCACAATTGGATTGTAAACCCTCCTCTACATTTACCAATTACTATGCAGTACAAGGGGCCTGGCTGATTGGGATATATTGTGTGTGGATTGTTTAGGAAGGCCCTGCAACTACAGAGTTTTTGGTAAAGTCAAAGAATGCTAAACCGTATAATCCTTTTGTGTCACCAGCTTTTCACAGTGCCTCTAAAAGTAAAGTTTGAGGAATAGGTAAGATAAAATCAGCAGTAAAAAGAGAAAACAAAATATTGTAACACTATTAGTACTTTTTATAACATTTAATTCAGTATTACTTATGTTTCATCATACATTAATAAGTGACATTTTCTACAGAAAAGGAAGTCGACTGAGGCAATGTACTAAAACATCTATGTTTGACCTAAATGGTCCATAGACCATACGACCTTAACTACTGCTCTAGCAGGATGCATATAGCACTTACCTTATCTTTTTTTTTTTTTTTTTTCTAGTTTGTCCAGCTCTAAGAGGTCGTCTTCTCTCTAAAGCAGTCTATAGACATACAATGTTATGTATTTATTTACAACTCTTAAACAATTTTTTTCTTAATAAATTGTTGCATTGACGTGAATGCTTATATTACCCTGAGAGCCAAGCTTTTAATTGGGCAGGGTTGCCAAACATAACTTTCATATGCAGCCAATGCATATTTTAAAAACAGCCTAGCATAGTTTCAAAAATTAAAGCTATACCAACATGCCAATGTAATGTGTGACGCTAATAAAAAAAATGATAAAATGAATAGTCAGCTCTGTCTTGAACTTTTGGCAAAACACAGAATCGTAATCTGTAGTGGATGCTTACCTGTGGCTGTTTTGTTTTATAAATGACAAAAAATATGTAAAAAACTTAATGATCCAAATCCCATTCGATCTGCTACAACCAAAAGGTTGTATACAACCCAAATGTTTCTGCATGTTTTCAGGACTGCATTAGCCAAAAAGTAGACCTACTCAAATTCAGCAGTGGTAAAGAATATGCAGCTAGGTACTAGAGTTGGTTTGTATGTAGGTCAGTGTAGGGTGTTCTGCAGCTCATGTTTAATACACGTGGAGATAAATTGATATATTATAGATTTACTGTTAATTGTCTTGACTCATTTTTTTTGTTTTTTATTATTAATTTTAAATGCTCTTGACTATAAAGGTTGATGAGTCTCAAAATGTTTGACATGTTTTCCCAGACAAATTGGTAACATTTCCTCATGAATACTCATTTCGTTTATAGGTTTCATCAACAATTGTTCAACAATCTGAACAGTTGTCAGTTCTATGAATACTAGTGTCCAAATAGGTTTTGTGCATCAGACTTCATAAATAGCTGACAGAAAGCTCTCTCTGAAGGAACCAAATGGTTAAGAGCAATGGTTCAGACAGGTATAAATCAATTTCTAGTTGGGGTTACATTCCTGGCTGCCATCAGCTTCTGATCTTCCTTGTTTATCACTGTTAGCATCTTTTGGAATCCACAGTCACCATCTGCTTCAGAATATTTCTTAGTGGTAAATGCAGATATAGGATGATCACTGCTGGCATCAAAACCAGTGCCTTGGAGTCAGTCTAAGAAAATGTTATATCAAAGATTTTTAGAAATAACTCAAGGCTTATGAATCAGTGGTAACATCTGTCGCCTTGTTACATAGCCTGGTTGAAAGACACAAATCCGTCCAGTTCAGCCTAGTATCTGATATACAAGCATACCCACACATTTGTGCTTTGAAAATGGTAGAAATGGCAATAACATGCTAGAGATAACCATCTTCAGGAACCCCAAAGGACTGTCCAATGGCTTTTGTTCATGTCAAAACGGCATCTCTCCCTCTTCAGGTCTATGGAAATGCAAAAACAGCTTGAAGGAGGTCAAATGCACCTTTAATGAATTCTGAATGATCTCATAAGCTGCATTTGCCATCAACACTTGCCCATATGCAGTGTAGCAGATAGAAGAGCACTTTTGTTTTGTTTGCTCTATTCTTTAGCTTCAGTATGATCAATGTAAAGCCACAAAATTATAAAAAAAAAAAATGTAAGTTTTAATATTTAAATATTTTATTCCCCCCATCCTTGTTGTTCTTTAGAACTATTCAAGTTGTTAAAGAAATCAGGCTGTTAATTAAGCCCATGCTGTTTTGTTTTAAAAGAGTCAATTAAAATGAGTGATGTACTAGTAAAAAAGGCTTTATAGCAAATAACGAAGCATGGTTGAGCATAATCACGTAATCTCACTTTGTGTTCTGACTCTGGAAACAATTTGATAGAAGAACAATAAAGCATTATTTTCTAATTATTTCATATCGCAATTTTAACATACTTTTACCATTCTTTAAAGGAAACCTACAATAATGGAAATGTAGTGACACTTGCCGATCAAGTAAAACATGGGCAAGTAGATGCTTGCATATATCCCCTGAGCTTCCCAAGTACTCCAATGATTTTTGAAGTCTGAGCTCCAGCATACCTATCTTGTAGTGTGTTTTCTGTTAGAAAGGTGCAGTGTATTGGACTGGTGATTGCAGGGGGAATTTGTGATTTCATAGCTGCAAGCAGCCATCCTGTACCAAGGATCTGTTGGGTTAAACAGAAAAGAAAAAAAGATTTTAGGCACTTCTACATGCCAGGTTTCACTTGTTAGGTCTTTACAAAGACTTTCCTACACCTCGTACATTTTTTTTTCCACTACAGGCCAATTAAGAGTTGATATTTTTAAAAAGTATAAAGAAACACTCTTTGCAAGAAGAGCAAAGCTTGCATGTTGGATCTTCAGCATCCTGCAAACTTTCTGGTGTGTTGGATGCCTAGGCTTCTGTGGTTCCTTCTGCAGGTCCCCATGTTACTACAGTGTCTTGTAGAGATGTAACACTGCAAAGAACACAGGCATTTGACATTCCCATAAATGTCAGAGCTTCATAACCGCAAAATTGGGCTGTGTGGGAGGCAGGACAGGTAACATGTAAACCTTTTCTTTGCACGGAGTGTAACTTTTTCCAAATTAGAAACAAAGCTGCTTTAATTGCATTACTGCAAATATATTAATGTGAAAAAAGGTTATATTTCACCTATATGCCATGAAATTATAAATGTTAAGAAAATGCTAGTTTGTCACGTAATTTATTATTTGTTATTTTGTATTTTATCATTGACTCTGGAATAGTATGCCTTTGTATATTTACAGAAAATAAATATAAAAGAAACCAATGTCATAGGATTTTGTAGTTAAAGTGCATTTTATTAGCTCCTATAATAAAGTGTTAACAGAATAAAATGACCTTTAAAAGAAGATGAGCCATACATTATTATCTAAGTTCTAAATTTCAGTGTTTTGCTGGTTTAAAAATTAATATGTTGGAAGTCTGTATATACACTTTAAACTGGGTAAATGTGGATTTCAAAATGGTTCCATTTATTTATTTTTTTGAAAGGAGGGAGTTTATTTTTTTATAAATAATTAGCAGCAAAATACTGCATTCTGCCGAGATGAACTTTAAGGGAAACAAACACTAGATACCCAAGCTGGAAGTAATTTGGTGCATATATAAAGGCATAGCATAGATCATAGCTATGTGCTGTACAAATGTGCTTAAAACCTTGCTTGGTTCTGGAATTTTTATGAAGTTGATGGTGTAGCCAGGAGGAGGAGAGAGCCTAGGACCAGGCTGTCCTGTAATGGAGTGTTCAGTGTTATGCAGAGAACACACTATAGGGCTCCATACTCTAATCTCTGGCGGCAATCCTCCCGAATCCACTCTGCAACATCACATTCTTTACTATCCCTTGCCTTATTGTCTGAACTTAATTTTACGGTCTTTTGCCAGCCTGTATGTTCTCTGGCACCTGTTCCCCTATTGTTTGTGCAATATTGTTTGTTAGCCCCCCTCCCAAGCACATTGCATTATCTGGCAGCTGTCCCTGCACCCTCTGTACTGTATTATCTTGTAGCTCTTTCCTCACTGTTCACAGTAAATTCCCCTGCAAGTCCAACCCTTTCCACCAACTTTCCTTAATAAATACATTGTCATAATCTGCTTCGTATGACACCTTTGCTCTTTGCCATATGACTACTGCTTGTCGGTGATTTGGTGTTCCAGTGTCTTTGGTGCTGCCTATTTTGCACAGTGCTTTAAAGACTCGCTGTAGATACTTCGACTTTTGAAGGTAAAGTTGATTGTTACATAGTCTGTGTGGATACAATGACATCCTACCACTTTTCCTACTTGGTTGAAACTATTTCTTCTCTTTCGTTCATTGACGGACACAGCTCCTGATCTTCAAAACCATTTGGTTATACTGCCCCCTACAGGAGTAGGACACTAGGCAGAAAAAGAATCTGGCAACGCCTATGGGCAGTCCCAAGGGGTATACTCCCTCTCTCAGCTATAGATATTCAGTTTTTTTCTGTTCCTTGCTGGGGTCTCTGGTCTTTTTAGATTTTTTTTTTCCTGTGAGATCTACATTCAACTGCCGGACTGGGCAACGGGCTGGATAATCTAGATCCAGTGGTCACCCCAGTCTGGCCAGTGAGCGCATGCAGACCTCAGCTCCACGCTAGGTCAGCCGTAACATAGCCCCACTGGACAGGGGCTGGCCTGTGAGTATAATGCCTCGCGATGTCCCATATGCACGGGTCTTGCCCCGAGTCACAGCGTTCCTCCTGGCCGAAAGCCCCCCCCCCCCCCATTTTGATGGCAAGGGGTCCTGTCTGAAGCGGTTCCCGCCTGGTTCTTGGTATGGTGAGTAGTTGTCCCCACTCTCCCCCTGGATGGTTTTGGGGTGGGCGTGGGCCCCTCTTTGGGACAGTTGGACCCCCAGGTTCCCCTCCTTCCTGTCAGGCAACCACCTTTCATCTGTCCCCCATCCTACCCCCCATCACAGCTGGGGCTGTGTGGGTGGAGTTAGGGTAGGGCGCAATGCTGGCGATGGGGGCCGGGGGTGCGCCGCCAGCCCCCGGACGTTAGGCTGTGCAGGGGGGATGTACCTTGTGGAGGCTCCAGCCAGAGCCCTCGGTCCTGCCTGGGCCTGTCCTTGAGGCCTGGGGATCCTTCCTGGGAGCCTTGTGGTGCTGCCATTTTGCTGTAGGCAGCCATTTTGCTGTGGTTTGTCATTGAAATTAGTGGCAGCCATGACAGTGGAGCCCTGTGGGTGGCGATTTCAACAGTGGGAGCCCCTCCTTATCCCCTGGTTCTGACTCCTGGATCTTTTCACTTTCTGATCGCCGCACGCGGAGTACAGATTATCCTGGTGGCTCCAGGTGCCTGTTTCTGCTGGGTGGTGAGTCTGGTGGGATTCTCTCCCTCTTTGCTGAGGATTGCTTGGCGCTTTGTGCCTGGCGACCAGGTGGTGCTGCCAGCGCAGTGTGGATTGTTCCTTTTGCTTTTACACATTTGTGGGGTCCCCCTGGGACATCCCCCCACCTGATCCCCTCTCTGAGGCTGCAGGGCCCTCTGAGTCCCAACCACCTGTGTGTGTCTATGCATGGCGGCCATGTTTGTGTAGTCCGCTTCCTCTGCGACCTTTTCCAGATGGATCAGACAGATGGTTTTTCAGGCCTATTCCATCAGGGATCAGGTTCCTCCTTACCCTGTCAGGGCACACTCTACTCAAGCACTTGGTGCCTCCTGGGCCTTCCATCATCAGGCGTCAGTGACGCAGGTTTGCAAGGCGGTTACCTGGTCGTCGGTGCACTTTCACAAAGTTCTATAAAGTGGATGTGTTTGCATCTGCGCATGCTTCTGTTGGCCAAAAGGTTTTGCGGGCTGCTGTCAAGAGGACCTGATCCTCTTGAGGGTGTATTGTTTTTTTTTTTAGATGAGCTCCAGTTGTTTTGGTTGAGCTCCTGTTGCCTGGTTGGCAACTGTTTAGGCGTGGGAATTTTTTTTGCTGTTCCCACCCCTCATGTTTAACACTGCTTTAGGACGTCCCAATGGTTATGAAGATCAGGAGCTATGTCCGTCAATGAACGAAAGATAAAATGGGATTTTTGACTTACCGTAAAATCCATTTCACTGTTGTTCATTGACAGACACAGCACCCACCCCTCTGTGGAGTTGTAATTCTTCTGACACTGCTTGTAACAAAACTGAGTACCTAGAGCAGAGAGAGGGAGTTGGACTATCTGGGTCTGCTCTGGACTCGGCCTCAGCCAGGTTGTTCCTCCCAAGGGATAAGCTCCAAAATATGAAGGATGAATTCAACTCCTGTTGTCCAGCAATCGGTTGTCATTCAGGACTGGCATGCGGGTGCTGGGTCTGATTGTGTCTACCTTCGAGGCAGTTTCAGTTTGCACTTTTCCTCATGTGACCTTTGCAGAGAGAGATTCTTGCCACGTATAGAAAAAAAGCCAAAAGGCAAAATGTTGGGACTTTGTATGAGAGACATGACAATGGCAGGGCTAGTCGGTAAAAATATAGTATTTATTATTTTTTGTATATATATATATATATCATATAGTCATAATATACAAAATAAACAATGCATGGTATATAAAAAACTGGAGTAATACAAATGATGAATGGTCCCCAAGCCAGCCTGAAAGAACCAGCATAGCAATAGACAATAATAGAGTAAATTGAGTATGATCATAACATCCATAACTGACGCGTTTCGTGGCCTAGTATCGCCACTTCTTCAAGAGTAGGTGTATGATCCATATCTATAAACAAAAAGATAATACGTATAAAAGTATTTTGCAATTTTGCATAGCATGATGGTCATTAAAAAGCTGAGAGGGGAGGGGAGAGGGAGGGAAAAGCCCCCACAGTCTCACAACTTACATGGTGGCTCCGGCAGTAGCTGGCAATGACGGCGGGACATGGACCCAGTGCCTCCCACGGGAGCTGAGGATGCAGAGGGTCAGCGGAAGAGGCGAATAGCGCCACACACAGAAAGAATTTGTAAGTACAAGTAGCTGCGGTAATATAGGTAGTAACATATACCTGTATCAAATGAGTAGAAACGTATGTTTGTATGAGGACTTCACATAATGTTGCCTATATTGTATCAGTAAAAATTGGAAGAGACTGAAAGTAAATTTGGAGGAAATGAATTAGATGAAAATTATGGAATAAGTGAGAAAGATAAAAATGTAGATAATGACGTTTAACTATATAAATGGGGTGGGGAAGTGTGTGTTATGTGAATTGACCTGGTATAATTATATATGGTGTGAGTAAAAATATAGTAATATGTATGAATTAGTGTGAGTTGAAAATAAATGAAAATATAAAAGTATAAAAAATATAAAAATGAGGAAGTGTGGATGTGACTGAAATGGTATAAAAGAGGTTGTGCATAATGTGAAAAGAAACAATAATTGAGGAGTGTGTAAGTGGATGAGAGGATGGAAATGTGAGAGCAAGAGAATAAGTGCCGAAGTAAAGAGAGGAGAGAGAGTGGGATTGGAAAACCAAGTAAGCCAAAAAACCAGAGGATAAACACCACGAGGTGAATGAACATAAGAAAATAGATGTGTGATCCAAAGTGAGTGGTGAAGGTGCAGGAGGTCAAGAGGTGAATACCCAAGAATGGAGTATGAAGGAGTGTGTCTTGCTTTCGCCGAGGACCGCCAAACCAGTAACATCCAGCGTCACGTCGGTGCATACAGTAGATGGGAAGACCCGCGGGAGCGGCTGGCAATGCCGACCGTCCAGCGGGCTCCCTCTATATGCACTGAGATGTGAAACAGTCGTCGGCGTGTCGGCGCCAAAATGACGTCACACGTCGGCGCAGGACGTGGCGCCGATGTGTGGTGGCACCGCCCCCCCGATCACCCAAGTCCAATGGGGTAAGGAGAGGGGGAGGGCATACAGCACACATCGCAGCTCCCGGGAGAGACAGGGGAAGGAAACCCCACCAGCCAGCCAGCCATGTCGGAGCATCCATGCCAAACACCAAAAGTAATGATTAAACAGCAATTGATGACATTATTGTATATAACTACTACATATATCTCAGACATAGATAGAGTTTGTATAAATAAGACTGTCCGTATGACTCAAGTACATCAAGCCCCCAACTGGTCCAGAAAAATTCTGTTATGACACAGTATATGAGGTTTAAAGGAACATAAGCCATCACACGCAATCACTGCACAATAAGCAGAGATGTGTGTGGTCCTGTCAATCAGAGTCATGTCTCTCCATCCCTAATTCATTGGGAAAGGGGGGAAGGAGGGCGGGACTTTAAATGAGACACATGGTGGGGTAACCATGTGTCTCCATCCCAAATTTCATATAGAAAAAAAGCCAAAAGGCAAAATGTTGGGACTTTGTATGAGAGACATGACAATGGCAGGGCTAGTCGGTAAAAATATAGTATTTATTATTTTTTGTATATATATATATATATATCATATAGTCATAATATACAAAATAAACAATGCATGGTATATAAAAAACTGGAGTAATACAAATGATGAATGGTCCCCAAGCCAGCCTGAAAGAACCAGCATAGCAATAGACAATAATAGAGTAAATTGAGTATGATCATAACATCCATAACTGACGCGTTTCGTGGCCTAGTATCGCCACTTCTTCAAGAGTAGGTGTATGATCCATATCTATAAACAAAAAGATAATACGTATAAAAGTATTTTGCAATTTTGCATAGCATGATGGTCATTAAAAAGCTGAGAGGGGAGGGGAGAGGGAGGGAAAAGCCCCCACAGTCTCACAACTTACATGGTGGCTCCGGCAGTAGCTGGCAATGACGGCGGGACATGGACCCAGTGCCTCCCACGGGAGCTGAGGATGCAGAGGGTCAGCGGAAGAGGCGAATAGCGCCACACACAGAAAGAATTTGTAAGTACAAGTAGCTGCGGTAATATAGGTAGTAACATATACCTGTATCAAATGAGTAGAAACGTATGTTTGTATGAGGACTTCACATAATGTTGCCTATATTGTATCAGTAAAAATTGGAAGAGACTGAAAGTAAATTTGGAGGAAATGAATTAGATGAAAATTATGGAATAAGTGAGAAAGATAAAAATGTAGATAATGATGTTTAACTATATAAATGGGGTGGGGAAGTGTGTGTTATGTGAATTGACCTGGTATAATTATATATGGTGTGAGTAAAAATATAGTAATATGTATGAATTAGTGTGAGTTGAAAATAAATGAAAATATAAAAGTATAAAAAATATAAAAATGAGGAAGTGTGGATGTGACTGAAATGGTATAAAAGAGGTTGTGCATAATGTGAAAAGAAACAATAATTGAGGAGTGTGTAAGTGGATGAGAGGATGGAAATGTGAGAGCAAGAGAATAAGTGCCGAAGTAAAGAGAGGAGAGAGAGTGGGATTGGAAAACCAAGTAAGCCAAAAAACCAGAGGATAAACACCACGAGGTGAATGAACATAAGAAAATAGATGTGTGATCCAAAGTGAGTGGTGAAGGTGCAGGAGGTCAAGAGGTGAATACCCAAGAATGGAGTATGAAGGAGTGTGTCTTGCTTTCGCCGAGGACCGCCAAACCAGTAACATCCAGCGTCACGTCGGTGCATACAGTAGATGGGAAGACCCGCGGGAGCGGCTGGCAATGCCGACCGTCCAGCGGGCTCCCTCTATATGCACTGAGATGTGAAACAGTCGTCGGCGTGTCGGTGCCAAAATGACGTCACACGTCGGCGCAGGACGTGGCGCCGATGTGTGGTGGCACCGCCCCCCCGATCACCCAAGTCCAATGGGGTAAGGAGAGGGGGAGGGCATACAGCACACATCGCAGCTCCCGGGAGAGACAGGGGAAGGAAACCCCACCAGCCAGCCAGCCATGTCGGAGCATCCATGCCAAACACCAAAAGTAATGATTAAACAGCAATTGATGACATTATTGTATATAACTACTACATATATCTCAGACATAGATAGAGTTTGTATAAATAAGACTGTCCGTATGACTCAAGTACATCAAGCCCCCAACTGGTCCAGAAAAATTCTGTTATGACACAGTATATGAGGTTTAAAGGAACATAAGCCATCACACGCAATCACTGCACAATAAGCAGAGATGTGTGTGGTCCTGTCAATCAGAGTCATGTCTCTCCATCCCTAATTCATTGGGAAAGGGGGGAAGGAGGGCGGGACTTTAAATGAGGCACATGGTGGGGTAACCATGTGTCTCCATCCCAAATTTCATATAGAAAAAAAGCCAAAAGGCAAAATGTTGGGACTTTGTATGAGAGACATGACAATGGCAGGGCTAGTCGGTAAAAATATAGTATTTATTATTTTTTGTATATATATATATATATATAGTCATAATATACAAAATAAACAATGCATGGTATATAAAAAACTGGAGTAATACAAATGATGAATGGTCCCCAAGCCAGCCTGAAAGAACCAGCATAGCAATAGACAATAATAGAGTAAATTGAGTATGATCATAACATCCATAACTGACGCGTTTCGTGGCCTAGTATCGCCACTTCTTCAAGAGTAGGTGTATGATCCATATCTATAAACAAAAAGATAATACGTATAAAAGTATTTTGCAATTTTGCATAGCATGATGGTCATTAAAAAGCTGAGAGGGGAGGGGAGAGGGAGGGAAAAGCCCCCACAGTCTCACAACTTACATGGTGGCTCCGGCAGTAGCTGGCAATGACGGCGGGACATGGACCCAGTGCCTCCCACGGGAGCTGAGGATGCAGAGGGTCAGCGGAAGAGGCGAATAGCGCCACACACAGAAAGAATTTGTAAGTACAAGTAGCTGCGGTAATATAGGTAGTAACATATACCTGTATCAAATGAGTAGAAACGTATGTTTGTATGAGGACTTCACATAATGTTGCCTATATTGTATCAGTAAAAATTGGAAGAGACTGAAAGTAAATTTGGAGGAAATGAATTAGATGAAAATTATGGAATAAGTGAGAAAGATAAAAATGTAGATAATGACGTTTAACTATATAAATGGGGTGGGGAAGTGTGTGTTATGTGAATTGACCTGGTATAATTATATATGGTGTGAGTAAAAATATAGTAATATGTATGAATTAGTGTGAGTTGAAAATAAATGAAAATATAAAAGTATAAAAAATATAAAAAATATAAAAATGAGGAAGTGTGGATGTGACTGAAATGGTATAAAAGAGGTTGTGCATAATGTGAAAAGAAACAATAATTGAGGAGTGTGTAAGTGGATGAGAGGATGGAAATGTGAGAGCAAGAGAATAAGTGCCGAAGTAAAGAGAGGAGAGAGAGTGGGATTGGAAAACCAAGTAAGCCAAAAAACCAGAGGATAAACACCACGAGGTGAATGAACATAAGAAAATAGATGTGTGATCCAAAGTGAGTGGTGAAGGTGCAGGAGGTCAAGAGGTGAATACCCAAGAATGGAGTATGAAGGAGTGTGTCTTGCTTTCGCCGAGGACCGCCAAACCAGTAACATCCAGCGTCACGTCGGTGCATACAGTAGATGGGAAGACCCGCGGGAGCGGCTGGCAATGCCGACCGTCCAGCGGGCTCCCTCTATATGCACTGAGATGTGAAACAGTCGTCGGCGTGTCGGCGCCAAAATGACGTCACACGTCGGCGCAGGACGTGGCGCCGATGTGTGGTGGCACCGCCCCCCCGATCACCCAAGTCCAATGGGGTAAGGAGAGGGGGAGGGCATACAGCACACATCGCAGCTCCCGGGAGAGACAGGGGAAGGAAACCCCACCAGCCAGCCAGCCATGTCGGAGCATCCATGCCAAACACCAAAAGTAATGATTAAACAGCAATTGATGACATTATTGTATATAACTACTACATATATCTCAGACATAGATAGAGTTTGTATAAATAAGACTGTCCGTATGACTCAAGTACATCAAGCCCCCAACTGGTCCAGAAAAATTCTGTTATGACACAGTATATGAGGTTTAAAGGAACATAAGCCATCACACGCAATCACTGCACAATAAGCAGAGATGTGTGTGGTCCTGTCAATCAGAGTCATGTCTCTCCATCCCTAATTCATTGGGAAAGGGGGGAAGGAGGGCGGGACTTTAAATGAGGCACATGGTGGGGTAACCATGTGTCTCCATCCCAAATTTCATATAGAAAAAAAGCCAAAAGGCAAAATGTTGGGACTTTGTATGAGAGACATGACAATGGCAGGGCTAGTCGGTAAAAATATAGTATTTATTATTTTTTGTATATATATATATATATATCATATAGTCATAATATACAAAATAAACAATGCATGGTATATAAAAAACTGGAGTAATACAAATGATGAATGGTCCCCAAGCCAGCCTGAAAGAACCAGCATAGCAATAGACAATAATAGAGTAAATTGAGTATGATCATAACATCCATAACTGACGCGTTTCGTGGCCTAGTATCGCCACTTCTTCAAGAGTAGGTGTATGATCCATATCTATAAACAAAAAGATAATACGTATAAAAGTATTTTGCAATTTTGCATAGCATGATGGTCATTAAAAAGCTGAGAGGGGAGGGGAGAGGGAGGGAAAAGCCCCCACAGTCTCACAACTTACATGGTGGCTCCGGCAGTAGCTGGCAATGACGGCGGGACATGGACCCAGTGCCTCCCACGGGAGCTGAGGATGCAGAGGGTCAGCGGAAGAGGCGAATAGCGCCACACACAGAAAGAATTTGTAAGTACAAGTAGCTGCGGTAATATAGGTAGTAACATATACCTGTATCAAATGAGTAGAAACGTATGTTTGTATGAGGACTTCACATAATGTTGCCTATATTGTATCAGTAAAAATTGGAAGAGACTGAAAGTAAATTTGGAGGAAATGAATTAGATGAAAATTATGGAATAAGTGAGAAAGATAAAAATGTAGATAATGACGTTTAACTATATAAATGGGGTGGGGAAGTGTGTGTTATGTGAATTGACCTGGTATAATTATATATGGTGTGAGTAAAAATATAGTAATATGTATGAATTAGTGTGAGTTGAAAATAAATGAAAATATAAAAGTATAAAAAATATAAAAAATATAAAAATGAGGAAGTGTGGATGTGACTGAAATGGTATAAAAGAGGTTGTGCATAATGTGAAAAGAAACAATAATTGAGGAGTGTGTAAGTGGATGAGAGGATGGAAATGTGAGAGCAAGAGAATAAGTGCCGAAGTAAAGAGAGGAGAGAGAGTGGGATTGGAAAACCAAGTAAGCCAAAAAACCAGAGGATAAACACCACGAGGTGAATGAACATAAGAAAATAGATGTGTGATCCAAAGTGAGTGGTGAAGGTGCAGGAGGTCAAGAGGTGAATACCCAAGAATGGAGTATGAAGGAGTGTGTCTTGCTTTCGCCGAGGACCGCCAAACCAGTAACATCCAGCGTCACGTCGGTGCATACAGTAGATGGGAAGACCCGCGGGAGCGGCTGGCAATGCCGACCGTCCAGCGGGCTCCCTCTATATGCACTGAGATGTGAAACAGTCGTCGGCGTGTCGGCGCCAAAATGACGTCACACGTCGGCGCAGGACGTGGCGCCGATGTGTGGTGGCACCGCCCCCCCGATCACCCAAGTCCAATGGGGTAAGGAGAGGGGGAGGGCATACAGCACACATCGCAGCTCCCGGGAGAGACAGGGGAAGGAAACCCCACCAGCCAGCCAGCCATGTCGGAGCATCCATGCCAAACACCAAAAGTAATGATTAAACAGCAATTGATGACATTATTGTATATAACTACTACATATATCTCAGACATAGATAGAGTTTGTATAAATAAGACTGTCCGTATGACTCAAGTACATCAAGCCCCCAACTGGTCCAGAAAAATTCTGTTATGACACAGTATATGAGGTTTAAAGGAACATAAGCCATCACACGCAATCACTGCACAATAAGCAGAGATGTGTGTGGTCCTGTCAATCAGAGTCATGTCTCTCCATCCCTAATTCATTGGGAAAGGGGGGAAGGAGGGCGGGACTTTAAATGAGGCACATGGTGGGGTAACCATGTGTCTCCATCCCAAATTTCATATAGAAAAAAAGCCAAAAGGCAAAATGTTGGGACTTTGTATGAGAGACATGACAATGGCAGGGCTAGTCGGTAAAAATATAGTATTTATTATTTTTTGTATATATATATATATATATCATATAGTCATAATATACAAAATAAACAATGCATGGTATATAAAAAACTGGAGTAATACAAATGATGAATGGTCCCCAAGCCAGCCTGAAAGAACCAGCATAGCAATAGACAATAATAGAGTAAATTGAGTATGATCATAACATCCATAACTGACGCGTTTCGTGGCCTAGTATCGCCACTTCTTCAAGAGTAGGTGTATGATCCATATCTATAAACAAAAAGATAATACGTATAAAAGTATTTTGCAATTTTGCATAGCATGATGGTCATTAAAAAGCTGAGAGGGGAGGGGAGAGGGAGGGAAAAGCCCCCACAGTCTCACAACTTACATGGTGGCTCCGGCAGTAGCTGGCAATGACGGCGGGACATGGACCCAGTGCCTCCCACGGGAGCTGAGGATGCAGAGGGTCAGCGGAAGAGGCGAATAGCGCCACACACAGAAAGAATTTGTAAGTACAAGTAGCTGCGGTAATATAGGTAGTAACATATACCTGTATCAAATGAGTAGAAACGTATGTTTGTATGAGGACTTCACATAATGTTGCCTATATTGTATCAGTAAAAATTGGAAGAGACTGAAAGTAAATTTGGAGGAAATGAATTAGATGAAAATTATGGAATAAGTGAGAAAGATAAAAATGTAGATAATGACGTTTAACTATATAAATGGGGTGGGGAAGTGTGTGTTATGTGAATTGACCTGGTATAATTATATATGGTGTGAGTAAAAATATAGTAATATGTATGAATTAGTGTGAGTTGAAAATAAATGAAAATATAAAAGTATAAAAAATATAAAAAATATAAAAAATATAAAAATGAGGAAGTGTGGATGTGACTGAAATGGTATAAAAGAGGTTGTGCATAATGTGAAAAGAAACAATAATTGAGGAGTGTGTAAGTGGATGAGAGGATGGAAATGTGAGAGCAAGAGAATAAGTGCCGAAGTAAAGAGAGGAGAGAGAGTGGGATTGGAAAACCAAGTAAGCCAAAAAACCAGAGGATAAACACCACGAGGTGAATGAACATAAGAAAATAGATGTGTGATCCAAAGTGAGTGGTGAAGGTGCAGGAGGTCAAGAGGTGAATACCCAAGAATGGAGTATGAAGGAGTGTGTCTTGCTTTCGCCGAGGACCGCCAAACCAGTAACATCCAGCGTCACGTCGGTGCATACAGTAGATGGGAAGACCCGCGGGAGCGGCTGGCAATGCCGACCGTCCAGCGGGCTCCCTCTATATGCACTGAGATGTGAAACAGTCGTCGGCGTGTCGGCGCCAAAATGACGTCACACGTCGGCGCAGGACGTGGCGCCGATGTGTGGTGGCACCGCCCCCCCGATCACCCAAGTCCAATGGGGTAAGGAGAGGGGGAGGGCATACAGCACACATCGCAGCTCCCGGGAGAGACAGGGGAAGGAAACCCCACCAGCCAGCCAGCCATGTCGGAGCATCCATGCCAAACACCAAAAGTAATGATTAAACAGCAATTGATGACATTATTGTATATAACTACTACATATATCTCAGACATAGATAGAGTTTGTATAAATAAGACTGTCCGTATGACTCAAGTACATCAAGCCCCCAACTGGTCCAGAAAAATTCTGTTATGACACAGTATATGAGGTTTAAAGGAACATAAGCCATCACACGCAATCACTGCACAATAAGCAGAGATGTGTGTGGTCCTGTCAATCAGAGTCATGTCTCTCCATCCCTAATTCATTGGGAAAGGGGGGAAGGAGGGCGGGACTTTAAATGAGGCACATGGTGGGGTAACCATGTGTCTCCATCCCAAATTTCATATAGAAAAAAAGCCAAAAGGCAAAATGTTGGGACTTTGTATGAGAGACATGACAATGGCAGGGCTAGTCGGTAAAAATATAGTATTTATTATTTTTTGTATATATATATATATATATCATATAGTCATAATATACAAAATAAACAATGCATGGTATATAAAAAACTGGAGTAATACAAATGATGAATGGTCCCCAAGCCAGCCTGAAAGAACCAGCATAGCAATAGACAATAATAGAGTAAATTGAGTATGATCATAACATCCATAACTGACGCGTTTCGTGGCCTAGTATCGCCACTTCTTCAAGAGTAGGTGTATGATCCATATCTATAAACAAAAAGATAATACGTATAAAAGTATTTTGCAATTTTGCATAGCATGATGGTCATTAAAAAGCTGAGAGGGGAGGGGAGAGGGAGGGAAAAGCCCCCACAGTCTCACAACTTACATGGTGGCTCCGGCAGTAGCTGGCAATGACGGCGGGACATGGACCCAGTGCCTCCCACGGGAGCTGAGGATGCAGAGGGTCAGCGGAAGAGGCGAATAGCGCCACACACAGAAAGAATTTGTAAGTACAAGTAGCTGCGGTAATATAGGTAGTAACATATACCTGTATCAAATGAGTAGAAACGTATGTTTGTATGAGGACTTCACATAATGTTGCCTATATTGTATCAGTAAAAATTGGAAGAGACTGAAAGTAAATTTGGAGGAAATGAATTAGATGAAAATTATGGAATAAGTGAGAAAGATAAAAATGTAGATAATGACGTTTAACTATATAAATGGGGTGGGGAAGTGTGTGTTATGTGAATTGACCTGGTATAATTATATATGGTGTGAGTAAAAATATAGTAATATGTATGAATTAGTGTGAGTTGAAAATAAATGAAAATATAAAAGTATAAAAAATATAAAAAATATAAAAAATATAAAAATGAGGAAGTGTGGATGTGACTGAAATGGTATAAAAGAGGTTGTGCATAATGTGAAAAGAAACAATAATTGAGGAGTGTGTAAGTGGATGAGAGGATGGAAATGTGAGAGCAAGAGAATAAGTGCCGAAGTAAAGAGAGGAGAGAGAGTGGGATTGGAAAACCAAGTAAGCCAAAAAACCAGAGGATAAACACCACGAGGTGAATGAACATAAGAAAATAGATGTGTGATCCAAAGTGAGTGGTGAAGGTGCAGGAGGTCAAGAGGTGAATACCCAAGAATGGAGTATGAAGGAGTGTGTCTTGCTTTCGCCGAGGACCGCCAAACCAGTAACATCCAGCGTCACGTCGGTGCATACAGTAGATGGGAAGACCCGCTGGAGCGGCTGGCAATGCCGACCGTCCAGCGGGCTCCCTCTATATGCACTGAGATGTGAAACAGTCGTCGGCGTGTCGGCGCCAAAATGACGTCACACGTCGGCGCAGGACGTGGCGCCGATGTGTGGTGGCACCGCCCCCCCGATCACCCAAGTCCAATGGGGTAAGGAGAGGGGGAGGGCATACAGCACACATCGCAGCTCCCGGGAGAGACAGGGGAAGGAAACCCCACCAGCCAGCCAGCCATGTCGGAGCATCCATGCCAAACACCAAAAGTAATGATTAAACAGCAATTGATGACATTATTGTATATAACTACTACATATATCTCAGACATAGATAGAGTTTGTATAAATAAGACTGTCCGTATGACTCAAGTACATCAAGCCCCCAACTGGTCCAGAAAAATTCTGTTATGACACAGTATATGAGGTTTAAAGGAACATAAGCCATCACACGCAATCACTGCACGTAGGGCAAGAATCCACAGTCTATACACAAGCTGATCCTGTTGAGCTGGGATACAAGAGGGTCTCTGATTTGGTGGCTTCGCTCTCCGGTGTTTTGACAGGGAATATCTTTCTTCCCCTGTACGGAACTGTGGTCACCATGGATGCCAGCCTGTCAGAGTGGGGTATCATTTTTGGGCACGGATGTGCTCAGGGGGTCTGGTCTCTGGAAGAATCCAGACTACCGATCGATATACTGAACATTTCCTCCGGAGGTGTTTTATCAGTTGTGTCTTTGGTGGGGAACTCCTGAGGTGGTCCTGTTGGTCTCTCTTCTCAACTGGAAGGTACAGAGGTTCGTACCAAGGTCTTGGGATCCTCTGGTTGACGCCACAGACGCATTGGTGGCTCCTTTGGGGCCAGTATTGTCTGCTATACATTTTTCCTCTTCTAGAACTTCTGCCAAGATTCCTGCTTAGGTATAAGGAAGAAGGGATCATGGCCATCCTAGTAGCTCCAGACTGGCCCGCTGGTCTTGGTATGCCAATCTGACACGGTTGGTCGCCGATGCTCCTTGCAAACTTCTTCTTAGAGGAGATCTTTTGGCCCAAGGGCTAATCTTCCATCTTGCCTTATATTAGCTGGCTTAACAGCTTGGCTGTCGGAAGCCTGGAGCTAAAGGATAGGGCAAGCTTGTAAATCTACTTCTTGGAAGATATACTATTGTGTTTGAGGAGCGTACTTGCAGATGTGAATGTCATGGGGTTCACCCCCGCTCCTTTTTTCAGTGACTCGTGTGTAGCTTTTCTCCACCGAGGTGTTGAGCAGCGTCTGGCCTCGGATACCATCAAGGGCCAGGTTCGGCTTTGGTGGTTTTCTTTTAATGTCCTTTGGCTATGCAGGTCTTGGTTCACACTTTTGGTCAGGGGGTTTGCCACTTGGCTCTCCTGCTTACATTGTCCCAGAAGGAAGCCTTCTTGGTGTTTTTTTGTTTTTTTTCTTCTGCACATAGGCTGTCAGAGCTGGCAGCTTTATCTTGTCGTTCACCTTGGTGGTTCACGGAGATAAAGTGGTGCTTCATTGTTCGTTATTGCCAGTTGTTCCTTTCGAAGGTCTTCTCTGGTTTCCATTTAAATTAAGACATTGAGTTGCCTTCCTTGTGCTCTAAGCCTAAGCACCCTAAAGAGATTACCTTACGTTCTTTGGATGTGGTTTGGGCAATCAGGGTCTACCGGGCGACGAATGAGTCGTTCCAAAAAATCAGATTCCGTTTGTCCTTACGAATGGACTTGCAAGGGGCTGGCCACGTCTGCTGCGACCATTTCCAGATGGATCAGACAGACGGTGGTGCAGAGCTTTTCCATTAAGGATCAGGGTCCTCCTTTCCCTGTTAAGGCGCCTTCTATGAGGGCACTTAGTGCCTCTTGGGCCCTCTGTCATCAGGTGTCAGCGGTGCAGGTTTGCAAGGCGGCCACCTGGTCGTTCGTGCACACTTTCACAAAATTTTAAAAGGTGGATGTGTCGACATCTGCGAATGCTGCCTTTGGCCGCAAGGTTTTGCAGGCTGCTGTTGGAGACAATTAGTCCTCTTTGAGGGTGTATTTTTTGTCAGCTGAGCTTCAGTTGTTTCATAAATGAGCTCCTGTTTTACCTGGTTGGCTGTGTTTAGCCTTTGGGAAATGTGTTTATTGCGGTGTTCTTCCCACCCATCATGTTGACACTGCTTTGGGACATCCCAAGGGTCAAGAAGATATGGAGCTGTGTCCATCAATGAACGAAAGAGAAAACTGGATTTTTGTCTTACCATAAAATAATTTTCTCTAGCGCTCATCGACAGACGTAGTCCTTGGTGATACACCACCTTCGGGTTATGTTACCTCCGCAGGAGCAGGACTAGACAGGAAATTAAAAAGCTCTGGCCACACCCTAGGGGCAGTCCCAGAGGGTATATCCTCTCTCTCTCTGCCTCAGCAAATCAGTTATTTTCTGTCTAGTTAGGAGTAAGGACCTAGATACATTGCTGGGATCTTAGGTCCTGGCAAGAATTTTTTTCTTAAAGGATTTTTAGACAGCTTTTTTTCTCCAGTGTTCCTGTGAGATCTTCAAGCAAGAAAGCTGAACTGGGCGACGGGCTGGATGTTGAGATCCGGTGGTCACCCCAGTTCAGCCTACGAGCGCGTGCAGGCCATAGCTCCGCGCTGGGTCGGCCGCGACAAAGTCCCATTAAAAGGACTGAACCCGCGAGTTAAACGTCTCGCTGAAACGCCAAAGACCATGAGTCACGGCGTCCGTATCGGTCGACAGCCCTCCCGCCCCGGTGGAGAGGGGTACTGTCAGGAGTTGGTGCCCGCCTGGTTCCGGTATGGTGAGTAGTATGTTCCCCCTTTTTCCCTGACGGGTTTTGTGGTGAACGCGGGCCCCTCTCTGTATGGTAAGAAAGAGTCCTTTCTATCCTATAACATGTCACAAATCCTCCTACTTTGAGTGTGATTTTATGTGTGCAAAAGCCAGGAGGCTTGGTTTGGGAGCTGTGGCATTCTGGGAATCTTATGGGTTAAGTATAAGCTACCTACCAGTCAGAAGCCACGGACATGTAGACTGCCTTCCAAATCAGATCTCCAGCTATTAGCAGGCCTCCCGAACGGCCATGCGGTCCGCCAGGGCCGGTACCGCCAACCACGCCAGATCCCCATGCAGAGAGAGTGTTGTGTGCCCTGCAGCACACCGCTATTCAGTATAGGCCGCCGCCATTTTTTTTGCTGGATCGCACGAGCCGCCATTTTGGCGTAGCCTCGTGTCTCCAGCATGGGGGCGGCCATGTTTGAGGTGATCCTACACCTCGTGGAGCTTGGGGGAGGCGCCGGAAGGCGTGCAGAGGGGCGGAGCCGCCTCCTTTCTTCCTGGGCAGCCAGCCAAAAGACTTCCTGTTTGTCAAGACAGCGCTGTAAGCTGTTGCAGTTTAACTCTGAGCATCAAGTGGTGAGCCTGGGGGTCTATCTCTCTCTCTCTCGATCGATAGGGATCCCTAGCAGGTAACGCTAAGGGGCTTTTTGTGGCGCTGGGGGTCAGAAAAAAAAAAAAAAAAAAAAAAGTTTTTTTTCTTTACTTTTGAATTATATTATCCAGGAAGTAACTGGAGTTATTATGGACCCTGCCACACATATTCCCCCACCTGTTTCCCTCGAGGGGGCCTCGGGACCCGCCGATGCACAGAGTATAGAGTCATTTACAGCAATTTTGGAGTCTATGGTGGCTCGGGTGGAGGCGGCCTGTCAGGGACGGGGGTCAAGGAAGCGACCCCCGCCTACCCCTATACTATCTGACACCTCTGACTCAGATTCAGAGATGGTCACTGCAGTTGCAGGTTCCTCTGCAAGGGCTGTTATCCCAGGTAAAGCCCCCTCAGACAGTGAGGAGGACGCTTCTTCTCCTGCTATAATTCAGGAAGAAGCATTGGTGGACGCACTAGTTGTGGCAGTGCAAGAAACCTTAAAACTTGAGGCTTTACCGGCAGAGGCAACTGAAACAGAGAGGCCTTTTGGGACTAATAAGCCCATCAAGACGGCAAAGGCTTTTCCTGTACCTAAATGTTTTGGTAATCAGATTAAAGGAGAATGGGAGCATTCTAAACGTACCTTTACTATTTCCAAGCGTATTGCTAGACGCTATCCGTTTGAGGAATCCATCATTAAGAAATGGACGGTACCACCAGTCGTGGATCCGCCTATTGCCAGGCTGAATAAAGCCACGGTTATTCCAGTGGAGGACACTTCGTCCTTTAAGGATCCGGTGGATCGAAAGATAGAAGCAGAGTCCCGCACTATCTTTTCTCTGATAGGGTCAGCATTTAGACCAGTAATTGTTATTGGTCTAGTTTCCCAGACACTTACGGAATGGGCGAAAATGGTACGCCAAGATCTTAGGGGAAAAGATATTCCCCAGGAGACATCTGATTTGATGGAACAGATCATACAAGGGCTACGGTTTATCTGTGACGCAGCCTTGGACACTACTCCCTTGTTAGGGCATGCATCTAAGTTAGCAGTGATCCTCAGACGTGTTCTGTGGTTAAAATGCTGGTCAGCTGACCTAGGTTCCAAAAAGACCTTGACCAATCTCCCTTTTCAGGGGAATCTTCTATTTGGGGCCAACCTAGATGAAATCATTAAGGATGCCACTGGGGGCAAGAGCACTTTTTTGCCACAGGCTGCAAAAGCTAAGGGACCTCGCAACAAGCGAGGACCTTTCTTTACCGCCCATAAAGGGCGCCCGGCTGGTACTCCCGGGAAAGGCAAGACTCCTCCAGGAAGGTTCAAGAAGGGCTGGTCGGACAAGCAGAGGACCAACCCAGCCAAACCCGAAGTAAAGGAGTACACAGCCTGAAGGTGCGCCCCCACCCGGTTTCAGGGTGGGGGGACGTTTTCACCGGTATTCAGGACATTAGATCGAGCATCAACCACTACTACCGGTGCGATTCTTCCCTTCCAACATTTAAGTACCACAGGAAGCGGTAGTTACCGTTCCCTGAATAGATCTTTTCCTTTACCTTTTCCCAAGATTAGTCCCGATACCTCACAGGAATCGGATCTGATTGACCAGATAGGCCAAGTAGCCTCTAGTCGGGTGACTTCGGTCCCTGAGGTTCAACCAGAAAAGATCACTTTTCCTGATAACTATCAGGTATCTGATAAATGTGTGGGAACAGAAAACGACCAGACTTTCTCGGATGGTCGGGGCCAGATAGCTCTAGGGACGCCTGGTTCAGATCCAATCAGCGCCAGTGGTCCTAGAAATTCTAGGCTGGCCTCCTCAAGCCGGCCTGGCCGACTTGGACATGTTAGTCGCAGACGTTCCGTGGGAACTTCGTCTCAGGGAGTGTCTGTGGTCTCAAGGACCAATTTACCTTCGTGCTTTACAGTCGCTGGTTTTAATGGCCTGGCCATTGAGACCCAAGTACTGAAGGACAGAGGTTTGTCTACTTCAGTCATTCCTACCCTTATTAAAGCAAGGAAAGCGACTTCCAGCAAAGTCTATTATCACACATGGAAGACTTATATTGCGTGGTGCGAATCTTTAGGATTTCCTCCACGTACCTATTCGGTGTCTCGAATATTGGCCTTTTTGCAACAAGGGGTTGAGCAGAAGCTAGCCTTGAGCACCATCAAGGGTCAAGTTTCAGCATTAGCAATCTTCTTTCAGAAACCTTTAGCTACCAAATCCTTGGTGCGGAATTTCATCCAGGGGGTGCGGCACCTGGCTCCTCCAGTCCGCGCGCCCTTACCGCCCTGGGATCTTAATTTGGTTTTGTCGATTCTACAGAAACCTCCCTTTGAAAACATCAGGGAGATTCCCTTGCTTACTTTATCCCAGAAGGTGGTCTTCTTGGTGGCTATTACTTCTGCTCGCAGGGTGTCAGAACTGGCTGCATTATCATGCCAGTCCCCATACCTAGTGATTCATAGGGATAAGGTAGTACTTCATCCTAAGCCATCTTTTCTTCCTAAGGTGGTTTCAGATTTTCATCTGAATGAAGATATTGTACTACCTTCCTTGTGTCCTCAGCCCAAGCATCATCGGGAACATGCGTTGCATTCCTTAGATGTGGTTCGGGCAATCAGGGTATACCTGAAAGCTACGGAATCATTCCGTAAGACGGATTCACTTTTTGTGATCACGGATGGCCCCAGAAAGGGTTTGCCTGCATCTGCCGCGACCATTGCCAAATGGATTAGACAAACGGTGGTACAGGCTTATTCTATTAAGGGTCAGAGTCCTCCGTTCCCTGTTAGGGCGCACTCCACTCGAGCGCTCAGTACTTCCTGGGCCTTTCGCCATCAGGCGTCAGTGGTCCAGGTATGTAAGGCGGCCACTTGGTCGTCGGTACATACCTTTACAAAATTCTATAAAATTGATGTGACGGCATCGGCGGATGCCTCATTTGGCCGCAAGGTTTTGCAGGCCGCAATTTGAGGAGACCGGTGGTCTACCTCGAGGGTTTTTTTCTGTTTGAAAAAAAAAAAAAAAGAAAATTTTTTTCTCTCTTTTTGTTGAGTCTCATCATTAAGGATGAGCATTGTAAACTTCTAGTTGGCACCGGTTGGGCCTTCTAGATTGGGATTTGATTTCATTTTCCCACCCCTCAGTTGTGATACTGCTCTGGGACGTCCCGAAGGTGGTGTATCACCGAGGACTACGTCTGTCGATGAGCGCTAGAGAAAAATGGATTTTTGTAAAATCTTACCGTAAAATCCTTTTCTCTTAGCTCATCGACAGACGTAGTCCCCGCCCCTCTGTTTTGGAGTTGGGTTGGGTTAAATTCTCTAAGCACTGCTTTTTCACATAACTGATTTGCTGAGGCAGAGAGAGAGAGGATATACCCTCTGGGACTGCCCCTAGGGTGTGGCCAGAGCTTTTTAATTTCCTGTCTAGTCCTGCTCCTGCGGAGGTAACATAACCCGAAGGTGGTGTATCACCGAGGACTACGTCTGTCGATGAGCTAAGAGAAAAGGATTTTACGGTAAGATTTTACAAAAATCCATTTTTCTCTGATGTTCATTGACGGACACACCACCCACCCCTCTATTGAGTTGGGTTTTATGTTCTTCTGACACTGCTTGTTACATAACTGAGGACCTGTAGCAGGAAGTGGGAGTATACCCCCTGGGACTACCCTATAAGCGTAGTCAAACTTTTTTCCACCTAATGTCCTACTCCTACTTGTAGGGGGGCAGCATAAACCCCAAGGGTCAAGAAGATATAGAGCTGTGTCCGTCAACGAACATCAGAGAAAAGGATTTTACTTTAGGACAAAAATCCAGTTATATATAGATGGGAGATGTGTATGAAACATATCTATGTGTGTGTATATATATATATATATATATATATACACACACACACACACACACTACCGTTCAAAAGTTTGGGGTCACCCAGACAATTTCATATTTTCCATGAGAACTCACACTTCACACTTTTAATCATCATATGAGTTGCAAAATGAATAGAAAATATAGTCAAGACATTGACAAGGTTAGAAATAATGATTTTTATTTGGAATAAGAATTTTGTCCTTCAAACTTTGCTTTCATCAAAGAATTCTCCATTTGCAGCAATTACAGCCTTGCAGACCTTTGGCATTCTAGCTGTCAATTTGATAAGGTAATCTGAACACATTTTACCCCACGCTTCCTGAATCTCCTCCCACAAGTTGGATTGGCTTGATGGGCACTTCTTATGTACCATACGGTCAAGCTGCTCCCACAACAGTTCAATAGGGTTGAGATCTGATAACTGCACTGGCCACTCCATTACAGACAGAATACCAGCTGACTGCTTCTTCCTTAAATAATTCTTGCATAGTTTGGAGGTGTGCTTTGGGTCATTGTCCTGTTGTAGGAAGAAATTGGCTCCAATGAAGCTCTGTCCACAGGGTATGGCATGGCATTGCAAAATTAGTGATAGAGGATAGGAAAAACTGCGCTAAACCCAATGCTAGAGGGCATTAACTCCATGTTACTAATACATATCTGTGTAAAAAATGTGTAAGGCAATATAGATAAATGCTAATGTTATTGCTACCTCATAACATAAAGTGCATGGAGTGTTACTGGCTGCACGCAGTCAGTTAATATTTTACAAAAGTGCAATAGGTGTCAATAAATAACATCAATAACCTAAGAATGCTAATTCAACCTCATGTGCAGATAAGCCAATTACTTAAAGTGCAATGTGAAACAGCAAATAAAGGTGCTTAAATATTAGTACATAAGTGAATAATTAAATAAAGTCCATATCAATAGTGCTAAAAATAATGTGCAAATATGTATATTTTGCAGCCAATGGTGCAAGGAAAAAAGTGAGTCCTAAGAAGAAATTGATTCAACTGGGTCAGGTGATGATACATGCACATATACAACAGTTATGGTGTGACCCTCCATTTCACCGCCAACAGAGTGTGGTAAGATGGCACACTTACCAGATGGTGTTGATCCTAAATAGTGTACGCCAGCAAAGGATCAATAAAGACTTTTTAGTGTTTTCTCACACTGGCGGCTCAAATCTCCTGGGGATGGATGGATGTCCGCGGTCTTCACCTAGTTTGCACTCGTGGGAACAGAAAGGAAAAAGGCTCCTCATAATGCCGTAGGTTTAAAACTTTCCATCTTTATTAAAAATTATTCCAAAGGATAAAAAAAGATTCCACGCAATCACAAATAAAAAATGTATATAAAACTGGTGCCCTTAGTGATGCTCCCGTATGGACTCAGTCTAGCAGTTGTCCGTGGAGTCTGTTAGGGGAGCCACGCCGTACCCGGAAGTGAGAAGAATGGCGTGCGGTTCAACTGCGGCCCAGAGCGAGGCAGCGTGCGTTAAAACTTGACGCGTTTCATCATAGAAATGACATCATCGGAAGCTTTGGGAAGTAGATTTATCAGTGCTGCCAGCATTGCTGCAGAGGTTGAAGGGGTGGGGGGGTCAGCCTGTCAGTGCCCAGACCATACACCGCATACTGCATCAAATTGGTCTGCATGTCGTATCAGAAGGAAGCCTCTTCTAAAAATGATGCACAGGAAAGCCCACAAACAGAAGACAAGCAGACTGAGGACATGGATTACTGGACCCATTTCCTGTAGTCTGATGAGACAAAAAAAAACATATTTGGTTCAGATGGTGTCAAGCATGTGTGGCGGCAACCAGGTGAGGAGTACGAAGACAAGTGTCTCTTGCCTACAGTCAAGCATTGTGGTGGGAGTGTCATGGTCTGGGACTGCATGAGTGCTATCGGCACTGGGGGAGCTACAGTTTATTGAGGGAACCATGAATGCCAACATGTACTGGGACATACTGAAGCAGAGCATGTTCCCCCTACCTTCGGAGACTGGTCCACAGGGCAGTATTCCAACATGATACAGACCTCAAGAACACCTTCAAGTCGACCACTGCCTTGCTAAAGAAGCTGAGGGTAAAGGTGATGGACTGGCCAAGCATGTCTCCAGACCTAAACCCTATTGAGGATCTGTGGGGCATCTTCAAACGGAAGGTGGAGGAGCACAAGGTCTCTAACATCCACCAGCTCCGTGATGTCGTCATGGAGGAGTGGAAGAGGACTCAAGCAGCAACCTGTGAAGCTCTGGTGAACTCCATGCCCAAGAGGGTTAAGGCAGTGCTGGAAAATAATGGTGGCCACACAAAATATTGACACTTTGGGCCCAATTTGGACATATTCACTTAGGGGTGTAATCATTTTTGCGGTTTAGACATTAATAGCTGTGTGTTGAGTTATTTTGAGGGGACAGCAAATTTACAATGTTATACAAGCTGTACACTCACTACTTTACATTGTAGCAAAGTGTAATTTCTTCAGTGCTGTCACATGAAAGGATATAATAAAATATTTACCAACATGTGAGGGGTGTACTCACTTTTGTGAGATACTGTGTGTGTGTGTGTGTGTGTGTATGTATATATATATATATATATATATATATTAATAATTATTGATAAAAGGAAATGATAGTATAAAGGGATTTGGTATTCAGATCAAAATGATGCCAAAAGACTTGGTGCATGTGTATTAACATATTAATAAGATCCTGAAGAAAGTGTAAGGAGCCTATGTAACGGGGAGGAGGACTCCTGACCCACGCATATGCCTATGGGAGTAAGGAGTTGATCGTACAAGGCAATCATCAGGGCAAAAAAATTATTTATATATATATTTATTTATTAGCAAGGTGTTGGAAAAAAAAAGATCTTTATATGGGTTAGGAAGACTCATGGGGTTGGGATTAGAGGATCTGTGATCATTTATTAGAAATGAAACAGTTGAGGTCTATATCAATATTAAGGCCTTCTGGCTGGAGATAGTTCAACTGGAAAATCCATTTTGTTAAATTTTGTGAGTCCTTATTCTTCTTATTGTCCCCTCTCCAATCCTCCTTTACCATATCAATACCAAAAAAGGTAATCACTAATGGATCCCTCCCATGTGCTCCTTTAAAATGTCAGGATAGACTGTTTCGTGAAGCCCATTTTTATGTTATTGATGTATTCTCTGATCCTCACAAAAAGATACCTTTTTTGATTTTTTATGGTATTGATATGGTAAAGGAGCATTGGAGAGGGGACAATAAAAAGATTAGGGTCTCATAAAATGTATACTCTTTATGTATATTTACATGAAGTTTTTTATACATTGAATGAACAGGTGGTAAAATAATGACCCTGCCATAGAAAAGAACATCCGGGCAGAATAACATGGGTCCAAAAAAAACATACATAAATTCAAACAAGTTAGATGGGATGAATAACCTCACACCTGCAGATAGATGCTGGTGTGCAGTAGGCTGGGGAATGGTTGTGGTCGGCAGTATTTGAATTGGCTAAGGGGTTGCCTGGAGACAATAGACACTCACCCGGGCCATTAATTATTCAAAATGGCCACGGGACATGTGACCTAGGGTTGCTAGGATACCTTACCTGATATAAACCAGTGAGTGAAGCAAGATGGCGCCACTCCCAGTGACGTCAGAGTGACAATGCGTAGGGCAGAGCCTAGCGTCATTGCGCCACTTCCGGTTTGAGTCAGTGGAGCGCATTGCGTCCCGGACTTCCTGATTTTAATACGACCAGACTGTTTTGATCTAATGTAGGTACACTAGTGTGATTTCTCAATAAAACTTTGTATAAGGATTCACACTATGGGGTTTACTCTAGCTATTTCCATGTACTACTGACCTCGCTGAGACTTAAGCCTCGTACACACGCAACGAATTTCTGCCGACCGGTCGTTCATCTTTTGTCCAGAGTGGTGTCTGTTGGTTGGAATGTGCTCTAGACTGCACACGAATTTTGTCATCCAACAGAATTATACTTCAGAAGTGATGTCATGTGTTGGATTGCTTTCTTTGTGTTCTTTCATCTCTGAGCATGCCCAGTCTTTCTCATAAGATTTTTCCCTGTCGAAATCTGTACTGACTGCACGAAAATCGGTCGTGTTTTGACGGTGGACAAAAATTTTATAGCCTGCACACAAGAATTTTTTCGGCCGAAAAGTCGGAGTCGGTTGTCGAGAGCACCATAGTAACAAGCCGAAAATCGGCAGATCGGTCGTTGGACGAAAATTCCCGGCCAAATTTCGACTCGTGTGTACGGGCCTTAAAAGATGAGTTAGGCCAGAGGCATACAGCTGGGTGTAGTAGATGTAAAGGTTGGATACCACTGTTGTAAGAGAAGAGACATCAGGTGAGTGTAATAGCAGGAGGGGGGACAAGTGGAGACACCGGGCACAATGCATGCGTTTGCACAATTCCCTGGCTGTGATAATATGAAATATTGTTTCTCACTGATACCACCATAAGGACCAGCAAGGAGACTGTGGACTAATTTAGGAAATTCATGGACTGTTCATTCTTAAAACGGATCAGTTTGGATTAGTTTGTTTTTGTGTATAAATCGTTTGGTGCAATTGGATGTTCACATAGTTTTTTTTTGCACTTGGTTTTGGCACATGCACTTTAACAATTGTTTGCACATAAGTTTCGCATATGTTTCAGAATACTCTGTTTGCTTTTTTACCTTATTTAGCACATGTATTTTTTTGCATATATGTTGCACTTTCCACATATTTTATTGTGTATTTTAACATATGACTAATTACGATAGTTGCATATTGCACACAGAGCCGCCCCAAAACCCTTTTTTTCTGGAGGTTTCACAATAGGCACTACTCTGGTAGTAGCCATAAGGGGGGGGGGGGGCGGGGCAACAGCTCTATGCACACTTAGCACCTTATCACACATTGTTGAATTTCCATAGCACGGATTACATACTCAATCTGCATTTTTTTTATGCATTTTGCTTTTTTTTAGGGTAAGAAGAAAGTATGACAGTACTGTTCATGTTGTGCGACTTTACTCACTCGTACTCAAGTAGCATCACATTAGCCTCAAAGTAGTGCAGGAGCCTTTGTGTCCGAAGTCGCTTGTTAGGGTTAAGGGTAAATGTTAGGGTTAGAGGTAGTTGTTGGGATCAGAACGATAACCTTCACAATTCCCGCAAACTTTAACAATTACTACTTACCCTAACTCTAATGATTACCTCTAACCCTAACCTGTAACTTTCGACTCCTAAAGGTTCCTGCACTACTTTGATGCCAGAGAGTGTAAAGGGGCATCAAAGTCGCACTACATGAACAAAACTGTTATACTTTCCTATTCACCAAAAAAACAAAATGTGCTGAAAAAATGCATCACCCCCAACCTGCATATATGTGAGTTTAGCCTAAGGAAGCAATACCTGTGTGACAAAGTACATTTGTGCTCAAAAGTTTGCATACCCTGGAAGAAGTTGTAGAAATTTTGGCAATCATATTGACAGTATGACTGATCATGCCAAAAAACATTTGATTTTAAACGTTTCATTTTAAGGTAGTGATCAGATGAAGCCATTTTATTCACAGAGTTGTTTGGCTTCTTTTTGAATCATAATGAAAACCTAAAACACCCAAATGGCCCTGATCAAAAGTTTCCATCCCCTGGAATGTTTGGCCTTGGTACGGACACAGAAGGTGACAGGGTAAAATGGCAATTAAAGGTTAATTTCCCACAGCTGGGGCTTTTTAAATTGCAATTAGTGTCTGTGTATAAACAGTCAATGAGCTTGTTTGATCTCACATGGTTGCACTGAGCAGGCTAGATGCTGAGCCATGGGAACCAAAAAAGAACTGTCAAAACCTGTGTAACAAGGTAATGGAACATTTTATAAAGATGAAAAAGGATATCCAAAGCCTTAAATATGCCAGTCAGTACTGTTCAATCACTTATTAAGAAGTGGAAAATCAAGGAATTTCTTGCCAGAATTGTTCAGGAATCAGGATACAAAGGTAACCCCATGGGTAACCTCAGGAGAAATACAGGTTGCTCTGGAAAAGACCATGGCTTTTTTAAAGGAGTGTGATACGACGATACTTGGAACAAAAATGAGCTGCGTATTCAAGTTACCGGAAAGAAACCTTTACTGCACGAATGCCACAAAAAAGCCCGGTGAGACATGTCAAGGTGTTGGGCATATTGTAATCAGGCTTTTTCTTTTTAGGCATTTGTGCAGTAAAGGCTTTTTTGACCACTCAAACATGCAGCTCATGTTTGTTCAAGTATTGCCTGCTGCTCTATTGCAGTCCCAATTTAAGTTGCTGATCACTGCCATTAGTAGTGTAGCACCCTCCTAGGTAGGTGCTAGAGAGTGAGTATAGTTTTGGCTCTGTCTGCCTATCAGAGGAGCAGCAGGCAAATTCTATATTGCTTTCTGCTTAACAGCAGGATTTGTGAGTTAGGTCTGCTCATGGTGCTCAGCGTGTGATTCATCTGGTCTAGGGGAGTGTTTCACACTGGTCCAATGGGGAGGCACATTGTACAGTGGAGGAAACCTCACCAATGGGTACACAGGCTTTGATACAGCCCCAGTGATTGGCACAGACTGCTGTCTCGGTGCATTGTGGGGTGTAGTATAAAAGCCAGAAGCACATGTGCTCGGGGTCTTTGGCAGCTAAGCAGAGTCCCGGAAGGAGGGTGGCGGTTGCCTCCTCTTCTGCAGCAGTTGGTGTATGGTCACAGGCAGTCAGCCTGGCGAGCCAGAAGAAAGGAGCTGAACCCAGAGGACAAGGAGAGCGAACTAGAGGGGTTGAGACACTAGAGAACCTGGAAAACAGTATTGTAAGTACAGGGGGTCGTGTCTAGGGGCCTGACCAGGAAGGGGGCCACCCCAGAGTAGAGTAGTCAGAGGACGGGTGTCAGCTGGTGGAGTGAAAGGGGCTGCTAGGCGAGTACCCTGAAGATAGTGTGTAACCAAGTCTTTTGCTCAGAGACTCAGTATCTACAATTCATCTAGTGGCAAGGTGAAATTCACAGCCTGGCTGCATCTTCAGATAGAAGAATTGTGAATAGTTCGAGTTCCGGAGTATCCCATTCTTCCTTTCTTCCATCCCTATTTATAATAAAACAACCAAAACCCCAAGACTGTTCATTGACTGAGCCAAAAAATGAAGTGTTAAGTTGTGCATGCAGTTGCTAACGGTAACCCAGAGGGACCCAAAAAAGGTGAAGAATCCAGCAGTCCTCAAGGGGGCAGTGCTACAGTAGTAACAGTAGTATTAAAAAAATTCAAGTATATACTGTATATCATAGTAGGTGCTATAACTTTCAGGCAAACCAATTAATATACATTTATTGGGATTTTTTTTTATTAGACATGTAGCAGAATACAAACAGGTGACACCTCAGTGAATGTGTATTTCTTCACCATACAAAGTGGCCTCTCACCTTGTTTCTAGACCTGAGTAATGCAGGTCAATCCAAGCATTTTTCCCTCAAACAGGGGAGATGTCAGACTATAAACAGGGAGGCTGATCCTGGATTCCACTTCCGATCATAGATGGTCTTACATGAAGATTAAAAAAGAAGAAATCTAGTGCTCTCTGCTTATTTAAACAGTAATTTAATGAATAAATAGCTGCACTTACATACATGGCACTCAGCAGTGCCTGCTTAAAACACAGTTCGTGGCAGATCAGGGAAAGATGCAACGTCGGGTATGCAGGCTCCATCCCCTATACGCGTTATGTCAATGCTTCTCAGCTGTGACTTCCTCGGTAGGAGTGCTGAGTGCCATGTATGTAAGTGCAGCTATTTATTCATTAAATTACTGTTTAAATAAGCAGAGAGCACTAGATTTCTTCTTTTTTAATCTTCATGTATTACCATCTATGATCGGAAGTGGAATCCAGGATCAGCCTCCCTGTTTATAGTCTGACATCTCCCCTGTTTGAGGGGAAAATGCTTGGATTGACCTGCATTACTCAGGTCTAGAAACAAGGTGAGAGGCCACTTTGTATGGTGAAGGAACACACATTCACCGAGGTGTCACTTGTTTGGATTCTGGTATTTATTTGATGGACATTTATTCACATATATTGCACTATATATGATTTTGTTTAGTCATTTACATTTTGAAAGTTTATTTACTTTTATCCTCTTCACAGTTGTTATTTGTGATTTATGAATTTCACTTATATCACAGTTGTTTTTCTGGTGCAACACTGTTGTTGGTATTTGATTGTGAAGGTGTGAGCACTTTTAGTGTTTGCAGCCGGATGTGATTTACCTGTGCACTCTGTTGATTTATTGCACATATATTTAAGGTTTTAGCACATAGAGATTATTTATCACATTTTTGCGCTGATGGTTTTTTTCATAATATGTAGCAGAATACATTTTGGCCAAAATGTATTAAATTTTATTTCTCTTTCATTCAACGACGGACACAACTACTGGGTTATATTGCCTCCTCCAGGAGTAGGACTAGGCAGAAAAAAAAAACTGGCTACGCCCATGGGCCGTACTCAGCTTGGTATATAACCCCTCTCTCTGCTCTAGGTAATCAGTTTTAATCGGTCTAGTCAGGAGTAAGGACCTAGGCTCCCAGCTGGGATCTCTGGTCTTAGCAATTATTTCTCCTTCCTTACATCTTTTTTTTGTTTTTTCACTACAATCAACTGCCGGGCTGGGCGAAGGGCTGGATAATCTAGATCCAGTGGTCAGCCCAGCCAGCGAACGCGTGCAGACTGCAGCTACACGCTAGGTCACGCTAGGTCAGCCACGACATAGCCTTGAGGACAGGAGCTGTCCCGAGAGTTAAACATCTCCCAGGGTCACATACGGCCGTGCTTGGGTCTGAGTCGCAGCGATCCCTTGGCCGACAGCTCCCCTACTTTGGTGGGGAGAATTCTGTCTGGAGCGTTACTCCCACCATGGAAGGGTAAGTACAGTCCCCCCTTGGGCATTTTTTTGGGGGTGGATGAGGGTAACTTCCAGGGATGGTCGGATCTGCCTGCAGGTTCCCTCCTCCCATCCTTAAAATCCCTCAGTGAGCTGGGCTTCCCCCCCCACTCCCTTCCTCCCCTGTCTGAACCTGGAGTGTGGTGGGGGTCCCAGGGCAGAGAATGCAGCAGAGACCCCTGGGGTCTCCCCCATTATCCCTACTCTGTAAGGGTCCTGGGATAGTGTGTGTTCTGCCTTGGTAGTCTGGAGTGGTCCCAGTGTAGGAGACCCCTAGGTGCATGCCCTACCATTTGCAGTGTTGGTATAGTGCAGGGGGGTCCCAGTGCAGAGACCGGTGCAGAGTGCACAGCGGAGTCTCCTCTACCTACCTTTGGGGGGGGGTCCCCTTGCAGAGGGTGCAGTCAAGTTTGTGTAGCCCGATGATGTCACAGGGGCCATTTTCCCTTATTCCAGGAGACACTGGAGATGACTGAAGCCTCGTGGGGATCTCAAAGCTCCTCCTCAGTTTCCTCTTCCTGTGCCCGGGACATTTGAACAAGGATAGCGTCCATGATGTTGCTGAGTTCGAATTCTCTGCGTTCCTCCAGTCAGTAGGGTGAGTCCTTGGGGGTCCCTGTTATCTCTCTCTCTGCTGATAGGTACCCTGAGCCTTGAGGGGATCCTTTGCTGATGCCAAAAGATAATTTTTGTACTGCAAGGTCTTCCTTTCCTTATGGAGCCTCAGGGTCACATCTCCCCCACTGACCCCCTCATGGATGTGGCAGGTCCTTCGGAACCCCAGCTTCCCATTGTTGCACTGACGGTGGTCCTGCAGTCCTTAGTGTCCGGGGTGGAAGATGCGTGTGGGCAAAGGCCCAAGAGGAAGCGTCCCCCACCTTCCCCTGCTGATTTTGACCCTGATGTTGCAGTGAACGTGGCCCGTGCAGGGCCGCATAATATCACATCAACAGATCCATCTGATGGTGAGGATGATTCCTCCATGGTCACAGCAGCAAATGAAAAAGGTATATGCACTTATCACTGCAGTATGTGAGACTTTAACCACTTAAGTCCCAGAAGATTTTACCCCCTTCCTGACCAGGGCCTATTTTGCGATTCGGCACTGCGTGACTTTAATGGACAATTGCACGGTCGTGCGATGCTGTACCCAAACTAATTTGACGTCCTTTTTTTCCCCACAAACAGAGCTTTCTTTTGGTGGTATTTGATCACCGGTGCAATATTTACTTTTTGCGCTATGAACAAAAAAAGAGCGTCAATTTTGCAAAAATAACAATATTTTTCACATTTTTTATATGAAATTCCCCCAAAAAAATTTAAAAATCAAATTTTTTTAACATTTTAGGCCAATTTGTTTTCTGCTACATATGTTTGGTAAAAAAAATCGCTAAAAGCGTATTTTGATTGGTTTGCGCAAAATTTATTGCGTTTACTAACTAAGGGAAAGATTTTTGTTGTTTTTTTTTAACGCGTAATGCGGCGATCTGCGATTTTTTTTGCGGTACTGCGACATTGCGGCAGACAGATCGGACCCTTGACTGACATTTTTGACACTTTTGGGGTTACCAGTGACATTACTGCAGTAATCAGTGCTATAAATATGCACTGTTACTGTAAAATGACACTGGCAGTGAAGGGGTTAACTTTTTTTGAGAGGGAGGGGTTATGTGTGTCCCTAGGGGCGTGATTCTAACTGTGATTGGCTGTGGCTTGAGGTGTATGAACAGTGATCACCGGTCCTACATAGTAGTACCGTATGATCACCATTCATACACAGGGGAGAATGACAGGCGGCTTGTTTACATTAGCCGCCTGCCTTTCTCCCACTCTAACGGACGATCGCAAGTGACCGGCGGACATCGGGTCCGCTGGTCACACGCGCAGGGGGGTCCGTGACCACGCGGGAGCGCTCCTCCGGCGGCGCGTGCTCGCTCCCTAAACCCTCACAGGCTAGCGACTTAGCCCTACGTCGCTCTGCCTGTGAGGGGCTGACTGCCGACGTAAATAGTCGTGCGGCAGTCGGCAAGTTGTTAAAAATGGAGGATGCGGCTGATGTACCCACGGACATGGCTGTGTCATTTGGTACGCATAAGTCACCTCGCACTCCAAAGGTGTTTCCTTATGTGTCTTATTTTGACAGGATTTCTTGTAAGAAATGGGAACAATCAAAATTACCGTTTGTGGTCCCCAAACGTTTTGCTGTACGTTACCCTTTTGAGGAGTCACGTTTAAAAAAGTGGACTAGTCCACCAGTGGCAGACCCTCCTGTTTCCAGGTTGAATAAAGCAACCATGATCCCAGTAGAGGAATCCCCATCTATTAAAGACCGGCTGACAGGAAAGCGGAGGCTGTGGCACACAGCATGTTTACTATGGCTGGTTCAGCATTGCAGCCAGTCTTTGCTTCAGCCTTGGTGTCTCAGACCCTAACTGAATGGGCCAAGCTTTTGTGCCAGGGCTTGGGGTTGATTTTGCCAACCAGTTGGTTCATGGGTTGCAATTTATTTATGAGGCAGCTTTGGATACAGCTCCTGTGCTGTACAAACTTTCTGTTTTAGCAGTGGTGATTAGGTGTGGGCTGTGGCTTAAGAATTGGTTCGCAGACCAAGCCTTCAAGAAAGCTCTCTTTAATCTGCCCTATAAAGTCGATTGCCTGTTTGGGGCTACCCTTGTTGACATCATGAAGGGTCTCTGTAATGTTCCGGTACCTTTGGTACCCTAAATTACACTTTCCACGAGTGTATGCGCCCTACCATTTACTTTTGGAAAGGTGCGCATACACCTTTAAGACTGGAGCTGTCATCACTCAGCGCCGGACTAGATGGCTATTTAAGGCGTCGGTTCTCACTCACATGTGTTCGTTCAAACACCCTTACTTGGATGCTAACCTTGCTTGAAGCTTCCATGCTTGCAAGCTTACTTCGCTGACGGAACCTCGCTGCGCTGATCCCTTTATCCCGCTACTGGATCATCCGCCTCTCCTGAACCACCCTTCGGCTGTATCGCTAATAGTGCGAAGTACCCCGCAGGGGAATTCTCTATAAACTTATACTAAGCTTACACTATCTAGCTCTGCATAGTAAAGACTGTTTATTACATCTGCATAAACTAGATTGCTAGCTCTTGAGACTACTGCTACTTTTCTGCACTGGGTTGATCTCTTTTGTATGTCCACCTGCTATTCTATCATCTGCTATCATACAACATTGCTAAACCTTCCTGCATCCATCTGCTACTGTCTCACCTTCAAGTGTCTATCACCTATCACCTCCACTCAACCTATCCCTCAACCTTCATCATTGTGTTACCACATACATAAAGTCATTCTAGGAACCAGCTTGCTAACTGTGTGTATTTACTGGCTGAAATAAGACCTTCCACACATGATGAGTCATTGAGGTTGGGAATGGTATCTCAGCATATCTCTTACATGACTACTGACGTGGATCTATTTCTGCAGCTGAAAATCCACACCATATAAGAAACGCAGGAGCGTTACAGTCTCATGATGTCAGGGGGGGAGAGTACCTTCCTGCCACAGTCAAGGAAAGGGAAGGAGCCACGTCGCAGACAGGGGTCCTCCTTCTCAGTCCATAGAACATTCTTTTGTGCTACTGGGACGGAGAATAGGGGAAATAGATCTTTTAAATCTTACCCGGAAGGTTCCAAGCACCCTTGGTCTGGTAAGCCTAGAGCTAGCTTCTCTGGACCCACAGACAAGAAGACCCCTTCAGCATGAAGATCTGCCCTCACCCGTTACTGGGGTGAAGGAACTTCTTCACTGCTTTCCAGCCCCATGGACCTCTTTTGTGAGCGTCAAGGAGGCTTCTTCTGCAGTTCCTGTGAGGAACCAAGAGCGAGGATCTTCCAATCATCCTGGTGGTCGTAAACATCCCATGGGGGCTTCCTCTCAGAGAAGACCAGTTGTCCCAAGGGCTGATCAACCATCCTGCTCTACAGTCGCTGGTTTTAATGGCTTAGCTATTGAAAGCCAGGTACTGAGGGATAGAGGTTTTTCTGGATCAGTAATGCCTACTATGGTGAAGACGAAGAAGTCTTCTTACAGCAAGATATACCATCATACATGGAAAGTGTACATTTCTTGTTGTGAGTCGGTTGGCACTCATCCTCGATCCTTTTCTGTGGCTCAGCTCTTAACTTTTTTTCAACGGGGCGTTGATCAGAAGTTGGCCTTAAGTAACATCAAAGGCCAGGTATCTGCCTAAGCAATCTTTTTTCAGCGACCCCTAGCCGTGCACTCTTTAGTTCGTACCTTCATTCAGGGGGTTCGACATGTGGCTCCACCTGTACGGTCTCTTTTGCCGTCATGCGATTTAAATTTAGTGCTTTTGGTTCTCCAGAAACCTCCATTTAAGAATACTTAAGCAGAGATTCCCTTTTCTACATTATTCCAGAAGGTGATATTCTTGGTGGCTTTTACCTCGGCCTGCAGGGTATCGGAAATGGTGCATTATCCAGTCGCAGTCCCTATTTCTTGGTCCATAGTAGGGATAGGCCGATATGTTTTTTTTTAGGGCCGATACTGATATTTTGGTCACAATGTATCGGTATGGGCCTAAATTTTGTACATTTAAAGTTTTGAAAAATAGACAATTTTTGACACAAATCTGGTACTGAACATGTTAATGTTTGTTTATTAACATTTTTAACATTAAAGGCTCATTCTTCACACCTTACCTGCATGAAAACTGATAGGAAAACCGCACAGCTTTCACTTGCAGGTACATCGGTTTCACATCATGTGAACAAACGAGTCCTAGAAGAGTAGTGTAAGAGTCTGGTACCTTTGGTACCCTTATTTACCATTTTCCTTTCAAAACATTGCGTCCCACCTTTCTAGTTAGGTGGAACGCATACACCTTTAAGACGGATGACGTCATCACTGAGCGCCGCTGAGCGGCTATTTCAATCGCCGGCGTTCTCTCTCACGTTGTTCGTTCAATGTGTGTCTACATGCTCACAAGCCTTGTCTTGCTGTCGGAACCTCCAGCTATTTGCCTTTACCTGGAACAGACCGGAACCTCGCAACTGATCCCGTATCTCGCTACCGGATCACTCCCTCACTACTGGACCCCTCTACTTACTAAACCTTACTAGTGATAAGTACCCCACAGGGGAATCCTCCATAACTAACTTACACTATCATCTTCTGCACATTAAGGACTGTTACTATCTATGCATACTAATTCTACCATCTGCACTGTTACATAGATTGCTAGCTCTTGAGTCTACTACCATCTATCCTTGCACTGGGTTAGTCTATCCTGTCTATGTCATCTGCTGTCCTTACCACCTGTTACCATACATGATTACTAACCTATCTGCATTCTACCTATTACCATCTACTACTCTCCTGAACATTACTATCAAGTGCTTACCATTACTGTCACTGCTCACACCTGTCCCTTCAGCACATCACCTCCATACTATCATATACATCCTATCACTCCAGGAACATCTTATTGAGTGTGTGTATATCTGTATGCTGAAGCAGACAGGCCCACAGTGATGAGTCTGGAGAGTTGGATCTGGTATTCCAACACATCTCTACATGACTACTGAGTGGAGATTCTGCAGCTGCAAATCCAGCTTACAATAAAAACGCAGGAGCGTTACAGATTGAACAAACCTTAAAAAAAATGGATTCAGCAGAATTACCCACTCAAGTGACACAATTAACACAACAAGTAAATGCATTAATACTTGCTCTTACTGAAGTAAAAGAAGACAATCAGACTCTGAGACAGCAGGTAACCCGTCTTTCCCAGCTTACTGCTGCTCAGCCCCCTGAACCCAAAATAAACCCTCCTCTAGTGTTTACAGGTGATCGGAAAAAATTTTGTGAATTCAAAAACGCATGTCAATTGTTTTTTTTGCTAAAACCTCGTACTTACCCTACTGATCAAATTAAAGTCTGTACCGTCATTTCATACTTAACGGGTGATCCACGGGCCTGGGCAGACTCTCTCTTTGAGAAAAATGATCAGCTTCTCAACTCCTATCCGTTATTCCTAGCGGAACTCGCTAGTTTATATGATGACCCCAATAGGCAGAGTACTGCTGATATCCAATTGAGGGCTTTAAAACAAGGAAGGAGACCTGTAGAAGACTTTGTAGCAGAGTTCAAAAGATGGACCCTTGATTCAGGGTGGAATGATACATCTCTGCGAACTCCGTTCCGACTCGGGTTGTCAGAAGCCGTTAAAGACGAGCTCGCCCGAGCGGATTTACCTGGCACTTTGGATGCCTTAATACAACTCAGTATCAACATTGACAGGCGACTGCGAGAAAGAAAGGCTGAGAAAATGGGAATGCCATTGTCTAGTCCTTCTCGGATTTCGGCCGTTGACCCTACCCCTATGGAGGTAGGAACCATACGCCCACCTTTATCAACTACTGAACGAGTCAGGAGAAGATCCAGCAATCTCTGCATGTACTGCGCATCCCCGGATCATTCGATAAGCGTCTGTCCCCTTGTCCGCAAAAAAGAGGGTGAGTGTTCACATGTCTTGCTAGGGGGATTAACGACTTCCTTTTCTAAACCTTATCTCTTTGTTCATTTAACATTACAGTGGGACCAGACTAGGATTACTACCAAGGCTATGATCGACACAGGATCTTGTGGGAACTATATCGATACACGTTTTGTTACCTTAAATAAAATACCTATTATTTCAAAACCTAAACCTGTTTCTGTTAGTTTCATTAACGGTATCCCGCTATCTTCTGGTCCAATCACCAATCAGACACAAGCACTCCTTGTCACTGCTAACGAGTCTCATATGGAGACCACCTCCTTTGATATACTATCTTCACCCCATTTTCCCATTATTTTGGGACTCCCCTGGTTACACACACGTCAACCAATCATAGATTGGAAAAGACGGACTTTAACTTTCCCTTCTCACTATTGTGAGATTACGTGTAACCTCCCATCTTATGGAAAGATCCTGTCTGTGGTGTCAGACGAGATTGCACCACTATGCTATCAGGATCTGTCCGAAGTATTCCTTGAGAAAAATGCTCAAGTGTTGCCTCCCCATAGGGATTATGATTGCACTATCGATCTACTCCCTAACAGAAAATTGCCTTTCGGTCATGTTTATCCTCTTTCACAGGATGAACTCTCTCATCTCAAGGAATACTTGGATGAGAATTTGACAAAAGGGTTCATCAGACCCACTACTTCTTCCACAGCTGCAGGACTTTTCTTTGTCCGCAATAAGGATTTAAGTCTTAGGCCTATTATCGATTATAGGCAATTAAATACCATTACAATAAAGGATCGCTATCCTTTACCGCTCATCCCTGAACTCATTGAACAAGTGTGTGGGGCTACTTACTTCTCTAAATTGGACCTAAAAGGGGCATACAACCTAATCCGAATCCGTGACGGAGATGAGTGGAAGACAGCATTCAGAACCACATACGGATTATTCGAATATCTTGTGATGCCATTCGGGTTGTGTAATGCTCCCGCAGCTTTTCAAAGGTTCATAAACGACATCTTCAGACGGTGACTCATACCTATTCCATTAAAGGTCAGATTTCCCTGTCACGGGGCATTCTACTTGGGCGTTGAGTACTTCTTGGGCCTTCCGTCATCAGGCATCAGTATTGCAATATCAAATGGTGAAAACTGTGTAAAACAAAGTTTAAACACAAAATGCATGTGAATGGAAATATAAATAAATTATAAAAGTCCAATTTCATGAATCTTCTTTCAAAGTGATGATAGTGATGAAAGGTGAAAGAATCAAAACAAATGAATAGTGATTGTGATGTCCCTCCACCAGGTGAATTTCCTCCTTACCCGGCGGAAAAAAGGTAGAAGCCTTAGATGTATCCAATTTTTCCAATTGCTTATATAATGTAATCCACTTTTAATATAGTGACAACACCACTGTGTAAAGGTAATGGCCTCTTACCATGGAAAATACCTTTTACGTTTGTGGTACACTCATATATAGATGGTGCTATTCCCTCTTAGTCTGTACAAGGTGCACGGCTCCCTCAGTTGTTTCAGCAAAGATGGTAATATCCCCTGCTCGAACATAAAAACAAATGGGGACTGATAGTGCATTAACCTTTACCAGGATTTATTAAAAAGAATATTGCACTTACATTTATGTGGCAGTTTGCAGGCATAAAATCGGTCTAAAGCATGGAAATGTGTTTAAAGTACTCGCGTCCGGCTGCAGCACGGGCCGCGGGTGACGTAGTGATGGCACGCCTCTTTGCTGACGCGTTTCCTCCAATAGGACATCGACAGAGATATCAGCGCACCCCCCCCCCTTTTTTCATACATCAGTATTGCAAGTTTGCAAGGCGGCCACTTGGTTGTCAGTACATACCTCTACACAATATTCTATAATGTAGATACTCTGGCATCTGCGGATGCTTCTTTTGGCCGCAAAGTTTTGCAGGCTGCTGTTTGAGATTTTGTTTCCTCTTAAGGGGTGTTTAAAGAAAAACTTTTATTTTTTCAGACAGGGCTCCTGTGTCCTGCTTAAGGGCACTTATGTTTAGCCTTGGGTTATTTTCCCCACCCCTCATTTACCTTTTGCCACTGCTTTTGGAGATCCTAGTAGTTATGATTTATGGAGTGCTGTGTCCGTCGATGAACGAAAGAGAAAATGGGATTTTTGTACTTACTGTAAAATCCATTTCTCTGAGTTCATCCATGGACACCACACCCAGCCCGCTATGGAATTTCGATACTTCTAATACTGCTTGTTACTAAACTGATTACCTAGAGCAGGGAGAGGGGTTATATACCAAGCTGAGGATGGCCCAGGGGCGTAGCCAGGTGTGTTTTTTTTTGTTCTGCCTAGTCCTACTCCTGGAGGAGGCAATATAACCCAGTAGTTATGATTTATGTGTCTGTCGATGAACTAAGAGAAATGGATTTTACGGTAAGTAAAAAAATCGTATTTCTCTTACGTCCTCTGACAGTCGCCGCCCCTCATATAGTCTTCATCAATGGATATTGACCTCTTATCCACAGGAGTAAGCAGAAGATTTTGTTAAAAACACAAAACTTTGCATAGACACACCTACAGGGGGCTGTCCCTCTGGTCCAATACCCCCCGGCTAGCCTCATTCCCAATTCAGTTTGTCTTTTGCCTAGATAGGAGTAGGCAGGCTTCCCTGTGCTGGGGCTACAGTCTCAGCCTTTTCTCTGTTTTATTACATTTTATTTTCTGCTAAGTGTGTTTTTCTTTGCACTAGTAGCTTTTTATTTGTTCCTGCGCTTAGTTAGTCAGACTTCGGAAGACTACAGCGTTGCAGAGCTGGGAATCGGACTAGTTGTCCTGGTGTCCCAGGACAGAGAACCTTATGGAATCCCAGCCTGCCATCGAGCGGTTTAGCAGGCTATGCGTACGCCCAGGCCTCGCAAACGACCTTGTGATATGTATGCGTTCCTCGGTCATGCGATCGAGGGCGAATACAAATGCGCAAAATGTGAGCACGTTGCTTCCCTGGAAGCTCAGGTCCTGAATCTAGGGAAGCAGCTGGCAACACTGAGACGAATGTCCATACCGGAGGAGAGCCAGGATTGTACCAATCAGGTGCAGACAGGGGCCTGCACAGAGGTGGGCGGAGTATCGGAGGTGCAGGCATCAGAGCAGAGGGGTGACAGGAGGGGTAGAAGGGGACAAGTCAAGGAGGCTGATCCTGGGCTGGAGCACCCCAATAGATACGCCCCGTTGTGTGATGTTGGGGAAACCAGTCAGGGACCAGCATTGCTGGAGCAGAGGGACGCCCCTAGCTGCCAGGGGAAGAACTCCTCCAGTGAGGCCGGGAGAAAGGGAAAGGAAAGACAGGTGTTGGTGGTAGGGGACTCAATTATTAGAAGGGCAGACAGTGTAATCTGTGACAAAGACCGTGTGTGCCGAACAGTCTGTTGTTTGCCGGGCGCTCGGGTTCGGCACATCGGGTGAACAGATTATTGGGTGGGGCTGGGGAAGACCCAGCTGTCATGGTACACGTGGGTACCAATGACATAGGCAGAGGAAGACGGAGAGTCCTAAACGATTTCAGGGACTTAGGCGCTAAGTTGAGGACTAGGACCTCCAAGGTAGTATTTTCCGAAATACTACCTGTACCTCGAGCCACACCAGAGAGTCAGCGGGAGATTAGGGAAGTGGCTGAGGATCTGGTGTAGTAAGGAGGGTTTCGGGTTCCTGGAGAACTGGGCCGACTTCTCAGTCGGTCACCGGCTCTTTGGTAGGGACGGATTGCACCTAAATGGGGTGGGTGCAGCCGTACTGGGTGCGAGGATGGCCAAAAAGTTAGAGGGGCTTTTAAACTAGGGAATGGGGGGGAGGGTACAGATGTAGAATTAGCCAGTGGAAAGCAAGTTTCAGAGGGCAGAAATGGGGGCATTAGCGGTAGGGTGTTCGGAGCTCCTATACCCAGGGTGGGTACGGGGAAAAATCAAGAGAGCAGCCTAAAAACATCAAAATTACGAGGCTTATATACCAATGCCAGAAGCCTGGCCAACAAGATGGGAGAGCTGGAGCTGCTGATGTTTGAGGAGGACTTAGATTTTGTGGGGATAACTGAGACTTGGTTTGACAGCTCTCATGACTGGATGGCGACCATTCAGGGGTATTCCCTTTATCGCAGAGATAGAGAGGGTAAAAAAGGGGGAGGGGTATGTTTGTATATTAAGAACAGTATACAGGTAAATATGAGGGATATTAATAATGGAGCTATGGACGAGGCAGAATCCCTATGGGTAGAGCTTCAAAGGAAAGGCATGGTGGGGAAGGTAATATTGGGCGTATGCTATAGGCCCCCAAACCAGAGGGAGGAGGGTGAGGTGGACCTCATGTTACAGATAGGATTGGCAGCAAGGATGGGAAATGTCATTATAATGGGGGACTTTAATTATCCTGATATAGACTGGGCAGAAGGAACCGCGCATACAGCCAAGGCTCGGCAGTTCCTAAATGTTTTGCAGGACAATTTCATGGGTCAGATGGTGAATGCACCGACAAGAAACAATGCGGTACTTGACCTACTGATTACCAACAATACAGACCTGCTCACGGATATAGAAATATGGGACAACTTAGGGAACAGTGACCATAGGTCAATTGGTTTCAGTATTAATTACAGTAATAGGAAACACAAGGGTAATATAAGGACACTGAATTTCAAAAGAGCCAATTTCCCTAAACTGCGCTCGCTGCTAGAAAATATCAAATGGGATAGAACCCTGGGAACAAAGAGGAAAAATGGGAGTGCTTCAAGAGCATACTTAACAAGGGGGTGGGCCAGTGCATTCCACAGGGAAATAAATTTAAAAGAGCAAAACTAAACCCTGGGTGGCTAAACTCCAACATAAAAATGTATATTAGAGCTAAAGAAAAGGCCTTCAAAAAATACAAGACTGAGGGGTCATTGGCAGCATTTAAGCACTACAAAGAGTGTAATAAGAAATGTAAAGATGAAATCAGGGCGGCTAAAATAGAACACGAGAGACATATAGCGGAGGAGAGTAAAAAGAACCCCAAGAAGTTATTTAAGTATATAAACAGTAAGAAAGCGAGGCCAGAACACATTGGCCCCATAAAAGATGATAAAGGAAAAATGGCCACTGAGGACAGAGAAAAGGCGGAAGTGTTAAATAATTTCTTTTCTTCAGTCTTCACAAAGGAATCGGGGGGCTACACGAACCCCGCTTGTAAGGCCGAACTAAATAATACACCTCAGGAAGTGCCGCCATGGCTAACAGAGGATAGACTTAGAGCTAAACTAGAGAAACTTAACATAAATAAATCCCCGGGACCGAATGGCTTGCACCCGAGGGTTCTTAATGAGCTCAGCCAGGTGATTGCCAGACCATTATTCTTGATCTTTAATGATAGTTTACAGACAGGTATGGTGCCAGCTGATTGGAAAAAAGCCAACGTGGTACCAATATTTAAAAAGGGGCCGAGATATATCCCGGGTAACTATAGGCCGGTCAGCCTAACATCAGTAGTCTGCAAAATTTTGGAGGGGATGATAAGGGACCACATACAAGACTTTAGTAATGAAAACGGTATTATAAGTAGTAATCAGCATGGATTCATGAAAAATCGTTCATGCCAAACCAATCTATTAACCTTCTACGATGAAGTGAGCTGCCACTTAGATAAAGGTAAGCCTGTGGATGTGGTGTATCTGGACTTTGCAAAGGCCTTTGACACCGTTCCCCACAAACGCTTACTGTACAAACTAAGGAAGGTAGGTATGGACCATAAGGTGAGTACCTGGATAGAGAACTGGCTCCAGGGGAGAGTCCAGAGGGTGGTGATTAATGGGGAGTACTCTGATTGGGCGGGTGTGGAAAGTGGGGTCCCCCAGGGTTCTGTCCTGGGACCAATCCTGTTTAATTTATTCATAAATGATCTAGAGGAGGGGATATCTAGTACAATCTCAGTATTTGCAGATGATACTAAATTAGGCATGCCAATATCTTCTATGCAGGATGTGGAAATCTTGCAAGCAGACCTGAACAAAATAACGGGGTGGGCAACTACATGGCAGATGAGATTTAATGTAGAAAAATGTAAAGTAATGCACTTGGGGGCCAGAAACCAGAAAGCAAGCTACTCACTAGGGGGGAACCTCTGGGTGAGTCTAGGATGGAAAGGGACCTGGGGGTACTGGTAGACAACAGGCTTGGAAGTGGCATGCAATGCCAAGCCGCTGCAAGCAAAGCCAACAGAATACTGGGTTGTATAAAAAAGGGGATTCACTCCAGAAATAAAGAGATTATTCTTCCACTCTACAAGACTCTGGTCCGGCCACATCTGGAGTATGCTGTCCAGTTCTGGGCACCGGTCCTCAGGAAGGATGTGCTGGAACTGGAGAAAGTCCAGAGAAGGGCAACAAAAATAATTAGGGGAATGGAGGACATCAGCTATGCAGCTATGAGGAAAGACTACAAGCACTGAACTTATTCTCTCTGGAGAAGAGACGATTGAGGGGGGATATGATATCAATGTACAAATACTGTACTGGCGACCCTAGCATAAGGAACAAACTATTCAGAGAAAGGAGATACAATAAGACACGTGGCCACTCACTAAAACTTGAGCAAAGGCGGTTTAACCTTAAAGTGCGTAAGGGGTTCTTCACTGTAAGAGCGGTAAGGATGTGGAATTCTCTTCCGCAAGCAGTCGTATCAGCGGGGAGCATTGATAGTTTCAAAAAACTATTGGATGGACACCTTAAAGACCACAACATACAGGGGTATACAATGTACGGTTAAAAGCAAACACACACACACACATCATAGGTTGAACTGGATGGACTTGTGTCTTTTTTCAGCCTCACTAACTATGTAACCTGTCCCTGTCCTCAGGGACAAAGCCCGCTAGGGTGTCTCTACTGCGGTACGCCACGTGTAGCTAGCGTCCTGTTCGGCTGACGGTACCCCCACCCGGGGCGGGAGGCTCCCCGTCTCACGGCGGCACCCACGCTATCGCTGGTCGTGAGTACCATGTTCCCCTCTGACTGTGGCATTGTCTGTCGGGGGGTGTCTGTGGGGCCTCTGTGCTGGGAATGGCAGTCTATTTTGGTGTCTGTGTTGTTCCCTCGTGTCTGTTGGTGTACCTCCCGTGTGTCCGGTCCCTGTGGGGGCTCTGTAGCGGTTATGCCGCGCTGGGGGGGGGGGGTGCGGGGGTCCCTCTCCCCTGTGGGTGTCTGGACTACTTTGGAGTGTCAGACGTGTGTGTGGGGCCCGCTGCGGGTGAAAACCGCGTGGTCGCCGTTTTTAGTGTGGGCAGCTTGCTTGGCTTCATGTATGGGCAATAGCACTCCTCCCTGTAGCAAAATTGTGCCCTTTTCGGCGCCATCTTTGTTGTGGCAAGGTCCTTTCTCACATGTGCTCGGCGGCCATTTTCCCGGAGCCTCCCCGTAGACTTTCATTGGCAACCATTTTTCCTTAGTCTAGTCCTCTAGCAGAGTGACATCACTTCCTCTCCTCAGACTCTTTGATCAATCCTGCGGCATGGGTAACTGTATGCACATACTTCTGGGGGTTTTTAAGCTTCTTCTGGGTACTTTTCATGCTGGATACATTTTTCCTGCAGTTTTTCAAACTTGTGCTATTTCTTCCACTATTGCTGCGATTTAAAGGGCCAGCGCCAGAGAAGTTTTAAGTGTGTTCTTAATGGATTCCCAGGACAGCAAATTCCCCCCAGCTCTGGTGGAGGGTTCAGGTACTCCTGAATCCTCTGTGCCCTGCCCCCTTACTGCTGCACGTACGATTTTCGCATCAAAGGTGGATCTGCTGAGGTCTGAGCGCACTTATAGAAGAAGGCCCAGGCCTTCACCTTCCTCTGATTCAGATTCTGTCATGGTTGCCACAGACAGTGTACCCCCTAAGGGGTCTCAGTCCTCTCAGTTGGAGGGGGAGAGGGAAGTGGAGGAGGAGGAAGTTTTCCCCCGCCAGGACAGCCAGTGATCGTGCTGCTATGGCTGCGCTCATAGTTCTGTAAAAGAACCGCTGCATTTGGAGGATGAGCCCCACCAGCAGGGTAAGCGGTCATCTTTTGGGACCCGCAGAACCCAGAAATCGGTTCAGGTTTTTCCCTGTCACGCCGAATTTCATGAAATGGTAAACGAACAGTGGCGCAATCTGAAGCGCAACCTTGTGGTACCCAAAAGGTTTCCGTACCGTTGTCCCTTTGCGTCTCCAACGGATTCGCACTGTATTGTGGCCCCAAAGGTGGACCACACGGTATCCAGATTACACAAGGCCTGATGCCCATGGAGGCTTGTCCGGTGCTTAGAGACCCGGCGGATAGGCAGATGGACTCTCTTGCCTACCACTCCTATGTGGGGGCAGGTTCCTTGATGTAGCCCGTGTTCGCCTCAGTAATTGTCTCTCAGGCTGTGGCGGAGTGGACGCTTGTGGCTGATTCCGCCCCTCCTGCTACTTTGGAGATGGTGGACCAAATTGTTCAGGCGGTTTTATGCCTGTGTGCTGTGGCCTTGGATGAGGCCCCTTTAGTCTTACGCTTATCTGCTGTCGCAGTGATAATCCGTCACCTTGTGTGGCTGTAGAGCTGGTCGGCCGACCAGGCTTTCAGGAAGACGGTGTCTAACATCCCTTATGCGGGGGAATCACCTTTTTGGCTCCCTGGACGAGTTGGTGAAGGGGGTCACTGGGGATAGAAGCACTCTGCTGCCCCCTGTGTCCAAGGGTAAGTTTTTCAGCGGTAAGCGGGACCTTTCCTTTAAACCTAACCAGGGGTCTTTTTGTGCCTTTAAGGCACATGACAAGGGTGAATCCTTAAAGGCCTCTGGTGGCCAGAAGAAGCCTTGGGCGGGCAAGTCTATAGCCACCCACTCTGGCACGGCAGCCCCGTCCGCCATTCCGGACAGATGGGTTCAGGAACTCATTCGGTCGGGGTACAAGATCGAATTTTGATTGCGCCCAGCAGACAGATTCTTTCCCTCAAATCTTCATTGACCCCAGATCATTTCCAAGATCTCCAACGGGCGGCTCAGGTTCTCCTCGCCCAGGGGGTGATCGTCCCGGTGTCACATCGGGACAGGTTTTCGGGGGTTTTTACTCTAATCTGTTCACGGTGCCCTGAAAGGAGGGCAAGGTGTGTCCGCTTCTGGACCTAAAGTTTCTAAACCGCTTTGTGCGGGTTCAAGAATTCCGTATGGAATCCCTCTGGTCGGTGGTGGCCTCTCTGAGCCCGGGAGATTCCTGGCTTTAATCGACCTCAAGGCTGCGTTTCTACACATCCTTGTATTCGAGGGTCATCAGAGGTACCTCCGATTCGCAATCACAGAGGAGCGCTATCAGTTCGTGGCCTTACCTTTCGGTCTCGCTTCGGCTCCAAGGGTGTTTACCAAAGCTTTGGCTCCTGTTCTGGCCCTGTTGCGGGCACGGTGGATCGCTATCCTCGAATATCTGGACGATCTCCTGTTAAGGTCGAGTTCCAGTTCAACTCTGTTGCGCGATCTGTCAACCACGGTTCAGACACTCCAGGAGTTCGGGTGGGCCATCAACTTTCAGAAGTCGACATTGCTCTTTTCTGTTCGTCTCCCTTATCTGTGAATGGTCCTGGACTCCGCCCAATGCGAGAGTTTTCCTGCCGGAGGACATACTCCGGACTCTGCTGAACGAGGTCAGGTCCCTCAGGGACAACGAATCCTCATCACTCAGGACCCGCATGCGGTCCCTAGGATTGATGGTGTCAGCCTTCGAGGCGGTCCCATTTGCACAGTTCCACACGCAATCTCTGCAAGCGGAGATCCTAGCCAGGTGGGATAGGCATCCTCAGTCGTTGGACAGGAGGATATCTTTGAGTCACTGGGTCAGAGCGGACCTTCTGTGGTGGCTCCAGTCTCCGGCTCTGACGGAAGGGAAATCCTTCCGGCCATTGTTTTGAACGGTGCTCACCATGGTCGCCAGCCTGTCAGGCTGGGGGTGGCGTTCTGGGCAAATTGTCTGCCCAGGGCACTTGGTTGGAGAAGGAATCCTCCCTGCCGATACATGCCTGGGAACTGGGCCACCCTGTGCGGGTGCAGGCGGACTACACCACTGTGGTGGCGTACATAGATCACCGAAGGGGCACCAGGAGTGCCCGAGCGGCCAAGGAAGTGGCCGAGATTTTGCCTTGGGCCGAGACGCGGGTCTCAGCGCTTTCGGCAGTTCACATTCCGGGTATGGAACACTGGCAGGCCGACTATCGGAGTCGCCAGACCCCATACCAGGGGGAATGGTCCCTATACCCGGAGGTGTTTTCAGATACTGTGTGCGCGATGGCGCGCCTCCTCTAAACAACTAGGTAGGAAGGCTCGTGGCAAGAACACGCGATCCTCTGGCAGCCGCCTCGGACGCGCTGGTGGTGCCTTGGAATCAGTATCGCCTGATTAATGCCTTCCCCCTGATCCAGTTGTTGCCACGGTTCCTTCGCAGGTTGGTCTCGGAACCGAGGTTGGTGGTCCTGGGGGCCCGGAGTGGCCGCGCTGGTCTTGATACGCGGATGTCATGCAAATGGTCGTCGAGCCTCCCTGGCGGCTCCCCTTACGAGATAATCTGTTGTCTGCACACCTTTACAGAGTTTCCTAACTTGATGTTGCGGCATCGGCAGATGCCTCCTTTGGCCGCAAAGTTCTGTGTGTGGCAGTACTTTGGGGGAGACATGGCGTTTTTAGCCTGTTCCCTCCTGTGGGGTTTTCTTTTTTCCCCCCTTGGTTATTTTACCTTCCTGGGTTTGTTCGCTCCTGTTGAGCTTTCCTGTTACCCAGTGGGTTACATTTCTGGTTCAGATAAGGTTCCTTTATCTGACCTTGGGTGCTTTGTTACCTTCAGACGGTTGTGTTTCCCACCCCTCATGTCTACACTGCTTTGGGACATCCCATTGGTGAAGACTACATGAGGGGCGGCGACTGTCAGAGGACGTAAGAGAAAACAGAATTTTTGTAAAATCTTACTGTAAAATTCCTTTTTTCTGAGTCCTCTGACAATCGCTGCCCCCGCCCCTCTTTTGGGGTTCACAGACTATCTATTGCTTGCTACCAAACTGAATTGGGAATGAGGCTAGCCGGGGGGTATTGGACCAGAGGCACAGCCCCCTGTAGGTGTGTCTATGCAAAGTTTTGTGTTTTTTACAAAATCTTCTGCCTAGCTTACTCCTGTGGATAAGAGGTCAATACCCATTGGTGAAGACTATATGAGGGGCGGCGACTGTCAGAGGACAGTGGTCTGATACTCCTTCCATTTCAATATTATCGCTTGCACAGTGCTCCTTGGGATGTTTAAAGCTTGGGAAATCTTTTTGTATCCAAATCTGGCTTTAAACTTCTCCACAACAGTATCTCGGACCTGCCTGGTTTGTTCCTTGTTCTTCATGATGCTCTCTGCGCTTTAAACGGACCTCTGAGACTATCACAGTGCAGGTGTATTTATACGGAGACTTGATTACACACAGGTGGATTCTATTTATCATCATTAGTCATTTAGGTCAACATTGGATCATTCAGAGATCCTCACTGAACTTCTGGAGAGAGTTTGCTGCCCTGAAAGTAAAGGGGCTGAATAATTTTGCACGCCCAATTTTTCAGTTTTTTATTTGTTACCAAGTTTGAAATATCCAATAAATTTCTCAATGGGGAAAAATATCAGTTAGGAATGAAAGACTGCCACATCGTTTGATGGAAATGAAAATAATCAACCTACAGAGGGCCCCCCCGAAAATCAAAGTAAAAAAATGATGCAGAAGGCTAATCCATTTGGCTGAAATTTAATTGCAGCAACTCAAAATGGTACTCAGTAGTTTGTATTGCCCTCACGTGCTTGTATACATGCCTGGCAATGTTGGAGCATGCTCCTAATGAGGCAACGGATGGTGTCCTTGTCCTCCCAGATCTGGACCAGGGCATCACTGAGCTCCTGAACAGACAGACACAACACCTGAACAGAGGTGCAACCTGTAGGCGTTGGATCCACTAAACATAATGTCCCAGTGGTGTTCTATTGGATTCAGGTCGGGCGAGCATGGGGGCCTTTCAATGGTATCAATTTTTTCATCCTCCAGGTTATGGCTGCATACTCTCACCACATAAGGCCAAGCATTGTCGTGCACCAGGAGAAACCCAGGACCCACTGCATGAGCGTAGGGTCTGACAATGGGTCAAAGGATTTCATCCCGAGACCTAATAGCAGTCAGGGTGCCATTGTCTTACCTGTAGACGTCTGTGCGTCCCTCCATGGGTATGCCTCTCCAGACCATCACTGACCCAACACCAAACTGGTTATGCTGAATGATGTTGCACGCAGCCCAACGTTCTCCATGGTTTCTTCAGACCCTTTTGTGTCTGTCACATGTGCTCAGGTAGAACTTGCCCTTATCTGTAAAAAGCACAGGGTGCCAGTGGCAGACCTGCCAATTCTGGTGTTCAATAACAAATGATAATCAAGCTCCATGGTGTCGGGAAGTGAGCACAGGGACCACTAGAGGAGGTCGGGCCCTCAGGCCACCCTCATAAAGTCTGTTTCTGATTATTTGGTCAGAGACATTTACAGCAGTGGCCTGCTGGAGGTCATTTTGTAGGGTCTGGCCGCGCTTATCCTATTCCTCCTTGCACAAAGGAGCAGATACCGGTCCCGCTGATGGGTTAAGGACCATCTACGGCCCTGTCCAGCTCTCCTAATGTAACTGTCTGTCCCTTGGAATCGCCTCCATGCTCTTGAGGCTGTGATGGAAGACATTGCAAACCTTCTGGGAATGGCATGTATTGATGTGTCGTCCTGGAGGAGTTGGACTGCCTGTGCAACCTCTATAGGGTCCAGGTATCGCCTAATGCAAAACTAGTGAAAAACAGTCAAAAAAGATGGTATGGGAAAAAAATGTCAGTGACCTCCACCTGTAAAGCTATTCCCGTTTTGGAGGTCGTTTCAACGTTGCCCATCTATTGCACCTGTTGTTTCTTTAACACCAAAGCAGCTGAAACTGATTAACCCCCCCTCCCTCTCTGCTTCCTAATTGACCAAAAGTGTTCCTTTAATTTTTTTTGAGCAGTATATATATAATTATACATTTTTGGGTACTGCATTGCATTAAATGCAAATAACAGCTACTTTACCAGTTAAAGTAGTGCAAAAAATGGCCTGGCTATAAAGAGAGTAAAATCTTCCAGTAGTCAAGTTTATTTTCTTTTTCTATGTTATTACATAACCTCTGTTCTCAGCTGCAGAAGGGGCTTCGAGGCATGTTGGCAAAAATCCGATCAATATGAGAAAAGGCAGGTTGTGCTCCCAACACTGCCAGAAAACTGACCACCCATGTTCAGTTTAAAATTGGAAAGCAAGACCACCAGGTTGTATTTCATACAAAGGAAGTGACAAGAACAGGACATTTTTATTACAAGTACCATGATACATCAAAACATACATACCTTCCAACTTTCTGAGATGGCAATGAGTGACACCTATCAGAAAAAGTATGTAGGCGTAGGACACACCCCCTGCCACTTCCCCTTAAAGGAAAATACAAATAAAAGATTAGTTAAACCCAAAAGGGCTTTTTTTTTTTTTTTACCACTAGTCTTTTATACTGGCTATTAAAATTTACAAATGCAGCAATTTAGAAACTGGGTGAAAAGTTTCACCCAGAAACTGGGTGAAAAGCACTGGGACACTTTTTGAAAGATAAATAATGCATTTTATATACAACTATATAGATCAAACCAAAATGAGGAGGAAAGAGGGACAAAAGGACTTTGCTCCAAATCAGGGACAGTTCCTTGAAATCGGGGACAGTTGGGAGCTATGGTCATATCAGAAACATGAAATGGGGTAACATACATTTTAATCTTAATGAATAGGCATTTACATGCAAATGCCTCCAAAATCATTATTTTAAATTGCATGTGGAAGATGAACTGTTTGCATTCAAATTAAACCTATAGTGAATCAAAAATAAATGTGATTTACTGTATACATTCACAATTGAAAATACTGTATGTCCTAGGTGTTTAGAAAATAATGCAAATATATTTTTGCACAAATAAGTTTATTGTTTGAATCCATGTAATTAACCAAAAAATGTTCTATACATGTATACTAGTCAGTGTCTTTAGCATAAACAGTGCAAGTTTCCTACTGATTTTAATTTGTAAAACCAAGAACTGTACACAATATTTTCTTCCAATAGCCATTATATGACCATATGCTTCTGATTAGGCAGCTGCATTTTTCCTTCAAGCACCTGTTCTCTAAACCTTAGGGAGAATGTCCGCTATGAGCAAAGCTTTATCCATCAACAGTGAAGACAGAAGCAGTCTGACAAACTGTAGGTTATCTGCTTTAGACTTGTATTACCAGTTAATTTACTATATGCATGGTTACGTGGAAATCTGTGTTAATTTTGTAGGTGAAAATATTTTCGTCTACTAAAACTGTGTTAATAAATTATGACTAAAACTAAAATGGCATTTTAGTCAAAAGACTATGATTAAAATTAAATCTAAATTTGATGTCAAAATTAACACTACGCCATACTACTAGCGCTACCACATAAGAAAAAGGCTTTTTTTTTTTCTTTATATTTAATGTTGGTAATATACAGGTGCATCAGGTGCACCATAATGTGGATGCATAACCGAGTAGCTCCACCAGACCACCAGGGATACTCAGCATTAGAGGTGATCTGCCGCTTTAATTCTCGCCACACACGCAGCCTGATCTCTGCACTCCGGAGGATGGCCCGCAAGAAAAAAAGAAACCAGGCAACAAAAAAAACTTCAGTATTTCTTCTGAGCGGCTGTATGTCCAAGATGGTGCCGATGACTGCTCGCTGGCCTCCTCCAGCGGATCTTCACAGTTCACTCTGAGCCCTTCACAACTCAGCACTGCCAAGGCACCACAGCCAAGATCACCTGCAGCTTCTACCCAATTATCTCAGAGCCCTGCCAAGAGCAAACCCAGGATGTCTGCTGGATCACTTGGAGGTGAGCAACAGCAATCTCTCATCAAACACCACAAGGGATCTGTGTGATAATATCAATTCCTTCCCTACCAACAACCAACCCATATATTATACCCTAAAAGACATGTTAGTGTCTCTGCGTGCCTCTTTACTTTCAGATATGATGGAATGTGTTCAGAACTTTAAAGCAGAGGTTCAAGAACTTGGAGGGAGAGTTGATCATATTGAGCTGAAAACGAGCGAGTTTGCAACCATAACACCCTTATTGATGCACACAATGATCAGGAAGATGAGCTGGAAAAACTCACAGCTAAGGTCGCAGGCATAGAGGACCGCTCAAGGCCGAATAATATAAAAATCTGAGGCCTCCCTGAGTCTGTACAAAACATACAATTAAAGCGAAGAGAGCGATTAGGTTGGTATTTTGAGACTATGCTAGTGATGTAGCTAGGGACTAAATTGTGGATGTTTGGGAATCTTCTCTATCTGACTGTTAAACAAGGTTATCTGTTGGGTCTTGGGAATAGCACAACCTGTGACCTTACCTATTATTTGGAAGAATTTATTCCAGAAACTTTGATTTCTGGGACAGGACCACCATGTGTGGATAAAGCTACCTATCTGATTGCAGCCTTGAAAAACAGAGAGGAGAAGAGTTTGGATACATTTTAGCCAGGTGTGTAGGCACTAGATACCAAGGAGACATAAGTTTTATGTTTGCCTCAATTAGTGAGACATTGACTACTTCCTGAAAGTGCTGGTGTCAGGTGACTAGATCCCATTCTTCCTCCAGATCCTGTTCCCAGCTCTGTGCGTAGGCCGGCTTCTCCGTGTTCTCTGCCAACAACGACTAAATAATGAAGATGCCTCCCCTTTGACACAGAAGCTCCGAGCACCCATATAGAGTGAAAGAAATGGGAGATCTGCGAGAACCAACATTTTTCTACAGGGGGCATTTTAAAGTCACTGATGCAGTGGCTTGCAGATAGCTGCCCCATGGAGTTAGAAAAATGTTCTATGCCAAACAGTCCTTTATCCAGCCACCAGTGAAAGACCTTAATGTTCAAACCTGGGGTAAATTGTGGGTTGTGAAATATATGCGCCAGTGGTCTAAGTTCAGAGACCAGGAAGGGTGTTTGTGGAGTTGATTAATAAGAGCAAAAGAGTGTGACAAAGTCGGTGCGAGAATCTGGGGTCTGTTTTTTTTTTTGGGGGGGGGGGCACCAAGAAAGTCTAATATACATTGGGGGATAGCCTGACATTCCACGGAGATCCAGTCAAGTTTGGATCCTCGAGAATAGATCATGGAAAATTGTGCTAGTTGGGCTGCTTGGTAGTACCACCAAAGGTTTGGAAATGCGAGCCCTCCTTGGGTGCGTAACCAAAATAAAGTACTGTTTTAGGGCAGCGATGGCCTTTTTTTCTCCCACACAAAATTTATAATTGTAGATTGGAAACTGTTCATGTGTGCCTTTTTTATTTATATATAGAAATATAGGATTCGGGGGAGGAGGGTCATTTTTATTGAGTTGATCCTACCCATCCAGGATAAGTCATGCTTAGCCCACAAAATGAAGTCAGCGTCCAGCTTCCTATAAAGGGGGGGTAGTTTGCCTTGTAGAGTTGGGCAATGTTGGAGGTCAAGTGAATGCCTAAAAAAGGGATGGACTTAGTGCCAAGAGAATGTAAAATGCCTCTGTAACCACTCAGTTAGAGAAGGATCAACTGAGATATTCAGGGCACTAGATTTGGACATGTTAACCTGCAGACCGGAGGTGGAGCCTAAGTCCTTTAGCAAGCTAAATATATTGGGGATAGAGATCAAGGGCGAGGTGACAAATAGGAGCAGGTCATCAGCAAATAGAGCACATTTGTGTTCGGTAGGTTCACAGGATACTACCCCAATATCAGAATGGTTTCTGATAGCTATCGTTAATGATTCGATAGCTATTGCAAAAATTAGGGGTGATGAAGGGCAGCTCTGGTGCATTCCTTTCGTTATATAAAAGGGTTCAGAATAATAGCCTTGTAGGTGCACCTGTGCACTTGGAGTGGAATACAACCTTCTCTCCAAGACTTCAAAGAGATACGACCAGGCCACTGTATCAAAGATCTTCTGTAAATCCACAGACAGTAGAAGTCTCTCTTGTGAGACTCCCCCATCCCAGCGGGATTGTAGCATAGCGATGATAACAATTACCAGCGGTTTAGACATTAATGGCTGTGTGCGGTTATTTTGAGGGGACAGCAAATTTACACTGTTGTACAAGCTGTAAACTCACTACCTTACCTTCTAGTAAAGTGTCATTTCTTCAGTGTTGTAACATGAAAAGATATAATAAAATATTTTAAAAAATGTGAGGGGTGTACACACTTTTGTGAAATACTGTCAATACTATTACATTGCCCATAACACTGTTGGAGGTAGTACTGAAGTGCCTGCACTTTCTGGGGGAGAAAGGGGTGGAGCTAGGGCCGTTTAAGTGCACAGCATACCCAGCACATAGAAGGCAAATTGGCTCTTCACTCTGCAAGAGAATTTTCATTTAGTTTAATAAATGTGGCGAAATTTCACTTGGTAAAAAAATACCTAGACACAAGAAACAAAAAAAAATAAAATAAACTATGTGTAATTGCATGGACATCCTACAAGACATCCAATCGTTCTCATTCCATATGCGTGACACCAAGCTAAAGATATATATTTTTTTTTTATTAGGGGTCCACCTTACTGTAATCTGACCTCAGGATTTGTTTAAATGTCTGAGAAAAGCAATAAGCCAATCAAACAAGTTTAAACAACATTTTTAAGCGCATTCGCGAAGCATACAGTGTTACATACAGTAGATTACTTTGGCTATAAGGAATTCACATTTCATTTTTTTGCTAACAATTAAAAAATTACACTGTATTCAAGCTCAACTCTGGGCACAGCTTATTGACTCTTAATCGCCTCTCTCATCTAGGAGGCCCCCAGCATATGTATGTTAGGGTCCTTCCACAAGGCTTTCATCTGTTCAAGTGCATACAAAAAAAAAACGGATAAAAACTGAATAAGTACACGCTTTCCCTTCAATTCAGGTCAATTGACATCAGTTGTCTGCCATTGGTTCTCTTCACTTTTTTACATCCTTGTTTCCAGCTTCTGGAGGAATGAAAGCGGAAATGTTGCTGTACTCTGACAGCTTGCGCTCATGGCTGCCAGAATATAAAAGGGCCTGCAGGGAAGTTTGTTCCACTCCTGCTCTTTGTCATTATTGAGAAATCTGATCTTTCTTTAATTTAGTCTGTGAAAGAGAAGAATATATGGACAGCTTAGTAAAGGTGTCAATATATATTTGACTTATACATTTCTATTGAATACACAACAAAAAATTGTCAAAAAATTAATAGTTTTGTTGAACTGTTTTTTTCTGTACTACCAAAAAAATAGTAATAAGAAGGGGTATGGAAGCAAGAACTAGGACTGAGATGTGTTTGTACTATGTGCAAATGACCAAAGTGTTGAAAGCTGGTGCCAGTGTTGATGCATGTAGTGACTGTGAGGAAGTTATTGTTGCCCATGATAATTGTCTGGGAAAGGCGGAGTGGGAGAGGCAATCGGTGCTCCATAGACAATTTGGCAAATTAAACAATTTGTGGAGGATCCCTTGAAACACTGGAAGGTTGCTGTCTTCACTCTGATATGTATTTCTCCTGATGAAGCGCCTTTGGCTGCAAAACGCATATAGCTCATTGGTGATGGTGACCCTCTTCTCCCACTGTGTGGAGAAATAATTTGTTTACCATATTAAATATGATCCGTTTTGGGACAGAGCAGTTTGTTATCTTGACTTGTAACTTGACAATTGTAATAAGATTGCAGAGGACTGGATATTTGTTTTGGGTACACCTGGATTAATAATTATACTTTCCTATTTTTAATAAGATAAGTGTTTTATGTAGATTTTTTTTTATATGTGAAAAAATAAATTAAGCAGGTTGATATGTAGTTGTCATTTGTTTGGTACCTGGTGTATTTAAAGCCCAAGTGCTTTAGTTGTTGTATTTAGAAGATTGCAGGTTTTACCAGTGGCATAGCGTGGGGGGTGCAGCTGGTCATCTCGCACCGGGTGCAACATTTAGGGGGGCACAATATTATTCTCTTGCCATCCCGAGGGTCTGTGCTGCCGCTTCTTGCTTCCCCTGGACCCCTACACCTCTGGTGAGGCATTAGGGCATTCCTCTCAGAGGCACCCTATTCCAGCTCCCCCTGCCCCAGGGCTCCTTTGGTCCAGTCTGTCCCTCTGGTGCAGCCTGTGAAACAGCGGAGGGGGAGGGGCAGTGCTCTGAGCAGTTATGGTCATGGGAGAGGTGCAGTGGCTGCTAGCTGACCTCCCGGCGGCAGGGATACCAAGGAGTGGCTGAATGGCAGGGGCTCCTACAATAATGCCCGCCCGCTGCTGGGAAGAGCTCTGATCGAATGGACGATGATGGATCTACCATCTGCATCGTACTGTGTGTGGAGGATGGGGGGGTGAGAAGTGCAGGAAGTAGGTGTGTAAAGTAGGTCAGTTTAATGGTCAGGAAGGTCAGTCAGCGTAGTGGTCAGGTAGGTCAGTGTAGGTAGGTCAGCATAGGGGTCAGGAATGTCAGTGTAGGAATCAAGTAGGTCAGAACTACTGTACTAGTGGAAGGGAGTGCTAAAAGTCCCCGGGTTAGGGGGCGCAAATGACTTACCTTGTCCCGGGTGCGACAACCCACGCTACACCCCTGGGTTTAACATTAACAGAGAAACTTTTAGAATACAGTCACTAGCACTAGTATTGGTACTGTTAGCAACAAATGTGCAACAGTTTTGGTTACAGTTATAGTAATGCAGTAACAGGAGTAGTAGCACTACGCTGAGTAACACTTGACGTAACCGGTATGATTGCTATTCCAAAGAGGGAAAAAGCGCAGTTCCCAGCTCGGTGCTGCTTCAGTCCCTAATGTACAGGAGTGTGGAGGCAATATAAATAGGTTGGTTAGTACTGGGAGGAATTGGGGGAAGGGGGAATATGGATAAAACGTAATAAGGCTATCAGCAAGGTAGGTTTATAACATATAATAAAATAAATAATGTGTGAACACTTCCACAACATCATAGTAATGCAATACAAAGAGCTGATGCCCCGGCTTCCCTAAATATAGGGGAAAAGGTAAAAAAGGGGGGACAGTTGGGACTTTAAATGAAGTGCATACAGATGGTTGGGATATGTAACATGGCTATAATGATTATAAAAGTGGGTCCACAACATAGTGACAAAGGAACACAATTTAATGATACAGGTCATCAATAATACAAAAATCCACATAGGGCATAGGTACATACATATGGAAATGGATAAATATTGCAGTTAAAATAACAAAGAATAGATACATATTGCACAGATAATGACAAGCTGGTATGGCAACTCCAAATTCATAATTCAAACAGACAGCAATGCTGATTCCAGAAAGTAGTATAATATTGAATTGGTTCACATCATAGAATATTGAAATTCCAGGTGATTAGGTATTTGGGTATATGGTAAACATCATAACCTCAACGCGTTTCGTGGACACACATTGCCACTTCATCAGGAGTAGATGTTTATAAAATTCTAAGAAAAATATAAGTAGGAAAAAAGGATCATGTTGATGAATGCCAATTAGAATGAGGAGGAGGAGGAAGAAACAGGGGGGAAGAAACAAACCCCCATTTCACCCCAACACTTAGGTGATGGTACTGAATTGGTACTGAAACTGTGTGGGCTTAGTATGTCCCCCATGGGAGCTGAGGACGCACCAGCAGGCGGGCAAAAAGGACACATGTAGAGCATGGTGAAAACGTGCCAGGATATAAGATATGACTAGCCCAGAGTATGTAAGCGTATACAATATCTGTAGAGGAAAAATATATATTGTCTATACATATGGGTAAAATTGTAAAAATAAATATAGATAATTGTATACAATTAAGGGTGTCATAATACTCCTAAGTACTGGGAGGTTGTGGCCCTCTGATTCCTCTTGTATTAATTGTATCGGAACTGTACTGTCTGCCCTCATGTTGTAAAGCAATGCACAAACTGTTGGCACTGTATAAATCCTGTATAAATATAATAATAATGCAGAAATGTATCATCACCATGAAAAGGCATTTCACAGGCAAGGCCTAAATTAATGGGACAACATCTTCTGAAGGGGTCACTGACTGATAGGGTAGCGACACTTAGGGAAGCGGAAAAGGTCCTTTGGGGAAATTCCAGACACTGATAGTAAAAGAGGCATACAGCAATGCCCCTATACTCACCCAACTCACACTAGAACCCTTTTATAATGCTAAGTCACTGTCCCTGACAAGCGAGACGCTTCCCAAACTCCACAAAGCATTACTATTAATAAGCACTGCTCCAATAAAGATGACGGCAGAAGGTCACTCAGGGCTGCAATGTCCAATCGGAAAACTGTTGACCAGTTGACACCTATGGAGGCTTCAGAGGAGTATTATCCCACTAAAACTCTTGCTGGGTGAAGTAGGAAATACACTTGCCAACATGCTTTCTATCCTAAAATCCTGTTGCTGTGCTATTTAAATAAGAGCAAAATTTGCCTCTTGTTGGAACTTCTATAGATACATCCCACTGATCCATTTTACCATGACGGCTCTGTGTGACAACATATATCACCTAAAGGTCCTAAAGGGTATACTTAAGCTGATGACTTGCACTGAAAAATTTCAATCAAATTCAGTGAGTGTGACAGCTTGGAAGATCTGCTGCCATCGCCTACCCTTCTAGACCTTATCATTGTACAGCCTCATGTACATGGCTTATGAGTATTTCATGGCTCACTTCACATACCATGCTGCGGGTAATGTATACAGAAAATGGCTTGCTAAATACTGCCTGGAAATACCCCTCCCTGTGGGAAAGGTGGAAGGTGGAAATTTTTGAGGTAAAAAACATGTTTTTAACAAAAAGTACCTGAACATAATGAACACAAACGAAAGTACACTTTTTATATTTTACAAAAACAGAATGGGCATGCAGACCTGCTCTGTTTATTTTGGTTTTATAGGTAAAAAAAGTATACCGAGATGAGCGGATGTAAACATCTGCCTGCCCATACGCTTGCATTGGCCACCCAAAAATGGACAGATCTGAATAGAATGTCACTATGAAAGGACCCCTATGCTTTGTACTTTATATTCCTAAATTTTCATGCCAGTCACATGACTTACTGGGTCTGCTTCCTTTTGGGTCTTCTACCAGTGGTGGGCAGTCCTTGATGATGATAATGAAGGTTCTCTTGAACTTCCTTTAGGGAAAGGGAGCCTTGACTGCTGGAAGCATGGCGTCACTGTGGGTGTGAACCTAAAAGAGAAGTTAAGTAGCTCCTTCGGGATTGACTACAAAGACCTGAGGTGACTGGGTGGAGCCTGAACTCTAGGAAAAGGCTACGCTGGGGCACATCCAACTGCTCTGAGGAGCTTCAGCTGTTACAAGAGTTGCTAGGTGAGTATCCCTCCTCTGTTCACAGGCCCCTCACTACCAAATTGCGCAGGAGTTATCCTTCCTCAGCGTTCCTGTACCATCATGGACACAGAACTTTTATCCGGGCTGACTGGCTGCTTTCTCTTCTCTCCTCTGCTAGCCCCTCACTCTGCCTTTCTTCCCCTGAGCTCTTCCCACCTCAGCCATGTCTCCAATACAGCATCAGCCTCTGTTAATGGACACCGCCTGCCCCATTCTAGGATTCTCAGAGGATCACATGTGAACGGACCTCATATGCTCCTTCCCAGGATTCTGCTTCACTCAGCTCCCTGTGCCCTGCAGGGCAGGAACTGATTTACAGTATCAGCTCTCATCTCCTCCAGCATATCACTCATCTCCTCTCACTGCCTGTGTGAGGGATCAGGTTTACATACAGCAGGAGGCACTGATCATTAACTCTTTGCATCCCTGCTTAAGCCTGCATACCAGACAGCATTTCAGAGTTACAGCCTCCCCAAGTGACATGACTCAGATTATCTGACAGGGCTTCTGTGTCACTTGAGGCAGGAGGCTCCTTCCTATTAACTCTGCATGTCCCAGTGCAACCTCTGATACACAGGGTCAATTTCTGGTCTCCAGACTCTCCCTCGAGATCTTTCTGAAGGCAATCTTCCTACTCAAACTCTGCTGGGTAAGTATGGTTATATGGTGGTCTGGGATAAGTCCCCTGTAGCTGTTTCAGAGCCACTGATGCATTTTTGAAGCAGTCCAATCAGTTTTTATTTTACTATAGTTGAGTGTCACACCAGCTGTGGCACCCACCCCATCCTCCAGGGTCTGGTTCTCACCTAGGCGAACCACTATAATTAATTTCCCTGTCGATTTGCACAAGTGATTAAATAATTACATTTTAAATATGGCACCGTCAGTTCACTGATGTGCTGACACGGGTGCTTTTTGATACACAGACAGTTGACAAATAAACACATATTGAGGGTGAAAAATCTAAGCAGCTTCCCTGAATTTTGGGAACTGGCTGCAAGGTTTTCTGTGCCTATGCATTGCTCTGTACAAAAAAAAAAAAAATAATTCCAGAACTAGCATTTTCCCTATTCAATTATGTGGATCTCAGTTGGGAGGTCTACAAAACATAGGGAAGGCAATGCTGTTTAATTTTGATACCCAGTTTTGCCTAAATGGCTGCCGGGAAAGAACTGTGTTTTGACTGCCGAAATGTTAGTCTATGGTATATGTATATTGGCCTGCGTTGCTAGCTTCCAACATTATTAACTATTGCACTGGGCTGGTGCAAGGAGGCTGGTCTTGGGCTGGAGCACCCCAATAGATACGCCCCGTTGCGTGATGTTGGGGAAACCAGTCAGGGACCAGCATTGCTGGAGCAGAGCCACGCCCCTAGCTGCCAGGGGAAGAACTCCTCCAGTGAGGCCGGGAGAAAGGGAAAGGAAAGACAGGTGCTGGTGGTAGGGGACTCAATCATTAGAAGGACAGAGAGGGCAATCTGTCACAAAGACCGTGAAGTGCCGAACAGTCTGTTGTTTACCGGGCGCTCGGGTTCGACACATCGTGGATCGGGTGGACACATTACTGGGTGGGGCTGGGGAAGACCCAGCTGTCATGGTACACGTGGGTACCAATGACATAGGCAGAGGAAGATGGAGAGTCCTAAACTATTTCAGGGACTTAGGAGCTAAGTTGAGTACTAGGACCTCCAAGGTAGTATTTTCAGAAATACTACCTGTACCTCGAGCCACACCAGAGAGGCAGTGGGAGATTAGGGAAATTAACAAGTGGCTGAGGAGCTGGTGTAGTAAGGAGGGTTTCGGGTTCCTGGAGAACTGGGCCGACATCTCAGTCGGCCACCGGCTCTTTGGTAGGGACGGATTGCACCTAAATGGGGAGGGTGCAGCCGTACTGGGTGAGAGGATGGCCACAAAGTTAGAGGGGCTTTTAAACTAGGTGATGGGGGGAGGGTACAGATGTAGAATTAGCCAGTGGAAAGCAAGATTCAGAGGGCAGAAATGGGGGCATTAGCGTTAGGGTGTTCGGAGCTCCTAAACCCAGGGTGGGTATGGGGAAAAATCAAGAGAGCAGCCTAAAAACATCATATAAGGATATATGTAACCGGTCAAAATTACGAGGCTTGTATACCAATGCCAGAAGCCTGGCTAACAAGATGGGAGAGCTGGAGCTGCTGATGTTTGAGGAGAAAGGGGGGGAGATTGGTGTGATCGGACTAAACAGGCTGTTAAAGTAGTCTAAGTGTGGGCAAAGGCAAATGAACAGGACAGAGGAATTGCTGGAACACTTGGATGGCTGCAGGCAAGGGTGAAGCAACCCTGTATAGATCCAAAGAGAGAGAGAGAAAAAAAACCAAGCGTCCGATTCAGGACAGCCTGAAGAAGGAGCGGAGCTCCGCAACGCGTCGCCGTTCTACCCCCACTGCATCTCCAGGAAGTGATGTCACAATCCTCCGACCTGCGTACCCAAGCTGCCCCATCACCACTGTGGACCTGCAAATCCCCTGCCTCACAACAGGAGAACATCGCTCGTCCCTCGAAGCACCAGCTCTGCAGCAGAATCAAGAGGACACCCTGGATGTGACCACACAGACTCCCCCACTGCTTTTGAGATGCCTGCTTTTAATGGACTCTTGTGAGTAACACTCTTTTATGTGATATTAAAGAAACGTAAATTGCTACACTTAGATCGGCGCTTGGTTTTTTTTCTCTCTCTCTCTTTTGATGTTTGAGGAGGACTTAGATTTTGTGGGGATACCAGAGACTTGGTTTGACAGCTCTCATGACTGGATGGCGACCATTCAGGGGTATTCCCTTTATCGCAGAGATAGAGAAGGTAAAAAAGGGGGAGGGGTATGTCTGTATATTAAGAACAGTGTACAGGTAAATATGAGGGATGATATTATTAATGGAGCTATGGACGAGGCAGAATCCCTATGGGTAGAACTTCAAAGGGAAGGCACTGTGGGGAAGGTAATATTGGGCGTATGCTATAGGCCCCCCAACCAGAGGGAGGAGGGGGAGGCAGACCTCCTTTTACAGATGGGATTGGCAGCAAGGATGGGAAATGTCATTTTAATGGGGGACTTTAATTATCCAGATATAGACTGGGCAGAAGGAACCGCACATTCAGCCAAGGCTCGGCAGTTCCTAAATGTTTTGCAGGACAATTTCATTGGTCAGGTGGCGAATGCACCGACAAGAAACAATGCGGTACTTGACCTACTGATTGCCAACAATACAGACCTGCTCACGGATATAGAAATACGGGACAACTTAGGGAACAGTGACCATAGGTCAATCAGTTTCAGTATTAATTATAGTAATAGGAAACACAAGGACAATATAAGAACACTGAATTTCAAAAGAGCCAATTTCCCAAAACTGCACTCTCTGCTAGAAAATATCAAATGGGATAGAACCCTGGGAACAAAGAACACGGAGGAAAAATGGGAGTGCTTCAAGAGCATACTTAACAAAGGGATTGACCAGTGCATTCCAAAGGGAAATACATTTAAAAGAGCAAAACTAAACCCTGGGTGGCTAAACTCCAACACAAAAATGCATATTAATGCAAAATACAAGACTGAGGGGTCATTGGCAGCATTCAAGCATTACAAAGAGTGTAATAAGAAATGTAAAGACGAAATCAGGGCGGCTAAAATAGAACACCGGAGACATATAGCGGAAGAGAGTAAAAAGAACCCCAAAAAATTATTTAAGTATATAAACAGTAAGAAAGCGAGGCCAGAACACATTGGCCCCATAACGGATGATAAGGGAGTTTTGGCCACAGAGGACAGGGAAAAGGCGGTAGTGTTAAATAATTTCTTCTCTTCAGTCTTCACTCCAGAATGACAGGCAGATGGCTCATCCAGGAGCGGGGCCCACTGGGAATTGTAGTTCGAATCCCTGCATGGCTCATAGAGCGGCGCTGTGTGCAGACTACATTTCCCAGCACGCAGTACGGCCCGGCCAGCCCGGGATGAATGGAAGTAGTGTGATCAGTGTGCCCTCCTCCCCCGGCCGTGCATAGCACTCAGTCCCGGTGACCGGCCGGAGCTCCGCACATGACCGCACATCGCCGGGGCCCTCCCCCCACCCGGGTGACACATCGTCATATCGAGCAGGACACCGGCGCGGCGGGAGGAAACACACTTACATACTTCAGGCAGGAACATACTTCTCTTGACTTAAGTTCCGGCTCCGCGGCTAATCAGCCTTCTGCTCAGGGGGGGTGTGACTCACACCCCCCCTGAGCAGAAGGCTGATTGGCAGCGGAGCCGGTGTAGCTGGCAAGTACAGCGGCCGTGGCCACTGCAGTGAGGGAAATGAACGTCTGACTTCTACTGTGAGGAGTCGGACTGGGTGAGAGCCGATGCCGCGGCCCACCGGGAATATGCCCGGTGTGCCCGATGGTCAGTCCGGCCCTGGCCACAGGGGTCTTGGTGGAGATAACAGTATTTATTGAGACCTTATGGGGTTCATTTAAACGATTATCCTAAATATGATAATCTCGGCCTACAATCTGGTGTCGAGCAGGTGCTGGCTGCGATGGGGCGCTCGTCCGTGTACCACTGACTTGCGTGTGGCAGTTTTGACCTTGCCAGCAATTGATGTTACTTTATGGGCTATGCCCTCAAGTTAAATTCTTGGGCCAGTCTAATGTCTGTCTGGCACTGATGGTAAGGACAGGCCTCTTAGACTATGTAAGTTTATGTTTTTTGGGTGCTCACGGTAGAACTGTGACTGGCATTGTCGGGTGCTCACAGTATAACCGTGACTGGCACTGTTGTTTGGTACATTTGGAAAGTTGTTACTTTTGTAAAGTTCAATAAAGCTGTGGCCTTGCCCTATTTCCAACTTAATCAGCTTCTGTGTCTTTTGGGGGGCAAGTTAAATGAGCCTATGGTTCTCAGCAGGCATGTGGCTCTCTGTATCACCTTGATAAAGAAGGCCACTGTCTGCTTAAAACATTGGTGTAACCTTTTTGCTGATATACAGTAGGAGTGCATTAAATCCTTCAGAATCTACTTCACAGTGTGCTGGTTTTCTTTTCATTGCTGCATGTTGTACAGTACCATCATACAGCCATTCACTTACCTTTCACAAGGGTTACCTATGGATGTCTGTGCAGTATGGTTTGATGAATTGTTAATTAGTAATACATACATGAAGAGTCTCAATGCTTCCATCTACTCCATCCAGAACTAATAAAAATGTTGGCTTTAGTTATACCTTACACACCCAAATAGCTTATGTAGCAGTTATAGCAGATAACTAAAAGCATCAAAGAGTTCACTTAGTTTGTTAAAAAAAAATATAAAGAGAGTACCATTTATTATTAATTTATTGAATATTATTAAAAAAGCTCAATGATTTGTGAATGTTCTTTTATATAAAGTTAACTTTCTGTTTTTTTTGTGGTGGTTTAAGTAATCCTCTCATTTCCTCTGCAGTATTTTGCAAATTGGCACAATAATATAATAATATAAGAATATGAAAATAATTGACAGGCAAGAATAAAAATATCAGCTGAATATCAAGTGAATATCTTACTTCCTAGCAAATATTCTGTACAATGAAATAACAAACTTTCTTCCTGCAAGTATAAAAAAAAAAAAAAAAAAGTATATTATTAATCTCAATTTCAAGACCACAAGGATGCCATCCCTGGCAAACTGTACTGGCAGCTTCTTCTACTAACGGCTGATTTTCTCTTTAATTAGGCAGGAAGCAGGAGGTGGTCCCCAGTGGGGCTTTTAGAATTGCTGAAAACATTGCTGCATGCTAAGGTTAGATTCTCAGCACTACTTTTGTGTATGCACATAAATTATATTATACAAAAACAAGCTGAAAATTAGGAAATAAGTTGGTACAGCTAGAATCATTCTAAAGGACAAAAGATGACCGTTTTCTGTTCTAGGTAAAGCGTTGACAATGGATTCTCCCTCTGCCTCGTAAAACTCTAGAGAACTTAAAGTTAAACTGAAATTTGGAAGCCGTGACCAAAAAGGCAAAGGGATGGAATATTCACCAGTATTACCCATGGTCTCCCTGCACCTGCTTCCATCTCCATAGCCCCACCTCGTGTACAGTTATTGGCTCACAAGATCAACAGATTTTTTTGTGCTTAACAAACAGATATAACAAAATGCTTTCAATTGTTTATATGGCAGACAAATAAGGAGCACATAGGTTTAAGTGTTACTAAACCCATCTGGTCTCCAACAGTACACAGAACATTGAAATTCAATACTATGTTTGCAGGACACAGTCCTGCTAGTGGTGGATTTAAGTGGCACTCACATGAGACAGATTTATTATATATTTTTTAAAACATTATCTTTTATTATATATCATTAAAAACACAATGGATGCCTAGAAACGGCTACATTAAAATACATAGCAGTATGATACAATATCCTTATAGATATCGGTGTGAACACCTATATATGTTCAATCCATTGATTGAGCTATGTACTCCTTGTTACTGGTCGACGCGTTTCACAATGTGCTTCCTCAGGACCATCAGCAGGTGTATCACAATCTAATAATCTTAAATAGATATATCATCAATTTCTCATCAATCATATAATGATAATACATAGCTTTCTTCAAAAATGTTTCTCTAAATTTTATCATAGTCATCACTTACTTGCATAAACGTCAGAGGCACACATATGTCGCATATGTCTGGGGCGGACAGGGGACTAACAACCCATTAGCATCTATTGGTTGTATAGTTGAATGTACACTCGCATTCTCTTAAACAAATATGATTTACAATGTAGTTTCTATCTCATATTTGCATATATCAATATGTTTTTATAATAAAAAAAAAGATGTTTTACCTGATATTTATACGGTAAGATTGTCTATAAAAGGTGATTGAATATATTTGCAGATGGTCTGTTTACCTATATAAAAGGAACTTGGTTATTCCTGGGGTCCATATAGAATATGTATTCCTATTACCCTATGTGTTTGTATAGCCATTATACAGTGGGTACGGAAAGTATTCAGACCCCCTTACATTTTTCACTCTTTGTTATATTGCAGCCATTTGCTAAAATCATTTAAGTTCATTCTTTTTCCTCATGAATGTACACATAGCACCCCATACTGACAGAAAAACACAGAATTGTTGACATTGTTGCAGATTTATTAAAAAAGAAAAACTGAAATATCACATGGTCCTAAGTATTCAGACCCTTTGCTGTGACACTCATATATTTAACTCAGGTGCTTTCCATTTCTTCTGATCATCCTTGAGATGGTTCTACACCTTCATTTGAGTCCAGCTGTGTTTGATTATACTGATTGGACTTGATTAGGAAAGCCACACACCTGTCTATATAAGACCTTCCAGATCACAATGCATGTCAGAGCAAATGAGAATCATGAGGTCAAAGGAACTGCCTGAAGAGCTCAGAGACAGAATTGTGGCAAGGCACAGATCTGGCCAAGGTTACAAAAAGATTTCTGCTGCACTTAAGGTTCCTAAGAGCACAGTGGCCTCCATAATCCTCAAATGGAAGACGTTTGGGACTACCAGAACCCTTCCTAGAGCTGGCCGTCCGGCCAAACTGAGCTATTGGGGGAGAAGAGCCTTGGTGAGAGAGGTAAAGAAGAACCCAAAGATCACTGTGGCTGAGCTCCAGAGATGCAGTCAGGAGATGGGAGAAAGTTGTAGAAAGTCAACCATCACTGCAGCCCTCCACCAGTCGGGGCTTTATGGCAGAGTGGCCCGACGGAAGCCTCGCCTCAGTGTAAGACACATGAAAGCCCGCATGGAGTTTGCTAAAAAAACACCTGAAGGACTCCAAGATGGTGAGAAATAAGATTCTCTGGTCTGATGAGACCAAAATAGAACTTTTTGGCCTTAATTCTAAGCGGTATGTGTGGAGAAAACCAGGCACTGCTCATCACCTGTCCAATACAGTCCCAACAGTGAAGCATGGTGGTGGCAGCATCATGCTGTGGGGGTGTTTTTCAGCTGCAGGGACAGGACGACTGGTTGCAATCGAGGGAAAGATGAATGCGGCCAAGTACAGGGATATCCTGGACAAAAACTTTCTCCAGGGTGCTCTGGACCTCAGACTGGGCCGAAGCTTTACCTTCCAACAAGGCAATGACCCTAAGCACACAGCTAAAATAACGAAGGAGTGGCTTCACAACAACTCCGTGACTGTTCTTGAATGGCCCAGCCAGATCCCTGACTTAAACCCAATTGAGCATCTCTGGAGAGACCTAAAAATGGCTGTCCACCAACGTTTACCATCCAACCTGACAGAACTGGAGAGGATCTGCAAGGAGGAATGGCAGAGGATCCCCAAATCCAGGTGTGAAAGACTTGTTGCATCTTTCCCAAAAAGACTCCTGGCTGTATTAGATCAAAAGGGGGCTTCTACTAAATACTGAGCAAAGGGTCTGAATACTTAGGACCATGTGATATTTCAGTTTTTCTTTTTTAATAAATCTGCAACAATGTCAACAATTCTGTGTTTTTCTGTCAGTATGGGGTGCTATGTGTACATTCATGAGGAAGAAGAATGAACTTAAATGATTTTAGCAAATGGCTGCAATATAACAAAGAGTGAAAAATTTAAGGGGGTCTGAATACTTTCCGTACCCACTGTACACACCTTTAGGTTTTCCTTTGTTCAAGAGCATTATCATGTATGTCAATTTAAGCATAGAAAGGCCGGTCCCTAATGGAACTATTAAGGTTCTATGGTCAACAACCACACGCAAATGTCCCTTTTAAACAGACACATACGTATAGGTCATTTATAGCATGATTCCTTCTACAACACTATTATCCCAAACAAGGTGTAGGTAATAACTTTCTTACCCCTAGATGTCTCCTTGCATGTGTGTTCTCTTCTGCCACCATGGACAGACTGCCACCCATGATGGCTGGAGCTGATTAATGACGTCTTGGCGTCGCGTGTGCCCCATCACCGCGCATGCGCAAAATGGCATTTTGCGCGGTGAGGCTTCGTTTGTATACCGAATGCTGGGATCCGCCCAATTAAGGGCAGGATATAAAGGCATTCAAATGTATACCGATATTGAGATATCAGGAAGGATGGAATTCAAACAGTGCCAATCGTTCTGCCCTGGTGGGGATCAATATGGAGAACCTGTGCCTGCCCATCAGAAATATAGACAATCTGCAATGCCTCATACATGCTTGATGACCGTAAAAAAACAATGAAAAAAAGACATTTAAAATCACCCATATTTAAATATACATTTCGCCTATGTTTTTTTTAATATACAGTATATGTGTTTTGTTCTATGCACCCTTTAAGAGAATTCAATGACTATGTTCTTCATAAATTTTTATATTACAGAGGCCAGTGAATATATCGATAGAAAATACAGTGCAAGAGGGTTTTAAATGCTCCCCATGCCATTAATAGTGTCTCAAAATTGGCTTTTTTTTGTTTTATCCCTCAGTCAGCATGCTTAATGTGGGAAATATTATGAAAAATAGAAATACATCTTTTATCTTATCCAGTCATAATCATTACTGATTTTAGTTTAGTAATTACAGGAATGATTGAAACGGATCGCTTCCTTCAAACCAGGTGACTTAGTGGCTTGTAAAAGGTATAACCATCTGGTTTTGCATTGTAGAATCCTTTTATTAAAATCACATCCGCCCCCCCCCCCCTCGGATCTGGTATTATACGTTCCAAAGCTGCAAATTTTATAACATTAGTATTTTGTTTATGGTGTAGTCCAACATGTCTGCCAATGGTTGTATCCAAGTAATTGCTTGTAATATAGTATATAAATCTTTGATTCTACGCTAAAAATAACGCTTAGTCAGGTTGCAGCATGGGTAAAGGTCCTCTTCTTTGTCTTTTCTATGGAAATGCAATGGATTTAGTAAATATAAACTGCTAAATACCTTTTTTTCGTCAGTAGTATATATCAGTCTTGTGACTTCGATCAGTGTCTGGTTAAAGCTTGTAGGAGGAGTTTTCAGTCTCCCCTGATTGTTCTATGAGGCTGCAGGACCCCTGACCCTCTGTCTGAACAGTGCTGATTGGCCCTGTGCTAATAACATGCACTCTCCCAAGAAAAAAAACCTCTCTAGCAACACACACCAAGCTCAGCATGTTCAGCTTGCCCTTAAAGCGGCGTTCCGGCCACGAAAATATTGTTTCAATAAAAATACCGCCGGGACAGTCAGGGCTAGTACATTCCACAATGGATAGCTCTGTACTGTCCCGGGTCGCACTTACCTTTTAGAATAAATACTTACCTTGAAAATGTCTTCTTCAGCGCTGCCATCTCAGGTGTGGGCAGCTGAAGCCAGCGCATCCTCTTCTGCGTCCTCTTCCGTGTCCTCTTCTCCCAGAATGCTCCTGCACCGGCCCCGCTCATCACTTCCGGTGCGGATGCGTCATCACTCAACAGCTTCTGGGCATGCCCAGAAGCTGTTTAGCAGGGAATGAGGCGCTGCTGACTTTTAATAAACAGAGATTCCCCTGTCTCAGAATCCAACGATGCAGCTGCCCAAACCCTCGGTACTCTTCCTCGCCTTTCCCCAGCACCGGCATTACAAGTTTGGGCATCTGGCTGTGACAGCTTGCGGCTTCACAGCCAGGTGCACAGTGCGCATGTGCGAGACGTGCTGCGCCTCCTCAATGGTCAGGCAATTTTCTGGGACCTGTAAAGTGTCCTAGAAGATTACAGGGAGGTAAGGAGAGAGGAGAACTTCCATTCAAGTCGCCTAGGCGGCCTGAGCAGAAGTGATAGCAGGTATCTCTCAAAACGAGGTACCCGCTCCCCCCCCCCCCCCCCCCGAAAAAAATGACATTCCAAATGTGGCAATGGAGGAATGGAAGAATTCTTAAAGCGGAACTTCTCCTTTTGGGTGGAGCTCCGTTTTAACTTGGGAAAGAGTAACACAAACTGGGGCAATAACATTATTTTTTCATCAGGCCCAGGAATATCTCACAGCTATATTAAAGAGGAAGTAAACCCTCCTCTGACACTTTTACCTATAGGTAAGCCTATGATAAGGCTTACCTATAGGTACTGTAAATATCTCCTAAACAAGCACCGTTTAGGAGATATTTACCTTTCATGCAGCCAGTGACGTCACTGGCGCATGCGCTCTGAAGGAACGGCGGCTGGTGCCGTTCCTTCAGAGTCCCTTGCCGTGAGCATCAGCTCCCGCGCGTGCGCGGGAGTGACGTCACCACGCGGCTCTGGCCAATCAGAAGGCCGGATGCCGCGATCCTGGAAGACGGGCGACTGGGCATGTCGCCCGTCATAGAGGTAAGCGGACTGCACGGCGGAGGCTCGTTCTAAGGTAAGTATTGCATAATGAGCTAGTATGCGATGCATACTAGCTCATTATGTGTTTCTCTTTCAGGTCGAAAAAAAAAAAAGTGTGTATGAGTTTATAACCTCTTTAAACCCAAAAGCAAACAGTTATTATATTGCAGCTTATCAATCTGTAGCTGTCATGGCTACATTAAGGCTGGGTTCACACTTAATACATATGCGGCTCACAGCAGTGGTCCGGTGCGTCCCTGTTCTCTGTTTCAGGAACAAATTAGGCCTTAATTTTTGCCTGAATTCGGAGCTGAAATGGAGCCAAAGATACACAGGACCCTTGTGCAATCCACTCCACAGCCGCCATGGAGGTGTGTGAACCGGCTCCATTGAGAGCCAGGCACACTCTCCTGTCATGTGAATTGGATGTGGGGAAACCTGCATACAATTCGCACTAGTGTGTACCCAGCCTCAGTGACACAGCAGTGGGAACTGTTGATGGGGGGCGAGGTCGAGTCACGCTCTGTGTCTCTCAGGAACAAGTGCCCCCGAGCAAACAGTTTGCTATGGGGCCACTCAACAAGGAGATGGGGCCAGGAGCACTGGCAGGGGACCTGAGAAGAGGAGGATCCAGGCTGCTCTGTGCAAAACCACTGCACAGAGCAAGTAAGTATAACAGGTTTGCTATTTAATTTAAAAAAAAAAGTGAACCTTTTCAAACACTTTAGCTTTCTTTTTAGGCTTTCCCTGGTGATCCTGCCAGTAAGTCTGTTGTTTTTCAGGACAGGCTGGCCTGCCAATGAGGGTTGAGACTGTATACCACTGATAGGGGTTCTTTCAGCAATCCGCTTTTATTCATTTATGTAAAGCTTTTATCCTTAGGGCTCTTTCACACGGTCCGCCTCTGTAGGCGGATCCGCGCTGCTCAGCGGGGGATCGATACACTGATCCCCGCTGAGCAGGAAGGTGACATCTCCCTCTCCGCTCTGTGTAACTACAGAGATATACGATCTCTGTAGTTACTCTATGGGGGAATCGGCTGTCCACTCTCATCCGATTCCATCCTATCCAATCCCCTGGACGGATGGAAAATAGGTTTCCATCGGTCCAGATTTCACGGACAGGATCAGATGTGGATGGCAGCGGACATGTCTCCGCTGACATCCGCTGCCCCATAGGGATGCATGGAGCATCCGATCAGATCCGCCTAAAAAACTGACAGGCGGATCTGATCAGAGCGCTCGTGTGAAAGGAGCCTAAAAGTAAAAGCCTTCCCCTAGGTTAACAATGCTGCTGTCCAAGGGTGTCTCTGTTGCTCTTTCATCCAGAGTGTAGGCACCCTAATAAAGGAATAGCAAAACCAAAAGTAGACTAATGGGACTTTAAAAGCGTTGAACGCCCTTTCAATATAATTATCGATACAGCAATATTGATAATAAAAAAAACTTTATTCGTACAAAAAAATTGTTTGTTTAACCGCTTGCTGACCGCCGCAAGTACATATACTGCGGCGGTCAGCCCCATGCAGGCAAAGTGACGTAGGGGTACGTCACTCACCTGCGAGCCAATAGGGGGCAAGCGCACGCTGCCGGAGGCACGCTCCCTCCCCCGCTCGCTCACTGTGATCCCCGCGCGTGTGACCGGCGGGGACAGAGGGAGAAAGGCAGGCGGCTAATGTAAACAAAGCCGCCTGCCATTCTCCCTTGTGAAAGTGCAGAGATCATACGGTCCTGCTATGCAGGATCGTATATCTCTGTAGTTACACAAACATCCACATCCCATAACAGTTAGAAGCACGCCCCTAGGGACACACTTAACCCCTGCATCACCAATAAAGTTAACCCCTTCCCTGCCAGTGTCATTTTTACAGTAACAGTGCATATGTATAGCACTGATTACTGTAGTAATGTCACTGGTACCCCTAAAAGTGTCAAAAATGTCAGTCAAGGGTCCGATCTGTCCGCCACAATGTCGCAATCCCGCACAAAAAATCGCAGATCACCGCCATTACTCGTTAAAAAAAGTCTTTCCCTTAGTAAACGCAATAACTTTTGCGCAAACCAATCAAAATACGCTTATTGCGAGTTTTTTTACCAAACATATGTAGCAGAAAACAAATTGGCCTAAAATGTTTAAAAATTTTGATTTTTACATTTTTTTTGGGGAATTTCATATAAAAAAATGTGAAAAATATTGTTATTTTTGCAAAATTGTCACTCTTTTTTTGTTTATAGGGGAATTTCATATAAAAAAATGTGAAAAATATTGTTATTTTTGCAAAATTGTCGCTCTTTTTCTGTTTATAGCGCATGATCAAAAAATCGCACAGGTGATCAAATACCACCAAAAGAAAACTCTGTGGGGAAAAAAAGGACATCAATTTCATTTGGGTACAGCATCGCACGACCGCGCAATTGTCAGTTAAATTGACGCAGTGCCGAATCGCAAAATACCCCCTGGTCAGGAAGGGGGTAAAATCTTCCGGGGCTTAAGTGGTTAAAAGGTATTTATATGGGGGTTAGCAACTCCCCCTAAAAACAGTAAATGATGTTACACATTATTGTAGGAAGTGTTTTTGGCCAGATCACCAGGTGAAAGCAAAAGGGAAAACCTAAAAAAAGAAAACAAATGCAGCCACTACATCTACTGATTGTTAAGCTGCGATATGCTACGTTTGGTTTGGGGTTTCATACCACTTTAAACTAATGTTTACAAACTTGTTCCAGTTACTTTTTTTTTGAGCAAGTCGTTTAGTCCATATCAATTTAGAGATTGATTGACAGATTATGACTATTCATAGGATTACATATCATTAATTTATGGTGGCTTTAATAGTTGAATGCCAGATTTATGTCACAGTTTGATTTTCCAGCTCTAAATAAACCTTTTCCAAACTGTAAGCAATAGCATACATAATACGCTTACTCTATATCACTTTTAAAAATCTATAGTTTTCATTTTGCAAGCCTGACATTTTTTGGGATTTAAGTTGTACTCCTCCTCTGGCCGCCTTCAGGCGATCCCTGAAAACTCAACCCTTCAGGGAAACCTATCACACCTCAACTAACAACTGAACTTTTTACTCTTCTGCTAGCCTATCCCTCACAGTCTCAACCTTTTACACCACTTGCCCAAACCTTTTAGATTGTAAGCTCTTATGAGCAGGGTGCTCTTAACCCACTTTTGTGTTTTATTGTATTATAACTGTACTGTCTTCCTTTATATTGTAAAGCACTGTACACACCGTTGGCGCTATATAAATCCTGAACAATAATAATATTGATAATAATACTTATCAAGCAGTAGCTTAACCAGTTGCCGACCGCCCCACGCAGATTTTGTGCGTCACAGCGGCTCGGCTGCACATAATCACATAGTACTACGTGATTATGTGCACGCGCTCTCGGCGGCCCCCAAGACCGCGCTTTCGCTGTGATCAGACACAGCGGGAGTCAGGCAGCGGGAGGAGCTGCGGCGATTGCCGGCAGCCTTCCCGAGATCATCAGAGAAACTGACGGAAGACCCGCCTGCTTATGTAAACAAAGCAGGCGAGTCTTCTGTCACACAGGCAGAGAGAGATCAGGAGTTTCAGCTAAGCTACAACCCCGATCACTCTGTGCCTGTCACAGAGCCCATCCCCCACACGGTCAGTTAGCATTTTTATGCATACATTAAACCCTTTGATCATCCCCAGTATTAACCCCTTCTCTGCCAGTGTCATTTATGCAGTACTTGAAACAGTAACACACAATGCCTCCTGTGCTTAGGAAAATGGCCCATAATGTCCTTTATGTCTTCATTACTCTTATAAACAGGTAACCACGGTCTTGCTGCCCTCAAAGACTTAGGGGAGTCTAACACTGCAACTATATAAAAAGCACCCTCTGTGTGTTTTATATCATTTATACAGTAACAGTGCAGAATATTTAGCTCTGATTACTGTATTAATGTCACTGGTCCCCAAAAAGTATCAAAAATGTCAGTTAGGGGTCTGATCTGTCCGCCACAACGTTGCAGTCCCGCTAAAAATTGCTGATCACCGATATTACTAATAAAAACAAACAAAAGAAAAATAACTAAAAAGTCAAAAAATCTATCCCATAGTTTGTAAACGCTGTAACTTTTGCACAAACCAAAAAAAAAAGCTTTTTGAAATTTTTTTTTTTTACCAAAAACATGTAGGAGAATACTAATTGGCCTAAACTGATAAAAAAAATGATTTTTTTAAATTTTTTTTATATGGAATGTTTTATAGCAGAAAGTAAAAAAATATGGTGTTTTTTTCAAAATTGTCGCTCTTTTTTTGTTTATAGCGCAACATTTAAAAACTGCAGAGGTGATCAAATACCACCAAAAGAAAGCTCTATTTGTGGGAAAAAAGGACATCAATTGTATTTGGGTACAGCGTCACACGACAATTTTTCGGTAAAGTAACGCAGTGCCGAATCCCAAAAAATGGCCTGGTCATTAAGGGGGTAAAGAATTTCAAGGTCTTACAGATTTTTTTTAGATTTTGGCTTGCGGATGCTTTGAAAAATTCTAATACCCCAATGTCAATTATATTACCTTAAAATGGTAAAGGGACTTTTTTTTTGTTTACATGGCAGCTCATAGGAGACTTTATTGCTGCACTGTTAGGCCTCATGTACACTGCTGCTGATAAACAGACGTTTAGGAACAGTTGGGCATTTTTTTCAGCAGCCCCTGAATACTCCTCTATGTTATCTTATCTGTCCATGTATACTGAGATGTTTATAGTCGTTTAGAGGCATTTGAGTTTAGTGGCATTTTAATAATAAGAGGTGTTCAATGGCCGTACTACAGCCATAGAACCACCGAGGGGTGTGGGACTTTGAAGGCAGCGTGGTATTGGCAAAGACAGATAATCAAAAAACACATCAGTTAAAATACATAAAGTTTATTAATTGTACAACATACAAAATACATGTAGCAAAAGTCCAATGGGGGTATCAATAGTAAAATCATACATATATTGATATACTCTGAACCAAGAGATAAATTGGGGTCACCGGGGTCCTACATGTTTCGCCATTTCGGTAGGCTTCATCAGGGACCAAGCGTGTAAATGACCTCTCAAATGGTTCACTAATTAAGTATCAAGAAATTTAATGCTTTGAACAGCAACTCGGATATTGACGTGCATGCGCGGCAAGGGTGGACCACCCCCGAGTCGTTAAGGACAAGGGGTTACCGTGCTCTTGAAGGCTGGTCGATACTGGACCGGGCCAGGACAGGCAGCTGGCCAAATTACCAAAACTGGCAATAATAGAGGGGAGGTCTCAGCCTCGGAGACGTGGATACATCGGAGGTCCAAAACGCTGCAGCGTCAGGTAGTCGTGTCCTTCAGGTGAAACATGTAGGACCCCGGTGACCCCCAATTTATCTCTTGGTTCAGAGTACATCAATATATGTATGATTTTACTATTGTTAACCCCTTGGACTTTTGCTACATGTATTTTGTATGTTGTACAATTAATAAACTTTATGTATTTTAACTGATGTGTTTTTTGATTATCTGTCTTTGCCAATACCACACTGCCTTCAAAGTCCCACACCCCTCGGTGAATCTATGGCTGTAGTATGGCCATTGAACACCTCTTATTACTAGAATTTTGCATTAGGGATGTGGTGGTGATTGGTGGCAAAAGGTGAACCAGTGTCGGTCATCCAATCCCTTTCTCTTTAGTGGCATTTTTTTAAAGCAAAAAAATGCATTCAGAGGGAAGTTTATTGGCATCTGAAATGCAAAATGCTTGTAACAGCATGCAAACGCATCTAAATGCAGTAACTCGTGTTTATAAGAGTTTCGTTTATAGGTGTTTTCAATGGAGATACATTTCTGACCATTTTACAATGTAAAAACGCTTCTAAATGCTAAACGCGGCATGTAAACGCGGCAAAATTGGCGTTTTTAACGATTGTTTACTAGCTGTCAAGTTCCAGCATTCAGGAGAGGTTTTAAAATGTCCCATGAACATGTAGCCTTAGTGGCACCTGGTAACAAAACCCACTTTGTTTCTTGCTTCTCTGCAATCCACCAGCTGCTGTTTAGAGTAGTGGTACACGCACCATGTGACAAAAGTAGTGTACACTGCTGCTGATAAATGGATGTTTAGGAGCAGTTGGGCGTTTTTTTCAGCAGCCCCTGAACTCTCCTCTATGTTATCTTATCTGTTCATGTACACTGAGTTTTTTATAGTCATTTAGAGGCAGTTGCATTTAGAGGCATTATCTTGAAAGCAAAAAAATGCATTCAGGATGGAAGTTTATAGGTATTTAAAACGCCAAATACTTCTATAGGCGTTTGTAATAGGAAAACCAGTGGTGGCTAGTGCTCCATGGGCCAGGGGGGTGCGGCAGATGGACCATACACACCCCCCCCCGGACCACACCAGGCCTTGCACCATACCCCAGCCCCCCCCCCAGGACCACAGAAGGCCGCGCACCATCGGCTCACTCACCCTGCTTGGACGTGTGCAGCAACAGACGGCAGTAGCGGTGGCGGCGGCTTTGGCTTTTTCCCCCCTCAGTCTTCTGCGTCTCCTCCTTCCTCCTCCATGCCCAATGGCATGGCTTCTCCTTTCGGCCAATCGGAAAACAGGTCTCAGGACCCGCTTCCTGATTGGCCAGGAGGAGGATCCATGTGACAATAGCAAATTTTCATTCGCTATTACCACACAACTGGGTGGGCTCACGGAGCAGTGCTCTGCGCCCCGAGCCCACCCTTTGTTTTAGCCTATTAGAGCCTCTGGCTCTATCTACATGGTTAAAAAAAAAAAAAAAGCCCCATTGAACTCCATGTGTGTAGATTAGGGGGCCGGACGCATGGATAGGGGGGCAGCGCCCCTGTGCCCCAATGCACCAGCCGCCACTGAAGAAAACACTTCTGACCATTTGCAATAGGGAAAAACAGGAAGGAGAGAGAGAGATTTGGGATCAGTAAAAACTGTTATCTGCAAAAACAAAAGCGCTGATGAACGCCAGTAAATGTGTCATGTAAAAGTGCTCAAACAGACATTTTTTAACCACATGCCAACCGCCCACCGCATTTTTACTGCGGCAGGCTGGCTCGGCTGCGCGACATGCATAGTACTATGTCAGTCACGCGCATGGTGCTGGGGGGCGAGCGCGCACCACCACCAGCACGCTCCTGCCCCCACTAGGCAGCAGGTATGTCGATGCATGGGGCCGGGGGCAGTCATTGCCGCCTGGCACCAATGATCGCTTCCCGATGAGAGAGAAGGACGGGCAGCTGTTGTAAACACAGCTGACCATTCTTCTCTCTGAAATGATCACAGAGCGCCTGTGATCCTTCTTTATAGGATCACAGGTCTCTATGGTCATTTCACAAGCCCCTCCCCCCACAGTTAGTGAACACTCCCCTAGGCTCTCACTTAACCCATTAATCACCCACTAGGTTAACCCCTTCCCTGCCAATGTCATTATTACAGTAACAGTGCATATTTTTAGCACTGATTACTGTAGTAATGTCACTGGTCCCCCCAAAAGTGTCAAAAATGTCAGGGGTCCGATCTGTCTACTGCAATGTCGCAGTCCCGCTAAAAATCGCAGATCACCACCATTACTAGTAAAAATAAATAAATAAAAATGAAATAAATCTTTCCCCTAGTTTGTAGACACGATAACTTTTGCAGAAACCAATCAAAATTCGCTTATTGCGATTTTTTTTTTTACCAAAAATATGTAGCAGAATACAAATTCTTGGGTATATCAATGAGGCTATAGCGAAGTGCCCTCAGTTTCCTATGACGTCAATCTTATGACAATACGCGTCAAGCTGACATGCACGTCGCCCCGACCTGAGTCCACTTTGGAACGCATGCCCGTAAAGTTACTTCCTGAAGCGATGCGGCTCCCCGAACGGCGTGCAGGTGACCGCATGGGAGCCCAGCGTTCCCTTGGGAATGAGGGTGTTATTTTGCTGGAGAGAAGTCTTCATGTCTGCTATGCCTTTTGGGCATTTTTAATCAATTTAAATAAAACTGAAGCATCTCATTGAAAACTACACTATGAGGAGTCCATCTCTCTATTCGCTTTGTGTCCCCTGAGATCCACACACAGGAACTCCCTCCATAAGGATACCCGGATCGCTGAATAAGGATCACGGAGATATAATAAGTGCATTTTGATCTCTTGTTTTCATATGGTAACAGGGATCAAGTACATTTGGTGGGTTCGCATTTCTTCTATTTTTCGCAGTGTTTGGAGGGTGCCACCATCATTATTTCTTCGGGCTATTTATATCCAGGGCCGGCCTTAGGTTTCAGGCGCCCTGTGCGAGCTAATGCTGTGACGCCCCCCACTGCGCACGTGGTGCCCCCCCTGCACATTTTCTTGCACTTTATTTGACTTTTTTATGATCACTAATAACTTAGCCCCCCTTACATTAGAGACACCTCACAGAGCCCCCCTTACATCAAATACCCCTTTACATTAGAGATCCCCACAGAGCCCCCCCCTTACATCAAAGACCCCCTTACATTAGAGAGCCCCCCCTTACATCAGAGACTCCCCCCACAGAGCCCCCCTTACATCAGAGACCCCCCCACACAGAGCCCCCCTTACATCAGAGACCCCCCCACAGAACCCCCCTTACATCAGAGACCCCCACACTGAACCTCCAGGCCGCAGTTGCCACTTACCTCCAACTGTGCGGCCTGATCATATGCGAGCTGTGATGGCCGCACGGCGCCCCTGTTGCCCATGGCGCCCTGTGCGGCCGCACAGCTCGCACACTCCAAAGGCCGGCCCTGTTTATATCTTGCACGTTTGAGAAGCATAGTCATTTGGTTGGAATGCCAAAGAAATCAGCACTTCAGTTGGGTTTAATTTTTCCCTGGACTATTATTGAAATTTAGCACATTATTTGTACTTTGGACTTTATATTTATCTATATTGGACTGAATATGTGTTATATTTATTCATTATTTATATTTGAATGAGACTGCTATTTGCACTTCATGTCCATTTATTATAGCATTGATCACATTTTATATTTTATCTATGTTCACTCATTGTGATTATTGCACGTGAGCACTTAAATTATAACATAGTGATATTTATATTTGTGAAGTTTGCTCTGCTTAAATTGCACTCTGCAATTTTAAATTAACACAGAATACAATTCGGTCTTAAAGGATGAAAAAAATTGATGTTTTTTTTTTTTTTTGTGGGAATGTTATATAGCAGAATGTGAAAATTATAGTTTTTTTTTCCAGAATTGTCGCTCTTTTTTTTGTTTATAGCGCAAAAAATAAAATTCGCAGAGGTGATCAAATACCACCAAAAGAAAGCTCTGTTTCTGGGAAAAAAAGGACATCAATTTTATTTAGGTGCAGCGTCACACAACCACGCAATTTTCCAATAAAGTAACGCAGTGCCGTATTGCAAAAAATGGCCTGGTCATTAAGGGGGCAAATCCTCCCGGTCCTGAACTGGTTACGTTCATTCACTAGCTGTCAAGGTACAGCGTCCAGAAGAGGTTTTTAAACGCCCCTTGTACATGAGGCCTTACTATTGGCGATTGCATGTTTGTGACTTTACTAAGAGTTGTGACAAACAAATTGCCAGAAACCTTAAAGGTTGTTAAGGGTGAAAGAAAAGGGGTGTAAGGTGAAGATGAAGAATGGAAGATGAACAATGGGTTTGTGCATGATATAGTCATTTCTGTCAAATAAACAAATGGGAATCTAAGACTACATTCATAGCAGAACATCATGGAAACATGGGTGGAAATGCTAAAATGCGTGCTGCGCTTGCAGTGCCATTATTTCTTATTAGTTCCCAAAATGCAGGTAGCAGTTGTGCAGTTTGTTGCACAATTAATGTTTTCCGCTAAATGCGCTTGGCTCAGTGCCAAAAACGTATACTTGAGCTTCTTTGGAGTGTTTGTTGTGTGACAGGCAACTTATTCAAGTCGATGGACTGTCACGCAATGCAAAACGCGGCTCATCGCTCAGGTGTGAATGCAGTCTTCGCAAATCTTATCAACAGATATTCAGTGAGTGTGGTTTGTATTTTAGTTTGCAGATATGTCTGCTTATGTTTATACTCAGGCAAACTGCCTCTTAATAATTTCATGTATATCTGAACATAGGAATATCAAAATTAAAGAGGAATTTTTTTAAATGAAGCTTGACAAATATTTACAAGGCCATTAATTACAATGCCGGTGGTTTTAATTTTATTATAAATGTAATAAGCCACTATATTGTCTTTTTTTTTTTTTTTTTTTTACTGCATATTGGCATAGAATGGTTGCAACTTCATAATGGAAAACATTCCTATCCTACTTGTACAGTACAGGCCTCAGGACTTGTATTCTTAGACCATGTGTTTCATGCAGCTATCTTCAGCTACTATACTAGGGCCTCCCCCAGAGCTTATCATATAACCCTGCTCACTCCATTCGATTCTAGTTTTTGCTAGTGTCCTTAGGCAATAGACCTGTACTCCTCTGGAGAACTTTTCCTATTTGTAACATAATCTAGATATAGTTAGGCCTGTCAGAGTCTACCTGAAAATCAGCGCCCGTAATCACAAGAATGTTTCTCTCAATGTCTTGCCTGTGGGCCCTTAGGGATAGAGTTTCTTTTTAGAACCCATTCCACCAATGCTGTTGGTGTTTCTTGAGCTTTTGATCATCAGGCAACTGCTTCCCAGATTTGCAAGGTTACCATATCACCTCGTCCTCTGTTCACACGTTCTCCAAGTTCCAAAAAATGGACATCCAGGCTTCAGCTGATGCAACACGTGTAGTCAAGTTGCCAATGAATGCAACCAAAAGACAAAAATAAATATAATAAAAGAATATTTCACCTAATAATCTTTACTCTTCTTCAACCTGGATATACTGTGAGTGTGTGTATATATATATATATATATATATATATATATATATATATATATATAGCAGGCATCTAATTAGCAACAACATTTAAAGTGGTTGTAAAGGCAGGAGGTTTTCTTTTTTATTTTAATGCATTCAATCTCCTATACCCAGTGAAGTGAATAGCCAGAGATGAAACCAATCTTACTGTATAAGTTTTATTTGTATATCTGCTGTCTTTAGCTTTATATACTGTTTAGAAAATATACATTGTGTTACATTTTTTTTCTTCCTGTTTCAGCTGTGGGAGTGTAGTCTTGGTATCCACTGTGTGACAGCTGATTGAAGGAAAGTCACACCCCCCCTCTACATAGGCAAAGGAAGGAAGGAATGTACAGAGCTGTGCTGTGAATAGACCAGCTCTCTGTTCATCTATTTATATCACCCACCCTGACACAAATTTCCAGCTGCTTTTATCTCCTGTGTTGCAGAACCTGTCAGAAGTTATCATGCTGATTACAGAAGAACGGAGCAGACACAAACTTAGAGCTTTGGAGAGAGATAAGTAAACACTACAGATATATGTGCCAAGGTCAAATTTCATGAATCGGGTTTACATCCACTTTAAGATAAAAAAACATTCTGTATGCAGCAGTAGGCTGACATAGCAGTAGAGCGCCATTGGCTCGTGCTCTTGTCAAAGTCAGTGAGTCATTGAGGAGAGGGGGGGATGGGGCCTAGCCACGGCTCCATGTCTAAATTGACACACGTAGCTGCTGTTCGAGTGCCCCTATAGCAAGCTGCTTGTTCTGGGGGCACTGGTCAGGAGGGAGAGGCCAGGAGTGGCAAAGAGGGACCCAAGAAGTAGAGGATCTGGGCTGCTCTGTGCAAAACCACTGCACAGGGAAGGTAAGTATAACATGTTTTTTTTTTATTTTTAAGAAAAATAAAACAAGACTTTAGTATCACTTTAACTTTGACTAGTTCTGAAAATATTTGGTAGGTACACTGGGGGCAATTCATCAAAACAGCAGATAGAATCTGCAGCAGCTGTTCATGGCAACCAATCAACTTCTATCTTCAGCCTGTTCAGTTCAGCTTTAGTAATGAAAGAAGCAGATTGGCTGTCATGCACAGCTGCTGCAGTTTTGATGAATTCCCCCTCACTGTATATTACTAAATGCCACAAAGACAGATACTGTATATATGTTATCAAAAGTTTACAATACTCCATACCTCTGCTTATCTTCATATGCATACATATGGATCACCTTGACTTTTTATGATCTTATTATATATATACATATTAACCCAATGGCAGAGTATCCTACATCATCTCAGTGTTCACCAAGTATCCACTGCAGCCATCCTACAAATACAGTGAGTATAGAAAAGAATAACCCCCCTTTACAATAATCACATTTTATTGCTTTGCAGCCTAAAATGAAGACAGACACTGTTTTTGTATTATCCAGCTGTTTTTACTCAGTGCAACTTATATCATCCATGTGAAAAATATAACCCCAACATGTCAAAAAAAAATAAAATTCAAAAACAGAATCACTAAATTGGAAAAAGGATGACCCCTTGTGAGTGTCAGTATTTTGTTGAACCGCCTTTTGATTAATTACAGCCTTTAGTCTGTTGGGATTTGTTTCTACTAACTTTGCACATCTAAACTTTGCAATATTTGCCCACTGTTCTTTGCAGGACTGCTCAAGTTCATGTACATTTGATGGTGACTGTTTGTGGACTGAAGTCTTCAAGTCATTCCACAAAGTCTGGGCTCTGAATAGGCCATGCAAGGACATTCACCTTTTTCTCCTTTAACCACTGTGTGGTCATTTGTGATGTGTGCTTTGGGTCATTGTCATGTTGAAAGGTAAAACTTCCTCCCATTGACAACTTTCTAGCAGAGGGCAGAAGAATTTGATGGTATTTTGCCCAATCCAGATTTCCTTCTATCCTGACAAGTGCTCTAAACCCTGCTGCAGAGAAACACCCCCATAACAGGATATTGCCACCTCCATGACTGTAGGAATGGAGTTATTTGGATGGTGAGCTGTATTGGATTTCCATCAGACATATTGTTTGGTGTTGAGGCCAAATAATTAAATTTTAGTCTTATCTGACCTTTACACCTTTTTCCATGTGGCCTCAGAATCTTCAAGGCGTGTTTTGGCAAAGTTCAGTTGTGACTGCATGTGGCCTTTCTTGAGCAGTAGCTTTTTCTTGAAACCTCCCATACAAGCCAGATTTGTGGAGAATTTGTGATATTGTTGTCGCATACAATGACCACCCTTTCTAATAAATTCCTGCAACTGCTCCAGAATTGCTGTAGGCCTCTTGGTAGCTTTCTGTCCAGTTTACTCCTGGCTCTTTCATCCAGTTTGGAGAAACGTCCTTATCCAGGGAGGGTCTGCGTGGTACTAAATACCTTCACTGTGCTTCTAGGCATTGATAAAGCCTATAATTTTTTTTGTATCCATCTTTGGCTTGTGCCTGTTCACAACTTTATCTCAGAGATCTTTTGACAGTGTCTTGCCACCCATAGTTAATTGTTTGCTTTGGTTGCACTACCAGAGACTGAAATGCTCCAGGAAAGCTCTTTCATGCTGAGCAAATCAAAATTATCACAGCTAATCACAGTTGAAAGTCAAATGGCTTAGTGTGCAACTAAGAAGGTGATTAGCTGTACCAGATTGATTTTACAAGGCATGTTTAGGAGGGGGAGTAATCCTTTTTCCATCTCAGTGATTCTGTTTTTGATTTAATTTTTTTCTGACATGTTGGCATTCTATCTTTCACTTGGGTGTTATAAGTTGCATAATACAGTAAATACAGCTGGATAAAACAAAAAAATGTGTCTGTCTTCATTTCAGGCTGCAAAGCAACACATTCTTTAAAAGGGAGGTGATTCTTTTCTGTATCCACTGTATATAATTCAAAAACTCCATCTTTTCCTAAATTGCCAAGCAGAAAGAATACTTCCCAACAGAATATGGGACCTCCACCACATACATTGGAAAGCTTTTACTAAATATACTCTACATTATACTTTTTCAATTTTAGAATTAGTTTCCTGGTCCCTTCGTGGCAGCAGACATATGAAGTTACCCTGTCCCCAAATACCACAGGACCAGTGTTTATATAGTGACTATATAAAGGCCCTTGAACCAAGCATGAGCCATTCCCTTTTTCTGCCCTCAAACAGATCTTCTCTGTATACACTGATCAGCAATAACATTATAACTACTGACAGTTAAAGCGAATATCTCAATACAATGGCACCTGAAATTTGTTGGGATATATTCGGCAGCAATTGAACATGTTGTGCATGAAGCTGATGTGGTGAAAGCAGGAAAAAAATGGGCATCGCAGTTTGTTGTGTATAGGGCTATGAAGCTCATGGTGACCCATGTCCACAGTCAGAAGCTTCTACAATGGTCACATGAACATCAGAACTGGACTACAGAGCAATGGAAGAAGGTGGCCTGATCTAATGAATCACATTTTCTTTTACATCATGTGGATGGCTGGGTGCGCATGCGGTACTTACCTGGGGAAGAGATAGCACCAGGATGGGGCATAAGAAGGCACGTTGACAGTGGCAGTGTGATGCTTTGGGCAATGTTCTGCTGGGAAACTTTGGGTCCTGCCTTTCATGTGGATGTTACTTTGGTGTCCATGCCTCAATGGGTCACGGCTGTTTTAGCAAAAGGGGGCCATACTCAATATTAGGTGGATGGTCATAATGCTATGGCTGATCAGTGTATGTCTTTTGTTGGCATATGTTCCTCTATGTTTCTGTGTATGGTGTTTCTTGGAATACATTTCCTGCCTCTCATCCTATCTCCCTAGATAGTGGCTTGTTTCTGACAAGAGAAAACCGGGCACTCCGGGGCAACAGAATGGCTAGCACTGGACCACACTGGGGGAGGAGGGACAGGGGGAAGGTATTCCTGAGATGCACACTTCAGCAACACTTCAAGGAGGTGGAAGCAGCTCTCTAATAGAAACAAAAAAGGAAAAGCAAAGGTGCTTCTAAGTGCAGTAGTCACAGTTTCTTTATTGCCTCAAGGAAATTAAAACACTAACTAGAAACAGTTGGTGTGCACGGCATGAAGAAGAAGCCAATGGGCATACTCTGAAAATCATCCCGCCCCCTCTGACGTCTTTTCAGGGTCCTGCATTCCACACTGGTTCCGACAGCATGTTGCTTTATTCACTAAAAGGTGTGTGTGTATATATATATATATATATATATATATATATATATATATATATATATATATACTTTGAGAAAGCCTGCGACACATCTGGATCCTGAGGAAGTCCAAAGTGTGGGTCAAACGCATCTATCCATCGCATTACAGGATGTGCTGCAATACACCTTCTAGATACTGTATTCTCGTACAATGTTTTTACTATCCTGCCTTCAATAAAATGTATATTTTCATAATCTGTATTTTATCTAATGGATACTCTTGGGCACACTAAAATCCCCATCCAGCTCATCCACATGGTCCATCTGTAAAACTTGGTTTACTTTTGCCATTATAGTGCTAGTTCCTATTGGGAGCAGTGCTGTGATATTTATTATCCCATAATATGTGTTTGGCTTTCTCCTCAGCCAGAATTGAAACAGATTCCTTACCAGGTATCTTTTCCTGGAGGCAGAGAGGGTGGATGCTCTTTCTTGCCCTTGGAACTTTCAGGTCCGCTATGCCTTTCCCCTGATCCCTTTCATACTCAGATTCTGAAGGAAGCTAATGACAGACAACATGACCGAGATTGCAATTCTGCCACACTGGCCCAAAAGGCCATGCCCCCCACTACTTCTTCAAATGAGCACCTGCAAGTCTCTTCTCTTGGTACAAAAGCCTCAACCTCTATCACAGGGAATGTTGTTCTATGACCTAGCCTTGAGGACTTTTGAAGTAGGAGAAAGCTGGAATAGCTGAAGCCATTGATAATTTGCTTAAGGCCAGGAAGAGATCCAACAACTCAACATATAATTGTTATTGGCTCCAATTTTCACCATCTCTGCCTAACAGTCCATCAGTGGGTGTAAGAGCATACAGGGGTGTGAGGGCATACAAGGGTATACAGATTTTGAGAGCTATAATAAAGATCTGTCCTCCAAGCTGAAACCTACTTCCCCATTAGGATTTGTCATTAGTCCTCATGTACCTACCTGAGCCATGTTTTTCCAGTGCTGGAGTGTAGTATTTCAAACTAGACCCTGAAAGTTGCATTTTTGGTTGCAATCCCTAAGGATTTCAAAGATGCATGCCTTAGGGTTTGAACCTCCCTACCTAGTTTTCTTTCAGTCGCACATCTCTCTGATACTAATTCTAGACTTTATGCCCAAGATTGCTTCAAAATTTCACCCCACCTAAGAATGGGTATTACCAGTCTTTACAAACAAGTGAGATCCACAACAGCTACATGAGCTTGATGTCTCTAAAACACGTGTCAAACACAAGGCCCACGGGCCGAATCTGGCCCTCCAGGCCGATTCATGTGGCCCTTGCACCTCTCCTGCTGCATTGCCCCCACCTTGTCGCAGCAAAGATGAACAGAACTCCTTTGCCAGATCCTGTGCTTCCCCCTGCAGCCACAGAGAGGCCCGTCTCCACCACCCCCGCCCCCACCATCAGAGCAGTTAGCAGCAAATAGGAGGACAAAATTACTCCTACAGATCCTGCACCTCTCTGTGCAGCCACAGCACCCCCTCATCTCCACTTCCACTGGTCTCAGCATTCAGCAGACTCCGGCAGCTTACTCCAGCCCACCTATGGTCCACCTCCACACCATGCACTTTCTGCTTCCCAGCTCCACCTCCATGATTCTTCCCAGCAGCAGTACATGGTAAGGGAGGGTGGGGCCCTATGAGGGCCACCATAATGCTGATGCTGCCTGCGATCAGTTTGACACCCCTACTCTAGAACCTTGAGAGTCAAAATTCAAGTTCCTTCAGGTGTTCAAAGAGGCTGTTCATAATCTTGGCAGGAGTGAACAAAGACAAGGAGGCTTCATGTTGGATAATGTCTGCCTGCATTGTCCAACAGACTTACATGGCTAACAGTTTGGATCTGTTGAAGAAGATAACCGTGTATTCCACAAGGAAAATCTCATCTTTCTGGACAGTTTATGGAGGTGTTTCTACTGAGCAGCCTAATGGTCCTCTCACACTACATTTGTCTCAAACTAAATTCCTGGTGCCTACCCATGGCAGCGTACATGTCCACACAAGCCATTCTAATCGATTTACGAGTATGGCCCGCCTTGGGCTCACATATCCTTTATATATTTAGTGATCCTATTGGTAGTTATGGTTGGGGCCACTACCTTATGTAGGCTGCCATGGGTAGGCACCAGGAAAAGAAAATTGCAGAAAGATAAATATTCCATTTTCTGTATTTCAGAAAATAAAACATGTTTTCAAATAGATTCAAATACATTTACTATGACATTAGGGGCATTCTCAAAGCTTTATCATTTAACTATACAGTAATTTTTATTGCAGCTACAGTGGCAATGCACAAAAGTGTAAGAAATTAACTACTGCAAAGTTTAGCGAAGGAGTGTTTCCATGGAAACCAAAGTAGAGGGCATGATCATGTGGCCTACAGTAAATGTAGAAGCAGTCTTTCTGTACTGAAGAGTTTATAGTTTCATATACATCAACATAATGACACAGCTTTATAAACTTTAGTCAGATTTTTAGGTTTACCAAAGTTGAAAAAATAATTTAAAAAAAACGTGACAATATTTATATAGCCCTATAGAGTGAAAAAGAAAAACCTAAGCTGTAGTTTAAAAGAAAATACTACAATAAACATAATTAATGTTTTGCAATGAAATATAGTTTGTTTGCTTTTTTAAAGTGCAACTCAAAGAAAATTATTTCATTTTTGGATAGCATGGGAAAGGGTTAGACAGCTTTTAATGTTGTCTATGGCCCTGCAGAACTGCAGAATCTGATCTGTCCCAGTGTCTCTAGGGGAAATAAAAGGAAGAACAGCACAGTTTTCAAACTCCAGGAGCGCTGCACCAGGCTGTGCAGATGGAAAATCCATTAAGGTAAGTGCTACCTTATTTAGGTAGTAACATGTTACTTTGGAGCAGCTAATCTCTCCTTGCAGGAATAGGGAGAAGCAAAGCCGCTCAGGTGTGTCGACTTGACCTGGTGCTGGTAAGACCCGTCATCCGGAAGTTTTGCAAGTAAAGGTAGAAGAACCGCACTCAGGTAGGTAGAAGCAGATGAAAGCAGGTTACATACACGTATACCACGTGGTATACGTGTATGTAACCTGCTTTCATCTGCTTCTACCTACCTGAGTGCGGTTCTTCTACCTTTACTTGCAAATCTCTCCTTGCACCCACTGTCACACAGCGCCCACACAGATGCATCATTCATTCATACAGTTCTGTGAATCAATGAATTACAAGTTCTGTCTTCCACCACGGCAGACAAGTTGTAGTTCATTCATTCTTCTTGCCCTTCAGTAACTATCTGCCCATAAGCCTGGTACAGGCAGACAGCTGTATTGGGTGTATGCAGGAGCCTGGCATTGCATGCATGATCTGCTGATTGCAGTTGCAATGCTTTACACTACAGCAGGGGTAATGAATTAAAATTCAAGGAGGTCCGGTCAATAAAATTTTCATTGGGCCGAGGTCCGAATCTCAAGTCTGTGCTGACTCAGAAAGATTGTAGTCACTGTATGTCTTATCAAAAAATGAGACATGTACAAGTTCCATAGCATTTCAACAATATTTATTGTCAAGTTTCAGTTACGACATTAAACATGTGGACAGTTTGAACTAGGATAGCTTTACATTTGCTCTAGTCTTTGTATGGAATACAAGCAACTATCCTTAACAAAAACAACATGGAAACAAATCAACAACTCTTTTATAAAACCCATCCATTTTTCAAGTAAAATCAAATTGCACCTTCTAACTTAAACAAGGTGTCAATTTGAAAAAGTGCACAAATTATCCTCAGTTTTATTTTTAATTTTGTTACCACCCAAAAACCTTCCCTGTCTAGTGAGAAAAATGGGCTTTTGATTGTCCTGCCAGTAGTTTGAATCTTGGCTTAAATTGAGTAACTGCCATTCTCATGCACATGTGTAGGTGCTCATTGGTGAGCCTGGAACGATATTTGGTTTTAATAATGTTCATAGTGGAGAAAGCTGACTCACAGCTGTGCGTAGATCCAAACATGGTCAAGGTGTGTAGAGCTACCTTGATTAGACAAGAGACATCAGTCTCAGGCACAGTCTGTAGCCAGAAGTTAGCAGGATGAGTTCCTCCAAAGTGCTCTCTTAAGCCCCGTACACACGCACAGATTGTTGGCCGTAAATTGTTGGCCAACGTCCGATCTGCTGATTGTAGGCTTGTTAGTATGATGCTTCCGACAACCAACTGCAAATTTTCGGCCGAAAAAAATCTGGTGTGCATGCTATAAAATTTTTGTTGGCCAACAAAGAACGGCCGATTGTTCAGATCATAACACCGGTATTTAGGTTTAAACGGAGGACGTATATAAACCTTTTTGGACTTGGACATGGTGGCTGTATGAAGGGTGACAGGTACTCGGGTACTTTGCTGGGCAGGTGACAGGTACTCGAGTACTCCGATAGGCAGGTGACAGGTACTCGGGTACTTTGATGGGCAGGTGACAGGCAGGTGATGGGTACTGATGAGTAGTACTGATACTGATACTGTACTGATGGGTACGGATGATCAGTACTGATACTGATAGGTGATAGGTACTGATGGGTACTGATGAGGGGGGCGCGCATTGAGGAGGGAACAAGCGGCTCGGGCTGGAGCCGCTCATGTGATCGGCTGTGATTGACACAGCCGATCACGTGGTAAACAGCCAATTTCATTGGCTGTTTACCATGATCGGGGTTAAGCTCAGTCCAAGGGACGAGCCTCACCCCCGATCGCCGCGCAGCGCGCCCGCGAGGGGCGTGCAGTAGTGGCGAGCCCGGCGGATCGAGAAAGACTTCCTGCCGCCGTCATTTTATTATGGCGCGGTATGGAAGGGGTTAAGGTGTGATGTTATGTCCACTAGGAAAGTAATATTATCCATTGTGCTCTCATCTTGTAAAAACAGTGAAAACTGTTTTGCTTTTTGGCTTTTGAGTTGTACTAAGTAAGCTGCTACTTCAGTGCGAATGGACCAAAAGTGTTCCAATACACTGCCTTTACTCAACCACCTAACATTGTTGTGAAGTAAAAGGTCATTTGCATTTGCCTCAACTTCTTTAACCGCTTGCCGCCCGCCCGCCGTCATATGGCGGCGGAGCGGAGCGACCATTATCCTGGGCCGCCGTCATATGACGGCAGCACTTTAAGCAGGGCAGGCGCGCGATCGCGTGCGCGCCGCCCTGCACTGCCGGTGTCGGGGTGTCCCCGGGACACCCCCCGTCACCAGCAGGGGGGAAACAGCCAATGGGCGTGGATGTTTCCCACGTGATCGGCTGTGTTCCAATGACACAGCCGATCACAATGGAGGCGCCCGGGAGATGACCGCGCATGCGCGATCGGGAACGCGCAGCACGGTCATGTCGGTGGCACTGTGTTCCGTAGGAACACAGCTGTCACCGGCGGTAGTAAACAGTCACTTACAGTGACTGTTTACTATGTAAACAAAGAGCAGTAACTCACTGTTACTAGCTCTTCTCTCCTCATACAGTTTCCAGTATGAGGAGAGCAGAGCTAGAAATAGTGAGTTACTGCTCTGTGTACCTGTCACAAAGTAAAAGCACAGAAATAAATGTCCCCACACAGTCCTCAGCTCCCCCCCCCCCCAATGTCACCTGTCACCCAACAGTCACCTCATCAGTGCCCAGAAATTGACACCCATAACGTTCACATGTGAGCGTAGCGATCGCAGGCAGAATCACAGCGATTCGGAAATCATTGCAAATTGCGAGACGCCTGTGCGTTGCCCGTGATTTGCAATAGCACCCCAACGCTGTGCGATGTTGCCGCCATTTCCGCCTGCCGAATTGCGGTAACATCGCGCAAACAACGCATGACGCCCAAAAAAGGTACAAGAGTTTCTTTGGGGCGTCATGCGTTCTTTGCGCGATGTTACCGCGATTCGGCAGGCGGAAATCGCAGCAACATCGCACAGCGTTTGGGGTGCTATTGCAAATCACGGGCAACGCACAGGCGCCCCGCGATTTGCAATGATTTCTGGATCGCGGGCAGAATCACAGTGATTTTTCCCACGATCGCTACGCTCACATGTGAACGTAGCCTAAAATTCACCGGTCACCAGAGACTGCCATCAGTACCGCCGTGCACCATCGCCCGTCACCTGTCACCCATCAGTGACCATCGCCCGTCACCTGTCACCCCATCAATCACCGTCACCTGTCACCCCATCAGTCATCGTCACCTGTCACCCCATCAGTCATCGTCATCTGTCACCCTATCAATCATCATCACTTGACACCCCATCAGTGATCGTCACTTGTCACCCCATCAATCATCGTCACATGTCACCCCGTCAGTGATTGTCATCTGTCACCCCATCAATCATCGTCCCTTGTCACCTCATCAATCATCGTCACCTTTCACCTCATCAATCATCATCACCTGTCACCTCATCAATCATCGTCACCTGTCACCCCATCAGTCATCGTCACCTGTCACCCCATCAGTCATTGTCACCTGTCACCCCATCAGTCATCGTCACCTGTTTGCCATATACATGCAATCACTTACTGACCGCCTAACGACTATATGCGTCGGCCATTAAAAGCTAAATACGGGGGTTATGGCAGCAGATAGCCCCCATAACCCCGGTATTTTTTGAAACGGCGGGCGGTCGGCTTTCAGATAAGGGTGGTCCCAGTGGCGGATTCGCCGCGGAATTACCCTTACGGTGCAGGGGAAGAGGTGCCCCCCCCCCTCCTGCCGCATCCCAGACGTTTTCCCAGCTTACCGGACCCGCCGGCAGCGGGGAAAACTATCCGGTCCCGGATCCTCAGAGACAGGAAGTCGAGTGAGGGCAAGATGGCCCTCACTCGACTCTATGGTCTTGGAGGACCGGAGCTACGTCCTTTTTTTTTTTTCCTCTTTCAACAATTTTTTTTTTTTTTTCTTTTTTAGTGTAGTTGTGAGGTGTGAGGTCTTTTTGACCCCAGATCTCACAATAAAGAGGACCTGTCATGCCTATTTCTATTACAAGGGATGTTTACATTCCTTGTAATAGGAATAAAAATGATCAAAACATTTTTTTTTTAAACTGTGTAAAAATAATAAATAAAATAAATAGGAAGAAAAAAAAAAAAATTAAAGCGCCCTGTCCCCGTTAGCTCGCGCGCAGAAGCGAACGCATACCCAAGTCCCGCCCACATATGTAAACGGTGTTCAAACCATACATGTGAGGTATCGCCGCGATCGTTAGAGCGATAGCAATAATTTGAGCCCTAGACCTCCTCTATAACTCTAAGCTAGTAACCTGCAGAAATTTTTAAAATGTTGCCTATGGGGATTTTTAAGTACCAATGTTTGGCGCCATTCTGTGAGCATGCGCAATTTTGAAGCATGACATGTTGGGTATCTAATTACTTGGCGTAACATTATCTTTCACATTATGGAAAAAAATTGGGCTAAATTTACTGTTTTCTTATTTTTTAGTTCAAAAAAGTGAATTTTTTTCAAAAAAATCGCATTTGGAAGACTGCTGCGCAAATATGGTGTGATAAAAAATATTGCAATGATCTCCATTTTATTCTCTAGGGACTCTGCTAAAAAAAATATATAATGTTTGGGGGTTCCAAGTAGTTTTCTAGCAAAAAAAATGATTTTTGCTTGTAAACACCAAGTGTCAAAAATAGGCCCAGTCTTAAAGTGGATAAATGGACAACTTTTTGTAAAGCGCTACTTGGATGTTAGGCCTATGTATGTGGCCAGGCTGTGAAAAAGTGTTACACATGTGGTATCGCCATACTCAGGAGGAATAGCAGAATGTATTTTGGGGTGCAATTTTTGCTATGTACATGCTATGTGTTAGAAATATTGCATAAATGGACAGCTTTGTGTAAAAAAAAAAATGTGTTTCATTTTCTTTCCACATTTTCCAAAAACTTGTGGAAAAAAATGACATATTCAAAAGACTCATTATGCCTCAAAAATTATACGTTGGGCTGTTTGCTTTCCAAAATGGGGTCATTTTATGGGGGTTTCCATTTTCCTGGTGCTCCAGGGCCTTCAAAAGTGCGATAGGTTGTCAGGAAATTATATGTGTAATTTGTGCTCCTAGAATGCCGGACGCTGCTACTTGGATGTTAGGCCTCTGTATGTGGCCAGGCTGTGAAAAAGTCTCACACATGTGGTATCGCCATACTCAGGAGGAGTAGTAGAATGTGTTTTGGGGTGTAGTTGCAAGTATACATGTGCTGTGTGAGAGAAATAACCTGTTAATACGGCAATTTGTAAAAAAAAAAAAAAAAAAAAAAATCTTCGTTTTGCAAAGCATTGTGGGAAAAAAATACAACTTCAAAAAAACTCACCATGCCCCTTATTAAATACCTTGGAATGTCTACTTTCCAAAAAGGGGTAATTTGGGGGGTATTTGTACTTTCCTGACTTTTTAGTGTCTCAAGAAATGAGATAGGCCTTCAGTACATCAGGTGTGATCAAGTGTGATCAATTTTCAATGATTCGCACCATAGCTTGTGGACTCTATAACTTTCACAAAGACCAAATAATATACACTTACTTGGGTTATTTTTACCAAAGATAAGTAGCAGTATAAATTTTGGCCAAAATTTGTGAAGAAAAATGACTAATTTGCAAAATTTTATGACAGAAACAAAGAAAAATGTGTTTTTTTCACGATATTTTCAGTCTTTTTTATTTATAGCACAAAAAATAAAAAACCCAGTATTGATCAAATACCATCAAAAGAAAGCTCTATTTGTGTGAAAAAAGGACACAATTTTTGTAAGGGTACAGTGTTGCATGACTGAGTAATTCTCAGTCAAAGTGTGAGAGCGCTGAAAGCTGAAAATCGGTCTGGGCAGGAAGGGGGTGAAAGTGCACTGTAGGCAAATGGTTAAGAAACTCTCTTAGTAAACGATGTTGATGGAATGAGGATACCCTGAGGAAGTTGATGAGTTTCATCATTGTGTCCATGATTTCTGCAAATGTTTCTGATAGAATGGCACACAGGACAGTCTGGTGAATGATGCAGTGGTAAGCAATAAGGTCAGGGTTGTCCTTTTTCAGTCGCGCCACAGCTCCTCTCTCCTTTCCTACCATGGCGGGGGCACCATCTGTGGAGACTGAGACCACTTTTTTTAGGTCTATCTTCCTCTTTTTCGGAATCTCCCTAATGGCCTCATATATGTCTTCTCCTCTTGTATGTGTCTCAAGTGGTGTTACACCTAACAGGTCTTCACAGAGTTCTTTTGTTTCTTTGTGATAAAATCTTACATACACCAAAAGCTGGGCATTATCTGTTATATCTGTTGATTCATCAATGGCTAAAGAAATGCATACTGCACTCTGAATAGCTGCATCAAGTTGTGCCAATACATCCTCTGTTAATATTTCAGTCTTTTTTGTTGCCGTTGACGCTGATAGTGGGATTTGCTTGATTTTTTCACACAGCTCTTTTTGTTTACCCTCAAGTAAAGTTTCAGCAACAGCATTCAAGCACTCCTTAACAAATGTACCGTCAGTAAATGGTCTTTTGTGTTGCCCCAAAATCCATGCTACTTTAAGTGAACATTCATTTGCACGCTGCTGGGCTGTAAATGAATGTGAGAGGACTTTGGTGGATCTGTCATACTGGGCTCTTAGTTCAGTTATTTTTTGTGCCCTCACCTCAGAATGCTGTGGATATGTTTGCTCAAACGAACCGTGTTTTGTTTCGTAGTGGCGCTTCACATTGCTGCTTTTTATTATCGCCACCGTTTCGCAACAAATGAGACAAACTGGGTTTAAACTTCCCATAGGAAGAATGAACATGTATTGGTCTGTCCATTCAACTTTAAAGGTTTTCAGCATCTACCTTCCTTTTCTTGGAACAAGCCATGCTCTCTGGTGCTTTTGCTTCTATTTCCTCCACACACTCTGGTAATACTCTGTAAATGTAAATGTCCCCATTAGTGTTCCCCCTTACATCAGTTGCCCCTATCAGAGTAATTCATTACATTGGGTGCCCCCATCGGAATTCCCCCAGAAATCAGTTGCCACCATCAGAGTACTCCCTCAGGTATTCTCATCAGAGTGCCCACTTACATCAGGTTTCTGCAATGGAAAGCCCTCTTACATCTGGTGTCTCCCATCAGTGTTCCTACCTTACATCTTTTGTCCCCATCAGAGTACCCCATTATATAAGGTTCCCCCATCAAAGTGCCCCCTTACATAGGGTGTCCTCTTTAGAGTGCCCCTTTACATTAGGTGTCACCATAGGGGGGCCTCCTTACATCAGGTATCCTCACAACATCAGGTGTGCCCATCAGAGTGCCCTTTTGATTAGGTGTGCCCATGAGAGTGCCCCTTTACATCAGGTGTCCCCATTACAGTGCTCCCTTACATCAGGCATTCTCGTCAGCGTACCGCCTTACATCAGGTATCCCCATCAGTGTCCCCCCTAACGTGCCCATCAGCGTGACCCTTAAAATAAAATGTGCCCATCAGTGTGCCCCTTAACATAAAATGTGCCCATCAGCGTGCCCCTAAACATAATATAAGTGGCATGCTGCTAGGCACATTTTATGTTAAGGGGCACTCTAATGGGCACATTTTATGTTAAGGGGCACTCTAATGGGCACAAAAAAATGTGCCCATCACAGTACTCCTTTACATCAGGTGTCCCCATGACAGTGCTCCTTTACATCGGGTGTCCCCATCACAGTACCACCTTACATCAGGCATTCCTGTCAGAGTACCCCCTTACATTAGGTGTCCCCATCACAGTGCTCCTTTACATCAGTTGTCCCCATCACAGTGCCACCTTACGTCAGGCATTCCTGTCAGAGGGCCCCCTTACATCAGGGGTCTCCATCACAGTGCTCCTTTACATCAGTTGTCCCCATCACAGTGCCACCTTACGTCAGGCATTCCCGTCAGAGTACCCCCTTACATCAGTTGTCCCCATCAGTGTGCCCCCTTAACATAAATTGTGCCCATCAGAGTGTCCCTTAACATAAAATATGCCCATAAGTGTGCCCCATAGCATAAATATGTCCATCAGAGTGCCCCTTAACATAAAATATGCCCATCAGTGTGTACCACAGCAAAAAATATGCACATCAGCATGCCCCTTAACATAAAATATGCCCATCAGCATGACCCTTAACATAAAATAAGGGGCAAGCTGATGGGCACATTTTATGTTAGGGGCACTCTGATGGGCAGAACAAAATGTGCCCACCAGCGTGACCCTTAACATAAAATATGCCCATCAGCGTGCCCCTTAGCATAACATTTGCCCATCAGCGTGACCCTTAACATAAAATAAGGGGCACGCTGATGGGCATATTTTATGTTAAGGGTCACGCTGATGGGCAAATTTTATGTTAGTGGGCACTCTGATGGGCACATTTTATGATGGTGGGATCGCTGATGGGCAAAACAAAACGTGTAAATCAGCGTTGCTCTTAACATAAAATATGCCCATTAGAGTGCCCAATAACATAAAATATGCCCATCAGTGTGCTCCATAGCATAAATATGTCCATCAGAGTGCCCCTTAACATAAAATATGCCCATCAGTGTGTACCACAGCATAAATATGCACATCAGCATGCCCCTTAACATAAAATATGCCCATCAGAGTGCCCCTTAACATAAAATATTCCCATCAGCGTGATCATTAACATAAAAAAGGGGCACTCTGATGGGCACATTTTATGTTAAGGGACACTCTGATGGGCAAAACAAAACGTGTAAATCAGCATTGCTCTTAACATAAAATATGCCCATTAGAGTGCCCCTTAACATAAAATATGCCCATCAGCGTACCCCTTAGCATAAAATATACCCATCAGCGTGACCCTTAACATAAAATAAGGGGCACGCTGATGGGCATATTTTATGTTAGGGGGCACGCTGATGGGCACATTTTATGTTAGGGGGCACTCTGATGGGCAAAACAAAACGTGTAAATCAGCGTTGCGCTTAACATAAAATATGCCCATTAGCGTGCCCCTTAACATAAAATATGCCCATTAGAGTGCCCCTTAACATAAAATATGCTCATCAGAGTGCCCCTTAACATAAAATATGCCCATCAGCATGTCCCTTAGCATAAAAAAAGGGGCACGTTGATGGGCACATTTTATGTCAAGAGAGCACTCTGATGGGCACATTTTTTTTTTTATGGGGCACTCTAATGAGCACAACAAAATATGCCAAAATATGCACACTTGTTAAGCTATTCTCCCCTAAAAATGTGCTCCCCATACCTGGAGCTGAGCCAAAAGCCGTGAACAGGGGGGTGGGGCGTGCACATAGTGTCACGCCCTAGCTCACTGCCCGACTGAGAGGGAGCCGCAGTCAGAAGCAGGGGGCAGGATGCGCGCGTGACGTCACGCCCCTACTCGCGGCCCGTCAGGACACCGGCTGCGAGTGAGCTGGGAGCCGCAGTGAGGAGGTGGCTGAATACAGGTAGTGGCCTCGCGGTCCGGGGCGGAAGCATCGTGCGGTCCGCCAATGGACCACGGGCCGCCATTTAGTGACCGCTACACTACAGGATGCAGTGTAAAAAAATAAGAAATGCACATTTTTACTTGCAAAATCATGTGCATGCATTATTATAATAATGTATTTATTTATTTTACAAAAGGTGAACTTAGTCTTTAACTTTGTGACTCTGGCTTAAGGAATCAGGGGAAATCCCCTTATTAGGACTACTGGAAACAATAATAACATACATTAATGCTAAACCTTCAGTATACAAAACTGATAGTTTTGGCTATAGTTATATTTTAACACCTTCCCGCCTGGCCTATAGTAAAATGATGGTGGGGTGGGAGCACTGTTGTTCTGGGACTAGAACCTCTCACACTGCCGCGGGACCACCAAGCGGCATGATCTAAACACCTCAGGCAGCAGATTACCCGGCAAAGGCACAAGAGGGACTGTCTTCTGTTGAGGAGCTCACCATTACTCCTCCTTACCTCCCCTGGCCCTTCCTCCCTTTTACACTATGATCATGGGAGTGGATATCTGCCTGAGAAAAAGTTAACAACTACCTGCCTCGCTATCTATACAATATTCCCTATGAGGATGAAATATATGGATATGGATATGGCAAATTAGTAGTGTTGTGGCCACAATACCGGGGTATTTAAGACGTATATCTATATAGCATGTGCCTTTGGTACACATACACGCACATGCCCCCCAATATTTTGTTTATACAACTATGACTTCTCCATCATCCAATCATCAGTATACTTCCATATAAAATCCATGTTTTATACACCATCTGAATCTTACTTATGGATCTGCCGGCTGCCCTATGATTTCACATACGGAGGAACACTAGTTGGTTTCTTGGTCTCTTAAGCCCTGAAGAAGCAAAACCAAGCGAAACGCGTTGGCTGCGCAGGGACCAGTTTCCATCTCTCTTGTTGAGACCTACCACTCAGTTACCCTTATCTGTGTTCTGGTTCTTATTATTTGTGTTACTACGTGTTACATGTATGTACGTCATTTGAGCATGTTTGCACATGCTTTTTTTATGAGAATATATCAATGAATAAACATGCGTTTTTAACCTACCCGCTGTGTTGTGTTATATTCTGACCATCTAATTTTGGCCTACAAAACCCCACTTTTTTCTCCTTTCTTATTTTTGTCCAATAGTAATATTAAAACAATAGCACTATATACGTTGCATGTCCTACAGTTTTTCATGCAGAGAACGGCAATGTTTATCCACAAAGCACTTCCCAATGGTAATATATCAAACATTTACATACCACAGAATGTCACAGGAGCACTTTCATAGCAGGAGCTACGATATTTATTGTTCACACTGTTATCCCCAAATGTCCTTGCAGATATCCAGCCGCAAGTGAGAGACTGTTCCTGGATGGTGACACAAAAGATGCCCTCTAAGGGGAAACCTATTCTTTCCCTTGTCAACTGGTACCTCTCCCTAATGCTACTCCTAATTTCTGCCTAACCAGGGAGGGCCATGTCTCAATTACTCCAACACTGCAGGCATACAGATGATGCCAAATCTTTTATTTATATAATTCTATGTCAAGATGAGTGCCCAAATCTTGTGAGATTTCATTATCGAATAGGATATGTCATCCGGTCCAAGATGTCTGCCTCAGCGGGTTACAGCCAGCCTAAATAAAACAGCACAGTGCCAACCTCAGGTTGGATGATATACTGCAGCCTCAACCTGCTTCCCACATGCATTCCTGGCACACATACAGGGGTTCTAAGAATGGACATACAGTATATCTTTCTGCACTTGTTCTTGGGCAGACATCTTTTGCTTAGGCTATCAACAGGCAGAACAATGTAATAAACTTCTATTTACAAAAACTTATGTTGGCAAAAACAGAGGCGATGGTGCCAGATAATGAGTATGCAGCTTGTATATAATCATGCCATCAAAACAGTAGTAAAGTACTATACCATGTTAGCTATCAATTAATTCAGAACGTTTGGAGTTTAAGTGATACCCTTTATTATCTAATTAAGGTTACTCAAGATGCAAGCTTTTGGGATGTTTTATATCTGTTCTTCAGACTCTATACATTACAAATACTGTATATAAAGCCAGAAGAAGGGGTCTAGGGTATCCCCGAAAGTTGCATCTTTATTAAATAAAGTTAGTCAATAATAGATAAAGCTTACACTGCATCATTACACTAAACAAATCGTTATGGTTATTGTTACTGGCACCCCAAACACATTTAGCAAGTGCACGTCCGCTGCAGCCACCAAATTTCCATGCGGTTTGGTGCAGCTTGATATTAAAAGTTGCGCATTCCTACACATTTAGCAGCTTATTGAAATAAATGGGCTGTCAAAAACGCACTGTGCAGGAACATGCAAAAACTATTGCAGGCATTGAGGTGTGAAGCAAACCTTTAGACAAATACTTTTTTGATGAAAAATCAACTTTTTCTTAGGACTATCTTAAGTCAATAGAAAGATTTGTGTGCAGTTTGCTTTCAGATAAGTGCAGTCTGTAGAAACTCAAACAATCTATTAGCACATTGTTACTACAGCACATAGAAATGGCAACAGCCAGTTTGCATGAAAACCCATAAACCAGAGATAGAAGTTTCCGATTAATAAGGGTCGGGACTCAGTAATGACCTTTCAAGTCAATACTAAATCCTGAGTTATCTTAGTGACTATGAAGTATGTTTGTTGAATCCACTCATTATTCAGAAAATCATGACTCTTCTCCAGCACACACAATGTTTCTAAGTGGTTTATCTCAACATCTTCTCATTACAGTGTATTACTCGAGAAGGAGGCTATGATGGTGGATGCTAATAAACAGTAAAATTCTGCTATAACGGGCAAACTTTGAGACTGGGGAATATCAGCTGCCATGTTCTGCTCTCGGATCGGCCTCTTCCTACACACGACTTTAATACCAGCGCAATAAAATACTAGACGTAAGAAACCCTGTTGTTATGGAAACTGAGGCATTAGAACAAAGTTACTTACAGTATTTTTAATCATCTTTTTGTGGATTTGGAAAGCTGTGGCTGTACACAATAAAAACCAGATTAGACAATGTGTAATCAGTCAATCATACATAGACGGTATATTACATTATGGATTTGAATGATTATGTCCTCAGGCAGTAAACAGAGATGCTAACAACAGTGCTGTTCTATGTAATCTGCTTTCTATCGGAATTAAATACAACACACACATCCACACGCATTGTAATCTGATCTTTTAATCGTTTTAATATTTCACAAACCAGATTCACAACGTTGATGGACAAATTTCAATCTCTTTCACATTCATTCAAAAAGTGATTGAACAGGCCAAACTATCTTGTCTAACATTTTCAATCAGATGGTTTCATAAATCATATGCAGAAAATAATGGATTGAATGAAGATTTGTTTAATAAGATTGTGATTTGAGTTGCAATCTTGATTGAATACAAGCAAGCAAAAGGCATCAAAAATAAGTAGAGCAAATATGTGGGGAAATGGAAATAAAATACCTGAAAATCTAAATAAAAGAAAAACAAAACAAAAAAAAAAACAAAATGTACAAACAGTATATATATAAAAAACACAAATACAACAGAAACACAAAAGGCAAAATATGTGTGTTGCCAATGGCAACCATTCAAACATTTTTTTAAACTGCAGTAGACAAATAAGGTCTGATAAACAATAATACATACGCTCTAAGGTATTTAGGCAATGCAGAAGCCCAATTTTAAAGAACCTATTAAAAAAAAAAAAAAAAAAGCAAATCATACAAAATTTGGGTTTACAGGGTTACTGTGTAGATGGGTAGGGGAGGAGCTTTTGGATTTAATTTCCTTGAAAAGTCATTGTAAAGCAGTAGTCTTTTGCATTAAGCACATGTTATAAGCATGTATTATAGGCCTAAAAAACTTTGTGAAGCACTACTTTTCTTCTGCATGGTCTATCCAAAAAAAAAAAAAAAAAAAAAATGAAAAAAAAAGGAAAATGATATTTATACTGTATAATTTTAAAGCTGAGGTTTAGGTATGGCAATTTTTACATAGTTACATGTATATGCCATACCTGTGGGATTCCCACGGGAGCTTGAAATCACTGTAGTAGCTATCATTAATCTAGTAATCTCCACTAGCTTTCTTGTCCCATGCCAAGCAGCTGCCCTGCTGATTACTGAACACAGGAGATTGCAAAGTGTTTTCTGATTGGACACAGTAGGGATTGTGACCTCTCAGCCATGTTCAATCAGAGAACACTTTGCACTTATTAAGAAAATGCAAAATGCTCCCTGAATGGCACCTGTGCTAAACAAGCAAGCTCCTGTGTTCACACTGCAGTAGGGTAGCTGCTCGACATGGTACCTGGAAGTTAGTTGAGATCACTGTAGTAGCAGTACCTACTACAGGGATTTCCAGCTTCCACAGGGATCCCACATGTATGGGACATTCCTGTATCAGAAATTTCTGTTTGTTTTCAAACATTAGGCATTACACTGCACCGATAATGCATGACCTCTGTCTCTAGTCTGAGAACTGACACTTCCTGTGAAAATATGACATATTCCAAAATCCCTGGGTCTCTCAGTCTAGTGTTTAATGGTGAAAGCTGCATAGTAATTTGATCTGACAGACACAAGCATGCAGGGCAATGAAGGGAAGAGGTGAGAATAGAGGCAGAATATTTATTACAGATGTATATGTAGTACCCCAGTAGCAAAAAAGATATGAACATCAGTAATAACACAGCAAATACGTAAACAATAGCAAGAAATATACTGCAAATACTGTAGGTGAACAATAGCAAGATTATAATGTGAAACAATTGGAATAGAGTGCAATCGCTCCTAAACCTAATACTGGGGCCATTCTAACTAGGAAGTATTAATCCATCATAACAGTCCTTAATATAAACTCTCTCTTCTGCTGGCCAGCTCATTGAGGCTGAAATATTATGTCCGAGTGCTCAGGTTAATTGCAGGCAACCTGCAGACAACACTGTTCTTCTTTGTTAAAGTGTAGTGGCATTTGACCAGTAGCCTCTCACCAACTCCTGTGGTAGCAGGTGATCTCCCTCTGTTTACTGTTATCAGCACAACTGGTCAGTGTTCTTTCTCTTGACCAGGGAGTGGGCTACGTCAGCATCCATGGCGCACTCTGGTGTTCCTGGATTTCTGCCACTGCCTCTCTCCCTCTCAGGTGTGGTGGTGAGCGGTCTAAAGGCAGCCTGAAGCACACTCACTCCCTCTGAATGTCCTCCACTCTCCTTCTCTATACCCTCTCTGCTCATAGCGCTAGAAATTCTGAGATCTGTAGTTTATTTTTGCTCAGCTCATCAAACAACCTAGTCTGTTTTGAACTACAATACGTTTCCCAAAATCCCCAGTTTTTCACAGGGATTCAAGCCGTCTGCATTCCCTTCCTCTGTGTGGTGGGTGGACCCCGCAGAATACACAAGTTCTGTAATCACAGTCTCCATGATATTAGAACAGGGCTACACATTTTTAAAGAATATATAATTTTTTAAAAAACATGGGATTGTACTACGGGGAACGCTTGTTGTGGCAGGAAAGGTCCGCTTTCATTCATAAGTGTTACTTTAACCTTTTTTATACATGGAACAACATTGTGTTTAGCAGCTCTTTAAAGTGATTCTAAAGACAAAAGGTGTTTTACCTTAAAGGATAAGTCCACCCTCAAACTAATATCCCTGCATCTATAGACCTCCACTATCTAACACTAACCTATCTAGCCCTGTAAAGAAGAAATCAGTATACATAGCTTTTTTGAAGCCGATCCGACCCGATCTCCAGTGGTGGAAGCACTGCAGAGGACACAGCCGACAATGACTTCTGTTTCCGGCTGTGTCCTCTGCACACAGCAAAGCCACTGCTGACAGCTCAGCATGGGATTGGGTCAGATCAGCTTCAAAAATGGTATGTATACTGATTTCTTATTTACAGGGCTAGATAGGTTAGTGTTCGATCATGGCGGTCTATAGATGCAGGGATTTTAGTGTTATGGTGGACTTATCCTTTAATGTATTCTCTGCATTAAGGTAAAAATCCTTCTATGTGCAGCTTCCCCCAAGCCCCCCCCCATTAAACATACATGAGGCCAATCTCGATCCAGCGATGTGCAGGTGAGAGCAGTGGCTCTCTCCGCTCTCTCCCTCCTCATTGACTCCCGCTGCTGTCAATTACAGACAGTGAGGAGGGGCGGGGCCAAGCCACGCTCTGTCAATGGACACACAGAGTTGGGCTCAGGAGCGAGCTTGCCTGAGAGCTAGCATAGCTTGGTATGGGGGCACTTGTAGGGGGGGGGAGCCAGGAGAGCTGGTGGGCGCCCTAAGAAGAAGAGGATTTGGGCTGCTCTGTGCAAAGCCATTGCAAGGGCAGGTGAGTATAGCATGTTTGTTATTTTAATGTAAAAAAATCTGAGGATTTACATTCACTTTAAGCCATATTTACAAATCCAACACAGTCTGGCCCACAACCCTAATCAGAACGTGTTTAGGAGATCCAAAATTTACAACTGCATAAGTGAGAAAGAGAGAGATCCTAAAGTAATTGTACATTATACAGTTCATGTCTAACTCTGAGCTTATACTGAATAGTAATGGAGAATGTTTCAAAAAACGGAATTTTCCATTAACTGTGCACTTAACACTCATTTTTTGAAAGCTTCTTTTTAAGTTTCAGTCTCAACCTCCCTTTGAAATGCTCAATTGACAGCTACAAGTCTGAGCAATCACACTGAGGCATTATAGCAGGAGATATTACAGTTAAGTGCCACAACAGAAGGGTTATTATAGTCAATACAATTTGAAGATAGTGCTGATTCTCAGTGAATAGAGAATACATCTCATTCGTGTTTCTCTCTGCATTAATGCAATGAAAATTATTCTATGTGAGATCTCCAGAAGGGTTACGGGATTACACCTCACCGTGTCATTGAAACCTCTTCGAAAAGGAATACACTTACCTCATATCTAAAGTAACTGTCAAATACATCTTCCTATCACCTCAAATAGTCTCTTCCCTCCCAGGCATACACAAGAAATAGGGGCATATACTCGGCAATTTATCGCCAAGCTAATCTTTCCCCTAAGGCCCTCTAATGTCTGTAGAACAGAACAAGCAGAATTTGCCTGAAATGATCTGAATGGTATCAATGCAGTATCTATTTTGTTTGGCAAATATTTTGTACTAATAATTGTTACTCATTTTTAAAGTGTCGCTCTACATAAAAGGGATGCTTCAGTTATGAGTAGATTCTAGAAGATTGAATCACCCACTGGCTTCTTTTATTATCTGAAGATTCTGAGGCAATGTCTTTACACTTGACTTCCCAGGTTCACACCTATGGCAAGGACTTGCTCTCCTTGAGAGAAAGCCAGCCTGACATATTGGAACCAATGGGTGTGAACGGAATGCTACCGGAGGAAGTGTTTATAACAGGCGAATCAGACTCTGTAGTGGGGTCATTTCAGTCTGGTAAGAGTGCATTTCTTACAGACAGTGATGGCTCATTAGGTGACTACAATTTTAAAATAGCACGACCTCCACACAATATCAGTGGTGTTTTACTCAAAACACATATTGGATTTGGACTATTTCATATATTTTATTTACCTTTGCCAGATTTCATTTTGATATGGACTTGTGTTCTTAGCTATTTATTTTCACTAGTTTAGCGCAGCAAAATATATGATTTATAAGAGGACTATGCTCTCCTTGTTGGACTTTTCATTTAAAGTTATGGAGAGTGCAGCAGTTGAGGTTAGAGCCTGGAACATCTTTCTGCTGGATTCCCCAAGAGATGTAGCCAGTGAGTATTTCAGCCCACATTACTAAAATTTCAAGACTACCCAAACCTTTGAAATTAATCTGTTAGCATTTCTAAGACTGTCATTTATTTCTTTAACCCTGGTTTCACTTTATTTCTTAACGTCAGTGTTGAGAAGTGAGATAGGTCGGAAGTTTGCAGGGGTATTAGGAGGTTTACCTGGTTTGGGAAGAGTTACCACATGGGCTTGTAGCATTTCGGGAGGGAATGACGCAGAGGCAGCTGCATCTGAGAACATGGATAATTGATGCGGGGATAGGATTTCTTGGAGGGATCGATAGTATTCATTAGTGAGTCCATCTGGACCAGGGGATTTACGTATAGGGAGCGATTTGACGGTTTTCGACAGTTCGAGGGGAGAAAAGGGGGCATTAAGGAATTCCTGTGCTTCCACTGTGAGTGAAGGGATTTTGAGGTGTTGAAGGAAATTTTGAATGTCTATGTCCGTAGGTTGCGGTGTAGATGAGTCCGATTGTAAGTTATACAGCGAGCCGTAGTAGTCTGCAAACGCGTCGGCTATGGCTTGCGGATGGCGGAGAGAGTCGCCCGAGTGGGGGTGGGTCAGGGCGTCTATTTTAGTTTTAACTCTACGAGCCTTCAGTCTGGAGGCCAGAAATTTTCCGGCCTTGTTGTGAGACGTGTAATAATTCAGTCGAAGACGTGCTAGCAATTTGTCGTGTTTCTCCCACAGGAGCCTGCGCAAGTCGAGTCTCAGAATCGTGAGTTTGGATAAGGTGGTAGGCGATGGTGACGCTTTGTGTTGTGCGTCCAGAGTGTGTATACTATTCAGTAATTCGGTAAGGCGAGAGTTAAATCTTTTCTTTAGCTTAGATCCGAGCTGAATCAAGAGGCCTCGGACAAAGGCTTTGTGTGTTAGCCACACTGTGGTAGGGGACACGTCATAAGTGATATTAAGGTCAAAAAATTCTCTCAAGCGGGACTGGAGCAAGGGGGCAAATTCTGGATCGGTCAGGAGGGAGTTGTTACATCTCCACAGAAACGTGGAGGGAGTGCAATTGCCTGCGTCAAGTGTGAGGACAATGGCTGCATGATTGGACCATGTAATTTGGGAGATTTTTGTATCGGTAACAGCTTGGAGTGTAGGGGTGTCCACTAAAAACAGGTCAATCCTGGAATATGTGCCATGTCTCGGGGAGAAATAAGTGTAGTCTCGCTCGTCAACGTGGTGGGAGCGCCACACATCGTGGACCTCCTCAGATTTTATCAACGATGCCAGAGATGGAGCCCGGGAGGGCTTTTTGGAGGAAGAGTCCACGGTGTGGTCCACCACCAGGTTGAAGTCTCCACATACAATCAATTTACCTTGTTTCACTTTGTTAATTTGGACCCAGAGTTTTCTCAAGAAACGTAATTGACGGGAGTTAGGGGTATATACATTAACAATGGTATTAAGACAGTTGTCCAGTAGGCATACTAAAATAATGTATCTCCCCTCTGTGTCCATCACCACCTTAGAGGCCGTGAAGAAGACAGAGTCAGCAATGGCAAGCATGACGCCCCGCTTTTTAGCATTAGTCGTTGACAAGAAAACGTGAGGGTATTTTGCATGGCGGCAGACAGGAGTCTTGCCACTATGAAAATGCGTTTCCTGGGCAGCGACTACGTCAGCTTTGGAGCGTAGAGCTTCATTCCATAAGGAGAATCGTTTGGCGGGGTGGTTAAGCCCCTTGACATTTAGAGATAGGCAGTGCAAAGGCATGGTAATTGGGTGTGAGGCAGACGCTTAACACCGGAGGCGTGCAAGCGAGACGGTGATGGAAATCAATATGTGATGGCCGGTGTGAGTGAGGAACCTGAGTGCAAAAAAAAACGTGCACTTACTCAGTCTTTCAGTTCAAAGGGGGAGGAGAGGAAAAGTCTTGCGAAGATGTAGGCCACCAGCTGTAGAGGTGAAACCAAAGGGGATCCGAGATAGTTGCAGGGATGGCTCGTGAAGTCAAGGAGATGTCACTGCAAAAGGTGTTTCAGAAGACAGGAACAAAACAAAAGCACCAGCAATATGGTAAAACAATAACAAGAACACTAAAAAAGAGTCCCAAGGGACCAAAGAGCGACTGAGGCTGCAAAGCCTGTGGGGTCAGAGTACGGTAGCAAGTACTTTGTTACCTGAGAGGGCCCGGGATCCCGGCATGGGAATGGGAGCGTTCTCTATGAGTGTGAGCTGTGATGGTTGGACCTTCTGGCGACGACCTGCCAATCCGGCTGCACATGGTGTGGAGAAGGTTGTCTGTTGGGCGCAGGAGTCGGTGGGGTGTCCGGCACTATCCCCCATTGGCGGAGCAGATGAAGGCCTTCATCCAGGGTAGTGGCATAGGAAGTGGAGCCTTGGTGAGTGATGCACAGCTTCGCAGGGTATTTCCACTTGTAGACGATGCGATGGTTCCGCAAAGCTTTGGTAATGGGGTTCAAGTTTCTTCGCAGCTGAAGGGTGTGTTGCGAGTAATCCGGTAACACTTGTATGGAGGCGGCCTGGTCTGGGAGGTTATCCTTACGGCGAAAAGCTTCAAGAATTCTTTCTTTTGCTTGGAAGAAATGTATACGAAGTAACACATCGCGTGGAATTTCTTGCGGGAGGAAGGACGGTTTGGGGATACGGTGTATCCTGTCTATAGTGAGGTCTTCCGCCGACGGATCTGGGATGGCTTTTTTAAATAGATCACGGGCATAGTGCGGCAGTTGATTGGGGGTCACGGATTCGGGGACGCCTCTGAGCTTCAAGTTGTTGCGACGGGATCTGTCCTCTAAGTCCGCCAGTTTGGATTGCACACGGTGCATGTCTTCTTGGTATAGAGCATGTGAATCAACCATTGCATTATAGGATGTGGTGAATTCGCTCAGCTTGTTTTCAACAGTATTGACCCGTTCTCCCAAATCTCCAATTTCCCCCTGGCAGCGAGCCATGGCTGTGATAATGATAGCCTGGAGGGAGGCATGCAAAGTGTTAAGCATACTTTTGATGGTTGTGTCCGATACTGGTTGCCCTGTAGTGTGGAATGAGGCAAAAACGTCCGGACAGGGAGTCTGAGAGGGCGGTGCGTGCTGGTCTGAACTAACCTCCATGCTTGTAACCTGTGCCAGGAGCCTGGGATCCATCCTCGGTAGGGACTTGACAGGGCTCTGTGATGATGGAGTAGGAGGTGAGGATGCTCCGGAGCTGTGAGCGGGAGTTCCAGGGCCTGCTTGCAGAGCGCACAGCAGTGAGTGAGCGTGCGTCCCCTCCCCCCGAAGGTCCGGAGTGCTGGCCGCAAGAGGATGCCGTGCCGTCCATGTAAAGTGTCCCCGCCGCCATTTTGGCGGAGCCCGGCAGGCACCGCCGGGAAGAATTCTTGCATTTTTTTGAGTGATGCTGTATCGTTCCGCCTCCACCGCTGGGACATAGCGCGGGCAAGAGGTTAAGGCGTCTGGTCCGGGGTAGAGAGCCGGTCAGAGGGCGCTGTGATGGGCAGAAGTGAGCTGTAGAGCCGGGACCTCGCAGGAGCTCTCAGATCAAGCGGCCATTAGCTTCGGCGGTCGCCACGCCCCCCGGTTTCACTTTATTTCTAAGAGGTTAACTACTTTATCTTTTGGACTAAGCCCTTTCCACCCATCATCCTACCATCCAGTAAAAGCAATCCTACTGCCCATAGAGGCACTCTTTTCAGATGTTGGGATATTTGATTGCAGGGCTTAGCTCCATGAGCATGGCTTAATTAGACCATTCATTTTAACAACAATCTTCCCATAAGACTATATGTGCATGTTATTTATGCTGTTTCCTATGAAAGCGCCCCTTGTATAGTCATCTAAAAGCCCTGAGAAAGCTACTGAGCATCACCATCTCGGATGTAAGGCCAGTAAACTCAAAGCTGTCACTCCTCCCCTGGCTGCTATATAAAAGTTTATGTTAGGAGGTGAGGGGAGGGGTGAAGAAGCTGGGCCAGCACAGACCATCACTTCCAGAAGATAAGAAGTGAAAGCACAGAGGGGGCTATGCAAGGAAAATTACACTTGTTGAAGTGTCAGTCCCTCAGGAAGTTCGAACATTGCACTCAATAGAAAAAGGTTTGTGGGAAATACAATTGTGCAAACAAGCATTTAACCACTTTACCACCGGAGGATTTTGCTGTCTTACGTCTGGGCCACTTTTTGCGATTCGGCACTGTGCGACTTTAACTGACAATTGCGCGGTCGTGCGACGCCGTACCCAAATGAAATTTACGTCCTTTTTTTCCCACAAATAGAGCTTTCTTTTGGTGGTATTTGATTACCTGTGCGATTTTTACTTTTTGCGCTATAAACAAAAAAAGAGCGTAAATTTTGGAGAGGGAGGGGTTAATGTATTCCTGGTGCTTACTGACGTGTGTGGGGGGAGGTGACTACTTGACACAAGGACAGATCGAGGGTTCAGCTATGCTGAACCCTGCAATCTGACCCTGCCTGTCACTTAGGAGATCCGCCCCCTTGTGTTTACACAAACGGGCGGATCTCCACACTCGATTCCCTGACGATCGGGGAAGAGCAGCGGCGATCGCCGCCGCTCCTCCCCTGGCCCGACTCCCGCTGTGACTGAATACAGCGGGAGCGAGCCTCCGGCGGCGCGCACACGCCACCGAGAAAGGGGAATGTCTGGTGACGTTGTACTTTATTGGCGTATAACACGCACAAGCGTATAACACGCACATTTGCTTTAAGAGGGAAGTTTCAGGAAAAAAACATTTTAAATATTTAATAATAACAGTACACAGTCCCTTTCATTAAACAGCCCCCCTATACATTTCACAGTTCCCCCCATGCACAGTACATACCCCCTTTTATTATAAAGCCCCCTTTAAACTGCACAGCCCCCCCTGCTGAGGCCCTCATTCTCCTGGGACAGCGCTGCCAGTGTACTTTAATGTAAAAAAAAAAAAAAAAAATCATTGCCAGCTCCTTTTTATAGATGCTTCCTACAGTACATTGTGTCACTGTTATTGTAAACCGATGCCTCTAAATACCTTATTAGCTCTGTTCTTTCATGGCCGGTCATGTGACTGCTCTCCTCTGATATTTAATGGCCGGTCATGTGATCGCTCTCCTCCACCAATCTGAAGCTACACTCAGAAAAGGAGCAGCTGGAGGAGGAGAGCAGCCAGAAAGAACGAAGCTAACAAGGTATTTAGAGGCACCATTTTTCAATGACAGTGCCCCCCCCCCCCCAATGTGCGGCACCCGGGGCGGACTGCCCGCCCCCCGTTGGAAAAAACAATATTGGCGTATAACACGCACCCATTGTTTGCACTATATTTTCAGGGGAATAAAGTGCATGTTATACGCCGATAAATACGGTAAGTCATTTTTCTCCTTTACTGATGTGGGCTGATGAAGTGGCACTGATGGGCACTGATAGGCTACACTGATGGGCACTGAGGAGGTGGCACTTATGGGCACTGATGAGGTGACACTGATGAGGAGGTACTAATATGCTGCACTGATGGGCATTGATAGGTGGCACTGATGAGCACTGATAGGCGGCACTGATGAGCACTGATAGACAGCACTGATGGGCACTGAAAGGCAGCACTGATGGGAACTAAGAGGTGGCACTGATGGGCACTGATAGGCGGCACTGATGGTTGGCACTGATGGGCAGTACTGATGGGCACTTACAGGTGGCACTGATGGGCACTAATGGTCACTGATGGGCAGCACATATGAGCAGGCACTGATGGGCACTGACTGGCAGCACTATGGGCACTGATTGTGGGCACTGTGGGTACTGATTGTGGGCACTGATGGGCATTGGTTGGGGTAAATTATGGGCACTTTTTTACTTTACTGTAATAAGGGCACTGATGATTAGTGCCCTGATTACCTGTCCTAAACTCCCCTTTGAGGAGGAGCTGCTGATGGGCTTTCAGAGTGTCAGAGTGTGTAGCGAGGAGAGCTGATAAATGGCACTTCCTCATTTACATGTGCATGGCTGTAATTTGACACAGCCGATCACATGGGTAAAGAGCCACATCATTGGCTCTTTACCAAGATCGTGGTCACGCCGTGTTCCTAGGCCACGATCGCCACACTGTATGCCCCCGCAGGTGCCGCGAGAGCGGCCGTTCTGAAGTGCTGTCTTATGACATCGTCACATCGTCCCAGAACCGTCATTTGACAGTGGGCCGGTGGGCGGCAAGTGGTTAAACTAAAAGTCAAGGACTTAGTAGAAAATGTAGAAGTGCTTTTAGGCACTTTTGTAACTTTTAGGCTTCATGCACACTGAATGTTAACCCCCAGTGCATGAGACTGCAGTGTTTAGGTGCGGGTGGTGGCACAGGTGCACCTTCCAGCCCTGCTTCGGCAGCCTGTAAAAGTCTATGAGAGGATGACAGCTGCTGCGGCTAGATAGTGCACCTAGAGGTAATGCTGCTTGCAATTAGGACATTTGTCACTGGGCGCATACTGCTCTAAATGTTAGTACCCATAGGTGCACCATGCAGCCATGTCTAGCTGCAACAGCTGTCAGTCTCCTATAGACTTTTACAGGCTGCCAGCAGTAGGGCTAGACTTTCTGCCCACAGCTAAACAATGGGTCTTATGCGCTTGTAGGCAGGTAGTGGTTAATGCTGGCCTAGTTGGGAAGATTGAAGTTAATTATGTTTTACTTGGTGGATTTTCTTGGGTCTTACCCCCATTCCTGTGAGCTATAAAAAGGATGTTGATCTCCTAGAGTTCTACTCAGCCCAGTTCTGGTCTGTTCTGTCTTACAAAGGGGGCCCTACCTGACGCCGTTGCCGAAGTCTGGATTTCCTGTGCCATGCTGAGGACAGAGTGTGATACCATCCATGGACTCAACCAGTTATAAACATTTTCCTATGCAGGTATGCTGGGGCAGCCACAAGAATCAGTTGGGGACTAGGGAAAAGACTGCACTTTATTTCAGACTGTTGTCTGCATATGTTATTATGTTAGTTTATTTAAGTATAGTCTTTGAAACTTTGCCTTTGCCCAGTCTGAAGTTACTCAAAGGATGTAATGCAAGTAACTACCACATATACAGTAGTTACAGCTCAGGTCACTAAACACATTGGAGTATGAAGATAATGGTACAAGAGTTCATAAAATGTGAAGATAAAGTGGTTACTAAGGGTAACAAAGGTCGCTCTAGCATATAGCCTCCTGCAGCGAGGGATATGTTGTCGGCACTTCTTCAGTAGTGACCTGTCTCCCAAAGCAACGGGAGTAGATCTGTACCCCTGGGACCTTTATTCTGTACACAGGTACAGAAGAGAAAGAGTTAGGAAAGGTGCACAGTGGGACCCAATACCGTTACAGGGAGGTAGCGATGATATGCGATGATATGCTGGACAGGTGGAGAGGAGAAGGGTCCCTTCTAATTACACAGGTAACTGTTGTGATATACAGTAACAAGTTTATTTGAGATCAGTTGGCTGTTCCAGTAAAGGTACACCTTAGTGTAAGGCAAGCGACCATGTACAAAGTGCTTAGCGTAGCCTCGCAGAACTCACCCCTCATGTGACCTTTGCTTGACACCCAATGAGGAGGGAAACTTGGAGGACATGGCGACCAATCGCCAAACCTACCAACCCCCACCCTCCAACCCCCTCCCCCCCCCCCCACACTTAGTGTGCGTGAGCCCTTATTTAACCACTTCTGGACCGGAAGGTTTTACCCTCTTAATGACCAGGCCATTTTTTGTGAAACGGCACTGCGTTACTTTAACTGACAATTCGTGGTCATGCAACGCTGTACCCAAATAAAATGTATGTCTTATTTGGCCACACATAGAGCTTTTTTTAATGGTATTTGATCACCTCTGTGGTTTTTATTTTTTGCGCTTTAAAAAAAAAAAAAAGAGCGACAATTTTGAAAAAAAAAAAGCAAAAAATAATATTTTTTACTTTCTGCTATAAAACACAGCCAATAAAAAAATGTAAAAAAATCATATTTTTTTCATCAGTTTAGGCCAATATATAAATCTCAATAGGTGTATATTGATTGGTTTGCGCAAAAGTTATAGTGTCTACAAACGATGCAATATTTTTCGGGAATTTTTATTTATTTATTTTTTACTAGTAATGGCGGCGATCAGAGATTTTTTGTGGGATTGCGACTTAGTGGCAGACAAATTCAACATCTAACTGACACTGTTGCCATTTTTTTGGGGACCAGTGTCACTAGTATTGTGATCAGTGCTAAAAAAAATGCACTGTCACTGCACTAATGACACTGGCGGGGAAGGGGTTAACATCAGGGGCCATCAAAGGGTTAATTGTGTCCCTAGGGCGAGCTTACTAACTTCTGGGGGTTATACTGTTTGGGGAAGACAGAGATAGGGGTTCCCTGCTTAGCAGGAACACAAGATCTCCATCTTGTCCCCTTGCAGAATGGCGATATGCTTTGTTTACATAGGAAAAAAAAACAAAAATAAATCTGCACTGAACTTTAAGCCCCCGTTCACACTAAGGCAACCGGTGAGGCGACCTGGTCGCCTCACAGGTCGCCGTAGGTCGCCTCCCATAGGGAAGCTGCGGACCCGTTCTAATAGGAGCGACACAAGTCGCTCCGACTTAGAAAAAGGGTCCGGGGCTTCTTTGGGGCGACCAGGAGGCGACCGCCATAGACTTCAATGTTATGAAGTCCGTGGCGGCCGCTCCGAGGTCGCGGCGCGCTGCTCGCACCGCGACCTCGGAGGTCGCGGTGCGAAGTAGCGTCGCCCCTATGTGAACGGGGGCTTAGGGTAACTGCTGCAACACAAATCCTGGTAGGGGGAATAATATATAATAAGTGCAAAAATGGTGTGCTGTTCCTTTAAATCTTGTGATAGAAAATAAATGCAATGTGAACAAAATGTTCCTTTAAATGCTGCAGTGCTTGGCTGCGCACGTATCACTGGGTGCTAAATACCAGTGTAAACCACAATGAAGTGCAAATATAACTAAATATGAATAAAATAATGTGAAAAATAGAAATGCATAAAAACATACAATCCACTGAAAGATATCATTATAAACCACAACACAGTGCATATGCTATTGAGTGCAAATGAATAGATGTGAAAAAATAAATATACACAAAAACATGCACAAAATGTTCCTTTAATTGCTGCAGTGCTTGGCTGCGCACGTATCAAATGTAAACCACAACAAAGTGCATATGCTATTGAGTGTAAATGAATAGATGTGAAAATATGCACAAAAAACATATAGTCTATTAAAAGTGCCAATTGAAGAGTGCTCTGTGTTCCACGATGCAAAAACTCCACAGGTGCTCTACTGTGAGGTGCTCCTAATTGAAAGTGAATGAGGCTTCTCCCTATTTCATGTTTGGCCATATGATGAGCTTATTCCATTTGATGCATGCTGTGGATATTTGGGTCTATTGACATCAGCGTTGTATCAGTTGTGGATATTTTTTAACTGATTCGTGACAAATGTCCCTATACATGTGTAATACTATCTCTCACCCACAGGTGGTTTAGTGAGCTTTTGATGTCGTGTATTTAAAGATGGCTGCCGCATATGCAATTGTCCATGTGGTTGTGGGGGGAAATGCAACCATGCAACCATGTGTTGCTGACCTCACTCACAAAATGACCTGTGAGTGGTCAAGAGGAATGATTACATCCTGTGGGGGGGTCTCTGGTATATAGGACTATAAAAAGAGTCCATAACATAAGGAATAGGCTGTTTTTTGGAGCTGTGGAAAGACCAAGCATGCAGCCAGGATTTCTTATTGTCCTGTTCCCACAGCTATCCAGTGTAAGCAGTAGACATGCAACTACCAGAGCTAAGTATTATTTGATATTTTGGGCTATTGGGAATAGGGGCGTATGTTTAAGTTGTGTTATTTTGTGTAATGTTTATGGTAAATTTTATGTGTAAGAAGCTTTATGTATTTTGATGTCCTGTAAAGTTTTGTTTTATGCTTTTTATCAAAACTGCTCTTGGTGTGTCTGTGCATTTTAAATATTCACTAGATATTTCCGTGGCTGTCCAGTATACCTTCATTATAAATTTTGTTGTTACCACATTTTTTTACAAGCGCCCAGGAGACTCATTGCAGGCTTCCTTTGATTTCTGTAATCGGGATCAATAATCAATGGTAAGAGACCATCCACTTTCAATTAGGAGCACCTCACAGTAGAGCACCTGTGGAGTTTTTGCATTGTGAAACACAGATCACTCTTCAATTGGCACTTTTAATAGACTATATGTTTTTTGTGCATGTTTTCACATCTATTCATTTACACTCAATAGCATATGCACTTTGTTGTGGTTTACATGTGATACGTGCACAGCCAAGCACTGCAGCAATTAAAGAAATGAAGAAAAAAGATAATAATGATAATAATAATGATTAAAGAAGGTTTACCAATCTTTCTGACCAATACGACCCCTTAGCTCAGGAGAGGGGGTTGGAACACATAGTAACAGGCAGAGATTTCGGGAAATATGCAACTGAATAGCTTTTATTTCTGCATTTAGGGGTAAATCTATGGAAGCACCTGCCATTAAATGCCTGTTATTTAACAGTTTTAAAATAACCAGCCCAGTAGAATCCATACACAACTGAAATATCAGCTTTGAGTGGACTGTGCATTTAAGGGCCAACATTATCAACCTATTATTAATATGTTAGTTTGAATGGCTGTAACAAGGTAGCTTCTTATAACTCATAGGTTCCTTTGACAGACCCAACCAGGACAGTGGCTTTTGGAGCGGACTGCAGGCTAGCCTCTTGCCTACTGACTATGGGCTCTGGCATTCAAGGAAGCCACAAGCATTTAGGAAGATGTCCTATTATATAATGCAAGAGAACATTATTTTATTTACCAGTCAAGGAAGCCATGATGGTCTCTGCTAACTTGAAACTCAGTAAGCAGATGTATGTGAAAAGAAAATTTGTTAATGAGATTTGGACAGACCTGGGTCTTTTTGAATACTGTTGCCGGACAGTCTGGGATTCCTGATTAATCAAAGCATTTTCTAGGTGTGAATCCCCATTCACCTATTGCTTCTGTCTTTTGGCTAATTTGACTAACTCTTGGAGGTATCTATGATGGGACTAGCCTTGTGTCAGCTCTACCTCGTTATCTAAACCATTGTGTGATGTTTTGAGTAAATATTTGGTGTTATTGTTCATGTGGCGACTAACCTAGTGTATAAAAAGCCTGCATTTCTGTTCAATAAACAGTCATTCCTTTGGTTCTTTCCCAGCATCGTGTCTGTGATTGATAATTTGGGTAAAAGGCTGGTATGAGCGCTAGGTCTGCTGTAATGGGTTAGAGGGCAGGAGGCACTGTTTGGCGGAAGGAAGAATCTAAGTGGGGTGCCCAAGCGGTTTGGTCGCAGTTTCTGTTGATGAAAGATCATAACCAGGTACACCGATCATTACAAAGTTATTTTGTTAATCAGGAACATCCAAAGATGAATCAAAATTCACAAGGTCTGTGCTAAACCAGCTGAATTTTGATCCATCTATATTCAGCTTTAATCTGCTTTGAAGGACTTGGCCATTTTGTAAGGTAAGTAAAATAGCCATAGAATTGATAAATAGCAGATAAATAAACCAGAACAATTTAAAATATGTTTTGCTGACTGCAATGCATTTGCTTTTGTAAGATAGACTGTAATGACTATATAAAACCTAGCATGTATATAGTTCAAATTAAAAAAAGCTAATGGATTTAAAGTATTCTGAAATGCTCAGCATATAACATAAGCAAAGATTAGGAACAACTCTCTCCTATTGTGGATGTAAAGCAAAAACCATCTGATATGAGAGCTCAAAATCATCATCTTTAGACCAAAGCTTTGCTGGATGCAAATGTTTTTACAATTTTACTGTTGATTGTAAAATACAAGAATGAAATTTTGACACTGGTCCTGAGCTTCTAGTTTATCAAGATATTCCAATCCTTGTCTTTCATTGGGCACAGGCAGATTCTCCAGTAAGTTCAGTTGAGTACTCTATAGATCAATCCTGTAAAGCTTGTCCTTAAAAAACAAACTGTTAATACAAACCTCCACCAACCAGTTCAAAAAATGTTACTGTGTCGTAATGGGTTTCTACTACAACTTGATAGATTCATTGTTGCCTTCTGGGCATAAACTGCCGGATAAACTAAAGTAATACTCAACATGATTATTTGCCTGGCTAGTCTATAAACTTTAAGTCTAGAGTAGCTAAAATGCTTGCTAAAAAATTAACTAAGGAGATCATTAAAATACAACTACCATATATATTTTTTTAACACTCTATAATGCTGGATTACTTTCAAATGATAATTAAATCATCAGTGCATATTAACCTTCATCCTCCATCATTATAAACAGGCATGGATTCTCTGTCATGCCTTTGTTGCCATGTGTGTTTTATTTTGGAAGCCATTATGTAATTTCTCTGGGTAGTTTCTCACCTTCTCATTTTTAATGAAGACATTTGAATAGTAAGCAGTCTGGAGAATTACAAGGCTCCCTCAGTTAGAGATAAACAATTACGAGGAAGATGTTGTTTTTCCTTCACTGTTCATGAATAAAATATGGCATAAATGGAAGAACACTTGGCTTTGCCAAAGACCAGCTATTAAAGAGTTCATTGGTGGATGTTACCTAATTGATTCCATCCTAAAATGTTTTTACCTATTACTTTCCATTACTGAACCATTAGATTCTAAAAGCAAAATTATTTTATGATTTAGGTGATGGAATAACATGACCAACTGGGTGAAAGCCCAGCATGTACTTTAAAGCTAAACTCCAGGCAAACAGCTAAATACACAGATGAAATACATATAAGGGAGCTGTGTAGCATTTATAAGAATTTATTACCCCTCTCTATCCCTATCCACCCAGATCCATCTTCAATCAGGCAATAGCATCTACTACCTGCACTGATTCACATGCTAATATAAAATCTGGTGCCTTTGCAGTTGATGGGTAAAAAAATAGCAGAACACTTCCAAAGCTACAGCACCAGGTAAAGTGAACACTAGCCTATAACAGGGTGACCTAACTGAACTGCAGTACCATTAGGACAAGTTTTAACTGATGTAATGAGCAAAATCAGAATCAGGTAACAAAGTAATAATGTTCTTGGGTGCACCCTGCGCTTACAGCCCTTTAATGCCTAATAAAGAGTTACTCCGAAAGATGACTAAAAGTACATGGAGTCTGATTTTCAGTAGTAGCAGACTTCTGGTGGGACCCTTCTGTAGGTGGTGCACATAAAACTGTCCCTTTAGGAGTGCAGGTGATGAGAGGTAGATGAGCTGCTAAGAGCAGTCTTTATTGCATTAACTGTGTGTAGCAAGAGTTTAGAATGTGTCATTAAGCTCACCACCACTGGCAGGCAGCAGGTTTACTCCCAGGCACTTGGCAGTTAGCTGTCTCAGATGTCTCAGTCCTCACGTGCAAGTCTTCCCAATCACATCCACATTGGCGGTAGGCATGCAAACAGCAACCAGTCCCTCGGTTTTGGGGTTCAGCACAGCATGAATACCTCAAATCTCTCAGTCTCTGGTCTCCGACATGAGCATAGTACTGACCAGAGATCGGTTATCTCTCTCTCTGGTCCCTTAATTCACAGTGATCACCTTGTTCCCCTCTAAGGCTCCTGTCTCTCAGGGGTACAGCACAGACCCCTGACAATAGGTCTTCACATCTCGCTTTCCTCTCAGGATTGCCTCGAGATCTGATGGTTTGGCCACGAAAAACCCTGTCCTCCTCTCTCCTAATATGCAGGGGAATTTGGCTCCTGTAGTTCTTGCAGCCACTCACGTTCATTTCATAATGCCTCTTGGGTACTACATGCCGCTACTCATGATGCCCTGCTGTGCAGTAAGTCCCTCTCTCCAATGTTACCATTGGATCTGACTCCCCTACCCTCTGATTGGATTTTCACTGCTGCCAAGAAAGATGGGGGGGGGGGGGTGAGCAGGGGATTTTACACAGATCCCGCTACTGTCTCTCTCTGTGTGGTCAGAGAAAGTGAGCGAGAGATCACAACAGACACAGAGCAGTGGAGGGAGGAAAGAAGGATGGCAGGCACAGGAGCATGAGCCCACTCCTGTTATTTTTTACAGCAGCAGGGGGGCAAGCAGGGCTCCACACAGCCAGTGGCAGCACCCAGCTACACAGTCTGACCACTGGGGAGAGGAGTTTGAGGAAATGCTTTCTCTTACCTGCAGCAGACTAATTGCATCATCTCAGTGTAGCACTTATTTTGCAGGAGCTGCTGGTGATGATGGGGTTTCTGTTCAGCGACGACTCCTAAAGCTGCTTAATCCCCACTGACACATGGTTATAGGTAGAAGGCTGCTCACACCTGTGTAACTTAAGCCTTAGTATGCTACCATTATGTAGGAAATAGGCCAAACAGCTGATGGTGAGTTAAATGGATCTATTAAGGCAATGTAGTAAACATCGCATAAATCAATGAGCATGCAATCAGATTTCAAGAGGCTGTACTGTTTAAATGGGCACTTACCCATAAGCTGGCAATCAATTCAACTGTAACAATGTTAAACCAAACTGAAATTGGTGAAAAACAGGGTCAAAGTATAGGCAAGAACTTTCCCAAGAAAATAAGGGCCTCAGGTGTATACAACACATACAGCCCCAATAGTGGGTTGGGGTAAGCATTCCTAAAGAGGGGTACCCTGGAGGTGGTTGCAAAGTACCTGGCGCCTAATTGTCAGTGTTGGTGGGCTTTCATTGGGACCCTCCTTTGGGTGGCACACATGTAGCTGTCCATTTAAAAGTGTGCAGATGGCTAGTGGGCTGCTAAACAAGGGAGCAGTCTATATTGCATAAACTGTGTCAATGTTGAGATAAGCACAGATGGTCCAGCTCACCTCTCCTGGTACACAGAAATCTGGCCCAGATCGCTAGACCGTCTGCTATCCTCTGAAGCTTGGTCCTGGCGGCTCAGTCTCTCAGCTTGGATCCCCACAAGGCTCTGTCTCTCAACAGATCCAGTCCTTAATGACTAGCCTCTGGTCATACAGTACACATGCATTAGGTCCCTCAGATCTCTATGTAGCTGGGCTCTACCTGCTCAGTCCTCAGGCTTTATCTCTCTGGCGCGGCTATGGCAGGTTAATCAACAGGATCCCCCAGCTCTCCTTCTCAGCAAAGACCCCACTTTCCCCATAGGTATACTATTTTCTCTCCTCCTCTAAAGTGCAGAGGATCCTGGGTAGAGAAGTCCGTATCCCATTAGTCTCTCTCTTGACTTACAATGTGCAGTGCTCCTTTAAGAACTACAATGCCCATGACCCCCTGGAGTCTGCATAGCAACTTCCTTCTTCCCCTGACTGGCTCTTCACCGCTGCAGGGAGGGAGGGATGTGTGAATGAGTGTGCAAGGGTGGGGCAGAGTCCATTCTAGTATCAGCTAGCAGGGAAGCCAGGGGTGAGAGGAAAAGTCAGTACCCTGCAGGCACACAGAATCCCTATACACCGCATCCTGGTGGAGGGGGAATTAAAGAGGAGCGGACACACAGGAGCACACAGATACATAGTCCCAGTGTTGTGTATTGTTATAGTGTTGTTTTGTATTGTTACATGTAAGGAATTTTATTAAATAAAAGGTCCACTTTAATAACCCAGTGTTATGGTTCCTTCTCTTTTTTTGACGGTGGGTATGCCAGTGGTACTGGTGCTTAGAGTCCTCAGAGTACTATGGCCATAGCAAGAGAATGGAAAAGAGGAAACACAAATCAAACAAGCTTTTCCTTCAATCACCTTTATCTGAGCTTGGGGAGGAGCAGTATTAACCTGGGCTTCTGATTTAATAATTTGTTTGCATCTTTGAACAGTAAAAATGTTTCTAATATGAATAAAAAATTGGGCTTTCCTACATCTTCCCCAATTTTTGAGGACCTTTCTTTAAAGAAGAACCCTGGCCATTTTGGGAAAAGAGCTAACTATTATTCTGCATCGATGGGTTGTTAAAATACTATTTGCTTTTCTTATCATGGGAAGAACTACAGAGGGTTGATCTGAAATATGGAATTGTTTTGTGGCTAGAACAAAATATTTACTTATTCATATGGAGATTTATGAGGACTTTACAATCTAACCACTTAAAACGGTTGTAAACTGCTCTGAAGGAATGGCACGGATGGCCGTTCTTTCAGAGTGCATGAGCTAGTGATGTCACTGGCTGCTTGCACAGTAAAAATCTCCTAAATGGTGCATGGTTAAGAGATAGGTAAGCCTTATCATAGGCTTTCCTTTAGGTACATTTTTAAGACGGAAGTTTACTTAAATCTGTATTGTTTGATAGAAAATTACTTAGAACCCTCAAACATTATACATATTTTTTTGGGAGACCCTAGAGAATAAAATAGAGAGCGAATAGAGAATAAAATATTGATCGTTGAAATTGTTTATGTCACACGATATTTGCGCAGTGTTTTTTTTGGGGAAAAAATACACTTTAATGAATTTTAATGCTAAAAAACATAATCTAAACATAAAACATAATCCGTTTTTTTTTTTGGTAAAATATAAAAGTTAGAGTTACACCAGGTAAACAGATACCTAACATGTCATGCTTTACAATTGCACATGCTCGTGGAATGGCGACAAACTACGATACTTAAAAATCTCCATAGGCGGCACGTTAAAAAATTTTGGGCTCGCCAGTAAGAGCGGTAAGCTTGAGAAGCACCAGCGAGGGGGGGGGGGTGACCCCTCCCGCTGCTTCTAAAAGTGATCTAGTGGCTAATCAGTCACTCAAATGCTTGAATGAGAAACAGAATCGCCAGGTGAAATAACATACCTGGGGTTTTGGCTAATAGCTTTAACCATAACCCCAGTAAACCACTTCAAAGCCACAAAAAATATTTTTACATTGCAGTCCGCAAGTGGCTAATGTCCCTACAACAGTCACACAAATACATATATCCACTAGGAAATAAAAAAAAATCCTCCTACATAAATTGTACCCGTTTATCTGCAGCCCTCTCTTCTTTACATCTGTTTAATGTCCAGAATTGATAAAGCTTGTCTGAGCTGTCACAAAAAAAGGGGTGGAGAACTTAAGTTAAACTCTGCAGAGCTCAGTGAGGAGAGCTCTAGTAGCTGATTGGAGGGAAGGGAAGGGCCCCCCCCTCTTCACACAGCAACAGATCTGAGGCTGCCAATCAGCTGAAGCTCTGTCTCTGTCACCTTTTTTCTCTTAGTGTCAGGAAAACTTTTCAGAAGTGATTCATGCTGAAACAAAAACAGAAACAAAAACAGAAACAAAAACACACAAACAAAGCAGCATACAGAAATGGCACTTAGTATTTTTAATTGAGACAAGTAAACACTATAGAAGAGTATGCTGTGCTAATATTTTATTCTGAGGTTTACAACAACTTCAACAATCACAACACTTGAATCCTGGGTTCATTGCTCACCAATAACATTTATCAATAAGATGTGGTGTGGTCCATTTTTGCATGGGTTTCTTCAAGGTGTTACTGATAGATTTTTTTGATTTCCTATGGTTTCTCAAGCTTACCGCTCTTACTGGCAAGCCCAAAAAATGTTAATGTGCCGCCTATGTAGATTTTTAAGTAGCGTAGTTTGTCGCCATTCCAGGAGCGTGTGCAATTTTAAAGCATGACATGTTAGGTATCTGTTTACTTGGTGTAACATTAACTTTTATATTTTACCAAAAAAACTGGATTATGTGTTATGTTTAGATTATGTTTTTTAGCATTAAAATTAATTAAAGTGTATTTTTTCCCAAAAAAACACCAATATTCACCTTTGATTGAATCTTTGTGGGAAGCTTTGGGGGGAAATCTTGTTAAATAACAGGAAAGTCCTCTCAGTCATTTGCAGACAAGCTTTCCACGGTGTGGAAACTGCGTTTTCAAGAAAAAACGTCATGCCCATATTAAGTCCAAACATGGGCAGAGATATTTTGGGGATCTCCACCTTACATCATTGTCCATATCTAGAGTTAAGCCAAGTTTAGGCAATTATGTTAGGTAACTCCATTACCAGAGTTCCTTGGGCACCTAAAAACATCCCAGAGTTAGAAATGTTTCCAGTGCTCAACCACTGTTTAAGCTGTGAAGATGGGGAGAACCGTGCTTCCCTGAAAATCTGACCTGGCATCGCTAAAGCAGACTGCACAGAGCAACTCTGGACATCGCTAGAATCTGAAAAGGTAAATATTAGTAAAAAAAGAGTAAAAACACTTTTCCACGTGGTGTATGTTTACTTATACTTTTCTTTTAGACATATGCACCAGTGAGGGACCCCTAAAACCATTTTGTTAGGAAAAGGGAAACCACATACTAGCCACCTATTGGGTGTCAGATTGGTGGAATATGAACATCCGTCTTGATGTTTCCCCCTATTGAGCACTGGGGGTTCAGAAGAACTTAGGGCTGGTCAGTATTGGACTACGGCGCATTGTGGAGGCATCCCTGCACCCTTGCTATGGGTATACCAGCCACATTCCATGTTTGCTGGGTTCAAGGAAAGGGGAGTGTGGTTTTTTTATATTTCTTTTTTTGTAATGTCAAAAAAAAAAATGAATTAAGGAAGTGCTGAACTTGTATTAAAAACACGTTTAAGCTAAAATCCCACAGCTCCAAAGAAAAGAAGCACCTAAACAGTCATGTTAAACTAGGGAATAGTTTGAATATTGTGCAAAGTAAAATTGGGAAAATGCTGGGTGAATTCCAGAAAGAAAAATCCATATTAAGTGAGTGTTAAACAGTAAAAAAAACATTTCCCCAATAAAGAACAAGCGTTGGGTAAATCTTGTTGGATCATTTTTTCGATGTGAGAGATTCTTGTTTAAAATTGGATAAAAACCGCTGTTATAAATAGAGGGAATGTGTAAAATCGAATCTTGGTCAAAAAATGTGAAAATGTTGCTTTAATGTTTAGTGCGAATTTCACTTAGACACATTGATAAATGCACCCCTTTGTGTACTTTACCCTTTTTTTATCAAACGCTTTCTGGAGGGGACATGGCAGGATTGTAAATGGAACAATCCAAATCAAATACGCTAGACTAATTTATCACACAAAGACCTTTCCATAACAGAGTATTACACCTCGACATTTAAGCCAGTTTGCTGGGACCCTCATAGAGGGCCTCCACAGAGCAGCTCCTTACTAGCCAATGTCTTTCACTCATGACCGCAGATGAATGTGAAAAAGTTAAATGAAATTGTGGCTTCTACTGACCTTTGAAATGATTTGTATGATTCTGACAGTATCCCATACTCTCTGATGTTATTTTGTCCTTGGGTAATTTTTAATCCAGCACGCACAGCACAGTCTTAGACTTAATGAAGCAATTAACCTTTTCTATGTTTCATTTCTAATGCTGCAATATTTGCTGTTGTTAGTGCCCCCAGCGTTTGAAAATTTATTAATATATATTATTATTATTTTCTGAAAATACTGTAAACATAAATGATATCAGAGTTGTGTGCCGTTCATTTTATTTTTTTTTTTTCATTATTCTTTGCTCCCAATACTATTATGCTTAATTTTTGCCCCCAATACTATTATGCCTAATTTTTAAAAAGTTTATTCTAAATGCTGTAATGATGCTCAAAGCTATTCTTTTTTTCTGGTGAATCCTCTTGCTGCTTAGTTCAATCCTGCATCATTGCAGACATACTGGTATACACCAAGGTAATAACGTTACCTTGCTGCTGGACAAGCTTACAAAATCATCAGCAGTGAAACCATTGTGTGTATGTTTGAAATAACAGTGCAGTGTGACCTCACCTCTGTGTTCCAGGCCAGTGTTTCCAACCTACAAGATTTAAATTTACTTATACCACATCAAACATTTACTGGCACAGCAACATTTTTACTGGCATTTCCAAAAGTTCCAAAATATAGTTTTATGTGCAAAATTCAGTATTTAGGGTACAAACAAGTACAATATGCAATCAGCAATGTGATTTCAGGTAGATATTAAGGCAAAAAACATACAGTAAAACCTTGGATTGCGAGCATAATTCGTTCCAGAAACATGCTTGTAATCCAAAGCACTCTTATCTCAAAGCGAATTTCCCCATAAGAAATAATGGAAACTCAGATGATTCATTCCACAACCATTTATTCATAAGTCCTTCAGTTTATAGTCCATATAAAAAGAATATAGCAAAGAGATATGTTGTGTAACCATAAAATGTCTATCCACAAATGGCAGCTTCCACAATGGGATTAGAAGCAAAATCCAGCAGGAGCTACAGAGTATAGAAGAGAAGAGGGGCGCCTCTAAGTGTAGCAATATGGTTACACTTGATGAAGGTACAATATTTAGCAACTCACATGGTTGATTATGAAAACAGACACATCTAAGTATGCAGGCTACTGGGGTAAAGCTGTCCACATAGACCTTCCTCCTCACCGCCGTCTCTCACCACTGTCAGTCTGCAATACTGACAGGGAAGACTACCCTGCAGTAAAGCGATCTGAAAGCGTGGCTTGAAGCTCTCGTGGAGCGAGTGTGGAAGAGATGACATCGATGGCATTGCGGTGGATGGTCTGTGTGGACAGCTTTACCCCAGATGCCTGCATACTTAGATGTGCCTGTTGTAATAATCAACCATGTGAGTTGCTAAATCTTGTACCTTCATTAAATGTAACCATATTGCTACACTTAGAGGCGCCTCTCTTCTCTTTTATAATCAGTTGTGACATGATGCTACTTGTATATCAAGACATCGCTTATTAATCAAGTCAAAATGTATTTAAAAAATTAGCTTGTTTTGCAAAATGCTCTCAAACCAAGTTACTCTCAATACAAGGTTTTACTGTATTTATTATTTTATTTTCAATATAGTAAGTAAGTAGCCCAGGGGCAGGACTCAGGAGGGCAAGAAATTAGAATGGGTAGGAGGACACACATGAAATTGACACTCACAGTGACACTGACAGCAGTGTGCAGCAGCACAGATGAAGAGGACACCTCACCGACACGAGAAGTCCCCTCGTGGGTCACAGTCTCTCCCCACTCCAGGGGGTCCCTTCGGTCCACTCCAGCCCAAACAGCACTGACAGTCCTGCTCCTGGCTTGCTTTGCTCCCGTCCCGCATCCCACACATGAGGATCTGGCTGCTCCACTCAGCTCGCTTGCATCATGGTATCACAGTATACACTCAGGCACTGCCTCCGCCAGACCCGCCCAAACACACTATAGCCGCCACCTCGGATGGTCTGAGCTGGCTCTGGCCTGGAACTGCGCATGCCGAGCGTCACAGCCGTATTTTTTACCGGCAACCTTTTCCTGTCACTGGCATTTACTGGCAGGAGAAAAGTGCCCATTTTTTACTGGCTGCCAGCAGTGTTGCTCATCTTACTTTAAAAAAGTAATTAGTTACAGTTACAAATTACTTCTCCCAAAAAGTAACTGAGTTACTGACTCAGTTACCACATTGAAAAAGTAATTAGTTACTCAGAAAAGTAACTGCGACTTTTTTTACTATTCTATAATGCAATTACGTTCTATAAGATCTTTAATAGTGGTGGCGGTGTGGCACACTGTGGGGGTCTGAGTCCTCCTAACTGTGACTAACTGTATTTTGTTTTGTTTTTTGGTACCTGCTGCCTGAAATGGTGGTAGCAGTGTGGTGGTGGTGTGGCACACTGGTGGTGGTGGCGGTGTGGCACACTGGTGGTGGTGGCGGTGTGGAACACTGGTGGTGGCGGTGTGGCACACTGGTACTGGGACACTAGAGCAGGGTCCCCATAGATCCCACTTTAGAGCAGGCCAGGGTCATCATCAATCCCCCTTTAGAGCAAGGTCCCCATAGATCCCCCTTTAGAACAGGCCAGGGTCCCCATAGATCCCCCTTTAGAGCAGGGTCCCCATAGATCCCCCTTTAGAGCAGGGTCCCCATAAATCCCCCCTTAGAGCAGGGTCCCCCAAACATCCCCCTTTAGGGAGGGGTCCCCATAGATCCCCCTTTAGAGCAGGGTCCCCATAGATCTATGAGGACCCTGCTCTAAAGGGGGATTTATGAGGACTCTTTTCTAAGGGTGGATCTATGGGGACCCTTCTCTAAAGGGGGATCTATGGGGACCCTTCTCTAAAGGCACTGATCACTGTATTGGTGTCACTGTTCCCCAAAAGTGTCACTTATGCCCCATACACACGTGCAGATTATCTGCAGACTTTTGTCTGCAGACTTACCTTTTCTATGTAATGCAAGGGCCTGCCGGATTGCATACAAATTGAAAGTGTTTAGGTTTGACCTCATATTATATGGTTTTGGTAAGTCTGCAGACAAAAGTCTGCAGATAATCTGCACGTGTGTATGGGGCATTAGTGTCAGATTTGTCCACTGCAATGTTGCAGTCCCACTAAAAATCACTGCTATTACTAATAAAAACAATAAAAAAAAAACAATAAAAAAAAACAATAAAAAAAAGAAAAAGTCCATAAATCTATCCCATAGATTGTAGAAACAATAACTTTTACACAAACCAATTAATATACGCTTTTTGGGATCTTTTTTACCAAAAATATGAGGCAGAATACATATTGGTCTAAAATGATAATATAATGATTTTTTTTTTCAAAATTTGTTGTTTTTTTTTTTTTTTTTTGTTTATAGCGCAAAAAATAAAAACAGCAGAGGTGATCAAATATATACAAAAGAAAGCTCTATTTATGGGGGAAAAAAGGAGATCAATTTTATTTGGGTACAGCGTTGCATGACTGCGCAATTGTCAGTTAAAGCAATGCAGTGCTGTATCGCAAAAAATGGCCTGGTCATTAAGGGGGGTAAAACCTTCCAGGGATGAAGTGGTTAAAGGACATCATTATTAAAAAAAAAAGATAATACAGTAGGTCTCAAATATTGTCAAGTACAACTGAATTAGCAGTAAGAGCTTGTTTACACATGTGATCACTTTTTAGAGGTGTGTGCCAGGCAATATGGAGGTGATATGTCACCTCCTCATCACCTGTTTTAATCCTCTAAATGCAGCACAACCGTAATGCAAATACAGGCATTGTTCCTGCAGCCTCAATACAAAGCATCATGTCTGTGGCATCTGAACACTTTGCAGCCTAGGGGAGAGGAAGGAAGTGATTAAAATGAGGCTCAGCCATGCCTGCGAGTGTACATGAGCCCTAATAGTAAGTAGGCAAATGAATAAAGCACAGTGCCTCCAACATAACTAATCCAATAGCACAAAGTCACTTTAGGAACTATTAAAAAGTCCACTGAGTACTCCTTGATTCTGCAATCATTTCTGCACTCTACCTGTAATGCTTCAGTCAGTGTTCTTACATCAGGTTAAGTCCCAGCATGATGACATCTGTCCCCGCCCACCCCCTGCAGTGCTTGCTTCTGTATGCTTTCATCATTCCAGGTCTAGTCTTTGTATTTCCTAAATGCTTCTGTCCCCACCCACGGCCCGCCCACCACCTATCAGACCCATAGCACAAAGTCTAGGGAAGTGCTACAGATAGTGGGCGGAGCCACAGGCGGGAACAGAAGCTGTCGGAAAATGCAGAGACCAGACCCAGAATGATGAAAGAATACAGAAGCAAGCACTGCAGGTGGAGGGCAAACCAGCGGGCGGGAACAGTCGGCAACAACTTTGCCCAGATCATTTGGGTGACAACTGTCAACCATGCCTGTCACTTAGATGCAGAAGGAGCTGAAGCTCCCCGCCCCCCTCAACTCTCCGCCCACCCCTTGTACCGGCCCTGGAGAGGGGGAATTAAAATTACAACTACTGCCATCTGGTGGCGGTAGATGTAATTGCGGTAACGCAGCCGAAAGTAGCGGCAGCGGCATTACAGGGAATGAACGAGTAATCAGATAGATTACTCGTTACCCTCAAAAGTAACTGCGTTAAGTAACGCCGTTTACTTGAACGCAGTTACTTCCATCACTTGCTGCCAGTAAAAATACTGACGGTTGACAACACTGTTCCAGTCCTATCTGTTTAAAATTAATATGAAGCCTTGGCAATTGTGACTTTTATCAAAAGTTTTATTTTGCATAGCATTAGTTTAAACTTCAGTGGTGGTCAACTTACTACTTAAGGGGAGCCACTAATGGAGTCCCTGACATCGCCAAAGCCACACATCAAACTGTAAAACAGGAGATGGTCAGAGGCTATAGACCTGCTACAAGAGATAGTCAGAGACTGCAGACAAGCTACAGGGACTAGTCGGAGGCTGCAAACATACTATAGGGGTTTTTGGAGACTGAGGACATGATGCAGAAACTGGTCAAAAACTGGAGACCAGATATACGATGCTGCTTGAGATCACAGCTATTACCAAGAAAAAACAGGCAGACTCGATGGACCAATTGTTTTTTTTTCTGAGGCCACTTTTCTATGTCTCTGTTTCTATTACAGCCCCTTTACAAATCACTTTAGTGCTCCCTACAACCCACTTAAAGTTATTTATTATTTCTCGAAGAAAGAGCCATTATAAAATATCAGAGGGGAAAAAAAAATTATATGAGAACAAGATGCACAGCACAAAAAAAGTAAAACCATGAAAGAAATAAAAGAAAATACTAGAAGCCTGTCTAAATATTTATTTTCTACTGGCTTGAGTGAGCGCTTAGGCAAAAAAAAAAAAAATAACAAAAAAAAAAACACCCAGACTGCTGTCTGCAGTGACTCTAAGGGCCTCTGCTTCAGAGTTGCTGAAAGCCTCTCTGCAGTGGTGGGATTCAAAAATTTTAGTAACCAGTTCCGACTTTCCCAGCAGAATGACCAGCGTGCCCCCTTTAAATGCACAGTGACCAGCGTGCCCCCCTTTCAATGCACAGTGACCAGCGTGCCCCCCTTTCAATGCAGAGAGACCAGCATGCCCCCTTTCAATGCACAGAGACCAGCATGCCCCCTTTCAATGCACATTGCCCCCAATGATTGCAGAGTGCCAGCCACAGCATTGCCCCCAATGATTGCAGAGTGCCAGCCACACATTGCCCACAATGATTGCAGAGTGCCAGCCACACATTGCCCCCAATGATTGCAGAGTGCCAGCCACAGCATTGCCCCCAATGATTGCAGAGTGCCAGCCACAGCATTGCCCCCAATGATTGCAGAGTGCCAGCCACACATTGGCCCCAATGATTGCAGAGTGCCAGCCACACATTGCCCCCAATTGCAGAGTGCCAGCCACAGCATTGCCCCCAATGATTGCAGAGTGCCAGCCACACATTGCCCCCAATGATTGCAGAGTGCCAGCCACAGCATTGCCCCCAATGCTTGCAGAGTGCCAGCCACAGCATTGCCCCCAATGATTGCAGTGTGCCAGCCACACCATTGCCCCCCAATGATTGCAGAGTGCCAGCCACACATTGCCCCCAATGATTGCAGAGTGCCAGCCACACATTGCCCCCAATTGCAGAGTGCCAGCCACAGCATTGCCCCCAATGATTGCAGAGTGCCAGCCACAGCATTGCCCCCAATGATTGCAGAGTGCCAGCCACACATTGCCCCCAATGATTGCAGAGTGCCAGCCACAGCATTGCCCCCAATGCTTGCAGAGTGCCAGCCACAGCATTGCCCCCAATGATTGCAGAGTGCCAGCCACACATTGCCCCCAATGATTGCAGAGTGCCAGCCACACATTGCCCCCAATGATTGCAGAGTGCCAGCCACACATTGCCCCCAATGATTGCAGAGTGCCAGCCACACATTGCCCCCGATGATTGCAGAGTGCCAGCCACACATTGCCCCCAATGATTGCAGAGTGCCAGCCACAGCATTGCCCCCAACGATTGCAGAGTGCCAGCCACACATTGCCCCCAATGATTGCAGAGTGCCAGCCACACATTGCCCCCAATGATTTCAGAGTGCCAGCCACAGCATTGCCCCCAATGATTGCAGAGTGCCAGCCACACATTGCCCCCAATGATTGCAGAGTGCCAGCCACAGCATTGCCCCCAATGATTGCAGAGTGCCAGCCACACATTGCCCCCAATGATTGCAGAGTGCCAGCCACACATTGCCCCCAATGATTGCAGAGTGCCAGCCACACATTGCCCCCAATGATTGCAGAGTGCCAGCCACACATTGCCCCCGATGATTGCAGAGTGCCAGCCACACATTGCCCCCAATGATTGCAGAGTGCCAGCCACAGCATTGCCCCCAATGATTGCAGAGTGCCAGCCACACATTGCCCCCAATGATTGCAGAATGCCAGCCACACATTGCCCCCAATGATTTCAGAGTGCCAGCCACAGCATTGCCCCCAATGATTGCAGAGTGCCAGCCACACATTGCCCCCAATGATTGCAGAGTGCCAGCCACAGCATTGCCCCCAATGATTGCAGAGTGCCAGCCACACATTGCCCCCAATGATTGCAGAGTGCCAGCCACACATTGCCCCCAATGATTGCAGAGTGCCAGCCACACATTGCCCCCAATGATTGCAGAGTGCCAGCGATCCCCCCGCACTTACCTCTCTCGCAGCTTCTCTTCAGTCCCCGGCTCCCCGCATCTCCGAATCTTCAGTCCTCCCGCGGCGCCTCCTCCTCATCCAATGGCACGGTGTTTGCCTTTCGGCCAATCAGGAAGCGGGAGGACCCGCTCCCTGATTGGCCAGGAGGAGGATCCGTGTAACAATAGCGAATTCTCATTCGCTATTGTCACAGAATGGGAGGGTAGGGGCGCGCTGCTCCGCTCCTTGGCCGCCACGTCTGCGGCTGCGCGGTCCGAGCGCGGGACATTCAATTGTACTGCGCTCGGACGCGCAGAGGGATTCAGCCGGTTCTGCGAACTCGCAGAACGTTAGTAACCGGTTCTATGGAACCGGTGCGAACCGGCTGAATCCCACCACTGCCTCTCTGACAGTTTCATCCTGGCTCTTTCAACCAGTTTGGAGCGACGTCCTGATCCAGGGAGGGTCTGTGTTGTACCAAATACCTTCCACTTCTTAATAATATACTTCACTGTGCTTCCAGGCATTGATAAAGCCTATGAACCTTTTTTGTATCTTCTGACTTGTGCCTGTCCACAACTTTATCCTGGAGATCTTTTGACAGTGCCTTGCCCACCCATAATTGATTGTTTGCTTCAGTTGTACTACCAGGGACTGAATTGCTCCTGGAAAGTTATTTTCATGCTGAGCTAATCAAAATGACCACAGCTGATCACAGTTTAAAGCCAAATGGATTTATGTACCATTGAGAAGGTGATTAGCTGCACCTGATTGAGTTTACAAGTCATTTTTAGGCATAGCTCCCAACTGTCCATGATTTTGAGAGACTGTCCTTGATTCGTGTCCCTTATTCCTCCTCATTTCCTCCGAGCGGACTTCTACTGAGACAGGAGGATCCCAGGAAACGCGTCAGGAGGAGGCGCGCCGTCACTAACTACATCCGCGGTCCGCACTGCAGGCGGCCACGGATCTACAGGGTTCCAGCAAGCTTATTATATCGTCTTAACTGTAAGTGCATCTTTGATCAAACCGGCCATGAGGTGGGTAGAGCTGGGTTATCTATATCACTGCACGCATCTTTTTGTTTGGAGATATATTGCACCTTATTTTTCACCCGTCTGGTAAGGGGAATACCTGCACTTTAAACAAGCACCTTGAAACACCTTTCCCTCATTTGTTTTCATTGAAATCACTCGTTTGGTATTGGGATCTCTTCATTCAAGGACTTATGTGAACTGTTGCATATATGGACCTTTTATGAACTTTATGGACTTTTAAGTTTTAGATCTCATCCTATTTATTTATGATATTGGTGTCACTATTGTTTACATATTTATGTTTATAAGTTTCGCAAAATTAGCGCACTACACATTTTAATCAGATGTGAAGTTATTGCCCTGCTCAATTTTGTGTCATCTGCAAAAACTGAGATTGAGCTGCTGACCCCATCCTCAATGCTATTTATGAATAAATTGAACAAAATTGGCCACAGGACTGAGCCTTGGGGGACCCCACTTACCACCGCAGACCAGTCCGAGTATGCGTTGTTTATTACCACCCTTTGGACACGCCCCTTTAACCAGTTCCATATCCAAGAGCAAACCTTGTGGTCGATGCCTGTTGCCCTTAATTTATAAATTAAGCATTTGTGGGGAACTGTATCAATCGCCTTAGCAAAATCCAGGTACACCACATCCAAAGGTCTCCCACTGTCTAGCTCACAAGTAACCTCCTCGTAGAATGTTAACAGATTGGTTTGACACGAACACCCCTTTGTAAACCCGTGCTGATTACTGCTGATGATACTATTGACTTTAGCAAACTCTTGGATATTGTCCCTTATCATCCCCTCCAGAAGTTTACATACTATTGACGTCAGTCTGACCGGCCTATAATTTCCCGGGATATGCCTCTGCCCTTTTTTGAATATCGGTATCACGTTAGCTTTTCTCCAGTCACCTGGTACATTTCCTGTCATAATACTGTCAGCAAAGATCAGGAACAGTGGACTAGAAATAACCTTACTGAGTTCTTTAAGTACTCTCGGATGTACACCATCTGGACCTGGTGATTTACTTGTGTTAATTTTATCCAGCCTTTCCCTGATTTCACCCTCTGTTAGCCATAGTGGCAAGTCCTGTGAAGTACTGCTAACCATACAGTTGTGGTCAGTGTACCTCTCCTTTTCTTGTGTAAAGACTGAGGAGAAAAAAGCATTAAGCACAGTTGCCTTCTCCTTGTCCTCTGTAACCATCCTCCCATCATCGTTAATTATTTGTGCAACATGTTCTGACCTCGTTTTTTTTGCTGTTGATATATTTAAAACATTTCTTAGGGCTCTTTTTACTATCCTCCGCTATTTGTCTCTCGAAGATGATTTTAGCCACTTTGATTTAGTGTTTACATTTCTTCTTTAATTCCTTGTATAGCTGGAAAGCTGATAACGTCCCCTCCGATTTATATTTCTTGAAGGCCATTTTTTCCCCCCCATATACGTTTTTTTACATTACGGCTAAGCCAGCCAGGTTTGGCTTTGGCTCTTTTAAATTTATTTCCCATTGGAATGCACTGCGAGATGCATTTTTTTAATATGTTCTTAAAGCATTCCCATTTTTCCTCTGTGATCAGTGTTCCTAGGGTTTGGTCCCAGTTTATTTTGTCTATCATTGAGCACAGTTTGGGAAAGTTTGCCTTTCTGAAGTTTAGGGTTCTTATGTTCCCCTCTTGCCTTGCTATATTGTGATTTACGCTAAATGTGATTGCCCTGTGATCGCTAGAACCCAGGTTGTCCCGGACTCCTACATCTGAGATTAGGTCTGGGTCATTAGTAATTAATAGATCCAACACTGCATTCATTCTAGTAGGAGAATTCACCAACTGAGACATGTAGTCCTGTAAGGTTTCCATAAAGAGAGGGGCCTTTAGTGAGTATGCAGTCCCCTCTTCCCAGTTAATGTCAGGATAGTTGAAGTCCCCTAATATGATGACTGATGCCAGCTTTGCCACATTACCAAACAGTGACATAAATTCCATCTCTACCTCCTCCCTTTGGTTGGGTGGCCTATAACAAACCCCCACAATTACTTTTCCCATTTCACCTTCCCTATGGAGATCTACCCATATGGATTCTAATTCCGTACTCATCCCTTCCATAATATCACTCCACTCCACCACCCTTACATTATTCTTGACATAGAGAAATACCCCCCCCCCTCTTTTTCCTTCCCTGTCCTTCCAATACACAGAATACCCTTGGATATTGGCCAACCAGTCGTGTGAGGAGTCGAACCAAGTTTCTGTTATGCCCAAAAGGTCTATGTCCTCCTCATGTACTAACATTTCCAACTCATCCATTTTATTAGCTAGGCTCCTGGCATTTGCATATATCCCTCTTAGTTTAGTGGAAGTTGATATTGCATAGTGCTTAATTTTATTTCTGTTGGGTCTGAGGTTTGCCTGAACAGACCCCCCAATTTTAGACGCTACGGACCTGCTGTTGCTACTGCCCCCACTAATAACCTCTGTCCTTAGCTCCCTCCTAACTGACTCTACCACTGGGCCCTCCCCCCCTCCTAGTTTAAAAGCCCCTCCAACTTTGTGGCTATCTTTTTCCCAATAGAGCTTTACCGTCCCCATTAAGGTGCAGCTCGTCCTTACTAAAGAGCCCTTAGCTGACTGAGAAGTCAGTTCAGTTCTCCAGGAACCCGAACCTCTCCTTCCTACACCAGTTCCTCAGCCACTTGTTAAGTTCCCTAATCTCCTTCTGCCTCTCTGGTGGGGCTCGAGGAACAGGCAGTATTTCAGAGAAAATCACCTTGGAGGTCCTATTCCTCAATCTATTCCCTAAGTCCCTGAAATCATTCTTTAGGATCCTCCACCTTTCTCTTACTTGGTCATTGGTGCCTACATGCACCATGACCGCTGGGTCCTCCCCAGCCCCGCTCAATAATCTGTCTACTCGATCCACGATGTGCCAAACTCAAGCGCCTGGTAAACAACATACTGTTCGGCTACCGCAATCGTTTTGACAGATTGCCCTATCTGTCCTCTTGATAATTGAGTCCCCCACTACCACAACCTGTCTAACCTTTCCTGAGTCATGGCCCCCCTCCTTCCTGGAGCCGCCGTTCCCCTGGCAGCTGGGGAAGGGCGCCTGCTCCAGCACTGCCACCCCTGACCTGATATCCCCATCATCATGCAACTTGGCATATTTGTTGGGGTGTACCAACTCACGACTGGCCTCCCTAGAGCTCTTCCCTCTACCCCTCCTTCTAACTGTCACCCAAGACTCATCTTATTTACAGCAGAACCCAACCCGTTCTATTGCCATACCCAATACAGCCTGGTCTTTCTGGACTTCAACCTCACCCCCTGTGAAAGGCATTATTATTTTTTACAATCTTTTATTTTGTGAAAACCTCTTCCTTACTGAAATGAGAACAATAATTGGATTCTACCTTTTCAGACTCACGATGGTTAAGTGCAATTCATTACAACTCGAAATTCCCCAAGTGCATAAACTACTGGGAAATCCCCCAAAAGATAACCAAGGGGTACTTAACCCCTGTCTGTTTAGCGAAATTCACAAACCTTCACAATAGTATGTGTTGACAGCAGGGGCGGACGTACAGGGGTCGCAGGGGTTGCCATGGCGACCAGGCCCCATGCTGCAGGGGGCCTGAGAGGGCCCCCTGTATGTATAGAGACTAGGATCGGCAACCGCAGCTGAGACCGAGCTCCCCCGATCCTCCCGAAAGAGCTGATCGTGATCACATTGGAAATTGGAATGGAAAGTGAAAGCAAAGCACAGTGTGTGCTGTGCTCTCTGCCTCCCCCTACAGTGCAATACCCGGCAGGAAGTTACAGGTCGGTACAGTCCTCTCTCTGCCGTTTTTAAAAGGCTTTCTGTATGTATGTGCATTATGTATGTATGTATGTGTGTATGTGTATGTATGTGTGTATGCATGTGTGACTGTGTTTATATGTGTCTGCATATGTGCATCTATATATGTATGTGTGTGCATGTATGTATGTTTGTGTGTTTATATGTGTATGGATATATGTACGTGTGTGTGCTTACATGCCAGTTGTGTGGGGGACACTTATCATCTAGGAAGCAATGTGTGGTGTGCTTGTCATCTGGGAGGGGTTGTGTGTGCGGGCACCAATCCTGGGGGGATGCTCTGAGTGGGGAGCTTGTCAACTGTGGAGTGCTGTGTGTGGGGTGCTTATTATCTGTGTGTGGATTGCTTGTTATATGAGGGGGGCTATGTGTGGGTAACACGTATCAGCTGGGAGATGCCTGTCAGCTTTGTGGGACACATCAACTGGGAAGTGTATGCTTTTATATATATGTGTGTGTGTGTGTGTATGTGCTTATATATGAGTATGTGTGTGTGTATATGTGCCTTTATGTGTGTGTGTGCACATTACTTTTAATCCTGACCCCATATATGTGTACAATCGGAAGTAATTTTTTTTTTCAGGTTGTTCATAGTACCAGCAAGAAAATGCTATTCCTCTGAAAAGCGATCCATACTCATATCGCTTTTCAGAGGCATTTGACAGGCGGTGAAAAGGCAATATGTTGCTTCCTCACCGCCTGCTTTAACCCCCTAATGCAGGGGTGGGGAACCTGCGGCCCGCACAATCATTGCGTCCGCCCCCCCCTCCCCGTGCCGCTGAGCCTGTGTATGCCAGTGGAGCTGTCAGAAGGAGCCAATGGCTCCGTCCTGACAGTGTGAGTCATAGAAAAGCTTCAGAAAAGGGTGGACCCGGGACGCAGAGCAGTGCGCCCCGGGCCCACCCATTTGCGTGACAATAGCGAATGAAAATTCACTATTGTCACACAGATCCTCCTCCTAACCAATCAGGAAGCGGGTCCAAGACCCGCTTCCTGATTGGGTCTTGGACGAAAGGCAAACACATGCCATTGGTCAAGGAGGAGGCGGGAGGACTCGAGGAGAAGCTGCCGCTGCAGGTAAGTGCACTGGCTTTCTGCATTGAAAGGGGGCACACTGTGGTCAGTCTGCATTGAAAGGGGGCACGCTGTGGTCTCTCTGCATTGAAAGGGGGCACGCTGTGGTCAGTCTGCATTGAATGGGGGCACGCTGTGGTCAGTCTTCATTGAAAGGGGGCACGCTGTGGTCAGTTAGCATTGAAAGGGGGCACGCAGTGGTCAGTCTGCATTGAAAAGGGGCACGCTGTGGTCAGTCTGCATTGAAAGGGGGCACGCTGTGGTCAGTCTGCATTGAAAGGGGGCATGCTGTGGTCAGTCTGCATTGAAAGGGGGCACGCAGTGGTCAGTCTGCATTGAAAGGGGGCACGCAGTGGTCACTCTGCATTGAAAGGGGGCACGCAGTGGTCACTCTGCATTGAAAGGGGGCACGCAGTGGTCACTCTGCACTGAAAGGGGGCACACTGTGTTCAGTCTGCATTGAAAGGGGGCACGCAGTGGTCACTCTGCATTGATGGGGGCACGCTGTGGTCAGTCTGCATTGAAAGGGGACACGCTGTGGTCAGTCTGCATTGAAAGGGGGCACGCTGTGGTCACTCTGCATTGATGGGGGCACGCTGTGGTCAGTCTGCATTGAAAGGGGGCATGCTGTGGTCAGTCTGCATTGAAAGGGGGCACGCTGTGGTCAGTCTGCATTGAAAGGGGGCACACTGTGGTCAATCTGCATTGATGGGGGCACGCTGTGGTCAGTCTGCATTGAAAGGGGGCACGCTGTGGTCAGTCTGCATTGAAAGGGGGCACAAACATTGCACTTGCGACTGGCCCTGGCGTTCCGCCACCAGGCTGGGAGGGAAGGGCCCCGTCCGGGGGGCCCTTTATGGTTTCTTGCATCGGGGCCCTGAAGGTTCTAGTTACGCCACTGGTTGACAGGGATGCCTACAAGTAAGTATCCTGTTCCATACCTTATGGGAGTGCTCACATTTAAAAAGCTTCTGTAACAGAGTATTCACACTCATCTGAGATGCTGCAGGCTGTTTGACAAAGCCAAATACCGCACTTGCTCTCCCCAGTATAGACGTTAATGATTTCCCTTGCAAATTCAGGCCACTGGTTGCCCACATTATGTTTGCTGCCAGATTGATGATCCTTAGGAAGTGAAGAGGTACTTTAGATCCCAATGTCTCAGATTTGAAACTTCAGATACACCTTACAGTGAGTTATGAATGTTGTTTGACACTTTAGCTTGGCACACTAAGACATTTCCATAGTGCCTAGGACAAGTGGATTACACTACAGACTCCTTACCTGAATAATAGTCAGTCTAGATGCCTATTGATAGTCCCAACATTATCTGTTGTTAAGTCATTGTACCCTGTATCAAGGCACCCTACCTCAGAGTTCTACAATTACAGTGATTGTACTCCATATCGTTATTGTATTATGTTACCTATTTCATTCATTGTGTATATTAGTATGCCATTTAACTTGTATGCTCCGAATGTATTCACTATTCTTATACAATCTGTACTTATATCCATTTTGAGCGGTTATACTACTACTTAATGCTACATGCTCTATCTCTGTTTTTTTTTTTTTTAATTCAGAAGTGCTTTTGCTTATTCTGTACTTTTTCAGTATAAAAACAATAAAAAATGCTTGAAAAAAAAAAAAAAGAAGTTGGTTGCATTCAACATTTAAAATCTCTGGAGGAATTCCAGCGAACACTATGTTTTACAGAACTGGGTAATCAGTTCTCTGGTCAAACAGAGAGTAACTTTTACTTGCAGTTTACTAAATACATGCAACGTTAGAAGTAATAATGCAAAGCAGATGAAAAAAAAATGTGTATGCACTGTAGAATAACGAAAGATACACAAACATATGAAAGATGCACAAAGATGGACTCTTTCCGTCAGTCAGTGTACCATGTGGCTGCATAGCATAGTCTCAATAAGACTCTATACCAGGGGTGTCTAACCTGCGACCCAAGATGGCTATGAATGCAGCCCAACACAAAATCATAAACTTACTTAAAAATGTTGAATTTTGGGGGAAATATCTGGTAAAATGCATTTACACTTAAAGAACACATGTGGCAGATAAAAATTTGACAGTGTCACTTTATTAGATTCTTATAAGTTATATCTTCCCAAAGAAAAATATCTCACTCTTCACAATCACACCTTATTCATTTCATCAGTTTTCGGCAGCAATTATTTGTGTGGGCATCTATTTTCAAGGATGAAGAACACAGAAGATAATATTGCGTTAGTTTATCAAAAACAGTGTCAAATATCGCACTAGTTTTATGTTGCTCTCTTTTAAAAAATATTACAAACAAAATTATGTTTTTTTACTCAGATAGGTACATTATCTATATTAGTGATGGTCGTCAACTTGTGATCTGCCTAACTTTTTCTGCTCATTGACTATCCTTATTGTTAGTGTATTTTATGTGTGGCCTAAGACCATTTCTCTTCTTCCAATGTGGCCCAGGAAGGTCAAAAGGTTGGACATTCCTGCTCTTTAATAACAGAAAGTCGAGCTAAGAATAACTACTTCAGGAAATCAGTTCATAACACAGCTACTAGTGATTATCCTCATAGACAGGGCCCCTCTTTGTGAGGTCTAGGGTAGCTCTGGCAATACAGGTTAACAGCTGGAGTGATCCAAGGTCTTGAGAATGCAGCACCACCCCACTAAAACTTTAATAATCTGGCAGCAGTCTGGGTCAGTGGAAGATGATGGTCCACACTATGATGATATCCAGAAAGAGGAAGAGAGTTGGGCAGAGCAAGGTACTGTGATGTCACCATGCATATGAAGATCAGTCACATGCACTAACCAGGATATAGGAAGGGGTGTGGTTTTCCTTTACAAATGCTGTAATTTTCATACTGCTGGGTTAAGCACTTTTCTTGTGAGTACATTTGGTTTTACTTTTTTTTCTTTTTTTATTCTTTATTTAGAAGAAGCGATATAATATGTTCTTTCAGCACATATATATCAGCATGAAATGCAGACAACATTGTACATCACAGCATAAAGTCAAGGAGGGCGTGGTGAGCAAGCATTGGGATGGCCGCACTTGCCTGAAGCTCCACTCAGCTGCTGGGGTAATCCAGAGCCATCGTTAGCCCCACACTGCTTTCAGGACCACCATTGGGTAGTAAGAGAGCAGCAGCATGAGACGCTGAAAGGCCTCGCCACAGCCCTGCAATCTGGCCGGATTCTTCAACAAGGTAGGCTGTGGGCTACAAAAAAATGGCGGCGATTGCGAGCCGCGATCACGGCATCCAGCAGGGCCTAGCGCCTCTCAAAGGCATACTACAAGCTCATCTAGACTCCAGGGTAACAGAGGCTCATCAGTTGCATTTACACCCACCACCCGCAGCACGGCCAGGTCAAAGCCACACAGAGATTCACCCCAGAGGACTCTGCAAGACCCCAATATGGAGGTGGGCATACCATAAAACCAACAAGCAGGAGCCACCCAGCTATCCGCTAATCCCATTTATGCCTTTCCAACCCAGGGTCAACCAGTATCAAACACTGTACTTAACCACTTGTCGACCAGCTGCCGTACTTAAACTGCGGCAGGTCGGCTCTGTCCAGCGTACCTGTATGTTGTTTCGCGGCACAGATAGTGGGGGCACGCGCTCGCCGATTGGTCACAGGGGGAGCCAATTAGCAGGTCTGGCAGCCGCGATGTCCGCTGGGCACCCGCAATCACTCCCCGTGGAGACAGAACGGTGGTCTGCTGATGTAAACATGGCAGACTGCTGTTCTGTCAGTAATGAACACAGGGATCATGTGTTCCTCTTATTTAGGAACACAGGTCTCTGTGTTCATCCAGCAAGCCAATCCCCCACACAGTTAGAAAGCACCTCCTAGGGACACATTTAACCCTTTGATCGACCCTGGTGTTAACCCCTTCCCTGCCAGTGTCATTAGTACAGTAACAGTGCATAACAGTTTAGCACCGATTACTGTAGTAATGTCACTGGTACCCCCGAAAGTGTCAAAAATGTTAGGTGTCCGATCTGTCCACTACAATTTCGCAGTCCTGCTAAAAATTGCTGATCGCCGCCATTACTAGTAAAAAAAAAAAAAAAAAAAATGGACCACCATTGGGTAGTAAGAGAGCAGCAGCATGAGACGCTGAAAGGCCTCGCCACAGCCCTGCAAACTGGCCAGATTCTTAATCAAGGTAGGCTGTGGGCTACAAAAGAATGGCGGCGACTGCGGGTCGCGATCACGGCATCCAGCAGGGCCTAGCGCCTCTCAAAGGCATACTACCAGCCTATCTAGACCCAAGGGTAATGGAGGCTCATCAGTTCCATTTACACCCACCACCCGCAGCACGGCCAGGTCAAAGCCACACAGAGATTCACCCCAGAGGACCCTGCAAGACCCCAATAAACTGCGGCAGGTCGGCTCTGTCCAGCGTACCTGTACATCATTTTGCGGCAAAGCTAGTGGGGGCACACGCTCGCCGATTGGTCACAGGGGGAGCCAATTAACAAGTCTGGCAGTCACGATGTCCGCTGGGCACCCGCAATCACTCCCCGTGGAGACAGAACGGTGGTCTGCTGATGTAAACATGGCAGACTGCTGTTCTGTCAGTAATGAACACAGGGATCATGTGTTCCTCTTATTTAGGAACACAGTTCTCTGTGTTCATCCAGCAAGCCAATCCCCCACACAGTTAGAAAGCACCTCCTAGGGACACATTTAACCCTTTGATCACCCCTGGTGTTAACCCCTTCCCTGCCAGTGTCATTAGTACAGTAACAGTGCATAACAGTTTAGCACCGATTACTGTAGTAATGTCACTGGTACCCCCGAAAGTGTCAAAAATGTTAGGTGTCCGATCTGTCCACTACAATTTCGCAGTCCTGCTAAAAATTGCTGATCGCCGCCATTACTAGTAAAAAAAAAAAATGGACCACCATTGGGTAGTAAGAGAGTAGCAGCATGAGACGCTGAAAGGCCTCGCCACAGCCCTGCAAACTGGCCGGATTCTTAATCAAGGTAGGCTGTGGGCTACAAAAAAATGGCGGCGATTGCGGGCCGCGATCACGGCATCCAGCAGGGCCTAGCGCCTCTCAAAGGCATACTACCAGCCTATCTAGACCCCAGGGTAACGGAGGCTCATCAGTTGCATTTACACCCACCACCCGCAGCACGGCCAGGTCAAAGCCACACAGAGATTCACCCCAGAGGACCCTGCAAGACCCCAATAAACTGCGGCAGGTCGGCTCTGTCCAGCGTACCTGTACATCATTTTGCGGCAAAGCTAGTGGGGGCACACGCTCGCCGATTGGTCACAGGGGGAGCCAATTAGCAGGTCTGGCAGCCACGATGTCCGCTGGGCACCCGCAATCACTCCCCGTGGAGACAGAACGGTGGTCTGCTGATGTAAACATGGCAGACTGCTGTTCTGTCAGTAATGAACACAGGGATCATGTGTTCCTCTTATTTAGGAACACAGTTCTCTGTGTTCATCCAGCAAGCCAATTCCCCACACAGTTAGAAAGCACCTCCTAGGGACACATTTAACCCTTTGATCACCCCTGGTGTTAACCCCTTCCCTGCCAGTGTCATTAGTACAGTAACAGTGCATAACAGTTTAGCACTGATTACTGTAGTAATGTCACTGGTACCCCCGAAAGTGTCAAAAATGTTAGGTGTCCGATCTGTCCACTGCAATTTCGAAGTCCTGCTAAAAATCGCTGATCGCCGCCATTACTAGTAAAAAAAAAATAAAATAAAAAAATGACATAAATCTTTTCTCTAGTTTGTAGACATGATAACTTTTGTGCAAACCAATCAATATACACTAATTGGGATTATTTTTTACCAAAAATATGTAGCAGAATACATATTGGCCTAAAATGATGAAAAAAATTGATTTTAATTAATAATATAATTAATTTAATGTTTTTATTGGGAATGTTTTATAGCAGAGTAAAAAAATATTGTTTTTTTTCCAGAATTTTTGCTTTTTTTTTGTTTATAACGCAAAAAATAAAAATTGCAGAGGTGATCAAATGCCACCAAAAGAAAGCTCTATTTGTGAGAAAAAGAGGACATTCAATTTATTTGGGTACAGCGTCACACAACTGCGCAATTGTCAGTTAAAGTAACGCAGTGCTGTATCACAAATATGGCCTGGTCATTAAGGGAGTAAAACCTTCCGTTCCAGAAGTGGTTAAAGAGATGCTTATGATCATCAAATCCTGTGATTTTCACTGCGCACTGACATGATGACATGTGTTCAGCAGTTTAAAGGGGATCTGCAGGACTTGGGGGATAGAGTGGACAAAATGGAATCTCAAGGTGTGAATATAACTCTTTGTAAAATACCTTGGTTGATGCCCATGCTGCTCACTCTGAAGAAATCGCATGGTTAAGGGACAAGGTAGCCAACCTAGAGGATAGGTCTAGGAGAAATAAAATTAAGCTCAGAGGGGTTCCTGAGTCTGTGTCTGACTTCCAGCTGTGACAGCTTGCCTAAGACCTATTCTTCTCCCTGGCTCCATCCCTGATACGCCTGGATCTGGCTATCGACAGGATTCATGGATTGCCTACGCCCTCTTTCCTCTCCAACAATCTGCCATTAAATGTGTTACTGAGGTTGCATTTCTTCCAGGCCAAAGAGAGGATTCTGTCGGTATTCTGCCAAGCAGCCAACCTCCCGGAGCATTTTTCTGTGATTCAACTGCTCTTTGACCTCTCACAGCATAATCTACAACAGAACAGGAACCTGGCAGCAATAACCAAAGCAATGTGTGACCACAAAATTCTCCACAAATGGAGATATCGTGCCACCCTTTCCATCACCCACAATGGAGCGATAGTGAGAATAACAACCCCAGATGAGGATCTCTGAGCTCTACAGCATTGGGGTATCCTTCCTGACCTTCCTCCTGTGGACTTCAGTCATCGTCAACCCAAAACCCTGAGCTCCGACTGGCAGGTGGTCTCCCACAAGCAGTCACCCAAGAAGAAAACAACATGTGGCTTATAATATATCTCGGTCTCACAGGCACCCACACCCCGGCTAAGGGAATGTTTGATTATTTCCCTAGGTCCCCTCTTCAAGTAAAGTAGCAGATTCTCTGCTCCCCTTCTCTACAAGGGGCCCTTTTTAATACCATTGTTTTTTAGAATGCTTACATGGTTATACAGAGTTTGTTTTCCTCACCGTTCCTGTTTTTCCGGTTCAAGTCCTCTGGTTCATCGTGCCATCTTTGAGCAAGACACCTGAAGGGTACATAACCACTGACCCAAGACACACCTCCACTCAGTGGTATCCCCATGACCCTGAAATGCCTTACCCTTAACGTAAATGGCCTTAACCATCCTGCCAAGAGGTTATCCCTCTGAAAAAAGGCAAAATAAGGCCAAGGCAGACATTCTTTGTATACAGGAGATTAATTTCTATAATGCAGCCTTCCCTAATGTCTCACACAGAATATCCACAAATCTTTATGGCTAGCGCTCCAGAGAAAAAAACGGCGGTCTTGCTAGCCATCAACAAGTTGGTGTTCTTTCCACTCAAGTAGTCCCACCTAGACTTAGATAGCAGATTAATTATCATTACAGACGTACTTAACTTCAAGCGTTACACTTTGGTCAACAATATACGCACCAAACTCACATCAACTCAGGTTCCTGAGAAAAGTCTTCAAGATTATCGCTTTGTGTAGGTATGGCCAACTATTGATTTGTGAGGATTTCAATCTAACAGTGGACCCACATCTGGACTCTAGCTCTCCTACTAAAAGACATTCCCCCTCATTGAGGGACATATTTCACAAAGAGGAGGTCTATGATGTCTGTAGGTGCCAACACGCAAATGAGAGAGACTATAGGTTTTTCTCCTTTAGGCATCAAACATACTCCCGCATCAACATTTTTGTAGCGGGCAAGTGACTACTCCACAGGGTTTCCTCCTCTTTTATTCTAGACATAACATGGTAAGACCATGCTGCTATCGTTGTTACAATAGAAGAGAAGGAACCTTCTCACAGGTCCTCGATTTGGCGCTGTAATGTGAAAATTGTGCAAGATGATGTTTCATCCAACGCTATCCTTCAGCATCTCAGGGAATTATTCACCATCAATGTAAACTCAGTCCCAGACCCTTTCATCTTATGGGCTGCACACAAGGCTTTTCTACAGGGCATATGTGTTCAGCAAAGCTCCAGAGCCAAGAAACAATCCAACTTTACCCTTACCAAACTATCTGACATACAAGACTTGGAGGTTAGTAACAAATCCACAGCTCTGCCTCCCTTACTAAATTACAAGTTACACTCCTACCTCGCTGAACAGTACCATAAACATCTTCGGTGTCTCAAACCTACTTCCTATGCTGACTCAAATTAAGCTGGGAAATTCCTAGTGAACAAGCTCAGGGCTACCCACGCGAGATCCTGTATTTCTCACCTCACTTATCCCACTCTCAACCACAAAATAACAAACCCTCAAGAGATAGCGGAAAAATTTGCCTAATACTATAATGTGTTTTATAATTTACGTGAAGACCCAAGCATTCTCCAGCCTACCGCCCCTGACATCCATTGCTTCCTATCTAACCTAAACCTCCTTAAGCTGTCAGATAAACATCTCCAGATGCTCAACGTTCCAATAACAGAGACAGAGATTACAAATACCATCTCTTCCCTACCCAATGGGAGATCCCCCAGAACTGAAGGTATACCAAACGAATATTATAAAATCTATGGCTATACTTTTTCCCCACATTTAATAGTGCTTTCTCTAAAACAACTCAAACATCTTCTTTCCTCCCTGAAATGCTGAAGGCCCAGGTTGTGACCTTGCCCAAACCAGGGAAAGACCCTACCACTCCAGCTAACTTTCGCCCAATATCTTTATTCAACACAGATGTAAAGATTTATGCTAAGCTCTTAACTAAATGTCTGATAGTTGTATTACCTTCCCTGATTGGACAGGACCAAATGGGCTTTGTTTCAGGCTGACAGACATCGGATGCAACAAAGAGACTCCTGAATATTATGCACTATGCCGTAACAAATCGAACGCCCGCTCTGATGCTGTTGATTGACGCAGAGAAGGTGCTGGACAGGGTGCATTGGACATACTTGTCTATGGTCTCAACTAAGTTTGGTTTCAATGGGTCTTTATTGTCTGCTATTTTAGCGCTGTATTCAAATCCTGCCACACAAGTTAATGCCTCTGGTTTACTGTCTAAATCTTCGACTTTATCTAATGGTACCCAACAAGCCTGTCCACTTTGGCCCACAATCTTCAACTTCTTGATCCAAAAATCTCTCCACAAAACGAATCTCTTCGCAGATGACGTCATCCTTATTCTTACCAACTCTGAGAAATTACTTCCCAAAGCTTTCCAAACCTTGATGGAGTTCAGTCAAATATCATACTATAACGTTAACGCTTCAAAATCTCTTTTTCCAGCCTGCATTTTTCATTTTGGACTGTCTGCTGTGGTTTTGCTGGGACTGAATACACACAAATCAATTTGTCACTGTATTTGATTTGAGTTTATGCTGGTGGATTAATATCAATATATTATTATTAACCAACACAAATTGGGCTAGTGTAAACCCATCCAGTCACCTATTTTATCATTGCACAGTCGTTTATTATTCACAATTTAATCACAATTTATATTTTGGTTGAGCGCAACTATTATATTTTACTATATAATTTTGTCAAATATCATACTATAACGTTAACGCTTCAAAATCTCTGATCCTAGATTTGGGGATCATCGAAGCTACGAAAAGTATGCTCCAATCTCAATTCCTATTTAAGTGGAGTTCTGAGGAAATCCGATACCTGAGCATCACCCTCACAGCCTTTAATACGTTTCTAGTCCCGACCAACTTTGAACCCTTGATTTCTAAGATCGAGAAGAAGCTACAATGACTAGCACAATTTGAACTATCCTGGTATGGCAGGCTAGCAGCTCTAAAAATAGATATTCTCCCTCAAATGTTATACTTCTTTAGATCCTTGCCCATACCCATACCAAACAATTACTTCAAAGCCTTTTAGGGTACCATTTGGATGTTTTTATGGCAAGTAAAAAGGGCCGGATGCCCACTGTTAAGCCTGATCCAACACTAATCTGTAGGTGGTGCAGGTCTTCCGGACCTAAAAGACTACTACTAGGCTACTGTATTAGATCAACTTAAACACTGGTTTCCTCACAATAACCACTCTCTTTGGGTATAACTAGATGCATATCGTATCCCCAACGGAGACCTATACTTGTTCCTCCTGAGCGACAGCTGGAGAGGAAAGGAATTCTCACCTCTACCTCTAAGGCTTCTTTATTGGCATGGAGGCACCTCAACTCCCCCAAATCAGAAAAAAAATCACCCATTACCCCCCTACTTCCAATACATATCTTTGAGCTTCTAATTCTGTCCCTTTCTACTAAAGCTCTAACCCAACATTGTATATCAGAAGTATCCCACCTCCTGAATGGAGATATTCCCCTTAATTTGGTAGAATTGAAACAAAAGTATGGCACACTTGCCCAACAAAGATTTTTGGGCGTTAGGATACTCCACTTCCTTGCTAAACATCCCCCACCCAAACTCAATCTCCCTCCTAAAGCCTGGAACTTCTTTACCCAAGCTAAGCCCAAAATCAGAGGTATCTCCCTTTTCCACTCTATCCTCCAGGATAAGCTCATGTTTAGTAAAACCAAAGCTATGCTATTAGGGGAACGAGACCTCCATATCCCGATCACCCTCTCTCAATGGCAAACTACCATAAAATCAAATTTTAAAGCCTCTCATTGCACCAACCTCTCTTAGCTAGCTCTAAAAATTACCAATAGATGGTATTATACCCCAGCTAAAGTTGTGCTGGCTGGCATAGTTGTGGACAGTCAGGCAACCTTATACATACCCTCTGGGGATGCCCCAATCTCACAAGCTTTTGGAAACAAGTCTTCCAATTACTGCCCATTGTACTGGGATCTTTAAAAAACCCGACCCTGCCTTAGCCATACTCAGCATTGGAATAGACCTATACACAACAGAGTTTAAATCCGTGGTTACCCATATTTTGCTTACAGCCCATATCTTAATAGAAAAAAATTGGAAATCTAATTTAACCCCCAACCTCTCTGACGTTGTGAAGATGGTAAACCAAAACTTTACCTCCTGGCAATTAATGACCTGCAATACGCCACCTTCGCCAAGTCATGGAGTATATGGAAAAGGAATACTGTGACGTTTTCCCACTTGGTTACCTAATGTAATTGTTTATCAGTAAACATGATGATCTCTTCTGTTTCTAAGTTGTACTGGAATTTTTGTAGTTTTGTATTTTGCATTTCGTATTTGGCATCAAATGTTTGTCCTTCTATGACATTTTTTGATAAATCAACGAAAATGATTAAAAACATAAAGTCAAATACAAATGGATTGAAAGTGTTGTATTCTTTTTAATAAGCTTAATTTCCTTTTTATGGGTCTCCTCCTCACTAGCTGTTCCATGTCCTTTTTGGTTGGGAGCGAGCTGATCATGGCTCTAAATTCCGCCATTTGCGCTGCCCATTGAGCATTCGGGGAGGGTACAGCCTGCTCTTCCTGGAATTTAGGGTTAGATCCCGTGGCTGTATCCCCTATAGGTGAGGTAGCCCTAGAGTCTGTGATGTCAATAGTATCCCAGTCTGTCTGTGTGTCCGCTAGCTCCGCCATGGTGTTTGCTGTCACAGATTTTAGGCTAGTGGAGAGGAACTTCCTTATCTCTCCCTCTGGTTTCCCTTGGGTCTTCCCCGTATTCTTTTTAACTTTCCGTTTTTTTGTGAGGGTCATACTAACTCTTTGTCCTATGGAAGTCGATGGTATGGCGCTAGCTGGGCCCCCCCGATCTCCTTCAATTTTCTAGGGTTTTCTATCCAGCCGTATACGCCTCCAAAAGTTGTGACCCCCACTCCGCTCTGTCACTTTTCCAGTTCTATAATAGCCTTCCTCCTTTGCTTTCCCAGAGTCCTTCGCTGGTAAAGGGAATGGATTTTATTTTCAATATAACCCACCACGACCTCTTCTATCCCCTTCCAGCTTTATCACCAATTTGTCCTTATGCCTATATCACACTGGGTATATCTCTATCAGTCAGTTGTTGCTAGTACATACAGACTTAGTAGGCAATAAGGGTTTTCACTCACAATTTTGAGCTGGCATTCTCTTCTCTAGGGTGGCTCTCCTGGTGATCTTGTGTTTCATGTGTGTGGGTCCACGCCAGTTTCCTTTTACAGACCACACTGTCGGGATATTTAGGAAGCGACGGCAAGGTAATGCAGCTACTCTCCTCCTTCTCATTCACCCGTCTGCAGGTAGCCTTCCTCCTGGGTCCCGCTCCGAGCACCCACCTTGTGCTCACAGTTCCTGCTGGAAGTCGCCACAGAGACCACCCGCCGTCCCTAGCAACAGCAGAACCAGTGCGGGACCCGAGAGAATACCAGTCCCACAGTTCTGGCGTCCGCCACCGGGAGAGCTGCCCCACGTGTGCCAGCAGGGGTCGCCGCTCTCTCCTAATCCACCGAGCGCCGGCTCTCACCACTCTCCTCTCCCCGAACCTCAGGGGGAACCGACTGGTGACACTCGCCCTGTAGCCCCGCTCTCGCTCTGTACACTGGCGGGGGGGTCTAGAGCGGCAACAAGCCTCCTTCCAGATCTGCGAGCCGCTACACTGCCCGGTCACTCGCACCAGCCGGCAGGTACAACAAGGAGCGGGTCCGCAGCGTTCACCACTCTACACCGCCGCTGCGTGCCGATCTCCCGCTCGGTTCCTCAGATAGGGTCCTTGATAGGGAGGGAGAATCCCGCGAGGCTCTCAGAGTACAGCCTCACATGTCCACTTCCGGGCACGCCCTCTTGCTCGAGGGGCATCCAAGCACTGTCCACTAATCAAAAAAAGGAGGATGCAGAAATTGTTGCAATAAAGGAACGGTTAACAGTGTAGGAGAGGAAGGCAGAACACCAGGGGGAAAATGAGGCTAGGCTACAGCTTCAGATTGAAGATATGGAAAATCGAAGCCGTCGCAATAATTTAAGAATCTGAGGCCTAACAGAATCACTAAAAAATACACAAAGAGCTTGACAGAATACATAGGCTTTCTGGCCCAATTAAGAGAGATCAGGAAAGACCAAGAGACGTAATATGCAAACTGCACTACTATGCCCAGAAAGAACTGATACTGAGATTGGCTCGGGACACCAGAGAGTGGAAAATGGAAGGAATGACCATACAGGTTTTTTCAGATATCTCTAAAGGGACTCTAAAGAGAAGAGCAATACTGAAACCCATTCTGGAATTGGCTAGGCGAGAGGAATTTTCTTATAGATGGGGTTTTCCATTTACAGCAACTTTTAACAGAGATGGCCGCTTCTTCACGTTGTGTAATTTTCAAGATAGGACGGCTCTCTTTGACTTCCTGGGGGTTCCGGCAATAGAGACCCCAAATTGGATGGGGAAAATTAATGGAAACTCGTCCAGAGGTCTCACACAACCCCGAGAGATGGAGGGGAGGAGGGAGGGTAGGGATTAGAGTTTAGGGGTACTATATTGGGGGTGCGGGTGATCAGTCCTATGGGGGAACCCGGAGGTTAGTAAGGATGGAGAAGGACGCAGTCCTGTTGGTATATGGAAGGGAGGGGCTGTGGATGAAGAGGAAGTGTCCCTCCATCTAGGCCCCTTTCTGTACATTTTCTGGGGAGGTTTTTTCCCCCCTTTTTTTTTTTTTTTTTTGTTTGTACTAAGAGCCCAATGAAATTTAGGGGCACAATTTCCCCTACTGAATTAAGTCACAAGAGTTTTTAGAAGTGGGGTTGTAAGGAAGGAAGTACAAGGAAATTTAGGGGTATAATTTTCACTATTGAATTAAGTTTTAATAGAAGGTTTGTAGCAATTTTTCTGATTTTTTCTCCTTTTTTTTTTTTGGCACAGGGAAGTATAGGAACACTACATCCCCGATTAAGTCAAGACACTGGAATGTTGAGAGTAATACTGTATTCTTGCTTGGGGTTTTTTTTTTTTTTTTTTTTTTGCACTAAGAGTATAATGAAATTTAGGGGTATAATTTTTATTATTGAATCATTTCTTTTTTTTTTTTTCCTTTTTATGGAGCATAGAACCAAACATAGAATATGCCAATAGGGATTGTGGGAAGCTTTGGTGACCTGACCCCCCAGACCCTCTTTCCATATTAATAGACCTCTGAAATTTAGCAGAAGAGGGGGGACGTAGACATTCAGTAATATAGTAAGAGAGCAAGATGGGGTTAGTAAGGTTAAATGTGAAAATCGATTATGGGGTATGCCATAGTCTTCATTGCTCCCCTATCCCCCTAGTGTTTTTTTTTTGTTTTTCACAATGAAATTTAAGGGTATAATACCCCCTATTAAGATTCACAAGGTTGGTCGCAACTGTCGGCCTCACTTTATATATTCTTTTTTTTTTTCTCTTCTCTCACAATGAAATTTAAGGGTATAATACCCCCTATCAAGATATACAAGCATTGGTCGTAATTGTCGGACTCACTCTATATATTTATATATTTTTTTTTTTTTTTGTAGAGGGGAAGGTATTGTTAGACATCAAGGCTCTAAAATACTCATAGAGTTTCAGGAGGTGAGTACCGCAGGGTCACAGAAAGCCAGGGGTTAGGGTTGTAGAGGAGATAGAGAAGGTTGAGAAGACCGAGAGAGAGGAAGAAAGGGATGGGTAGCGGAGATAGGGAAATAAAGCATACAAGTATATAAACAAGAATAGGGAGGGAGAATGCAGGGACAGAGGGGATGGCCTCAGTTAATTCCCTGTAAAAAATTTAGAACACACAGGTGGCAGTAAAATGCCGTGTGTTGGAAGGATTTAAAAATCCGACCTGGGGATCCGACCGGGAAGAGCTTTTAGTTCCAACCGGCAGGGCAGGATCCACAGGGAAGGGCACAGGAGTGATTGGAACAGTGTGAGGTGTGTGGACAAAAGATTGAGTGAGTGATTGTTGATAGTAGATTGTGAGATTTTCGGGTTTTTTTTTTTTTTCCTCTTCTACCTTTTCCTCTTCTCCTCCTCTGTTCCTCAGTCTCCACTTACGTAACATATTTTGATAGTTTTAAATGGAGAATATAAAGATCGTTTCAATTAATGCAAAGGGTTTAAATACTCCCGAAAAAAGGTGAATATTAATATCAGAACTCAAAAGAGTTAAGGCGAACATAGCGTTTATACAAGAGACGCACTTTAGATCAGAGAACTTACCATATTTAAAAAACAATGCATTTCCATACATATATCATTCAACTTACACACAATCAAAATCAAGAGGGGTATCAATATTAATTGATAGTAAGACACCATGGCAGATGGAGGAGAAGCTAGGTGATGACAGCGGTAGATATCTCTTCCTAAAAGGGAAAATAGGAGAAACGCAGATGACACTGGCAACCTTATACTCTCCTAACAAGCAACAAGATAGATTTGTTGCCAAAACATTGAATATACTCAGAGAATTTACTCAAGGTCAATTGATAGTGGGAGGAGATTTCAATAAACCACTGTCTCCCGTGGCTGATGCCTCTAAAACTAAACCTACTTCCTCAGAAGCGATGTGTTGGCGGATGAGGAAGAATATATATAAGGAACAACTGATAGATGTGTGGCGTCTCCAGCACCCAACTGAAAAAAAGTTCACATTTTTTTCGCACCCGCATGGGACCTATTCGAGAATAGATTTTTTCCTAGTGCCACATGCTCATCTCCTGGCGGTGAAACACACCGACATCGATAACATTTCATGGTCAGATCATGCAATGGTGTAGATGATTTATAATATTTCTACAGTTAAATCAACTAAACAAAGATTCTGGAAATTAAATGAAAGTCTGTTACAGATAGAGGAAGTAAGGTCAGAGGTACAAAAAGAACTTAAGGACTACTTTGATCTTAACGATCTACCTGGCTGCACGATAGGCACGTTATGGGAGGCACATAAATCAGTGATAAGGGGAATTCTAATTAAGCATGGTGCAAGAATAAAAAGGGAAAGGAATAAACAATTGCTAGCATTACTAGATAAGCTCAAAATACTGGAAACAGAACACAAAAAAAAAAGGTAAATATAGCAGTAGGGGAATTGACTCTAGTAAGAAAGCAAATACTCGATTTAATGCACTATAAAGCGAAAGCTGCGATTCAAGTATCAAAGAAAATCACATATGAATCAGGGAATAAATGCGGAAAAGTTCTAGCAAGATCCATTCATAATCAAAAAGTAAGATCCTATATCCCACAAATTTTATCCCCAGAAGGAGTTAAAAAAATATTGCCTGATCAAATAACGGAAGAATTTAGGAATTTCTACTCATTGCTATATAACTTACCGGAAATAGGAAAATCGCAAAAGGAAATGGACAACTATATGGCACAATCAGGATTACCGAAACTCTCTGAGGAAGATAAAGACGATCTAGAAAGGCATATCTCACAGACGGAAATAGAACAGACCATAAAAAGTATGAAAAGTGGCAAAGCGCCAGGCCCAGATGGCTTGACAATACAGTATTTCCATGTATTGGCCCCCATTTTGGGGCCATACACGGAGAGACTGTTTAATGAGAGAGGCCTAGAGGGGACGCTTCCTAGAGATACATTATCGGCGTATATAACGCTAATTTTAAAAGAGGGTAAAGACCCTTCGAATTGCGGAAGTTATAGGCCCATTTCGCTTCTGAATATGGACTTAAAAATTTTCACAAAAATTTTAGCGGCAAGGATGGCAAAGGTACTCCCTAAAATAATACACTTAGACCAAGTGGGCTTCATGGCGGCGAGGGAAGCAAAGGACAGCACTACAAGAGTTCTTAACTTAATTCATATAGTCACCAAAGAAGAACTACCGTGCATCATACTGAGTACCGACGCAGAAAAGGCCTTTGATAGAGTTGAATGGACCTTTATGCAGTCGGTACTCAAGTATATAGGAGTAGGCGAAATAATGCGGGAAAGAATAACTAGGGTATACTCCAACCCAACCGCAAGAGTGAAGGCTAATGGTGTGTTGTCGGAACCTTTGAGTATAAAAAATGGTACAAGACAGGGTTGCCCATTATCCCCCCTGTTATTTGTGCTGACATTGGAGCCCTTCTTGAACAAAGTTCGATTGAATCAGGATATAAAAGGAGTCACAGTAGGTAAGGAACAATATAAGACTGCAGCATATGTAGACGATTTATTGTTCACACTGACAGAACCAGAAATATCGCTACCAGTACTCCTAGAGGAAATTAAACAATACGGGGAGTTGTCAAATTTTAAAATAAACTATCGGAAATCTGAAGCAATGGGAGAGGGAATATCACAAACAAATAAAGACAGAATAAAGAGCAACTTCGGATTCTCATGGATAGAGAAAGCAGTGAAATATCTAGGGACTTATATATCCGCAAATTTAACCCAGATCTATGAACTAAACTTTACCCCCCTGATTGGAGAGACAAAGAAAACTTTGGAACAATGGAGGGGAGGCCTCCAGTCATGGTTTGGAAGAGGAAATTTAATCAAAATGAACATCCTGCCAAAATATCTATATATCTTGAGAGCGCTCCCAGTCAAAATTCCTAATAGTTTCTTCAAAATTATTCAGGGTGTGTTTGGTGGATACATCTGGGCGGGTAAAAAACCACGTATAGCGCGTAATATACTAACACTCCCCAAAAACATGGGTGGACTAGCTGTACCCGACTTGCGTAGATATTACCACGCCATCCATTTAAATAGAATACTGGACTGGTGGCACCACTGGGAAACGAAAAGATGGGTCCAAATGGAACAAGCACAAACGACGGTCTCATTAAAGAGAGCAATCTGGTGCTATAAGACACTCCCTAAACCCCTGAAGTTACATCCTTTGTTGGGAAATACAATAAGAATAGGGTTTCAACAGACCCTGAGACAAAACTTAACTTCAATAAAATCCCCACTATATCCGATCTTGGGAAACCCCAAATTCATCCCAGGCTTAGAGAGACAGCATTTTAAAAAACTGTGGGAAACAGGACAAGATGGCATTAAAAATTTTACGAGCCAGCAGATGTGGCCTACAATCGGTAGACTAATAGATGAAGAGGGTCCATATAGGCTACTCTTATGGGAGGCACTCCAATTGCAACACTTTTTAGAGTCGCTGCCGGAGCCGGAAAAGTTTAAGAAACCACTGACACACTTTGAAAAATTATGTGAGAAAACAGGAGGTATAGATCGCCCATTATCTATTCTATATAAAATGTTGAACACTCCATTGGACCAACCGAATCTGAAATGGTTGGAAAAATGGAAAGTGGATCTAAATATAGACATAACGGACACACAGAAACAGAGGATGTTTAGGGCAATATTTAGACCAACTAAATGCACTAAAATGCAGGAAATAAACTATAAAATTCTGACTAGGTGGTATAACACACCAGATAAATTGCATAAGTGGTACACTCAAGAATCAGATAGGTGCTGGAGATGTGGAGAAGGTGAAGGCACAATATATCACATTTTCTGGAACTGTCCAGAGATAAAGAAATTTTGGTCAGAGATTGGTAATATAGTCCAAAAAGTAACAGACTACAAAATCGAGGGAGAAGTTGCCTTTTGCCTCTTACAGATATCAGAGCAGTCAGAGAGGAAATATGCAAGATCAGTACTGCCACATATGATGAATGCCGCAAGAGCATGTATACCCCAACACTGGAGAAATAGACGAGCGCCAACGGTGTTCGACTGGGTAAGAAAATTAGAACACATTAATAAAATGGAGGATCTTGTGCTTTCCTCACAACACAAACAGGAACAATACAAAAAAACATGGAGAACATGGAACTTATTCATATCCTCAGATGCGGGCAAACAATTGTTGGTGCCTTCATCTCAGAGTGTGGAAGTTGCATGAGGGGGGAGGCATCTCTTACCACTCTTTGAGGGGGAGGGGGGGGAGAGGTGAGAGAGGGAGGGAGAATTATCTGGGTTTTTTTTTTTATGTTGTTGAACAAGCTGAAGTTGGATGCTGATTGGCTACCATGCGGTGCTGCAGCAGATTTTGCACTCTGCAGTTTTGGTAAATCCTTTTTTTTTTTTTTTTTTTTTTTTTTTTTGAGTGTGTGTGGTGGTTGATAGTGGGTATGAATGAGGAGAGAGGGGGGTAAAAGATGAGGGAAAAGGAAAGGAATGAACAGATAGAAAGAAGAAGGGGAAACAAAGACAAGATTAGAGGCTAAGGGTCAGTTAAATTAAAGTACAAGGAAGTAAAGAGAGGCAAGGATTGAATGAGCAGGAATAGAGAAAGAGACTTGCTGACTTAACAATATCTTGCCTTAGCTGAATATTTGATAAATGACTATATATTAATGAGTTGGGAATCTTTAGAGGTCTGTATTAGTCCTCGGAGATGAGAAATTTGATGTGGACAATGTCTTTGTAACCTATTTACCTATTATGGTGTTATATATTCTGTAACGATTTTTCTGAAAATTCCAAATAAAATTATAAATACAAAAAAAAAAAGAAAGTGTTGTATTCAGCAGAACTTCTTGTACATACCCTTGGAGTATACTGTTTCCTCCTATGCATTTTCATTTTTTTTATATACAATATACGCAGAAAAACGGACACTTAACTCCAGTGGAAAAGATAAAAAGTGTGTGTGTGTGGGGGGGAGGGGGGGGGGGGTGGGATGGGTGACAAGAGGGAATGAGAAAGTGTGGGGAGGGGGAGGTGGGTAGTGGAAGGAAGGTGAGGAAAAGAAAGCATAGTGTTATAGTTTGAGTTTAAAGAAACAGGGAGTCCAAACTTTCCAGTTTGGTTTTACTTTTGAAGTTTTTAATATGGATACATTTTTATGCTATGAGGTGAATGATATTGAGCCACTGGGTTGCATCTTGAAGATTGTGGAGCTCAAGAAGAACTTGAATTTATTTATTTATTTATTTATTTGTTTTGAGCATTGACATAGACGATAAAAACTTTGTGAAGTGTATTTTTCATAGCCAATACTTTTTCCTAGTTTTGGATAGAGTTTGGAAGTATAAGAACTGCTGTCAAGCTTTTATTGCTGTCCACATCCACACTGGTGGGAAGATTAGGCTTTTGATTTGCCCTAGTGATTATTGTTACAAACACAGAAAGTATTTTTTTAGTTGTCCCCAGAACAAGAGCTAAGGGGAAATCTTTTAATGGGGACACCTTTTTCGGTAACAACTCTCATTTACTGTTGCTTTTTCAGGATAGAAAAAGCAACAGCAGGACAGGGACAGACAAAAACCTATTCCTACTCACTAATGATAAAGTTTTTATACATTTTCTGCGATGTAAAGCTCAATGCTAGCTAAAAACCTTGTTTGTGTAGTTTTGGTAAAGTCAGGCTTCTATTGGTGGCTCTGTCATTGGGAACATTTCCTCTCACTCCCTGTCACCCTGTCATTGGAACATGAAGCTGTCACAGTCCAAGGTCTGTATCCTCGGAGAGAAGGGTTGTCCAGATGATGCAGAAGTGTATGGAATACTGCATGAGGACCTAGTTGTCAAGGAGGGGCACAGGGCACACTTGCAGTCATGAAATTACATGGGGCATTCCGAGGTGCTCTTGGTATCACAGGGGTGTACTAGGTGCCAAAGGATGTAGTTGCAGTCACTAGATGACACAGGCTGCTCTTGTGTGCACTGGAGTAATAGGGCACACAGGCACAATAGGGTTACTAGATGGCACAGGATGCTCTGTGGTACACTTGGATACATAGTGTGCACATGGATGCACTGCAGTCAGTAGATGATACAGGATAACCTGGGGTGCAGCTGATGTCATAGAGTGCACAGGTGTACACTGAAGTCACTAGATGACACTGGATCCTCTGGGGTGTGCTTGGAGCCATGGGATGCACTGGGGTCACTAGAAATACTAAGGCAGTGCCAATCAGGATAGCTGTCTTTTGATTGCCCATGATGCTGATCATCAAAGCTGTATCCTGATTGACTTTGGCGCCAGTGCTTCTGGTGAAACCTGGAGGTGTCGATGGCCATGTGCCAGAGAGGAAAACTGCTTGGACTCCAAAAGAGCCATGTACTACAGTAACAAATGAACTTTTCTCTAATACACAGACAGCCGTAAAGGTTTTAGAAGGAAGTAGATGTTATTGTCTGCAGACATGCTGCACATTGTGGTGAGGCAGACTGTCTTCTGGGTAGGAAGTGAATATTCTCCCCAATGGGAACCAGACAACAGTTACAACCTGACAGAGCTTCTAATCCTCCCCAATCTATTCAAACGTTTTGGGTGAAGCTGGGCTTTACCGTCTAAAAAAGAAATTACATTTCCAAGATGAAAGTTACAATCTACCAACATCTTAACAGCGTTTGATACATTTACAGATATTACAAATTGGAGAAGAACATTCAATAAGCAAACGTTGGGACCTGTGCCAAGACAAGTGTTCACATGAGTCCTTCAGCATGAAGGTGCGCCCTCACCCGTATCGGGGTGGGGGGATGTCTTCATTGGTTTCCGGACCCGTGGACTTCCCTGGTACAAGACAAGTGGGTCCACAAAGTCATTCAGTCTGGCTAAAAGATCGAGTTTCACTCTTGTCCCCCGATAAGGTTCTTCCTTCCAACGTGCGCTTGTCCTCGGACCATTTACAGGCTCTGTTTGGGGCAGTACAAGTCCTGTTGCTTCAAGGGGTGATCGTCCTGTTTCCAACTTCGGAACATTTTCAGGGTTTTTACTTAAACCTGTTTCCAGTTCCCAGGAAGGAAGGCAAGGTGTGTCCAATCCTGGACCTCAAGGCTCTGAACTGCTTTGTGCGGGTGCAGAAATTCAGGATGGAGTCCATTAGCACAGTGGTGGCATCCCTGCATCAGGGGGATTTTCTTGCCTCTATCGACATCAAGGATGCTTACCTTCACATTCCAATATGTGCCGCTCACCAGCTCCTCCTCAGCTTTGCCATGGGAGAGGAGCATTATCAGTTTGTGTCATTACCCTTTGGTCTCCACTTTACTCCTCGGGTCTTCACAAAAGTGTTAGCCCCAGTGCTAGCATTGTTACACCAACCGGGGATTGCGGTACTGGACTACTTGGATGACCTCCTTCTGCGAGCGGAGTCTCCTACTGCTCTGGTGGGAAACCTGGAAATCACCATACAAACTCTGAGGGAGTTCGACTGGATTCTGAATTTTCAGAAGTCTGCTCTGTTTCTGTCCACAAAGCTGGACTATCTGGGTCTGACTCTGGAGCCAGAGCGCTCCTTCCTCTGGAAAAGCTCCAGAAATTGCAGGCTGTGATTCATGTCTTGCTGTCCAACAGAGGGTCATCCCTCCGGACTTGCATGCGGGTGCTGGGCCTGACGGTGTCTACCTTCAAGGCTGTTCCGTTTGCACAGTTCCATAAGAGGTCCCTGCAAAGGGAGATTCTGGCCAAATGGGACAAGTCTCCACAGTCTCTGGTCAACCAGATCCGGCTGAGACGGAAAACGAAGGAGTCCCTGATATGGTGGCTTTGCTCTCCCGCATTTTGGCTGGGCAAATCCTTCCTCCCCTTGTATTGGACAGTGATCACCACGGATCCCAGTATGTCTTGCTGGGGAGGCGTCCTCTGCAAATATTCTGCTCAGGGGATCTGGACACTGGAAGAGTCCAGATTACCGATCAATGTCTTGGAACTCCGAGCGATCAAACTGTGCCTGGACCATTAGATGGATCGCATTCAATTGGACAATGCCATGGCCGTGGCTTATGTCAGTCACCAAGGGGGCACAAAGTGTCCTGGCGGCTCTGGATTTAGCCGGAATTCTAATGTGGGCGGAACGGTTTGTTCCAGCTCTCTCCGCCATACACATTCCCGGGGTAGAAAACTGGCAGGCGGATTACCTCAGTTGGCAGGTGTTGGAACAAGGGAAGTAGTTCCTTCATCCGGAGGTGTTTCATCAGTTGTGTCTCCAGTGGGGCACCGCCCAGGTGGATCTGTCTTGTGGCTCGGTCACGGGATCCTCTGGTGGACGCCACAAACGCGCTGATGGCCCCATGGGGTCAGTATCATCTGATTTATGGCTTCCCTCCTCTCAAGCTTCTGCCAAGACTTCTTCGTAGGATCGAGGCAGAAGGGATTCCGGTCATCTTAGTGGCTCCGGACTGGCCTCCCCGGGCTTGATACGCCGATCTAATGTGGCTGGTCGCAGACATTGCATGAATGCTTTCTCTCAGAGAGGATCTGCTGTCCCAAAGACCAATCTTCCATCCTGCTTTACAATCGCTGGCTTTGACGGCTTGGCTGTTGAACGCCAGGTGTTGATAGATAGAGGTTTCTCTGAGTCAGTGATTCCAACACTGTTAAAAGCTAGGAAATCTACTTCTAGGAAGATCTACCATCGTAGGTAGAAGACGAACATTGCGTGGTGTGAGTCTCTTGAGGTTCATCCTCTCTTCTTCTGGGTGGCTCAGATCTTGACCTTCCTTCAAGGGGGGTGGGGATTTAACAGAAATTGGCTTTGAGTACCATCAAGGGCCAGGTGTCGGCTTTCACAGTCTTCTTCTAACGACCCTTGGCCACCCACTCCCTGGTGCGTACCTTTTTTCAGGGTGTCCGACATTTGGCTCCTCCAGTGTGGTCTTCGTTGCCACCTTGGGACCTCAATTTGGTGCTTTTGGTCCTCCAGAAGCCTCCCTTTGACAATCTTTGGGAGATACCCTTGCTTATGCTGGCTCAGAAAGTGGCATTCAGGGAGCCGCAAGGGTTTGCAGGCTGCTGTTTAGAGAATCTGATCCTGTTTTAAACACATCTATATAGGATCACAGGTCTCTATGGTCATTTCACAAGTCCCTCCCCCCACAGTTAGTAAATACTCCCCTAGGCTCACATTTAACCCTTTGATCACCCACTAGGTTAACCCCTTCCCTGCCAGTGTCATTACAGTAACGGTGCATTTTTTTAGCACTAATTACAGTAGTAATGTCACCGGTCCCCCAAAAAAGTTTCAAAAATATCAGTTAGGGGTCTGATCTGTACGCCGTAATGTTGCAGTCCCGCTAAAAATGGCAGATCGCCGCCATTTCTAGTAAAAAAAATAAATACATTTGAAAATCACATAAATCTTTCCCCTAGTTTGTAGATGCGATAACTTTTGCGCAAACCAATCAAAATACGCTTATTGCGATTTTTTTACCAAAAATATGTAGCAGAATACCAATTGGCCTAAAAGGATGAAAAAAAATGATTTTTACATGTTTTTTTTTTTTTATATTATATAGCAGAATGTGAAAAACATTTTTATTTATTTTTTTTTCAGAATTGTCACTTATTTTTTGTTTAGAGCGCAAACAATAAAAATTGCACAGGTGATCAAATACCACCAAAAGATAGTTCTATTTGTGAGAAAAAAGGACATCAATGTGTCGAATAGCAAAAAATGGACCTGGTCAATAAGGGAGCAAATCCTTCCAGTCCAGAACTGGTTAATGACACCCCAGATGTAAGCCCCTTTACCTTATGGTCTGCGCACAAGGCATTAACGTGGGGACACCTCCTAAAACTGTGTGCCATTGCCAAGCACTCATTTAACACCCGCTACAACTCTTTACTAAACTCCATTCATGATCTAGAATCTCGCAACAAATCTAATCCCGATCCTGTGACATCCATTTCTCTTCCTAAATTACGCACTAAATTACGAGAACTTCTTGCTGTCCAACACGATAAACAGTTAAGACTCCTAAGACTCCAACACTATGCACATGATAAAGCAGGCACATTCCTGACAAATAGACTTAAATCTCAATGAACTAAGACCAAGATTTCCCAGGTTAACCACCAACACACAAAACAAACACTACTGAACCCCCAACTTATTGCTGACGTCTTTGCAGACTTTTACAGCTCTCTATACAATCTAAAGGATGACGTCACCACACCAAAACCCACCGAATCAAACATCGAAACCTTCCTATCTCGTCTAGAGTTACCGTCACTAAACCCAACACAACTAGATCTCCTGAACGCTCCATTCACCCCAGAAGAAATTGCCAAGGTATTAAAACTCTACCTGCAAATAAATCACCAGGCCCAGATGGGCTAACAAACAAATATTACAATTTATTTAGCACTAATCTGGATCCAGTTATGTCTAAATTATTTACCGCAGCACAAAACCAAGCTTCATTTCCACAAGAGATGCTGAGAGCGCATATTGTTGCCCTACCAAAACCTGGCAAAGATACAACCACCTTGGATGATTTTAGGCCCATATCGTTATTGAACTCAGATGTTAAGGTATTTTCCAAACTATTAGCAGCCTGCCTTCAACACGTCATCCCCACTTTAATAACAGCACAATCAGATGGGATTTATCAAGAGCAGACAAGCACCGGATGCCACCAGACGATTGATTAATCTCATATATCACGCAGAGAAAAATGAAATGCCCTCTCTGCTGCTCTCTGTAGATGCAGAGAAGGCATTTGACAGGGTCCACTGGAGGTTCATGACACACGTCCTTAGGAAATTTGGATTTAAAGGCCCTATCATCTCCCTTTACTCCTACCTGTCAGCACAAGTCTATATTTCAAACATGCTATCCAAACCATTTCCTATCACAAACAGTAAGAGACAAGGCTGCCCACTGTCCCCACTCATATTCAATATGATGATCGAGACCCTAGCAGAAACTGATACGCTCAGATCCCCTAATTTCCAGTTTCAAACTTAATAAAAGATCACACTCCATAAATTTATTTGCTGACCACATCATCCTTATCCTGACTAACCTCAATACCTCCCTCCCTCATGCACATAGAATCCTTACAGAATTTAGTGCTATATCCTGCTACAAAGTGAATTTCTCCAAATCAGCTATACTCAATCTGGGCATACCAGTCAGAGTCCAGACACTCTTAGCCAAGAACTACCCATACTCCTGGACTGCATCCAGCATTCCTTACTTTGGAATCACGTTAACAGTGCACCCTCCGTCTCCTCCCTTGCAGAATCCAATTTTAAGTCCCTTATATCAAAACTCACGGCCAAACTAAATTGCCTCTTGCGACATGAGATATCCTGGGCAGGCAGAGTGGCTACACTCAAGATGATTATCCTTCCCAAAATATTGTACTTATTCCTCACACTCCCCATACTGCTTAAACAGTCTATCTTCTTGAAACAGTTAGAGTCCCTTGTTAAAAAATGTATATGAAAACAAAAAAGAGCTTGGTGTTCACAACTTATCAAACACAAATCTGCAGGCGGTATAGGAGTGGTGAACATAAAAGACTACTATTGGGCCACCCTCCTTGACCATTTGCGCCATTGGTTCAATTCCCCAAACAGACCATTATGGGCAGATGTAGAATTGGCTTTAGCCCCAACTAGAGATCTACATCTTTTACTACTAGCGGATACCTGGGTCCCCTTGTCCCTAGACAGTCTGCCTCCCACAATTAAGCATCTTTATTAGCTTGGCAAATACTTCGAACTAACTTGAAAACTCTATAAGGAATATTCATTGCCAACTTCTACCAACCTTCAATCATTCAGTATCCGCCATTTCCTAGCAGCATCCCCTTTCCCCCCAAAATCCATCCATACAGAGGCATGAAACTTCTACCATAATATACCTAATACAAATAAAGGAATATCATTATTTTACAATCTATTACAGGGCAAAAGGCTTTTCTCCAAAACAACCCCTATCATAGCATGGGAAGAGATCTTCAACTCTCATTCTTGGAATCTCAATGGTGCAGTGCACTTCGATAATCATACAACATATCCCATTGTGTAACCCATTGGGAATTAACACATAAAATAGTAACTAGATGGTACCTCACCCCTTACCGTATGGCACATTTCTCCAAATCAAGCTTTCCCCTTTGCTGGCGCAGCTGCAGCCAAATTGGCAATTTGTTACACACTGTCAGGGCTCCAGTGGTAGAAGAGGGTCTCTAGGACCCAGCATCAGTCAGGACACGAATGAAAGGAGAAGGGCTCTATACCCATCATCTCAGCCAGCACATCACATGGGCCTTTATAAGGAAGTGTGCCAGTGATTGAAGTTGCTGATTGATCTTCAGCTTGTACCTGTTCCTGAAATCCTTGTTCCTGAAAGTTCTCTGTTACCGACCCGGCTTGTCCTTACTATTCTGCTTGTCTCCTGACCCGAACTCGGCTTGTCTTTGGATATTCTCTCCTGTTACCTGTGTCTGATCTCGGCTTCCCTATTTGACCTTGCCTGCTCTGGTATCCTCCCGGCTCTGAACTCTGGCTTGAACTGACTTCCCATTGCAAACACAGACCTGCCACCTCTCACAGGCGCCACCTGGCTGCAGCCACTACTTCGCACATCAGAAACCTTTCTGAGTTCTGCAATCAACATCACAGGCGACCTGTGCTACTTTGAGCCTGACTCCTCCTGTTCTCACTTTCAGGGGAGTCTGGAACTTAGCCGCAAGGGAAGCCCTCTCTCCATTGGCCTCCATACCAGGTAGGTGATACACACATTTTGGTCATGCAAAAATCTAAGGAGCTTTTGGCCGAGCGTATATCATCTTATCACACCCCACAATCCGGCCCTTGTGATCTTAAATATAGGAATAGACGATCTCCCTTTACAACTCAGAAAATTAGTGCCCAGTATTTTACTGGAAGCTAGACTAGTTATCACTAAACATTGAAAGAGAGAGATGGCGCCAGCTCTGTCAGAAGTGAAGCTAACTATACAATCCCACTATAAATTCGAAAAAATCCTTGCCCTACGAAATAACTCACTAATTATTTTCGAGAAGGCCTGGCTCCCCTGGAAACAATGGTTATCCAAAGTAACTGCTGAATATTACCCTCTGCAACAATGTTGGCTTTTCTTCAACTGATAACTTATAAAGTTCTGTGAAGTATTTTTATTTTTTTTTAGAAAAAAAAAAAAAAATAAGCCCTGCGAGGCTACTACCCTTGTTGGTAATCTACATACTGTTTATTTTCTGCATTACCTGCAGTTGCTGGACACTGTATTTCCAAAAACTCTATTAAAAAACATTGAAATAAAAAAAAAAAAAAATCTTAATAATAATAGGTTCTGGTTTGAGAATTCTTTAGGGCCCCACTCATATCGCACCACCTTTTCCTAGACCTGCTGATATGACATACCATAAAATGTCAGATAATGTGACAGTACTAACCCTCATTTGTTATGCTTGATCCTAGGATGGATAAGATCTGCTAATATTAAAAGTAAGAACAAGTTTCCTTTAAAACTGTGGTTACAACCAAATGTACCTGCTTACCGTTTAAATAAGCATTCACTTAATATTGCAAATGAAAAAATCTAAGAACAATAACGATAATTCAGAACTAATACTGTAACACTATGGACTGTAAGGGACATTTATCAATTAAATTAGCAACAGAATTAGATGCAAATTAGTCACTTATTAGGTAAAGTAGATGCAATAGTTTTTCTATGTGCCTAGAATCTTGAGCAGCCAATTGAGACAGATATGCACAGGTCTGGGATAAGTTTTCATTCCAACCAGATACAAAATGAGAAAGTGATCGGGGGCAGATTTTATTGTTGCAGTACTACATTAGAGCATCGGAGGCAAGCATTAATGAATGGAGCTGAAATCTCATTTTAAATCTTTCTCACTGCTCTCGTTTAATGCTGTCTTGCTGTGTAACAGAATTGATAACCGTCCCCCATTTTGTTGAGCTTGGCATCAGTCAGAGCACAATAGACCCAGTAACATCAATTCTAGTTATCATTTCAAGGTAGATGCAAATTGGCAGATACATAGCCATAACATATGACCGCTGAGAGGTTAAGTGAATAATTGATTATATTACTACAGTGGTAGCTGAAAGTAGGTGGGATATATTAGACAGCAAATAAACATGTTGTCTATGAAGTTGATGTGTTGAAATCAGAAAAAAATAGTCATCACAGTTTGTCGTTTATGGTGCTGCGAAGTCAAATGCACCTACAATGGGCATGTGAGAATCAGAACTGAACCATGGAGTAATAGAAGAAGAAGGTGGCCTGGTTTGATGAATCATGTTTTCTTTTACATTGTGTGGATGGTCAAGTGCGTGTGCATTGTTTATATGAGGAAGAGATGGCACCAGGATGTACTATGGGAAGAAGGCAAGCTGAGGAAGTGTGATGCTTTGGGCACTTTTTTGCTGGGAAACCTTGGTACTGCCATTCATGCGGATGTTACTCTGACACATACCACCTACTTAAACAGTGTCGCTTACCAAGTAGACTCCTTCGTGAAAAGGGTATTTCCTGGTGGCAGTGGCTTCTTTCAGCAGGATAATGCACCATGCCACACTGCAAAAATGGTTCAAGAATGGTTTGAGGAACTCAACAAGTTTAATGTGTTGACCTGGCCTTCACGTTCTCTAGATCTCAATCCAATTAAGCATCTGTGGAATGTGCTGGAAAAACAAGTCTGATCCACAAAGGCCCCACCTCCCAATTTACAGGACTTAAAGGATCTGCTACTGACGGCTTGGCGCCAGATACCACAGTTTACTGGCATCCTTGCCTCAATGGGTCAGGGCTGTTTTGGCAGAAAAAGGGGGACTTACTCAATATTAAGTGGGTGGTCATAAAGTTATGGCTGACCACTGTATATAAACTAAAATAACAGTGATGGAAATACATTTACTCATACATTTACTGTGCTGGAATTGCCAGAATTAGCTATACTTTCAGCAACATTTTCAGTGACACCTTTAGTGACATACACTAAACATGTAACCTAATGAATTTTTACTGTATGGCAGGGGCCTTTTCTCTGGTGAATGTGCAGCTGGTATGCTGGCTAATAGGGCTGGTAGCATGACCCATAGTTTTGATTCTGATTCTGATTCTGAAATCAATTGTACGAACACAATGTCTGTATGAGACTCAATATGGTATAGTTTGAGCTCTGTCTGCTTACCAGAAGAGCTGCAGGTAAATTTATATTGTTCTCTGCCTACCAGAAAGCAGGATCTGTTAGTGAGGTCTGCTCATTGTGCTCAGGATGAAACTCATTCTCTAGAGAGTGTTTCACACTGGTCCAATAGGGAGGCATGTTGGACAGGGGAAGGAAACCTGACGAATGGGTGCATGGGCCTTTGATACAGTCCTGATGATTGGCAGAGGGAAAGTGCCTCTGTGCATGTTGGGATACTGTATAAAAGCCAGGAGAACATGTGCTCAAGGTCTTTTTTATGGATAGCGGACTCCCGGAGGGAGGGGGGGCGGCTGCCTCCTCCTCTGTAGAGGTGCCATGTGGCCTCAGGGGGTCATCCTGAGGGCCTGCAGAGTACAGTGAGGAACTGAACCCAGAGGTCCAGAGAAGTTGACTGAGAGGGGAGGCACTGCAGTACAGTGAGTACAGAATCTCGTGTCAAGGGGCCTGACCTGAGAGAGGACACCCCTGCTCCTAGGATAGTCAATGGGTGGGTGTCGGTTGAAAGGGGATGCTGGTGAGAATGTCCTGAAGATAAGTTATCATCCACCAAGTCATCTTGTCAGAGAGTAAAGTGAGCAAGAGACTTGACCCTTTCTACACTTGTGGCAGTGTGGATTAAGAAGCCTACTTGTTTCCAATTGACATAGAAGTCCTCAACCAATGTGAATAGTTCAGCCCTCAACCAATGTGAATAGTTCAGCCGGAGTATCCCACTATTCCCTTCTCCTATCCCAATTCCAAATAAACACCAAAAAACCCCAACACCCCTAGACTGTTTATTTCCGTGATGAGCCATCAGCAACAAGGAGGGATTCATGGACTATGTCTCAAGGTACCCATGTGCTGGTAATCAGGAGAGCCCGTCAAGTCACTATTCAGCAGGCCCTGCAGGGACAGTGCTACATTTAGTAAAATTTTAATCTATAGGTTTTTATTTCTAACTACACTGTTTAAAAATTTAAAGGAACACTTTTTAATCAGAGTATAGCATCAAATCAATTAAACTCCTGGGATATTAATCTGGTCAGTTAAGTAGCAGAGAAGGTTGTTAATCTGTTTCAGCTTCCTTGGTGTTAATGATGGGCAACAATGAGACAAATTTTGACTGTTTTTCACAAATTTTTGGCTAGGGTCAGTGACATTACTGGTAGCATACCTGGACCCAATGGAGGTTTTCACAGGCAGCCAAACTCCTTGAGGATGGCACATCAATATGTGCCATTGCCAAAAGGTTTGCTGTGTCTCCCAGCACAGCCTCAAGAGCATAGAGGAGATTCCAGGAGACAGGCAGTTACTCTAGGAGAACTGGACAGGGCCTTAGAGGGTCCTTAACCCATCAGCAGGACTGGTATCTGCTCCTTTGTGCAAGGAGGAACAGGATGAGCACTGCCAGAGCCCTACAAAATGACCTCCAGCAGGCCACTGGTGTGAATGTCTCTGACCAAACAATCAGAAACAGACCTCATGAGGATGGCCTGAGGGCCTGATGTCTTCTAGCGGGCCCTGTGCTCACTGCCCATCACTGTGGAGCTTGAATGGCATTTGCCATTGAACACCAGAATTGGCAGGTCTGCCACTGGCGCCCTGTGCTTTTCAAAGTTGAGAGCAGGTTCACCCTGAGCACATGTGACAGATGTGAAAGGGTCAGGAGAAGCCATGCAGAATGTTATGCTACCTGTAACAGCATGGTTTAATAGTGGGTCAGTGATGGTCTGGGGAGGCATATCAATGGAAGGGTGCACAGACCTCTACAGGCTAGACAATGGCACCCTGACTGCCATTAGGTATCAGGATGAAATCCTCTGACCCATTGTCAGACCCTACGCTGGTGCAGTGGGTCCTGGGTTCCTCCTGGTGTATGACAATGCCTGGCCTCATGTGGCGAGAGTATGCGGCCAGTTCCTGGAGGATGAAGGAATTGATACCATTGAATGGTCCCAAGCTTGCCTGACCTAAAACCGATTGAACACCTCCGGGACATTAGGTTTCAGTAAATCTGACGCCGCCAGGTTGCACCTCAGTTTGTCCAGGAGCTCAGTGATACCCTGGTCCAGATCTAGGAGAAAATAAATCAGGACACCATCTGTCATCTCATTAAGAGCATGCCTCGACGTTGTCAGGGATGCATAAAAGCAGATGAAGGCCATGCAAACTACTTTGTACCATTTGAGTCGCTGCAATGAAATTTCAGCAAAATGGACTAGCCTGCTGCATTATTTTTTCACTTTGATTTTCTATAGGTTGATCATTTTAATTTCCATCAATTGATGTAGCATTCTTTTGTTCCTAACACATTGTCCAGTCTATATCAGTACAGATATCCAGCATGATATTTTTCCCCATTGAGATCCGATGTGTTTTCAAAGTGTTCCTTTAATTTTTTGAACAGTGTATTTCCATATTTGTAGCTGTAGCGCCCTCCTTCAGTTAGGCTGCTAGGCAAATTTAAGTTGCCGCAGTGCCCCTCCTAGTCCCCTGTGACCAGTGGCGGCTGGTGCTCAAAGTTTTTTTTGGGGGGGGCGCAAACAGAAAAATGTAATAGGCATTGCTTTGCGGCAAAAAACGCTGTAAAAAATTGCGTGACTTTGAGGTCGCAAAAGTGTGAAAGGGGCCTTCAGTAAATAAGGTATAGTGTGCCCCCTTTCAATGCAGAGAGACCAGCGTGCCCCCTTTCAATGCAGAGTGACCAGCGTGCCCCCTTTCAATGCAGAGACACCAGCGTGCCCCCTTTCAATGCAGAGAGACCAGCGTGCCCCCTTTCAATGCAGAGAGACCAGCGTGCCCCCTTTCAATGCAGAGTGACCAGCGTGCCCCCTTTCAATGCACAGTGACCAGCATGCCCCCTTTCAATGCACAGTGACCAGCGTGCCCCCTTTCAATGCACAGTGACCAGTGTGCCCCCTTTCAATGCACAGTGACCAGCATGCGCCCTTTCAATGCAGTGACCAGCGAACATGCCCCCTTTCAATGCAGTGACCAGCATACATGCCCCCTTTTAATGCAGTGACCAGTGTACATGCCCCCTTCAATGCAGTGACCAGCGTACATGCCCCCTTCAATGCAGTGACCAGCGTACATGCCCCTTTCAATGCAGTGACCAGCGTACATGCCCCTTTCAATGCAGTGACCAGCATACATGCCCCCTTTCAATGCAGTGACCAGCGTACATGCCCCCTTTCAATGCAGTGACCAGCATACATGCCCCCTTTCAATGCACAGTGACCAGCGTGCTCCCTTTCAATGCACAGTGACCAGTGTGCCCCCTTTCAATGCACAGTGACCAGCATGCCCCCTTTCAATGCAGTGACCAGCGTACATGCCCCCTTTCAATGCAGTAACCAGCGTACATGCCCCCTTCAATGCAGTGACCAGCATACATGCCCCCAATGCAGTGACCAGCGTAGATGCCCCCTTCAATGCAGTGACCAGCGTACATGCCCCCAATGCAGAGATCAGTGTGCGTGCCCCCTTCAATGCAGTGACCAGAGTACATGCCCCCAATGCAGAGATCAGCGTGCGTGCCCCCAATGCAGTGACCAGCATACATGCCCCCAATGCAGAGATCAGCGTGCGTGCCCCCTTCAATGCAGTGACCAGCATACATGCCCCCAATGCAGAGATCAACATGCGTGCCCCCTTCAATGCAGTGACCAGCATACATGCCCCCAATACAGAGATCAGCGTACATGCCCCCAATGCAGTGACCAGCATACATGCCCCCAATGCAGAGATCAGCGTGCATGCCCCCAATGCAGTGACCAGCATACATGCCCCCAATGCAGTGACCAGCATACATGCCCCCAATGCAGAGATCAGCGTGCATGCCCCCAATGAAGTGACCAGCATACATGCCCCCAATGCAGTGACCAGCATACATGCCCCCAATGCAGTGACCAGCATACATTCCCCCAATGCAGAGATCAGCGTGCGTGCCCCCAATGCAGTGACCAGCATACATTCCCCCAATGCAGAGATCAGCGTGCGTGCCCCCTTCAATGCAGTGACCAGCATACATTCCCCCAATGCAGAGATCAGCGTGCATGCCCCCTTACTTACCTGGAGCAGCAGCGGCGGCGGGCGGCTTCTCATCAGTGTCCCGGCGTCGGCTTCTCATCAGTCCCGGCGGCGCGTCTCCTCCAGTCCTCCCGCTCCCACCTCCTCCTCGGCCAATGGCATGGGGTTTGCCTTGCGGCCAATCAGGAAGCGCGTATCGGACACACTTCCTGATTGGCCAGGAGGAGGATCGGTGTGGCAATAGCGAATTTTCATTCGCTATTGTCACACAATGGGCGGGCTCGGGGCGCACTGCTCTGCGCCCCAGCTCCACCCTTTGCATTACCCTATTAGAGCCTCTGGCTCTAATCAGGTGATTTAAAAAAAACCCATTAAGCTCCATGCGTCCGTTGCCCCTGCATGCAGATTAAGGGGCCGGACGCATGGATGGGGGGGCAGCGCCCCTGTGCCCTCAATAGACCGGCCGCCACTGGCTGTGACCACAGTCCAGGGATCTTCTCAGCACACCTGGTTGCACAATTTAAAAAAGACGTGGCCCACCAGGCCGATTTATTTATTCATAGAGTTCTGTAAAAGTAAGAACTACAAGTACCAACAGCCTTTGCGTTGAAAAAAAAAACAAAATAGAGGCGCCTCTAAGTGTAGACTGTAAACAAATTTATAGAACAGAAAGGAATGCACTCACATCTGTATGCATGCTCATGCAATAAAAACCCATTCCGTTATTCGAGATGAGTAGAGTGATGGATGTTATCCCCGGTCTGTGTAGCTGTTCCGCTGGCGTGGAAACCTCTTTGATGTGAACCGACAATGCAGCGAAGCCAAGCTGTGCTGACACTTGAGAGGAAGAGGCTCGCCGTACGTCAGTGAGAACGAGGCTTGGTACAGCGTCGGATGTCGATGACGTCATGGAAGTGCGACGCGTTTCCGAGCGTGCGTACTGCCGGGGGGAGGCGGCAGTCGCGCTCCTTCTTCAAAGCAGGGGGAAAGGAACTAGTGCAGCAAGGAAGTCCATTTTAAAGACCAATATAAAGGGGAGGGAATATCCAAATGAGTCGGCAAACAGCATGAGGATAATTGGAATGCATAGCAACAATACGTTTTCAGTAATTTTTAATATAATTATTTTTAATATTATTATTATGTTCCGGAGTAAACGTATTGTTGCTATGCATTCCAATTATCCTCATGCTGTTTGCCGACTCATTTGGATATTCCCTCCCCTTTATATTGGTCTTTAAAATGGACTTCCTTGCTGCACTAGTTCCTTTCCCCCTGCTTTGAAGAAGGAGTGCTACTGCCGCCTCCCCCCGGCAGTACGCACGCTCGGAATCGCGTCGCACTTTCATGACGTCATCGACATCCGACGCTGTACCAAGCCTCGTTCTCACTGACGTACGGCGAGCCTCTTCCTCCCAAGTGTCAGCACAGCTTGGCTTCGCTGCATTGTCGGTTCACATCAAAGAGGTTTCCACGCCAGCGGAACAGCTACACAGACCGGGGATAACGTCCATCACTCTACTCATCGCGATTACCGGAATGGGTTTTTATTGCATGAACATGCATACAGATGTGAGTGCATTCAATTCTGTTCTATAAATTTGTTTACAGTCTACACTTAGAGGCGCCTCTATTTTGTTTTTTGTCTGCAGTTTGTGGAACCTTTGGCTTTGGTTCCTTGAAGGCTGCCCTAACCAGTGGACTTTTTCCTCCATCCGTACCCCCATCTAGTGACTGTTAATCCACACGGACTCGGGCTTATGGTATGACGTATGCGCCTATATTTATGTCAAGCCTTTGCGTTGGCTTGTAGTTCTCAATGAACTACAAGGGCGCTGTTGAGTGCTCTAGGTAGTTAATTGATGCTTTCTGTCAATGTGTAACTGCCTGCTCATACGAGCAGACAGTTTACACTGACAGTCTGTAGGAGTCCTGCATTGCACCTGCGATCTGACAGCCCCTCCTCCTCCAAAAACTTTACTCCTTTATTCTCCATGACGGAGCACTTTGTTAGTTCTCATCCTACCTTTCCCACCGCATCTTCAGTGTCACTTACAATTTTGTTTCCTCTTCTTCTCATCCTTTCTCCGTTGGGGTCCCTTAAGGTTCTGTTCTTGTTCTTCTGATCTCCTAGTCTCGATCTACACCTCTTCCCTGAGTCAGCTGATCTATCTCACTTCCCCTTAGCTCACAACTTCAATCTCCTCACGCATTACAAATTTACTGACCAACATATTAGTCTGGATGTCACACCACTTCCTCAAACTGAACCTGTCCAAAACCAAGCTCATAATTCCTCCCCCACGTACCCCTTCCCTGACTTTTCTGTCAAGATCAATGGCACAACCACCAACCCATCCCTTCATGCCTCAAAATACTAACAATAACGTACAAAGCCTTCTACAACTCTGCCCCAACCACAGTAACCAAGTCTCAAACTACCAAACAAATCGTTCTCTTCCTTCCTCCCAAGACCTCCTGGTCTCTAGTTCCTTTGTCACCTCCTCCCAAGCTCGCCTCCAGGACTTTTCCCAATCCATTCCCATCGATTGGAATTCGCTACCCCAATCTGTCTGACTATTTCCAACTCTATCCACTTTAAGGCAATCCCTGAAAACTTTTCTCTTCAGAGAAGCCTATCCTGCCTTTACCTAACAACCCATTCCCCACAGTTATTAGCTTTTGTATCATTTGACCCTCTTTTTTAGATTGTAAGCTTTAATGAACAGGGCCCTCTGAGTCCTCCTGTATTGAATTGTATTGTAACTGTACTGTCTGCCCTCACGTTGTATAGCACTGGGCAAACTGATAACTGGTGCAATGTCTTATAGGCTCCAAATAAAAAAACTATAAATGCATATTTTTTTACCTGCAAAAAAATGCATTTATTATTATTATTATTTTTTTTTTAAAGGTGATCTTATCCTTTAAAGGAACAGCAATTGATTGTTTTTGTCTGCTCAGAATTTCCAAAGCTGGGTGTTTGATTTCTTCCACCTGCTCCTAAATAAACCATAAAAAAAATAGTATCTCTTCTCCATGCGTCCATAATCAGCAAAAATATTGCACTTGATAAGCCATCCAAACTTTTCCACATGCAAATTAATAATCAGTGACTTACATCAATAATATAATATCATCAATAAATGTTAAAATATGCTGATAATATCTTAGTCAGTTAGATACCCACTTAGGTGCTTACTGAGGTATTACTGTGTTGGTTGTGCTCATGATTTTTTGGGTTAAATGTATTTTATACTGTGTGGGTTGCACTGTTTAATTATTGTGTCCCAGCAGAAACGGTGCTGTATGATAGGCAAGGGTTAACTCTGCTAGCTCGTTTTTCCTGGGCTTTTCTGTAGAGTATCACCTTCTGCTGGTCAAAGCATATAAAAAGGTGAACTATGTCTAGATCAGGGCTCTTGCTGGGTTTGCTCACATATGGGAATAGAAGGACAGTGCTTCAGACATCCTCTAGACTAGAGTAAGTGTGAATGGTCGGTGTGCGCAGGGCTGTGCTTGTCTGACTGGCAGCCTCTGTACTACATTGGGAGACCTGGGTATTTTCTCAGTAGCCCCCCTGGGGGCAAGTGCTACACATATGCCGGGGAAGAAGTAAAGGGCCCAAAGGACACCTTCATAATTTCATCTGGAAAGTGTTCTGCTACCTAACTATTGTGTCGAGCTTATATGTAACCTCCCTGGGAAGGAGGACAGAATGAGGAGCAGGAGATGACAAAAAATAGAGGGGAGTAGAGAACGCCAACACATAACTGTTCAACTTGACTGCTCGGGCTTACAAATACAAGTTGCTGTTCTTATCAGAACCAGACAGACAATCGATAAGTCCTAGTCCAGCATTAATAGCACAAATTCTAATGACTAGTCTTAGGGACTAACACTTGTATATATTTAGCACATTGTAACATAAAAAAAGACAAAATTTCCTTTCTAGAATCACTATGTTCTCAAAACTTTGTTAACTAAAATCTTCCATTTACACTGGGTCTCTTGTTACCTTGTGTTGTAACAGCTGTTATGTCTTCTATACTGAAAATCCAATCACAGATCATTTGGTTACCATCCAAGATTTTAATATGCAATTTTTATTAGCAATGGAATAAATTAAGCCGTGCTAGAAAATTAGATTGGAACAGTTTCAAGTTACTGATCAGTAAGCAGCTTGACAGACTCTGAACACATAACGAGCAATGGTAAAAAATAGCAAATATTTATTCTAGCACCAATCTACACTTAAAGTGAACCTGTGTTAACCTAAACTGTCATTTATGTGTGCTTACATATCTTGTAGAATTTCCCTGGAACTGATAAAATATTAAACGTATTTTATAGGTATTGCTATACATCTACAGTTCAGTGGAACTATCTACAGTTCAGTGGAGCTAAAGTAAATACAGCACTATTTGTCCTTGAATTATCTATATAAAATATGTTTTTTTTTATGTTTTGGTAAAAAAAAAAAAAAAAACATTGAAAAAAAAACGTTGTTAGAAGATTTACTAAAATTGGAGCACCCCGACTCTGGCGCAGCTGTGCATAGTAACCAATTAACATCTAGGATTTAATTGTCTAAGCTTAATTAAACAGGCTGAACTTAGAACCTGATATGTTACTATGTATCAGGGCCTGATCTAGCCTGTCTAATGTAGGGGTGCAGTAAAAAATGTCAGGGGGGCAGAGGATGGGAGGTCAGAAGGGCAGTGTACAGGGGGTCAGCAGTTTGTAGGGCAGTGTACAGGAGCCATTAATTTGTAGGCCAATGTACAGGGGTCAGCAACACGGAGGATCCCAATCTAAAAAAAAGTACATTTACGTTTTTGGTTGTAACATGTTAAAATGTGGAAAATTTCAAGGGGTATGAATACTTTTCAAGGCGCTGTATACCACAGTCATTGTACCCACAAATTACTTCTATTTACTATGCCTCAAGTCAGTCTCACAGATACACATAAACCTCAGAACAAAGAAGAATTTTTAAATATTTGAATGTTTCCATCACATTTTCTGGATAATTGTGGTAAAACCAAGGGGGGGGCTTGAGCCTAAATACAGAGTGAAGGGATAATAAGTATGTATTGTAAAGTGCAAGTGTCAGGGGTATGTATTTTCAGCAAATAAAGAAAATACCTGTTGATGCTGCCAAAAAATGAAATGTCCTTGTCACTTCCTAAAAGCTGAACTGGAAGCATATTTCAATGTTACCTGTATATAGGGCCAGGGCTCATAAGTGAGAGTGCAGATGTCAGGAATATGTACAGCGCAGGGGTCAAGAGTGCTCAAATCACAAAATGTACAGTCATCGACATTAAAGGGTCAGTACTTGCAGACAGATCATTTTGCCCTCCATAAAGCCTCAGTCACTCAGGTGGCCAGGGGGTGGGAAAACCGGTGACTGAGCTGCAGTTTCACTGCCCCCTGGACTCCCACTCAAAGTGTACGAAGGCTGTTCACATGCTATGACAAATTTATTGTGGCATGTTGGGTTGACAGGTAGCGATGGACGAACATTGGACGAGGAGGTTCGCGAACGCCATCCGCAAACTTTCTCAAATGTTCGCGAACCGCAAGTTCGTTGGACCCCATTCACTTTAATAGCAGGCGAACATTAAAAATCTCCAGGTCATATTTGCAGCCACAAAATACTTACTAGCTGTGCACACATAGTCCTACAACATGGACACTGACATACCAGAAATATTGCTATTGGAAAAGTTGCCAAAAAATTATTATTATTTTTTTTCTAAATCAGCCAGAACTGACAGCAGCCGGTAAATACATGTCAAATACATATAGGGTCCAATCACACGCCTGTAAAATGGGTCCGTATCCGTTCCACAATTTAGCGGAACGTTTACAGACCCATTGCTTTTCAATTCCAGTCTGAACAAATTAGGCATTCACAAGATAAAGAAATAAGTGTCGGCCAGTACAGGCCCCAAAAATGAGCCAATAGGAGATCACCTGACAGCAAAGAACTTTGTATTCTGTGGCTGGAGGTACATTAGGCATTTACAGGATACAGAAGTAAGTGTTGGCCAGTACAGGCCCCAAAAATTAGCCAACAGGCGTTCACCGGACAGCAAACAACTTGGTTTTCTGTGGCTGGAGGTACATTAGACATTTACAGGATACAGAAGTAAGTGTAGGCCAGTACAGGCCCCAAAAATTAGCCAACAGGCGTTCACCTGACAGCAAACAACTTTGTATTTCTGTTACTGGAGGTACATTAGGCATTAACAGAATACAGAAGTAAGTGTCGGCCAGTACAGGCCCAAAAAATCAGCCAACAGGCGTTCACCTGACGACAAACAACTTTGTATTCTGTGGTTGGAGGTACATTAGGCATTCACAGGATACAGAAGTAAGTGTCGGCCAGTACAGGCCCCAAAAATTAGCCAACAGGCGTTCACCTGACAGCAAACAACTTGGTTTTCTGTGGCTGGTGGTACATTAGACATTTACAGGATACAGAAGTAAGTGTAGGCCAGTACAGGCCCCAAAAATTAGCCAACAGGCATTCACCTGACAGCAAACAACTTTGTATTTCTGTTACTGGAGGTACATTAGGCATTAACAGGATACAGAAGTGTCGGCCAGTATAGGCCCAAAAAATTAGCCAACATGCGTTCACCTGACGACAAACAACTTTGTATTCTGTGGTTGGAGGTACATTAGGCATTCACAGGATACAGAAGTAAGTGTTGGCCAGTACAGGCCCCAAAAATTAGCCAATAGGCGTTTACCTGACAGCAAAAATCTTTGTATTCTGTGGCTGGAGGTACATTAGGCATTCACAGGATACAGAAGTAAGTGTCGGCCAGTACAGGCCCCACAAATTAGCCAACAGGCGTTCACCTGACAGCAAACAACTTGGTTTTCTGTGGCTGGAGGTACATTAGGCATTCACAGGATACAGAAGTAAGTGTCGGCCAGTAGAGGCCCCAAAAATTAGCCCACGAGCGTTCACCTGACAGCAAAGAACTTGGTATTCTGTGGCTGGAGGTACATTAGGCATTCACAGGATACAGAAGTAAGTGTCGGCCAGTACAGGCCTCAAAAATTAGACAACAGGCGTTCACCTGACAGCAAACAACTTACTTTGTATTCTGTGGCTGGAGGTACATTAGGCATTCACAGGATAAATAAGTGTCGGCCATTACAGGCCCCAAAACTTAGGCATTCAACGGACATAAAAGGCCTTTTATGCCGCTGTATTTACCTAAGACAGGGGCCATGAATTGTTATGGGTGGTGGTGGATATTTGTGGGCTGTCATGAGGAATTGGAATCAAACATGGTCTACTGGGGAAATTAAGACCTTGGGGTCTGCGTATACAAATATTTCCGTTAATAAAAAAAGTAGATGCTGAATTAAAAGCAGAATGGGAAAATAATCTCCAATCATGTGCCTTTAAAATGATGGATCTACTTAGTCAACAATACTCAAAAGATTTGGAAGCTGTTGACAAAGAGATAAAAAAGTTATATTCAGACAATGCATCTCTGATGTCCGATCCCTCTTTCCCTCAAAGAGAAGCAAATATGAAAAAACAGTGGGAATCATTTGTGGGAAACCTACTAAAGACTAAAGAAAAAAAGTTTTCTCGTGATAAACAATCATATGAGCAAAATTAAGCTTATCATTGGCCACAAGACAGGAAAAATAGACGTATAAAGAGCTCAAATCAAGGTCCTATGCATTCCTCAATATCTAACACAGATCCTAATGATTCAGATGTTTCTTCCCTTTCATCAACTTCTTCCTCACAGGTTATGCAACATCACATTAAGGTTTAAAGGAGCACAAAAACGTAAAGATAAGGCAGAAGGTACTTACAATACCTTCTCAAAACGAACTCAAAATTCGGCTAATGATCAGTACTCTTCACGCCCTTCCAATATGGGCTTTACACCTTCACAATCTACATTCAATGCTGGTGATTAAGCTTCAAATATCACCTCTTCCTTTCCTTCTTCCCCCACTGTGAACACGACTAAGGTGAGTCAAAATCTTGTTATCAACAATGATGTACAGCACCTATTTTTCAAACACCAAAGGAAACACCCAGTTAGCAACGATCTAATGATAAAAATGAAAATTTGGCGGATTTACAAGTAATTCATTTGTCATCCTGTGTTCTGACCAATGATCAAATACAAGTTTTGGCGTTAGGTTTAACCTTCTGTCCTACACAGAGGGTCGACAGATTTGATCTTATAAAAGATATTCATTTATTTGCTAGAAGATTGATGCCCCTTGTGGGACAGGAGTTCTCCCTTAGTGAGCTTAAGGCCTTAAATGACTTAATGGAGTTGTGGGAGGAGGGTGGATCCTCTGACTGGCCCTTCTCTGACCAGGATATGTCCTTGTCCGGAGTGGGCCACTCGGAGGCTCCCCTCTTCCCGCCATGACAATAAACCAAAATCTCAATCCTTTCCCATATTGCAGGCCAACCCCAATATATGGGCCTTTACACAACAAGTGATTAAAGAAATACAACAGACAAAATGGAAAGAATATTCCACCTCAAATTTAAACAAAACCCAGAGACTAGCTGTTGAATCCCTGCAAAATAATCCCGATATAACAATAAAATCAGCAGATAAAGGGGGGAATGTGGTAGTTATGGATACGGTAAACTATGAGACTATGGTTTTGGATATTCTGGGAAATCGAGACTGGTATCGTAAGGTCTCCGAGACCAATTTGGAAAGAACAATCATCAAATTTAGACAGTTAATTTCAGATGCTTTTTTAAAAGGAATGATGGATAAGAAGACATTTGAATTCTTAAATGCAAAAAATCCCAAAACGCCAACTATGTATGCATTGCCTAAGGTCCATATGAATCTGGCCAGGCCACCAGGCCGACCAATAGTGTCAGGAATTGAAAGGAGTCTTACTGAACCTGCTAGTCAACTGATTGATGACTATTTGAGACCACATGTCATGGCCCTTCCCTCACATATCCAAGACACAAGGGATTTAATCAGAGCCCTAGATGGCATAGTGGTCCCTGAAGGTGCCTGGCTAGTAGGAATAGATGTGGAGGCTCTGTATAATTCAATCCCACATCATTGTGGAGTGAGAATTGTAGAAAGCTTCATATCTGAAAGAGGAAATTCGGCAAGTGGTTATAACAATTTTGTTGTGTCCCTTCTCAGGTTCATTCTGACTAACAATATATTTTTGTTCAAAGGCTCCCACTACCTCCAGGTACAGGGGGTGGCGATGGGGACTAAATGTGCCCCATCGTATGCCAACCTGTACCTGGGGGGGTGGGAGCGAGATCTCCTCTCCAGAGACTACATCAAGGAACTTCTATCCGGTGTTCTTATTTGTAGAAGATTTATAGACGACGTCTTCCTAATTTGGACAAAACCTTAGCATCCCTAAAAAAGTTTTTTGATGTTCTAAACAAAAATAACTCTAACTTAAAATTTACAACTTCGTACAGCCAGACCAGTCTCGATTTCCTAGATATAAAAATCTATAGAAATGAGGATGGTACTAGAGGGTCCACCCTATTCCGTAAAAGTACTGCTGGAAATACTATTCTTAGTGCTAGTAGTTCACATCCATGGCCACTTGTCTCAAGTATCCCCTACTGCCAATACTTGCGCCTAAGGCGCAATTGCAGTAAAATTGAGGATTTTGAAAAATAAGCCAAGGAGTTACAACAGCGGCTGCTTTCTAGGAGTTATAGCAGGTCATGTCTGAAAAGATCTTATCACAGGGCAAAAAATCAAGATAGAAATTCATTGATATATAGAAGAAAAAGACCTAAAAACATGAATAGTGTACGAATTATTACACAATATTGCGGGCAACACAACCAAATACGAGCAATTATATACAGATATTGGTATCTCCTCCAGGCTGACAATACAGTAGCAAAGTATATAAAAAATCGTCCTGAAATTACCTTTAGAAGGTCACAATCTCTAAAAGATAAATTAGTACATAGCCATCATAGTACAACAAAGTCAATATCACATGAAAGAACTAATGGCACTTGGTCCTGCAGGAGTTGCGATTTCTGTAAATATATGCTAAATGCCAATGAAGTAGTTCTTCCAAATGGCAGGTTATACAAACGCCCTTTTCGTGCTAACTGTCAAACAGTTGGCATTGTGTACTATATGCAATGTGAGTGTAAGGCCTTTTATATTGGGAAGACAAAAAGACCCTTCTTCTATCGAATTTGAGACCATGTTAAATCAGTTAAAAGTAAGAAATTTGAGGTACCCATTAGTAGACCTATGGGACTTTATCATGGCTTCAATGACAGTATGATGAAGTTCTTTGCCTTGGAACACATCCCACTGAATGAAAGAGGGGGGAGTGTTGACAAAAATCTATTGCAAAGAGAAACAAAATGGATATTTAATCTGTCGGTGACACAATACCCAGGCTTAAATGAAGCAATAAGCTTCAAACCCTTTTTATAGTTCTATTCACTCAGTCAATATAAGTAGAAGGTAATCTTCAATCTATGCATTCTCCTACTAAAGAGAGTGCATATATGTAGATAAACATATGTGGAAATAATGATGTTTTTCTTTAAATCTTGTTGTGTTTTATCTGGAATGTTGCTTTCCTCTGGAATGGGATATGCGGATGTCCACCTGTAGCAGTTGATGCATTGTATGAGCACTGGCGGCTCATCCCACCCTTGTGGTCAATCCCTATGATCACTGTGGTGGGGGGCGCCGCTATTTTCTTTCCTCCATGACCTATAAAACCGTGACCTATAAATGGTATGTTACATCATCTTTGGGGAGATAGATACAAAATATTCTTCTGACTTGATTTTAAATAATGATGTCATTAAAACAAAATAAACTAACGATAGAATGTTAAGATATTGTCCAACATATCAATATGCTGATAATTAACTTTAGGCATATATATTTAACTAAAAAGGTACATTGTTAGGGATAAATAAAATCAAAAGTAATGTGCATAATCTTTTTGTCTTTATAGATTAAAAACAATCTTTTCCCCAAACAAAAATGTCGGAGGTGAATTGAATAGTCACCTCCGGATGTATAGGTGAAATATTTATCACATGACGCCGCGATCCAATAGCGCGGCTTGAATAATAAAAGGGCGTGCTTTGAAGGGCGGAAGTACTTGCTCTCACCCCGGGTGTGACATCAGACGCCTCTTGGGTGGAGGGGGTATATAAACGCTGGCACACACATGGTCAGTCAGATTGCGACTGATCCATGGAAGGGAGGATTGCTACAGGTATATCCAACATTTGTGACACTAATAGACAATGATTTGATTGGTATATCGGCTATATCTTTTCTTTAAAAATATGCTTATCTAAACTCTTGCAGGCTAATATAGAATTTCATAGTAATCTTGTCAGGTGGAATCCTCTTAAAGTGGAATCCCTTTCTTGTATTTGAAAACTTCTATCTATATAAGGTAATTATCAAAGACATGATATATTTTTTAAAAAACAAGATTTAATTTACCTATATGATATAAAATGGAAAAGACAAGAGGATAATAATTCCTTTTATTTTTTAGTAAAACCAAAATTGGTATATATATATAAAAAATCAGATTCCATTTATCTGCAAATCAAAAGGATACAGATACACAGACAATCAAGTCTCTTTGTTCATTACTAATTAGGTTGAAGACCTTTAATACATCATAAGACAGGTAACTATATGAGAATTATATTTATTAGGCACTTTCTTGAGAAGATATATATATATGATAAAACATCACATTTATATTATACTATTTAAAATTTTTTATTCAGATTAAAAAATATGTCAAACAAAAAACAATCGGCTTGGCTCCTCCCCCCTCTATGATGCGTCGTATGCAAAATGGGGGTTCTTATCCTTGAGTGTCCCATCTAGAGGCCCCTTCATCTTGGCACATTCCAGATCAGGCACAAATTCTACCCTTTCAGAGGTATGTTCTATGATGTAGTTATTATTGTTAATATGTATTAAAGGTGAAATATAATAAATATTGCAAAATGTATGTATAAATGTAAAATTTTGATGTTAAAAGAAGCTATCGAGAGATGGCGAAACATGTTGAGCAGGCACTATAGAGTTATTAATTTCTCTTTTTATATGTCTTTAAAATATTGTTGACCATTTTGTGATAAATAAAAGTTTGTAAATTTTTATGAAAATGATTTTTTCTCCATCATTTATATTTATTTATATATTTTCTTGCACCTTAAGCGCTTGCCGACCGCCGCACGAACATATACTGCGGCGGTCAGCCCCTCACAGGCAGAGTGACGTATCGGTACGTCACTAGCCTGGGAGGGTCTGGGGAGCGAGCGCGCCGCCGGCGGCGCGCTCCCGCGCGGTCATGCACCCCCCCAAGCGTGTGACCGCCGGTCACTCTGCGATCGTCGGGGGAGAGAGAGAAAGGCAGGCAGCTAGTGTAAACAAGCTGCCTGTCAGTTCTCCCTGTGTAGAGACACTGATCATACGGTTCTACTATGTAGAACCGTTGATCAGTGTAACCACACCTCAAGCCACAGCCAATCACAGTTAGAATCACACCCCTAGGGACACACACAGCCCCTCCCTCTCAAATAAAGTTAACCCCTTCACTGCCAGTGTATTTTTACAGTAACAGTGCATATATATAGCACTGATTACTGTAGAAATGTCACTGGTAACCCCAAAAGTGTCAAAAATATCAGTCAAGGGTCCGATCTGTCCGCCACAATGTCGCAGTACCGCAAAAAAAAACGCAGATCGCCGCCATTAAGCTTTAAAAAAAAACAACAAAAATGACAAAAATCTTTCCCTTTGTTAGATAACTTTTGTGCAAACTAATCAAAATACGCTTTTTGCGATTTTTTTTACCAAACATATGTAGCATAAAACAAATTGGCCGAAAATTTTAAAAAAATTTGATTTTTACTTTTTTTTTGGGGGGAATTTCATATAAAAAAATGTGAAAAATATTGTTATTTTTGCAAAATTGACGCTATTTTTTTGTTTATAGCGCGTGATCAAAAAATCGCACAGGTGATCAAATACCGCCAAAAGAAAGCTCTGTTTGTGGGAAAAAAAGGACGTCAAATTCGTTTAGGTACAGCGTCGCACGACCGCGCAATTGTCCGTTAAAGTCACGCAGTGCCGAATCGCAAAATACCCCCTGGTCGGAATGGGGGTAAAATCTTCCGGGGCTTAAGTGGTTAAAAGTCCCACAACAAATTCTTTCTATACTGGTCACATGTGTTGAATTCCTCCGAGATCCATGCCTCATTAATTTTTATAAATGTGAGGTATTTAACACTTTTGCTGCGTTGAACGTCCTTTTCGGACAGGACAACACTGGACGAGGGGCAAGCCAACAGTTCCATTGCAAATTCTGCAAGCTCTGGCCAGAGGTCAAGCCTGCCCATTCAGTAGTCCAGGGGTTCATCACTCCTCAGAGCGTCCACATCGGCCGTTAACCCGATGTAGTCGGACACCTGTCGGTCTAGGCGTTCCCTGATGCTGGATCCGGAGGACAGCTGTGGATGGGCCGGCTGAAAGAATGATCTCATATCAGAAGTGACCAACACATCTTCAAACTGCCCTCTTCTTGCAGGCGCTGTTGGATTGCTACCCGCAACTGTTTCTCTGTCAGTGGAAATTCCTCTGCCAGCGCACGCAAAAGCAGAATGCAGAATTTCCCGAAGCAAGGCCTGGAAGTGCTGCATTCTGACAGCCCTCTGTGATGATGGTAACATTTCCGCCATTTTTTGTTTGTACCGGGGTTTAAGTACGTTGTCACCCAGTACAGGTCCTTGCCCTTTACGCTTTTTATACGGGGGTCCCTCTTAAAACACTGGAGCATGAAGGCCCCCATTTGCACTAAACTGGAAGCGGTGTAGTGGCCTGGCTCCTGCTCATCATCCAGGATAATGTCGTCCTTGTTCTCCTCTCCCCATCCACGGACAAAACCAGGGATCCCAGAAAGGTTTAAAGCATGCTCTTCTTGCTCCTCCTCATACGCCCCGGCACCAACCTCCTCTGACTCCTCTTCAGACTCCTGTTGTTGACTTGTCTCATATGGAGTAGCCACCACTGGGAATTCATCCAGCATTGCGACTTCCTCATCTTCCTGCTCCTGCTCCTCGATGGCTTGATCAATGACACGACGCAATGCACGCTCCAGAAAGAAGGCATAATGTACGATGTCACTGATGGCGCCCCGGCTGCGACTGATCAGTTTCGTGATCTCATCAAATGGCCGCAGAAGTCTGCATGCGTCGCGCATGAGCAGCCACTGGCAAGGTGAAAAAAACCCAAGCTCCCCAGAACCTGTCCTGACGCAGAGTTCGTACAGGTAGTCGTTAACTGCACGTTTCTGCTGGAGCAGCCTATCAAGCATATACAAGGTTGAGTTCCACTGTGTCGGGCAGACACAAATAAGACATCTGACGGGCAGGTTGTGTCCCCGCTAAATGTCAGCAAGGCGAGCCATGGCTGTGTAAGATCTTCTGAAATGGCCCGAGATTTTCCCGGCCTGCCGCAAGATGTCCTGGACCCCAGGGTATTTGGCAACGAATCGCTGCATGACCAAGTTCAGGATGTGTGCCATGCATGTCACGTGTGTAATTTTGCCCTGTTTGAGCAAGCTCAGCAGATTGGCACCGTTGTCGCACACCACTTTACCAACTGTCAAATTGAGCGGTGTTAGCCACTGATCTACTTGTGAACGCAAAGCTGAAAGGAGTGCAGGACCAGTGTGGCTCTTGGCTTCCAGGCACAACAGACGCAGCACAGCATGGCAACGTCTCACCTGGCATGTCGAATAGGCTTTGGGGATCTTGGGCAGCACAGCGGAAGAGACTGTAGCAGTGGAAAAGGAGGAGTCAGCCAAGGAGGAGAGGGAGGTTGGAGGAGGAGAAGAAGAGGCAGGCCTGCATGCAATTCGTGGTGGTAAAACCAAATCTACACGGGTGCCACAGGTTACATGCTTGACGGCCGTCAGAAGGTTCACCCAGTGGGCAGTAAAAGTTATATACCTTCCCTGCCCGTGTTTGCTAGACCATGTGCCTGTGGTCAGATGTATGTTGGCACTGACACTGTGTGCCAGAGATACATTCACTTGCCGCTGAACATGGCCATATAGCTCTGGGATGCTCTTCTGCGAGAAATATTTCCTTCCTGCGACCTTCCATTGTGGTGTTCCAATGGCCACAAATTTTCTAAAGGCCTCTGAGTCCACCAGTTTATATGGCAGTAGTTGGTGGGCTATCAGTTCCGACAAGCCAGCGGTCAACCATTGGGCAAGAGGGTTATCCGGCGTCATCATTTTTTTACGCTCCAACATTTGGGCCACGGAAGCCTGCCTTTTTCCAGAAAAACTTGAGGACGGCATGATGGAAGGTGGAGTGGAGGACAATTGTGAGGAGAAGGAGAAGACGAAGAGGCTGGATGGTGAGAGCCTGGATTGTGGCTTTGTGGGTTCTAACAGCGTTGCTCCCACTGGGCTCAGTGATGGGAGTCCAGGTGCCTTCTTAAGGCGGTCATCCCTAGGTGAGTGTTGGGCTTATCGCGACTTATGCGTTGACTGCAAAGGGTGCAGATGGCAACACTATTGTCAGCAGCGGACACATTAAAAAAGCCCACACTGCGGAGCCATGTGCCGGCGTCCTGGGAGCGCCAGATGTTACCGTACATGGTTGAAGGCTCGCTCCTGATACATTACCAGTCTGCTTTGTCTCTCATGTGCAATGTAAGTTCGGCCTGCTTCTCCTCCCTATCTGCTAGTCCATCTCTCCCTCTGAACTCCCCTCCTCTTTCTCTCTTGTGGGCACCCACGTGACGTCCAAACACATGTCATCATCGACGTCACCTTCCCCACCACTAATATTTGAGATCTCGGAGTAGGCACCAACAGCGGGGGGGGGGGGGACCAACCTCCTTGGGCTGATCTGGGTACTGTCATCAGACTGCTGAGTGGCGGCTGTTGCTACCTCCTCTTCCTGATCTGATGCCAACAATGGCTGCGCATCGCAAATGTCTTGTGAAGGATCGGAAAATAATTCCTGTGACTCAAGCGAAGGATATATGGTGGTGGTGTTGGTGGTGGTGTCTTTGCGGGTGCACACAGCAGAGAGTGAGGAGGGCGCAGATAGAGAGGATGAGGAGGGTGCAGAAGAGGAAGGCTGAGTGAGCCACTCAACCATGTCTGGTAGGTCCTTTAACGTAATCGAACGCACCTTCTGCAACTTCCCACTTTGACTCCGGCCTGGTACTCCTGCCCTACCCCTACCACCCTTGAGGAAGGGCCTGCCTCTTCCTCTGCCTGTCATTTTTTAGATGACCCTGTGACAAAAGTCTCTAGAGAAGCACAGTATATGTGGAAGAAGGTATTTAACACCCGCTTCAATTCGTCGTTTTGGGGGGCCACTGGTTTATTACACCAGTTATGAAAAATATTGTCTAGTAACTTTTGTCAGTTTTGTCTAGCAGAGTTAACGCAGCGAAAGAGGCAAAATTTCTGCAGTACCCAAATACACTATAATATGCTTTCTATATTAGAAAGTATATTATAAGTGTATTATACCCCTATAGATAAAATATAGGTGCGATAAGGTCCAGCCAGAGCCAATTATACCCCTATATACTGCACACCAAACAATAGTACACCTATACCAAATACCAGTCCTTGAAAGGACTTTTGTGGACCTATAACAGAGCGATCTGTGTCACTGACAATCTGTCCCTGCTCCCCACAGCAAACCTCTCCCTACACTGACAAAAGAGAGAATATAGATAGTACACCTATACCAAATACCAGTCCTTGAAAGGACTTTTGTGGACCTATAACAGAGCGATCTGTGTCACTGACAATCTGTCCCTGCTGCACACAGAAAACCTCTCCCTACACTGACAAAAAGCAGAATGTAAAATGGCCGCCAGATCAGGTCTATTTATATGATGGGGTGTCAGAATATTTATACTGCTCTGAATATCACAGTGTCTCCATTTATGTAAATAAGCAAAGATCTGTGATGTAGGAGAATCTCCACTTATTTCCACAAATCAATATGTAGCTAGATCTTTTTATTGATTAATTTCTTTTTAAAAGCATATACCAATCTTAGTGAAAACAGTCTACAGTAAGGAATATATAAGACTATTTATTCACAAGACATGTATTCACAATAAATGATCATACTTGAGATGACACAAAAAGATAACTTTACATAAAATACAAACTTCAAACAATAAATGCAATGTGATGTGTAGCTCAATAATGAAAGTAAAAATAAAGCAAGATTATGTTTTCCCCAGGTATAGTAGAAACCATATTTAAATGTTTTATATAATCAGACCACAATTGTCTGCGCAATGTACAGCCGATAGTCACTTCACTGCAGATGGAGCGAGAATAGGCCATACAAAATGTGAGACTAATACGCCAATATGCGCTAAATCTGATATTATTAAAAATGTTATAAAAAGCAAAAATCATCTCTTAGAGAAAAATCTAGATATGGTTAATACGGCTGGGACTGTAATCTCGTTACCCTTTAGCATGAAATGTAAAACATTTAAGGAAGGAAATAAACTATATTGAATATTAATCAAATAAACAGCAAGGCATATTTACCATATTTAAAATGGCTGCTAGCTTAGAATGGTCGTTACCAGAGTCCTTAAGATGGCTGCCTTTCCAAGATGGTGGCCAGTTAGGGAGGAGTTTCGTTTGGCGTCCCTCAAAGTTTCAGATACATGATGGAGCAAAATGGAGTCTGTATAGATGAGTCTATGCATGGCTGTAGTAGCGTGTGTATTGTATGTGTAATGTATGTTGTGCAATGTGTGTGTCTCTCTCTCATCTGGGTTTTCCTTTTTATATGGTATAGAACAAATGACTATTAAAATTACCATAAGTTAAACCCAGAAGGAGTGACATTATCTCCATTGGTTGGGACATCTTATTCATTAACTGGTGAGGTCATTGGGTGACACCTCTTGGTTGACCAGTATATTGAATATTAAAACTATAGGATTTCTCCATTTAGGAATAATCATCATAAAAACTTGTCCATACTCTCATCTAATACATGTCCATTTAATATCCACCATGTATCTAAATAAAGGATTAAATCTGGTAACACCATTTAAAAAGAATCTATTATTAATATATATATTTATATATATTGGAAATTACTTTTCAACCTAAGACTTCAATTAGTAGCAGCCAGTCACCAGAGATGGCAGTATTGTATTGCTCCGAGCTTCAGCATATAGCAATATTACAGCATTATTTACCCACAAATAAACTTTGCACCTTATATTAACAAGGAGCTTACCATCTCAGACTTTCTAGAGTCTGGCAAGGTTAAAAAAGTTTTATGATTAATTTTTACAACTTACAAAGGATTAACATGAAGTCTTTCTTTCTTGACATGTAGTGATGAGTCATCACAATCAGTTAAAACTAGGATTTCGCAAGGATGAAACAATTATAATATATAACAGTTTTCTACATATCTATGTATGTTAGTTATATATATATATTTCATTGTTAATATTCCCTTACATAGGATTATAATATATCTGTAAATCTTATTTTTAAATGGGTCTAAACACAGAAAATACTGACTTGTGTTTTATGGTCCCACACACAGATAAGATTACCTTGGTATAGCTTCAGCTAGGCTTTATCTAAAGAAGGTCAACAGACTATTTATTTATTACCTTAGGTCAACACAGCATGTTTGGGTAAACCTGTTTTAGAATTTCCTGAATAGACACTTTTTGTTAAAGGAGATTTAACCTTTCAGTAACCTTAACAAAAATGGATGTCACTGCTTAATATTTCTATGTAGAACAAAATATGACATATTTAATTTCTTTTTTTTTTTTTAATTTAACCTCCCCAAATAAGCCTGACAGGGGGTAAGTTCATGTGCTGAAATGTCTCAATTGGCTGTCCTGTACCACCTGATGGATGTGTCATGAGTCAAAGTTCTTCACAATGTAAAAGAATATGGCAGTCGCGAACATCGCCATATGTTCGCGTGATCGGCGGACAGCGAACGAGCAAAGTTCGGCGCGAACCAACCGCCGGGCGAACCGCAAGGCCATCTCTATTGACAGGGGCATGGCCTGTCAAACTCAGCCATTCAAGTCAAGAGGGTTGCCCTGCACCTTGAGCAAAAACTTTTGGCTTGCAGTTGCAGTGCATTATCCCCATTATAAACTGCCATTTGGCAAAAAACGCACAGGCATTCAGATTGTGTAAGAATTGCCACCTAAATGCCTGACCATGGCTGCTTAGCGGCACTCTTAAAAGTGATCCACCGTGGATTGCTTTTTAGAACATTTGCTAATGTAAAACTAACCTAATAACAGTCATTGTAATGCCACCCATAGTGCTGTCCTTTTAACATGGTAACAGTAAACTGACACCTATAATGTACAGGCGTAATGTTACTTTTACCTTGTTAAAAGAACAGCAATATAGGGGGCATTACAATGACTGTTATTAAAGGGTGGGGGCACACACTGCACAGACACCAAAACAGGAAGCCCGTGGGATGATAACTTGATTGCAGTGATGTACAGGGCACCTGTGTACCCATTGGCTGACGAAGCAGTGGGAGGCGGTGCAGCCCAACTCCTGATGCCTTTTCAGCCAATAGGTAGCCGAAGTCCCCTCTTAAGTCTCCCCCTATAGACATCATCTGGGATCTCCCGAGTCTTAGCCCAGACGGCTAGCTTACTATGCGTGCAGACCTGGAGGACATGTATTTTAAAATGGGAGGATCTCACATTAAAGGGGGATACTGGCAACCCTTATGTACAGCCTCCCAAATACCCTGCTGCCCCTTCCCTCTATAGACCTTATAGTAGGACCTGGGCTCAGGCAGGAGTAAGGGAGCTGATGGGTTTGGGGTGGGCAAATTAAATCTAGGAGGGCATAGCCCACCCGAGCTCCCCCCCCCATCCCAGATCTGGCCATGCACCAGATTTTATTTGGTCCAGTTTTAGTAAATCACACTCTACACAACAGTACCTGCACCAGTCACATGTGAGGAAAAATTAAATTCATTAGTAGATGTTCTTTCTTATCATAGCTATCAGTGGAATTACATACCTCTTGTTGACTTAGACAACATATTGTGTGATGTATCAAATCGGCAAATTAGCATAGTAATAGCCATTGCAACTTTAGAAGCAGAAAAAATTGTTAACAGGATATAGTTAGAGATTTATATAACTGTCATTAGAAATAATAAAAGTTAAAATTAAATTAAGCATACATTACTCAATGAAAACATATTATACAGAATCATGATGCTAGACAGAATCACAAAATAAGCTTTGAAACAGACCCAAGAATCAAAGGGATGTCTGATTTGGAGAAAATCTAGTTGCAGATTTAGAAAGGAGCTCCTATAGTATGGTTGCAGCCAATAAAGATATTAATTCTTAGAAGTGCGTACATGGGGCAGGTTGCCTATCTAGTGCTTCTATTAATCACTCAGTTACTGACAAGAACCAGGCCTCCAAACTGCTAAAAACTCTAGAAAACATAAGCAGTGGCATATTCCCAACTCTGCCCATGATATGTTCTAGTTCATGGAGTCTAGGCACCGATAGCCGCTATAAAACACTATTTAATACAGCTGAAATATCCTTTAAAAATAAGTAAATGTGTTTAAAGTGGTTCTAAAGACTGAAGGGTTTTCTTTTTTACTTTCATGCATTTAATGGATGATGGTAAAAAGCTTAAGTATGCAGCTCCCCCCACAGCCCCCCCCCCAATACTTACTCAAGCCCAGATGTGATCCAGTGATGTTCACAGAGCAGCTGCTCTCCTGGGTCTCTTCCTCTTTGCTGGCTAAGAGACAGAAGTGAGAACCATTGGCTCCCACTACTGTCAGTCACGGCCAGTGAGGAGGGAGCAGGGGGTAGGGCCAAGCCCTGTTATGTGTGTCTTATGGACACAGATAGTATAGAGTGCTCCGACTCTGGATGAAGGAGGACAGGGGGTATCTTTGGACAGCAGCACTGTCATTCTAAGGGAATCCCAATACTTTTGGTAACATAGTGTGTGTAAACATATTTAAGGCTGTTCAGCTGCTCTTGAGATTGACATGCTTCTGTTATGCCACATATTAAGATGACTCCACAAATTCCTGGTTGGCCTGATAGCCTCCTGTCCGTTGGGCAGTGATTCAGCCGTGTAATAATGCTGATTTATTATCCAGTTAGTTAATTGCAGGTATAGTAAGGTGACAAAAAAGGCAAATTTTGCCAAGGAATATGATTGTCACCTGGCTGGTTGTGCAGTATAGTATTTCAACTGGGAACAGAGAATGGAGTATGCTAATTCCTTTAGCTTTTTTTTTTATTTATTTTTTTAGATGGATTAGCAGATTTAAATACACCAACAAATGAAGCCAAACACCTGTTCACACTTTATAAGCAGTTACAGCAGTTTTTTTTTATTTTTGAGATAAGGGTTTTACATTATAAAAAAAATAAAAATAAACTGTTGATCGTTGTAAGCATTCCTGCTAGAGTTACAGTAAATGGTTTGTCTCATCTCTGTAACTGATCCATTCTGCTGGAGAGCTTACTCTGGTGAAAACAACAGTCTTACTGGCTGGATCACCACATGAAAATAAGAAGAAAAAAAGCTTAAAAAAGAAAATGTAGCAATCACATCAAAGAAATGGTAAGCTGCAATATATTAAATGTATGCTTTTCGATTTATTACCGCTTTAAATCCCACTGCAATCAGATTATGCCTGCATGTCCAACTGCCCTCTAAGGTATATTCATTTTCTTAGCAATCCATATTTACCCACTTCACACATTCACACACATTTAGGCTGATAGTACATGGAACTAAGATTATTTATAGATTTTGGGCTACGGTTATCTACAAAAGTAATTCACAGACAGCCCAGAGATGAATGTAATGCCTTTCGACTCTGGAGTAATGTGACACTAAAAATAAAGGGAGCAATTTATGTAACAAAAAAATCAGAATATCATTGTATAACATCGTGTCCCCATGTTAACCTGAAATAATAGCTGAAATTTACTTTTCATCTTATATTCAGCAAGATCTTCCCAGCTGTAGAAAGCACAGCCAGGCCCTTCATTAGAGGAAAAAAGAACTTTGAAATTTCATGGTAAGTCTCATTTTAAGGGCGATTACTTGTAACTTCAAGTGCTATTTGCTCTACCCAAGAAGAGCATAGATTCTGTTATTTTATTCTAACAGCTCTTAATGGCTGCTGGGAACTCTTCTGAACGATAGTAACCAATTCTTTTCAGAAAAGTTGATATGTGACAGGTTAGTACATGTCTTTAATACCTTATTTTTACCATATAAAGGACTTCTAAACTTTCCTTTAGTGGGTGGACATCTGTCTTTCACTTTAAACAACCAATATGCCAATAATATCCAATTAGGGTGTGCAAACGCCTAACTGTCAAAATTTTAACATTATGCTCAAAGGCACTTAGCTGCCAAAGCTATGTTGGTGTCTGCTCGGTGAAAATGGAACATGTTCCATTTAAATGCAGCACAAAGAGATGCAACGTGTTACATTATATTGCAGTGCTCTGCAATGCATGTTAACCACTTTGGCTCTCATACTTGTTCATCCCTTATGGACCAAAGCAATTTTTGCTATGAGCCTATTTATTTGGCAATAATTTTGTCATTACTTAAAATAAGATTGTAATATATATATATATTATATTTTTATGGACAAACAAGGCCTTCTTTTTGTGAATATTGTCCTGCAACAATGATTTTCTTTTTTCTTTTTTGCAATCCTTAGACAATTACACGTAATAAAACTAAACAAAAGGCGCTTTTTCTTTTTTTTGAACAGTGTTAGTTGAAAAATAAATAGTGTTGCTGCACACAAAAAGTTGGAATCTAAAGCCCCGTACACACGTACTGATCGTCGGCCGAACGATCGGCCGTCTTTTGTCCAGGGCTGTCATGTCTGTTGAAAACTGCAAAAGACTGCACACGAATTTTGTCGGCCAACAACAGCCGACTGCATAAGTGATGTCATGTGATGGTTAACTTTCCTTGTCTTTTTTCTTTTCTGAGCATGCCCAGTCTTGCTAATCTGCTGTCTGTCGGCCGAAATCTGTACTGACTGGCGAACAATTGGCCGTTCTGGTGACGGCCAACAAATATATTAATGCCTGCACGACAGATTCTGTTCGGCCGAAAATGCGCTGTCGGCTGTTAGTATGGAAGCATCATACTAACAAGCCTACAATTGGCCGATCGGTCATCGGCCGAATATTTACGGCCGACAATCGGTACATGTGTACGGGGCTTTAGTTTGTGTTTTGTCCTGTTGAAAACAACACTAACATTATGATTTTGGTACAAAACATTGCAAAGTTATTTACAAATGAATTAAAGTTGTTTTTTCAGTGTGATATGTGTGAATATTTGTAAAAAAAAAAAAAAAAAAAAGAAAAGTACAAAAAAAAAAGAAAAGGTACAAAAAGAACAAAAACAGAAAAAAGTTTAATTATTAGTTTAAAAGAAAAAATTGGTGAAAACGTTGGTTGAAACAAACTGAAAAAGCTCAATCCAAAAAGTTTCCTTTTGGAGTATACGCTTGTCCCAATCACCCCCGCGGGGGTCTGGGGGTATCACTTCCAAAACAAAAAAGGAAACTACTGTGTTGTCATATCTGTGGTGCAACCCTATGTGTTGAGTGACACTAGTTTGTATGGTACCTCCTTCTGAATAATATGTATGGTCTCCTATACATGGAGCCTACGTAGTTGGGGACCTGACCCGGTGTCGTGCGTCATATCCGCTTCTGGTGGACGTCACACGCCGGGTTGAAGAGGCGCATATAAGGGCAGATCACACAGATGGCTCCAGGCTGCAAGAACGATCGCCACAGGGAAAAGAGCATGGTATCTCTCACTGAATATACTTTAACCTATATGATGCAGATATATTGTTATGCTTCTTAAAATATAGTTCTGTATATCTTCCTCATTATCCTTTTTCAGTTTGTTTCACCAATGGGTCCCTGAAGAGGGTGTGTCACAATTGGGGGAATACCTGAAATCTATGTATACTCTATATACAGTACTCTGACCACTGTCATTGCTAATTTGAGGATGATGAACAATTGTACATACGGCCCCTCCCTTTGGAGATTTCCCTGCTAAACTGGTAGGTGTTTAGGCTGTTTAAACAATCTAGAGATGGTCCCCTCTACCCATAAAATAGACGCAGTTCCTCTTTTTGTATACCCAGAGACAGTGACTTGTGTTGATGGTGTCATAGCAACACGATTAATAAAGAATAACCTGAAATTATACACCCTATATATCAGTTCCTGCATCTGGACATTATTACAGTACTAGGTATGGAGACTTTCCTTCTCCTTTCCTAAAATTGGGGTTTATTCAAGACTACTATCTCCCTTTTGGTGGTTTATGGCTTTACCCCTTTGAGCACACAACACATGCTCCCCATGCATGATAATTCCAAACCAACTGGATAACTTCACTATGCATCTGTTGTCGTTTCTGCGGACCTGTGCGTCCTTTTCCACACCAGTGGGTGAGGCATTTTCCTGGGCACTTACTTCCCCTCTGTCCTTTTTGGGGGTTCTGGTGTGGGATTTTCCTGGACACACACTGGCATGCCATATCCATATGTATATGTGTTTATTGATATTTTACTTGGTTTTTTGCTTTTTTTTTTTCTTCAAATTCTATCTTTATTAAGTCAAGCATAATACAAATAAATGTCTCACTCATTAGAACTTAAAAAAGTTGTATCAACAGAAACATACCTTTCGTATACATGAAAGAGATAAAGTAAAGGAAAAACAAAAGATGCATTCAATACGGTAATTGCGATAGAGTAGTGTGCAATATCAACATGAGTCTGTAATCAAATAACACTTCCAACAGGCCATAACTTATAACTATGTTTTGTAAAATTCACATAGCTGGCAGCATGGGAAAGATAATGCGTAAATACACTAGAGTGTGAGGGTGATACTCAGAAGGAACATTGCTCACCAATGAAGTAAGCAGAATAATAAACTGTGCAAAATATAGGACTTCCCAAAGCGGGAAAGAGGATAAAGTGACAGGGTTATGAAGGGGAGGGGGTAGGGGGAAAAGCAGAGTGTCAGAAGGAAAAAAAGGGAGGGTAGAGAACGGAGGAAAAGAAGGTCACAGAGAGGTTCCGGGGAGGGGAGCGGAAAGACGGGAAGGGGTGGGATGGGATAGACCCCGCGCGGACACCCAGCCCCGGAACCTAGTCATGTCAAGTAATACTGTGCAATGCACGTCCTTCATCCGATAAAACAAACATGTTCCATCAGCTCCATGTCTTAGTGTATTGTTCCCTCCTGCCCTGCGAAGTCAGCACCAGGTCCTCAAAGTCATTGATAAGTTTAACCCTGGATAGCCAGAGTGGGATCGAAGGAGGGGTGGTAGATTTCCAGCAAAGGCCGATACAGATTTTGGCCGCATTTAAAAATATGGAACGCTTCACAAATTTGCGTGTCATCCTTGCGCAGGGGCCATGCTAATCTTCTCTGTATCGTTCCAATTTTAGTATAGGTCCTGCCGAAGCGAGGACGTTTTTTTTGCTTTCTTGGGTACAGGAAAATCAAGATAACGCCATTACAGTATAATATACAGTGCCTTGCGAAAGTATTCGGCCCCCTTGAACTTTTTGACCTTTTGCCACATTTCAGGCTTCAAACATAAAGATATAAAACTGTAATTTTTGGTGAAGAATCAACAACAAGTGGGACACAATCATGAAGTGGAAAAAATGTATTGGATATTTCGAACTTTGTTAACAAATAAAAAACTGAAAAATTGGGCGTGCAAAATTATTCAGCCCCTTTACTTTCAGTGCAGCAAACTCTCTCCAGAAGTTCAGTGAGGATCTCTGAATGATCCAATGTTGACCTAAATGACTAATGATGATAAATAGAATCCACCTGTGTGTAATCAAGTCTCCGTATAAATGCCCCTGCACTGTGGTAGTCTCAGAGGTCCGTTTAAAGCGCAGAGAGCATCATGAAGAACAAGGAACACACCATGCAGGTCCGAGATACTGTTGTGGAGAAGTTTAAAGCTGGATTTGGATACAAAAAGATTCCCCAAGCTTTAAACATCCCAAGGAGCACTGTGCAAGTGATAATATTGAAATGGAAGGAGTATCAGACCACTGCAAATCTACAAAGACCTGGCCGTCCCTCTAAACTTTCAGCTCATACAAGGAGAAGACTTATCAGAGATGCAGCCAAGAGGCCCATGATCACTCTGGATGAACTGCAGAGATCTACAGCTGAGGTGGGAGACTCTGTCCATAGGTCAACAATCAGTCGTATACTGCACAAATCTGGACTTTATGGAAAAGTGGAAAGAAGAAAGCCATTTCTTAAAGATATCCATAAAAAGTGTCGTTTAAAGTTTGCCACAAAGCCACCTGGGAGACACACCAAACATGTGGAAGAAGGTGCTCTGGTCAGATGAAACCAAAATCAAACTTCTTGGCAACAACGCAAAACGTTATGTTTGGCGTAAAAGCAACACCGCTCATCACCCTGAATACACCATCCCCACTGTCAAACATGGTGGTGGCAGCATCATGGTTTGGGCCTGCTTTTCTTCAGCAGGGACAGGGGAGATAGTTAAAATTGATGGGAAGATGGATGGAGCCAAATACAGGACCATTCTGGAAGAAAACCTGATGGAGTCTGCAAAAGACCTGAGACTTGGACGGAGATTTTTCTTCCAACAAGACAATTATCCAAAACATAAAGCAAAATCTACAATAGAATGGTTCACAAATAAACATATCCAGGTGTTAGAATGGCCAAGTCAAAGTCCAGACCTGAATCCAATCGAGAATCTGTGGAAAGAACTGAAAACTGCTGTTCACAAACGCTCTCCATCCAACCTCACTGAGCTCGAGCTGTTTTGCAAGGAGGAATGGGCAAAAATTTCAGTCTCTCTATGTGCAAAACTGATAGAGACATATCCTAAGCGACTTACAACTGTAATCGCAGCAAAAGGTGGCGCTACAAAGTATTAACTTAAGGGGGCTGAATAATTTTGCACTCCCAATTTTTCAATTTTTTATTTGTTAAAAAAGTTTGAAATATCCAATAAATTTTGTTTCACTTCATGATTGTGTCCCACTTGTTGTTGATTATTCACAAAAAATGACAGTTTTATATCTTTATGTTTGAAGCCTGAAATGTGGCAAAGGTCGCAAAGTTCAAGGGGGCCGAATACTTTCGCAAGGCACTGTATACCCCTGAAGAAGTGGTCCATCGAAAACCGCAAAACATTGAGTTAATATCCGGTTTTCATATCGGATATATTGTACATTAAAACTCTTGATGATGTTTCTGTACCACTGTGATAATAACTTCTTGTACAGTTTCTATATATGTTGTTTTTAAACTTTTTTGTTGAAATAAATTGTGATAAATTTTAAACGGGTAGTCAAGTATCTATCTATATACAGTGATATGGTACCAATTTAAAAATCCCACTAGCCCTCAACCTGCCCTTTCTTCTTTTTTCTTGTTTCTTTTCTTTCTCCCCCCCCCCCCCCGGGATATCTGCTTTTCTCTCGCTTTACTTGCCTCTTGGATGGTAGGCTCTGACACCTGGGGCCCATCTCCTTCTTTGTCCAATTTGGGTTTGACCCCGTTCACACTGGGGCGACGCTACTTGCCGGGGCGACCTCACAGGTCACGGTGCGCAGCTCGCACCGCGACCTCGGAGCGGCCGGCACGGACTTCATAACATTGAAGTCAATGCAGGTCGCTCCGGGTCGCCCCAAAGAAGCTCCGGACCCTTTTTCTAAGTCGGAGCGACTTGTGTCGCTCCTATTAGAACGGGTCCACGGCTTCTCTATGGCAGGGGACCTACGGCGACCTGTCAGGTGACCAGGTCGCCTGACAGGTCGCCCCAGTGTGAACGGGGTTACTCCCAAAATTGTAGTTATAAACTAGGGATGTCCGTATCCTTTTTTCTTATTATTAGGAATCCTTACAAACACTATATTTCATCTTTCCCTTTGATCTGTAAATTATTAAACAGAAAGTTGCAATGTTTCATTGTAGCTTTTGGTATTCATGGCTGGGCAATGTTGTTGATAAACATTGCCAGACTGCTTTTTTTTTTTTTTCTTTTACAGCTCCTGCTGCCGACCTTCCCTGCGTAATCTTCAATGCAGCTGTGATTTATCACAGCTGAATTGCATTGTACTGGGACAGGGAAATCCCGGCATCAGAGCAGAAGGACTAGACGTACTAGACTTGCCCTGTGTACAATGATGACATTTTTAGTCTAGTACGCCCAGAGTCTGCAACTTGTTAAAGTGATATTAAACCCTTTTTGCTTTTTAGTTACATTAAAGTTACATTAAAGTCCCAGCCTACATAAAATGTAAAGTCGGCTTCCTTAAAAAGTCACCTTTTAGTATTCTCAGCCAGTCCCAGAACTGCTACCACTACCTCTTGTTTGTTGGTCTCTTCAGAAGTATTATTCAGATTGTAGCCCTCATTTTTGGGGGTTGTTATGAGAAATGGCCTTTCCTAAATAGGATATTGTTCTAAACCCCTAGGTAAATAACAGACCAGAACCTTCACTAAGTGGAAGCGTAAAATTGATAATGAAGTTGGCAGTGCCCTCACCCAGAAAAGGGCCTATGTGAACAGAGGGGTCTCCCTTTCTTGGAAATTAACCAAAATGGAAATTAATCTAATGAACGTGATTAGGAGCAGATAAATTACTCTATCAAGTGGCCTTTCAATGCCTAACCCGGCGACCTGTCAGAATACCGCTTCCCATTAGAAAAAGTAACTGGGGGAAAGGGCAGGTTCTACTTCTTAGGGGTCTGTATTAGGGGAAAGGGGGGCTCTACTACAGAAGGTTCTGTACTGGGGAAAGGGGGGGGGTTCTACTACTTGGGGATCTGTACTGGGGGGAAAGAGGGGTTTACTACTGAGGGGTTTGTACCGGGGGAAAAGGGGGGTTCTACTACTGAGGGATCTGTACTGGGGCAAAGGGAGGGTTCTACTACAGAGGGGTCTGTACTGGGGGAAAAGGGGGATTCTACTACTGAGGGATCTGTACTGGGGCAAAGGGAGAATTCTACTACAGAGGGGTCTGTACTGGGGAAAGGGGGGTTCTACTACAGAGGGGTCTGTACTGGGGAAAGGGAAGCTTCTACTACAGAGGCCTGTACTGGGCCCTACTATTGCCATTATATGCAGTGTTATATAGGAAAAAATTAAGAGGGGCGACACCATATTTTTACCACACCAGGTAACATCAACCTTAGTGATGCCACTGGGTTGTGAATGTATTGGGAGGTTTTTACCTAATGCTTTGAATGGAATAAAGTAAAAAAAAAAATAAAACATTTCCTAAGCCTTTAGTACATTGGTAACAAAAGAGAAATACAAATATTTTGGCTCCAACTGTGAACCAAACAACCAAAAAATAAATTAAATGTGCACATCAGCACAACACAATAAATGCACATCAATTCACATGCATTTGGTGAATGTAACACATAAATGGGAATTTAGTCTTAGGGATATATTGGATGTGATGAACATCTTCGGAACGTTAGGATTTTTGTTATTGGTAGCAAACACTATTGCACCAGAACTCTAAAAAATCAAGTAGCGAAAGAATCTCATGGCAGTGCTGGCAATTTTGCATTGTTTTTTATATCTCAAAATGAAGTTTATTGAGAACAAAAAGCAAGATACAAACATTTTTTCGGTCCAGGGAAATTACAACATGCATGACTAAAAGCAATTCCGAATTTCAGTATCTTAACATCACACGGTTTCAAGACCAACCTGTCAGCAATGCATACTGACATTTTAATATGATCATAATGTCTATACCAGAATACACAAGGTACAAATTAATCACAAAATTATATCCAAAATTAAATCAATGGAGATAGCCCTGGCATGTCCAGTCAGGGAGACCATATCATTTGACATTTACCTGGGCACCCTCAGTTACTGGAAATCACCAAAGAAAAGTACATCTTCCAGCACAAAGAATCAATTTGCAGGCCTGAAATAGGGCCCTGGCTATGGCTTGTTTAGTAACATCTTCCATCTGAAGATCATTCACAATACCCAACACACCGAGTTTGGGATTTGTATTAATATCATCTTGGAATACTCTGGAAAGAGTATTAATGAATCCAATATAAGTCTAATTTTGTACATCTACATGAAAGATGAATTAAGTCCCCATGTTCCCTTGAACATCTGGTACATACATGGTCCTCTCTTATCCCCATTTTGAATAGCCTCACAGGTGTAAGGTGAACCCGAAATAGAATATATAGCTGGGAAAGCCGTTGGGTGACATTAATAGAACACATTTGTACAGCCTGCAGGCCTCCCCCCCCCCCACTCATCCACCTCAAAGTTTCCAAAATCTTGCTCCCATCTATGCTCAGCTCTTGAAGGAGAATCCTTCAAGAAAATAAGCAGCAACATGGAATAACACCTGGATATAAAACCCTTGTATACTTCCACCTCTGATATGTAATTAAATATAGGGGTAGGCGAAATTACCAATATGTCCTCTCAGGACTGCGCCCTAATGGGGTGTTGCAGTTGTAAGTAGTAAAAATGCATAAATTGTGGAAGAATATACTTGGCTTGTAAAACGGGGAAGGGACACAGTTTACCATTATCAAATATGTGAGGCAGAAATGGTTTACCGTAATGTTTCCTTTTAGCCCCATATTGTAAAGACTTCAACTCAGTGTAATGCCCATTACCCCATATTGGGCTGAATCTAGTGAACTCGGTGACCTCCTGCATCTGCCCTGTCTTATTCCAAACCTTTTGCATGAGAGCATGTGTAGGAAAAAGCTTACTAGACTTACTAAAAGTTAAAGCCTCCAGTCCCATAGCAACATTACTTACTCCTGTCACATACAACTTTTCATTGATTTTCATTTTCATTCAATATGGCAAAATGTAATTTTAATAAACAAGCATTTCCTGAATAAGGATAAAGTAACAAAAGTCATACTAGTATTTTTACACTGTTATGATTGGGGTACGAATGCGGAAATGAGATATGTTGAAGAAGGACAAAATTATATAATACAAAGAAAAATATTGTATTGCAAAATATTAAAAATATTTTTAAATATTTTGAAAGTTACCACACCCCACGCTAGTGCCACTTCAACTTCTACGTGCCTGATTTTAGTGAAATACAAAAATGCCCAGAGCGGGCCACAACAATGTAGGTAATTGATAGTATCTAAAATACATAGACATAAATTTTTATCTGTATATAAGAGTAAGAAAGGTGAATAATTTATGAATGCTTTTTTTAGGCATTCCATACAAGTCTCCTAGTTATTTACCATTTTGTTCTCTCAATCCTGGGCCTACCCATACCCTCAGCAAGGCTCAACTTAAGTATTATTTGACGCTTATTCTTATCTCTCATATATAAAGGATAATCTTTTAAGACACCGTTATATGTTGACACTCTTGTTGACCACCTGTTGGATAACAAATGTTTTTGTCTGGCTTTGTTATACTATACCTTTCTACTTGTACAAATCTTTGGACAATTCTGCATTGTATTTGTACCTGTATCTTTGCAAATAAAGCTTTGGTGAAAAAAAAAAACAAAAAACAAAGCAAACACGGTCAAAATGGTTTGCATACAGTACTGAAAAATGTTAATCCCATGATGAAGCCATACAAAAAAAAAAACAGCAGTGTCTCTATGATTGAGTAACGACACTGGATGTCAGTACAGCACTGCCACTATAAGTTGTTTTTCACTAATATCTGTGGATACAGAGCCTATTTCAGTAAACCGTACAGTACATAAACAGCTACTTGCATTTACAGTGTCTCTCACAGTGAAGTTCAGGATAGATCTAGGAACACTGGCAAACAGCTGGAGAAATATTTGGGCTGGCACCACAGGCTAGTAGCTTAAGGAATCCAAGAGTTGGTACCACAAGCGGAAAGATCAAGACACAGGGCCATGCCACTTAAATGGATCGAAGATAATCTACAACTCCTTACCAAGATGAATCTTTAAATTTGGACTTATTGAAGAGCACGTAAGGTGTTGCGGATTGTCTTCTAGCCATTTAGTTAGTTGGCAGCTGAGCGACTGCACCCGACAGCTCAGGAGGATCTCTTCGTAATCTGGGGTAGTAACACCTTTCTCTTCTATCCATGCCACTTGAAGCACAGTCCTTAAGTAGCAACTGGAGCATTGCTCCCATAGTTGCTGGGTCTTTTATATAGGCTGCTTGCTATTGGACTCCTGCCCAGCTGCACGCACACTGGGACTAACAGTGGAGGGCCATACATCTGGCTGCAGATTGCTTACCCAGCCACTTCTGCCTTATTAATGTGGTCTCTCTAAGTTATTGAGAACTGAAAGAGGAAAACACATAATCCCTGGCCCTGTCTAGGAGCTCAGGTGCCGGCGGAAACCGACTGGATTGTGAGAAAAGGAGTTAAAGGAGCCCAAGCCTTCATCTAAGCATGGTGAGGTAAGAGACACTCACCCATTTCCCATTCTGCTTTCTCCTCCTATCAGCATGTCCCTGGTTAGCACATAAGCACTACGGCACAACTGATTTGCTTCTTGATCTGTTTCCCTTTCTCTTAAGGCCCGTACACACGATAAGAAAATCTGTAGGGAAAATTCGTCCGACGACTGATCTGCCGATTTTCGGATTGTTAGTGTGGTGCTTTCGACAGCCAACTCCGACTTTTCAGCTGAGAAAATCCTGATGTGCAGGCTATAAAATTTTTGTCGTCCGTAATACAACGTCCGATTTTCATCTCATTAGTACAGATTTTTGACGAAAAAAAAATCTTAAGAGCAAGACTAGGCACGCTCAGAGACGAAAGAACACATACAAAGCAATCCAACACATGACATCACTTCTGAAGTAGAATTCTGTCGTACGGGAAAATTCGTATGAAAATAACCTCTTCACTTTCCACATCAGACTAGCATGCCACAAAAAACGGATGACAGATCGTTCGTTAATCTGATCGTGGGCTTAAGTCTGAGCTCCGCTGAGCAGGGATACTAAGTCAACTTCAGGTACTAGCACTGCTTGCATTTAACAATGCATTCAAGAATGTATTTATTAAAGAATACAACTCTACATTCATTTGTCTTTAATATCTACCAGAAGTTCACCTTTAGGCAGCTACTATCGCTCAGAAAAACTGAATATCAAGATATGTCTCACTGTGCATGCAAGTACGGTCATTCATTTCTCAGCAGGCAGGATTCTTTATAGTAATTAATGGGGGAGATAGGAGTCTGACATGCTTTTTAGGAGAACATGGCTTTGTTGAAAAATATGTACAAAATCTGAGTTTTTTTTTTGCTGAAAAACAGGTCACTGTGATTTAGGTTCTATAAAAGCTGTAAAATAAGAAAGTAGAAAGACTATTGTTATTTATCAGTTCTCATAAATCCATCACGACTTTGTGCTCGGAGACTAAATGGGACTGACAGTTCCTTAGTGACAAGGAAGTGTATATGACTAATAGTGTGAGAGTTGAGTTCATCCTTCAGATATGTGTTAGAGGCTTTATGAAAAATCACCCCCACAATATCTCTCCATTCAAGATAAAAAGGTAAATAAAAAGTCTCCTTGTGTTGTGTCACTTTCTAAAATAGTTTTTCCTTTTTTTTTTCAAGGTGACATTACACCAGGGTGTGCATTGAAAAGAACATAGGAGGATGGGTAGAAGTGTCACACACATTATAGGTTTGTACAGGCTGGGATTGGAATCACACCTAGAAAAAAAACATGGCAGCTTTATGGCACTGTTGCTGGAATTCTCAGTTTGATTCCAGTTGGTGATGTTGTATATCCTTACTGTGTTTGTATATATTTTGCCCTCATAATTTAAACACTTTTCACTTATTTTTTGGCAACTGCATAAAAAAAGCCATTGAGCCTTGGTAGGCAGCCAGACAGGATTGTACATATGCCATGGGCGCAAAGCTTTATTATTTTGTAGTGTGACAAAAATTTTACTTCTGTCACGCATGGTCAGCATTACCACCAAACCCTACCCATTTAAGTAAATGGAGCCATGCCGCAACTGCAAGCCATAAATCTACCTGGTAATGCAGTCATGGCTACTGGGAAAGAATATACACAACCAATAGCACCCAATTAGAAACCATTGCTCATTAATCTGACATATTGGTGCTCATCTGAAGGAAAGCTTGAAGCAATTCTTTTAGCGGCCCACTGTGTTTTTCCTAGCCTGTCCTTTATATGGTGTGTATAGAAAAGAATCACCCCCTTCAAAATAATCACGTTGTGTTGCTTTGTAGCCTGAAATTAAGACATACACAGTTTTTGTTTTATCCAGCTGTACTATAAGTGCAACTTATAACATCCAAGTAAAAAGGTATAACGCCAACATGTCAGAAAAAATAAGGAAAAATTCAAAAACAGAGTCGCTGAGTTGGAAAAAGGATCATCCTTGTCCCCAAGATACCTTTTCTCCTTCAACCACTGTGTGGTCACTTTGCTGTGTGCTTTGGGTCATTGTCATGTTGAAAGGTAAACCTTCTTCCCATTGACAACTTTCTGGGGCAGCAGATTTTCCCCAAGAATTTGATAGTATTTTGCCTCATCCCTTTTTCCTTCTATCCTGACAAGTGCTCCAGTTCCTGCTGCAGAGAAACACCCCTATAACAGGATTCTCTTTGTTAGCTTTACCGATCAGGGCCTTCTGATTCCTACTGTAATAAAGTGTATTGTAGTTGTACTGCGCTATATAAATCCATATAATAATAATAATAATAATAATAATAATAATAATAATAATAATAATAATAATAATATTTCCACCCCCATGCTTTACTGTAGAAATGCTGTTATTTGGATTGTGAGCTGTATTGGATTTCCGCCAGGCATATCGTTTGGTGTTGAGGCCAAATTATTCTCATCTGACCATTCCATGTGGCCTTAGAATCTACAAGGTGCGTTTTGGCAAAACTCAGTCGTGACTGGATGTGGCCTTTCTTGAGGAGTGGCTTTTTTCTTGCAACTTTCTCACACATTTGTGGAGAATTTGCGATATTGTTGCCACATGCACTCAATGACCACTCGTCATAAAGTCCTGCAACTGCTTCAGAGTTGCTGTAGGCCTCTTGGTAGCCTCTCTGACCAGTTTCCTCCGGGCTCTTTCATCCAGTTTGGAGCGATATCCTGGTCCAGGGAGGGTCTGTGTTGTACGAAATACCTTCCACTTCTTAACATTAAACTTCACTGAGCTTCTAGGCATTGATAAAGCCTTTGAATTTTTTTTCCTTGTATCCATCTCCTAACTTGTGCCAGTCCACAATTTTATCCCAGAGATCTTTTGACAGTGCCTTGCTGCCCATAGTTGATTGTTTGCTTTGATTGCACTACCGGGGATTGAAATGCTCTTTTCATGCTGAGCTAATCAAAATGACCACAGCTGATCACAGTTGAAAGTCGAATGTCTTTGTGTGCCATTAGGAGGGGGTGATCCTTTTTCCAACTCAATGTTTTTGATTTTTTTCTGAAATGTTAGTGTTATATCTTTCACTTGGATGTTATAAGTAGTACTGAGTAAATACAGATGGATGAAAGAAAAACTGTAACTCTTTATGTCAGACTGCAAAGCAACGAAATCTAATTATTTTAAACGGGGGTGATTCTTTTCTATACCCAATGTATATATCTAGCACCCTTCCCTTGTAGGATGCTAGGTAAATTTAGTTTCTGGCTTCTTCTCTAATCAAGCAGTGGTTGTTTGGTCTGGTCTGTTCAAGGTTTCACAGGCTGGAAGTTTGATTGTTTCCTTTTGCCCCTAGATGATGGTTCCAGAGCTTAGAGAGGGAGAATTCAAATTACTAGCCTGAATATTGATCAGGGTCTAGCTAATCCCTGGAGAGGTGTACTCAGATGGTGGCTGGGAAAGCTAGAACACAGTCTGAAGCCATGTGGAGACTGTCTTTTCCTGGAAAGGACAGTTCCAAGCCTCAGGGGCTATTGCCCCTGAGGCAGCCTATGGACTGGGTTGCTATGCTGTAAGGTCTCAGAGGTGGCAAAGCAGGGACCTGAAAGTAATCTGCAACTGACTGCAGGACTTCAGCAAAGGAATCTGGTCTAGAGAAGGACTGCCTCACTGTACCTTGTGGAAGGTGGAATTGTCCTTGGGACTTGTGAGTAATGACCCTGAACGGATTCCTGGTGACTGTGTGCTTTTGGCATATATGTGCCAGAGGAAGCTTGTACAGAGGCTGCTCTCATAGGGTCTCAGATATTGGCCATTCCCCATCCTTCGCAGTGTCGTGGACTGTGAGCTTAAGGAAGAGTTACCTCCTGTACTGTGCAGTGTTCCTGAGATTGCTCTGGGTACCAATAGCAGTGCAGTGGAAAGGGTAACCAGATGTCAAAAAGACTTGCCTCATGGTCCCCAGCTGTGTTTAATTCGACATTTATTAATGGTTTAATGATGTGGGTTTAAAGTGGAGTTCCACCCAAAAGTGGAACTTCCGCTTCTAAGCACTCCTCACTCCCTTACATGCCTTCTTTGGCCTGTCATTTTTTTGGGGGTGGAGTGGGTACCTAGTTTTGACAGGTACCCAGCTCCCACTTTCACTCGGGCCTCCCCCCTCCCTCCCTGCAATATTCTGGGACACACCACAGGTCCCAGAAGATTGCCTGGCCCCAGAGGAGGCGCAGAGAGATTCACGCATTCGCAGTGTGCACCCGGCTTTGAAGCCACAAGCTGCGAGAGCCGGGTGCCCACACTTGTGATGCCGGGGAGAGGTGAGAGAAAGAAGCTTGGCTTCAGCTGGCCTGATCGCTGGATCGTGGGACAGGCGAGTGTGTGTTTTTTAAAAATCAGCAGCTACACTTTTTGTAGCTGCTGACTTTTAATAAACTTAAAAACGAGTGGAACTCCGCTTTAATGACACTTTTTAAGTTTGCCTAATCCTACTATTTACAGTCGGATCAAGGATTATCAGTAAGTCAGAAAGTCATCCCCTGACAAGGCACATTTTTCCCACTCCATCCTTCCAAGGCCAATTTTAGACAAAAAAGAGCTCTGGGAAATAATAAAAATGGGGCTCCTATAATGAAATGTGGTGCCGATGCCATAATTCAGTTTCATAAGAAAAATAATACAGCTACAAAACAGGTATGAATATATCTGGGGCACATACTTAGAAAGAAGTAAATAAACAGGGCTAAAAAGAAATTAATATTTGAGCAGCTGAGAATCCTCCATCGTAATCCTATGTGCATACACACAGTACCCCTAGCCATGTCATGCCAAGGATACGCAACATATAGTATGTAGAAACATTTTGATGTGTCTCCCAGCCCATGGGGAATGATGGTACTCAAAAACATTTCTTTTATCCCCAGGTTGGACTATATTATCAGGTCTGCACTGACAGTTCTACATCAATACTTAGTAAACATATTTATAAGTTGCCTTGTTGATGTCCTAGCAATTTTTTGTGTAACATAAATGAGTTCTAGCCTTCACTGTGTATATAAAGAGGGTGGATAAATATCAAAACTACCACATGAAAAAGGTGTTTAACTTTGAAGAAACCAAATTGCAGTTACAAAGTCTGCTGCAGAGGTAATATCAGGGTGACTGCCAATTTGCAGTATGTCTTAGATGTAACAGAAGTGTGTCAATTAGTCCTTTGATATGTGAGTTTCTAAAGCAACACGAGCCTAATAAATGTGCTTCAAAGAGACCATGAAGTAGCATCTGAAACTGCAGGTGCAACGGTCAAAAACTGCAATAAGATTCAATGTCCGAATAGCAACATTCTCAAAAAACAATTTCATTACAACGAACACTTGCACGTACAGGATCTCACAAAAGTGAGTATACCCCTTACATTTTTGTAAATATTTTATTATATCTTTTCATGTGATAACACTGAAGAATTGACAATTTGCTACAATGTAAAGTAGTGAGTGTACAGCTTGTATAACAGTGTAAATTTGCTGTTCCCTCAAAATAACTCAACACACAGCCATTAATGTCTAAACCACTGGCTAAAAAAGTGAGTACTCCCCTAATTTAAATGTCCAAATTGGACCCAAAGTGTCAATATTTTGTGTGGCCACCATTATTTTCCAGCACTGCCTTAACCCTCTTGGGCATGGAGTTCACCGGAGCTTCACAGGTTGCCACTGGAGTCCTCTACCACTCCTCCATGATAACATCACGAAGCTGGTGGATGTTAGAGACCTTGTACTCCTCCACCTTCCGTTATAGGATGCCCCACAGATGCTCAATAGGGTTTAGGTCTGGAGAGTTGCTTGGCCAGTCCATCACCTTTACCCTCAGCTTCTTTAGCAAGGCAGTGGTAATCTTGGAGGTGTGTTTGGGGTCGTTATCATGTTGGAATACTGCCCTGCAGCCCAGTCTCAGAAGGGAGGGGGATCATGCTCTGCTTCAGTATGTCACAGTACTTGTTGGCATTCATGGATCCCTCAATGAACTGTAGCTCTCCAGTGCTGGCAGCACTCATGCAGCCCCAGACCATGACACTTCCACCACTTGACTGTAGGCAAGACACGCTTGTCTTTGTACGTCTCACCTGGTTGCCGCCACACACGCTTGACACCATCTGAAAAAAATAAGATTATCTTGGTCTCATCAGACAACAGGACATGGTTCCAGTAATCCATGTCTTTAGTCTGCTTGTCTTCAGAAAACTGTTTGCAGGCTTTCTTGTGCATCATCTTTAGAAGAGACTTGCTTCTGGGACGACAGCCATGTGGACCAATTCGATGCAGTGTGCGGCGTATGGTGTGAGCACTGACAGGCTGACCCCTCAGCCCTCCAACCTCTGCAGCGATGCTGGCAGCACTCATAAGTTTATTTCCCAAAGACAATCTCTGGATATGGCGCTGAGCATGTGCACTCAACTTCTTTGGTCGACCATGGCAAGGCCTGTTCTGAGTGTAACCTGTCCTGGTAAACCACTGTATGGTCTTGGCCACCGTGCTGCAGCTCAGTTTCAGGGTCTTGGCAATCCTTTTATAGCCTAGGCCAGTGATGGGGAACCTTGGCACCTCAGATGTTTTGGAACTACATTTCCCATGATCCTTATGCACTCTGCAGTGTAGGAGAGCATCATGGGAAATGTAGTTCCAAAACATCTGGGGTGCCAAGGTTCGCCATCACTGGCCTAGGCCATCTTCATGTAGAGCAACAGTTCTTTTTTTCAGATCCACAGAGTTCTTTGCCATGAGGTGCCATGTTGAACTTCCAGTGATAAGTATGAGAGAGTGAGAGCGATAAACCAAATTTAACACATCTGCTCCCCATTCACACCTTAAACCTTGTAACGCTAACGAGTCACATGACCCCGGGGGGATGGCTAATTTGGCCCAATTTTTACATGTTCACTCAGGGGTGTACTCACTTTTGTTGCCTGTGGTTTAGACATTAATTTTTGTGTGTTGAGTTATTTTGAGGGGACAGACAATTTACACTGTTATGCAAGCTGTACACTCACTACTTTACATTGTAACAAAGTGTCATTTCTTCAGTGTTGTCACATGAAAAGATATAATAAAATATTTACAAAATGTGAGGGGTATACTCCCTTTTGTGAGATACTGTACTATGTAATATAGAGGATGGTGTAAAGCAGCTCATAGTATGTCATGTACAGCAGGGTGTACAGTGTAAATCTCTACAAAGTATGTGACGTAGAGAAAGGTGCAAAGAGTAAAGCACTCCAAAGTATATGATGTACAGCAAGGTGTACAGTAGGCATGATCGAACTTTTGAAAAGTTTGGTTCGACCAGAACACCCGAACTTCCCAAAAGTTCGGCCTGGATTTCAGAACCCCATTGAAATCAATGGGACCCGAACTTCGGTAATCAAAAAACACCATTTTGAAGCCCTAAAACCCAATTAATGCCCCTAAAAAGTGCCTAGGGTTCTGGGTCATGCCCCAGGGACTATTAATCATACAAAAAAAAGTTCTTAAAAATTGTCATTTTTGATAGAGAGCCAATTATTGACAAAAAAGAGATTTTGTGATTTTTAACTTTGGATTTAGTGTCTGGGGGGGGGGGGGGGTCTAAAAAGTATACCTGTGAAGTTTCAGCTCTGTAGCATGTCCAGAACCATAAAAAAGATCGTTTGTATTATGTCACTTATAGAACAGGGATATGGCTTCGCTATTTTCTCACCTTGCCGGTTTTGTAGCAAGCGTTTTTCTGGGCATTTTTTGGGGGTTATTGGAGGCAGGCATAACATCAGAACTTCTGTGTAGGAGTATATATACACACACACTTATATGTATATATACCCATACACATATATAGGTGTGAAAGGAGCAGAACACTATACTTGCGCTAATGAAATAATTAACACCAATATGGTTACGCTCCTATCACACCTATATATGTGTATGTGTAAAATACATATAAGTATGTGTGTATATATATATATATATATATATATACCCCTATACAGAAGTTGTTCAGATGTTTTGCCTGCCTCCAAAGAACCCAAAAAATGCCCAAAAAAACGCCAGCGCCAAAAAAAAAAACGCCCAGGTGTGTTTTTGCAGCAGGCGTTTTTTTGGGCATTTTTTTGGGTCTTTGGAGGCAGGCAAAACATCTGAACTTCTGTATAGGGGTATATATACACACACACTTATATGTATTTTACACATATATAGGTGTGATAGGAGCGTAACCATATTGGTTTTAATTATTTCATTAGCGCAAGTATAGTGTTCTGCTACTTTCACACCTATATATGTGTATGGGTATATATACATATAAGTGTGTGTGTGTATATATACCCTTATACAGAAGTTCAGATGTTTTGCCTGCCTCCAAAAAATGCCCAAAAAAACTCCTGCGCCAAAAAAAAAAAAAAACGCCCAGGTGTGTTAATGCAGGTTTTTTTTGGGGCATTTGTTTGGGTTCTTTGGAGGCAGGCATTACATCTCAACTTTTGTATAGGGGTATATATACACACACACTTATATGTATATATACCCATACACATATATAGGTGTGAAAGTAACAGAACACTATACTTGCGCTAATGAAATAATTAACACCAATATGGTTACGCTCCTATCACACCTATATATGTGTATGTGTAAAATACATATAAGTGTGTGTGTATATATACCCCTATACAGAAGTTCAGATGTTTTGCCTGCCTCCAAAGACCCCAAAAAATGCCTAAAAAAACGCCTGCTGCAAAAACACACCTGGGCGTTTTTTTTTTTTTTTTTTTTGGCGCTGGCGTTTTTTTGGGCATTTTTTAGGGTTCTTTGGAGGCAGGCAAAACATCTGAACTTCTGTATAGGGGTATATATATACACACACACTTATATGTATTTTACACATACACATATATAGGTGTGATAGGAGCATAACCATATTGGTGTTAATTATTTCATTAGTGCAAGTATAGTGTTCTGTTACTTTCACACCTATATATGTGTATGTGTATGGGTATATATACATATTAGTGTGTGTGTATATATACCCCTATACAGAAGTTGAGATGTCATGCCTGCCTCCAAAGAACCCCAAAAAAATGCCCAAAAAAAACCCTGCAATAATACACCTGGGTTTTTTTTTTGGCGCAGGCGTTATCGCGTTTACTAACAAAGGGAAAGATTTTTGTCATTTTTGTTGTTTTTTTTTTAACGCGTAATGGCGGCGATCTGCGATTTTTTTTGCGGTACTGCGACATTGCGGCGGACAGATCGGACCCTTGACTGATATTTTTGACACTTTTGGGGTTACCAGTGACATTTCTACAGTAATCAGTGCTATATATATGCACTGTTACTGTAAAAATACACTGGCAGTGAAGGGGTTAACTTTATATGAGAGGGAGGGGCTGTGTGTGTCCCTAGGGGCGTGATTCTAACTGTGATTGGCTGTGGCTTGAGGTGTAGTTACACTGATCTACGGTTCTACATAGTAGAACCGTATGATCAGTGTCTCTACACAGGGAGAACTGACAGGCAGCTTGTTTACACAAGCTGCCTGCCTTTCTCCCTCTCCCCCGACGATCGCAGAGTGACCGGCGGACATCGGGCCCGCTGGTCACACGCACGGGGGGAGTGCGTGACCACGCGGGAGCGGGAGCGCGCCGCCGACGGCGCGCGCTCGCTCCCCAGACCCTCCCAGGCTAGTGACATACCGATACGTCACTCTGCCTGTGAGGGGCTGACCGCCGCAGTATATAGTCGTGCGGCGGTCGGCAAGTGGTTAAACACACCTGGGCGTTTTTTTTTTGGCGCTGGCGTTTTTTTGGGCATTTTTTGGGTTCTTTGGAGGCAGGCAAAACATCTGAACTTCTGTATAGGGGTATATATATATACACACACACTTATATGTATTTTACACATACACATATATAGGTGTGATAGGAGTGTAACCATATTGGTGTTAATTATTTAATTAGCGCAAGTATAGTTTTCTGCTCCTTTCACACCTATATATGTGCAGGTATATATATACAGACATGTGTGTGTATATATACCCCAATACACAAGTTTAGATGTCATGCCTGACTCCAAACTTGTCCTCCAAAAATCCCTATAAACGCCTGCAGCCAAAAAGCAGGCTGACCGGCGAGAAGCCATATTAGTGCACTGAATGTGCCCTAAGAGAAACAATGTTTTCTCTATAGCGGTCACCCTGATATGGAAGGGTTTGGTCACCCTGCCATAGCAGTCAATGTCAGTTCACCCTACACTACATTACGGTCACCCTGGCACTTAACAATTTCCCTACAGAAACTAAATGTTTGCATCTAACTAAAGTGGAAAATAGCACCCTAAATACACTAGATATCCCTTTCCTCACACTAATAAATGCTAAATGACACTTTTAAAGTAAAATTAACAGAACTGCTTCCACTCTCTTCCATGTCCCTGTATTACAATGCTAGGAATTTGGCGGGGACTATCTTATATACTGGGGGGTGTATTCACTAATGATTGGCCTAGGGGCCCCCTAGTCACTCCAATCACATTCCTAGCATTCTCCTGCCCCCTCAATTGGCTTTTACTAATGGTTCTGGTCCAATCACAGGCTTTTAAAGCCCATTTCCTGGCCCATTGCATTTTGGTCGGTTCTGGTTGCCAAATTCCAAACTTTTTTAGCAAAAAGTTCTAAATTCGGCCGAACCTCGAACAGTCAATTTTCGGGTCGAACCGACGGTCGACACGAACCGTTTGATCATCCCTAGTGTACAGGGCAAAGCACTCCACTTTAAAGTGGAGCTCCAGTCTCTTCAGTGAAAATTATAAGTCAGCAGCTACAAAAACTGTAGCTGTTGACTTTGAATAAACAGCCACTCACCTGTCCTACGATCCAGAGGTGTGCTCACTCAAGCCGTTTTCTCACTGTGTCCCCCCTCAGCGGTGGCATCTTTATTATGGACACCTGGCTGTGACAGCTTGCGGCTTCAAAGCCGGGTGCCCACTGCACATGCCCGAGTGGTGCTGCACTCTGTGACTGGTCCCGAGGTCTTCTGGGACCTGTCATGTGTCCTAGAAGACTTCTGACGTGGGGGGAGAGAGGAAGGACAACTCCCAAAGTGGGAATGGGTACCTGTCGAAATCGGGTACCCGACCCCCCCTTCTACTTAAAAGCTTAATTTCATAAACAGGAGCCAGGGAGGATGCCTTAAAGCAGAACTTACCCTTTTGGGCGGAGCTCCGCTTTAGCACAATGCATGATACAGAAGTGTAAAGCAGTCCAGAAGTTGTGTCATACAGGATGGTATACAGAGCATGTGATGTATAGGACAGCATGCACCATATACGATAGTGTACTGAGTGTGTGATGTACAGGACAGGATATAGAGTATGTGACATACAGGATACAGGACAGGATAGAGAGTATGTGACATAATGGACAGGATAGAGAGTATGTGACATACAGGACAGCATATAGTGAATATGTGACATACAGGACAGGATAGAGAGTATGTGACATACAGGACAGGATAGAGAGTATGTGACATACAGGACAGGATAGAGAGTATGTGACAAGTGACATACAGGACAGCATATAGAGAATATGTGACATACAGGACAGGATAGAGAATATGTGACATACAAGACAGGATAGAGAGTATGTGACAGACAGGAAAGGATAGAGAGTATGTAACATACAGGACAGGATAGAGAGTGTGTGACATACAGGACAGGATAGAGGGTATGTGACCTACAGGACAGCATATAGAGCATGTGACATATAGGATAGCATACTGCGTATGTGACGTACAGGACAGGCTAGAGAGTGTGTGACGTACAGGACAGGATAGAGAGTATGTGACATACAGAACAGGATAGAGAGTATGTGACATACAGGACAGCATATAGAGCATGTGACATATAGGATAGCATACTAAGTGTGTGACATACAGGGCAGGATCGAGAGTATGTGACATACAGGACAGGATAGAGAGTATGTGACATACAGGACAGCATATAGAGCATGTGACATATAGGATAGCATACTGAGTATGTGACGTACAGTACAGCTTATAGAGCTTGTGATGTACAATACAATCTACAGAGTTAGGCATTAAAGCATATGTGAGACTGTACAGGTTAAAGCAGTCCAGAGTAGTTGTAAAGTATAGGACATTGTACAGGGTAAAGCAGCCCAGAGTAGTTGTGAAGTATAGGACACTGTACAGGGTAAAGCAGCCCAGAGTAGTTGTAAAGTATAGGACATTGTAAAGGGTAAAGCAGCCCAGAGTAATTGTAAAGTATAGGACATTGTACAGGGTAAAGAAGCCCAGAGTAGTTGTAAAGTATAGGACATTGTACAGGTTAAAGCAGCCCAGAGTAGTTGTAAAGTATAGGACATTGTACAGGGTGAAGCAATATTGAGAATATGAAGTATAGAAGAACATACTAAGTAAAGCAGTGTAGACTATGTGATATATAGGACAACGTGCAGAGTATATGATGTATAGGACAAAATACAGAATAAAGCAGTACAGGGTACTAAATAAAAAACTGATAAATTATTGGAGAAAACTGATTGGACTTTTTGAATTTGTCAGCCAGTCACAGCTGTTTTCCCTTCAAGGAAAAGCACTATGGAAACCCTCCTGCCACTGCCCTCTACTTTCATGGCCATTAACAAGTACACATGGGATACCCAAACAGTCCAATTTATGAAAAGATATAGATCAGGTTAGAGCCATCTTTTGTTGCTTAGGAGTCGATTTATTTTGCTGGTTATGGATGAATAAAATAAATTACAATCATAAACACACACATTCTATGTTGTATCTGTTTTCAAACCAATTCCCCAGTGATGCATATAAAATAATACATTTTAATGTTGTTTTTCAACCTTACCGTAAAAGAAAAAAACAGCAAAATTATTTTCTAGTCATTTCATCAGCTGCGAAAAGTTACATATGTAAAAGAATTTCAACATTTTTTAAGAAATAATATATTCAAATAAATAAGTGAGAGTTAACCAATTCCATACTTGGGGGGTAAAATAGATAGTATATCTGGACACTAATGCATGAACTCCACTAGGTCCCAGGAATTGCATTAGTGCAGTGCCTAATCATTCTGTAGTCAGATGTCTAAATGGATGCAGCAATCCGGTTCCTCTGAGACTTGCACAATATGTAGCCCTGGAGATACAAGCTATATATATCTTATTCTGCATGGTAACCACTCAATTGTTGGATTCTCATGAACTCCCTTCTTCGACATCAACCTTTATTACCTTTTAATGTTGACAGTTCTGAACTGTTTTCTAAATAGATATTAGAGCACTTGCCAACGTTTTTCTTGCTAAAAGCAGCATTAAGAGCAAACAGTCCGAAATAAATAATTTCTGAAAGCGGCTTAACCCACAAAGGGCTTCTCAGACTGCACATGGAAAATATAATTAGTATACGTTCAGCTAATCTAGGAGCTGCCGATTTTTCGGTGTGCAACTGCAGTGTCCATGGCAATGGCAACAATTAGTTAATGCGTCAGGTCATCCGGTGAGAGTAATTACTGGTGACAGCACATCTGTGGGTATCTGAACTGTGCAGGTCAACAAGAGAAGATGCGAATGAATGCTTTTATAAGAAATGTTATGCGTTACAGGCAAAGAATTCCAGCACTGTATATTGATACTTGTTTTTGCTGGTGTTTATTTTCTACTAATGGTTCCATTGGCATGATGACGTCATGCTGCTAATACATCTGCACTCTGGTTCTATACTGTCATCGTGCATTCACACATAAACCTGTTTAGCCAATTTCACTGGCTTGGGTATTAACAGACAGAGCTGTAGAATAACAATGCACGTCTGCACATCTAAACACAATAACAACATATTGCAGTTTAAAGATCCTTAGATGTAGTGACTGCATTCATTTTTCAGAATTTTTTTAAACTTTTTTTTTTAACTTCTTATCCTGCCAATAGAACACGCCCTGTCCTATGGTGACAACGTTCACGCACCATACTATATCTATGGAGGAGCAGCGTTGTCATCATAGAACAGTGATGGCAAACCTTAGCACCCCAGATGTTTTAGAACTACATTTCCCATAATGCTCATGCACACTGCAGTGTAGTTGAGCATCATGGGAAATGTAGTTGCAAAACATCTTAGGTGCTAAGGTTTGCCATCACTGGTATAGGACATCAGTTGAGAACCCTCCCCTCTCCATAACATAGAGGGAAGAGGTCATGTAGTCCTCAGAGATAGTTAGATTGTAACTGCTAATAGATATCACAAATGGCGTTTAATCATATATTTGATAGACCAAAATGGTCCAAATAAGATACATTTACTGTTGGTATGTTCTCTTTTCAAGTTTGATTTGTATTTATCAGGGTTGATCAGCTTAAAATGAATGGTGGCGTGGCCTGGCGCTGGAACTGAATAGACGCCTGAACACACCGCTCCTCACAACCCAGGAGAAAAAAGCCCAATCCAAGCTAATCCTTCATCCATAAGCATCTGCAGCAGGTATGGGGAAGTCTTCAGCGCACTCCTTGCCCTCTAGATCCCGGTCCCCGCGTGATTTGCAGGCCGGGGGAAGCCGTAGCAAACCGGACATGTTCTGGCAGCAGACGCTGCTACGCAAGGCCCCCGTCTTCAGTTGCGGCCTACTCGGATATCACACTCGCCCCCCGCTACACACTATGCAGATGGACTTGCTGCATACCATGAACCACCACCTACAGCCCCCCTAATGGCACCTAATACAGCCCCTCCACCACCAATGCCTATAACACAGGCCCAAACACTGCCTGCAGCCCCCATTTCAAATCCCCATGCAGCACCACTGACCTTCCAAGACCTGAGGTCGATTGCAGACAAAATCAAAGCCTCACTTGCAATTGCAGTAGCAGACCTTAAAGTGGAGTTCCACCCTGGGAAATTTTTTTTTTTAATAAAAATACCCCCGGGACAGTCAGGGCTAGTGCATTCCACAATGGCTAGCCTCTGATCTGTCCCGGGTTGCACTTACCTTTTAGAAGAAATACTTACCTTGAAAATGTATTGTCCAGCGCTGCCATCTCAGGTGTGGGCAGCTTGAAGCCAGCGTGATCCTCTTCTGTGTCCTCTTCCGTCTTCTTCGGTCCCATGATGCACTGCACCGGCCCCGCCGTCACTTTCCGGTGCCGCAGCGTCATCCCTGCACAGCTTCTGGGCATGCCCAGAAGCTGTTTAGCAAGGTATGACGGCGCCTGCACCAGAACTGACGTCGGGGCCGGTGCAGGCGCATTGATTCCTGGGAGCGATGACGTTCAACTCCCAGGAATCATTGCAAGCCAGGAAGTGATGAATCACCGTGGCCACCGAGGGGAGGAAGAAGAAGTTAGGTGAGTATATTTTCTTCTAAACAAGGTAAGTAAACAAAAAAAAAAAAAAATTGCGACTATCCATTTGTTTTTCAGGTGACCTGGAGCAAGAAGATGGAGGTAAGTATAATTTCAGGGTGGAACTCCACTTTAAGAGAGATATTCATTCCATTACTGCCAGGGTATCTGACGTTGAGGAAAAAACAGCGTCCCAGGAAGAATCACTGAAAGCCCTAAATGACACCAGTAGCCTCCACACTATGCAACTAAGAGATCTTCAGAGACAACTTGAAGATCTTGACAATAGAGGCCGAAGGCATAACTTAAGAGTAAGAGGATTGCCAGAAACAGTCGACCACAACCAAATTACAAACGCAACCGCGGCAATATTTAATGATAATAATAAGTAATATAATCAGCGCAAACCGTATGCGAAAATAAAGTGAATGAATAAATAAACGCACAAGGCCACATGCAATCAGTGTGATACACAAAACACCAATACATAAAAATACATAAATATTGCTGCGCCAAGTGAAAATTAATAAAAATTGTGCATATTCAGAATAAACAATATTAAACTTATTAAAAGCAAATCAATGCAGATAATAGGTGCAATAAAGTGCAAAAAAAGTCCCAATATCAGTGATCAGGTGAATATAAAACTCAAAAATCAGTGAATAAATAACTTTTAGGACTTCCAGGGAACAGACGTGCTGTGAGTAGGCTCCTCCCCCCGCCCACTGACAAAGTCATTCGACGTAACGCGTACGGGGGGAGGAGCCTACTCACAGCACGTCTGTTCCCAGGAAGTCCTGATACCACGATCTGTCTGCCGTTTCCAGCCCGCACTGCTTAAGTACAAGAGAATGTGAGTTCATTTGTCTGTATGATTTCTCAATAAAAGCATTTAAAACTGAGAGCATTAGATCCTATCTCCCCTTTATTTTTCTGCTGAGTCCTGCTGTGATTTCCATCGCACTCTGAGGGCAGTTAAGTTAAGAGTGGAGCAAATAGGTTGCTGATCTCAACGATCTAAACAATATCTTTGCGTGTATGACTCTTTGGAGTCTATCCTTGAGGTGAGCTGCTATCTTGGCACCAGTCACCAGGAGCACATGTGTGGAGTGTGGAGCACTGTGGCACTTTAATTACAGAACACAGATGAAGATTAAGATCTGTCTGAATTGATTTTTAGTTATTTATTCACTGATTTTTGAGTTTTATATTCACCTGATCACTGATATTGGGACTTTTTTTGCACTTTATTGCACCTATCATCTGCATTGATTTTCTTTTTAATACGTTTAATATTGTTTATTCTGAAAATGCACCATTTTTATTAATTTTCACTTGGCGCAGCAATATTTATGTTTTAATATTTAATGATGTTCTTGGCAGACCTCCAGATACCCCTATAAAGTTTGAACGCTCGTTACTGTACCATGGTACTGAAGTCAAGATCTACCATCTATCATCCATGACTCTACAACGCAGAAGAGACCTACGTCCACTTCTAAATATCCTTAGAAGCAGAGAAATTTCATACCGCCGGAAATTTCCCTTCTGTTTATCAGCAACCTCAAACGGCCGCACAGCAAACCTAAGAGTTCCAGAAGACCTCTCTTCTTTCTGCAATGCGTTAAACATTCCATATGTTGAACTATCGGATTGGTACAGGAGCCCGCAGGCACCCAATCTCCGTAGAGCGACCTCAATGGACACAATCCCTGAAAGGGATAAATTTAACATAAGGCGCCCAGATCTGCATCACCCAGCAATGATAATCCCTCACACTCCAGGATGAATAGAAATGGAAGTCCGACAGCGTCTCCAGTACACCGAAGACCGCGCCAAGACAGAAATGCCTAAATTCCTTACATCATTAAAATCCACATAATATCCCTCATCGTGAACTTCCTAAGCAACCTCTTTCTCTCTTGCTCTACCCCCATTTTCCCTTTTTCTCCCTCTTTTTTGTTATCCACAACAGGTACCGGACATTGACCCCCTCATCTTTTAAAGTCGACCGCCAGACGAACACTACATCAACATCAAAAACCAACACCAACATGATCTGCAAGTATCACCTTCTCTTCAGAGATTGACTGTGAAAGAACATAGACATACCTGCCACAATATCCCCTCTGCTAATAGAACTGGTAATGTACTCTACTCCAAACCCACAAAGCATATAGTCAAACCCCTGACTCTTTATTTGGAGTAACTCATCTTGCACCAGTTGGTGTTAAGAACGTATTGCAAACTTCTTAAGGGAAAAAAACACTGTATCCACCTCTTTCCCAGATTAGATGTTCCAGCAATGATGCACAACACCAGAGCATAATGTCATAAAAATATAATCTAGGATGTCTTATAAATAAGTGCTCCACATAAATAGTGATTTAATCCATTCATGTATGTAGCCTATGATAAGGAAAGTTAAGATTGCACACTTGAATTCCTGTAGATATACAGTAAGGATATGGGTTGATCCTCCCAGACTCCTCAATGGCATACAACATGCTCTTGATCAATTTAATAGCCCCCTTGAGTACGACTACCCCCATATATATAGTAATACTGAAAAAGCATACTGATCCTTGAACTGTTGATATGGATATCATACATTATCAAATGTCCCTTTCCCTTAAAATGCTCGTAATAGAAGCACAAAAAACATATGATGTGAGTCTCGGACGATTGACCAAACCATGGATTAAATCATATTTAACTCCCCCCACACCTTAGATGTGTACCTGAAATACAGTTCATAAAAATAATAATATCCTGCTTTCTCCCCTATGCTCTGAGTGAAACCCGGTGCATTGCAACCATCCCTCCTCCTCTCCTCATTTACATACTATAGTCCTATACCCCTCCCCTACCGTAGCTCACCAGATTCCCTACTTTGCCGCTAATACATCTGCATTACTACCCATAAACTGAAGGTATTTCACCTATGCATGTCCTGTAGATTTCTCCTGTGTTGTTGAGAACCCTAACAAAAACCCCTTCTAACCCAGTCGCCACCCTCTCATCCACAAGACGAGAAGAGAGTTTTCTTATTCTCTCACCTTGTCAACACTCTTTGAACTCTGTATATTTAGTTAGGGTGATTCTGTGATCCCACCATAATCCTTGGTTCATACATACCCCCATAAACCCCCCCCCCCCCTCATCCCCTTCACCTGCTGCCAATCCCCTCCCTCCATAACCTCCCCAGTGTCTCTCCGTTCCCTCACCCAACTCCTCCTCAGTCTCTGTCCCCCTAGGTAATTCCTAGACCCAAACCAGCTATCTCTGATCAATACCCCTATAGCTAGAATCTTAACATAGCTGTGCTAGAAACAATGGACACCCCATCGAGCCCAGATAACCACTCCCTACTAAACGTAGTCTCCTTAAACGTGAAAGGTCTGAACATACCTGAAAAACGAAGTCAAGTTTCAGATCTCATGCGCAAACTAAAAGCTGACATAGTCTATCTACAAGAAACTCACTTCCATTCTCAAAAGAAAATATCAAAACTCTCAAATCACTAATTCCCCACAACATACCTATCTTCCAATCCTCTAGGGAAAACAAAAGGAGTGGCTATATTAATTTCCAAAAATATTAATTGGACACTAATGGACTCTGTTATTGACCCAGAAGGAACATACATCTTCTTAAAGGGATTGATTTCAAACAATCCATACACACTGGTAAACATATATAGCCCAAACTCTGCCCAGGTTACATTCTTTAAGAAAACAACTGACATTCTAGCTGAATTCCAAAAGGGTATTACAATTCTTGGAGGAGATTTTAACGTGGCATTATATCCCTTACTAGATACATCATCTGGCACCTCCTCTCTAACATTTAGAGCTCTGAAAAAAATAAGATCCCATCTCCAAGAACTCATGCTACATGACACCTGGCGTACCCTCCACCCCTCAACAAAAGACAATACCTTCTTCTCCCTCCCACACAACCGCTATTCTCGACTGGACTACATTTTCCTTTCCCAAAAAGATTTACCCCTCATTAAAAAAACGACGATTGAGACAATGACATTATCTGACCACCATCCAGTGACATTGACACTTGCCATCCCATCAACCTGCCCTCAGTCCAAATATTGGAGACTAGACCCCTCCATCCTCTCTCAAGAACCAGACATACAACACCTCTGCTCTAAGATTATAGACTTCTTTGACAATAACATCCCCACTGATGTACAGTATCTCCGATCACACTATGGGAAACACACAAATGTGTCATGAGAGGAATCCTAATCTCCCTTAAATCGTCTAAGAGAAAAACCCAGCAAGCTAAAACTCAAGCACTTATTAATAAAGTTAAGGAACTAGAATCTGCTCATAAACGAACTCACAATGCACTTATTAAGACCTTTTACTACACAGACAAATATTGTTAGATGATCTTAATATTAAAACTAAGCGGAAATATATATTGCAGCAAAAACTTTTCTACGAGTTCGGAAACAAAAGCAGCAAATTTCTAGCAAGAGCTTTACAGAAAAAAAAGCCAGCATCTCTATCCATACAATCAAAGACGATGCAGGGACTGCCTACACCAAAACTCCTGATATTGCAGCTCAGTTTGAAGCATATTATGCTACACTATACAACCTAAAACCACACCCGTTGGAAAATGATAAAAATACATTAATACATTCCTTTCTACAGAAACACTGCCCCAAACCTATCCCAGCCATAAAATCCCAAGAACTCGATAGCCCAATATCCCAAGAAGAACTAAAAATGGCAACTAAAATCTGGCAAAAGCCCCGGCCCTGATGGTTTCACTGCCCCTTATAAAACCTTCCTGGATTTATTGTCACACCCACTAACGAACGCGTTCAACTCCCTGTCATCTCCCTCTCCCCCCCCACACAGATTACTCGAAGCTCATATCAGTCATCCCTAAAGAAAGTAAAGACCCAACCTCAGTTACAAATTACAGGCCCATATCACTATTGAATGTCGACATTAAATTAGTTGCCAAAATAATTGCCAATAGATTCCTCCCTATTATACCCCATCTGATTCATAAAGACCAAGTAGGATTTGTACCTGGACGCAAAGCCATAGACAATACAATTAAAGCCATAAATATACATCACTGGATGACAACAAATAAGTTCAAGGGCTTTATGCTTTCACTTGACACGGAGAAGGCGTTCGACAGGCTAGACTGGACGTACATGGAAAATGTCCTCCTCCACCTTGGCTTTGGGAATAGACTGATACAGTTCGTTATGTCCCTCTACTCCACACCATCAGCTCGAGTGTGAGTGAACGGATGCCTGTCGAACGCCTTCTCCATCGGCAATGGAACTAGACAAGGATGCCTTTTATCTCCCATTCTTTTCGTCCTCACATTAGAACCTTTCTTAAGCCCCGTACACACGCACAGATTGTTGGCCGTAAATTGTTGGCCAACGTCCGATCTGCCGATTGTAGGCTTGTTAGTTTGATGCTTCTGACAACCAACTGCGAATTTTCGGGCCGAAAAAAATCTGGTGTGCATGCTATAAAATTTTTGTTGGCCACCAAAAAACGGCCGATTATTCCTCAGTCAGTACAGATTTCGGCAGACAAAAATCAGATGAGCAAGACTGGGCATGCTCAGAGAAGAAAAAACACAGGGAAAGTCAACCATCACATGACATCACTTCTGAAGTTGGTTTTTGTTGGCCAACAAAAGTCCAGTGCAAGTCTAGAGCACATTTCAACCAACAAACAACACTGGACAAAAGTTGGCCGATCAGTTGGCCAACAATCTGTGCGTGTGTATGGGGCTTTAAGATCTCTTGCACACAATCAAAACATACAAGGAGTAACAATTGGACCCCAAATGTATAAAATTGCAGCCTTTGCCGACGACATATTACTTTTCCTCAGTAACCCCCTCCTATCCATCCCCGTCCTCCTGAAAGAGTTTAGACTCTTCTGGACCATTTCAAATTTTAAAATAAATTTCTCTAAATCACACGCCCTTAATATCTCCCTCCCTAACACATTAGTAAAACAATGTAAAACCAACTTTCCATTTCAATGGCAACGAAACTCAATTAAATACCTGGGCATAAACCTCACAACTTCTCTATCTGATCTTTTCTCAACAAATTACATCCCCATCCTGCAAAACATTAAAGAAGACATCAAATCATGGAATAAGCCCCACTTTTCTTGGTTTAGTCGTGCGGCCATAATCAAAATGAATATCCTTCCCCGCCTACTGTACATTCTCCAAACAGTTCCAATCAAAATTCCTAAATCATTTGTCCAATCATTCAAATCCATGTGCAATACCTTTTTATGGAATCAAAAACACCCAGACTCTCATTTAACTTTCTATCCCAATCTAAAATGAATGGAGGCATAGGATTCCCAGACCTTCAAAAATACCACTGGGCATGCCACTAGGGATGATCGAATGGTTCGGGTCGACCATCGGTTCGACCCGAACATTGACTGTTCGAAATTCGGCCGAATTCCGAACTTTTTGCGGTAAAAGTTCGGAATTCGGCAACCAGAACCGACCAAAAAGCAATGGGACAGGAACTGGGCTTTAAAAGCCCGTGATTGGACCAGAAACGTGAGTAAAAGCCAATTGAGGGGGCAGGAGTCTGCTAGGAATGTGATTGGAGTGACTAGGGGGTCCAGAGGCCAATCAGTAGTGAATACGCCCCCCAGTATATAACATAGCCCCGCCAAATCTCTAGCACTGTAATACAGGGGCTGTGGAAGAGAGTTGAAGCAGTTCTGTTACTCTTGCTGCAAAAGTGTCATTTAGCAATTATTAGTGTGAGGAAAGGGATATCTAGTGTAGTTAGGGTACTATATACCACTATAGTTAGATTCAATAATCTAATTTCTGTAGGGAAAGTGTTAAGTGTCAGGGTGACCATAGTGTAGGGTGAACTGACTCTGACTGCTATGGCAGGGTGACAGAACTCATCCATGTCAGGGTGACCACCATCAGAAAAAGATAATTTTTCTTAGAATTATTAGTAGAGCAGGGATGGGGCTCCGCTCCTGTCACACCTGGGCGTTTTTGTTTCAGGCGTTTATTGGGCTTTTTTGTGGACGTCTTTGGAGGCAGGCATGACATCTGAACTTCTGTGTAGGGGTATATATACACACACACATATATGTATATATACACATACACACATATAGGTGTGAAAGGAGCGGAACCCTATCCCTGCGCTACTGAAATTATTTGCAGGGATGGTGTTACCCTCCTTTCACACCTATATGTGTGTATGTGTATATATATATATATATATATATATATATATATATATATATATATATATATATGTGTGTGTGTGTATATATACCCCTATACAGAAGTTCAGATGTCATGCCTGCCTCCAAAGACGCCCAAAAAATACCCAATAAATGCCTGAAACAACACACCTGGGCGTTTTTGTTGCAGGCGTTTATTGGGCATTTTTTGGGCGTCTTTGGAGGCAGGCATGACATCTGAACTTCTGTATAGGGGTATATATATACACTATATACACACACACACATACAGTGGGTACAGAAAGTATTCAGACCCCCTTAAATTTTTCACTCTTTGTTATATTGCAGCCATTTGCTAAAATCATTTAAGTTCATTCTTCTTCCTCATGAATGTACACATAGCTCCCCATATTGACAGAAAAACACAGAATTGTTGACATTGTTGCAGATTTATTAAAAAAGAAAAACTGAAATATCACATGGTCCTAAGTATTCAGACCCTTTGCTGTGACACTCATATATTTAACTCAGGTGCTTTCCATTTCTTCTGATCATCCTTGAGATGGTTCTACACTTTTAGTCCAGCTGTGTTTGATTATACTGATTGGACTTGATTAGGAAAGCCACACACCTGTCTATATAAGACCTTCCAGATCACAATGCATGTCAGAGCAAATGAGAATCATGAGGTCAAAGGAACTGCCTGAAGAGCTCAGAGACAGAATTGTGGCAAGGCACAGATCTGGCCAAGGTTACAAAAAGATTTCTGCTGCACTTAAGGTTCCTAAGAGCACAGTGGCCTCCATAATCCTCAAATGGAAGACGTTTGGGACGACCAGAATCCTTCCTAGAGCTGGCCGTCCGGCCAAACTGAGCTATCGGGGAGAAGAGCCTTGGTGAGAGAGGTAAAGAAGAACCCAAAGATCACTGTGGCTGAGCTCCAGAGATGCAGTCAGGAGATGGGAGAAAGTTGTAGAAAGTCAACCATCACTGCAGCCTCCACCAGTCGGGGCTTTATGGCAGAGTGGCCCGACGGAAGCCTCTCCTCAGTGTAAGACACATGAAAGCCCGCATGGAGTTTGCTAAAAAACGCCTGAAGGACTCCAAGATGGGGAGAAATAAGATTCTCTGGTCTGATGAGACCAAAATAGAACTTTTTGGCCTTAATTCTAAGCGGTATGTGTGGAGAAATCCAGGCACTGCTCATCACCTGTCCAATACAGTCCCAACAGTGAAGCATGGTGGTGGCAGCATCATGATGTGGGGGTATTTATCAACTGCAGGGACAGGACGACTGGTTGCAATCGAGGGAAAGATGAATGCGGCCAAGTACAGTGATATCCTGGACAAAAACCGAAGGTTTACCTTCCAACAAGACAATGACCCTAAGCACACAGCTAAAATAACGAAGGAGTGGCTTCACAACAACTCCGTGACTGTTCTTGAATGGCCCAGCCAGAGCCCTGACTTAAACCCAATTGAGCATCTCTGCAGAGACCTAAAAATGGCTGTCCACCAACGTTTACCATCCAACCTGACAGAACTGGAGAGGATCTGCAAGGAGGAATGGCAGAGGATCCCCAAATCCAGGTGTGAAAGACTTGTTACATCTTTCCCAAAAAGACTCCTGGCTGTATTAGATCAAAAGAGGGCTTCTACTAAATACTGAGCAAAGGGTCTGAATACTTAGGACCATGTGATATTTCAGTTTTTCTTTTTTAATAAATCTGCAACAATGTCAACAATTCTGTGTTTTTCTGTCAGTATGGGGTGCTATGTGTACATTCATGAGGAAGAAGAATGAACCTAAATGATTTTAGCAAATGGCTGCAATATAACAAAGAGTGAAAAATTTAAGGGGGTCTGAATACTTTCCGTACCCACTGTATATATGAATATACACATACACACATATAGTTGTGAAAGGAGGGTAACACCATCCCTGCAAATAATTTCAGTAGCGCAGGGATAGGGTTCCGCTCCTTTTACACCTATATGTGTGTATGTGTATATTCATATATATGTGTGTGTGTGTGTGTATATATACCCCTATACAGAAGTTCAGATGTGATGCCTGCCTCCAAAAACGCCCAAAAAATGCCCAGTAAACGCCTGAAACAAAAACGCCCAGGTGTGAAAGGAGCGTAGCCCCATCCCTGCGCTATTGAAATTCTAAGAAAAATTATCTTTTTTTTTCTTGTTCTGGACATGCTACAGAGCTGAAACTTCACAGGTACACTTAATAGACCCCCCAGACACTAAATCCAAAGAAATCTCATTTTTATTTTCAATAATTTTTTTCAATAATTGGCTCTCTATCAAAAACGACAATTTTTAAGAACTTTTTTTGTGTGATTAATAGTCCCTGGGGCATGACCCAGAACCCTAGGCAGTTTTTAGGAGCATTTATTGGGTTTTAGGGCTTCGAAATGGTGTTTTTTGATTACCGAAGTTCGGGTCCCAGTGATTTCAATGCGGTTCTGGAATCCGGACCCGAACTTTCGGGAAGTTCGGGTTTTCTGGCCGAAACAAACTTTTCAAAAGGTTGATCATCCCTACATGCCAATATGAGGTCAAACCTAAACACTTTCAATTTGTATGCAATCAGGCAGGCCCTTGCACTACATAGAAAAGGTAAATCTGAAGGAAATCTAACCACAAAAGTTGGATAGTGTGTATCCAGCTTTAATGGCCATACACACTATAAGATTTTCTGAAGACTTTTTCCTTCAGATTTACCTTTTCTATGTAGTGCAAGGGCCTGCCAGATTGCATACAAATTGAAAGTGTTTAGGTTTGACCTCATATTATATGGTTTTGGTAAATCTAAAGGAAAAATTCTTCAGAAAATCTTATAGTGTGTATGGCTCATTAGACTATAGGGGAACAGAACCTCATATACAACTCTCATAAGTTAAAGTGTAACAGTCCTATTGTAGAGCACAGTTACTTGACCCATGGCAGTCAGCTTTAACAACAAGACTGTTGCATTTCAACTTATTAGAGTTTTTATATGGGGTTCTTCTATGCTTTACCCTGCAGTGTATGTTTTGGAAATTGGTTTTATGTTCTGTAATAAAGATGTATTACACTCTTTTTATACATATTTTCTGTTTTTGTATTATAATTGGTGCCGGGAAAGTTCCATACACCCATGATACAATTTGTTGGATAGACTATGTCCGGGTTGTTGGCACCCTAGTAGCCTCCAATCATACCAGTTATCTTCTGTATGTGCTCTTGACAAGAGATTGCCCACAAGCTGTATGTAGGGAAAGGGTTCATGGGAAAAGTAGCTCGGGGGGCATGCTTACACCTTTAGGAACAGCAAGACTTTTACAAACTTGGTAATGGTGTCACAGGTGGACAATAAAAGCTGTTCTAGACAAGAGAGAGGGAAGTTTAGGGGAAAACTTTGGTGATACCTGAACATAACCTTTAATGCTAAAACACAAGCTTTAACAATCTAAATTCTTAAACCAATGAGAGTCAAAAAGAAGAAGTAAGAGGGGCATATATAGGCCATAAATCGTCAGTGTGCGCTACCTGCTTTTTGTCATTTCCAAGCAATGTATGATTTTAACCACTTCAATACTGGGCAATTTCACCCCCTTCCTGCCCAGACCAATTTTTAGCTTTCAGCGCTGTAACACTTTGAACAACAATTGCACGGTCATGCAATGCTGTACCCATATGAAATGTTTATCATTTTTTTTCACACAAATAGAGCTTTCTTTTGGTGGTATTTGATCACCACTGGATTTTTTTATTTTTTGCTAAACAACATTTTTGAAAAAAAAAAGTTTTTCTTCATTTTTGTCATAAATTTTTGTAAATAAGTAAGTTTTCTCCTTCACTGGCAGGCACTGAGAAGGCTGCACTGATGGGGACTGATGAGGTGGCACTGATAAGGTGGCACTGATGAGGAGGCACTAATATGCAGCACTGATAGGCGGAACTGATAGGCGGCACTGATGGGCACTGATGAGCGGCAATGATGGGCAGCAATGATGGGCACTGATAGGCAGCACTGATGGGCAATGATTGATGGCACTGATAGGCCACACTGATGAAGAGGCACTAACAGGCATTTTTGATGGACACTGATTGGCATTTCGAGGGCACCACTGAAGGGGGCTGTGCTGGTAATCAATGCGCTGATTATCAGCGCAGACCCCCCATGTCAGAAGAGGCACTGATTGGCTCTCTTCTACTTGCACCTTCCTGGTTACTGCTTCGATTAGCTGTGATTGGTCACAGCTGATCATGTGGTAAAGAGCCTAAATCATAGGCTCTTCACCGAGATCGGAGATGTGGTGCGTTAGAGCGACACACTGCACCACTGATGGTCGCTCTGCGCGCCCCCCCCGGGGTGCGCATGTGTGGCTTATCCTGCTGGACGCTATGTGACATCCAGTCAGGATAACGGATCCCCCCCCCCCCCTCCCGGCCATCATTCTGTTATAGGCCAGGTGGGAAGGTGTTAAAGTACTAAGCCCAATGGATAAAGAAAATTTTGTCACCATGACTCGTGACTGTGTATACAGTCACGTGACTGTCGTGTCACGTGACTGTATACACACAAATACTGAAACTTCATGAGCAAACATGTGTACATGTATGTGCACGCAAGGTACTGTACTCCTGTGTCTATGGTTATATCTGTACTGTGACATTCCTAAATGCACAAAATATAACTGGATAATAACATTTATAGGTAATAACACCATGGATAGTTCATCCAGGGAATACTCATTTGCCTTTAAGGAATTTATTTTTTTCTGCCACTGGAGCAAATTGGACCTTGCTTTCTTAGACTTCTTGTTTTTTCTTTTTTAGTGTCCGTGTGTGACTTTCGTTTTCCGTACTCTCTTTTGCAGGATGACGTCTGGTGTGACCTTTTATAAACTCCCAGAAAACAGTTCCTCTGGCCTAAATTAGTGCTTAAAAAACAATCTACTAAATTACTTGTGATTTAGAAACTTGTTTTTGTTGCAGATTCAGATTGATTTTAATTGTAATCATATATAATGCTTTTTTTAAAGGCCCCTAGGAAACAAATGTGTGCGGAGAGTCCCACAAACAATATGGTTGATTTAATGTTGCCATAGCAGCCTTTACTTCAAGCTTGCCGTGTTGGTTCCTCTGTCTCGAGATATTAATTTTTCTACCCATTCCTTGACTTTCTTTCAATTTTACTTAATCAAAACAACATTATGCACCATGAAACAATGCTGCACACAAAAACATCATCTTTCACAGTCAATCTCCCCTGGTATGCAGCTGGGATACAATGATTGTGTTTGGTATTCAGCAAATGCCACCATTTCCTTCAAAGGACTGGCATTTTCTGAGCACTCAAACTACTGCTTAGACATTTCAGTGGAATAAAAGGTCTGGAGGGAGGGGGGATGGCGATGTAAAGAGTAAAAAATGGGCTCACTCATTACTGTGAAACCTGTGTCTCTAGATGTAATTATACACTAGCACCAACTGGAATAGCACAAGGGTTACCAGTCCAGATTCTAGTTGAAGATTACATGTTATATATGATGCCGACTTTTGCACTTTATTCGCTTGACCCCAGGAAGATTTACCGGCCTTCATGACTAGGCCATTGTTTGCGATATGGAGTTACTTTACCTGACCTTAACTGACAATTGAATGGTTGCTGTACTGCTGTACCCAAGTAAAATATATGTCCTTTTTTCCCACAAATAGAGCTTTCTTTTGGTGGTATTTGATCACCTCTGTGTTTTTTATTTTTTTGTGCAATAAACAAAAAAAGACCGACAAATTTGAAAAAAAGAAAAAAAAAACAAAACATTTTTTTACTTTCTGCTATAAAACATATCCAATAAAAAAAATTGAAAACATAAAATGTTTTCATAAATTTAGGCCAATATGTATTCTGCTACATAGTTTTGGTAAAAAAAATCCCAAGAAGTGTATGTTGATTGGTTTGCGTAAAAGTTATAGCATCTACAAACTATGGTGTATGTATACTGGAATTTTTATTTATTTAATAATTTTATACTAGTAATGGTGGCTTATAGTGGGACTGCGATATTGCGACAGACATTCTGACACTAACTGACACTTTTGACACTTTTTGGGAACCAGTGACACTACAGTAATACAGTGATCAGTGCTAAAAATATGCACTGTTACTGTCCTAATGACACTGGCTGTGAAGGGGTTAATGTCAGAGGCGATCAAAGGATTAACTGTGTGCCTAACCAGTGTTTATGTGAACTGTCTTAGGTGCTTTTACTAGGAGAAGAGATGGAATTTATTCCCTGCTTTGCAAGGACACAAACTCCATCCCTTCCCCCCTGTCAAAACAGCGACCTGCCTTGATTTCAAGATCTCTGTTCTGTGTCTCTGCCTGATGACCAGCGGGTGTCGGCGGCACCTTGGGACCGAGCCTGCACATGTTCTTCCATAGGAGGCGGCTTCCTAAGGTGGCACACAGGGGAGAGGTGGAGACCGGAGTGCCGGTGAGGGACCCCAGAAGAGGAAGTTTGGGGATGCTCTGTGCAAAACTATTGCACAGAGCAGGTAAGTATAACATGTTTGTTGTCACTTTAAAAGAGAAGTATGGACAAAGCTTTTTGACCATACTTCTCTTCTGGGTAACAGGGATGCACTTACAGTATTTGTACTCTCCAGTGACCCAGAATCAGCTGACTGAGTGGTCTAAAGTCTGCTGTCAGCTGACTTAATAGAGCCAGTCCAGCCTCTCAGCCTGAGCCAGCTACCCCCCCACAGACATAGGAAGCCTCAAATATATTAAAAACAATTTCACTACCATTATAAAAGAACTACAAGATAATGGGCCATTATATAATGAAATTTTAACAATTTTTATAAATAATGAAAAATAAAGGTTATATTTTAAGAACTAATGAGATGCGCGGGAATCTGACATTTTCACATTCTTTACTGGTAAAACCTATGGCAGGATCTCTCACGTGAATCTGTAAGTGCTGGGCAGAATTGCCTTTGCAAGCTTCTAGAAAATTCTGATGTAAGAAAAGCAGCAGTGTTCATTTTGTTGACAAAAATATTTTTGTCATAATTTTTGTCAAGGACATGTTTTCAATGACAAAACCTAAACGAAAATCAATTCCAATTTTCATCCACAAATGAAAACAGAATAAAAATGTAAGGGAGGGATGTTTACCCACGTGAACTTCTGCTTTCCTCGGAGCTCCGCCTGTAAAGCCTGTGAGTGTTTCTCCTCCCAGCAAGCAAGGTAACGACCATAGGACTCTTAGTGGCGTGGCGTGCTAGCATTGTGCAGCATTACAGGCCTCCTCAGAAGACTATCCAGAGCACTGTGTGCATTACAGGCATCCTCAGACAGTCCAGAGCACTGTGTGCATTACAGACCTCCTCACACGACCGTCCAGAGCACTGTGTTCATAGTTGCCAACAGTCCTGATTTTCCCAGGACATTGCGTCGTGATGGAGTGGCGGGGGCATGGCAGATGCAGGAGCATGTGGAGATGCAGCCCGGCTGATAGAGTGGGAGCCGGTGTAGCAGCAAGATCGGTATCCCTTGAAAGATGTGTAGCACCACCCCCGCAGGAGCTGCTGATTAGATTATTGGGTCTACGTCCTGCCTTCCAACCCCTGAAATTGTCTCGAACCCTCCCTAGGCACAACTGACACGAAATGGGACTATAATACCAAATGGCTACAGGAGAACACAGTTCAGGATATATCACCCCAATAAGTAATAATAACTTGTTACCTTTCTCCAGCCGCAGTCCCTCTGGGTGACACAAGGTGCAACACACAGACTTTTGCTTAACCAAAGTAGCTTTACTGAGAGTTAAAGTACAAGTTGACTCCAAAAGACATCACAAGAGTCAACTAAGAAAGATAAAGTTATTGACACAATAATAAACAATATGATTAAGATAGCTATTTTTGTATACTTATGCAACTAAAAGATAACTCATAGGCTTTCTTTTACCCAATTCAGGCTATACTTTACACACGTCTAGTCTCTTGTATCAGGTAGGCAGAACCTATTTGAATCCCATACACAGTTCCTTCCTTTTGGTTTGGAATCTTCGCTAGCAATCGTTGGTGCACAAGCTATTTGTAATCCAAAAGTAAGGATATATAGTCAAAAGGGGTGAGAAAAAAAAGGTTACAATCACCCGCAATGTTACTGCGTAATTGGGCGTATTAATCTTCTTAGTGGTGCATATATAGGCCCCTGACACCTTATGTACTTGTGTTTAAATGCTTAGTCTCCTGGAAGGTGCACTAGGCCGCTGAGTGTACTGCGTACTATCTGAAGTGTAGTTAGCACCGGCTAAAGTTACTTTCTTCCAAGCGAGAAACAGATTTGGGCATGTGCCCTGCTCACCAAACGGCCTCTTTCTTCCCGAGCTCTCCACCTCCGATTTCTGTCACCAGCCGCGCTTGTGGTTAGATGTGGGCAACACCAGTCTCTGCAGAGCATCAATGGGTTCTCTGGGAAGGCTCCTTTACTGCAGATGAAATGCTTCCACTCCGTCACTTCAGGCTCAGGCTTCAGGCCTAGTCCGCAGCATCAGCCCACAGCACTTGCTTCCTTCTAGCTGTTGTGTCAGGAGACAAGAGAGAGAGCCTGGCTCCTCCCTTCCTTTATAAAGCTTCCCCCAAAAGGCTGTGCGGTGAAGCAATGCACCCTGGTGTTCCCACTGAATTGTGGGTATCGTAGTATCTGATGAACATCACCAAGCTGCAGTGTGGCAGTTTGGCCACTAGAAACTTCTGATGAAAACCACCAAGCTGCAGTGTGGCAGTTTGGCCACTAGATGGAGCCGAGTTCCTTCAAAATGTTATACAGTCTACTAATGAACAATTGTAAATGGGAGGATGCCCGCTACACACTCCCCCCACTTTAGAAACTTTGGTCCCCAAAGATAACGACAGCATGTATCCTGTCACATACGTTGGAAAAAAAACAATTAACTCATGCACAACGGTAAACCATGTCCCTTATCAGAAGCAGAGTTCAAACCCAACAACTGCACATTAAAACACAGGGCCGACAGCGGAACCTCCCACCAATTGTTGGGGGAGAGAAGGTGGTTCTGTTCACAAACCCCCGACACTTGAGTGGCTTGTACAGATGTGCCTGGGGGTGAGCTAGGGTTGTCCTCCACTAAATCTGCAGTGGAAGAACTAGGCTGATCAAGAGTTCTCTTAGAAGTAAGGACAGCTTCTTCCGAGCATTTCCCCAATTGGTCGTAAGTTAGTCTTTTGGGTGGGTGAATGACTCTTCTTTCCCTCTGTTCTTTGGGAGTCACAATCTTAGAAGTGCTGGAACCAGCCGCTCTTGGGGATTCTTCAAGAGCTTCCTCCTCTAGTCCCAACGCATTGGACTCTGGGGTTTCAGAAGCAGTTAATTCTTCTTCAGAGAAAGGTGCAACCTCCTCCTCAGGATCTTCACCATCAGCTACTTCTTCTGTAAGCATGTGGAAAGGCACAAATTCAGGAGCTTCTGCACGAAGGGTTCCTCTTTCAACCAGTTCGGATGAAGACAGGTACTCAGTCGTGGGTTCTGGTAACTGAGATGACCACATCCAATCAGGTACCTCCTCTTCATCTTCCAGATCTTCAATTGGAGAATCTCCATCCCTCACATCTGGAAATGCTGTTTGAGATCTGGTAACTGGCCTGTGCCCTTGAGACGTTGAAGGGACTTCATGTGAGACTGGGTCAGGAGGTAGGCGAACTGCTTCTGAGAGAGGTAATAGGTGGTTCCTATGCCAAGTCTTCAGTGGGCCCACTCTCCCTTCCGGCCTAATCTGATACACAGGAAGGTTTGGCAGCTGCTTACAGATGACATAGGGCTGGGATTTCCAACGGTCAGCCAACTTGTGTTTCCCAGGGATACCCAAGTTCCTCAACAACACTTTATCCCCTGGCTGCAAATCCTGGATCCTAACTTTCAGGTCAAAGTTTCTTTTATTTCTCAGCCCCCGTTGATCAGATGAGACTTGGGCTTTTTCGTAGGCCGTTTTTAGGCTCTTCCTCAACCGGTCCACATACCCCTTGTGAGATGCTGCTGAGGTGTGATCAGGTGATATGCCGAAAGCCAAGTCCACTGGCAGCCGAGCCTCCCGCCCGAACATTAATCGGTATGGGGAGTATCCTGTAACATCACTGACAGTACTATTGTAGGCATGTACGATGGCAGCTACATGTTTACTCCAGTGCTGTTTCTTTTCTGAGCTCAGGGTCCCCAACATGTTCAAAAGAGTCCGGTTAAACCGTTCAGGCTGAGCATCCCCTTGTGGCAGTTGGGGGAACTCAAGAGAACAGGGATTATTCGAGAATCCAGGAGCCCGTACGCTTCTCCAATAGTGGTAGTCCGGAAGAAAACTGGGTCCCTGAGGCTCTGTATCGACTACCGAACACTGAACAGAAGGACTATTCCAGACCAGTATACCACCCCCCGGATTGAAGACGCTTTACAAAGTTTGTCAGGGGCCAAGTGGTTCAGTGTGATGGACTTGAAGAGCGGATACTACCAGATCCCCATGAACCCTGAGGATAGGGAGAAGACAGCCTTCATCACCCCCGTGGGGTTCTTTGAGTTTAACCGCATGCCTCAAGGGTTGTCAGGAGCCCCAGCCACCTTCCAAAGACTGATGGAGAGAACTGTTGGAGATATGAACCTGATAGAGGTACTGGTATACTTGGATGATATTATTGTGTTCGGCAGAACCCTAGAAGAGCATGAAGAGAGGTTGGAAAAGGTCCTAAAGAGGTTATATGAAGAAGGCCTGAAACTTTCTCCGGAGAAGTGCCAGTTTTACCAGTCCTCGGTCCATTACCTGGGTCACATTGTGTCTGCAGAAGGAGTGTCCACCGACCCAGAGAAGCTGGATGCTGTTACTTCCTGGCCGAGGCCCACAAATGTGACTGAGCTCCGATCATTCCTGGGTTTCTGCTCCTATTACAGGAGATTTGTGGAAGGGTTTGCCAAAATTGCCCGACCCCTCAATGAATTACTCAGAACCGAAGGGGAAGATGATGTTCCAGAACTAGTCAAACCAGTGAAACCCGCCATGGGGCCTAGAAAGCCCAAGGAATCTATTCAGGATCAGTGGACCTCGAAATGTGAGGAAGCCTTCATTCAGTTGAAGAAGAGCCTGACCACTGCCCCTGTGTTGGCCTACGCAGACCCCTCAAAACCCTACGAACTACATGTCGATGCCAGCAGAGATGGGCTAGGTGGGGTGTTGTACCAGGAGCATGACGGTCACCTGCGGCCCGTTGCTTATGTGAGCAGAAGTCTGATACCTTCCGAGAGGAATTACCCCACACACAAGCTGGAATTCCTGGCCTTGAAGTGGGCTGTAGTAGACAAACTGAAAGATTACTTATATGGAGCAGAATTCATAGTCAAAACGGATAATAATCCACTTACCTACCTGCTGACCACTGCCAAACTGGACGCTACAGGACATAGGTGGTTAGCCGCTCTCTCTAGCTTTATGTTCAGTTTAAAATACCGACCAGGTGTTGGGAATAGGGATGCAGACGCCCTCTCCAGAAGGTCTCATGCCCCCAACGATCCTACTGAAGAATGGGCTCACTTGACCTCAGAGGGAGTGCGCGCCCTATGTCAGGGAACGGAATTTCGATCCAGTGGAGGAGCAAGAGCCGAAGAGATTGGGGTCTCAGCTGCTGGAGTACCCAGGTGTTATTGCAGGGTGACCCAGGTTGAAGAAGGTTTGCCTAGGCTATCGAAAGGGGACTTGAGGAAGGAGCAGTTAAAAGACCCTTTGGGGAAACTTTTGCTGAAGGCCATAGAGACTCAGCGCCCTGAGCTGCTTCTAACAGACTCCCCTCGGGAAGCCCGATTGTTGCATAAAGAATGGGACCGGCTACAGATACGCCAAGGGGTGGTCTACCGAAGGGGCCCCTCTGATGATCTGGAAGAGAAGTGGCAACTGTTCCTACCAGCTAAATTCAGGGAAGGAGTCTTGGCTGCTCTCCATGACAATCATGGTCATCTGGGGCCTGAAAGGACTTTCCAACTTGTGAGAGACAGGTTTTACTGGCCCTGTATGCGGGGTGAAGTTGAAGGATACTGTCGTTCTTGTGCTCGCTGCATCCAGAGGAAAACTTTGCCACGTCAAGCAGCCCCAATGGGCCATCTGCAAAGTCAGGGGCCTATGGAACTGGTGTGCATTGATTTCCTTTGCCTGGAGCCTGACTTGAGTGGTCAAGGAAATGTCCTTGTGGTAACAGATCATTTCACCAGATACGCCCAGGTGTTTCCAACAAAAGACCAGAAAGCCACAACAGTGGCCAAAGTATTAGTGGAAAAGTTCTTTGTGCACTATGGTTTACCGCAACGCCTCCATTCAGATCAGGGAAGAGACTTTGAAAGCCGGCTGATTAAGAAGTTGCTAGACTTGTTAGGCATCCAAAAGACTAGGACTACTCCCTACCACCCACAAGGGGATGCTCAGCCTGAACGGTTTAACCGGACTCTTTTGAACATGTTGGGGACCCTGAGCTCAGAAAAGAAACAGCACTGGAGTAAACATGTAGCTGCCATCGTACATGCCTACAATAGTACTGTCAGTGATGTTACAGGATACTCCCCATACCGATTAATGTTCGGGCGGGAGGCTCGGCTGCCAGTGGACTTGGCTTTCGGCATATCACCTGATCACACCTCAGCAGCATCTCACAAGGGGTATGTGGACCGGTTGAGGAAGAGCCTAAAAACGGCCTACGAAAAAGCCCAAGTCTCATCTGATCAACGGGGGCTGAGAAATAAAAGAAACTTTGACCTGAAAGTTAGGATCCAGGATTTGCAGCCAGGGGATAAAGTGTTGTTGAGGAACTTGGGGATTCTCGAATAATCCCTGTTCTCTTGAGTTCCCCCAACTGCTCCCGTAGATCTTCTAAGTCACCCAAGGGAACCCGTCGGACTCTCTCCCGAAAGGGTTTATCTTCATGTAGACGGATATTATGGGTGGCACTCTTTGCACACCCCACATCGAATTCATCTCTAGAGAATATTTCTTTCCATCGAATCAGTTGGGCCCTGGCTCTCTTCTTCCATTCCGGTGGGAGGGCCGTATTTCCAGAGCAGAGCTCCTCTATGGTGATTTCGCCCCCGTCTTCCCTCTTCAAATCTGATGGGGCAACTGGGGTGGCCGGGTTCACCTGGCCCAACAGCACCCTGGCCGGCACCTTCACCGGAGTAGTAGCAGTATTTCTGACACTCACCAAAACCTTCCCATGACTTTTCTGTAATGCCTTCAATGGGATCACTTCGGGGATCACTTCTATCCCTTTCTGTGCCTCCGATGGGCCTGATTCAAGAACCATGAAAGGGCCTGGCTGCTTCCAAGTGAGCTTGACAGAAGCCCTCAAGCAGGTCACCTCTCCCGGCTGCAACACCTTCTCTGTTTTATCCAGCTTCCAGATCTTTCCAACTCCTTCGGCAGGGGCCTTCTGTTCCAGACCTAGACGTTGATAGGCCTGCCTTAACATGGGATGAACTTTCAGAGTTGGGGCATCCTGTCCCTGGACTAGTTGTGTCAGCAATCGCCTGACTAGGTCAGTGTTGGTCCCTATAATGAGGGAACTCTTATTGGCCCCTGGTGGGCGAGGGCATACCACTGCTAAAGTATCGAAGGTTTCAGCTTTGCCGGCCAAGGAGGGGTCAAAAGTTAATTTGATTGGCAAATACCCGTCATAGGGAAAACTTTGTGTTCCAATACCCCATATCTCCAGGTCTTCCAGCCTCTGCAGGGGCAGATGTTTGAGGTGTCTATCATAGAAATCCCTATACAGGAGAGTCACCTGGGCTCCTGTGTCCAGTAAAGCCTTTGTATAAATTCCTTCCACTTGGATTGAGACTACAGGGGAAGGCCCCACTAGCTTGACAGGAAATTCTTTTGGAGTAGCCCTTCTGCCGGGCTCAGCTACCTGCACCCGTACTCCTTTCCTTTTTGAGTTTCTACCGGGCCTCATCTCCTCCTGGGCCTGGTGTGCATTGATTTCCCGCCTCTTATCGGCCCAAGTCGTGGAATGAGAGGCATTTAAAGAGGGCCTTACTCCCTGACTGTGGCTCTTAAATTTAAGGGATCTCTTGGAGTCCATTAAAACTGTTGGGCGCCCGGTTGACTCCTTCACCGGAGCCCTCTGAAGTTTTCCGCCGGCTTGCGGTGTTTGAAGGCAGCCTCCTCTGGACTGGGACATACTCCTCTGACATGCCCTACCCCTCCACAATTGAAACAGGTTATCGGCCTCCTAGGTTTCTGTTCTGGTTCAACACTGGAACTAGGGTGTTTAGCAGGCTTCTCTTCTGTGTTTCTATTAGATAGAGCAGATGCCTGACTGTTCAGGATGGATACCATTTCTATTAGCTGTGACACCTGAGTCTTTAAGAGCTCAACTTGTGAGTCGCCTTCTTCCGCACTTATCACTCTAACTCGGGCGGTTGTTTCCCGTTCTTGGCTCTTCCTTTTGTTATCCAACATGACCTCTTCTTCCCGGACCATCCTGATCAGATCAGGGTACTCCAGGATGCCACCGTCCTGGCGAGTTCGCAACAGTATAGCAATAGGGTCTAGAGGTTGAGCTCCCCTCAGCACCTGTTGTGCTCGAGTCTCATCCACCTTCCGGGGATCCAACCCTTTTTTTAACAGAATCTGATGTATGATCCTATCCAGACGCCCGATGAATTCAGACAGTTTTTCTCCTTCCTTCTGGTAACAGTGCTCCAGTTGGTAAAGAAGTTCAGTAACCTTTTCTGTCCGGCCAAACACATCTTGTAGAATATCCAGATAGTCTTGTGCAGTACAATCCTTCTTGCTTAGCTTGAGGTTGCGTACGGCCTCCAATGCAGGCCCCTTCAAACTCTCTGTGATTCGCTGCTTCTTATGCTGTTCTGGTATCTCCCACTCCTCCAAGGCCTGAGTAGCGTTATCTAGCCACTCCTCGAATCCATCTTCCACTGAGGGTACAGGTTGCTTCCCAGAAAAAGTCCTGAGCTTCCTGTATCCAGCCATCAGATAGTTTGGAGGATCCTTGTTACATTTGGCTACTATTTCCCCCAGGACAGCGCATAGTTCTGAGCTAAAGGTAGTCAAAGGTGGTGCACTGAATCCCTCCTTTTTGGCACTTTCTTCTGTGCTCAGTCCCCCTGTAGTAGTGGGTATAGGGTCTTCCTCTTCACCTTCTGGATGTATCAGGAATAACTCTACTTGATCTATAGTTTTTATGCTGGTGCCCTTGAAGTGATCTGGGACCCCCTTCTTCCATTCACACAATGCGTAGGTGTGTTGATTGGTGGTATCTGTCCTCATGTCCATCACCCAAAGTTTCCTGTCCTTGGAATATGTTCTCAGAACTGAGAGTAGTTGTTCCTCTGTCCAGTTCTCTCCCTTGATTCCAATCACCAGACCATGGCCGATAAGGACATTTTCTTCTCTGCACCACCGGGCTGCAGCGGCAGGGTCCATTTCTGTGCGAACAGCGATTTTGTCACTGAGAGGGAACTGTTGCAGGACCGTAGATATCCCGGACGAGCCCCCACGTGTAGCACCACCCCTGCAGGAGCTGCTGATTAGATTATTGGGTCTACGTCCTGCCTTCCAACCCCTGAAATTGGCTCGAACCCTCCCTAGGCACAACTGACACGAAATGGGACTATAATACCAAATGGCTACAGGAGAACACAGTTCAGGATATATCACCCCAATAAGTAATAATAACTTGTTACCTTTCTCCAGCCGCAGTCCCTCTGGGTGACACAAGGTGCAACACACAGACTTTTGCTTAACCAAAGTAGCTTTACTGAGAGTTAAAGTACAAGTTGACTCCAAAAGACATCACAAGAGTCAACTAAGAAAGATAAAGTTATTGACACAATAATAAACAATATGATTAAGATAGCTATTTTTGTATACTTATGCAACTAAAAGATAACTCATAGGCTTTCTTTTACCCAATTCAGGCTATACTTTACACACGTCTAGTCTCTTGTATCAGGTAGGCAGAACCTATTTGAATCCCATACACAGTTCCTTCCTTTTGGTTTGGAATCTTCGCTAGCAATCGTTGGTGCACAAGCTATTTGTAATCCAAAAGTAAGGATATATAGTCAAAAGGGGTGAGAAAAAAAAGGTTACAATCACACGCAATGTTACTGCGTAATTGGGCGTATTAATCTTCTTAGTGGTGCATATATAGGCCCCTGACACCTTATGTACTTGTGTTTAAATGCTTAGTCTCCTGGAAGGTGCACTAGGCCGCTGAGTGTACTGCGTACTATCTGAAGTGTAGTTAGCACCGGCTAAAGTTACTTTCTTCCAAGCGAGAAACAGATTTGGGCATGTGCCCTGCTCACCAAACGGCCTCTTTCTTCCCGAGCTCTCCACCTCCGATTTCTGTCACCAGCCGCGCTTGTGGTTAGATGTGGGCAACACCAGTCTCTGCAGAGCATCAATGGGTTCTCTGGGAAGGCTCCTTTACTGCAGATGAAATGCTTCCACTCCGTCACTTCAGGCTCAGGCTTCAGGCCTAGTCCGCAGCATCAGCCCACAGCACTTGCTTCCTTCTAGCTGTTGTGTCAGGAGACAAGAGAGAGAGCCTGGCTCCTCCCTTCCTTTATAAAGCTTCCCCCAAAAGGCTGTGCGGTGAAGCAATGCACCCTGGTGTTCCCACTGAATTGTGGGTATCGTAGTATCTGATGAACATCACCAAGCTGCAGTGTGGCAGTTTGGCCACTAGAAACTTCTGATGAAAACCACCAAGCTGCAGTGTGGCAGTTTGGCCACTAGATGGAGCCGAGTTCCTTCAAAATGTTATACAGTCTACTAATGAACAATTGTAAATGGGAGGATGCCCGCTACAGATGGTATCCCCTGCTGCGACTGCGCATGCGCTGGTTTCAGACTAAAAAAAAAAACAAGCGCAGAGCTGCTGCAGCCGAACAGGATAGTTAAAATAACCCCTTACATGCTGCACACAGGCTGGGTCAGGGGAAGCTGTTTCGGAGGGACACAATGGGGCACACAGGCTGGAACAGAGGGAAACAACAGGGCACACAGGCTGTAATGGAGGGACACAGGCTGGATTAACTACTTGAATTCCGAATGGTCAGTGCTTATCACTGGGGATTTCACATTGGCTGTAGCATGAAGAGTGGGGGCAGTAGTGGAGAGCGTGGGGGTCCATCAGTGGGGGGCTGTGATGAGTAGTTGGTAGAATGGGGATCTATTGAGTAGTTAGAAGTGGGGATCTATCAGGGGGGCTGGGGTTTTGTTGGTGGGGAGTGGGGGGCAGTAGTTGGGGGTAGGGGTCTGGTAGTCGGAGGCATTAGTTGGAGAGATGGGGTCTGTCTGTGGGGAGTGGTAGAGCAGTAGTTGGGGGTGGGTGGGGGTCTGGCAGTGGGGGGGGGGGGCGTTAGCTTGAATTATGGCCAGCATCATTTAATCCAGGCCCAGGCCAGAAATGGCTAGACCCTGGGAGTGTGTCATCAGAGTCTGGGCTCATAGTACTCCTAGACTCAACAATGCTGACACATCATCATATTAGCACCCCTCTCTTCAGGTGGAAGGACTGCCAACTGCCACTGAAGAAGAAGAACTTCAGGTAAAAGGGTTTGTATAAAGAGATATTCAAAAATATACCGGTGTAGGTTGGAGGATGTGACATGGCTGCAGGGAGAAAGAAGGTGGGGAGGGGGCTATTAGGGAAGCTGGAATTCTACTTTAAGGAAGGCTATACATCAGTGTTTCTCAACTCTGGTCCTCAGGGCACACTAACAGGCAAGATTTTAAGGAATTACCTTGGGGAGATGCAGACTAGAATACTGCAATCACTGAGCAGCAAATGAGATCACCTGTGATGTATTTCAGTTTTCTTGCAAAACCTGGCCTGTTAGTGTGCCCTGAGGACCAGAGTTGAGAAACACTGCTATACATTATGCAATTTACTTTCCTCACAACTATGGGTTGTAGTAAAGAAAACTGCTCACTTGCTCCATCAACAGTCACACTGGAGCCTTCCCTACTGGTAGAATATAGCTGTCAGCAGTGATTGGGCAAAAAAAACAGGCTGGTTGTACTGAAGTCGATCAATAACTTCAGTACAACCAGCCTGCCCATACACAGATTGAAATTCTGATCTGTCTATGGCCATCTTAGCTCATAAATGCCATCTACACATGGCAATATTAGCTTCATTTAGCCTGCATTCATACGCGAGCAAAGCATATTCCTTGTGATTTTGAAACATTTTTTTCAGGTGTTTTTCAGTGGTATTGAAGGCGTTTTGACACTTAGAAAAACAAAACAAAAAACTTAGATATATTTGTAGATGTCCCAGGTGTATTACAATAAAAAAAAAAAAAAAAAACTGAACGAAAGGCTTCAAAGGAAGTCAACAGGAGATGGCCATCTTGCACTTGAGGGGGGTTGATGCTTCCTGGTGCACCTCACACTCCAGATCAGGAAAAATCCACCAGCATCAGGCAACTTGAAAAGAAAACAGCAATGGGGGCATGGATGCATTAGTATCTTGCACTCTTTAATTGGTAAAAACAAATTATCCACTTGCAGTTAATATAGCAGAGATTGGCATGCAGAAGTGCTGGGGACTTCCACTCATATACAAGCCAGGTAACACTCAGTGAGGGAGAAGTACAGGAGCTGAAGTCACCGGTGGTTTCAGCTCTGCTATTTTTACTGTAAGTGGATACTATATTATTGCATCTGTGCGCCCTTGCTATTTTCTTTCTCTATGCATACCACCCAACCTTTCTAATATAGAAAGTGGAACATGTTAATTATCACCCTAACCTTTCAATGAGTTTGATTTACAAAAGGCAAATAGGTTGTTCAGTTTGCAAGGAAACTTTCACTTTGAAATTGATTTTTTTTCTTTCGCTTAGTTAACCACTTCCATACAGAGCAGTTACACTTCCTGCCCAGACCAATTTTCAGCTTTCGGCGCTCTCACACCTTGAATGACAATTACTCAGTCACACAACACTGTACCCAATGAAATTTTTTATCATTTTTTTCACACAAATAGAGCTTTCTTTTGGTAGTATTTAATCACCACTGGGTTTTTTATTTTTTGCGATATAAGTGAAAAAAGAGCGAAAATATTGAAAAAAACACATTTTTTTTCCGTTTCTATTATAAAATTTTGCAAATAAGTAATTTTTTTCATACATTTGGGCCAAAATTTATACTTCTACATATCTTTGGTAAAAAATAACCCAAATTAGTGGTTATTATTTAGTCTGTGTGAAAGTTATAGAGTCTACAAACAATGGTGCGAATCATTGAAAATTGATCACACCTGATCTTCCGACGACTTATCTCATTTCTTGAGGCCCTGAAATGTCAGGACAGTACAAATTACCCCTTTTTGTAAAGTAGACATTCTAGGGTATTTAGTAAGAGGCATGGTGAGTTATTTGAAGTTGTAATTTTTTCCCACAATTCTTGGGAAAATGAAGAAATCATTTTTTGTTTTTTTTTTACACAAAATTGTCATAATAAGTTATTTCTCACACACATTATATGCATTCTTGCATCCCCACAATACATTCTGCTACTCCTCCTGAGTATGGCGGTACCACATGTGTGAGACTTTTACACAGCCTGGCCACATACAGAGGCGCAACATGCAAGGAGCACTGTGAGGTGTTCTAGGAGCATAAATTGCACATATAATTTCCTAACGACCTATCACACTTTTGAAGGCCCTGGAGCACCAGGACAAGGGAATTACCCACAAAATAACCCCATTTTGGAAAGCAAACACCCCACTGTATATTCTATGAGGCATAATGAGTCTTTTGAACATGTCATTTTTTTCCACAAGTTTTTGGAAAATGTGGAAAGAAAATGAAAACTCATTTTTTTTCTTTTACACAAAGTTGTCAATTCATAAGACATTTCTAACACATAGCATGTACATAGCAAAAATGACACCCCAAAAATACATTCTGCTACTTCCCCTGAGTATGGCGATACCACATATGTGGGACTTTGTCCCCGCATAGCCACATACAGAGGCCCAACATGCAAGGAGCACTGTCAGGTGTTCCAGAAGCATAAATTACACATATAATTTCATTACAACCTATCACACTTTTGAAGGCCCTGGAGCACCAGGACAAGGGAATTACCCACAAAAGGACCCCATTTTGGAAATCAAACACCCCCAACACATAATCTAGGAGGCATGGACTGCAGACAGGTACTCAGGTACACTGATCGGCTTCAGAAAGGTACTTGGGTACTCTGATGAGCTTCAGAGAGGTACTTGGGTATTCTGATGGGCTAGAGACAGGTACTCAGGTAATCTGATGGGGTGTAGATAGGTACTTGGGCACTCTGGGCTGGAGACAGGTACTCGGGTACTCTGGTGACAGGTACTCGGGTACTCTGATGACAGGTACTCGGGTACTCCGATGACAGGTGTTCAAAGTACCTGAGTACCTGTCATCAGAGTCCCCGAGTACCTGTCATCAGAGTACCTGAGTACCTGTCACCAGCCCATCAGAGTACCTGAGTACCTGTCACCAGCCCATCAGAGTACCCGAGTACCTCTCACCAGCCCATCAGAGTACCCAAGTACCTGTCATCAGAATAACTGAGTACCTGTCACCAGCCCATCAGAGTACCTGATGGGCTAATTACAGGTACTTGGGTACTCTGATGACAGGTACTTGGGTACTCCGATGACAGGTACTCGGGTACTCCGATGACAGGTACTCGGGTACTCCAATGACAGGTACTCAAAGTACCCGAGTACCTGTCATCAGAGCACCCAAGTATCTGTCATCAGAGTACACGAATACCTGTCACCAGCCCATCAGAGTACCCGAGTACCTGTCACCAGCCCATCAGAGTACCTGAGTACCTGTCATCAGAGTACCTGATGAGCTGGTGACAGGTACTCGGGTACTCCGATGACAGGTATTCGGGTACTCCGATGACAGGTACTCGGGTACTCCAATGATAGGTACTCAAAGTACCCGAGTACCTGTCATCAGAGTACCCAAGTACCTGTCATCGGAGTACCCGAGTACCTGTCACCAGCCCATCAGAGTACCCGAGTACCTGTCATCAGAGTACCTGATGGGCTGGTGACAGGTACTCGGGTACTTTGATGGGCTAGTGACAGGTACTTTGATGGGCTAGTGACAGGTACTTTGATGGGCTAGTGACAGGTGCTCTTTATTGGGGGGGGGTCAATCAGAGTGTTTTGGGGTGCACTGAAATTGGTAACTAGCTGTTACCACAATCTCCTCCTCACACAGGATCAGTGTGTGAGGAGGAGAACATGATGACAGCTAGTTACCGTGTTCTCTGTTGACATTCTGTGACCGGCTGTGATTGACAGCCGATCACGTGGTAAAAAGGCAATTTCATTGGCTCTTTACCTAGATCGGGGATGGGCTCTGTCCGAGGGATGAGCCTCTTCCACGATCGCCGCGCTGCGTGCCCCTGGGGCGCGCGCATTGAAGTGAGAACGAGTGGCTAGCGCTGGAGCCGCTCATGTGATCGGCTGTCATTGACACAGCCGATCACGTGGTAAACAGCCAATTTCATTGGCTGTTTACCTTGATCGGGGTTGGGCTCAGTCCGAGGGACGAGCCTCACCCCCGATCGCTGCCCTGCGTGTCCCCGGGGGCGCGCAGTATGGCGAGAGCGGGCAGACATCATATGACGGCCGCTCGGATCGGCAAAGACTTCCTGCCAGCGTCATTTTATAATGGCTGGTATGGAAGTGGTTAAAGAGGTGAAGCTCTGCTGACTTCTATCATCCCATTGTGTGCAAAAACACTGCTTTTTAAATTGTATGTGACTGGGTATTCTTTGCAAGATGAATTATCACTATTCACAAAGCCAATTGCAAATTGACTTGCAAACTGCCATTTTGCCTTTAGAAAAGCAAAGGTAGTATCTACTGTCATTATGACATTGACCACACTATGCCCAGTTTTGCAACCCCTTCCCATAAATTGGGAATCTATTTTGGGCTGTGTAATCTCATATATTGGGGGTGTTCAGAACAGACACAAATGTTTGAGTCCTTAGTTAAAGAGCTATACATTAACTGCTATTCATTTTTATGAAGACAAACAATATACCACTTGAATATTAAGTCTTTTTCTGACATTTATTGCTTACAAGTTAAAATCAGTATTTTTTTGCTAGAAAATTATTTAGAACCCCTAAACATTATATATATATATATATATTTTTTTTTTTTTAACAGAAACGTTTTTATTAATTTTATGCAGGTTAAACAAGGTCAAACAAGGTCAAACAACAACAAACAACCAAAACAACCGTAAATACAGGGTAGTAAAAATCTCACAGTGTGCAATGGGACAACGCAAGGCATACAGCAGTATAAAGTGTTTTAGAGGAAGCACCAGGCACAATTTAGTGCAATAAAGTAACCAATAGTGAGACAAATGCAAAGAGGTACGGCACAAATCTAGTGAAGTGTTCCTTTCAGTACGAGGGCAAAGAGGGGAAACGGGACAGAAAAAAAGGGGTGGGGCCAGGAGGCAAGTGAAGAGAAAAGACGAGAGACAGCAATCAGGGGAGGATTCGAGGAGGGTCAGAAAAGAGAGGGGGGGGGAGCAAAAAAAAAGGAAAGGGAAACCCACGATGTAAGTACCCAGGCCAGACATAATATATCTAGGTACCTAGCCAGAGGCCCCACACCTTGCCGAAGTTCTGAGGGCACCCACTACTCATGTAGGTAAGTCTGTATAGGGGAAGAACCGAATCAACCAGCGCCTTTCAAGATTACACCAGAGGTGGGTCAGGTGGTTTCCAGCCGAGTAAGATAACCTTTCCAGCATAAAAAAGGAGATAAAACACAAATAGCTGCATATGAACTCTCGGAGAGACCAGCTCGCAGTGACTCAGCAACAACACACAGGGATCCAGGACCATCGTGGTAACTCCCATGGCCTGTATGTTACCAACCACCTCCCCCCAGTAGGCCTGAACCACCGGGCAAGACCATACCATATGAAGAAAGGTGCCAACCTGACCGCAGCCCCTATGGCACTCCTCCGAGCTACCCGGGTAAATCATAGCTATCCTCTGGGTGGTATAATATGCCCTATGAAGGAATTTGAGTTGGATAAACCGATCCCTAGCAGAGATCATGCTGGATATATAATAATCCAACCCCTCTTTCCAAGCCTCAGCATCTAGCGAGGGGATATCTGCTTTCCAATTAGCCAGGAGACGATCATAGCCACCCCCCACCTTACCAGCTATCCTAAGATATACTGAGGATAAAATTTGATCAGCATTCCTGGTAATAAGGAAGCGCTCCACCGTGTTGGGGGCAAGTGAGAGAGCCCGAGGGAACTGCGAGCGAACCGCATGCTGCAGCTGCAAATACCTAAACTGCATGAAGGAGGGAAGGCAGAACTTAGTGCGCAAAGCCGGGAAGGCCAGCATGCAACCATCAGGCATAACATGCTGGAGTTTGGTGATACCGTACTACTGCCACAGGCTAGGGTACGGTAAGGTACAGAGGTGCGGCAACCTGGGGTTGCCGCAAAGCGGTGTATGCAGGGAGACGGTATCAGCGTCAGCCACAACTGCAGACATTAGCCCCCAGACCTTAAGTGTAGTCCGCATCGGCAGTGTCACCATAACCTGAGCCCTGGGGCCGCAATAGACTAGATTGCTAAGCGCCGCGTATGAGCCCAGGATCGCCGCCTCCAATCCCACCACCGGCTTGTCCCTCGGCTGCGCGAACCACCAACGCACCGTGACCAACACCGCCGCCCAGTAGTACTGTGCAAAGTTAGGTAACGCAAGCCCCCCAAGGGACAACGGGAGCTGCAGGGTAGCCCGCGCAATCCTAGGGACCAAGCCCGCCAAAATGAAACCCACCAAAACCGTATTCAATTTGTTGAAGAAAGCATTAGGTATATGTACTGGGGTATGGCGAAAGACATACAAAAACTTCAGGAGAAAAATCATCTTGATGAGGTTGATCCTACCCACCGGAGCTAACAGGAGAGATTGCCATGTCTGACAACGGACAACCAACTGCTGCAGGATAGGCTAAACATTATCGTCCAGATAGCGGGTGAGATCCCGCTGGACCTCTATCCCCAGATACCGAAATTTCAGGACCCATCTCAGTGGCAGGGAAGAGGAGGCCAAGGGGGAAATGCAAGGAAATACGCTAGACTAAGGGGTCCACCTGCAACCCCCCCAAGGCCGGGGTAGACTGCAGGAGTATGGCAAGTTGCTCCATGGCTAAGGCAAAAAGACCATTTTTTGTACATCATACACTGCAATAGAAATTAAAAAAACAACAAAAAAAAACACTAACATCTCCACCCTGCACGCCCCTCCCCAACTTGGGAGCACTCGGAGCCGAAAACTAACATGGCCACCGCCATTTGGGGTCACGTGCCAGTGGGCACAGTTCTAGACAGCAGACGTTGCAGCAGCACAGCTTCCAAACCAGAAGCGCTGCCCATCAATGAACGAATAGATGGTCTCTGCAGAGCATTCAGCACACAGTACAAAAAAAAAACAACACCCAGAAAATAAAAAACCGGGGGGTACAATCATAAACACGTTGCAAACCAAACAGTTCTAGGGGTGAGGAAGGGGAGAAGTGCCGCAGGGCCTACACGGCACAGTAGGTAGCAAGACTCACTATCCAAAAGGAAGGCCCAGCACCACACAGAGGCCCCGCAGGGCACCCCACCCCCCCAGAAAAAAACATGCCCACAGCACCGGAGAGCACAAGCCAGGGAAGCCAGTCTTTCGGACCGACCCAGACAGAGCTGCAGGGAACAAATGAGGGGGAACAGAGGCATTAAGAACAGGCTTGAGGGAGAGATTCCAGCCACTGTAGTGTATCCTCAGGAGACGTGAAGAACCGCACTGTTTCCCCATCCTGAACTCTCTATCTGGCAGGGAACAGCATGCTGTATTTGATGTTACAGTTCTGGAGTTGCAGCTTGGCTTGATTGAAGGACCGCCGCAGGCGCTGAGTGTCAATGGAGTAGTCCAGGAAAATCATCAGCCGCGCAGCCTCGAAGCGGAGCGAGTCAATCTTCTGGGCCTCCCTGAGCACCAGGTCCCGGTAATTAAGAAGGCGCAGTATGAGGGTGCGCGGGGGGTCCCCGGCGGGCCACGAGCCGCGGGCATCCTATGCACCCGCTCCACTATGAAGAAGGGGGAGAACTGAGCTTGAGGTAAGAGTGTGCGCAGGAGACACTCAGTCCGCACCCTCCGACCCCTCCAGGAGGCCCACAATGCGGAGATTGTTCCGACAATTCCTGTTCTTCAGCCCTAGATTCCAGCGCCTTTATCTTGGTAGTAAGTGTGCGGAGAGCGTTGTCATGCCTATGAAGGACGTCTTCTGCATCCCCCACCCCGCGTTAGGCCTCCGATAACTGGGTCCGGAACGTATCCATGTCCCGCCGGATAAGGCCAATGTCCAGCTGTACCGATTCAATCTTGCCTGTGAGGGCGGACTGGCAATTGGTATGGCCTGCATCAGAGCGGTAAAGTTAGTTTGTTCCACCAGGGCCGGCTCAGCATCCTCCATCTGGGTGGCCATGTTGAGTGAAGTGGCGGAAGAGCTTTCCTACCCTTCGTCTTGGACGGCATAGGGAGCTGGGCAGTCAAAAAGGTCTGGATGGGCAGAGAAACAGGGTAATTACGGCAGCCAGGTCCAGAGCTTCAGCAAAACACATCTGCTGCAGTGGCCATCTTGGACACGCCCCCATATTTTTTTTTTTTTAGCAGAGACCCTAGAGAATAAAATTGCTGTCGCTGCAATATTTTATGCCACACTGTATTTGCGCAGCGGTCTTTTAAATGCAATTAAAAAAAAACAGTAAAGTTAGCCCAATTTTTGTGTATAATGTGAAAGAGGATGTTAAGCTGAGTAAGTTGATACCCAACATGTCACGCTTAAAACTGCGCACGCTTGTGAAATGGCGACAAACTACGGTACCTAAAAATGTTCATAGGCAACGCTTTGAAAATGTTTACAGGTTACCTGTTTAGAGTTACAGAGGAGGTATTGCTCTGGAATTATTGCTCTCGTTCTAACGATCCAGCAATAACTCACATGTGGGGTTTGAACACTGTTTACATATGTTTAGCAGTTTGCAGTGTGATCTGTAGAATATAATTCCTTGGTTGCAAAACATACAGTAAAATAACACCCTCTAGCGAGTGAATGTTCACCCCATTTGAACCTGACAGGCAGGATCTGGAACTAGCTATGGTTTTAATATCCAGCAAACAGGAATCTAAACGCAAACACAGATTATGTGAGTTTTTTTGACTGGGATGTTCATACACTATATAATGTTGTGTAATGTGCATATTAATGATTCTCTGTACCATCTTGTTGTAGAAAAGTATCTGCAGCATTCAGAAATATACCCCTGAAGAAGAAGCGCACCCCAGCTTCGAAACACGTTGGGTACTCTGTTGCTGTATTTATCACACTTGCATCTGTGTTTTGTTCTTTTATGCTTGAACTGTTTGCTTTTTCTATTATTTTGTTAATTTTGTTAAAAAATATGTGTTAATAAAATCACCAATATTTTTATTATATCAGTTTTGTTAGGTGTGCCTGAAAAGTCCCAAAACCTTAGGGGGATACCAATTTTTCTTGCTGTTTACATATGTGGGCACGACTTACATACACATTCGCTTCTGCGTGCAAACATGGAAGGATGGGGCGCTTTACATTTTTTTTTTCCCTATTTATTTATTTATTTATTTATTTACACTGTCCCTTAAAAAAAAATGTTTTTTTGATCACTTTTATTGCTGTCCCAAGGAATGTAAACATCCCTTGTGACAGTAATAAGCAGTGACAGGTTCTCTTTATGGAGGGATCTAGGGTCTATAAGTCCCAAACCCCTCCTCTTCACTTGAAAGTATTCAAATCATCAAGATAAGCATTTTTGAACACGTTTGATTTTTGAAAAATGGCACCATTGGTTCCCGAGTAAACCGGAAGTGAAGGTATGACGTTGCTTCCTGGTTACCATATCTGAGACTCGATAAAAGCTGATTCTGGCTTTGTTCGGGTCTTTGGCCAGTCGGTGGATGTGCCGACTGGTCGCTGGGGACTCCTGATGGGACAGGAGAGGCAGGGTAGGTGGCGGAAGGCAGAAGGGGGGGCGTCTCCCCCTGCTCCGTGTATTAACAGCTGAGCGGCTGCCTAGCAACATCGGTTGTTATAACAAGAGGGCTGACCATCAGCTCTGAAAAGGGTAGGGGCAGCTGCAGGATTCACTCCGGTACAGCCACTTGAAGCCAAATGATGTACAGGTATGTGATTTATCGGCAAGTGGTTAATAGAAACCTACGGTAACAGCATACACTTTCATTTTATAACATGATCATTGCAATAGCAATACAAACAATAGGTCATTTTTACAATCTAATATAGTCTCCTTTCCATATCTCCCAACTGAGATAAAAATGAAGGACACCTATAAGCAAAAGTATGTAGGCATAGGACACACCTCCTGCCACACCCCCTTAAAGGAGAATTATACAAAAAAAATTTAGTTGAACACAAGTACTTTTTTTCACCACTACTATGGTACAGTAGGCAGAACACCCAAGGAAATCACTTAACTAAAACTTTAAATAAAGAAATAATATCACCAAAATTCTGGCATGCCCAGAAGCTGTTTAGCAAGGAATGCGGCGTCGCACCGGAAGTGACGAGCGGGGCCGGTGCCGTCGCATTGATTCCTGGGAGCGATGACGTTCAGCCCCCAGGAATCATTGCAAACCGGAAGTGACGGCGCGGGCCGCGGCAGCCGAGGGAGGAAGTGGAAGAAAGGTGAGTACATCTTTCTACAATTACAAGGTAAGTAAAAAAAAAATAAAAATCCTAACTATCCATTTCTGTTTCAGGTGAGGAAAAGCAAGCGGATGGCCACAAAATCGGTTATGTCGATTTTGTGGCCGGAACTCCGCTTTAACTTTTGTAAATGACTGTTATGATCAGTACACAGATAGTAAAGACAAGAGCTCATTTGCGTTGGGCAATTAGAAACCCTTATTTTGCAAATGAAAAGAAAATCTCCTAAGAAAAAACATGTTAAATAGATAAGTATATCAGCATAGCAGCAGTAATCTTCTTTTATCTGAAAGTAGCGCCTGAGTAAGCTCTGTGGTTTACAACGGTGCTGGCTGTACTTTCAGAAGGAGCCAAATGATTTGGCTGAGACATTACAGATAAGTATTGTCAGTACACACAGGGCTGATTTAGCATATATCTGCTGTATCAAAACAAAGACATATTTGATTTGGTTCATTAAGAGATGCCCATTTATTACCACATGTTCTTCCCTTTTCACTTCCATTTGCCTGGCATTCCTTGGAGACATGTCTGCATTTTTTATCAATGGGACACTTGTAGGGCCTTTAAGTCAAATGGTGCACATGCTAACTTGATAAGATAGATACAGTAAACAATATATTCTAGAGGATGGTATATTTTCATTTGTTATATGGTTTTCATGTATGCAAACTGTTATATTTTTAAAATAGGTGAAATAATCATATTTTTGGGTCATTCTGAATTCTGCTCAAAGGTGAAGTTTGATCTTCTGCTCAATTATTTCCTTCCCTGGTTCATTGTCAACAGGCTAAAAAAATTCTAAAATGAGGCTAGAGAAAAGCAAAAAAGTCCTTTATCTACAGTACATGCGTGTTCCAGATCACTAAAACACAGTGTTAAAGCCAGAGGATAACAGTCAGGCAGCTAGCCTTTGCAGAAGGAGAACTCATTAGTAACAAAAGAGGAATGTGCTGGGTTATGTCATTCTTCAACTGACAGATGTAAAAGCAAATAAAGCTAGTCAGTACAGTTTTGAGGAGCCCCTGTCACCAACTTACAAAATAGTAGAAAAAAGCACAGAGAAATCAATCACTTTAAATGCTTACTTGCAGCATTTTCCTTTCTATAAACACTTTTTTTTTTGTTCAATTTCAGTGCTTCTGAACATGGCAGCCAATTTGACCAAATATTAAAACAGTTGCGCTATATTATATGAAAAAAATTAATGAATTAATTCACCATTATTGAAATAAATGTCCATACTGCGAAATTATCCACAATGTGAAAAAAGTCCATATCAACGTGTATAGAAGTAAAACACCAGTGATAATATTCAAATACATAAATTAGCTGCGATGCAGCTGTGCAATTCTTCTGTGATGAGAAAACCTTCATCGCCCAGAGTGAATCCTTCACCCAAACAAAATGGCCCTCTTACCAGAAAACCGCGACCCTCAAGGTGATATCCTGGAAGGGCGGGCGATGTTGAATAAGCTGGCCGGCTTTATTTTTACGCGTTCTTTGTCTGGTTTGCTGTAAGTGCATCTCTTAATTTTGTAATAAAAATGATACAATTCACACTATGGAGGATTATTATCTTTTTCATGGGGAGTGATAGAAGTGATAGCAAGTGGAGATGGATGCGGTGTTAACAGCCTATTGGATCCATACACTTCTGCTTCTTTACATCCCAGAGGCCCTGGCGGGGTTAGGCCACAAGTGTTGATGACCTTGAGGGTCATGATTTTCTGGTAAGAGGCCATTTAGCAATCGGTGAAGGTTTTCTCATTACAGAAAAATTGCACAGCTGCATTGCGGCTAATTTATATATTTGAATATTATCACTGGTGTTTTACTTCTATACACCTTGATATGGACTTTTTTCACATTGTGGATAATTTTCACAGTATAGACATTTATTTCAATAATGATGAATAAGTTAATTATTTCTTGTCATATTATATAGCGCAACGTTTTTGATAATAGGTTTGTATTGTGTTTGTCTTGCACTTAAGTTGCTGTTGTTTATCTTTCATGTAAGCCCAAAATATTTCAATGGTTGTGATTTAGCCAATTTGACTACATCATGAAGTCAATTCCCTAGCACAGCCTGCTCTCCCACCATATAGTTGCATAGTTAGTTTGGCTGAAAAAAGACACAAGTCCATCTAGTTCAACCAATAGAAGAAAAAAAAAATTATATATATATATATATATATATATATATATATATATATATATATATACAATTCGGTATATATAATCCTATACCTACAGTTCATCTAGAGGAAGCAAAGAAAAAAAAAAAAACACCAATACAGCATGATCCAATTTGTTCAAGCAGGGGAAAAAAATCCTTCCTGAACCCCCCAAGAGACAATCGGATATTACCTGGATCAACTTTACCTATAAATATTAGTACCCAGTTATGTGTATCTAGGAAACATTCCAGGCCTTTCTTAAAACAATCTACTGAGCTGGCCAGAACCACCTCTGGAGAGAGTCTATTCCACATTTTCACTTACTGTGAAGAAGTACCATAATAAAACAAACCTTAGTGTTGCGCTGAATATTATCATACAAAACAATCAAAAATTAATAAACAACAACTGCTAAAACCTCAGTTGTGACAAGTGTGTGCTATACTATAGATAACATGTGAATTATTAATACTTGTGATATAATCAGATGCTTCTTTAAAACACAAAGTCCACAACTATGCAAATTTTTTATAAATATATTGTGATGATCCTTCCCGCCACCGACATCCATGTTGTACAGGTGCTCACTCTTCCTTCTCCTTTCGTGCAGTTAAGTGAACGCACCAATCTAAACATACAAAATATCCTCCAACAGCAGTTTAATTTGTGCCTGCAAGCCATCAGTCTAAACTCCTGGGAGCTGGCTCTGCCTAGCCACCGGGTGCCGTCACTGTCCTTGCCCCTCCCCTACACGTATCGACACAGGGTCATGTGTCTTTATCAAGGGAAAATTCTATTGGACGATATTTTGTATGTTTAGACTGGTGCGCTGGCAGCACCAGCAACATGTGAGTACCCATACTATTGTTTTTAAGAAAGATATGCTCAATCTCTGGAGGAACCCTGGTTAAAGCAGACTTTCACTCTCTCAATGAACATTAGCATTAGTAAATAGGTAGGAAATTATATCATATGTACTTGTTTGAAACTGTTTTTTTACATTTCTTTAGTTACTTCCTGGTTTCCAGGCCTAGGTAAAATAATGTTTAGGGGGTGTTTTTCATTGCAAGTTTTCAGCATAATACAGCATGGGTGGATGGGGGAGTTTGCTTTGAATAATAAAAATGAATTAGATAGCATTTTTGGTTTGTGGTAGTCAGATGGGGTGTAGTTCTACTACTTTTAAAAAAGGCTGATTTAGCAACACAGCAGTGGCAGTTTGATAACTCAAACAAAATGGCCCCTTTGGAAGAACAAGTCTTCAACTGTCATTCATATTCATAATGCTCACTGCTGCTTTGGTCTGCTACAGAGTACCAGAGTGATCATGTTCGGAAAAACCTTGAAAAGTAATAGTTTACCTGTCTCTTCTGTCATGTCTCTTCTGTCATATACCATGTGTATTACTGACGACATGGAGTTACAGTATATGAAAAGAATTTATTATTTTTCCTATAAATTATGCTCAGCATCAACACAGATTGGATTGTGCTATGTTTTATGAATGTACAAGAGGAACATAAATGTAATCAATATCTTGAGCTGCATAACAGACTAAGCATTATGGTACAAGTTTTCCCAGACTATAAGTCAAGGACTAATTGTCATTATTTAGCATTTCATATCAGCGCTTCCAGGAACTGTATGGCGTATTCTCAGTAAGGCCTGTGTATAATAAGGTGACCAGATTTTTAAAATAAAATCCGAGGACATGTTTATTTTTTTATTGGAAAATGGTATTTTAAAAGCATATTTTCCTTAAATTATATATGCAGTGTATGTGGTATGTGTTTATGGAATGATTGTATGATATATACGTTTTTTCTCCCATTTCGTCCATGAGATTCAAAAAAATTATACTTCGTAGAATTTTTTGGGATATGACTACCAAATGTTATGAAGATAAGATAGAGGAAAAACTTTTTTAAGCATATCTCTATATACTGTATTTCCCTCTCTCTATATACTGTATCTCTCTTTCTATATATACGATATTTCCCCCTCTCTATATACTGTATTTCCTTCTCTCTATATACTGTATCTCCCTCTCACTATATACTGTATTTCCCTCTCTCTATATACTGTATTTCCCTTTCTCTATATACTGTATCCTTCTCTCTCTCTATACTGTATTTCTCTCTCTCTCTATATATACTGTATTTCTCTCTCTCTCTACTGTATTTCCCTCTCGCTATATACTGTATTTTCCTCTCTCTGTATATTGGCTCTATCCCTTTATTTTTCTTGGAACCCCCTGGGGCTCTCTCTGAATCTCAACAATGTGGTTCTGGCTCTCCGCCGGTTACATGTAGTCTCTCTGCAGCCCGCAGCCAATGCCACAGTCAATGGTCGGTCACAGTGTGGCCCCTGAAGCTCAGGGCCTGGCCCCGGCCCCAGCCCCTTCCCTTTCCTGCTTCTTATTTCTATTCAGCAGAGCGGCCAGCCGTGTGTGTGGAAAACGAAGTAAAAGCAAACTGGATTTGTATACTACAACCACCCAATCCAAATAAAAAATTCACTGGAATAGAAATAATTAATTTATTGAAAAGACCCATAAAAATCACAAAACAGATATCAAAGCCGTGTGTGTGCAATCACTGTGCGCCACTAGGAGGGGATCAGGGCTGGATCGGCACTGTAGAGGAAGAAAAGCACTGACCAGGGACCAGAGTTGTACCCAGTGGCCCCGGCCCACAGGGCAAACGCCTCCAATCCTGGGACAAAACCGGGGACAGTGTCCTCAGTCCAGGGACGTGTGGTCACCCTGGTGTTTATTAAAATGTAACTCTAGGCACAAATTAAAATCATTATATGGGACTAATGCCAAGTTACTCCCTTTTTATTGATAAGCACTTCTGTACCGATGAAGGACTGTTCTTAACTACTATATTGATAATGATACTTGGATCTTCTTTCTCTGTATTCTTTATCTGTCTGTATTTATTATCGGAAGGGAAAAAACCTTCTTTTTTAAAAAAAAATCATTATATGGAATACAAATACTCCCTCCTGCATGTTTTTCTACTTGAGAGAAAGCACCCCATCCATAAACAGCTGGTAAAAGCTCTCGACCTGCAAGATTTTGGCACCAGGTAAAAGTGGTCAACAAAGTGGAACTTCAGATGGCAGCCATCCTGTAGATATGGATTACAAAACAAGGACTGTTATCCCATGCATCTCGAGCACAGCCCTCAGGAGTAGAGTTTAGCGAACACCTGGATGTTCGGGTTCGGCGGGTTCGACCGAACTTGAAAAACAAAGTCCGGGTTCGTGACCCGGACTTAACCCGAACTTTGTCCCGATCCCGAACCCGATTGAAGTCTATGGAGACCCAAACTTTTGAGCACTAAAATGCCTCTAAAACAAACATGGAAAGGGCTAGAGGGCTGAAAATTGCATCAAAATCATCTTAAGAGCATGGCAAGTGCTCTGCAAACAAATGCGGATAGGGAAATAACTTAAAAGAACATAAAAAACAGAAAAATAAAAAAAAATCATCTTGAATGATGTAGGAGGAGGACGAGGCCCATATGGAGTAGGGGGTTGAGGTGGCGGAGGATATGGCGGTGTAGGTGGAAGCGGCGGTGGCAGTGGAGGAGGAGGAGGACAAGGCCCATATGGAGTAGGAGGTTGAGGTGGCGGTGGATGTGGCAGTGGCGGTGGAGGAGGACCAGGTAGCCAACACTGGTTTTTGTTTTTAATTTTTTTTCTTTTTAAATTAGGGTACATCCCCAAAAAAATGAGAAAGATCAAAAATACAACAATGACTGGGTAAGGCCGGTATACATGTCTATTCTGCACAAGGTACGGACAAGTCCTGTGGGATCCATGCCTGGTTCATTTTAATGAACGTGAGCTTGTCCACATTGGCTATGAACAGGCGGCTGCGCTTGTCTGTAAAACGTCCCCAGCCGTGCTAAATACACATTCAGATAATACACTGGCTGCAGGGCAGGCCAGCACCTCCAAGGCGTAAAGGGCAAGCTCAGGCCATGTGCCCAATTTGGAGACCCAGAAGTTGAAGGGGGCAGACCTGTCATTCAGTACGTCTAGGCGTGTACACACATACTGCTCCACCATGTTAGTGCTGGGTCGTGGTGCTGCTGGTGGAGCTCCTGTTGCAAAGAGAGGACGTGGTCGATCTGTGCCAGCTACACGCACAAGTGAAACACCTGTGAGTAGGCGACAGAACCTTACAGCACTATTTGGCAGGGCCTAATGCACCTCTACAAATGTTGAGGCCAGAACAAGTACAGGCGATAGATAGTAGATTGGGTTGCTGACAGTGCCTCCAGTTCCTTCACATTGTCTCCTACCAAGTCTTCTGCTGAAAGGTCAGAGTTGGCACCTGCAGCCGATGTCCATCAATCTTTCACCTCACCCCCTTGCAAATCAGCCAAGCAGTCTGAGCCCCAAGTCGTGCAACAGTCTCTTCTTCTTTTTGATGACTCTGTTAGCATGGTTTCCCAGGGCCATCCATCTAGCCCTGCCCCAGAAGTGGAAGAGATTGAGTGCACCGATGCCCAACCACTTATGTCTCAAGAAAGATGAGTACATGGGAGGACCATCACAGCACGTCTCGGATGATGATGAAACACAGGTGCCAACTGCTGAGGAATTCCGAATTGTGGAGACCGAAAAGGGTTGCAGGGGTGAAGACTGGGTGGAAGATGATGTGGAGGACAATGAGGTCCTGGACCCCACATGGAATGAACGTCATGCAGATGACACACCAGGGTGCAGTAGGTTTTAATATCTGATGCAGCCACGTGGAAATTCCTGAGGACGCGTCACACGTGATATACATTGAGACTGAGCCCTCTAGCCATAGCTGGTTCACATTTACATCACCTGCAGTCCATTGGAACACACACGACCTGGTGTCCACAGGGAGCGCACTGCTGCATCAGTCAGAGCTGAGCTATATGTGTTGGTGTTTCACAGGCACTCACAGAATGTAACATTTTAAACTTGTATGTTTTAAAACATTTTATTAAAACCTACTGCACCATGATCTCTTCCTGGGATTGTCTTACTTTATGTACCATGGTATAAGACACTACTTCACACAAGATCTAGAATAAAGGCTGCTTTGTCAGCCACATCGGTCTGGTAAGTGCACACTTCACCTGGGGTATGGAGCAGGCACTTACCACTGATCATAAGAGGTAGCTACTGCCACTTATTACACACAGTGGATATAGTGGTGATTGGGGTTCCCTCCTAGCAACTTTTTTCATCCACTTGTTCCATAAGACATGGGCTTTTTGCATTACAGACTGGTTTAGTCATATATTAGTCAACATTGTTAAATTCATCAAGTATGACATCAAACCCTTGAGTGATTTGGTGCTCCAGTGCTTGGTATTCTTTAGCACAGTATATACTAAGCGCCCTTCTTTCTGTTTTTTGGTCCATAGCAGTAAGCAAGACAAATATCTCCCTAAAGGGGGCACAGGCAGCAATAAAAACTGACAGGTGCCCTCTCCAATCTATCGAAAACCAGAAAAAAAATTGGCATTTGTGACACTTTCTTTACTGTTAGACTATCATGGTACAGTACCTGGTTAGAGGCTGAAGACATGACAATGCTTCCCTTACAGCTGTGGTCCAAACACCCCTGGAAATAGTGACATAGAGAGACAGGGCACAGGTGCTGAGAGTCCACTCCACAAGTGACTACTTCTGGTGGGTACCTTGGCAGGGAAGTACGGTTGTAGACTGCTGAGTAGCCCAATGGAGAACTGTGTGTAGAAGCCCCAGAGGAACATAGTGGAACAAGCAGCTGACAAAGATACCAAAACTCAGGCTGGAGTTGGCCAGTGATTGACAAGCTGGATGGCAGATATCAGATAGGATGGAAGACAGAGGCATTGTCAGGAGGCAAGCTGAGATGAGCAAAATATATATATAGCAGGATCATGGTCAGGAGACAGGCCAAGGTCAGCAACAAGTAATCAGCAGGATCATGTTTAGGTCAAGGTCAGAATCAAGCAAAGTCACAACAGGTGATTAGAGCAGAGAAGAATCTAGAGACATGCCAAGTTAACAATGAAAAAGTAGGGATAATCACAGATTCAGGACACAAAGAACAACTAAACATCATCCAACAGCTTCCTCTTTCATTGATATTCTTTAAACGGGCTATCTGGGGCTGTGTCTTAAATCAAATGTGCATGCCTGTGCACCTACCTGCACATGAAGGCGCTCACACAACACATCCACACACCTTGTTCTGTATATTGGTGCATGTGCACATCTGAAGCCATCCTGTCAAAGACACGCCATACTTGTTCCCTTCCACTTTTCAGCAAAGTACAATGAATCCAGGCACTGAATGCGCTTCAATTCAGCCTATTTTTACATAAATATGCCCCTTATTTGCTTAATGCTAATGTTCAGACATACAGATAAATGCATTAAAATATTTGTCAGACAGTACAGCAAGGTCCTGGACATCCCTAAAGTCTACACTGCAGTTGATCAATGCAGCTTTGTCCATGATCCTAGGTAGTGATGTCGCGAACCTAAAATTTGCCGTTCGCGAACGGCGAACGCGAACCTCCACAAATAGACTTCAATAGGCAGGCGAATTTTAAAACCCACAGGGACTCTTTCTGGCCACAATAGTGATGGAAAAGTTGTTTCAAGGGGACTAACACCTGGACTGTGGCATGCCGGAGGGGGATCCATGGCAAAACTCCCATGGAAAATTACGTAGTTGACGCAGAGTCGGGTTTTAATCCAAAAAGGGCATAAATCACCTTTACATAATCAACATTCCAAAATTGTTTGGAATAACGTGCTTTAAAACATCCAGTGTGTGTATACGATCAGGTATGATGTTGTATCAATCAGGTAGTGTAAGGGTTACGCCCGCTTTACAGTGACAGACCAAACTCTGACAGACTCAACTCCCCGTTTAACGCACCGCAAACAACCGCAAACAGACCAGACCAGAACCGACCAAAATGGGACAGGAACTGGGCTTTAAGGGTTAGGGTTAGGGCTATGGCTTAGGGTTTAACATTAAGGTTAGGGTCAGACCTAGGGCTAGGGTTAGAGTTAGGGTTAGAATTAGGGTTAGGGCTAGGGTTAGGGTTAGGGGTTATTTTTAGTGCTTAGGGTTAGAGGGTTAGGGTTAGAGGGCTAGGGGTAGGGGTAGGGTTAGAATTTAGGGTTAGGGATTTAGGGTTAGGGTTAGGGGGGTTAGGGTTAGATAGAGTTTGTTTTAAGGATAGGGTTTAGTTTAGGGTTTGGGTTAAAGGTTAAAGGTTAGGGTTAAGGGTTAGGGTTAGTGTTAGGGTTATGGCTTAGGGTTAGCGTTAGGGTCAGGCCTAGAGCTAGGGTTAGAGTTAGGATTAGCATTAGGGTTAGGGCTATGGTTTCGGCTAGGGTTAGGGTTTTTTTTAGTGCTAGGTTTAGAGGGTTAGGGTTAGAGGGTTAGGGTTATAATTAGGGCTAGGGTTATTTTTAGGGCAAGGGTTAGGGTTAGAGGGTTAGGGTTAGGGGGTTAGGGTTAGAGGGTTAGGGTTAAGGTTAGATACTTAGGGTTAGAGCGTTAGGATTAGGGTTAGGTTTAGGGTAAGGGTTAGGGTTATGGTTCGAGGGTTAGGGCTTAGGGTTAGGGATAGATACTTATGGTTAGGGTTAGGGTTAGATACTTACGGTTAGGGTTAGGGTTAGAGTTAGGGATAGGGTTAGATACTTAGGGTTAGGGTTAGAGTGTTAGGATTAGGGCTAGGGTAAGGGTTAGGGTTAGAGGGTTAGGGTGTTACAGTTAGGTTTACGGTTATAGTTAGAGGGTTAGGGTTGGGGTTAGAGGGTTATGGTTATAGTTTAGGGTTAGGGTTAGAGTTAGGGTTAGGGTTGGGGTTAAGGTTAGGGTTAGTGGTTAGGATTAGGGGTTAAGGTTAGGGGTTAGTGGTTAGGGTTAGGGTTGGGTGAGGTTTGAGTTAGGGTTAGGGCTTGTCTAGGGCTAGGATTGGGGGTTAGGGGTTAGGGTTAGGGTTAGATACTTAGGGTTAGGGTTAGATACATAGGGTTAGGGTTAGATACCTAGGGTTAGCATTAGGGGGTTAAGGTTAGAGGGTTAGGGTTAGGGCTAGGGTTAGATATAGAGGGTTAGGGTTATATACATAGGGTTAGGGTTCGGATTTGATACATAGTATTAGGGTTACAGTTAGGGATGATCGAACTTTTGAAAAGTTCGGTTCGACCAGAACACCCGAACGTCCCAAAAGTTCGGCCCGGATTTCAGAATCCCATTGAAATCAATGGGACCCGAACTTCGGTAATCAAAAAACACCATTTTGAAGCCCTAAAACCCAATAAATGCCCCTAAAAAGTGCCTAGGGTTCTGGGTCATGCCCCAGGGACTATCAATCACACAAAAAAAAGTTCTTAAAAATTGTCATTTTTAATAGAGAGCCAATTATTGGAAAAATTAAAAAAATAAATACATTTCTTTGGATTTAGTGTCTGGGGGGGGGGTGTCTAAAAAGTGTACCTGTGAAGTTTCAGCTCTGTAGCATGTCCAGAACCAGAAAAAAAAGATCATATAGGTGTAAAAGGAGGGTCCCACCATCCCTGCTCTACTGAAAAATTATCTTTTTTTCTGGTTCTGGACATGCTACAGAGCTGAAACTTCACAGGTACACTTTTTAGACCCCCCAGACACTAAATCACACAAAAAAAGTTCTTAAAAATTGTCATTTTTGATAGAGAGCCAATTATTGAAAACATTTTAAAAAATAATTAAAAAAATAAAAATAAAATTTCTTTGGATTTAGTGTCTGGGGGGTCTAAAAAGTGTACCTGTGAAGTTTCAGCTCTGTAGCATGTCCAGAACCCCCCAAAAAATAGCATTTTTCTTATAATTTTTATTAGAACGGGAATACGGCTTCTCTACTGCGTTTTTTCTTGCAGGCATTTATCGGGCATTCTTGGAGGCAGGCATGACTTTTTTTGGATTAGTGTCTGGGGGGGTTGGGGTCTAAAAAGTGTACCTGTGAAGTTTCAGCTCTGTAGTATGTCCAGAACCAGAAAAAAAGATCATTTTTCAGTAGAGCAGGGATGGTGGTACCCTCCTTTTACACCTATATGATCTTTTTTTTCTGGTTCTGGACATGCTACAGAACTGAAACTTCACAGGTACACTTTTTAGACCCCCCCCCCCGACAATAATCCAAAAAAAGTCATGCCTGCCTCCAAAAATGCCTGATAAATATATAGAAAAAAAATAAATAAAAGCAGACTGATATACCAGCCCTAAAAAGGGTTTTTTGGGGTGCTGTCAGGATGCTGTCCTTACAGCAGGAGTGGACACAGAACACTGGCCTAGCTATTGATTTCCCTATTAATTCAGCAGCAGCACTTTCCCTGCTCTAACTAACACTGCAGCTTCAGAATGATCTAAGATGGATGCTGCCCTTGCTTTTTTATAGGAGGTGGGAGGGTGTGGGAGGGAGGGTATGCTGATTGGCTGGAATGTGCCTGCTGAATGTGAGGTACAGGGTCAAAGTTTGCCTCAATGATGAAGTATAGGGGGCGGACCGAACATCGCATATGTTCGCCCGCAGAGGCGAACGCGAACATGCGAAGTTCGCCGGGAACTGTTCGCAGGCGAACAGTTCGGGACATCTCTAATCCTAGGCCAGCCTGACCACTGGCCACTAAAGGAGCAGAAGAACACTGATGAGGTCACCCACCCCATTGCCCTCACCTCTTGTAAGCAAATTCACGGACAAAACTTTGCAAAAAAAAATAGATATTGATTGAATACGAATGCTGAGGCTTATGCTGATCTATGAAAAATAATACATTTACTGCTTTTCTAACGAACAAAATGAATTCAATGTTTATTTGAATGAACATTGGAATATACAGTGACCTATATGGACACATCTAGTGCAAACATTTTTAAACATAATACACGTCCTTGCCACACAAACAACAACACATTTTCAAACCTATAAAAACACAAATATCACTATCCTTTCAAAGACAATTATACATGGAAAACAAACATTTTGAGTGAGTGATATCCTTGCTTTACCTTTCAAACGTATTCAATCTACTTCTACTTCTAACTTCAGTTGTTTTAAATATGCATTTCAAGGTTATTTTCAAGGGCTTTTTTATGTGTTGCATTACATTTATATGGTTCCATAATGTTGAAAATATGTGATCCATCTAAGAAAAGACCAGTTGTTGAGAAGACGTGGAGGAGATGGAAGAGGTATTCTGGTCCAGTAGAAAAACTGTTCTTACAAACCCAGTAATTTGGGAGCTATGCATAACTGCTGTGCAATTTTAGAAAACCATCTCCTATGTACTGTGTATAGGGTCCCCTTGCTTTCAAATGAAGAGATTTGTGTTGGCAGTTACATTCCAACATTCATAAAAAAAGAAAAAAAAAAACAAGCTTAACTCTTATGTTGCCATCAGAACAGCCCATTATCTTCCAAGCAGTGCAGTCAATCTGTATGGCATAGCAGACAGAGAAAGTTCAGGCTCAAATTCTTTCAGGGTGTCAGGCACTGGACTGCATTTTACCTCAAATTTACCATTGTGAAGAACATAGATAAAATACAGCTAATCATAATTAGATGTATTTAGGGATTTTAACAACTTTATACTTTAATAAGAAAATTTCAACTTTCACCTAGAGAAGTGTTCCTCCTTCATTATCTAAAACCAAAACCAAAAATGTTGTGTATTCCTAATATTATGTCACTAGCATAGGGACTGGGAAGAAAGAGCCTTATGCTAAGTATATTAAGTATAGGGAGTAAAAGAAAAATATAGCAATATGTTTTTAAGTATCTAGACTACAGTTTCTGCAGGAGTCCCCATCCATAACATATCCAAAGATTTATGATGAAGACATACTTTCTTGTTTGCATCAAAATATCTCTGATGCTTGATCACACAATGGATTCACCATATTATTTTAAAGCCATTCACTTCAGGGCTTACAGGAGATGCCATTTCTGGTGATTGGTAGAGATGGCCTTGCGGTTCGCCCGGCGGTCGGTTCGCAGCGAATTTTGCTTGTTCGCAAATTCGCGAAAAGTCGGACTTTTGCCGATTTTCGCAAAGATTTCCGCGCCGCCATTTTCTTTTTCATTCAGAAGAACTTTGACCCATGACACAGCCGTCAGGTGTAATGGGATAGCCAATTAAAACATTTCAGCACATGGACATGCCCCCTACCCTATTAATAGACCTGAGTTGTCGGCCATTTCACATTCTGCTTTTTGCCAGCGTAGGGAAAGGTCAGCTGTGCTCATGAGGGAGAGATTGCCAGACACAAATAGCTCTGTGAAGATCCACAAATGTCCTTTTCAGGGCTGGTATTTCGGTATAGGTCTACTAGTATCTTTTGAGGTTAGGGACAGGTATCCAGTCGGTGCTTTAGGGGCAGTTAGAGATCGGCAGCAGTCACACAAATCGCTCTGTTAATGTCCACAAAAGTCCTTTTCAAGGCTGGTATTTTGGTATAGGTCCAGTCTCTTTTCAGGTTAGGGGTAGGTATCCAGTCTGTGCTTTAAGGGCAGTTAGAGATCAGCAGCAGTCACACAAATCGCTCTGTTAATGTCCACAAAAGTCATTTAAAGGGCTGCAATTTTTTTGTATAGGTCCAGTCTCTTTTCAGGTTAGGGGCAGGTATCCAGTCTGTGCTTTAGGGGCAGTTAGAGATCGGCAGCAGTCACACAAATCGCTCTGTTAATGTCCACAAAAGTCATTTAAAGGGCTGCAAATTTTTTGGTATTGCTGTGCAGTGCACTAAAAAGGGGGCTGGGGGAGGGGGGTAGTCCACAGTATAATATACTTTGTAGAAAGCATATTGTAGTGGATTAGTAGTATTATTGTGCACTGTGCAGCATTGTGACAGGTGTGGTGACTGAGCATGCTGACGCAATACTACAAACAGTGACAAAAGCAATTATAATGTATTATAACTGGTGTGATAGACCAATGCCCCCCCCCCCCCAATACCACATATTGAAGTGGGGTGTTATCTGAGTATACTTTTACAAGTGTATTTGTGTCCTGCAACAATATTGCCTCTTTTGCTGAGTTAAGTCTGATACACACAGTGCCAAACTCACTGGCCAATTTTTTAAACAACTGGTGTGATAGACCAGTGGCCCCCCCAATACCACATATTGATGTGGGGTGTTATCCGAGTAAACTTTTACAAGTGTATTTGTGTCCTGCAACAATATTGCCTCTTTTGCTGTGTTAAGTCTGGTACACACAGTGCCAAACTCACTGGCCAATTGTTTGAACTGGTGTGATAGGCCAGTGCCCCCCCAATACCACATATTGAAGTGGGGTGTTATTTAACAGTATAATTTTCTAAGAGTGTATTTTAGTCCTGCAAAAAATTTGGCCTCTTGCTGTGTAAACTGTGCTACACACAGTGACAACAGTTACTGGCCAATTATTTGTAGAACTGTTGTAATAAACCTGTGCCCCCCCCCCAATACCACATATTGAAGTGGGGTGTTATTTAACAGTATAATTTTCTAAGAGTGTATTTTTGTCCTGCAAAAATTTGGCCTCTTGCTGTGTAAACTGTGCTACACACAGTGACAACAGTTTTACTGGCCAATTATTTGTAGAACTGTTGTAATAAACCTGTGCCCCCCCAATACCACAGATTGAAGCGGGGTGTTATCTGAGTATACTTTTACAAGTGTATTTGTGTCCTGCAACAATATTGCCTCTTTTGCTGAGTTAAGTCTGGTACACACAGTGCCAAGCTCACTGGCCAATTTTTTGAACAACTGGTGTGATAGACCAGTGGCTCCCCAATACCACATATTGAAGTGGGGTGTTATCTGAGTAAATTTTTACAAGTGTATTTGTGTCCTGCAACAATATTGCCTCTTTTGCTGTGTTAAGTCTGTAACACACAGTGCAAAACTCACTGGCCAATTTTATGAACTGGTGTGATAGACCAGTGGCCCCCTAATACCACATATTGAAGTGGGGTGTTATTTAACAGTATAATTTTCTAAGAATGTATTTTAGTCCTGCAAAATTTGGCCTCTTGCTGTGTAAACTGTGCTATACACAGTGACAACAGTTACTGGCCAATTATTTGTGGAACTGGTGTGATAAAACTGTGGCCCCCCAATACCACAGATTGAAGTGAGGTGTTATTTAACAGTATACTTTTCTAAGATTGTATTTTAGTCCTGCAAAATTGTGGTCTCTTTCGCTGTGTTAACTGTGCTACACACAGTGACAACAGTTACTGGCCAATTATTTGTAGAACTGGCGGACTGACGGACCGGCAGATAGGGAGGAGAGGCAGGCAGAACTTGCATTGCACAAGAGGTACAAAGCAGACTGCAAATGTATCAGGAGCGAGCCATCAACCATGTACAGTCACATCTGGCGCTCCCAGGACGCCGGCACATGGTTCCGCAGTGTGGGCTTTTTTTAATGTGTCCGTTGCTGACAACAGTGTTGCCATCTGCAGCCTTTGCAGTCAACGCATAAGTCGCGGTAAGCCCAACACTCACCTAAGGACAACCGCCTTAAGAAGGCACCTGAAATCCCATCACCAAGCCCAATGGGAGCAACACCGTCAGAACCCACAAAGCCACACTCCAGGCTCACACCGTCCAGCATCTTCTCCTTCTCCTTCTCCTCTCTCCTCACATTTGTCCTCCACTTCACCTTCCATGATGCCGTCGTCACGTTTTTCTGGAAAAAGGCAGGCTTCTGTGGCCCAAATGTTGGAGTGTAAAAAACGTCCGACTGGTGTCCGACTACATCGGGTTAACGGCCGATGTGGACGCTCTGAGGAGTGATGAACCCCTGGACTACTGGGTGGGCAGAGCTTGCACAATTTGCAATGGAACTGTTGGCTTGCCCCCCTTCCAGTGTCCTGTCCGAAAGGACGTTCAGCGCAGCAGGGGGGATCGTGACCGATAAGCGCACTCGCCTAGCTCATGACCGTGTAGACTACCTCCCGTTTATATAAATAAATGAGGCATGGATCTCTGAGGAATTCAACACATGTGACCAGTAGACCATGTTTCATTGAAATTCTTCATGCTAGGCCACAAATATCCGCCAGACCGCCATCCACCCACAGCAATTCCTGGTCCTTGGCTTTGCTACATACAGCGGCATAAAAGGCATTTCATGTCCATTGAATGGCTAATTTTTGGGGCCTATACAGGCCAACACTTACTTCTGTATTCTGTGAATGCCTAATGTACCTCTAGCCTTTAAATACACTACGTTCTTTGCTGTCAGTTGTGGGCTAATTTTTGGGGCCTTTTATTGCTGACATTTACTTATTTATCCTGTGTATGCCTAATGTACCTTCAGCCACAGAATACTACATTCTTAGCTGTCAGGTAAACCCATGTGGGCTAATTTTTGGGGCCAATACTGGCCGACACTTACGTCTGTATCCTGTGAATGCCTAATGTACCTTCAGCCACAGAATACTACGTTCTTAGCTGTCAGGTAAATGCATGTGGGCTAATTTTTGGGGCCTGGAATGGTCAACACTTACTCCTTTATCCTGTGAATGCCTCATTTTTCAGACTGGAATTGAAAATCAATGGGTCTGTAAAGGTTCCGGAATGGATGCGGACCCATTTTACAGATGTGTGAATGGACCCTATATGTATTAGAAATGTATTTACCTGCTGTCAGTTCTGGCTGATTTATGAAAAAAAATAATAATAATTTTTTGCTGTAAAAAAATAAATAAAAATTTAGGGCAACTTTTCCAATTGCAATACTTCTGTTATGACATTGTCCATGTGCTGCGACTATTTGTGCACAGCTAGTACGTCTTTTGTGGCTGCAAATATGACCTAAAGGTTTTTAAAGTTCACCTCCCATTAAAGTCAATGGGGCCCGCCGCAAACCGAGAAAATTTGTGGCTGACATTCGCGAACTGCCCTGGCCGATGTTCGTCTATCTCTAGTGATTGGTCTGCTGTGATACAGAGGGATGGAGAAGATGCTTGCGTCTGGTGGGGATAGCAAGATAAGTGGCTGGTTACAAAATGTGGAGGCAATCTATCTTTAGGCGGGTGACTTCAGATGCTTTATAACAGCATCAGAGTTGCCCTCCACCCAAAACATGAAAAAAGATAACACATCAGTAAAGGAGCTCTTGAAGCGGAGTTCCGGGCACAAAATCGACCTAATCGATTTTGTGCCCATCCGCTTGCTTTGCTTCACCTGAAAAGGAATTGGATAGTTAGGATTATTTTTTTTTTTTACTTACCTTGTAATTGTAGAAAGAAATACTCACCTTTCGTCACTTCCTCCCTCTGCGGCCTCGGCCCGCGCCGTCTCTTCCGGCTTGCAATGATTCCTGGGAGCTGAACGTCATCGCTCCCAGGAATCAATGCGCCTGCACCGGCCCCGCTCGTCACTTCCGGTGCGACACCACATTCCCTGCTAAACAGCTTCTGGGCATGCCCAGAAGCTGTGTAGGAATGCGGCGCCGCGCCGGAAGTGACGAGAGGGGCTGGTGAAGGCACATTCTGGGAGAAGAAGACACAGAAGAGGACGCAGAAGAGGATCGCGCTGGCTTCAGCTGCCCACAACAGAGATGGCAACGCTGTGGAAGAAATTTTATAAGTGAGTATTTCTTCTTGCAGGAAAGTGCGAACCGGGACAGATCAGAGGTTAGCCATTGTGGAATGTACTAGCCCTGACTGTCCCAGGGGTATGTTCACTGAAAAAATGTTTCTGTGCCCGGAATTCCGCTTTAAAAGATCATACTTTCTTCATTGTTAGCTAGTTCTTTTCAAAGGCTCTTATACATCAAAAGATCTCTATGATTTAAGCTGTAATTAAAAGCAGCTCACACAAACAAATATGCCACATACAAGTTTGGGTCAGTAAAGTTGTTAACAGAGCCACTGCCCTTGAACAAATATGAAGAAGCTGCATGGTGATAATGCCCTAGTTTGTGTATAACACTGCCCAGTCCACCCAAAACAGAAAAATCTATTTGTGGCTGAAGTTTTTCTATCTGTATAAATCTCAGAAGTATAATTACTATAGTTATCGGGACAGTCACTATTTTAGAAAAAACATTATCAGCACTAAAATGGGATAATATTCTACAACCTCAGTCTGATTGAAGTTTTTCAAAATATGTCCTGTCAAAGTCAATGAACATCTGTATAAAACCCACTGAAGAACCAGGTATGATGAACGAGCATTCCATTTAGCACCATCTGCATTGGCTAATAGAGTATTCAGAACAACACTGATAGATCCCATTGGCTTGTATATATTCAGAATTCTTTTTCATCAAACAAGTTCAATTCTTAAAAGAGAAGCTCAATCAAACTGCATTATTCAGAGCACAATTCCCTAGCAACTCTTGATACACTCTGTGATGTTATCAGATAGGAAACATGGCAAAACATACAGATGAGTCAAGTTTGGTTAAGTAACATGTTTCAGCCATTTATAATTTTCCATCTTTATTAAACAACATAATGAGGGCTTTCCCTTTGGATAAAATAAAAGTTTCCCCCTTCAGATATATACTATATGTACCAACATAAAACACTTCACATTAGTTTTCAGTATAGGGAGCTTACTGCTGGTAGTTTTTGGTTTTTGAGCTTTCATCACGAAAAGCTATGTCCTGACCTACAATACCCCAACACTAAGCCCCTTCTGTCAACCTGACATAAACCCTTCCTTATGTAAAGCTAACCCTGTGCTTGAATACCCACCTATCCTAGGCCCAAATTCTCTGTGTTGAAGACTAAGACCTCTGCCAAATGAAAATAAGGTTAACTGATGGGAATAATAGCCTCACCTATGGCCATTGGCTTACACTGCAATAAAGCTAAACCCCATTAAACTAGTATACAGTACATATCATTGACAAGAACACCATTAACCATGAAAGCTCGAATGGCACAAAGAAAAAGTCTCACTGTACACATAGAAAAAGTCTTGGCAATGACTATTAAAAAAAGTGTCCCCTGGTGCACTTTGTCCATAGGTAGGTTTACATGTTCCTGAGAGGGGTAACCCTTGGGGTGGCTGAAAAGTACTTGACATATTTAGCAATCCTTAGCCAGATAACATTGGGCCCATCTGCACAATGGTGCAAGTGTTACTAGCTCTTTAAAAGAGTGTAATGGATGGCTGATGGGATGATATGTAAGAGTCAGTCTCTAGTGGCATTGACCATGGTCACTAATGAGATAAGCACAAATGGTTCCACTCACCACTCCTGGTACCCTACAGATCTGGTCCCATACGCTTGATGGTCAGTTGTCCCAGAAGGCTCAGCCCTCATGAAAAAGGCTTTCAGAAGGCTCATTCCCAACATAAGACTAAGACATAAGTCCCTCTGAAAGTGAGCATAGACAGGTCAGAGCAGCAGGTCTGTGCCCCAAAGTTCACAGCACAAGATGCTCTCATTGACCCCATTCTCAGCCCCTCCCCCCCCCCCCCCACACACAGAGTAGCAGGTCTGCACCCTCTTATTTTGGATATATAGAGCAAGCACACCACATAGCCAAACTGCTTTAGCAATAAGTTTGTATTAGGCATATACATACAATTATACAACAGGTACAGATACCAAGTATGTCATCTAACATCAAGCAGAATACAACAAAGATATTCACTCAAAACATGCATGCATTAATGCAATGAGCTACACCTAAAACATATAAGAGCTGATGTTCAGAAATGCATAAAGGAATTTAGTACCCTTGATAGTGTATTGAAAAGGAAAGCTGAGTCAGAACCTGGTGTAAAAAGAGAAGAGGAGGAAAACCAATGTTTTGGGTATGTAAAACCCCTCTTTCTCAAGAAGCTCATACCTAACTACATCTGCACTCTCTGGTTTCTTCGCCTGCCTTGATCTCTCCAGAGGTGCCTGGGAAAATGTTGTCTTATCCTCTGCTTGCTTGCCTGGAATCCTGGGTCTTGAAATCCAAGTCCCCTCCCCAGCCATGTGTATTGTAAAGCACCCCTTGAGAACTACATGTTTCATGATTCATTGCGGAGACATAGCAAGTCCTGTCCCCTGTTGGTAATTTGTTAGCCGCCTCTGCCAGGATGGAGAGGGAGGTGGGGAATGAGCGGGGGAATTCATACTCACATGCACAGGAGGGGGGATTACACACAGAAGCAGTTCAGCCCACACTGCAGACAGCAACTTACCCGGGGCTAAAAGATAAATGGGGGGGGGGGCACAGAAGCATAAGTCTGCTCCTGTCACAGCCAGGATTGGTTGCTAGAGGTTAAAGCACATTATTATGGCTCACTGATTGGTTGCTGAAGGTTATAGCATATCACCTCACTGCCTGCGCACCATAGACTGGGGAGGGGAGGGGACCCACCAATAGACAGAAAACTCCTAGAACTTGTTATCAGCAATGAGCAGAGCAGAGAACACGCAGTTATGAAAGTTAACTTTCAGGTAGGAACAGAGCCCAATGTCAGCAGCATCCCCGAGTATGGGCTGCCAGGAATAAATGAGTAGTCATGCAGTAGAAGGACCGGCCAGGAATAGAGAAGTCATACAGGACAAAAGAGACTTACACAAAGGTTGTCCTCTTGCTGAAGCTCCTCAAGTTTCCAGAGGAAGCAAGCCATCACCTCTCTCCTCCATTGTCACCTTCCTTCCTCACCACCAGCTCAACCCACACAAGTCAGCGCACCACCTAACAGGCACAGCAGCACTCCAGACCCCCACCCTGCGGCCACCCTTCTATCTGAGCCAGGCCACTGCTCTCTTTGGCTCTTTGCACTGTCCATCTACCATTGGGCTGCTGCTGATTGGGCAGGACTCCTAGGATGGAGGCTGCATGTGTTGTGTGTCTGCACATTGTGGATTGTGTGCACTGGAAAGCAAAAACCGGAAAAACTATTTGCGGTTAGTGTGGGCTCAAGAGGCATCTGCTTTGGGTCCTACAACAATGACTGGTACCCAGAGCAGCTTCCCTTTTTGCCCTACATTAATGAAGGCCCTGAAGTGGGGAATTTTACAGCCGCTCTAGCCACTGCTACAGGGAGTATTTTTCCAAAATAATTTTTTTATTGGGATATTTTCCAAAATGCAACTTAATCTACCTTAATAGCTTCATTGTTAAGACAATTATTTTTTTGGTACATATACTGTATAATCAGCTATCTGTCTATACCCCAGGTTTCTGTAATCATCTGAAATGTGGTAAGATCACATTTTTCATTGAAAAAAAAACCCCTCAGCGATCAATATCCATTTTTTTCCATCTTTCCCTATTGATAAAATACTTTATAAATTATCTCTGGTATAAAACTTGGCTTCCATTTAATGGGCAGGTAGTTTGAGTTCTTCCACCTATTTTCTTGATATTTCCGAAAAAGAACTGCCTTAGGAAGGTTCTGAAAAGAGGGAAACTTCCAAACTTCCCTTAGACATTTATTTTTTATTTAATATGTAATAGGAAGAGTAGTATAACCCTTTCTGAAACTTGGGGTTTTAAATCCAGATCACAAATGCTTTTATTATTTAAAGCCAGGCTAATGCAATTCTTACTAATATGGACGTATAAATGTGCCCTCAATTTGGATGTCCCAACCAAACCCAACCCAATCCAATCCAATCCAATCCACTTCAAATTTATTATGAAATCATTTTTTCTGTTTCTTTTCCCCTCCAAAAAAACATTGAATCCTTCTATTAAATGTCTGTAAATCTTCAGTATGAATCACCAATGGTAGAGACTGCATTAAATCAGCTTTTGAAGACATACAATTGAATTAAATCCACCTGCCCACTTTAAGACATGGATAGCTCTCTCCATTTCTCTAAGCACTGCATCTATCACTAATGTATAGCTGAGCATTTATATAGTTTCCAAATTATTGGTGAAGTATAATACATAATATTGAAACCTGCTGGTACACTCCCTAACCAGCAGAATATACATATACATAAGTCTGCTCCTGTCACAGCCAGCAGTGAGGGGGAGTGGGGAACATTTTCTTGCCCTCCCATGCAATTTTGCTCTTGACCCCAACATCTTGAAAAACAAACAAAAACACACATAAACTTACCAAAAAAACTTTAATAATGTAAACATAAAGAACTAGTCCACACTCATTGGTCCAGGCTCTCTGATTCATTTCTAGACATTACTGCACATCTTTACTGCTCGCCCATTGGTTGCTGGAGGTTACTGCACATCAATATTGCTCCCTGATTGGTTGCTAGAGATTTCGGCTGATCACTACTGTTTACTGATTGGTTGCTAGAGGCTACTGCTCATTGATTGGTCGCTAGAGGTTGCTGCACATTATTATCATTTACTTATTGGTTGCTAGAGGTTAAAGCACATTTCACATTTAAAGCACATTTCCTTATTTGTTGATTTATTTTTTACACAAACGATTGGGGACTGACTTTCCCTATGTGATAGTATAAAATAAGCAATATTTCACTGTCACAGTTTGTCACGATCAGGGGTCAGGCTTGAAGACCTTAGCTATAGCAGTGGCAGTTCACACAGGAACCAGCAGGATAGGAACACAGGCAGGTCACTCTGGCAGATGACGCAGGCTGATCTGAGGTGCAGAATCGAAGTACTAACAGGTGTTCACCAGAGCTCCTGATGGCAGAGATGGATTTTGCTGCGTGTTAGCACAAGGTCGCAGTCCTAAGGATCTCCCCACCAGGAGGTGAGCAAGCCAGGGTCAAATAGCAGATCTAGCAGGTAGAGATCAAGCAAAAGGGTAGTCAAGGAATAGCCAAGGTCGGAAATGAGTAGTTGCAGGTTGGGATAAGCAGAAGCGAAGTCGATGAACAAGCCAAATGTCGAAAACAAATGGTAGCGAAGATACGAAGGGCAGCAAGAGAGACAAGCGAGCAGGTGAAGGTACAATATTCTGGCAAACAGGAAGTGCAGAGACATGGCTTAAATCAGGAATCATGGGAGGAGCAAAGGGTTCAAGGTTCAAGGCAATTAAGATTCATGGCAGGATCATTCTAGGATTTGTCCAGGGAGCTGTCCAGCATTCTAATTGGCTCAGTAAGCAGAGTCATTGGCAGACACAGTGGAGGTCCCAGGTTCAAATCCGGGTCTTGACAAGTACTCCTCTCCTCCCAGGACGTCTTAGGACCAGGTTTAAGAGGAAACTTCTGGTGGTATTCCCTTGTTATTCTAGGGGCATGAATATTTTCTTCAGGCTCCCAAGAATTTTTTCTGGACCATATCCTTCCTATTGATCCAGATACTGTCATTTGTTCCTAAAGATCCTGGAGTCAAGAATTCTCTCCACCACAAATTCTTATTTGCCCTGAACATCAACATTGTGGAGGAGGTGGAAGAATTCTTACAGAAAAAGGATTTTCCTTAAATGGTTTGAGTAGCGATACATGAAAAACTGGGTGACTCTTCATAGTGTCAGGAACTTTTAAATGGAACCTGACTCGGTTGATCTGAGCAGAAATCTGGAAGGGTCCCGCAAATTTATGTCCCAACTTTGCAGATGGAACATGGACCTTCAAATTTTTGGTTGATAACCAAACTTTGTCACCCATCTGAAAGGTAGGAAATTATTAGCGATGTCTATCAGCAACCTTCTTGTAACATTTCTAAGCCTCCTTCAAAGTCTCAATCAATTTCTCCCGAATCTCTTGCAGCATAGCTAATCTGTTGGCTACAGCAGGAATTGGAGTTGAGATAGGGAGATCATGAATAAAAATTGGATGATACCCATTATTTAAGAAATGTCTAGAATTGTTGTAAGAAAACTCTGCTGTGGGAAGATAGTCCACCTAGTCATCCTGAAGATAACTAACAAAACATCGAAGGTATTGTTCTAAAGTTTGATTGGTCTTCTCAGTCTGACCATTAGACTGAGGATGAAAAGCAGAAGACAGGTTGTTTGCTACTCCTAAAGCTGAGCAAAAGCTTTTCCAAAACTTTGAAGTAAACTGTACTCCTCAATCTGACACAACATCTTCAGGAATTCCATGTAGTCTGAAGACTTCTCGACCATCAGCATTGCAGTTTGTTCAGAAGAGGGTACCCCCTTAACCGGTATAAAGTAAGCCATCTTGGTGAGGCGGTCAATCACTACCAAGATAGTGGTCATTCCTTTTGAGGGGGGTAAATCAACCACAAAGTCCATAGAAACTGACCCCCATGGTATTGATGGGATAGGGAGTAGTTAGAGCAACCCAAAAGGAGAAGCTTGGGGTGTCTTCTTGTGTGCATAGGTCAGGCACGAGGCTACATACCTTTTAACATCTTTCTTGTACCCAGGACACCAAAAGGAACGTGATAAAAGTTCCTCTGTTTTAGAAACTCCAAAATGTCCAGCAAGTTTTCAGTTATGAATCAACTGGAGGACTTCAACCCGAGCAGACTCAGGTACATAGAGGCTATGTGTTTGAATCCAAAAGCCATTCTTGTACTCAAGGTTGATGTCCACAGGAGGATTATTGAGGAGTGAGTCATTCTCGTACCCTTCTTTGAGGAGAATGCCTTTGAACTTGTGGCACCTAGGAAGTTATTTTGCTGCAGGATTGTGCATTCAGAGTTGTTTTCCTGGAAAGGCCCCAACAACATCTGTAATAAGGCATCAGCCTTACCATCTCTTGACCCAGGTCGATACGAGATAATAAAATTAAATCTAGAAAAGAACAATGACCAATGTGCTTGTCTAGAAGACAATCTTTTGGCCGAACAAATTAATTCTAGATTACTGTGATCAGTGAGAACGGTCATAGGATGTTTAGTACCTTCCAGCAGATGCCTCCATTCGGAAAAGGCTTCCTTAATTGCCAGTAACTCTTTATTCCCTATGTCATAATTCCTCTCGGCTGAAGACATTAAACGAGAGAAGTAAGCACAAGGATGAAGCTGCATCTTTTCACTGCTTCGTTAAGAAAGGATAGCTCCCACCACAGAGTCAGAAGCATCCACTTCCACTACAAAAGGTAGCTCAGGATTGGGATATACCAATACTGGTGCAGAAGTGAAAAGAGTCTTTAACTTAGCAAAAGCAGCCTTAGCATCAGGTGACCACACGAAGGGCACCCCTTTCTTTGTCAGCTGTGTAATCGGAGCTATCACCTTAGAGAAATTTCTTATGAATTTCCTGTAGAAATTGGCAAACCTGACGAATCGTTGAATTTCCTTAACAATTCCAGGGACAGTCCTATATTCTATTGCTTTAATCTTCTTAGGATCCATGCTTACTCCATCTGGAAAAATAATATACCCCAGAAACTGGACCTGGGTTTGTTCAAACTTACATTTATCCAATTTGATATAGAGTCGATTCTGCCTTAATCTTTCAAGGACAGTGCAAACATGCTTGCGATGCTCCTCTAGGTTATCGGTAAAAATGAGGATGTCATCCAAATAAGCAACTACAAACTGGTCCAAGAGATCTCAAAAAACATAATTGATGAAGTGTTGAAAAGTTGCAGGGGCATTACAAAGACCAAAAGCCATAACCAAGGACTTGAAATGTCCTTATCTGGTTCTAAAGGCGGTTTTCCATTCACAGATACAAACAAGGTTATAAGCCCCCCATAAGTCAAGCTTTGTAAAAATCTTGGCAGAACAAAGTCTTTCCAACATTTCAGAGATCATAGGGAGAGGATAACGGTTTTTAATAGTCATTTTATTCATGTGCCTGTAATCAATACATGGACGTAAGGTGGAGTCTTTCTTTTCAACAAAGAACAGGGCTGCTCCAGCAGGGGATGTTGAGTGTCTAATAAACCCCTTCTCTAAATTTTCATCAAGCCACTCCCTGAGCACCTTTAATTCAGGTTCTGACAGACTGAAAGAAAGGTATTTCTGCCCCTGGGAGTAGCTCAATGGGACAATCATATGGGCGATGAGGAGGTAACTGGTCAGTGTGCTTCTTATCACAGACATCCTGAAACTCAGGATATTGTGGAGGCAGTTTGGGATATGACTGTGCTGTAACCACATCCAACTGTGACTCCTTAATCTGTGGAGAACTAGGACAAGGCTCTCTACAGTATTCCTCACAATGGGGGAATATAAAATGTATAACCCGTGCTTCCCAATTGATTGAGGGATTACAGGTGGAGAACCAAGGGATGCCCAAGATCACAGGAAATTTAGGTGACGTAATTAGCTGAAAACTGATGGTCTTGCAATGGTCAACCTCAAATTGGAGAACCAGAGGGACTGTTTCATGAGTAACAGGTCCTGAAGTTAAGAGTGAACCATCCACTGCCTCCATATCGATAGTGGCAGATTTATTTCTTGTCTGAACCTTATTGTTTTTGGCAAAGTCTATGTCCATAAAGTTCCCCCCCCCCCCCTACACCAGAGTCTAGCATAGCAGAGCAAGAAATCTCAATGTCCTCAGAGATAAGTTTAATAGGGATAACAAAATGAGGTAGTGAAGAATTTACTTTATTTTCTTCCTGGACCAATGAGGAGATAGACTGGCTAATGGAGTTTATTTGTTCAGGCATGATCACATCAACCGATGCAATTGTTCTTCTAACCTTGCTAAGACATTTAATTGACCAGAATCTCCACAGTAAAGACAGTGATGGACGAACATCGGTCGGGGCAGTTCGCGAACGTTAGCGGCGGGCCCCAATGACTTTAAGACTTAAAAACCTTTAGGTCATATTTGCAGCCACAAAGACTTACTAGCTGTACACAAATAGTCCCACCACATGGACAATGTCATAACAGAAGTATTGCCCTTAATTTTTTTTTATTTTTTTTTACAGCAAAAAAATGTATTTCTTTTTCCTAAATCAGCCAGAACTGACAGCAGCCGGTAAATACATGTCAAATACATATAGGGTCCATTCACACATCTGTAAAATGGGTCCGCATCCATTCCACAATTTGGCGGAACGTTTACAGACCCATTGATTTTCAATTCCAGTCTGAAAAATTAGGCATTCACAGGATAAAGAAGTAAGTGTCAGCCATTCCAGGTCCCAAAAATTAGCCCGCATGCTTTTACCTGACAGCTAAGAATGTTGTATTCTGTGGCTGAAGATACATTAGGCATTCACAGGATAAATAAGTAAGTGTCGGCCATGAAAGGCCCCAAAAATGAGCCCACATGGGTTTACCTGACAGCTAAGAACGTTGTATTCTGTGGCTGAAGGTACATTAGGCATTGACAGGTTAGAGTAGTAAGTGTCGGCCAGTATAGGCCCCAAAAATTAGCCCACATGGGTTTTCCTGACAGCTAAGAATGTTGTATTCTGTGGCTAAAGGTACATTAGGCATTCACAGGATAAATAAGTAAGTGTCGGCCATAAAAGGCCCCAAAAATTAGCCCACATGGGTTTACCTGACAGTTAAGAATGTTGTATTCTGTGGCTGAAGGTACATTAGGCATTCACAGGATACAGAAGTAAGTGTCGGCCAGTATAGGCCCCAAAAATTAGCCCACATGGGTTTACCTGACAGCTAAGAATGTTGTATTCTGTGGCTGAAGGTACATTAGGCAATCACAGAATACAGAAGTAAGTGTCGGCCATAAAAGGCCCCAAAATGTAGGCATTCAATGGACATGAAATGCCTTTTCTGCCGCTGTATTTACCAAAAACAAGGACCATCAATTGTTGTGGGTGGATGGCGGTCTGGTGGATATTTGTGGCCTGTCATGAGGAATTAAAATGAAGCATGGTCTACTGGTCACATGTGTTGAATTCCTCAGAGATCCATGTCTCATTCATTTTTATAAATGTGAGGTAGTCAACACTGTCATGAGCTAGGCGAGTGCGCTTATCGGTCACAATCCCCCCTGCTGCACTGAACGTCCTTTCGGACAGGACACTGGACGGGGGGCAAGCCAACAGTTCCATTGCAAACTGTGCAAGCTCTGGCCAGAGGTCAAGCCTGCCCACCCAGTAGTCCAGGGGTTCATCACTCCTCAGAGCGTCCACATCGGCCGTTAACCCGATGTAGTCGGACACCTGTCAGTCTAGGCGTTCCCTAACGCTGGATCCGGAGTACAGCTGTCGATGGGTCGGCTAAAAGAAGGATCTCATATCTGAAGTGACCAACACATCTTCAAACTGCCCTCTTCTTGCAGGCGCTGTTGGATTGCTACCCACAACTGTCTCTCTGTGACTAGAAATTCCTCTGCCAGCGCACACAAAAGCAGAATGCAGCATTTCTCGCAGCAAGGCCTGGAAGTGCTGCATTCTAACCGCCCTCTGTGATGGTGGTAACATTTCTGCCATTTTTTGTTTGTACCGGGGGTCTAAGTACGTTGCCACCCAGTACTGAGTAACTCATCAAATGGCCGCAGAAGTCTGCATGCGTCGCGCATGAGCAGCCACTGGCGAGGTGAAAAAAACCCAAGCTCCCCAGAACCTGTCCTGCCGCACAGTTCGTACAGGTAGTCGTTAACTGCACGTTTCTGCTGGAGCAGCCTATCAAGCATATGCAATGTTGAGTTCCATCGCATCGGGCAGTCACAAAAAAGGCGCCTGACGGGCAGGTTGTGTCGCCACTGAATGTCAGCAAGGCGAGCCATGGCTGTGTAAGATCTTCTGAAATGGCCCGAGATTTTCCTGGCCTGCCGCAAGACATCCTGGACCCCAGGGTATTTGGCAACGAATCGCTGCACGACCAAGTTCAGGACGTGTGCCATGCATGGCACGTGTGTTATTTTGCCATGTTTCAACACGCTCAGCAGATTGGCACCGTTGTCGCACACCACTTTACCAACTGTGAAATTGTGCGGTGTAGGCCACTGATCCGCCTGTGAACACAAGGCTGAAAGGAGTGCAGACCAGTGTGGCTCTTGGCTTCCAGGCACAATAGACGCAGCACAGCATGGCAACGTCTCACCTGGCATGTGGAATAGGTTCTGGGGATCCTGGGCGGCGCAGCGGAAGAGACGGTAGCAGCGGAAAAGGAGGAGTCAGCGGAGGAGGAGAGGGAGGATGGAGTTGGAGTAGGAGAAGAAGAGGCAGGCCTGCATGCAATCCGTGGTGGTAAAACCAAATCTACACGGGTGCCACGGTTTACATGCTTGACGGCCGTCAGAAGGTTCACCCAGTGGGCAGTAAAAGTTATATACCTTCCCTGCCCGTGTTTGCTAGACCATGTGTCTGTGGTCAGATGTATCTTGGCACCAACACTGTGTGTCAGAGATATATTCACTTGCCGCTGAACATGGCCATACAGCTCTGGAATGCCCTTCTGCGAGAAATATTTCCTGCCTGGGACCTTCCATTGTGGTGTTCCAATGGCCACAAATTTCCGAAAGGCCCCTGAGTCCACCAGTTGATATGGCAGTAGTTGGCGGGCTTTCAGTTTCGACAAGCCAGCAGTCAAACGTTGGGCAAGAGGGTTATCCTTGGTCATCAATTTATTACGCTCCAACATTTGGGCCACGGAAGCCTGCCTTTTTCCAGAACAATGTGAGGACGGCATGATGAAAGGTGGAGTGGAGGACAATTGTGAGGAGAGAGGAGTAAGAGAAGGAGAAGAGGCTGGATGGTGAGAGCCTGGAGTGTGGCTTTGTGGGTTCTGATGGCGTTGCTCCCACTGGGCTTGGTGATGGGAGTTCAGGTGCCTTCTTAAGGCGATCGTCCCTAGGTGAGTATTGGGCTTACCGTGACTTATGCGTTGACTGCAAAGGCTGCAGATGGCAACACTGTTGTCAGCAGCAGACCCATTAAAAAAGCCCACACTGCGGAGCCATGTGGCGGCATCCTGGGAGCGCCAGATGTGACTGTACATGGTTGATGGCTCGCTCCTGATACATTTGCAGTCTGCTTTGTCCCTCCTGTGCAATGCAAGTTCCGCCTGCTTCTCCTCCCTATCTGCTGGTCCGTCTCTCCCTCTGAACTCCCCTCCTCTTCCTCTCTTGTGGCCACTCATGTGACGTCCATAGACATGTCATCATCCACGTCACCTTCCCCATCACTAAAATTTGAGATCTCGGAGTAGGCAGCAACAGCGGGGACCAACCTCCTTGGGCTGATCTGGGTACTATCGTCAGACTGCTGAGTACTGTTGCTACCTCCTCTTCCTGATCCGATGCCAATGATGGCTGCACATTGCAAATGTCTTGTGATGGATCGGAAAATAATTCCAGTGACTCAAGTGGAGGGTATATGGTGGTGGTGTTGGTTGTGGTGTCTTTGGGGGTGCACACAGCAGAGAGTGAAGAGGGTGCACATAGAGAGGATGAGGACGGTGCAGAAGAGGAAGGCTGAGTGAGCCACTCAACCAAGTCTGGTGCGTCCTTTGACGTAATCGAATGCACCTTCTGAAACTTCACACTTTGGCTCCGGCCTACTGCTCCTGCCCTACCCCTACCACCCCTGCGTAAGGGCCTGCCTCTTCCTCTGCCTGTCATTTTTTTAATTACCATGTGACAAAAGTCTCGAGAGAAGCGCAGTATATGTGGAACAAGGTATATAACACCCCGCTTCAATCCGTGGTATTTGGGGGCCACTGGTTTATCACACCAGTTTTAGAAATAATTGGCCGGTAACTGTTGTCACTGTGTGTAGCACAGTTAACGCAGCAAAAGAGGCCAATTTTTTTCAGGACTAAAATACACTCTTATAAAAGTATACTGTTAAATAACACCCCACTTCAATATGTGGTATTGGTGGGCCACATATGTGGTATTGGTGATGTCTATTGGGACTCGTTGATCGTTCCGTACTCTGACAGAATGACAGTCTGCCTATGTAAACAAGGCAGACTGTCATTCTGTGAGTACAGAAGACATGGATCCTATGTTTCCGTAAAGCATGGACACCAATCCATGTCTTCAGGTAGTAAAAGCCCCTCCCCCACAGTAAGTAACCACTCCCTAGGCACACATTTTACCCTTTGATCGCCCTTGATGTTAACCTCTTCCCTGCCAGTGTCATTAGCACAGTGACAGTGCATTTTTTTTAGCACTGATCACTGTAGTAATCTCACCAGTCCCCAAAAAAGTGTCAAAAATGCCATTTAGGTGTCCGATTTGTCCTCCGCAATAATAAATACTGCTACAGGGCAGCTGCTCTGTGCACGTATATATATACGTAATTTTGCACTTTTAAAAAAATAAAATAAAATAATATCCCACAGTTTGTAGACACTATAACATTTGTGCAATCAATATACGCTTATTGGGATTTTGTTACCAAAAATATGTAGAAGAATACATATTTGCCTAAATTGATGAAGAAACTTGATTTTTTACATTTTTTTATTGGATGTGCTTTAGGGCAGAAAGTAAAACATATTGTTTTTTTTATTAAAAATGTACAGTTGTTTTTTGTTTCTAGCACAAAATAAAAAAGACAGAGGTGATCAATCACCACTAAAAGAAAGCTCTATTTGTGGGAAAATAGGAAATACATTTTATCAGGGTACAGTGTCGCATGACTGCGCTTGTCAGTTAAAGCAACGCAGTGCCGTATCCCAAAAAATGGCCTGGTCAGGTAGGGGGTAAACCTTCTTGAGCTGAAGTGGTTAATAGCAATAAAGAGAATGGCAGGCAATTCAACAGTTTAGAAGGGTTTAACAGTAAGCTGAATTAATCGACACAAGTGCAATATGACAAGCAAAAAAAAAAAAATACCCATTGAAATGTAGCCATCCGTCAATATAAAATAGACCTCCAACTGGGAGCCTACTCTCCAAGTGAGACGTGTATGATTAACATGGAATTAGTATCTAGCTCACTTATGCAGGAGAGTCTCAATTTGAGTGCTAGGAAATCTGTCAAATCTTCTGCTCACCAGAACTTCTAAGAAAGATAGTCCCTGAGCATATTCAATCTGAAAGGTGGATTCTTCTGCCAGCTTAGTTGGGGCCCTTATGTTGGCACGCAGTGAAGGGTGCAGTCCCTTTTTGACATAAAGAGTAGGATAATTCCCTTTAAGAGGCAAAGTGGTTGGCACAGTACACTGTAATATGTGACATTGGTGGGGAGGGTCAATTTAAGATATTGTACTGTATGCATGAGTCACTTTAGTGGTTGAATTGTGGGTCATGGTCACTTCAAGAGAAGAGGAGGATGGACTGGTAGGTGTGTTTCCCCCTAAAGGATGCAGTTGAACTTCTGCAGCAAAATTCCCTCCTTAGATGGCTTGTTGCTTTTTCCTGCATGGATAAAAGTACAGGTTACCTTTCAAACAACAATAAGAATTTTCAGGTTTAAATTAGGCTCTTAACCACACGGGTATTTTGCTAAATGTAGACCTTTGCTGCTTCTTAGGGAATATTTAATATTCTTAGAGAAAAACAAAATATTCTCTTTCATCATAAGACCATTGGCCTCTACTTGTATATGTGTCCAAGGCCACCAAATTCAGGATACTCAGTGGTGGAGACAGCAAGGACAACGTGTGTGTACTGTATGAGGCTGAGGCCCCACTGTTAAAAAAAAAATAAACTTCTAGTTTTTTCCATTCTTACATAGAGCAGGTCTCACCTTCACTTCTACATATTACCACAAATGGTGAGTCTGACCCTCCTGGGCATGAACAACATGTATGAAATTAACTGGTGCTGACATGAGCCCTGAAATGACTTGACATATGTCTGGCCCCTCATCTAAAATAGATTCTCCACTAGGCAAGACGAATCTTGTGAGTTTAAAGCGTTTAGAGATACTGAACATAATTATAAGAAACATCATATCCGTTTTAAGGGAAGACACTAAGCAGATGAATTGCTGCTCTCAGTTGGAGACATCACATAGTGTTCTTTATTCAGTGATAGTCTATTGATATAGACAGGCAAAATGCCAGAGGAATCATGTGCTGTGAACATGCAGGTTGATCAAATGTGAGGACTTCATTTTCCTGGAGCAAATAACATTTCCCTTCTTAGGTGTCTGTTCCTGGCTACTGCCACCAAAGGAATACGTAAATCTAATGGCAAGGTAAAATTTCATCCCCAATTACGCTCCGCTAATAGGGCAGGATGAAGTGGCTAACAGAATGATTTCTCCCCGAAGTTCAGCTCTAGATAAACAGACCTTGTATCTTTCCAGATTTATGTCACCAAGCAGTTTGATTGTATAACTTGGCTCAAGCTCATTTTGCTGCGCTGATGTTTTCTTTGACCTTTATTTGAGCTTAGGATTCAGTTATTTCAATTTTTTTTTGTTTCTATAATATCTGTGTTATGTCATGTGTGAATATAGAGTACCGCATTGTATACTTCCCAATTTTCTTGGGTCTCTAGAAAGAGCCCCAGAGCATTCTAAAATTTTGACCATGGCCAATTTTTGTCCTTGGAAATGTCATTGATTTTCAATATGGACTAACCTGGTTTTATTTGTTACCTAATTTTATTGAGGAAATGAGTACAGTAACAGCCATGATGTTACCATCTGCAAAAAATTACAAAGTGTAACAGCGAATCTCCAATAGTCTGATGAAAGTTCAATGCAACAGATACAGTAAAAATGGAACCTCTCGAAATAATAGGACCCTTGAACATCAATGAGTTATATTATTGTGGAACTTAAGGGCTAAATTATAAAAGGGGCGAACAGTCAGGAATTTTAATGCAGAAGAGACATGCTTCTGTCACTGCCTGTCCGCCCTTGTACAGTGATTTATGTAAGCACAATTCTATTATAGTTTTTTGGCTATAAATGAGTTCCACACTATGGATGCAGTCTTTCTTGATTTTTTTCATGTCTTTTGGAGAAAATCAGAATTCGAGAAAAAAATCTTAAGTGGAGGAAAGAAGCAGACATCTGGTGTGAGTGTACCAGTGTTGCCAACTTAGCAGACTGAAATCTACTGACATGACACCCAAAATTTACTGGCACAGCCAAGTTTTTACTGACATTTCCAAAAGTTATAAAATTACAGTTTTAAGTGCAAGTTTCAGTATTTAGGCTACAAACAAATACAACATGCAATTAGCAATGTGATTGAAGGTACATATTAAGGCAATATTTCTTATTTTATTTTGGATATACAGTGCCTTGCAAAAGTATTCACACCCCATGAAATTTTCCACATTTTGTCATAATCCAACCAAAAACGTAAATGTATTTTATTGGGATTTTATACGATAGACTGACACAAAGTGGCACATAATTGTGAAGTGGAAGGGAAATGATAAATAGTTTTTAACATTTTTTACCAAAAAATTTGTAAAAAGTGTGCCATGCATTTGTATTCACCCCCCTTTACTCTGATACCCCTAACTAGAATCAAGTGGAACCAATTGCCTTCAGAAGTCATCTAATTAGTAAATACCTGTGTGTAATTTAATCTCAGTATAAATACAGCTGTTCTGTTAAGCCCTCAGAGGTGTGTTAGAGAACCGTAGTGAACAAACACCAACAAACCTAGAAGGCACTGTTCCTGAGGTAAAAACCTTAAATTACTCCCCGTTGTTCGGGATACGACACGGTCAATATTGTTGCCAAAAAAGGGATCTTTACCAGGCCTGCTTAGAGGTGGGATCAGTGAGCCAGGGTCGCAAGCCACAGCGCTTGCTTTGCTATTCCCGGCAAGAGCATTACCCATGCCACCAAGCGGATGATGTCAATAGAGGCCTCACCAAGGAAGACTGACGCAAATTTGACTCTTGAACAACCGAGTTTCTGACCACCTCTTCTGAGACACTCTTCAGTACTGCGTCCACATTCTCCATCCAAACCTCCATTGCTTTGGACATTGCCTCTGGGCCAGAGCAGGTTTACAGGTCATTCTAGCTGTCACATAAATTCTCTTGACATCCATATCAATTTTTCTTTCAAGAATGTTTGTAAAGGATACTGTATCTTTCAAAGGAAGAGTGACAAGTTTTGCTCGTCAAAGCCGCATTGACTAGAAGGGCGGCCTCCAGATGCTTCATATCCTCGTTTTTAAAAGAATAGAGCTTAACCAGCTTGGTCTTTCTCTTCCCCTTGCTCTATTCATCCAGAATAATGTCCCTTAGCTCTGAAAGGAATGGGAAATTAGAGCACTTCCTTTTGAGGTGATTAAAGAACTTCCTCTGTTTCTCCAGAGACTCCACCAGGTCCTTCCATTTTAGAGGCTCCTTGATTGCTTTGACCAGGGGCGTCACAAGGGCAAAATCGCAGCCTGCAAAGATCTCATCTCCCTCTGCCTCACCAAGGATGCTATCCATATTTGTTTTTTCTTTATTACTTTAGCTACACTTTAAAGCCTAAGTTTAGGTATTTTTAAAAATAGATCAGCACAAGGGAAAGTATAGACTTCTATTGAGAAGTGTCCCTTGTGCCGCTGGCTGTCCTAATTGAAACCTCTATTCCCCCCATACTCTTAATAAGTACCGGTGACAGGTCGAGAGCTTGTATCAACCTCTGCAGCACCAGAAGACTGCAGGGGTTAATATGAGTGCTGGACCTGTAAAAGCACTGATCAAGAATGTTGACTATGTTCACCCTTTCCGTCCCCCCCCCCCATTCATAGAAGCTGTACTATAGTTTCCATGAATGAAAAGTGATTAATGCATGGAGGATGGGTGGATGAAGCATATACAGTATCCACAAAAGTGAGTACACCCCTCACATTTTTGTAAATATTTTATTATATATTTTCATGTGACAACACTGAAGAAATGGCACTTTTTGCTACAATGTAAAGTAGTGAATGTACAGCTTGTATAACAGTGTAAATTTGCTGTCCTCTCAAAATAACTCAACACACAGCCATTAATGTCTAGCCTAGGCCATCTTTATGTTTTTTTTTTTTTTAGATCCTTAGAGAGTTCTTTGCCATGAGGTGCCATGTTGAACTTCCAGTGACCAGTATGAGAGAGTGATAAAACCAAATTTAACACACCTGCTCACCATTCACACCTGAGACCTTAAAATACTAACGAGTCACATGACACCGGGGAGGCAAAATGGCTAATTGGGCCCAATTTGGACATTTTCACTTAGGGGTGTAGACACTTTTGTTGCCAGCGGTTTAGACATTAATGGCTGTGTATTGAGTTATTTTGAGGGGACAGCAAATTTACACTGTTATACAAGCTGTACACTCACTACTTTACATTGTTGCAAAGGGGGGTGTACTCACTTTTGTGAGATACTGTATAAATACATATAGCTAGGAACTGTCCCTGATTTCGGGGGACTGTTCCTCATTTTGAACAAAGTTCCGCTGTCATTCTTTCCTTCTTATTTGTCCCTCATTTTGGTCTGATCTATATGGTTGGTTGTATATAAAATGCACTATTTATCTATCCAAAAGTGTTTCCCAGGGCTAAACCTTTCTTTCAATTTCTTAATTGCTGCATTTGTAAATTTCAAAAGCCAGTATAAAGGAATAGTAGTGGTTAAAAAAAAAAAAAAAAAAAAAAACCCACTTGTGGGTTTAACCAATTAATTTTTTGTATAATTCTCCTTTAACGGACAATTGCGCAGTCATGCAACGCTGTATATAAATAAAATTGATGTTCTTTTTTTCTCCACAAATAGAGCTTTCTTTTGTGGTATTTGATCACCTGTGCGATTTTTATTTTTTTGCGCTATAAACAAAAAAAGAGCGACAATTCTGAAAAAAAAAAAAAACAAAAAACAATATTTTTCACATTCTGCTGTATAACACCCCCCCCCCCCAAAAAAAATAATAAAAAATCTATTTTTTTTTTAACATTTTAGGCCAATTTGTTTTCTGCTACATATTTTTGGTAAAAAAAAATCACAATAAGCGTATTTTGATTGGTTTGCACAAAAGTTATCGCGTCTACTAACAACGGGAAAGATTTATGTAATTTTTATTGTTTTTTTTTTTTTACTAGTAATGGCGGCGATCTGCAATGCGGCGGACAGATCGGACCCCGAACTGACATTTTTGACACTTTTGGGAGGACCAGTGACATTACTACAGCAATCAGTGCTAAAAATATGCACTGTTACTATAATATTAATGACACTGGCAGGGAAGGGGTTATCACTGTGGGTGATCAAGGGGTTAAATGTGAGCCTAGTGGAGTGATTCTAACTGTGTGGGGGATTGGCTTTTGAAATGATCATAGGGACCTGTGATCTTATATAGAAGGATCACAGGCTCTGTGATCATTCCAGAGAGAACGGTCAGCTGTGTTTACAATAGCTGACCGTTCTTCTCTCTCAGCGGGGAGCGATCGAGGGTTGCCGGCGGCAATCAGTGTCCCCGCTGCCGAGTGGCAGGCTCCTGCCAACCAACGTAGGGCTATGTCGGTTCACGCAGGAGTGGCTGCATGCCACAGTATATCTGCAGCGGGCGGTCCGGAAGAAGTTAAGGGGGCATGGCAGGAGGTGTGTCCTATACCTACATATGTTTGCTAATAGGTGTCCCTCATTTCCAACTCAGAAAGTTGGGAGGTATGTATATATACATACTGTATACTGTATATACACATATAGCACAGCTTATGTGAATGGAGGAGGGGATGGAAAAGGTGGGCATAGTCAGAATTCTTGATGAGTGCCTGTGATGGACCCCTTGGCTCTATTAACCCTAGTAGCACTGGAAGATTGCAGATGTGGGCAAACCTCCCATCTGTCCCTCTTTTTGAGGGACTGTCCCTCTTTTGGAACAAAAGCCCTCTTCCCCCTTTCCTTCTCAGTTGTTCGTCATTTTTGCCTCTATAATAAATGCAATACTTAAAGGTTAACTGCCCTTTCGTGGGAAAAAAAATAGCAAACAAAGAAAAAATATCATAGGGTATACAAAGTCATATTGTAATTAAATGTCATTAAAAATTACCTTTCCTTTTCATTCTGCAGCTGCTGTAAATTTTCTGAAAATACAATACAATATGGCTACCTGGAGCTGGTCTGTACACAGAATGTGTACTGACCACACCCCAGAAAAATAATTTCCTGTTTGTGTGATTGGCTCACCAATTTTCCCAGAAGTCTGCTTAAGATACAAGTCAGATTTCTGGCATCCCCTGCAACAAAATGGTCATTTTTGGTGAGACACTCCCAATAGGAACACGTCCAAAGGGATGCAGGCCCAGCAGATTTCCTCATTAGTGCTCTACAGCTGATTGATAATTATGAAAAAACTTCCATTAGACTCACTTAGCAAGTAATTTCTTCAGAATAACAAAAGGTAGGAATCTTCAAAAAAAAGTTTGTTATAATCCTTACAATGTACAGAGATCACCCAGAGGGGAATTTTTTTTTTTTTCTTAACAAAAGTTGAGTTACGCTTTAACTACCAGAATTGTAAAATTACACAAAACCTTTCACACAGACCCTTTTATTATCATATTATTGTTTTAAAAAGCCAGTACAAGGAAAATATAGTGATGAAAAAAAAGCCCTTTGTGTTGAGCCAATCGTTTCTTGCTTATTAATTCATGGGCCACATAACCAGGGACGTGGCAGGGAATGTGTCCTTTGCCTACACACCTTGTACTAAAGAGTGCCCACTTTCCCATCTCAGACAGTTGGGAGGTATGACTGCAGGGGATAGAGGCTGCATTAAAGCAGTGTTTGTCTAACTTTTTTCAGTCAAGACCCTTTAAAATTATGGACAATCCTGAGGCACCCCATTCTAAAATGTAAACCACTATTCTAATAACTTTACATAATGCAGCAACATCCAACATCCACACAGGACACCCAACGTTAGAGGTGATTTATTCTTCTGAAGCACATACACTTTGGACACTGGTACTGACTAGTATTCCTATGTTTCTCTTCTTCCTTATTTTCTCCCAATCAGTCAGCTAATGTCACCCCAGTGCTGAGGGAAAGGAGCACAGGAAGGTCAAACAAGGATGCTTTTGAGGCAACAGCCATCCTCCTTATTAACTGATGACGTCATTGCTTGTTAGGATGCCAGGGTCTAGAAAGTTGTAATGGTGCACAATGAAAACCTGTGGCTTTGTGTAACTAAAAGGCAGGCTTCATCCACCTACTGGCTTGTATTTTGATACATTTTTAGGCGTTTTGCCAAGGCACCCCTGGAGAAGCCTCAAGGCAACCCAGGGTGCCTGGGCACCCTGGTTAAAAAAGGCTGTGTTACAGGATATCTGATTTCAACTATGACAGATGGCACCAGCAAAAGGGACACTAGGTATTGTAAATGTAAATGTATTGTATAGTAAATGTAAGGACCATCCCTTGTGCTGATTTTTTATTTTTATTTTAATGAATCCCATACAATATTGAAAATACAGCACAACAGAAACCCTTTGAAAATATATTATTTTCTTTGTGCCGCACAAGAAACAAAGAGCCAGCAAACACTACACAGAGCTTTCCAAACACCATCTTTCTCGACACAGCTGGATATCGTAACAATGTGCAATATATATGATAAGATCACATTCTGTAAATGCAGGGTCTGTTCTGTATACTAACATGACTTTGCCTGCGAACAGCAATTTCTAACCCAACCCAGGCAAACATGCAATTACCCTTTAGTTCTTGCACTGCTCATACATTGTAAGCTTTCCAGGTGATGTGGCTTTCCTGCTGTCAATACATGTTAGTGTGAATTCTGTCCTTGGGTTTAAAGCCTCCTTCTCATTACAAATCAACTGCCACATTAAGTGTACACATCAATAAAGTTCAACTCGTTTTTTTTTTCTCTGGTTCCTAATGGTTATTTTCATGTGATGTCGATAAAAAGGATAGATTAACATCAATTTGCAGTTATCCCGCCACGTTTTAATGCAAGGATGACACTGGACAAGAATTTTATTTTGCGGTATTAATGAAAGAATCAGAACATTTCTTCCTGATTTAGCAGATAAAGTGGGCATTAGGCATTATTTCTTTGCTAGCACGATAAATCAGATGATTAGCACATCTATGTTAATATCGACCTGAAAAAGCCCATTACTGTACATCACTAGAAAAAGCAATCTTTATATTGTCTGCAAGTAGCAAGCAAATCATTGAATGGTAATTTGTTCTTGAAAAATGTAGTGATTCAACAGTGCCATCTGCTGCTTGTAAATGATATTACTACACAATAAAGGTCGTGCTTCACCTTTTCTGAGAAGTCTACAATAATGTCTTAGCCACATCTAAGCGCAAGTGTTCTGGAAACGTGGGAAAGGAATAAAAGCTTATAGCTTACAATCCACACAAAACTGCAGTGCACAGATGTGAACCAGCCACATAAAAAGGAATGGCATTTAAATTAAAATGCATTTTAACCCCTTCACTCCAACATAACGCAAATATGCGCCCTTCCGCTTCAAGGGGTTATACGGGGGTGATGCCTGCAGCTGTAGGCATCGCCCCGGTATCATTCTGTGGAGCCGACAGTCAGCTTTCTTGTAATAACAACCTATGTGGCTAATCAGCCGCTCTGCTGTTATTACAGGCAGCGGGAGCGGACATCCACCTCTCCCGTTGCCTTTCTCGGCTCACCCAATCAGCAGCTGTTGTAATTTTCTAAAAAGGGAATGCAATATGGCTACCTGGAGCTGTTCTGTACACAGAATGTATACTGACCACACCCCAGAAACATCATTTCTTGCTTGTGCGATTGGCTCAGCAGTTTTCCCAGAAGTCTGCACTAAGCTACAAGTCAGATATCAGACATTCCCTTCAACAAAAATGTCATTTTTGGTGAGATACTCCCAATAGGAACACATCTAAAGTGATGCAGGCCCAAGAGCTTTTCTCATTAGTGCTCTGCAGGTGCACAACTGGTTGATAATTATGAAACCACTCCCATTAGATTCATTTTCCCACAGGGGCATAGAGGGATTACTTCAGAATAACAAAAGGTAGGAATCTGCAACAAAGGCTGTTTTAATCCTTGCAATGTACATAGATCACCCAGAGGGATTTTTTTTTTTCAACAAAAGTGGAGTTATGCTTTAAGGAGTAAAATTCATGTATGTATTTTTAGGGCATATTCAGACCTATGTGTGTATGAGTTAAAGAGCATTACTGAACATTATGTCTGCTCATTTATTTTCTATGGGACCTTGTTAAAGTTTACAGTAATAAATCAGACCAACATGCAAATCAAGTCACATCTATGCATTGTTGCGTGTTGAAGGGTCAGATGTATTGTTTACTCTGTCAATATACATTGGAGACCTTCAGCCCTCGTTCACATTGAATGCGGCTGAAACTGTCACGTCACTCATCTACCAACAAGGGCCCACCCAGAAACCCTTCGTTCTGATGCTGTTAGCCGACTTCATGAGCGCCACTTCCCAGACAACATTCCCCCGTCTGAAGCAGGCCGAAGACGTCAAAAAAGATGCCGTGTATGCAGCAAAAGGGGATTTTGTAAAGATACCAGCTACCATTGTCCGGACTGTCCCTCCCAACCTGGCCTGTGCATTGGGGAATGCTTCAGACGTTATCATACATCCATACAATACTAGCCCATATTTTAATCATTTCCCCGTTTTCATCTGTGCTGACCATTTTCCATGTTTCCTTAGATAACCATGCCATTGCCTTCCACATAAACTGATCCTGTCCTGTTTTTCCACTATGCCTCTGCCTACTGTTTGGACTGCTTTCAAGTTAACTGACCCTGGCCTCTGGCCTGTTTTACCAATTACGCTTCTGCCTACCGTTTGGACTGCTTCCCCATGAACTGACCCTGGCCTGTTTTATCAACCACGTTTCTGCTTACCGCTTGGACTACTTCATTGTGAACTCACCCTGGCCTGTTTGATCAACTACGCTTCTGCCTGCTGCTTGGACTGCTTGCACGTGAACTGACCCTGGCTTGTTTTACCGACTATGCTTCTGCCTACCGCTTGAACTGATCTGTTGCCCTGCTACTGTAGTACACAGGGGTCTCACATATGTGAGGGGCTCCAGAATTGTTTTTCCGGATGAAAAAAAAAATTTTTTAGTTCTTTCCTGGTTTCGTAAATTCCGGATCAGGGTCTGGAGTCCGGAGGTTTCAAAGAGATTTAGGTGGGAGAAGCCTCTACCCCTGTCCCCAGGTCTTACCTAACCGAGGCTACCATCATGCCTCTGCCTGCCGCATGAAATTAGCTGTAACAAGAGGCAGTATGTTAATGAAGGGCTAGAGAGTGGTACAATGAGTGTCTGCAGGTAGCAGTGTACCGGGACCAATAATATGGCTGTGCTGACAATATCCCAGTATTGACTATAGACTATATTCCTGCCTGCTGCCTGGAAAATTGCTATTGTAGTCGCTAAGCATCTCCCTGCCTGCTGCCTGGACCAACCCTCTCCTCTGTGGACAACTGCACTACTAAAACCACTGGTAATACTTTTTTTTACACTTTCCTTAATAGAATGTATTTTGTATTGTAATTCTTAGTATGTACATGCTATGTGTTAGAAATATGAGGGGCCTTCAAAAATGATAGGTTGTCAGGAAATTAGATGTGTATTTTATGTTCTCAGAATGCCTGACGGTGCTACTTGAATGTTGGGCCTCTGTATGTGGTCAGGCTGTGTAAAAGTCTCACACGTGTGGTATCGCCATACTTAGGAGGAGTAGCAGAATGTATTTTTGGGTGCACTTTTTGCTATGTACATGCTATGTGTTGGAAATATTGCATAAATGGACAACTTTCTGTAAAAAAAAAAATGCATTTTCATTTTCTTTCCACATTTTCCAAAAACTTGTGGAAAAAAATGACGCGTTCAAAAGACTCATTATGCCTCAAAAATTATACGTTGGGGTGTTTGCTTCCCAAAATGGGGTCATTTTATGGGGTTTTCCGTTGTCCTAGTGCTCCAGGGCCTTCAAAAGTGCGATAGGTTGTCAGGAAATTAAATGTGTTTTTTTTGCTCCTGGAATGCCTGAAGGTGCTACTTGGATGTTAGGCCTCTGTATGTGGCCAGGCTGTGAAAAAGTCTCACACATTTGGTATCGAAATACTCAGGAGGAGTAGTAGAATGTGTTTTGGGGTGTAGGTGCAAGTATACATATGCTGTGTGAGAGAAATAACCTGTTAATACGACAATTTGTAAAAATAAAAAATAAAAAATCTTAATTTTGCAAAGAATTGTGGGAAAAAATTACAACTTCAAAAAACTCACCATGCCTCTTATTAAATACCTTGGAATGTCTACTTTCCAAAAAGGGGTAATTTGGAGGCTATTTGTACTTTCCTGGCTTGTTAGTGTCTTAAGAAATGAGATAGGCCTTCAGTACATCAGGTGTGATCAATATTCAATGTTTAGCGCCATAGCTTGTGGACTCTATAACTTTCACAAAGACTAAATAATATACACTTATTTGGGTTTTTTTTCATCAAAAATATGTAGCAGTATAAATTTTAGACAAAATGTGCGAAGAAAAATTACTAATTTGCAAAATCTTATGACAGAAACAAAGAAAAATTCATTTTTTCACAATATTTTCAGTCTTTTTTTATTTATAGCACAAAAAATAAAAAACCCAGTAGTGATTAAATACCCCCAAAAGAAAGCTCTTTTTGTGTGAAAAAAAGGACACAATTTTTTATATGGGTACAGTATTGAAAGCCTACAAATAGTTGACTTGTTAATGGTACCAACTTCCAGATAGTAGACAATATCAATTGTCTTGTGTTTCCTCCCCCCTTTTTTTTTCTCCCAATCCAGTTTGTACCCACACAGTTCGGGCTAGCCACCATGGACGTACTTGGGACAGCTTGGACAGGATTCATGACGGGCATTTATACCTCTTGCTTAACAGGTAGAAAAATTGAGGAAGATTCCAAATACTTCTTCAATAAAATCTATGGCCTGCTCAAATGTAAGTCAAATCTTTATTGGCATTTGGAGTACTTCAAATACTACATTGATCAAGAAATCTGTCCTATAGGTTTACGGGTTCAGATTTTTCCCACCATCAGGGAACCGACGGTAACCCTGAAACAGGAATGGGAAAGATGTCTGACCCAGTGTAGTTCAGATCTTATGAAAGTGTTAAGAAAACAATATTTAGAAGATATGACTACGTTGGATAAGGAAATTAAAAAATTGAAGGAGAAATATAAACACATTCTAGAGCTCCCGTCCTTTCCTGCCAAATGGAAAGAGATACGAGACAAAATTGAAACTTTAAATAAAGATATTATCTCCAAAAAACAAGACAAATTTGTCAAAGATCAATTGGCCTTCTCTGAAGGCTATGCATATAAATGGTTGGGAAGATCGGTAGGAAGAAGGGGTCCCCCCCGTTCCCACAACCCTTCCCAAGCCTATGAATACTCAGAATCAGACTCCTCTGTTTCCTCAGTCTCTTCATTACATAGTCAATCTAGACTTGTAGGTCAATTTAACCAGGGACCTTCTAGGAAACGGTCCCACCCTGGAATTTCACCAAATGACCCCAAAAAAGGCAAAAAAGCCAGTAAACAACCTAAAACAACATCCAATCCACGGCACACTGGGCCGCAAGGCACACCTATTAATACGCACAATTTGTCTACAACATCTACGTTACACAACATTATTCCGAAGGCACTAAACACTATAGCCAGCACATCCCGCACCTCCTCCACATTAGCTGAGGATGTTTTTTTAGACCCAGTTTTACTAGAACACTGAAAATCACAGGGCAATCTGGACATGTACTTCCCCAAAACACAAGCACTGACCCCACCACTCCCGGCGACCCCCTCCCCCACGAATCCACAGGTTTAAACATTATTAACCTTACCAATCACTCACTTACCCAAGATGAAATTTCAGTACTTCATCTAGGCCTGGGTTTCTGTCCTTATGACTCTATCAATATCATGGACACCATTAAGGACTTATACCTATTTTCTAGAAATTTGACCTACAAGTATATTTTTGATAAAGACAGACAAAATCTCCATTTAGAAAATGAATTGACTCAACGTACGAAACATTTTTCAATGGCCGAATTTAGAGCCTTACGCGACCTTATGTTGCTCTATGATGAAGGCAACGGCCCTGATGAATCCACCACGACCCCAGAGTGTAGTGGCGATCCTCTCCTTCCTTCCCAGAGAGCCTCCCAACCCCCAGCCGCTGGTCCCATGGAACTTGTTGTTCCTAAACGAGCCTTTAAACCTCCATCAACACAATTCCCTGATCTCATGACATGTCCCACCATCTGGTCATTTTTACATCATTCTATCGCAGACCTTAAAAAGACCAACTGGGGAAATCCCCGCTTCAACCTTACCCCCGAACAAAATCAAGCCCTTAAGAGACTACAAAAAAGACAGGATATAATAATCAAGCCCTCCGATAAGGGGGGCAACATTGTTGTTATGTCCCATAAACAATATCAGACAATGTGTTTAGATGTCCTGCCCAACGAGAATTGGTATCAGAAGATTTCTCCCATGGAGGTACAGGGCTTCCGTGAGGAATACACTGGTATCATTTTCGGCGCCTGGCAACAGGGCCTGATCGACAAGGATACCTATGAGTTCCTATTTACTAAATTTCCCCGGGTACCGACTTTTTACACATCTCCCAAGACGCATAAATGCCTCTCCTTCCCCCCAGTTAGACCTATCGTGTCTGGCATAGGTTCCCTCACGGGACTGTGCCAGCAAATATGTCGACTCACATCTTGCTCCCCATGTCCACGCCCTGCCTTCTTACATTAGAGATACTACAGACCTTCTGAAACATATAGAAGGGGTTCAGCTACCCCATGATGCCCTGCTTGTGGCGGTTGATGTGGATGCTCTATACTCCAGCATCCCACATGAACGGGGCATCAGAATAATCAGTGAATTTTTGATGGAACAGGATAGATCGACATGGAGGTTAAATACCGTCATTCTTACCCTCTTACAATTCATCCTCACTCGTAATTATTTTACCTTTATGGAGGATATGTTTTTACAGAGACAGGGCGTGGCCATGGGGACCACATGTGCACCGTCATATGCGAATCTCTACCTGGGGGGCTGGGAGAGGTTCATTTTTGCAGATGAGAACTTTACAGAATATCTATCATTTGTGCCATTTTGGTACAGGTATATAGACGATCTGCTCCTGGCCTGGACAGGTCCAACTGACATGTTACATGTATTTTTGGAAAAGTTGAATATAAATGATTGGAACTTACGATTTACATATGCACATCATACATCTCAAATTACGTTTCTGGATCTTGCTATTTCAAAATCAGATGATGGGACTATCTTTACGGATCTTTACCGAAAACCATCAGCTGGTAATACTTTATTACATGCGTCTAGTGCGCACCCCCAACCTTTAATACAAAGTATTCCCTTTGCCCAATATTTAAGCTTAAGGCGTAACTGTTCTAGAGATGATGATTTTCATATACAAGCCAATGCCCTCCGGGACCGCCTCCTCCAAAGGGGTTATTCCCGTACTACACTTAGAAAGGCCTTTAACAAGGCCCACGCCAGGAGCAGATCTTCTCTACTGTACCCTTCTAGAAAACCTAATACACCACGAACAGTAAAACTGATTACCAAATATTCAGCACATCATAAACAATTACGTTCAGTGATTACTCGCCACTGGCATCTATTTACGGATCATCACATATTAAAAAATTATGTCAGGGAAACCCCAGAATTGGTCTTTAGGAGGGCCACATCACTTCGTGACCATTTGGTTCACAGTCATTATACTATAGATAGACCCCGTTCCATGGGCACCAGGGGCACCTTCCCCTGTGGGGACTGCCCCCGCTGCCCCTCGATATTAGAAGGTTCAACATATCGACTCCCCAACAGGGAACTGTGGTCACCTCGTTCCCAAAATGAATGCGGGACAAGAGGTGTCATTTATTTGATGACTTGCCAATGTAACTCTTTCTATGTCGGTAAGACAAGACGAGAACTGCGCCAGAGAATAGGAGACCACTTGTACTACTCCTCAGGTGGCAAACTTACAGCAGTAGGACGCCACATCGGCATTCATCATAGATACCACCCTGAAGTGGTCAAATTCTTTGTTCTTGATGCTGTATTGGAGGATCCGCGTGGGGGCAATTGGGATAAAAAGTTGCTCCAACGTGAGACCCAATGGATCGAAAGATTGAACGCCACTATCCCACCAGGCTTAAATTAAGTTGTTTCATACAAGCCTTTCCTTTAACGCCCGACCTGGTTTTGGGACCAGACTTGATTTTTTACCCCTTTCCTTCCTTCGTTGTGCCCCATTTTTAATTTTTCCCCCCTTTTTCTTGTCCCGTTGTCTTCCCTTCCCCCCCCCCCTTTTTCTTCCCCTTCCCTCTTTCCTCCCCTTTTTTCCATCAATTTCACATTGTCCCTTCCCCGTTCCCACCCCCTATGGATGTCAACATACATCATAAGATGTATTTTTCCCTGTCATTGAGTCTTTATACATGCTAGTTCTAACTATTTACATTGTAATAATGTATATTTCCAATATCGGTACCCCGGTATATGGATTAACTTTGTGTTAATAGCTTTTGTATTTATATATATGTATGTTTGTACCCATATGATGCTGTTATACTGTGGGCTTTACCATATATAATACGTTTTCTGTTAATCATTGTACTTCCTGTCGTCACCTGGACACAGTGCTGTGGGGACCCTTTGGTTGGATCCGGTCTCTCCGGCGGGTATGTGTCCCCCCTACCAGCGGATATCCGCTGGTACCGCCGGATTTCCGGCGGAGTGCGACGGCGTGGTTTATGCGCATGCGCACTTAGGAGGGACTGGGCGCTTGACGTAGGACGCCGCTATTGCGGCGTCGTGACGTCGTAAGCGCCTGGAGACACATAAGAAGCCTTGTTTATGGTTTATATCGCTACAGGATTACTTCCTTCCTCTTTCTTCCTGATTCATTCAGGACACTTTGAGAGTAAATTGACTACTCCACGGCTGGATGGACTGACAAGGAATAAGTCCGCTTTAGGGTGAAACCTTTTGGTCGGGTCTGTTCACTTGGGTCTTTTTAGGCTTTTCCATTGACCAGACTATTTAGGTGAATTATCAATTTATATACACACAAAACTTCTATCAAGCCCTCACGCCCTCTCTGCATGGTTCAAGCATTGTTATACCTACGAAAGGTGATTATTATGCTATAATATGAGTTGTCAATGTATATTTTTACATCTTTTTTTTCGTTTTCTCTTTATCCCCCCTTTTTCTTCCCTGCCGCTTTTTCCCCTGCACACCTTCCATTCTTGTCTTCCCTTTCCCCGGTCTTATTTCATCTCTACTCTGACTCTCCTTCTTTTCCTCTTCCTTCCTCCCTTCCCTTCCTCCCCTCCCTTGTTTTTCCCCCCTTCCTTTCCCCCTCCCCCCCCCCTCCCTACTTCCCTTTCCTTCCTTTCCTTCCCCTTCGTCTTTCTTTCTGTCTTCTATTTTCTATTCATACATTGATACAATTTATAGCAATATTGAACGCTGCAATTTTTAATACCTATTTTGTATAATAACACTAAGGTCTCCCATACCTGCAGGTGAGACTTTTGTGATGATCCTGCCGTCCCCATTGGATATGCTCTGTTCTATGGTGACCTCAGGTAACATAGATACTTCTCCCCATATATGCTGCTTAATATCCTTAAGTTTGTGTAAATGTCCATAAACCATATGTTTTGGCTCATTCAATCTCTGTTTTATTCTATAGAATCGCTCCTTTTTTTAAAAATCACTGTTTCTCCTGAAGAAGCGGCCCAGTCCGCGAAACATGTAGAGAATTAACCGTGGAGACATCCCGACTACTCTCCACAGTTTAATGTATTGTCAAATGGATATTAGTCATTTTTGATTGTACATAAGTTTTGTCGATTTTGTCACTATGTATGTCTGTGTGTTTTATTTTTATATGGAATAAAGATATTTCATTTTACTATATGTTATACTAATTTCATAATCAGTAGATACTGGTACCCTAAAATCCAGAAACAACTCCCATTTCCCCTTTCCTTCATCCCATTGAGTACCTCTCTATTTGGGGAGTTAGAGGTCTCTCTCACCCTTTTACCCCATTTTTGATATTATATGGGTACAGTGTTGCATGACTGAGTAATTGTCATTCAAAGTGTGAGAGCGCTGAAAGCTGAAAATCGGTCTGGGCAGGAAGGGGGTGAAAGTGCATTGTATTGAAGTGGTTAAACAAAAAAAAAAACAGCACAGCTGTGTCTTTTTTATTAAAGGCCTTTCCTTATTACATTCCTTTGTACTTTGGGATAGACTAACAAGAGCTTACAATCTAATAAGACATTCCTTGATAGCCCAGAGGCAGAGGAAGAGGCAGAGGCACATCTCTGCACAATAGCCTGGTCTGTGTACTTAGTAGATGTTTCTTTCAGATTGTAAGCTCTAAAGAGCAGGGCCCTCTAGTTCCTCCTGTATTGAATTGTATTGTAACTGTATTGTCTTCCCTCACATTGTAAAGCGCTGCGCAAACTGTTGGTGCTATATAAATCCTGTATAATAATAATAATAGTAACTATTCACATTATTGAGGACATCTGACTTGAGGATGCGGCAAGGCCGCTGCTTCACTCTGCCACTGGAATGAAGGTAATTTAAGTGTTCCTACTGGTAATCGTCTTCAGGGTTCTAACTTGGCACCCCCTTTCTCTCTCTCTCTCAGTGTAGCTGACACCCTTCCACTGACTCCTACACTCTGAAGTGGTCCCCTTCCTTGGCAGACCCTGGGCAAGTTCCTCTGTACTCATGGATACTGTTTTTCCAGAGTCACCGATGCTCCCAACTCCACCAGTCAGCTTCTCTTGGACCTCTGGATTCAGCCACACACTCTAGTTCACCAGGCCGACTGCCTGTGACCACCACCTGCAGAAGAGTAGACAGCCGTCACCCTCCTTCTGGGACCTGGCTTCCCGCCCAAAGACCCTGAGCACGTGTCCTTGGCTTTATATACCCTGCCCCATAATGAGCCAAGACAGCCAGTCTGTGCCAATCCCTGGGGCAGTAACAAAGCCTGTGTGTCACTGGCTGGGTTTACTGAGGGAGTGTCCCCACTGCGTCCAACGTGCCTCCCCATTGGACGCAGTGGGGACACTCCCTCAGCCCAGATGAATCACACACTGGGCGCATGGAGCAGGCCTAACTAATAAATCCTGCTCCCTGAGAAGCAGGGAGCACATTAATTTAGCCTAATGCTCTGCTGGTAAGCAGACAGAGCCAAAATTATTCTGCCTACCTAGCACCTATCTAGGAGGGTGCTACATCATATTATAAGATAATTGCTGATTCCCCTGTCAGCACTGCCTGTGTTAATGGGGGAATCGCGCAAATCTCTTCCCTGCAACCACGGGTTGGAAATTGTACCACGTATGGCCTGCTTAAGTCTTGGAGAGCAGCCTTCAGCTTTGGAAAATTTTCTGTCATTAAATGTCAGTAATTCTGATGTCAATAAAAATCTGTCCTTTTTACAGGCAGGTTAGTGTTGGTTCAACAAGTGTAAGAAAGAACCCATTGACAGAATGATGCAGCACCAACAGCCACTTATCTAGGCAGAGTTTGGAGCCAGTTAGGATTTTTTTAAGTACAAGTTGGCTGGAGTCAGCGGCAGAAGAAGCAGGCGGCCACATTTTTTGATCCTGCTCCACTAGTTCTGGCTATGGAGTGATCCCAACTGCTGCCTCTCTGCATAGATGGAACCCAGGGCTTGTCTGGTTGCAACAGCTCATGAAGCCTGTGCCCATGACTCCACATGCCCTGCAGCTACACAACATTCTCCTCCTATCCATCTCTTCTGCAACCGCAGTGTTCTATCAGGTACTGTCAAGGAGGGGGGATTTGGGGGTGTGAGTAGAGCACTGTACTGGGAGAGATGTGGGGGAAAAAGGGACACCCCTGTACTCTGTACACAGCGCACCCCTAAACCCTGCACTCTGTATGCAGCGCACCCCTGAAACCTGCACTCTGCATGTAGCTCACACTTGAACCCGGCACTCTGTATGTAGCGCATACCTGAACCATGCGCTCTGTGTGTAGCACACACCTGAACCCTGCACTCTATACTTAATGTGCAATCCTGGTATTGAATACCAATGTAATCTACTGTTAGTGCAGAAAGTGATACTGGTGTGTGTGTGATAAAGCCAGCCGCTGTGTAAAAACGGATGAGTTATCAGCTGTCAACGGGTTTCCCTGCTGACACCTAAATGAAATAAAAAACATTGCTGGAAATAGAAAAATGTGAAGAAAAATCTGTGTTGAGGTCCCCCCCCAATCCATACCAGGCCCTATGGAGAATAAAAATCACACATAAATAGGCTGAACTGAATGGACCTGTGTCTATTTTTAAACATACAAACTATGCAACTGTAATAAAAACAGATACCAAAAATTATTAGCACTCTCAAGATTGATAGTTTACATAATTTGCTGGACTGTGGTTCAAAATTGGAAAGCATGAAAGTTGTAGTTTCTAAAGGTATGTAATACAACGATTTCCAGACACAAATGATACTGATGTTCGTTAAAGGGTAAGTTTTGTTTAAAGGTTTAGTTTTTTGTTTAAAGGTTTAGTTCAGTTTTGGGCACCCACTGGAGAAAGGGCAACAAAACTGATAAGAGGAATGGAGGAGCTCAGCTATGGGGAAAGATTAGCTGAACTGAATTTTTTCTATCTTGAGGAGAGGTGATAAGGGGGGATGAGATAGACATGTATACATACTGTAAATGGTCCATATAGTGAACTTGGTGTAGAGTTTTTAGGTCATTACAGAAGACAAGGGGGCACTCTTTACATCTGTAGGAAAATTGCAATAAAGAATCCCTTAATACCTATCTCTGGCCAGCTCCGTAGATTGTTTTAAGAAAAGAGCTAGGTACATTCCTGTGACGGGAGTCACTTTGGGCATGGGGGTTGTGGACCCCAAATTCCTTTTGAGAGGTTGGGGGGCACCATGCCCAGCCTTATGGGGCTCTCTTATGTTTAAGTCACCCTGCATCTGTTATGGATGCAGGGTGACCAGGAGAGTGATGAACACTGAAAATATGGTCATATTCAGGAATAATGTCGCCCTTGTAATATGAAGATTTTTATTCCCTGTACAGCATGAGTTCTCTGACCAGGAAGTTCAACTCCTAATATGCCTATTCCAGGAAGTTCAATGTGGAGACGGGCTGTCTAAACAATGTTGCTTTTTTGTCCGAGGTGGCTTTCCATTCACCTATTGTCAGGTGTGCTAATGACCTCACCTGTTGTCTGCTAAGGGATGTATTGACACTCAGAGTAATGTGTATTGAGGGCTCGTTAGGGAACCATTGTTCTGTGTCTGACTATTGTGTACATTGATTGCCCCCTGGGGCTTCTGTCTCCTTGCACATGGCAGTCCTTCTGGTCAAGCTATCTGACCAATCCCTGTTGACTCATTTTCAAGTCCTTATTTGCATGGCAGTCCTTCTGGTCAAGCTATCAGACCAATCACTGCTGACTCATTTTCAATTCCTCATTTGCATGGCTAAAGAGGACCTGAATGGAAACTGCAGGTACTTTGCAATTGACCAATGGGAGGGCGGTTGTTGGGGGCAGGATGTTCCAAATTCTGTATAAAAGTGTGCTGTGTTCTTCCAATAAATTGTCTTCCTGTTTGAACTTACATAAAGATATAAAACTGTAATTTTTTGTGAAGAATCAACAACAAGTGGGACACAATCATGAAGTGGAACAAAATTTATTGGATATTTCAAACTTTGTAAACAAATAAAAAACTGAAAAATTGGGCGTGCAAAATTATTCAGCCCCTTTACTTTCAGTGCAGCAAACTCTCTCCAGAAGTTCAGTGAGGATCTCTTAATGATCCAATGTTGACCTAAATGACTAATGATGATAAATAGAATCCACCTGTGTGTAATCAAGTCTCTGTATAAATGCACCTGCACTGTGATAGTCTCACGGGTCCGTTTAAAGCGCAGAGAGCATCATGAAGAACAAGGAACACACCAGGCAGGTCCGAGATACTGTTGTGGAGAAGTTTAAAGCCGAATTTGGATACAAAAAGATTTCCCAAACTTTAAACATCCCAAGGAGCACTCTGCAAGCGATAATATTGAAATGGAAGGAGAATCAGACCACTGCAAATCTACGAAGACCTGGCCGTCCCTCTAAACTTTCAGCTCATACAAGAAGAAGACTGAGGTGGGAGACTGAGGTCCATCCAACCTCACTGAGCTTGAGCTGTTTTGCAAGGAGGAATGAGCAAAAATGTCAGTCTCTCGATGTACAAAACTGATAGAGACATACCCCAAGCGACTTACAGCTGTAATCGCAGCAAAAGGTGGCGCTACAAAGTATTAACTTAAGGGGGCTGAATAATTTTGCACGCCCAATTTTTCAGTTTTTTATTTGTTAAAAAAGTTTGAAATATCCAATAAATTTCATTCCACTTCATGATTGTGTCCCACTTGTTGTTGATTCTTCACAAAAATTACAGATTTATATCTTTATGTTTGAAGCCTGAAATGTGGCAAAAGGTTGCAAGGTTCAAGGGGGCCGAATACTTTCGCAAGGCACTGTAACTGCAGCGGGCTTTCAAATGCCTGGACCAATACATCAGTTTACATGGTCAGTGAAAGATAATCATTCAAGCAGGTAAATGCAGGGGGGCTTTGATAAAAAGGTTGAACTTACCTTTAATGTACATAGTTACATAGTTACATAGTTAGTGAGGTTGAAAAAAGACATAAGTCCATCCAGTTCAACCTATGATGTGTGTGTGTGTTTGCTGTTAACCGTACATTGTATACCCCTGTATGTTGTGGTCTTTAAGGTGTCCATCCAATAGTTTTTTGAAACTATCAATGCTCCCCGCTGATACGACTGTTTGTGGAAGAGAATTCCACATCCTTACTGCTCTTACAGTGAAGAACCCCTTACGCACTTTAGGGTTAAACCGCCTTTCCTCAAGTTTTAGTGAGTGGCCACGTGTCTTATTGTATCTCCTTTCTCTGAATAGTTTGTTCCTTATGCTAGGGTCGCCAGTAAAGTATTTGTACATTGATATCATATCCCCCCTCAATCGTCTCTTCTCCAGAGAGAATAGGTTCAGTGCTTGTAGTCTTTCCTCATAGCTGATGTCCTCCATTCCCCTAATTATTTTTGTTGCCCTTCTCTGGACTTTGCCCAGAACTGGACAGCATACTCCAGATGTGGCCGGACCAGAGTCTTGTAGAGTGGAAGAATAATCTCTTTATTTCTGGAGTGAATCCCCTTTTTTATACAACCCAGTATTCTGTTGGCTTTGCTTGCGGCGGCTTGGCATTGCATGCCACTGCCAAGCCTGTTGTCTACCAGTACCCCCAGGTCCCTTTCCATCCTAGACTCACCCAGAGGTTCCCCCCCTAGTGAGTAGCTTGCTTTCTGGTTTCTGGCCCCCAAGTGCATTACTTTACATTTTTCCACATTAAATCTCATCTGCCATGTAGTTGCCCACCCTGTTATTTTGTTCAGGTCTGCTTGCAAGATTTCCACATCCTGCATAGAAGATATTGGCATGCCTAGTTTAGTATCATCTGCAAATACTGAGATTGTACTAGATATCCCCTCCTCTAGATCATTTATGAATAAATTAAACAGGATTGGTCCCAGGACAGAACCCTGGGGGACCCCACTTTCCACACCCACCCAATCCGAGTACTCCCCATTAATCACCACCCTCTGTACTCTCCCCTGGAGCCAGTTCTATATCCAGGTACTCACCTTATGGTCCATACCTACCTTCCTTAGTTTGTACAGTAAGCGTTTGTGGGGAACGGTGTCAAAGGCCTTTGCAAAGTCCAGATACACCACATCCACAGGCTTACCTTTATCTAGGTGGCAGCTCACTTCATCGTAGAAGGTTAATAGATTGGTTTGGCAAGAACGATTTTTCATGAATCCATGCTGATTGCTACTAATAATACCGTTTTCATTACTAAAGTCTTGTATGTGGTCCCTTATCATCCCCTCCAAAATTTTGCAGACTACTGATGTTAGGCTGACCGGCCTATAGTTACCCGGGATATATCTCGGTCCCTTTTTAAATATTGGTACCACGTTGGCTTTTTTCCAATCAGCTGGCACCATACCCGTCTGTAAACTATCCTTAAAGATCAAGAATAACGGTCTGGCAATCACCTGGCTGAGCTCATTAAGAACCCTTGGGTGTAAGCCATCCGGTCCCGGGGACTTATTTATGTTAAGTTTCTCTAGTTTAGCTCTAAGTCTATCCTCTGTTAGCCATGGCGGCACTTCCTGAGGTGTATTATTTAGTTCGGCCTTACAAGCAAGGTTCGTGTAGCCCCCCAATGTATATTGATTTTGTATATCTTAATGTATTTACTATGTTCAGGATTAAAAAATAAAACTAGAAATGTTTTTATACTTTATGTAACACATCATCGTTGATCTCTTCTCTGCCCCAGATGGATTTTCAGTCAGACTGAGGCAGTCACCAGATGAGTGTCTAGTGCTTGGCTTTCCCTCTAGAAATCTAAGAATGTTCTCCTCAATTAATATAGAAATAACAAAACAAGATATAAAATCTGTAAAACGGATACCAATGCAGTTTCCATTTCAAAGTTCTTACACATAGAATATACTTGTAATTTATGGAAATTGATTGAGTTTATAAGATATGTGTTCTCATATCAAAAAGAAAAAAAAGAAAAACTCAACAAATATTTACAAAATACAGCAGGTTTACTTGCTTAAAACTGTTCAAGTCAGTTCCAGTTCATAGTTTACCAATATAATATACACACAATACACTAAAAAAAAAACAAAAAAAACTATAAATATGTTGTAATCTATCTGTGTAAAAGGAATTGCTTTAGTGTCTCTGGAAGGAGAAGATGACATATTTTATGGTGCTCTTTTTGTCCAAAGCACTTTCTAATACATAGGCGACAAATCTGCTTCAAAGTCAGCGGCCCTGGGAAAAGAATTCCACAGATGTTTAGAGAATAAACACAACAAAACAAATCAAGAAACACAAAATAACACACATGAATCTGGTACATAATATGTGGTACAGCACAGTCTAAATGAATCGACAATAGCAAGATACAGCAATGAAACCTTTTTAATAAACATACAGAAGTATGAATTGCATGGTTTCACATGATCACAGAGGGTGAACATTATAGACAGAGATACAGTAGTTGTTTAACTTGAAGCCAAAGTACATTATTTATACAACTCTTAAGGTAGACCGGAACTTAAAAGTGGAGTTTTCCTATATTATAGGGAAAAATCTAGACTTAGTTGTGTGTAAGCAGTGCTCTTGTCAGGGGACTAACCAGAGAAGACCTGGCAGATAGGCAAATCCCCAACATAGCCATGTTAATTTATGTAAGAATGTGGTCAGGCGACTGTCCGTGCGCACTAGTGTGGGGCGCACACTGGTGCAACTGCGTGCGTGTGGGCACATGCAAAGTGCGATAGTTGTTGGTGTCCCATGGCCTTTATAAGGACAGCAGTTTTGCTAATTAGTTGCTGGATGATTGTCAGCCACTTGTATCCTATGTTCGCTGTATTATTGAATTACCCGTTACCAACCCAACTTGCCTCTGGGCCTGTCTTGGCTTCTCTCTTGGCTCTGACCCCGGCTTGTTTCCACAGACCTGCTACTGCCTGCTTTCCTGTGCATGACCCTGGCTTGATATTGACCACGCTCCTGCTTCTAATCCTGATTGCCCTCTTGTGTTTGATCCTGATCCTGGTTCTGGCTCCTGACTCCGCTTCCTGCTCAGCCCTGCTGTCAAGATCAATTTGCTCATCCAGAGTGTCATCTTCCCTGTTGGCACCCCTGCTCTTCAGGTGTCTTTTAATCTGGAATCACCAGGCAACGACATCACTGGCAACCCGTGCTTCTTTGGGCTTTAACTGTAGACTTTCAGCTTTAATTTGAGGGTATTTACATCCAAATCAGGTGAACGGTGTAGGAATTACAACAGTTTGTATATGTTCCTCCCACTTTTTAAGGGACCAAAAGTAATGGGACAATTGGCTGCTCAGCTGTTCCATGGCCAGGTGTGTGTTATTCCCTCATAATCCTATTTACGAGGAGCAGATAAAAGGTCAGGAGTTAATTTCAAGTGTGCTATTTGCATTTGGAATCTGTTGCTGTCAACTCTCAATATGAGATCCAAAGAGCTGTCACTATCTGTGAAGCAAGCTATCATTAGGCTGAAAAAAACACAACAAATCCATCAGAGAGATAGCAAAAACATTAGGTGTGGCCAAATCAACTGTCTGGAACATCCTTAAAAAGAAAGAACGCACCGGTGAGCTCAGCAACACCGAAAGACCCGGAAGACCACGGAAAACAACTGTGGTGGATGACCGAAGAATTCTTTCCCTGGTGAAGAAAACACCCTTCACAACAGTTGGCCAGATCAAGAACACTCTTCAGGAGGTAGGCGTATGTGTCAAAGTCTACAATCAAGAGAAGACTTCACCAGAGAGAATACAGAGGGTTCACCGCAAGATGTAAACCATTGGTGAGCCTCAAAAACAAGAAGGCCAAGAAGGCCAGATTAGAGTTTGCCAAACAACATCTATAAAAGCCTTCACAGTTCTGGAACAACATCCTATGGACAGATGTGACCAAGATCAACTTGTACCAGAGTGATTGGAAGAGAAGAGTATGGAGAATGAAAGGAACTGCTCATGATCCATCAGTGAAGCATGGTGGTGGTAGTGTCATGGCATGGGCATGTATGGCTGCCAATGGAACTGGTACTCTTGTATTTATTGATGATGTGACTGCTGACAAAAGCAGCAGGATGAATTCTGAAGTGTTTTGGGCAATATTATCTGCTCATATTCAGCCAAATGCTACAGTACCCATTGGACGGCGCTTCACAGTGCAGATGGACAATGACCCGAAGCATACTGCGAAAGCAACCAAATCGTTTTTTAAGGGAAAAAAGTGGAATGTTATGCAATGGCCAAGTCAATCACCTGACCTGAATCTGATTGAGCATGCATTTCACTTGCTGAAGACAAAACTGAAGGGAAAATGCCCCAAGAACAAGCAGAAACTGAAGACAGTTGCAGTAGATGCCTGGCAGAGCATCACCAGGGATGAAACCCAAAGTCTGCTGATGTCTATGCGTTCCAGATTTCAGGCTGTAATTGACTGCAAAGGATTTGCAACCAAGTATTAAAAAGTGAAAGTTTGATTTATGATTGTTAATCTGTCCCATTGCTTTTGGTCCCTTAAAAAGTGTGAGGCACATATACAAACTGTTGTAATTCCTACACTGTTCACCTGATTTGGATGTAAATACCCTCAAATTAGAGCTGGAAGTCTGCAGTTAAAGCACATCTTGTTTGTTTCATTTCAAATCCATTGTAGTGGTGTATAGAGACAAAAAGATTAGAATTGTGTCGATGTCCCAATATTTATGGACCTGACTGTATGTGCACTTTTTCACAGATAACATTTGCAATCGTTTTACAAATGGATGTGCTTAGGAAAACTATACAATGAGGCAAAATGCCAAACATGCTAAAGAATAAATTTAGGGTTTACATGCACTTTAAAGTTTAAGCGCAGCTTTACAAAAATGTACACTCTGCTGTACATATGGGTATAGCAACATAGTGTGCTAAACCTACCTACCAGCCAGGGCTTCCTTTCCATTTTAAAAATTATATCCACAGCAATGGCTCAATCCCAGGTTTTTGTAGTAACAGAACAGCCTGTCGGACAAGCAACCCTTAGCGCCATGGGAGGAAACACTGTCCAGTTTCTTGGAGTGGTATGTGCACAGTATGTGCTCTCTCCTGTCATGGAAGCTGAGCTCATCAAAGGTGAGAGTGGAAAATGCACATGTGTGGCCCAAAAGAACAAGACAGTGTTTCCTCCCATGGCACTTGGGGATGCTGGTCCCAACGGTTGCTTTATCCCTACAATTACTCAGGACGGGACCATTCTTTGCTGCAGAGGATTTTAAGAAGCTTTTTGTAAATGCAGTTGTGGAATTTACTATTTAACCAGTAAGGAAGCCCTGGCTGGAGGGTAGGTTTAGCACACTACACTGCTATACCCACCCCACATGGGACAGCATAGTGTGATTTTTTGTAAAGCTGACTTTACAATTTATGTTCTAATGGCACATGTTGGAGGTCTTTTGGAATGTACATGACAGTCTCTAAATTTCCGACAGCAAGAAGAGAATCCTTGATACTAATTTTTTTTTTTTTTTTTTTTAGCACCATGAAAACGAATTGTTATTTAAAGCAGTATTTAACCCAAAAGCTAATTCTTAGATAGGATGGCTGTATTAGTTTTATTTTTTAGGCTTTCTTCCTTCTTCGTTCACATGGTGATCCAGCCAGTAAGTCTGTTTTGCAAAAGAATAAGTTCTCTTCCACATGTACAGTATATGTTTAAAGGCATGAGACAAACCATTTAACAAAGGCAGGGGTACTTACAATGATAATCTTGTATTTATTTATGTAAAACCTTTATCCTAAAAGAAAACAAAACTGTAACTGATTAAAAAATGTGTGCTGGAGTTTGGCTTCAATGTTTTAGTGTATTTAAATCTGCTAATACATTTAACACTACCCTACTCTCCAAACTGACATTTCTGTTGTCTGCTGTGTCCCCTGTGCTCATTCATCCAGAGTGTGGGCACTCTAATACAGATGGTGTGTTACTGGCCAGATCTGCAGGTGAAAACAGAGGGAAAAGAGCCTTAAAAAAAGAAAACAAATGCAGACACAACATCTAGTGATTGGTATGCTGCAGGATATAACATTTTTAGTTTTGGGTTTAATACCGCTTTAACCTCCTATAGTAAAGATCTTCTTCTGGAACAGTTTCAAATTATTATTGCTACAGGTCCTCATGAACGTTGGATTAAAGTCTACCTTCTCTTTTTAAAAAGATCTCATTCAATGAGCTATGTGGAGGGATGAGCTCCGAGGGTCGTTTTCCATCTGTGTTTCTGCTCTGTGTGCTTCCTCCATAGTCAATAAGTAGGTTCACTAAATCGACATTGCCATTTCTTGCAGCAGCATGTAGTGGGGTGTCCAGATCTTTACCAATATTTGCACTTGCTCCTAGTGGATAACACAAGATAAATTTGAAATAATTTAAATGTCAGCAGAAAAAAGAAAAGTTTGTATTCAGGATCAGAATGATTCCATACCCAGCTCGAGAAGTTTTTTAGCAGTGTCCACTTTTTGATTCTCACAGGCCACATAGAGCGGAGAGCCCAGGTGCTTTATGTATTGCTGTATACTAACTCCAGAGTTCACCAGAGACTCCATACATTCCGTATGGCCTGAAACACAACAGAGGACGACATTTTAGTGAATACCCGTTTTATATACCCTGATATTGAAGCTCCCATTTACTGACTTAAAAAGGAATGCTTACGTAGATTGTCCCTTGCCTAACACCATTTAATGGAAACTGGGGTTGTGTTCTTTGACTGGAAGAAAATCTTCTGCCATTTAAGAGAAAGGGTGTTGGTTGCTGAGATCCAGCATGTAGTAAAAAGTGTCTACAGTGGTGCTATCAAAGAATCTCTGCTGTGGGAAGTGAAGTAGAGGACAAGCTGGAGGATAGAAGTTAGGGCCATGTTCCAGCGTAGAATCTTCTCCTCTGAACAAGGCCTTTGGCATGCAGCCATAGAGCAGACCCTGGTACCTCAACCAATTGATGGCCAGGCTCTGTCCTAAAGAGCCAGTGCATGTGTTACTTGGCATTTGATCACTGACTTTCTGAACATGTCTCCATTGATCGGCTGTGAGCCCTGCATGTTCCCAGTATCCCCAGTTTTCCTGACTCCAGCGATTCTCTGTGACTCTGTGTATTCCAGCCTACAACCTACAACCAGTACCTGTGTGATTCCCTGTGTGTTTGAACCAGCAACTTGTTATGAGTACCTATGTGTTTCTCTTAGCACCCCTGACTGCACCTAGTCTCCCTTCACTTGTGTGTCTCCTGTACTCTCCAATCTTTCCCTCTGTATTCAAAATCCCAGTGCTACAGGAGACTTGTACCTATTACACCTAGTGAACCTATCAACCCAGTGCTGCAATAGACTTTTATCTGTCTTCTGTGCATCTCACTTTCCAGCAGCTACCTACCTGGGTAAATCAGGAGGCCGCCATCTGGGAGTTGTCAGTAGCATAGCCTATCACCCCTTTCATGGCACTCTGGTGAAAACCAAGTGGCTCCTTAGACCCTGCACTTCAGCTCTTCAAAAGGCTCTCACCTTCATTGAACAAGCAAGAATGTTGATCCCATTCCCTTCAGTGTCATCAGGCATCCGGCCTCCACAGTGTCTCTTACCTCCTCGTAACTACATGAGGCTCTCTTTTTCTCCTTGTGGCCTACACCACCACTTTACCTCAGCTGCTATTACCAAGTCCCCATAAGCCAGTCTTCCCTTATTGGTTATGGATTCCCCATCCTTGACAGGCTACACTGGGAAAGGATATTATGCCTAAAAGCAACATACTGTACTAAACTATAAAAAACAGAAAATACATTGTTGATGCGCAATGCTTAAAAAAATATTCCCATTCCCTGACATACTGTATGGATAACCTCTAGAGACAGAATTTACAACTTTAATGAAAGATAGGACAGCAAGCATGTAAAAGGAAAATTCCAGTGAAAAGCATGTTTTGGGTAACAGCGTAATAATACCAGGTTTACTGAGTAGAGCATTTATGCCATGGGTTATTTTATTTTCCATTTTATACATTTTCAAAATGCACTGCAGAATACAGGTCAGATGCTGCATCCACCTAGGTAAGTATGATTCATTTAAAAAAAATTCCCATACATCTCTTTAAAAGCTGAACTGCAAACATATATTAAACAAAAACACCAATAATTCCAGCTATGTATTTATGTAAACAAAAACCAGCATATATTTTAAAAAATGCAACTAGTACAAATGCATAATTTGACTTGATTTCAGCCTCTTGTACTCCCCAGTACAGCAGAACTCAGATTGAGAAAAGGAGGGGCACCAACCAGGTGCCCTGTATGTGCTGAAAAGGAAAATGCTAATTGGAGGAGAGTGATGACCTCATCAATCTGTCGCTGCACCTTCACTGTCCAATCACAGGGTGTCAGGGAGGTGTATAGGCAGGTGCAGTCTACATTCTCCACTGTAGGTGGTTCTGAAATGCTGCAGCATAGTAGGAGGAGAGGAAGTCAAGAGAAACATGGTTCCTTTATGGTTTTCCAAGGTCATTGGGGAAGCTAGCTAAATGTATGCTGCCATCCCATATGACTCTAGCAGCCATTTTGGGTCAGGCAGAGCCCAATTAAAACCCTGGCTCCCAGGCTTGGTGCTCATTTTTATGTGGGTAGTGTAGGTACAGGTCACCCATCTGACATGGACAGTGATTAGCGGCAGGGAGAGGTTCCTGATGAGTAGGAAAAGAATAGGAACACTCCATCCTATCTGGAGACCTCCCAATTTGTGTGTGACCTTAGTCAGGCCTCATTCTACCCCTCAAGACAGATGTTGTCTGCACATCTGAGACCTGCTCTGCTACATGTTGTTGTTACATGCAGTGAGGATTCCCAGTCAGGTGCCTTCTTATTGGGTCTGTTGTGAATTACTGGATTTGCATTAATACATGTTCTGTTATCTGCCACCAGAGTCAGTGTAAATACACCTGCTGCACCTCCCCACACTTGGGGGCAGTAAGCAAGATATGCCCCTTCTTGCAGGGGGTGTGGAAGGAGGAGAAGGCACCATCATGGCACCAATAGGATCGGCTCTGGCCCTGGTGCCAAAGTTTAATGGCTCCAACATTCCCCTGGCTGAGATTGAGGAGAGACTTGAAAGTGCTGCTCACCTGTACCAGGTTCCTGGCTGGTTGCTCACAGAAATGGCTATTAACTCTTTGATAGATGATGCCTGCCAAGCAGTGATGGCGCTCCCAGAAGAAGATTGGGCGCCCCTAGAAGAATTGTAACATGTATATGATGATCCCAGAGTTGAGGCCCAGATTCTTCATTCAGAGACAACAGGAAGACGAGAGCCTCACTAATTTTGCAGTGTCACTACAAAACCTCTGGAAACGAGGAAGAGGAATGCACATGGCTGTGCTTATATCACTGACTGGGATCACCTGTTGAGGAACAAGTTTGTGATAGGATTGAAAGCTGGCCCAGTTAAGAGGGCCCTACAAAAATTAATCAGAGTGCAACCCGCCACCTCCTTCCACGATACGGTGGTAGGATCGGTTACGCGGGAGGAAGAAGATGCAGAAGCTGTGGCATTAACAATACGGTATGACCCAGCACACATGAAAGAGGAGGACCTAGCACTCTCGCCACTGTTAGCCAGACACACAGTGCTAAGGGTGCTCACCATGAATGGGGCCTCCCTGAAAGAAGAACTGTCCTTAAACAAGATTTGGTTTATTCCCCCAAGGGTGGGAACCCATTACCCAGAGGAAGATGGTAAGTGCTGGCAGTGCAGCTGTTTTGGACATGTAATAAGAACTGTGGTCGACCTGATTTCAAAAGCTCATGCAGGCCGCCGTTAAACTATTGTCTCCCAGGGCAGAGGGACGATCCTTGGGACAGTCAAAACAAGGTCCCAGCAAGAGCTGATATGCAATATAGGGGGCGCTAGTGATAACCAAGCCCTCTACTTGTAATGTGCATATAGATACATGTGATAATAAATATATAATGTATATACCAATATACTAGGATATATAATACAAAACCACAAACCAAATTGATTAATAATATATATATATATATATATATATATATATATATATATATATACACAGAATAAATCACATAAATTTGAAGTCCGTGAATACCATTGCAATAAAAGTGGAAAAAAAATGTTGTTTATGTTTGACAAGTTCATATAGTGAAGTCCATAGATGAATCTACCAGAGATATTCCTATCCACATAGAGCAGACACTCAGTGATTAATGTGCACACTGAACACTCACCAGATGGTCCCTGAATCACAAGCAGTCTGAAAAACATTTTTCAACCTCCACATATTTCAAGCAGGGAATCAGCTAAGACATTAAAAAAATGTTCCTTCCAAGCAACTTGTACATATAGAGATGGCTCAGAAGAAAATAAAATATCTCATAGTGTAGTAGTTTTATTAGAAAGGCATAAAAACCATAAAACAAATTGATGGCCATGATTCGGTGTCCACTCAGCACTAATACAGCCGCAACACAGAGAGCGATAACCCACTCCGCACGGTTTTCACAATCACAAGGTCCCAGCAAACCAGAGTCTATGGTAACACCAAGTCCAGTGGTGGCTGCCCTTGTTAATGGACAAGACGTCCTGTGCCCGACTGACACATGTTCAGAGTCCACTGTCATGGAGTATGATTTTTATGATTTATGATTTTTATGCCCAGCGGTTCAGGATACAAAACTAACGGTACCCCTCCTGGCTATCCTTCAAGACGATATCCCTCAATCAATCGATGGCTTTACTAAAGCCATTAATCACCCAATCCATACAGGGGATGCTCTACCCGTTCGTGAGCGATACCATCTATTTTCCCCAGCTGTGTGCTCTGGGGTTAAGGACTTGCTCTGTAACATGCTACAAAGTGGGGTGATTTGAGAGAGCCATAGTCCATCGGCTGCTTCACTTGTTCTGGTGCAAAAGAAAGACTAAACCCTGCGGTTTTGCATGGACTATTGCAAATTAAATGCCTGCACTCTCAGGATGCTTACCCGCTACTCTGCGTAGAGGAGTCACTTATGGTGTTGGGTCAAGCCAAGTACTTCTTCAACCTTGAACTGGCAAGCGGCTGCTGGCAAATCCCAGTGCAAGATCAAGATCATGAAAAGACTGCCTTTGTCACACCACTGGGACTGTTTGAATTTAACTGTATGTCTTTGGCCTGAGCAATGCTCCCAGCCCATTTCAGTGCCTAATTGAGAGATGACTTCAACTTTGAAACTGTGCAAGTCTACTTGAATGATATCATTATCTTCTCGAAGATCACCTACCCAGCTGCTGAGCGGTCCCGCCACCCAGAAGCAAGGCGGCTTTTGTCTGGGATGTTGTCATCCCAGACAACAGGCCTTTAAGATCAATAAGCAAAAACTACTTTGGCACCTTTATTGGCCTATGCGGACTACTTAAAGCCAATCCGGGTGTATATGGTTGGGAGTTTACAAGGCCTGGGAGACTCAGGTACAAGGCAGATGTGAATAGGTTTTCACCTATGCCAGCTACAGCCTCCAACCTACTGAAAAGAACCTCCATAACTATAACTCTTTCAAGTTGGAGCTGCTGGCTTTAGTGTGGGCCAATACCAAGAAGTTGACAGAACACCTCATTAGGGCAGACATAGAGGTGTTTATGGACAACAACCCTCTCACCTATCTGGACACAGCCAAGCTAGGGCCCTTAGAGCAAATGTGGGTTGTCTGCCTGGTGCGATTCAAGTACAAGATCCACAATAGACCTCGAAAACGTAATAGAGATACTGATGCTCTGTCCTGCTATATGGTGGAACACCCATTGGGGATGTGGACTCCTGCCGAGAAGACATCAAGGTAGCCTCCGGCAGCCACCTCATGCTTGCTAAAAGAACAGGGGACAGTTCCCCAGTTGGAATCCACTGAAAATGTACAGTTGAGAGCAATGAATGTTGATTCAACAGAAGGATCCAGACCCTTATGCAAGTGCAGCACTTCCTCTCTTGGCGGCATAAGCACTTCTCCCACGAGTGCCAGAGACTGTCTAACACAGCTCGATCGATAGAGGGATACTAATGGGATTGACTCAAGACACAGGAAAATGTGCTGTATCGCCATGTGCACATTCCTACTGAAGAGTGGGACATTCTACAAATTGTTGCCCCCCCCTCCCCCCAGTCGCACATCCTCCAAATCTGCCAAGTATTATCCACTTTAATTTGACACTTTGGGGCTGACAGGGCTGAGTCTTTGGTCAGCAGATACTTGTTATGCCCGTGACTGGTGGAATGGGTCCAGAAGGTCTACCAGAAATTAAAGATTTGTTCTGTACATAAGTTCCCACCTGAAAGAACCTCGCCAATGACCATTACCACCTTGAAACCCCTGGAGCTGGTCACCATGGACTTTCAAACAATCTCCAGCTCACCCTCAGGATACCACTATGCCCTGGTTTTTGTCAACCACTTTACCAAGTTTGCAGTGATGGTTCTCACCAAGGATTAAATGGTCCCAACCACAGCTAAAATGTTTTGGGAACATGTGGTTCAACCCTACGGTTGTCCAAAATGGATATGCTTTGATCAAGATCTGAAGTTCGAGACAGTGATTATGTCCGAACTGTGCCACCTCAGCGGTATTAGAAAGTCCCAGACCACACTGTAACACCCACAGGGCAATGGAGCTTGTGAGTCGTTTAATCACATCTTGCTGAGGATGCTGTGAACTCTCAAACAAGGGCACTGAGACAGATGGCACCAACATGTGGGGGCCGTAGTGTGGGCCTACAACAATACCGTGCACTGGGCCACTGTGCACTGGTCTTGTTCCTGATGTTTGGGTGCTATGGTCGGCCACCGGTGGATCTCCTATTGGGCTTTCCTGCAGTGGCATCCCGAATATCTAGCATCTGGGTGCAGGAGCACTGAGATAGATTACAGAAAGCCAAGTAGGGTGTACTAGATAGACACAAGGACTTGGCCATGGACTTGGCCAAGGACTCTGTACTGGCGGATCTGCTGTTGCAACCGTGGGACTGGGCGTTAGTGAAAAATACCAAAAACAAGCGAGTCAGTAAGCTGAAGCCCAAATGAGCATGTACCCCCTATTGGTTTGAACAACAACCCTTCCCTCCAACTCCAGTGTATGAAAGTCTCAGAGGGACCTAATCCTGAGATAGAGACGTCTCTATCGCAACCTGCTAAGGCCCTGTGTGTTAAGTGGCGACTGTTCCACCAAACCAGCAGGAGATCAGGGGATGATTGATCCTGTCGATGTCCCACCTGTACAGTAAATCCCCAGTTAATAGTACCTGTTTCCTCTCTTTCTTGAGCCTCCAGGCCTCTCTTGATCTGGAATAGACATGTGCAATTCGTTTCGGTCCAAAAGTACTTCCCCACTGACAGCTGAAATGTAAACAAAAAAATGCCAGCAACAAAACCATACCAGGCCACATGCCCCCAAAATGGGGGAGTGCCCCCCACCCCAAAGCATGTTGATGGGGACAAGGTTCTCTTCCCCACAACCCTGGGCTGTGGCTGAGGGGATCTGCGGGCTGGGGGCTTATCAAAATCGTACGGGGTACATAGTACCCCTACCCATTAAACAAAATTGTTTTGTGGGAAAGAGGCTCTTGTCCCCATGGGGACAAGGTGCTTTGGAGTAGGGAGGCAGAGCTCCTCCTGCCCCATAGCACCCTTCCATGTTGAAGGCATGTGGCCTGGTATGGTTCAGGAGGGGGGGTGCTCACTCGTCCTCCCCCCCTTCCTTGGCTGCTGGGCTGCATGCCTGGATAAGGGTCTGGTATGGATTTTGGGGGGACTCCAAACCATTTTTTTTAAAAATGTGGGCGTAGACACACCCTTAGAATCCATACCAGACCCGAAGGGCCTAGTATAGGGCCTACTGCTTTTTTTTCTGACTTTTCTAGTGCCGGCATTCTTTTGTTTACATTTAAACTCTCAGTGGGGAAGCCCGCTGACAGCTGATGAGTCACTGGCCCACTATTCTTCACTCAAAATTTGAATATTTTTTTGACCGATCCGAATTTGAATCCTTCCAAAAATGTAGAATTTGTTAGAAAATGCATAAATGAAACAAAATTGAATTAAACTAACCTAAACGAACTCCAAAACCAATTCACGAAACAAAATTAGTAACATAATGAATATATCAAACAAAATAAAACAAATGTTTCCGTTCTGCACATGTCTAATCTGGAAGAAGGAAGTTCCAGTACAGCAACTATAGATAATCCAGCCAATCCTGCAAGTTCCACGGTCTGTCCAGAATCAACTGAGGATTCGGACTCGGGCACAGGTGGTGAGTGCATGGAAGGCCCAATTGACATCCATCCACTTGCGACCTCAGAGTCAAAACCAGAACAAAAATACCTGCAACCTGACTCCCCAGAGCACTTGAGGCCATAGTTCCCAACTTTATGAGATGAAAAAGAGGGGCCACTTTTAAACTCGAATTCTGGGATATCACTAACTAATCTTAAAAAGCTCCCACCCCACATCTAACACCTATGCTAACTAACCAGTAGAAAAAAAGATGCATATACTTACCTATTTCCAGGCCCGCTCTGTTCCGGTCACTCGATCTCTCCTGTGTCAGCCTGCTCTGGCCACAGGGGAGAGGAGAGATTGTTCCCACAACTGTTAGAATGCCTAAGAAGTGACATCGTAAATAGGCTTTATATGGGCCATTAGTTGTCTGTGCTCCCTCCTCTCCCTTGATGCCACTGAGAATAGGTAAGTAATATTGGAGAAAAAAAAAAAAAAAAGAGAGAATAGGTAAGTAATGGTATATGCATCTTTCTTCTACAGGTTAAATACAGGTGTTAGGAAGGAGGTGGGAGCAGTTTTAAGAGTAGTTAGTAATATCCTGGAATTCCACTTTAACACAAAAAATTAGGCAAAGGAGAAACCCCTAGATACAACCTCAATTAAGCAGACCACAAAGGATTACTATGTGAACAACAATTAGTTACGGTATATCTAAAAGTGGTTTTATTTTTTACCACTCCATTTCTTTTATACTGTCTTTTCAAAATACCAAAGGCAATATAAAATAACATTTTTGGTAGTTAAAAAAGTACATATTTTTTTCATAGAGGTCTACACATCAGACCCAAAAAGAGGGACAACTGGGGAGAAAATAGGTACTGAGAGATTTGGTTCTCAATGTTGAACAGTTCTTACAAATCAGGGACAGTTGGAAAGCTATGCTTGTGGCAAAATAATAATTTAACAAAATAATAATAATTTAAAAAAGTAATTTAACCACTGGAAAGTTTTGCCCCCTTAATGACCAGGCCATTTTTTGCGATTCGGCGCTGCTTTCCTTTAACTGAAAATTGCACAGTTGTGTGACGCTGTACCCTAATAAAATTGATGTCCTTTTTTAGAGCTTTCTTTTGGTGGTATTTGATCACCTGTGCGGATTTTTATTTATTGCGCTATAAACAAAAAAAGAGCAACAATTCTGAAAAAAGAAACAATATTTTTCACTTTGTGCTATATAACATTCCCAAAAAAATAGAAAAATTTAAAAATCTAAATTTTTCATCCTTTTAGGCCGATTTGTATTCTGCTACATATTTTTGGTACAAAAAATCCCAATAAGCATATTTTGATTGATTTGCGCAAAAGTTATTGCGTCTACAAACTAGGGGAAAGATTTATGTCATTTTTATTTATTTATTTTTACTAGTATTGGCGGAGATCTGTGATTTTTAACGGGACTGCTACATTGTGGCAGACAGATCGGACATATTTTTATTTTTGACACTTTTGGGGGGACCAGTGACATTACTACCGTAATCAGTGCTACAAATATACACTATTACTGTAATAATGACACTGGCAGGGAAGGGGTTAACCCAGGGGCGATCGAAGGGTTAAATGTGAGCCTAGGGGTGTTTTTTAACTGTATGGGGAAGGGACTTGTGAAATCAACACAGAGACCTGTCATCCTAAATAGGAGGATCACAGGCGCCCTGTGTTCATTCCAGAGAGCATAATGGTCTGCTGTGTTTACAACAGCAGACTGTCGTTCTCTCTCTACGGGGATCGATCACGGGTGCCTGGGGGGAAATCACAGCCGCCGTTCATGTGGATCGGCTTCCCTTCTGCCTAATGGGGGTGGGCATGCACCCCCAGGAGTGCTCCCACAACCGCCATACAGGTACGGTGGTTCGCGCAGCCAAGCCAGCCTGCCGCAGTATATCTGTGGCGGGCAGTCGGCAAGTGGTTGAAGTGTTACTAAAGTAATCACAGAGGCTATGCGATCCTGCTATGTAGGATCGTATGTCTCTGTGATTACATCACAAGCCATGCCCCCCCACAGTTAGAATCATGCCCCTAGGGACATACTTAACCCCTTGATCACCAGTAAAGTTAACCCCTTCCCTGCCAGTGTCATTTTTACAGTAACAGTGCATATTTATAGCACTGATTACTGTAGTAATGTCACTGGTACCCCCAAAAGTGTCAAAAATGTCAGTCAGGGGTCCGATCTGCAAAGTCGCAGTACTGCAAAAAAAAAAAAACGCAGATTGCCGCCATTACTAGTTTAAAAAAAACAATAAAAATGACATAAATATTTCCCGTACTTAGTAAACGCAATAACTTTTGCGCAAACCAATCAAAATACGCTTATTGCGATTTTTTTTTACCAAAAATATGTAGCAGAAAACAAATTGGCCTAAAATGTTAAAAAATTTTGATTTTTACATTTTTTTTTTTAAATTTCATATTAAAAAATGTGAAAAATATTATTTTTTCAAAATTGTCGCTCTTTTTTTGTTTATAGCGCAAAAAATAAAAATTGCACAGGTGATCAAATACCACAAAAAGAAATCTCTGTTTGTGGAAAAAAAAGGACGTCAATTTCATTTGGGTACAGCGTCGCACGACCGCGCAAATTGTCTGTTAAAGTCACGCAGTGCCGAATCGCAAAATAGGGCCTGGTCTTTGAGCAGCCAAATCCTCCAGGGCTTAAATGGTTAAGGTGAGTATATTTTACAAATTACAGCTTCCCACCAATCTCCACTTGCTACAATTCTCCTGAATATAGCTCATGTCACAAAGATGTTTAATATGAGAACTGCATGATAACAAAAGAAGTTCATTTTCTGAGAAACAGGAGTCAACTCTTTCCATTTACTTGGCAGCTTGAAATAAAATCACTGACGGGGACAGAGTCCCTTTTAAAGTAATTAGGTCTGTGCAGTGCAGACCTGGTAAGTTGTCTTTAATGACACAACATTGAAACTCATATTGGCTGTATCAGCAATTAGTTGCCCTTTGTGTCATCCCTTTAACGCTCCTGGAGACTTATGTCTCAGCTAATGGAGCTGTACTGGCAGAGGAACACAACAGTTCAATGGGAAAATTGGTAGTAATGCAACACCGACTGGTTCTTCATGTAATATTACAACCTGTGAATTGTACACAGCGTCAGGGTCAGGAGATGTAATGAAAGAATTCATTGCCAAGGTTGCAATAATAAAGTACTCTGCAACCCAAGCAATACAGCTGGGAATGCTGACGCCATCACTGCATAGTCCTGCAGATACAAGGCTAGAGCACACTACATTCTCTGTAAGTCTAGTACATATTTGTAAAGAATTTAAAGTGGCCCTATCATTATTTTTACACCTTAATTCCATACATGTTAAGAGATTACTTAAAAGAAATCCTTGTTGAACTTTTTTGATGTGATTTTTGATGTGTTTGAAGACCGAATTAAGCCAAAACCTTTTATTATACTGTATTTTTGGTAGCGCATGAAAAGGTTAGAGCCTCTGTCATGGTTTTATTGTCATCTGTGACATTTTTGGTGAGATCTCCCCTCACGTTCTGCAGGAACAGGAAATAATGACTAATCTTGACAATAGGGGTGTGGATAAAGAAATTTGGAAAGTGAGGGGAAAAAAGTTCTGACCATGTTTTTATTGCTGTCAAAGCCTTAGGGCTTGTTCACACTAGTGGCTGATGCATGGCTAAACTGTGCGGTTGAGCTGCTTTTACCACCTCCCAACTGTCCCCCCTTTAGCTGCAGAGGCAGTGGCCAGGGGTGTGCACATGCCCCAGCCACAATGCATTGTTTCTTAACCACAGCAGGAATTGCGACTACGGTTGCAGAGCGCTAGTGCAGGATTCACACTGGCAATACAATGCCTCCCGACAGCTTGTCAAATGCTCTCTGATTGCAGGATGCTCTTCAGAGGTCAAAGCACTGTGAATTAGCCCTTACTGTCCCATAGACTGTCCCCTTTTCTTGTTTGAGTGCTACAGGGACAGAAAGCAAGGGGACATTTCCTCAGGGAGGTCCCTGTTACAAAGAGGACATTTTAACTACTCCTTATTCTATTACAAATAACTGTGACTGGAGTTACTGGCTGGCATTTAGAATTTTTACATGCTTACTGATTCATATTTGTATGACTGTATTTCATACACATGCATATAGATTGTTCATGGTGGATCAAAACAAACTCTAAATCTTGCAACACCTGACCTTACAGCAAAGGCCTCCAGGTAGGATGGTGTGCCTCTATCCTTTCTCTAAGCATCAGGAAACTCCCTGTGCCGCTAATCATTGTCTCTGTCAGACGGCTAACCTGTCCCTACACTACACACGCATGTCAACCTTGAGAGCCAGGGCCCTAAATAGGCTTTGCCTGACCCAAGATGGCTACTAGAGTCACATGGGGTGGCAACATTTAATTGGATAGCTTCCCCAGTGACCCTGGAAACCATAGAGGAACAATGTTCCTCATGACTTCCTCTCCCCTGCAATGGTGCTGTGGTTGAGTGCCACCTATTTTGCAATTTGGTTTAGCGCTGCACTTTCTTTGATTATCTGTTTATTGCAATGACATGTCCATTGCGAGCTGCTAGAGATACACTAGAAATAGCGCAGTTTCTGCACATTTCACACTATTTATATTTAGACACTTGGTTACTGCTGCTTTTTTTTTAATCATTTTATTTTATTCTAATACCATGGATGTGTTTGAATATAGAGCAGCTGGAACATTCACCACTGAGGGTGTGTTTGTGGCTTCAGGAGGTGACACAGAATTAGGAGGCTTTTTTTCTGAGATTAAAGAACCCTATGGTGTCAGAATTACACCTTGAATGGGATATAGCCTTTTTGGAACAATATATAGTAAAACAGATGATTCCAAGAAGTCTAAGATGGGAGGTATCCCCCCTCAGGGAGATTTGGAAGCTGATACATGGTTCAAGTATTTTAATGAGGCTTGCATCAAACTCCTGGGCTTTCTGGTTGCAAGGAAACATAGTAAATGACCTATTATTGACAAAGAAATCAAGGACCTCAAGGATAAACTCTTGCCATTTAAAGGGTCAGTGGAGTATACTTCCCTGTCTACCAACCTTAAAAACCATTTAGAAAAAGAAGAAAGAGATAAAAAAAACAAAAAACATAAGAAATATTGTTGAGGGGCAGAAGTTCCGGTTACAGCACACCCAGTAATCATTATTACAAAAAAGGCCCCAATTTCAATAATAGAGGAAAAGGTTGTCCCAATAGAGGAGGAGATAACTATTATTACCCCTTCCCAAGAAACATACAATATCACCCTAATGGGAATCATATTAGGGGCTATATTAAGGGACCAAACACGTATAATGGTGGGTATGGGACTGAAGATCGGGGCATGTATCATTCATATAATGACTCAAGGTTTCAGATGGATATCCATAATAGATTTTCTCCACTTAGAGGCTATCCCAGAAATGGTACCTACCCGTATATGGGTAGGGACTCTGATGGTTACAACCAATCTCCTTACAATTACAATCAAAATAATCCAGTTTCCTGTGGTGGGTGAGATTTCCCCAGGGAAACCCAAAGAATCAAAAGAGATCCAGGCCCAAGAGAGTCACCGTGGGGGAAGAGAATCCAAAGGAAAAAGAAAAAGAACATAAGAGGTCAAGGAATTTTTAATTTAAGTAACGTGGAACTTACCAAGGAAGAGACATTAATATTTGATAAAGGTCTAAAATTTGTATCCCCCCCCCCCCCCCCAAGAAACTCAATAAATTTAACACATTTATTGATGTTCACAAATTTATCAGAAAGATTAACATTCAAAGATATCTAGTTACTAATCCTATTGGGAGACCCCTTAGAATTGATTCACAGGTGGTGCATTTGGGTTTTTCTAACCCATTACTTTTTAATCCACCTGGCCAAGTAGCTCCCTCTATTAATGTTTTCAAATATCTAGTATTAAAGGATTTAGACTAATTATAGGTCAAGCAAGTAAGGCAACAATCTGAATTTAAAATAGGATTGAGGAATTTATGTGAGAATAAAGATTTGGTTATACGCCTCGCTGACAAAGGGGGCGGAATCCTGATTTTGGATAAAGCTGATTATTTGAAAGAGATGAATAATATACTGAGTGACCATCAAACATATAGGGAATTACCTAACAATCTTACTTCTAAATATTAGAGGGATTTAAATAAGCTTATTGAGAAGGGCTTTCAAAATGGGATTTTAGAGAAGAAAGAAAGAACTTATCTACTCCTTTGGCTCCTAGAATCCTGGTGATGTACTATTTACCGAAAGTGCATAAAAATCCCATACATCCAACAGGACGCCCTATTGTGAGTGGCATAGATTCCATTATGTCTCGCATAGGACCTTATGTGGATTTTTATCTACAACCACAAGTGAGGAAAATCCCCTCTTTTTAAAAAAGATACCAAAGATACTATTAAATTATTAGATAACATCCAGATACAGGATGATTGCATATTAGCTACAGCTGATATTGCTTCCTTATATACCTGTATTCTCCACCATTTGGGTTTGGAAGCAGTAGAATATTTTTTTATTGCACGATGAAACTATTTCTGGACTTCAGGGATCTTTCGTCATAGACTTGTTGGTGTGTGCAACCAGCCACAATTATTTCTTGTTTAAGGGCAAATACTACCAACAGGAAAGGGCCATGGATATTGCCCCCAGCCTTGCAGACCTCTTCATGTCCAAGTGGGGGGAGGATGTCGTCTATGCCCTTAAGAGACCAGAATTGGCCCTTTGGGCTAGATATATAGACAACATCCTCCTGGAAGGGGAGTGTGGACTGGAGAAATTGGGACAATTCTTCCATACTCTTAACACCAATGACCGAGGTATTTCTCTGTCATTTGAGGCCAGCAGGGAGAAGATCCACTACTTGGATCTGGAGATAGAAATTATAAACCAGCAGTTACTGACTAAAACATATTTTAAACCTACTGACCATAATGGTTTTATCCCCACTGACAGCTGTCATCACAGGAATTGGTTGAAATCAGTGCCCCGCAGCCAATTTTTGCGACTGCGTTGTAACTGTTCAACCACTTTAGATTTTAAACAACAAGCTTCTGTACTCAAACATAGATTCTTGGAGAAGGGATATGACTCACATGAGTTGAATTCTGAAATTCTTAATATCAATAGAGGGTCCCTTTTAGATGAACAACCTAAGCGAAGTCATGATGACAATTTTAAGTGGTCTTTTTTTACCACCTATTCCTTACAACATAGACAGGTTAAAAACATTGTTAAAAAACATTAGGATGTACTTAGAAATGATCAGGGTCTGGGACCACTATTACCTGAACGAGCTAAAGTAACTTATAAAGAGTAGGGCTTGGTATTTCATGTGAATTCAGAATGAGGCTTGGAGCTCTCTCTAAACATTCACACATGTGAGTTTTGAGTGAGGCTTGGAGTTCACTCCAGCAATCAGAGTAAGGCTTGGCATTTCATGTGAATCCAGAATGAGGCTTGGCACTCACTCTACACCGCCATGTTTGGTACCAGGAAGTAATGATTCAGGATGTGCCTGCAAGCGGACAGCAATTAGGGTAATTACTTGAAATGTTTCTTCAGACCCCAGATGATGCTTTGAAGACGAAACACATTGGGTTTCTTACCATTCAGGCCATTGCACTATGATCTTGTATACTGGATGATGTTACAAGCGCTTGTTTATTGGGGATGATGTATGTTTTCTACCTTTCTAAATACATTTTGGAGATACAGTTTTACACTATGTGGACCCTTTCTTTATCTCTATGGTCCAACGCACGGTTTTGACACCAATCTATGTGGAGCGGATTCATTGCGTTGTTACGTGTGGAAACATTTGGAGTTTTCTAGTACCACTCCTGGACATATTCAAAACGTGGTTGACCCAGTACCTTTTTATGTAACTGAGTCCATATATTCTGGTAAGCAGTCATTTTTACAAGTGGTGGAAAGTTTTCCCATTGAGGATTGGAGCACAAGAGGTGGCACGACCCTGTTCTGCGATTATTCACTGCACTGGGATTTTTTTTCTATTCTGTGCACTTTACTCCCTTGGACTGAACTGTCATTTTATTATTGTTCAGTTTATTATGGGATATTTATTTTGTGATTTGGTATAGCGCAGCATTTTCTTTGATTATCGGTTTATTGCAATGACATGTCCATTGCAGTGCAAGCAGCTAGAGATACACTAGAATTAGTGCAGTTTCTGCACATTTCACACTATTTGCCTGACCCAACATGGCTGCTAGAGTCACATGGGGTAGCAACATTCAATTGGATAGCTTCCCCAGTGACCCTGGAAACCATAGAGGAATGATGTTCCTCATGACTTCCTTTCCCCTACAATGGTGCTGTGGTTGAGTGCCACATGCAGTGGAGAAAGTATACTGTACCTGCCTGCATATGCAAGTTTACTATACACATGCCCAAGTAGTAGCGATCAGAATTTGAAAAATAGAGCAAAATAAGATATTAAGCATAAAAGGATAGTGGATTGGGACAGGAAATAATGGTTTATTATTTTACTGACTGCCCCACTATATAATATCAGCTTTCTCAAAAAGATGTATTTACGCTTTAATGCGAAGAGAGAATTCTCAAGGGAAAACTCTGTAATAAACACAATCTTAACAGGTATTAAAAAATACTGTATGTCTGTTTTCTTCCATGTATACATTCTACCACATATAAATACACTGACACAGAATAAAATGCTAAAGAAAGGATGATACTGTAAACGGTTACCTCTTTTACATGCCTCATGTATTGGAGATGCTACATCACATACTGCATGTGGGCTGGCTCCATGCTGTAGAAGTAAGTTCACACAGGCTGTGCTGCCACTGACACAAGCATTGAATATTGGAGTTTTCCAGTCAATATTGGGAATGTTGACCTTAGAGAGAATTCAACAAGTGGTTTAGTTAAGATTGCTGCTGTTCTTACTAGAATAAGTCAACATAAAGTCTTATTTTTTTTTTTTTGTAAAAATGTGTATAAAACAGATCAACTTTGGCATAGGAATGGGGGCTGTAGAGGCTGCAGACCTAGCCAGGCTTCCCGACCACTTTCAATATCTTCCAATACTATTTAGCAATCCAGTAGTAAGGATTACGTTGAAGAGCACACTGCAGTGTGGGTTTCTTTCTAGTAGCATTAATATGTTTTCAGGGCACTATCATTGTGTTTTGTGCTTGATTGCTTACATTTATACTGCCCCATTTGGCAGCTCTCAGTCTGGTGTATATACAGTACCTAATGCATTCACCAGTAAATAGAGGGATGTGGCAAGGGCACAATTTTGCTCAGCTGTGGTATGGATAAAAGGGATTAAGAAAAAAGGTTTAGATACAATCCTTTTGTCAGAGCCCAGTAGAAAACATGGAACCTCCATCCTTACAGACGAAAGCTGGCCATTTACTTGTAGAAATGTGTTTGAAATGTTTATGCTTTAAGAACATTCATTTGATTTACTATTCACTAGTGGGGGCAACCCAATGTCTGTTTTCGACCATAGTGACCAGAAAATTAGAAGGAGCATTTCTCAAACTAATGAAATTCTAACAGTAAATGTAGTTTTTGTTTGGGAAATTACATTCATTCCCATATGCAATGTAACAAGAAAACTGATTTTTTAAGTATTTCAAATTACATTCGTCAAGTCATTTGATATACAGATCAGAATTTTCATACAAAATTGTTTGTAAATCTGCTAGTATATGGTCAGCCTTAGACACCAAGATCCCTTTAAACACTTAAGCCCCGTACACACGCACCGATTGTTGGCCAACCGATCGGCCGTCTTTTGTCCAGTGTTGTTGTGTTGGTTGAAATGTGCTCTAGACTGCACACGAATTTTGTCGGCCAACAACAACCAACTGCAGAAGTGATGTCATGTTCTGGTCTACTTTTCGTGTGTTTTTTCTTCTCTGAGCATGCCCAGTCTTGATCATCACATTTTTGTCTGCCGAAATCTGTACTGACTGAGGAACAATCGGCCATTCTGCTGACGGCCAACAAAAATTTTATAGCATGCACACCAGATTTTGTTCGGCCGAAAAGTCGCAGTCGGTTGTCGGAAGCATCATACTAACAAGCCGACAATCGGCCGATCGGACGTTGGCCGAAAATTTACGGCCAACAACCGGTGCGTGTGTACGAGGCTTAAGACATTAAGATTAATTTGCTTCATTTTGAAACACCCCATATGAAAATGGAGGAGTCTGCAAACATGCAACATTTGTGGGTCTTGAGATAAAAATAGTTTTAGTGTGAATGATCTCATAAGGGGATCAAATATAGCGCTTGCTTAAAAAACTTCTGATACCACGATGTATATGTGTAAGCTTCACATGACCCTAAAAATTGTCTCATATACTGTATGTCAGCACAAGATGTGCAAAAAATGGTGTGAATAAATAGGGTATAAATAAATATGTTTAAAATTATAATTTATGTGACATAAATAAATTTAAATATATAAATTCAAATTTCTTATATTATAGTAATTATGTAAACAATGTGGTGAAAGAACTGTATAAATATAAGATTGTAGAAGTAAAATTATAATAGATAAAACAGAATATCCGAAATGTGAAAAAAACTTCTATATTACAAAATTTACAATTACAAAATCTTTTTCACATATAGAAGTTTTTTTCACATTATAATTTATAACAGATATTCTGTTTTATCTATTATAATTTTACTTCTACAATCCTATATTTATACAGTTCTTTCACCACATTGTTTACATAATTACTATAATATAAGAAATTTGAATTTATATATTTAAATTTATTTATGTCACATAAATTATAATTTTAAACATATTTATTTATACCCTATTTATTCACACCATTTTTTGCACATCTTGTGCTGACATACAGTATATGAGACAATTTTTAGGGTCATGTGAAGCTTATACATATACATCGTGGTATCAGAAGTTTTTTAAGCAAGCACTATATTTGATCCCCTTATGAGATCATTCACACTCAAACTATCTTTTACATATAGCAGCTGCTAATTTATCACAACTATACCATATATTTATATAGATTTTATAAACTAGAGTCCTATTTTATTATCACAACTTAATATTACACATCCCTTGGCGCGAGGAATATACTTTGTATATTAATTCATCATAAAAATAGTTTTGTATCATTATGATGTGAATTTCTTTGGGACCAGACTGAAAGTACAAAGCAACCCAGGCATATAAAAACACAACAGCCCAAAGCAAAGAGCATAACCAATTCTTGACAATCCACAACCTTGTACTGCAGAATGTTTGAACTGTCACTACTGCCAACTAAAATGCATAATATTAAAGTGTAGAATAAATGTTTTTGTTCAAATAAACCCATAAATGCAATCAAAGGTAGCTGCACCTCTGGCCTACTGCACAGCTAGTAGGCTGCCAGGTTTGGTGTATAGCTCTGGACAGAACAGGTAGGGAAGGTAATTTGTTATGACTAGGGTTGAGCGAACCCGAACTGTATTGTTCGGGATTGTACCGGACCTTTGGGTGTTCGGTACCCAGACACGGACCCGAACATTTCACTGTATGTTCGGGATACAGTCCGTTGTTCGGTAATTTATTTCATGTTTTGGCACAGTTTTAATGGCGTGGTTTCAACAGCTGCAGGGCAGCCAATCAACAAGCAATTAACTACTGTGCCCTTAGAAGCCATCACAGCCATGCCTACTAATGGCATGGCTGTGATTGACCAGTGCAGCATGTGACCCAGCCTCTATATAAGCTGGAGTCACATAGTGCCGCACGTCACTCTGCTCTAACTACTGTAGGGAGAGGTTTCTGATGCTGCGGAGGGAGAAATAGGAGATTATTGTAGGGGCAGGCTGGAGATTGCTTTCAGGGAAAGAATAGGAAGAATCTTTTTTAATCAGACAGCGATCTACATTGATTTTATTGTGTGGGGGTGCAGTGCATGATCTTTTTGCCCTGACCTGAGCCCAGTGAGGAGGAGGGAGAAAAAAAAAAACTTTTATCAGTCTGTTAGGTGGGAGGCGTGCGGCGTGTAGCAGCCATGTAATGCAAGCTCAGTGCATATGTGTCTGCTTGATCTGGATTAAAAAAAAAAAACGCTTTTTCCTTCATACTTTACTGTGACTTACAGCGTTTAGACACTGCAGTTCTGATCTGCTATTCAAAAAGCCCAATTTAAGGGGACAATTATTTTTCAGTTTTTCATTCATACTTTACTGTGACACTGTCATACAGCGTTTAGACACTGCAGTTCTAATCTGCTATTCAAAAAGCACCAATTAAAAGGGAAAAATAAAACATTTTCATTCATACGTTACTGTGAGATACACCCGTTGGATACTGTTGTTCTATTCCGCTTGTTAATAAAAACCCATTTAGGGGAAAAAATTAAATTGCAGCCTAGTCTGCATATGTTACAGTGAGATACACCCATTGGATACTGTTGTTGTATTCCGCTTTTCAATAAAAAAAACATTTAGGGGAAAAAAATTAAATTGTGGCCTAGTCTGCATATGTTACAGGGAGATACACTCATTGGATACTGTTGTTATATTCCGCTTGTCAATAAAAACCCATTTAGGGGAAAAAATTAAATTGCAGCCTAGTCTGCGTATGTTACAGTGAGATACACCCATTGGATACTGTTGTTGTATTCCGTCTTTCAATAAAAACCCATTTTGGGGAAGAAAATTCAATTGCAGGATAGTCTGCATATGTTACAGGGAGATACACCAATTGGATACTGTTGTTGTATTCTGCTTTTCAATAAAAACCCATTTAGGGGAAAAAAATTAAATTGCGGCCTAGTCTGCATATTTTATTGTGAGATACACCCTTTGGATACTGTTGTTCTATTCTGCTATTCAATAAACACCCATTTAGAGGAAGATCCTAAATTAGAGAAATATGAGGAGAAGGTCAAATAAGGGACGTGGCCTGGGTCATGGTGCTGCTGGTGGAGCTCCTGTTGCAAGGAGAGGACGTGATCGATCTGTGCCAGCTACACGCACCAGCGAAACACCTTCCTCAGGTGTGAGTAGGCAACAGAACCTGCAGCAGTATTTGGCAGGGCCTAATGCGCCTCTACAAATGTTGAGGCCAGAACAAGTACAGGCGATAGTAGATTTGGTTGCTTACAGTGCCTCCAGTTCCTTCACATTGTCTCCGACCCAGTCTACTGCTAAAAGGTCAGAGTTGGCACCTGCAGCCGATGTCTATCAATATTTCACATCACCCCCTTGCAAATCAGCCAAGCAGTCTGAGCCCCAAGTCATGCAGCAGTCTCTTCTTCTTTTCGATGACTCTGTTAGCATGGTTTCCCAGGGCCATCCACCTAGCCCTGCCCCAGAAGTTGAAGAGATTGAGTGCACCGATGCCCAACCACTTATGTTTCAAGATGAGTACATGGGAGGACCATCGCAGCACGTCTCGGATGATGACGAAACGCAGGTGCCAACTGCTGCGGAATTCCGAATTGTGGAGATCCACAAGGAGGGCAGGGGTGAAGACTGGGTGGAAGATAATGTGGAGGACGATGAGGTCTTCGACCCCACATGGAATGAACGTCATGCAGGTGACCTGAGTAGTTTGGAGGAAGAGGCGGTGGTCGCACAGAGCCACCAGCACAGCAGAAGAGGGAGCAGGGTGCAAAAGCAGAGCGGCCGTGCCCTAGACACTACGCCTGCTACTGCAAGGGACCAAGCACACCAAAGCCAGCTCAAAGGAGTTCCCTAGTGTGGCAGTTCTTCAGACAATGTGATGATGACATGACACAAGTGGTTTGCACGCTGTGCAATCAGAGCCTGAAGCGAGGCATAAACCTTCTCAACCTGAGCACAACCTGCATGACCAAGCATCTAAGTGCAAAGCACGGGCTGCAGTGGAGTAGACACCTCACAAAGCAAGAAAGGTCTCTGGCTCCTCCTGATTCCTCTTCTGCTGCAGGCTCAGCCTCTTCATCCACCTCTGTAGTGACAGTGGCACATGCCACCCCGCAAACAGAGGATCTGCCAGCAACACCACCACCTGGGTCACCAACAACCATCTCCACAATGTCCCGTGGAAGCGTTCAGCTTTCTATCTCCCAAACACTGGAGTGGAAGAGGAAGTACCCCCCTACCCACCCGCGATCCCTGGCCCTGAAAGCCAGCATTTCAAAATTCCTGGCTTTTGAAATGCAGTCATTCCGTCTGGTGAAGACGCAGAGTTTTAAAAGCCTTATGGCAGTGGCTGTCCCACAGTACGTCGTGCCCAGCCGCCACTACTTTTCCAGGCAAGCCATCCATTCCCTGCACAACCAAGTGGGTGACAAAATCAGGTGTGCACTGCGCAACGCCATCTGTGGCAAGGTCCACCTAACTACAGATACATGGACCAGTAAGCACGGTCAGGGACGTTATATCTCCCTAACAGCACACTGGGTAAATGCAGTGGCGGCTGGGCCTGAGGCGGATAGCAGTTTGGCGCATGTCCTTCCACCACCGAGGATTGCAGGGCGCTTCAGTTTGCCTCCTCTCCTGAACTCCTCCTACTCTGCTTCCTCATCCTCTATTGCCTCCTTATCCGGTCAGCGTAACAGCTTCACCACCAACTTCCGCACAGCCAGGGTTAAACGACAGCAGGCAGTTTTAAAACTTGCCTGTTTAGGGGAAAACCACACACGGCGCAGGAGTTGTGGAGCGACATTCAACAGCAGACCGATGAGTGGTTGCTGCCAGTGAGCCTCAAGCCCGGCCTGGTGGCGTGCGATAACGGGCGAAATCTCGTAGCAAGTCTGGGCCTAGCCGGTTTGACACACATCCCTTGTCTGGCGCATGTGCTGAATTTGGTGGTGCAGAGGTTCCTTAGAAATTACCCCGATATGTCAGAGCTGCTGCAGAAAGTGTGGGCCGTCTGTGCGCACTTTCGGCGTTCTCACCCTGCTGCTGCTTGCCTGTCAGCGCTGCAGCATAACTTCGGCCTTCCCGCTCACCGCCTCCTATGTGACTTGCTCACAAGGTGGAACTCCACCTTGCACATGCTGGCCAGACTGTGCGAGCAGTAGCAGGCCATAGTGGAGTTTCAGCTGCAGCACGCACTCGTGAGTCACTCTGCGGAACAGCACCACTTCACCACCAATAACTGGGCCTCTATGCGAGACCTGTGTGCCTTGTTGCGCTGTTTCGAGTAGTCCACCAACATGGCCAGTGCCGATGATGCCATTCTCAGCTTAACTATCCCACTTCTATGCCTTCTTGAAAAAACGCTTCGGGCGATGATGGAAGAGGATGTGGCACAGGATGAGGAGGAGGAGGAAGAGGTATAATTTCCAAGGCTTTCAGGGCAGTCATTCACAAGTGGATCCGAGGGTGGGTTCCTGCACCCAAATGCCAGGTACACAATTGTCCAGCAGGGGAACAGTTCTGTAGGATGACGAGGATGAGGAGATGGAACCATTTTCACAGCAGGGTGGCACCCAGGCTAGCTCATGACCATCACTGGTGCGTGGCTGGGGGGATACAGAGGACACAGAGGATACACCTCCAACAGAGGACAGCTTTTCGTTGCCTCTGAGCAGCCTGGAACACATGAGCGATTACATGCTACAGTGTCTGCGCAACGACCGCCGAGTTTCCCACATTGTAACTTGTGCTGATTACTGGGTGGCCACGCTGCTGGATCCCCGTTACAAGGACAACGTATCGTCCTTAATTCCCTCACTGGAGTGTGATCAGAAGATACGCGAGTACAAGCGCACGCTGGTAGACGCGCTGCTGGTGGCATTCCCACCTGACAGCAGGGGCACAGTGGAAGCACAAGGCCAAGGCAGAGGAGGAGGAAGAGGTCGCCAACGCAGCCAGGGCACCACCAGCAGCTCAGAAGGCAGGGTTAGCATGGCCGAAAAGTCGAAAAGCTTTGTCAGCACGCCACAACAAGCAGCAGCACCACCAGCCGATATGGAACGTCTTAGCAGGAGGCAGCATTTCACTGACATGATGGAGCAGTATGTGTGCACACGCCTAGACGTACTGAATGATGGGTCTGCCCCCTTCAACTTCTGGGTCTCCAAGTTGGGAACATGGCCTGAGCTTGCCCTTTATGCCTTGGAGGTGCTGGCCTGCCCTGCAGCCAGTGTATTATCTGAATGGGTATTTAGCAGGGCTGGGGGCGTTATCACAGACAAGCGCAGCCGCCTGTCCAGAGCCAATGTGGACAAGCTCACGTTCATTTAAATGAACCAGGCATGGATCCCACAGGACCTGTCCGTACCTTGTGCAGAATAGACATGTATACCGGCCTTACCCAGCCATTGTTGTATTTGATCTTTCTTACTCTTTTGGGGTGTACCCTAATTTAAAAAAAAATGTAATTAAAAACCAAAACCAGTGCTGGCTGCCTCATCCTCCTCCTCCACCGCCGCCGCTTCCACCTACACTGCCATATCCACCGCCACCTCAACTTCCTACTCCATATGGGCCTCGTCCTCCTTCTACATCATTCAAGATTATTATTTTTTATTTTTATGTATTTTATGTTATTTTAAGTTATTTCCCTATCCACATTTGTTTGCGGAGCACTTGCCATGCTCTTAAGAAGATTTTGCTGCCATTTGCAGCCCTTTAGCCCTTTCCATGTGTTTTTTAGAGCCATTTTAGTGCTCAAAAGTTCGGGTCACTATTGACTTCAATGGGGTTCGGGATCGGGGTAAAGTTCGGGTTAAGTCCGGGTCATGAACCCGGACTTTTTTTTCAAGTTTGGCCGGACCCGCCGAACCCGGACATCCAGGTGTTCGATCAACTCTAGTTATGACGAGATGAAAAGCAGGTCCAAGGCTAGAGAGGGGAGAGGTATATCTCAGGTGACCAATAACATTTCACAAAAACTGGTGCAAAGAAAACTGAAGCAAAAGTGGAGTTAATAATAATAATAAAAGCTAATCTTGTTTTTTTGTTTGAGTGTCATCACATTTTGTGATGAGTGACAGCTCCCTTTTGGCTCCAGGTTTCTGAGTCTTACTTCTCTTTAGTCACTCCAGTGTTCTCATTTCTCTCATAGTATGCTTTGGGAAGTTTCAGATTAGACCTTGTTATATATATTCACACTCTAATAGAATGTAAGAATGTTGTTACCTGAGCTCCATGTTTCAGCAGAAAGGTGACGCATCCAGAATGACCTCCAAGGCAAGCTTCATGTAGAGGAGTAACATGATCTGCTGTAGCCAGGTTTACGCTATGTCCCTACAAAAGAAGGATAGGAAAACCTATCAAAAGGTGAAACAGCAATGCCTGTACCTTAGCATTCTAAGGTAGAACTCGAGGCATGCATGGGAACATTTCTTATTATATAAGATAAAGATTCCATGAGACATAATGCTGGGTCTTAGACTGTGGTTTTCTATATTCTAACACAGTGAGCCTGGTATATACAGTACATTCGTTTTAGGTGATTAGGATTTTTAGCGCCCAAAGCAAAACTTGATTTTCTGGTTATACCAATGGCGTTCTGAACTATCATTTATTGTCACCAGGACCTGTGGTTTGGAGTACATTGTGCATTCTAGAATGTTTTTACTAACTCCACCCTTACCCTATCTCTCTGTGCTGTTAATGCTTTTAAGATATTGGTCTCATCTTGAGAGTACCTTTATTCAAAGCAGTATTGGAGAGATCCTGGAGCAAAGAAACCAAGCCCCAGTTCCCAGGAAGCTGTGACCATCAGCTCGGGGTAAGTTGGCATGTTAAGTCTGTGATTGGAGACTTATTTCTGCTTAGAGCATTGGAAGGTTGGCTAGTACTATCTTTTCTAATAAGGAGCAATGGAACATTTCAGTGCAAGGGTGCACCTGCAGAGGGATGAACTATATGTATGCCTGGAGTTTAGCTTTAACTCCTAACATAGCCTAAGGCTTATCCATGAATGTATTCTTTATTACTAACTCCTTACCATCAAGGATAACTCTGAAAATTAACACTTAATATAATCTTAACACAAAGCCTAACTATTCCCCCAAGCTGTAAACCCCTAATCTAACTCCTAAAAATAATTTCCTAAACCATGACTCTAAGCCTAACGTCCGCTTAATCCTTTACCACGCAGAACTAGTTTAAAAAAATATAAACTATAAACTAAAATCAAATTATGATTCCCTTTACTTACCTCTGTAATTAGTTTTGTTAAGGTACCAAAGCGCCCATGTATTGCTGCTTCATGTAACAGTGACCAGTCCGAGACAAAGTCTGGAAAGTGAGAAATCTGGTGTCAGATTACATGCTTAAACCCTACCATAATTCTACCAGTGTGTACACAATATGATTTATGAAAACAATAAACTGATGATGGTAATCACTATTCGCAATTTTGAAAGCATTAAAAAGCAGAGATGAGATTAGATGATTTGAGGAAAGAAAATTATTTCCATTTGTCTACAAAGCAGAAATACATTTTTGTTATTATAACACAGTAGCCCAACTGATCATCTCATGGAAATACTTGAAATCACTAAATGGAAGTAACGCAAATGACTAAATGCTAATTATGACTAGGAACCAACGATTGTAACTTTGAATGTTTATAAAAAACAGAAAAATGTAAAACTTTAGACCTTTTGCTTGCTTGACATAAGGACAAACCTGCATTTCGAAGGTACCATAAAGTGCTAATATACACTGCTCGAAAAAATTAAAGGAATACTTTGAAAACACATCAGATCTCAATGGGGAAAAATATCATGCTGGATATCTATACTGATATGGACTGGGTAATGTGTTAGAAACAAAAGGATCCCACATAGTTTGATGGAAATTAAAATGATCAACCTACAGAGGGCTGAATTTAAAGACACCTTAAAAATCTAAGTGAAAAAATGATGCAGAAGGCTAGTCCATTTTGCTGAAATTTCATTGCAGCAACCCAAAATGATACTCAGTAGTTTGAATGGCCCCCACTTGCTTGTATGCATGCTCCTAATGAGACAACGGATGGTGTAATGGGGTATTTCCTCCCATATCTGGACCAGGGCATCACTGAGCTCCTGAACAGACTGAGGTGCAACCTGGCGCCGTCGGATGGACCGAAACATAATGTCCCAGAGGTGTTTTATTGGATTTAGGTCAGGCGAGCATGGAGGCTATTAATTGGTATCAATTCCTTCATCCTCCAGGAACTAGCTGCATACTCTCGCCACATGAGACTGGGCATTGTCATGCACCAAGAGGAACCCAGGACCCACTGCACCAGCGTAGGGTCTGACAATGGGTACAAAGATGTCATCCTGATACCTAATGGCAGTCAGGGTACATTGTCTAGCCTGTAGAGGTCTGTGCTTCCCTTCATGGATATGCCTTCCCAGACCATCACTGACCCACCACCAAACTGGTCATGCTGAACGATGTTGCAGGCAGCATACCAATCTCAATGGCTTCTCCAGACCCTTTCACGTCTGTCACATGTGCTCAGGGTTAAACTTCTCTCATCGGTGAAAAGCAAAGGGCGCCGGTGGCAGACCTGTCAATTCTGGTGTTCAAAGGCAAATGGCAATCGAGCTCCACGGGGCTGGGCAATGAGCACAGGGCCCACTAGAGGAGGTCAGGCCCTCAGGCCACCCTCAGAAAATGTCTGTTTGTTTGGTCAGAGACATTCACACCAGTGGCCTGTTGGAGATCATTTTGTAGGGATCTGGCAGTGCTCATCCTGTTCCTCCTTGCATAAAGGAGCAGATACCGGTACTGCTGATGAATCAAGGACCTTCTACTGCCCTGTCCAGCTCTCCTAGAGTAACTGCCTGTCTCCTGGAATCTCCTCCATGCTCTTGAGACTGTGCTGGGAGACACAGCAAACCTTCTGGCAATGGCACGTATTGATGTGCCATCCTGGAGGAGTAGGACTGGCTGTGAAATCTCTATAGGGTCCAGCAAGGTGTCGCCTCATGTTCCCAATAGTGACACTGACCCTAGCCAAATGCAAAACTAGTGAAAAACAGTAAGAAAAGATGAGTAGAGAAAATAAATGTCAGTGGCCTCAACCTGCAAAACCATGCCAGTTTTGGAGTTTGTCTCATTGTTGCCCATCTAGTGCATCTGTTGTTAATTGTTAAAGGAGTTTAATTGACTTGATGCTATACTCTGAATAAAAGGTGTTCCTTATATTTTTTTGAGCAGTGTATATACATGATTCCACTGCCCCTCCCCTCCACCTAGTCCAATCAGAGAATTCTTTGTATTCATTGAGGAAATGCAAAGTGTTCCCTGAATGGCGTCTGTGCTGAGTAAGGAACCCCTGTGTTCACTGCAGCAGGGCAGCTGTTTGCCATGGTACCCGGAAGTTAGTGAAGATCACTATAGTAGAGGTGCCTACTACAGTTATTTTCAGCTTCCACATGGTTCTCATAGGTATGGAACATTAGATTGGTCTGAGCTGGTCCAGTGTAACTATGCAAAACCATCCATACATAAACTTCACGATTAAGCAGCTCTCCCAGAAGTGTTGGCCAAAGGTCAGCTCAGGAAAGAACTGGGTGTACAAGGTAGATAAAAAAAAAAACAAAAGAACAACCAATAATGTTCAGATTTAATTTTATTCAGACTCTTGTCATTAAAATTCACAATGTTTCTTTCAGGGGATTAAAGGATCCCACATTATCAGGGTTTGGTACTGGACCGATAACATTCCAGGGATTCTGAGGGGTAATTAGTATGATGCTCCAAATTCTAGTTAAAGTGGTTGTAAAGGCAATTTATAAACTGTTATAAAGCCTCCTATGCTGCAGTGTATGTTCTTTGTGTAGCACTGTCCTTGTAGGGCTTGCTGTGATTACTTCTCAGGCCTCCAACTTGAACAATTTACAGTTGATAAAGACAACTTTCATTTGGCCTCACCAGGTTACTTGTGGAAGCAGTCACACTGCTTTAACCATAGTGTCATTTGTATGGAAGGGGTTAAGTCTTCTTGCTCTCTCCAGCAGCAGACTTGATGCAACTACATTATCTTCAGGTCCGTCTCTAGCATCCCCTTAACTGACACCCATCCACTGACTCTTCTGGCAGATGGCCCTCTCAGGACAGGCCCCATGACACAGAGCTATACTCACTATATGAAGAATCAGATCCTTTCAAGTGTTTCCCTACCAGTCAGCTCAGCAGGTCCTCCAGGTTCAGCTCCTCTCTGACTCTCAAGCCCCCAGGTCGACCACCTGAGGCCGCAAAGCAACTTCTACAGAGAAGGGGCACTGATCTCCAGCTGAAAGACCCCGAGCACATGTGCCCTTGGCATTTATACAGTATCCCAGGATGCACTGAGGCACTTCCTCTGCCAATAACCAGGGCTGTACTAAATGCCTGTGCACTCATTTATCAGGTTTCCTACCACTATCTAATATGCCCCCCTATTGGGCCAGTGTGAAACACTTCAGACAAACTGAGCTGCACCTGGGCACCATGAGCAGACCTCACTAGCAGATCCTGCTCTCTGGTAGGCAGAGAACAATATAGATTTATTATTATTCAGGATTTACCTGGCTATCTTTATGATAAGCAGAAAAGATCCAAAATGATACTTTCCCTCTAGCACCTACCTAGGAGGTTGCTACATCTGTAAAAAAGATGCCAATTTCTACCTGAATTCACAGTGCCGATTGGCGGTCACGTGATTTCTCGAGGCTCCCTCTGACAGCTAGAGCGGGAGGGGCCGAGATTCCCTCGCTGACGTCAGTCGGGAGAAGGGGAGGAGAGGAGGAGAGAGCCGAGACATCAGCCAGGGAGGAGGGGAGCCTCAAGGAGTAACATAACCGCCAATCGGCACTGTCAATTCAGGCAGAAATTGGCATACACTGCAGCTTAGGAGGCATTATAACAGAGGGCTTTGTGTGTTCTGTCTAAAGGTATTTCAGTAGCAGGAAAGGGGGGGGGGCGGGATTGGTAAGAGCTGACTGGCAGGGAGACAGGAGGGTTGCGGATGACAGAGGCATGTAAACTGACCACGGTGTCAAGGCTCAGCAGCGATGATACACCGTGGTCAGTTTACAGGGGGCAGGATGTAACCAGGGAGGATCAGCCAGCTATTTCAGGTGATACAGGGGGCCAAATTACACAGCATAAGAACTGTGCTGTATAACATGCTTTAAAGGAGCAGGATTCTTTTTTTTTTTTTTTTTTCGGTTAACAAACGCTTTAAGGCTTAGTTGGCATCTGAAATAATCATACTAATTGCCCTTCAGGGTCTTCTCAGTTCTATCAGTCCAATACCAAACATTAATGAAGTGGGGCCATTTGAACCCCTAAAACATGGTGACTTTTTAATATATCCTTAGGCAGCTCTCCCCAGAGTGGTGGCTGAAGGTCAGCTCTTTGCTTGAGTAAGGACTGGGTGTGCAAGAAGAAAAAGTGCCAAAAGCAGAAAGTATAAAGTCCAGATTTTATTTTATTTACACTCTTGTAACATAAAAAGCCTATGAGTTCAGGAGATATAAGGGTCCCACTTCATCAGGGTTTGGAACTAGACTGATAGAACTGGAGGAATTTTGAAAGTTATTAGTATGGCCTCCAATTCTATAAGTCCACAACACACTTTTTCAGTCTTTTCCTTTTCTTCTGCTAAGCTGTGAAGATGCATTGATATATCACTATCATTGTGTGATGCTGCTGAAATAAATAGGATTGAGCCATGGCCATATAACATCTATGGGTACCTCTAAAGCGAAACATATATTGTATTTTAAAAAGAATGCACATTTTTAAACATCACTCACATATGTTCACTTGAATTATACATGTATTTATGCTTGCTGCTTCATATTGTCATCACTTTGTATACAAATTCATAGATTCTTCCTCTGTAGCAGGCAATGTGAGAAGAATCCATGCTGAAAAGAATCTGTTAGCCACATAATCTATTGTTTCCAATCAGGCTTAGAAAATTGGTAGACTTGCAGTGAAGCAGGGGAACATACTGTACATTGTCTAAATACAAGAGTCATTTGTGTTCATACTTGGTGTGCTTTGTGTATTACTTTCAGATCTGAGCAATAATCTACTGTGAAACTTTCGCTCTGTGCAGGAGCTCCCTGTAGTAAAGACCAGTCACTGCTGCTCTCTCCTCTTATGCAGGGTGACAGGTCCTGTCTCCACCCCATTGTGTCATTTTGTGTCGGCCACCTGTAGTTAGTGGGGTCTTCTAGGCCCCTCGCACTGCTCTGCTCTCTGCACAGTCTATGTACAGCACAATGATGATGTCACTGCTACTTTTACAGGGTAATATCTAAGATTGCAAAGACATTTGGTGCATATGAAGTGGGTTTATATCCTTTGTGGCTATTAAGAATTATAGTTTTTGTGCCTGGAGTTCAGTTTTAAGTTATGAAAATTAAAGCTTGTTATTGCATATTCTATATTTGTACCGTATTGTAAACAAGTTCAATAAAAATCTTTGCAATAACAGAAAAAAAAAAGAATATTTAAGCTAGAAGCTAGTTGGTTTCCATGGGTAGCTGCTCCAGATTTTGGCTTCTTCAGTTTTAGTAAATTCCCCTGGATGAGTATGTTGCATATTCACTTTTAGTTTATAGAAAAAGCAGGACCTAAAGCAGTAAGCAAATGACACTGCTGTGTGTTTCAGTTAGGTATTTGTACACTAGAGGGCGCCAAACTACATTTGAGCTTCATGCAGCTAAAATAGAACACAGCACAATAGTGTATAGGAGAAGGCAACTGTATAGTTATGTAAAGAGAATTATTTGAATTTTAATATTGAAAAATATAACGATAAATGCAAGGAACTTCAGTTGGAAAACAACTTAAAATAGATAATACCAGTCAGAGGAATATGTGTATTCACAAAGGGGGCTATGCTTCATGGGAGTAAATGCAGCAGTTGCAAATTGGAAGGACTTGCGCCACTTATCTGCTCTTTCCTGCCCCCTCCACTTCTCACAGAACTCATACTATTACTGTTCTTCGATGCAATGCAATGCAATGAAGGAGGGGCAGATGAATGACAGGATCTCCACTTTCTATTCTCAGAACCTACTGCATTGTGGGACATTAAAGCGGAGTTCTGTCCCCAGAAAAAATGGAAAGTCAGCAGCTACACATACTGTAGTTGCTGACTTTTTATATTAGGACACTTACCTGTCCTGGATTGAGCGATGTCGGCACCCCAGCTGATGTTTACATCAGGTGTCGGGTGCTGTCGCCGCCATTGCCGGGAAGGGAAACTTGCGGCTTCATAAACAGTTCTCTACTGCACATACCTGAAGCGCGCTGCGCATTCTGAATGGTGCGGCAGCGGGCAAAGCAGGAGGGGGACGAACTTATGACGTACTTCGCCGCAGCCAACTCGACCGGAAGTAGGGATGGGTACCTGTCAAACAGGTACCCGCTCCCCCTGGAAGGTGGCAAATGTGGCACCGGAGGGGGGAGCAAACAGATAAGTGCAAGATCCATTTTTGGGTGGAATTCTGCTTTAATAATATGAGTTCTGTGAATGGCGGAGGAGGCAGAAAGAGGTGGATGAGTGACACAAGGCCTTCACATTTGCAGCCTCAGCTGTTAATCTGTGCAACCCCAGAAGATCGCTGCTCTGGGCAGTATCGGGTGGCACGAAGGAAGGTTTTTCCAGCAGCAGCCTGCATGTTTAGCATGGTATACAGACAGACCAATACAGGCAACCAATGTGTTTAGTGCTGCAACTCCCTAGCCCCCCCCCCCCCCCATCACCAAATTTCAGATTTAGCTGTAAATAGGTCACAAGCATACTGCATGTCTTACAAAACCAGCAGGTATTTTCTGTGCTTGCTGAAAATATTCTTGAAAAGCGAAGCCTAATGCAGCCACCACATCTAACATCTGGTAGGCTGCAGTATATTACATTTTTGGTTTTGGGTTTAGATAGGCAGTCACTCTAATAGAACAAAACTATCAGTAGTGTGCTAAGAAGCGCTGAAACTCCAGGTGCAGAAGTACGCAAATCCCAGTCAGCTCCTATACTTCAGAGCTCCCATAGATCAACACTGAGGCGCTTGAAAATCGCCCATAAAACTCTGAACGCTTTTGTGGCGATTTTCAGGCGCTTTTAAAGCGTTAGTGGTGCACTTTTTTGAAGACATGTGACTCATAAACTGCTTCAAGAACCATTTTGAAGCGCTTTTCTGGTGCTTTTGAGGCGCTTTCCATTGATTTCAGCGGAGAGGGGTGTTTTTGAGGCGTTTTTTTTTAGCGATCCAAAGATGATTTTTGCAGGATTTTTTCACTGCCCCACCAGGGCACCGCCCAAGTGTAAAAACATTTATTGATTTCAATGGGAATAGATTTTCATGAGCTTTTCATGCACTTGTTTTAGTTCCAAAGTTCTTGAAAAGCACCTCCGTGTGAAAGGGCTCTAAGACCTCATGCACACAGACACTTTGAGGCATAAAATAAACTCTAGCATAAAATGCCGGCCTTTTTCCATGCCCAAGGAGCTGCAGGTAATGCGTATAGTCAGCCATAAGAGAGAATGGTGGAATGTGGCAATACTCAGGTATTACAAAAGTATATATTCAAACGAATATATTCCTCGCGCCTAGGAGTGCCTAGTAGGACAGGTAGTATAGCTACTATATAAAAGGTATTTAAATAATTAAATAATAAGCAGCTGCTATAAAGTGCAAAGTGAATGTATAGGAAATACCAAACTAGATGGGATAATATAGCGCTTGCTGGTGTGAGCAGGGAGAGGTGAGAATAAAATTGCAATAAAAAAGCTAATATCCTAAATCTCTAAATACTGTACCCTTAAAAAATTATTAATAAATACAGTGAGGAATTAAATAAAATAAGTAACAATATGAATAATGTGCCAAGTGAAGTCCAAAATAGTTCATAAAAATTGCACAGTGAAAAAATGCATAAATAAATCACAGTATAAATAATGTGCCAAGTGGGATTCAAAAATAGTTCATAGGTGACTCAGTGATAAATAATCCAAAAGAGTGCCAAAAAAAGTGCAAGTGCTTGGTGCTGGATCCTCCAATGGTCCAGGAAATCCAATCATGCAGGTGACTTCAAAGAAGGTAAGATGTAAACTCACCAGATAAGGTGGGTCTCAACTGCCTTACGGCAAAGAGACCAATAATGCTTTTATGACCCTCCAGGCCAGAAAGATGGTGACTGCTGGGCTCTGATCCCTCCCGGCCGGAATCCCCCACGTATGGCAAATAGGGTCCTCACGGTCCTCCAAGTTTGATTCAGGGAACAAAAAGGACAGGCTCCAGATGGTGCAGTACCATTAGGGTTATTTTATTATAATTAAAGGACAAACAATGGATAAAAAACGCTGTGCAAAGCCCGCCAGTAAAGTGTCTGTAGCGTGGAGAGCGGCTTGCGTTCCAGGCTGTCTTGCGGGCTGACGGCGTGCGTTCGTTAGAGTGTAGTGACGTCTTCATCAGGTATACATTGATGCTGTCCGGCATTGAGTAAACAAGCACATGTGTGCATGATGTATGTCTGAAGATAACAATTCTAGTTATGGGAATATGTCATATGCACAAACGCATATTAACGCGATTGTGTAAAAACATTTGCAGGCTGAATAAAAAATGTATAATAGCGCATGGTTACCGACTGATTGCCAATAGGTAAATGGGTGCATGTGCTGTCCCTCTCACAAACACAGGACTTAGAATGTCATGGTCTTCTTACACTCCAGAGGAATACAAAAAACTGCTATTATGTGAAGTAAATTATGTGGAGTTCAACTCCTGTGTACTATTAAAGAGTTAAGCTGCCTGTGGATGGTGCCAAGTCAGCAGGTGGCCCTATTGTCCAGGCATACTGGGTCTATGGAGGTATGTCAATGCATAAAACAGCATTTAAAACAGAATAGTGAGTTATACTAGTGTATTTACATGAAAGGAACAGCCATCTCTAGGAGAGCTATTTGAGCAGGGACTCTGCAGTAATATTTGTCACTGGTACTTAAGATCTGGCTTAGGTTAACATTTACATGGTAACTTTACCAGACAAGATCTATATAAAAGATCTGGTGATTGTACCCCAAATTAGTGTGTTGTCAGGTCCCCGTTGTCCCTCTGTTCTCTGCTATGCTTTCTTTTTGCTACAGGCTGTTTTCTGTTTATAATTTCAAGGCATTTCCTTGAGTGAGACTTCCTTTGTCATGCACACTGCAAAATGTGATCCTCCATAAAATGACATTGGCATCAGATCAGAACATTTATATTTTACAAACTGTGATTATCAGCATGTCCCGTTATCATGGGAAAATCCGTGAGACACAGACTCTTCAGTTACTGCTGTGGGTTTGAATGATTACTTAAAGCAGAGTTTCACCCAAAACAGGAATTTAAACGTATTTACCACCCCACCCCGCCACATTTTCACTTCTTGGGGGGGAGCGGGTACCTGGTTTTGACAGGTACCTGCTCCCATTTCCGGTCAGATCGCCTCAGCCCCCCTCTTCCCCTGCAGCTTTCTGGGACACATCATAGGTCCTGGAAGACTGCGGGACCATTCACAAAGTGCAGTGCGGTTTGCGTATGCGCAATGGGAAAACGGCTGTGAAGCCGCAAGGCTTCATTGCCAGTTTCCCTTTGTCAAGATGCCAGTACCTGGACCCAAAGCCGACTGAAGAATTGGCTCAGGTGAGGACAATGCTGGATCCTTGGACAGGTAAGGGCCCTTATATTAAAAATTTGCAGCTACAGTATTTATAGCTGCTGACTTTTAATTTTGGGGGGAGACTGGAGCTCCTGTTTGGGTTATAAAATAATCTTGAGTAAATGATATCAAGTTGATGGAATATTTGCCCAGTCATCTCAGAAGTACAATGTGTACGACCACATGATTCAGCAATACTTGGCTTTATTGACATTAATATAGAGCTGCTGATGCTTACAAATCATGCCTCCTAAAAGACTAAAAGTTCTCTTACCATCCTCCTCCTTCCACCAGCCCACTCCTTCCAACTATTGCTACTCCCCTTTTTTTTTATCTTCGACTTTTTACCCCTTTTATTTTCACCCCAGGACCAGCCTACCAAAAAGACCCTGATTACTCTATGTCCTGTTGTGTAAACCCCTAGGGCAGGGATCTTCAAACTACGGCCCTCCAACTGTTGCGGAACTACACATCCCAAGAGGCATTGTAAAACTCTGACATTCACAGACATGATTAGGCATGATGGGAATTGTAGTTCCTGAACAACTGGAGGGCCACAGTTTGAAGACCCCCTGCCCTAGGGGGTATAGTTTTTGTAGGCCTTCCCCAGTTTAGAAGACCAACTTACACCTATGTTTTTCCTAGGGAGAATTTTCTCCCCTTTGCCTCGTTTACGTACTTTCTCCCTTCCCCTATCCTAAAGTAAAATCTGGTTTGATGTTTGAAACTATAGGTTACATAGAAGTGATGTCTCACACTTTCATACTTTTCTGTATAAACTGCTGTTCTCATATGTCAATTGCTTTAAAGCATCGGAAATGTTGCTATTGACCCACATTGCAATCTTTTTTCACATAAATAATTTGTTCAAAAAAGAATCTTGAGTATTTTAAAACTATATTTTCTTTAATAAGTCCAGAAATAGGAATCACGTTTTTTTTTTCTTTTTTAAACAGCTTGATATATAATATTGCATATACAGTGTAAATATATTATACATTTTCCACTTACAGCCACCAGGTGGAGCTCTGTAGGGTTAACTAGCTATGCTACTCCTACCGGATAAGCAGAAGGACAAAATTCTACTCTTCTCTCAATCCTCTTCAATCTCATCCAAAATGGCTGAAACCAAGTACAAACTTCTGGTCAGATGGCATTACACCCCGCTTAAGCTGCACAACATGTTCCCTTCCAGTTCCCCATTGGGCTGGAGGAACCATGGGAACACTGCATAACACTCCCATATATGGTGGGAATGCCCGCTGATCCGCTGCTATTGGTCTGATGTTATCCGCCTCATAAATCAAATAACTAAGCTATCCCTTCCTCTTGTTCCTTGGACTGTATTATTGCATAGTACTCGGGATCGGGAACCAGTTGGCCTATATAAGCGCTCCCTCACACCTCATTTACTAAACACAGCAAAAGCCCTCCTCCCGGTTATGTGGGGTCATCCTGAGATTCCTACATTAAAGCAATGCCTTCATAAAATAGATGAAGTCTGTCTCCTAGAAGAACTTACTCACATACTGTATCCATGGGTAATATTGTCAGACAGGCTAACATATGGGCCGACTGGTTTGAATTCAAAAACTCTACTGGTTACAGGTAATGCTCGATACATAGTTACATAGTTATGCTGGCCATACACTAGCAGAAAAATCGGCCGTGCGAGTTTTGTAAAATGGAACGATTTATCGGAATGGCAAAAGATACTACCATCATGGAATGATCAAACTTCGAAAGATAAAGATAAACGTTCCATGAACATAAATTAACCATTTTATCGTTATCATATGTATGCAGCACATGCACCATTGCTCCTCAATTCCCATGTCAATGCAAACTGGCAGGTAATACCTGAATATTTTTGGTTGTGGAAAGATTGAAACAATAATGACTGCAAATAATTGTTTTGAATAAAAAATAATTTACATCACTGCAAAGACTTTATTTGAAAATACATAAACGTAGAACATTACAACATACATAACGATCATTGTATTTTTGGGACCATAACATGTTTTATAATTTTTATATTGTTTGTGACATGCTGTGCTTTATTTACAATAAAGTTTGTTGATTATTGCACAATTTTGGTTGTTATTGTATACTCTATATTTGCAAAAGCTAGCAGTGTGCCCTTGTTTGATGAGTTTAGCCATGAACGTCCGTGGAACTTAAATGCACTTTACATAAAATGTTTTTTCGTGGATCAGACATTTCTTTTATTATTATGCTCATCCTCTAATATGTCTACATTCCAGGTTAAAGGTTTTGGCACATGCGCAAGAAAAGTCGCATGATTGTTCTCGGGCGAGGCAGACACAAAACACAAGAATGCCGGTAGATCAGCAAAAATATTTCCAATTTCTCAAACAATTTTTTAAGGCCGCAAAGTTGAAAGCCTTTACCGTTTGTCACCCACTTACTATAAGAATATTGGGCGAACGATCGTCATTATAGATTTTCTACCGATTTTTCTGCTAGTGTATGGCCAGCATTAGTCAGGTTGAAAAAAGACACATCTGGCTCAACCGGTTCAGTAATATAACACTAATACCACTGTCCTTATGGTCTCAGTGTCACTGATAACTGGATCTTTATGTGTATTCCTTCTTAGAAGATCATCCCACTGCATTCCCACTCCCTTACATTCCTTCTACCGTCCCCTCTCTACCTATCTTTTCTCTCTTATCTTTCCCTATTTTCTTTTTAGACCTTTTTTGCACTATCTTTCTTTTATCTAATGCTCTAATGTTATAACATATTCCTCACATTGTTAACCCGGACCCAGATCTTTGTATTTTGTTGTACCTCCGTGTACGAATTCTTGATATCCCTGATGGCCTTCAGGTGAATCTTACTTATTTGAGACCCTTTACATTATCCAAATCGTTTATTTGTATCTGTACTTCTCCCATATATCACCACCAGACTTTAGATAAATCAGAGGAGGTAAACACCCCACTCCACTTCTGCCAACAAACGACGGCCATATTTTGCAATATGGAATAAGGGAAAGCTGTAATGAGAAAAATATGTCAGCTACCATTGCTAGCCTACTGATGAAAATGCTAGTAACCTGGCTATCTCTGGCTCCCTGCACCTGCAGTCACAATTTGAAAACAGCACATTCATGCGGGGCTCTGCCCACCCAGCCACGTCATTCATTTATAGAGTTTTGTAAATGAATGAACTACAACTAAGATCATTCATTGCAGCTTACAGCTTGTAGTTCTCAATAAACTACGAGGGCGCTGGTGAGTGTAATTGTAGTTCATTGATCTTCCTGAAATTCAGTAACTGCCTGCCCATATCAGAGGTACAGGCAGACAGCTCCTCTGCAGTCTGCAGGAGCCTGGAATTGCACCCACTATCTGCTGATCGCAGGAGCAATGTTTTACAGGCTCCTAATAAAAAAAAGTAACAAATGAGCTTTTTTTACCTGCAAAAAAGTGCCTTTTATAATTTTTTTTTTTTTAAGGTAAACTTATCCTTTAAACCAGGAGTTCCCAAACTGTGGGTCGGGACCCACTGGTGGGTTGCGAGCTGCGTTTGAGTGGGTTGCGCTGAGCCGGAAATCACTGGGAGCGGGCCCGCTTAAATTGTGCTGTGCAAGCCTGCGCAAATTACAGAGAGCCAGAGCAGTCATATCGCGATGGATTCAGGACCCCGCCCATGCAGTTTACGAAGGCTTATCTGCATTTCCCACAAAGAGGATACTTGCATCAGTGAGTAAGCTGTTATGTAGGATAAGTTCATAGGGCGCAGAGCCATCTCCTCGGTCCTGCTGGCAGCAGTGGTGGTGGCCATATTGGCGGCGGGATTCTCTCAGCTATAGCGGGCAGAGACGGCAGCCTCTGTGTCATTGGGAGGACCAGGTGGCCCGGCAGTATCAGGAGTTCATGGCAGCTTCTGTGACCCCAGTAGAGGAACTGAAGGAGAAGAGCAAGGACACCAAGACCAGCATAGAGATCCTCATCATGGAGACTCTGGGTGAGGTGTGCTGGGCCCTGGAGAGGGCAAACAGGGGCTTCACCTTCACTGTGAACCGCTGGGAGAGGAAGGAGGGTGAGTGCCATATAGCCTGCTGATCACTGTCCTGGGGTGGTTGATTTCTGTCCTCTGCCTGCCTTATACTGTCTATGAGTGTGCTGATTACTTACAACTCCACTTACAGTGGGTACGGAAAGTATTCAGACCCCCTTAAATTTTTCACTCTTTGTTATATTGCAGCCATTTGCTAAAATCATTTAAGTTCATTCTTCTTCCTCATGAATGTACACATAGCACCCCATACTGACAGAAAAACACAGAATTGTTGATATTGTTGCAGATTTATTAAAAAAGAAAAACTGAAATATCACATGGTCCTAAGTATTCAGACCCTTTGCTGTGACACTCATATATTTAACTCAGGTGCTTTCCATTTCTTCTGATCATCCTTGAGATGGTTCTACACCTTCATTTGAGTCCAGCTGTGTTTGATTATACTGATTGGACTTGATTAGGAAAGCCACACATCTGTCTATATAAGACCTTCCAGATCACAATGCATGTCAGAGCAAATGAGAATCATGAGGTCAAAGGAACTGCCTGAAGAGCTCAGAGACAGAATTGTGGGAAGGCACAGATCTGGCCAAGGTTACAAAAAGATTTCTGCTGCGCTTAAGGTTCCTAAGAGCACAGTGGCCTCCATAAGGCTGGCCATACACTATACAATTTTCTTGTTCAACTTTCCTTTAGATTTACCAAAACCATATAATATAAGTTCAAACCTGAACACTTTCAATTTGTATGCAATCAGGCAGGCCCTTGCACTACATAGTTTAAGGTAAATCTAAAGGAAATTGAATAAGAAAATTGTATGGCGTATGGCCAGCCTAATCCTCAAATGGAAGATGTTTGGGACGACCAGAACCCTTCCTAGAGCTGGCCGTCCGGCCAAACTGAGCTATCGGGGGAGAAGAGCCTTGGTGAGAGAGGTAAAGAAGAACCCAAAGATCACTGTGGATGAGCTCCAGAGATGCAGTCAGGAGATGGGAGAAAGTTGTAGAAAGTCAACCATCACTGCAGCCCTCCACCAGTCGGGGCTTTATGGCAGAGTGGCCCGACGGAAGCCTCTCCTCAGTGTAAGACACATGAAAGCCCGCATGGAGTTTGCTAAAAAACACCTGAAGGACTCCAAGATGGTGAGAAATAAGATTCTCTGGTCTGATGAGACCAAAATAGAACTTTTTGGCCTTAATTCTAAGCGTTATGTGTGGAGAAACCAGGCACTGCTCATCACCTGTCCAATACAGTCCCAACAGTGAAGCATGGTGGTGGCAGCATCATGCTGTGGGGGTGTTTTTCAGCTGCAGGGACAGTATGACTGGTTGCAATTGAGGGAAAGATGAATGCGGCCAAGTACAGGGATATCCTGGACAAAAACCTTCTCCAGAGTGCTCTGGACCTCAGACTGGGCTGAAGGTTTACCTTCCAACAAGACAATGACCCTAAGCACACAGCTAAAATAACGAAGGAGTGGCTTCACAACAACTCCGTGACTGTTCTTGAATGGCCCAGCCAGAGCCCTGACTTAAACCCAATTGAGCATCTCTGGAGAGACCTAAAAATGGCTGTCCACCAACGTTTACCATCCAACCTGACAGAACTGGAGAGGATCTGCAAGGAGGAATGGCAGAGGATCCCCAAATCCAGGTGTGAAAGACTTGTTGCATCTTTCCCAAAAAGACTCCTGGCTGTATTAGATCAAAAGGGGGCTTCTACTAAATACTGAGCAAAGGGTCTAAATACTTAGGACCATGTGATATTTCAGTTTTTCTTTTTTAATAAATCTGCAACAATGTCAACAATTCTGTGTTTTTCTGTCAGTATGGGGTGCTATGTGTACATTCATGAGGAAGAAGAATGAACTTAAATGATTTTAGCAAATGGCTGCAATATAACAAAAAGTGAAAAATTTAAGGGGGTCTGAATACTTTCCGTACCCACTGTATATGCCACACATGCCACAGGTTTCTGGCCCCTCACTTAGAACAGCTGGCAAGTGCATTCAATAATAAATTGAAAAGTAGTAAATTGTTATTTTTTTTAACATCCTCCTCCCTTTAAAATATGCATTATTATTATTTGCATTTATATAGCGCTATTAAATTCTGTAACGCTTTACAATATTCAGTTACAAGCAAGTGGGTCCCGAAAAATAACTGTATTCAGAAGTGGGTCTCGGCCCAAAATTTTTTGGAAAGCCCTGCTTTAAACAAACATTGTTTTGCTTTTACTTACATATACTGTTTTCCCACTTCCTGGTTGGCAGAGGCACTAGTGACGTAACCAGTGGCGGCCCGTGCATAACGGGCGCCAGGGCGCCGCCCCCCTACCCCTAAAAAAAAGAAAAAAAAAAGAAAAAAAAAAAAAAAATGACAGCGAACAAATAAAGTTTAAAAAAAAAAAAATTGGGTTCGCCGGCCTTTGTAAGGGAAGTGGTGGCTAGGGGGGGGGGGGGGTTACGTCCCAGAAGAGGCGCCGATCGGCAGCCTTCTGGGGGCGTAACCCGATCGCAAGTCCTTGCGATTGGACACCCCCACTTTCGGATATCCTGGCTGTGATTGGTCCAGTCTCCAGCCTGGACCAATCATCATCCAGGACATCCGATCCCTGACGTCACAATGGGGGCGGTGCCGGTGCATGAGTCAGTCACTCACCGTCACCGCCGTTCGGAGGACGAGGGAGAAGCCGCTCTCCTTCCCGCCACCGCAGAGAGGACGGACTGGATCGAGGAGGGAAGAACCCGCCGCCACCGCCGCCGCCAGGTAAGTGCATTAAATTGAAGGGAGCACGCACGCTGCACTCTGCATTGATTGGGGGACAATGCTGTGGGCACTCTGCATTTATTGGGGTACATTGCTGTGGCACTCTGCATTTATTGGGGTACAATGCTGTGGGCACTCTGCATTGATTGGGGGAAAATGCTGTGGGCACTCTGCATTTATTGGGGTACATTGCTGTGGCACTCTGCATTTATTGGGGTACATTGCTGTGGCACTCTGCATTTATTGGGGTACAATGCTGTGGGCACTCTGCATTGATTGGGGTACAATGCTGTGGGCACTCTGCATTTATTGGGGGACAATGCTGTGGGCACTCTGCATTTATTGGGGTACAATGCTGTGGCGCTCTGCATTTATTGGGATACAATGCTGTGGCACTCTGCAATCATTGGGGTACAATGCTGTGGGCACTCTGCAATCATTGGGGTACAATGCTGTGGCACTCTGCAATCATTGGGGTACAATTCTGTGGCGCTCTGCATTTATTGGGGTACAATGCTGAGGCGCTCTGTATTTATTGGGGTACAATGCTGTGGCGCTCTGCATTTATTGGGGTACAATGCTGTGGGCACTCTGCATTTATTGGGGTACAATGCTGTGGGCACTCTGCAATCATTGGGGTACAATGCTGTGGGCACTCTGCATTTATTGGGGTACAATGCTGTGGCACTCTGCAATCATTGGGGTACAATGCTGTGGCACTCTGCAATCATTGGGGTACAATGCTGTGGCACTCTGCAATCATTGGGGTACAATGCTGTGGCACTCTGCAATCATTGGGGTACAATTCTGTGGCACTCTGCAATCATTGGGGTACAATGCTGTGGCACTCTGTAATCATTGGGGTACAATTCTGTGGCACTCTGCAATCATTGGGGTACAATGCTGAGGGCACTCTGCAATCATTGGGGTACAATGCTGTGGGCACTCTGCATTTATTGGGGTACAATGCTGTGGCACTCTGCAATCATTGGGGTACAATTCTGTGGCACACTGCAATCATTGGGGTACAATGCTGTGGCACTCTGCAATCATTGGGGGACAATGCTGTGGGCACTCTGCAATCATTGGGGACAATGCTGTGGCGCTCTGCAGTGATTGGGGACAATGCTGTGGCGCTCTGAATTGAAAGGGGCATGCACGCTGAACTCTGCATTGTGGGGGCACAGCACAGTGTTTATTGCATTGAAGGGGGCACAGCACAGTGTTTATTGCATTGAAGGGGGCACAGCACAGTGTTCATTGCATTGAAGGGGGCACAGCACAGTGTTCATTGCATTGAAGGGGGCACAGCACAGTGTTCATTGCATTGAAGGGGGCACAGCTTCAAAGTCACGCAATTTTTTTACTGCGTTTTTTGGCGCGAAGCAATACCTATTACATTTTTCTTTTTGCGCCCCCCCAAAAATTTTGAGCACCAGCCGCCACTGGACGTAACCCTGGTCTTACAGCTGCATCCTGGGAAATTTCTGCCACATTATCCAGGAGACAGATTCAGAGTTCCAGGAAATAAAGGGAAATGGACTCATCTGCCCTTAGTAAAAATAACCACTGTGAGAATAACGGGAAGGAAAAGAAAAATAAGGTATGCAAAGAATAAAAAACCTGCAATTATTTATAAACTTTAGTTTGTAGATGGCCATTACTAAACATTTATAAAGGTGGATTTGTTGTCATTTTTATGATAAGGGGGGAGGTCCTCTTCAAACCTACATGAGCAATTACTTCACAACATTTCCTGTATACTGGGTATTCAAAATAACGGATTCACATGATATAGAAAATGGAAAAAAAAAAAAAAAAGAAAAAAAAAAAGAAAATGGACAAAAGGTTATAACAAATATGGTAGTAATATAGTGCATTCTGTTATACAGGTCTGTACTGTATATCAGATCAAAAAAGCAGGACTATGGACAGGGAAATGGGGGCAGAGGGATTGGGTTTCAAGAGGGACAGTCTCTGTAAATGAGGGACAGTTAGGAACTATACTTTTGCACATACTTTCACATACTGCACTAAAGACAAGCTTTAGGCTCCATGTACACGGGATGCTGGAAATGGCCGTTTAGGAGCAGTTGGGCGTTTTTTTCAGAAGCCCCTGAACCCATCTACATTTTATCTTATCTGTCCATGTACACATGGTCATTTACAGTCATTTGCAGGCAGTTGCGTTCAGGGACTGTTTTTAGAACGCAATTATTTGCGTTCGAACGTGTGTTTCCCGGCGTTTCAAACGCACAAACGCGTCCAAACGCGTCTGAACGCGATGACCCGCGTTTAGCGTTCGCGTTTTTCCATTTTAAAGGGGAATAATTTTTTTGACCTCTAGGAACGGTTCTAAACGCAAACGCCCCTAAACGCCCGCTAAGCGCGGGTACAAACGCGACTGAACGGACGTTTCAAACGTCCTAAAAATTCCAGCATTCAAAGGGACTTTTAACAACGTCCCGTGTACATGGAGCCTTATAGAGATGGTTATTCTTTGGGTTGCTGTCTGATATCGAATCAGCCAGTATGAGGAGCAACATAGCAATTAATATTTATTTTTGCACAAAGGTGCACTTATTAGGTAAAGAAGATGTTCCAGAAGTGGGGAACTGAGGTGAAGCTGTGATTGAGAGTGGAAAATTTTGTTGCACACAGTTGACTGTTTGTTCAGCAATTATTGTGAAGTTCTCAGTAGTTATCCCCTCTCCCAATCTGCATTGGCACAGCACAAGTTGTTAGAAATTCAGCTGCAGCAAGCTTTCTGAAATCTTTCAAGGTATGAAACCTCTACCCACTACTGTGTTATTAATCCTAGCTACAATCTCTTTATAGAAAGACACATTAGGATAGAAATTTGGGAGTTTTAAAGTATAACTAAAGCCTTTTTCTTTTTTCATTTTAGATTTAGATTTTAGAGTAAAGGAGGGTTATAACCCCTGTTAGTTTTTGGGATTTTCTTTCACATTCACTCTCAATGATAATGGAAAACAGGATAAATAGAGAGGGTGATTCTCTCATACGGGGACATGGACAGCAATAAAAACTCTCTCAAACCAGAGGCTGAACAGCACTGTGGAGTTGATTTACTAAAACTGGAGAGTGCAAAATCTGGTGCAGCTGTACATAGAAACCAATTAGCTTCCAGGTTTTTTTTTCCATCAACGTTTAATTAAACAAGCAGAAGTTAGAATTGAATTGGCTACCATGCAAAGCTGCATCAGATTTTACACTCTGCAGTTTTAGTAAATCAACCCCACCGTGCTGTTCAGCCCCTGGTTTGAGAGGGTTTTTTATTACTGTCCGTGTCCCCGTATGAGAGAATTACCCTCTATTTATCCTGTTTTCCATTATCATTAAGAGTGAAAGTGAAAGAAATCCCCTAAACCTGGAAGCTGAATGGTTTCTATGCAGAGCTTCACCAGATTTTGTACTCTTCAGTTTTAGTAAATCAACTCCTGTGTTGCAGTATGTGCACACACAATATTGTTATTAATTTTATTAAGAAGGATATGGAAGGAAGGGGAGGAAAAGGGCAAATAAGAGAGGGAGAGGGGGAGGAAAAAATAGAATGGGGGATGCAAAGTCCCCAACATAGTTCTTAAAAAAGTTCATAGGAAAAACTTCTGACCTTAACAGCCCATATTCTATAGTACAGGTGCACCAGAGGTGAAAAGATCAAGATGCAGTTCAAATTGTATAGAACCCAGTCTTAAGCCTCATACACACGCAACGAATTTCCGGCAACCGGTCATCCGTCTTTTGTCCAGAGTGGTGTCTGTTGGTTGGAATGTGCTCTAGACTGCACACAAATTTTCCCATACGACAGAATTCTACTTCAGAAGTGATGTCAAGTGTTGGATTGCTTTCTATGTGTTCTTTCATCTCTGAGCGTGCCCAGTCTTGCTCATAAGATTTTTCCCCATCAAAATCTGTACTAATGAGATGAAAATCGGACGTGTTTTGATGGTCGACAAAAACTATATAGCCTGCACACCAGGATTTTTTCGGCCGAAAAGTCGGTGTCGGTTGTCGGAAGCACCATACTAACAAGCTGAAAATCGGCAGATCGGTCATCGGGAGGAAATTTCCCGGCCGAATTTCTACTCGTGTGTACGGGGCTTTAAGCTGGATACACACTATCCAACTTTTGCGGTTAGATTTCCTTCAGATTTACCTTTTCTATGTAGTGCAAGGGCCTGCCAGACTGCATACAAATTGAAAGTGTTTAGGTTTGACCTCATATTATATGGTTTTGGTAAGTCTAAAGGAAAAAGTCTTCAGAAAATCTTATAGTGTGTATGGCCCATTAGTCACAGATATACATTTCAGTAGAGGAAATAAAAAGCTAAATGCCAGATCTACATTGGAACTCCAAAACAAGCAGTCTGAAAGCAAAGTAGAACATGTAGGCAAAAAGGAGTATAGCGTGTATGCTTTAATATATTCTTCCAAAAAGTGTAAATGAACATGATCACAAAAGTAAGATGCAGAGCTGGTAAACAGATTCCTTTTTTAGTCCATAGATAGTCCATGTCTTGAGGTTTTTTCCTCTATTTATTTCCCTTTGCTACCAAAAAGTCACTCAATGCAGCCAGTAAAATCAAAACTCCTAGCCTGAATCATTTTTCCAGTCCAATGGATCAATCAGTAGGAGCATAAACAAGTCATCAATAGCAGCATCCATAAAGTTCCCCAATCATTAAGGTTCAATCATTGACTGATCACTATGGTATCTACAGGAGGAGCAGAGAAACACATACTATAAAGTCAGACTTAAAATTCCTTTAATCACTGTGCTGGTAGTGAGGAACATGATTGTTTCCTTATGTTGGAGATTGCCCACTATACTTGGCCTAAGTCCCTTTCACACGCGTGATCAAATTAGATCCACCTGTCAATTTTTCAGGTGGACCTGATCAGAAGTGTCATGCATTCCTATGGAAAGGTGGGTATGACGGATGTGTCATCCGCTTGTTCTGCTCCATTGAGCAGGACATCTGTGAGCTGATCCCTGCTAATTGGAATGGACTCACTCCACCCCATCTGAAAGGGGCCTAATTGTTGAATAACACGTTGGAGCCTGCCTTCAGCTGGAGGAATACCTGTTGGCATTGACTGAAGCTGTTTGATGTTAAAATCTCAGTGAGAAAAACCTAAGCTTTTTTTTTAAAGGAGAAAGGCTTATGTCTTAACAAACACATTTTCAGATTTGAAATGCCTTTAAATTCAATAGTTTCTGATTAATCTCCATCGTTGTAAACACAAGCTGCAACACAGAAATCATGCATTTTGCAATAGTCACCTTTAATTAACAGTTTAAATCTTAAAAATAAATTGTCACTGGGGGTGTTATACTTTGTCCTAGGAGCACATATAACACACATTCCCTATTACACTGTGCAGCTACACCCACGTATAAAAAACATTTGAAAGGGTTTTTTAATTTATAATAAATAAAATGTATGTTTTGGATGTGGGTTTCCAAATGGAGCCGGTTCACACACACATCTCCGGAACGGCTGCAGAGCAGTTTGCAGAAGAGTCATGTGCGTCTTCTGGTCCGTTTCAGGTCCAAATCCAGCCAAAAATTCGGGCCTGATTCGTCCCTGAAACGGAGGACAGGGAGGCACTGGACCCCCGATGTGAACCGTTCTGCACAGCAGTGTGAACCCAGCCTAAAGCCCCGTACACACGAGTCGAAATTCGGCCGGGAATTTTCATCCGACGACCGATCTGCCGATTTTCGGCTTGTTAGTATGATGCTTCCGACAACCGACTCCGACTTTTCGGCCGAAAAAATCCTGGTGTGCAGGCTATATAATTTTTGTCAACCATCAAAACACGTCCGATTTTCGTCTCATTAGTACAGATTTCGATGGGGAAAATCTTATGAGCAAGACTAGGCATGCTCAGAGATGAAAGAACACAAAGAAAGCAATCCAACACATGATGTCACTTCTGAAGTAGAATTTTGTCGTGCGGGAAAATTCATGTGCAGTCTAGAGCACATTCCAACCAACAGACATGCACTCTGGACAAAAGACAGACGACCGGTCGGCGGAAATTCGTTGCGTGTATACGATGCTTTACATATACCTAGTGAAGTGATTAGGTCATACACAGAGATGAAGCAAACCATCCTACATAAGTTGTTCCTGTTTATCTGCAGTCTTATCTTTTACAGCCGTTCAAAGTCCAGAAATTATACAACTTGTCTGAGCTCTTTATGAAGCAGAGGAGAGGGAGCTGAAATTATACTCTGCAGAGCCCAGTGAGAACTGATTGGAGGGAAGGGACACACCCTACTTCACACAGGAACAAAGCTGAGGCTGTCAATCACAGGCTGTGTGCTGGTGTTCCCCTCCCCTGTCACCTTTTTACCTCTTGGTGGTAACCACTTTAGCTCCGGAAGGATTTGCCCCCTTTCTGACCAGGCCACTTTTTTTCAACTTGGCACTGCCTGACTTTAACTGACAATTGCGTGGTCATGCAATGCTGTACAAAAACAAAATTTACGTCCTTTTTTTCTCACAAACAGAGCTTTTTTTTGGTGGTATTTGATCACCTCTGCGATTTTTATTTTTTTTTGCGCTATAAACAAAAAAAGAGTGACAATTGTGAATAAAAAACAATATTTTTCACATTCTGCTATATAACATTCCCCCAAAAAAAAATTTAAAAATCAAAATTTTTTAACATTTTAGGCCAATTTGTTTTCTGCTACATATTTTTGGTAAAAAAAAAAAATCGCAATAAGCGTATTTTGATTGGTTTGCGCAAAAGTTATCGCGTCTACTAATTACGGGAAAGATTTCTGTCATTTTTATTGTTTTTTTTTTTACCAGTAATGGCAGCGATCTGCAATTTTTAGCGGAACTGCGACATTGCGGCGGACAGATCGGACCCCTAACTGACATTTTTGACACTTTTGGGGGGACCAGTGACATTACTACAGTAATCAGTGCTAAAAATATGCACTGTTACTGTAATAATCCCTGTGACGGGAGACACTTTGGTTGGAGGTCCTGTGGAACTCAGCTTACCTTAGAGGGGTTGGGAAAACCCTCTCTCTGCCCCCTAGTCTCCTCTTATGTGTAAGTCCCCTGTGTCTATTAGGGGCACAGGGTGACCAAGAACCCCAGTTGGGTCTGCACTAACCAGACTCGCTGTAAAACCACACCGGACTCAGCATTTGGTGTTATCCCGGCTATCCTGGGTTCCGTATGTGTGGTTTGTGTTGAACCTATGACAGCAATATTTAAGAACAATATTCCTCAGAGAAATATATAAAGATGAACAATTTCAGACTGTTATAATATTGGAAATGGTGTCCCATAGACCTCTGCTAGATAGGTTGAGATGGGGTGGGGTTTGTTATTGTTAAGTACCTGCATTCCTTTGTTCTATTGTTGTTCTGTCTGCCTTATGATCTACCTATTATGGGATGTACATGTGTATTAGCTTCTAGAGGGGAGGGGGGGATTTCTCCAGCAGCCCTTCCTGGGGACTGTCTACTGTTGGAAAGTGGAATACACCTGTGTGTCATGTTACAGAATGTAGTTCCCCGCCCAGTGTGTTGTTATTATGCAAAGAGGGGGAGGGGGGGATTGTCCCCTGAGTTTTTATCTTTTGCGCCTGTGTTCAATAAAGAGTTAGTTGCTTTTCAGAGACATACAAGCTAAGTTCAGGCTAGTTTTTGTATGTAGGGCGGCTGGAATATCTCCATCTATGTCCAGACTGGAGGAAGCCACATACTGACGGAAGACCACAAGTACGGTGTGGGTCGACGGTTCCGTTACAATCCCATTGGTAGTGAAGGGGTAAACCCTGGGGGTGATCAAAGAGATTAATGTATGCCTATATGCTTACTAACTGTGTGGGGGGGGGAGGAGTTCTGTGACAGGCACAGACAGATCGTAGTTTCAGCTTAGCTGAAACTGCAGATCTGTCCCTGACTTTCTCACAGAAGATCCGCCTGCTTTGTTTACATAAGCAGGCGGGTCTTCTCTCTGTTTACAGGGCGATCGGGGGAGTAAGGGAATCTAAACACAGCGGGAGCATGCTGTCAAAACCCCTTCCCCTCCAGTCAAGTAGTACTACGTGACTGGACCCAGGGGAGTCGCACTGCCGCAGTAATATTACTGTGGGCAGTCGGTAAGTGGTTAATTAAACTTCTCAGAAGCAGAGAGTAGTGGACGGAGGCAGCAGACAGAAATTACACTTTGTGCTCTTAATTGAGACAAATACATAGTATAGAAGGATGTGCTTTGCTCATATTTTATGTCTGAGGTTTACATCCACTTTAAGGATTAGGTTTAGGGGTATCTTTATGTTGAGGCAATTTATGGGTTAGATTAAGGGCCCATTCAGACCTGTGCATTGTGGTAATATGTGATAAAATGTATGTTTTACCATGCATTTCTTTAACATGTTGTAACGCAAAAGTCATGGTGCAGTGTGTTGTGGTGTCATTTATTTAAAATGGGATCCCAGAGTATAACTGCAGTGGAAGGCACACAACAGCGATGCAGGATATCATAAGGCACATACCAGAAAGGGTCATGCCAGTTTCTCTTGCAAATGAAGACATACTGTAAACCCAGTAAAATGAAATAGGCTACCTTAACGCAGCGCACCTTAACCGCTTGCCGACCGCCGCAAGTACATATACTGCGGCGGTCAGCCCCGGCCAGGCAAAGTGACGTATATATAAGTCACTAGCCTGTGACCGGCTTGTGAGCCAATAGCGGGCGAGCGCGCGCCCACTGGGGCGCGCACCCGCCCCGGCTCGTTCACTAAGGAGTCCGTGCGTGTGACCGGCGGACCCGATGTCCGCCGGTCACACTGCGATCGTCGAAAGAGAGGGAGAAAGGCAGGCGGCTAATGTAAACAAGCCGCCTGTCATTCTCCCCTGTGTAAAAATGGAGATCAGACGGTTCTACTATGTAGGACCATTGATCTCTGTTTTTACAGTAGTAGCCATGTCCCATCACAGTTAGAAGCACGCCGCTAGGACACACTTAACCCCTCCCTCTACAATACAGTTAACCCCTTCCCTGCCAGTGTCATTTTTACAGTAACAGTGCATATGTATAGCACTGATTACTGCAGTAATGTCACTGGTAACCCCAAAAGTGTCAAAAATGTCAGTCAAGGGTCCGATCTGTCCGCCGCAATGTCGCAGTCCCGCAAAAAAAATCGCAGATCGCCGCCATTACTCGTTAAAAAAAAACACCAAAAATGACAAAAATCTTTCCCTTTGTTAGTAAACGCGATAACTTTTGCGCAAACCAATCAAAATACGCTTTTTGCGATTTTTTTCTTTACCAAACATATGTAGCATAAAACAAATTGGCCGAAAATGTTAAAAAATTTTGATTTTTACATTTTTTTAGGGGAATTTCATATAAAAAATGTGAAAATCCATTCACAAAAGCATCTCGCATGTAGTAATTAGGTGTCCAGACCCATTTTGCCTACATATCACATGCAATCCTGAAATTGCCAATTCACTATATCGTTTCACAGTATTTACCGCAAAACGCTCAAATCAGTAAATATGGCATGAAAAGGGACTAAAGTCAATTCACAGAAGGAAATAAATAATTAAATGCATGCAGTAATTAAGCAGTGGTATAAGCATGCAGTATTAAAGGAATGTAAAAATATAATAGCCAATTTGAAGTAGTCTCTGACCTTTTGGATCAGTCCTCTTAACTGCAATGCATAGAAACCTAAATATAGACATTTGGAAATCATTGATGGTTGATTTACTTAAAGTATAATTAAAGAAAAAACTTTTTTTTTTTAGTTTTGGACAGACTGGAAGTGGATTAGAACACCTGTCAGGTTTTTATTGTTGTCTGTGTCTCCATTAGGTAGATTCATCCTCTCTATATTTGTCCTGTTTACCAATATCATTGAAAGTAAAAGCAAAGGGAAATGCTAAATGTTTGGTTGTAGAAGTAATTAAAAGTAATAGAGGAAAATGTTTAAATGGGACACAGATGGCAAAAAAAAAAACCTAGCAGGGGTTATAACCCCCTCTTACTCTATCCAAAATGAAAAAATAAAGTTGTGCCTATAGTTCTACTAACACTAAAGGATACTAAAGATTTGTAAAGTCAGTTATGCAATAAGACAAAAAGCCTTCTGTGTGTAGCAGCCCCCCCCCACCCCAGCACCCCTAATACTTACCTGTGCCCCCTCTCTGTTCAGCGATATCCATGAGATCCTCGGCTATCTTAGGACTCTCCCTCCTGATTGGCTGAGATACAGCTGCGGCGTCATTGGTTCTCGTGGCTGTCGATCAAAGTCAGTGAGCCAATCAGGAGAGAGAGGGGGTGGGGCTGAAAGGAAACTCCACGTCTGAATGGACAGATGGAGCTGCAGCTCCGCACGGGTGCCCCCATAGCAAGCTGCTTGCTGTAGGGGCACTCGATAGGAGGGAAGGGCCAGGAGCAGGAACGAGGGACCCAAGAAGAGGGGGATGCAGGCTGCTCTGTGCAAAACCAACTGTACATACGAGGTAAGTATAACATGTTTGTTATTTTATTTTTTTTTATAAATGAGACTTTACAATTACTTTAAGGCAAATTGATTGTGCAATTTGCAAGTTTCTGCAGAGCAAGGAAACACTTCACTTTACAAACAATACCCAATCACATGCAAGAAAAATTTAAAAAAAATGCATTTTTGCTTGCACGTGATTGGATGATGAAAGTCAGCAGAGCTCTCCCTCATTTACTAAGCTCTGGAGTAATTGCACGTGCAAAGTCCTCAGTCTGTGTGCCTTTAAATCCACCCCATTACATGTAAATCCACCCCATGACATGTAAATCCACCCCATGACATGTAAATCCACCCCATGACATGTAAATCCACCCCATTACATGTTAATCCACCCCATGACATGTAAATCCACCCCATTACATGTAAATCCACCCCATTACATGTAAATCCACCCCATGACATGTAAATCCACCCCATTACATGTAAATCCACCCCATTACATGTAGTAAATATATCTATTTCCTCCAGTCATTTCATCCGATTTTAGAACACTTTTTTTGTGTGTATATACAAGCATATTCATCATTTGCTGAAAACCTTCCTTTTGCTGCAAACAGAATACAATATACTACTAGTACATGTATATCACAATGGTCTGATCCCTTGTTAAAACATATGTCATGTGTAGTGGGATTCTTTACTTTTTTACAATTATTTTTAGAGAAATCTTTGGCTCAAATATTTGCAAGACAGGATAGGATTATGAATAGACATGTATTCTGACAAAAGGTGTGGAACTTGAGTTGTTAGGAGAGGTGTGTCATCATTTGAAGGTTTGACAGATGGATACCAGAGTGACACTTTCATCAACATCAGAGAATGTCAATGGCTATTCTATAACAAGAAAAGACAGACCTATCCAAAGCAATGACTTCAGCAGATATTACAGCAAAAATGACTTTGAAGCAGGGTTTCTCAACCAGGGTTCCATGAAATGTTAGGCTTCCTCCAGAGGTTACCAGGGGAAAATAGTATAAAAAATGACACACATATATAAATACTCTTCTTCCACTAATAAAAAAAGACAATGTTGTATTTTTTATTGGTGTAAGAAGAGTATTTATATACATGTTTTATTTTTGATACTAGTTTCATCCAATAATTTACATTTTAAAGATATTTTGTATATACTTAATTGAACAGCTTCCCTTTGACTGGCATTCTAGTCATCTTTTTTCTTTTCTATTAATACATATGCTGCAGGGACCGCACTGACTAGTGAGTTGGCATTTTTCTACAGTTTAACCACTTCAATACCGACAATTGCGCGGTCATGCAACACTGTACCTAAACCAAATTTATGTAATTTTTTTCCCACAAATAGAGCTTTCTTTTGGTGGTATTTGATCACTGCAAGGTTTTTCCTTTTTTGCTAAACAAATAGAAAAAGACCGAAAAGTTTGAAAAAAAAAAAAAAAGTTTTTTTGTTTATGTTATAAAATGTTGTAAATAGATACATTTTTTCCTGCACTGATGAGCATTGATGAGGCCGCACTGACAGGCACTGATGAGGAGGCACTGATGGGGTGGCACTTATGGGGTCGCATTGATAGGCGGCACTGATAGGCGGCACTGATGGGCACTGATAGGCGGCACTGGTGGGCAATAATGGGCACTGGTGGGCGGCATTGATAGATGGCAGTGGTGGGCAGCACTGATGGGGGGGGCATTGGCAGGCAGCACTGATACGGAAGGCACTGGCGGACTCCCTGACCCCTGATTGCCATCCCTGGTGGCCATGGGTGGGTGGGCATCCCTGGGGTCATGGGTGGGCATCGCTGGTGGTTCTAGTGGCACCCCCCCTAAGGATCTGCACTGGTAATCAATGCTCTGATTACCAGTGCAGACCCCCCCCCCCCCCATCAGGAGAGACGCAGATCGGCTCTCCTCTACTCGTGCCTGAGGAAAGCCGATCAATGGCACCTATTTACTATGTGACCAGCTGTGATTGGACACAGCTGGTCACATGGTAAAGAGCCTACGTCAGTCAACTTCCAGCTTTATTTTTTTTTTGGATAAGCTTAATTGAACAAGCCTATTGGCTACCATGCAGAGCTGCACAAGATTTTGTCCTCTCCAGTTTAAGAAATATAACCCCTGTATCAAAGCACATGGCCTAATTTTTGGATTACTTTGGATTAATTTTTTTATTACTTCAAAGAAGACTTGATAGACATTTTAGGGTTGGAGCATGCATGCTATCAAATGGCTTCTTTTTTAATTCAATCCTAATACATAAAAAATGTATTTCAAGCTTAGGAAATGATTGTATTTTGGATGTAGGTACTTACTGTATGTGTCCCCATAGGGTAAGGTGTTCTACACCCTTTTAATTGATTATTTTAGACTTGTGCCTCGAGAGCCACACTTATGTGGTTGTCTTGGGTTCTGTTTGTACTTTGTTTTGTGGTAGTCGATTGCAGTCTATGCAACATGATCTTTTGTCACCAAAGGAACACGCTGGATTCAGTGTATATATCTTTCATATTTCTGTACTGTTCCTACACAACAAACGTTGTAAAAATATATATATTTTTTACTTTATTGAAAGTAATTTTGACAAAAAAAATAGTTAACAACTGTGGTCTAGTTTAAAAGAAACACTCATACTTGATAGTAAATTTTGATTATATAAAAAGAATGCAAAATGCATATGTGTTCATCATAACCACTAACATGTGTAAAAATCTGTTGTTCCTCAGTATTACAAATACATTTTATGTTAAAAAGGCAATCCACCTAATAATTCGTTTTTTTTTTTCTAGGTAACATCTGCTAAATCAGCCTCAGGATACTACAACAGTGACGTCTCCCTGGTAAGATTCCTGACAGTCTACCTGGCAGTTTTAGGTGTTCCTATGCACCTTTGTGTGCTCCAACTCCTCAGTTGCACTCTCCCTTGTATAAAATAAAATAAACACCAATAAACTCCCCATTTACAATAAGCATGAGTGTAACCAGGCTGTTTACATTTTTACTTTCTTTTTTTGAAAATGTATGTCTGTGTCTGTTTTTAATGCATTTAGTACAAGAGCATAATTGCATGTTTTTAACTTATAAAACCTAAAAATCAGGTATAAACGCACATGGACCCTCCCATTAAAGTGGGCCAAAAACATGTGATTCTGCCATCAAAGAAGCTCCTTTACTTTTTCAAATTTCACACAACAGGTGACAACTTGACACTACACTCAGCTTGAATGGCCCCATTAGGAATAATAGGAATAAATGTTGTCATGCTTCGAGAATCGTGCAACAAAACAATCAGGTGTGAATGGAGGCTTAGGGAGAGTAAAAACCCCCTCATTATGGCCACAGCAGGTGTGCAGACACTAGAACTTGATGTAGAGATCTCACAAACAAAGTGCCTTAAGCCAGTCATAGATGGTTCGAATCTTGGCCGGTTCAGCAGGAACCGGACAAGCTTCAAATCATGTATGGGCAGGCTGAATGTACAACCAGTCTGCTGGATTTTACGTGCGATTATTGCTAACGGCTGTTATAACCACTAGCTATTGTAGGGGAAACTCTAAAACTCATGGGTTTCAGTAACATTTTGACTGCTGAAGCCAGATTGGAAAATAGATGTATTTATTTTACAAGAATGTAGTTACCTACATGCTTGGAGAGCAGCACAAATACATAGTGTTGGTTTCAAAAAAATTGCTCTAACTGGCTAAGGACTTCTAATACAATCTATATGTTTTACAAAGGGTGGGACTAAGCTATCTAAAGTTTCTTTGAAGTCAAATTGATTAAAATGCGGAATAGTTGTTCAGATAGGCTTGCCACTTCCAGTGGCTCTGTGGGAAAAGGCCGAGATAGCCATCATAACAGCTGGAGGTGTAAATAGCATTTTAACACAAAATACAGCTGTTACACAATACAACGTCTGACAAAATATACATCCAATATACAGTATCTGCCTAATCAGAAATAAATGTTTGATAAATAAAATTGCTATTCCATTTACCCTATTACAATAATCAATGTGTTCTCTGCTGGGAGAACACAATAGCTCCACGGGTGGGATTGCCCTGTCAGCACTATCTGTGTTCGAGCGATTTTCTTTCCTGCAACCCGTGGCTGCAGGAAATAAATTTGCTTCATCTATTGCCAGCATTAGAGGTTTGAGAAACCGTCAGCACCTCCCAAAAATGGAAAACTCAGTTTTTAGTGGACTGACTCCATATTGAAATTTTTAAAATTTCTACTTTTACCAATTTATGATTAGAATATGTATGAAAACCAAACATTGGACTTTTCATTTCATAATAGGTTATAATAGTTATTTATTTATTATAATTTAAAAATGATTATAAATACACAAACGGAACAAATACATATGTGTCAAACGTGTCATTAGAGATTAATATATGTCAAACCCTTAGGCTGCATTCACAATGTTCTGGGTGTAAAACAATATGCAGAGCAACGCCTAAGTGCAGGTGTGAATGGACCTATATAGTTTCCCTGCAATGAATAGATGTATAGCAGCCACAAAGGAAAGAATGGGATTTCTACATGACATGCATCTTCATTCAGCAAAATGCTGCACGAAAACGGAGTAGTGTAAATAGTCCCTTATGTGTAATGTAATAGTAACTGTTCTACTAAATACTGCATCCAGAATACAGACACATATAAGGCGTTTTTTATTGCTCATTCTATCACTGAATCACCTTTTACTGATCTTCCTACTACATTCTATATCATTACCCATGTGTCCACCTAGAACAGATTAATTAATTGGCCTTGTGTCTGTGACCTGGAAGCATCGTCATTATGCTGGTAATAAATACAAATGACAGAGTCCATAGTCTTGAGCTCTGATGAGAATGAGCATTCTGTAGTGTCATTCACAGAATGTCTGATGACCAGGAGGTTTCCTGCTGGAAGAGCCACTGCGGAAGTTGTTGAATGTTTGCTGTCCCAGAGGTGTTTTGGCCTGAGAGTACAGTACAAAGTGTGCACTGAGAATTTGGCTCTCGCTTTTTTTAATGAAAGCTGTGGGTTTCAGTTCTGCATTCTTCTTTCTAAACTTGCACTTAAAGTGGTATTAAACGCAATAAGAAAAACCTAATTCGTGTAGCACCCTCCAAGGTAGGTGCTAGAGAGAAAGTATAGTTTTGAGTCCTGTCTACTTACCAGAAGAACTTCAAGTAAATCATTATTGTTCAATGCCTACCAGAGAGCAGGATCTGTTAGTGAGGTCTGCTCATTGTGCTCAGGTGCAACTCGTTCTGTCTGCAGAGTGTTCCACGCTGGTCCAATAGGGAGGCATATTCAACAGTGGGAGGAAACCTGACAAAGGAGTGCACAGGGGGTTGATTCAGCCCTGGTGATTTGACAAGGAAAAGTGCATCGGTGCATGCTGTGATACTGTATAAAAGCCAGGAGCACATGTGCTCGGGGTCTTTCGGCTGGATAGCGGCTGCCTCCTACTCTGTAGAGCTGTCTCAGGTAGTAAACCTGAGGGCCTAGAGAGGGCTAGAGAGCAACTGAACCCAGAGGTCCGGTGAAACTGACTGAAACGGGAGACATTGAAGGATCTGATTCTGTAGTACAGTGAGTACAGATCTGTGTCAGGGGGCCTGACCTGAGGGGAGACTGCAGCTAGAAGAGTCAGTGGATGGGTGTCAGTAAAGGGGATGCTAGTGAGTGTCCTGAAGATAATGTAGATTCACCAAGTCTATTGCTGGAGAGAAAGGAGCAAGGAGACTTAACCCTTTCCATACATGTGGCAGTATGGATTAACCGCTTGCCGCCCGCCCGCCGTCATATGACGGCGGAGCGGTGCGACCATTATCCTGGGCCGCCGTCATATGACGGTGACACTTTAAGCAGGGCAGGCTGTTTCCCACGTGATCGGCTGTGTTCCAATGACACAGCCGATCACAATGGAGGCGCCCACAAGATGACCGCGCATGCGCGATAGAGAGCGCGCAGCGCGGTCATGTCGGTGGCACTGTGTTCCGTAGGAACACAGCTGTCACCGGCAGTAGTAAACAGTCACTGACAGTGACTGTTTACTATGTGATCGGCTGTGAATCCATTCACAGCCGATCACAAAATGTAAACAAAGAGCAGTAACTCACTGTTACTAGCTCTTCTCCCCTCATACAGTTTCCAGTGTGAGGGGAGAAGAGCTAGAAATAGTGAGTTACTGCTCTATACACATGTAAAAAGTAAAATCACACCAATAAAGGTCCCCACACAGTCCTCAGCCCCCCCCCCCCAATGTCACCTGTCACCCAACAGTCACCTCATCAGTGCCCAGAAATTGACACCCATAACGTTCACATGTGAGCGCAGCGATCGCGGGCAGAATCACCGCGATTCTGCCCGCGATCCGGAAATCATTGCAAATCGCGGGACGCCTGTGCGTTGCCCATGATTTGCAATAGCACCCCAAACGCTGTGCGATGTTGCCGCCATTTCCACCTGCCGAATTGCGGTAACATCACGCAAACACCGCATGATGCCCAAAAAAGATACAAGAGTTTCTTTGGGGCGTCATGCGTTGTTTGCGCGATGTTACTACGATTCGGCAGGCGGAAATCGCAGCAACATCGCACAGAGTTTGGGGTGCTATTGCAAATCACGGGCAACGCACAGGCGTCCCGCAATTTGCAATGGTTTCTGGATCGCGGGCAGAATCGCAGTTATTCTGCCCATGATCGCTGCGCTCACATGTGAACGTAGCCTAAAGTTCACCGGTCACCAGAGACTGCCATCTGTACCGCCGTGCATCATCGCCCGTCACCTGTCACCCATCAGTGACCATCGCCCGTCACCTGTCACCCCATCAATCACCGTCATCTGTCACCCCATCAGTCATCGTCACCTGTCACCCCATCAGTCATCGTCACCTGTCATCCCATCAGTCATCGTCATCTGTCACCCTATCAATCATCGTCACTTGACACCCCATCAATGATCGTCACTTGTCACCCCATCAATCATCGTCACATGTCACCCCGTCAGTGATTGTCATCTGTCACCCCATCAATCATCGTCACTTGTCACCTCATCAATCACCGTCACCTGTCACCTCATCAATCATCATCACCTGTCACCTCATCAATCATCGTCACCTGTCACCCCATCAGTCATTGTCACCTGTCACCCCATCAGTCATCGTCACCTGTCACCCCATCAGTCATCGTCACCTGTTTGCCATGTGCATGCAATCACTTACTGACCGCCTAACGACTATATGCGTCGGCCATTAAAAGCTAAATACTGGGGTTATGGCAGCAGATAGCCCCCATAACCCCGGTATTTTTTGAAACGGCGGGCGGTCGGCTTTCAGATAAGGGTGGTCCCAGTGGCGGATTCGCCGCGGAATTACCCTTATGGTGCAGGGGAAGAGGTGCCCCCCCCCTCCTGCCGCGTCCCAGACGTTTTCTCAGCTTACCGGACCCGCCGGCAGCGGGGAAAACTATCCGGTCCCGGATCCTCAGAGACAGGAAGTCGAGTGAGGGCAAGATGGCCCTCACTCGACTCTATGGTCTTGGAGGACCGGAGCTACGTCAAAAGACGTTGCATAGCAACCGGTTTAAAGGGCCGCTTTTTTTTTTTTCCTCTTTCAACAATTTTTATTTTTTTTTCTTTTTTAGTGTAGTTGTGAGGTGTGAGGTCTTTTTGACCCCAGATCTCACAATAAAGAGGACCTATCATGCCTATTTCTATTACAAGGGATGTTTACATTCCTTGTAATAGGAATAAAAATGATCAAAACATTTTTTTTTTAAACTGTGTAGAAATAAAAAAATAATAAATAAAATAAATAGGAAAAAAAAAAAATTAAAGCGCCCTGTCCCCGTTAGCTCGCGCGCAGAAGCAAACGCATACGCAAGTCCCGCCCACATATGTAAACGGTGTTCAAACCATACATGTGAGGTATCACCACGATAATTAGAGCGAGAGCAATAATTTGAGCCCTAGACCTCCTCTGTAACTCTAAGCTAGTAACCTGCAGACATTTTTAAAATGTTGCCTATGGGGATTTTTAAGTACCAATGTTTGGCGCCATTCTGTGAGCATGCGCAATTTTGAAGCATGACATGTTGGGTATCTAATTACTCGGTGTAACATTATCTTTCACATTATGGAAAAAAATTGGGCTAAATTTACTGTTTTCTTATTTTTTAGTTCAAAAAAGTGAATTTTTTTCAAAAAAATCGCATTTGGAAGACTGCTGCGCAAATATGGTGTGATAAAAAATATTGCAACGATCTCCATTTTATTCTCTAGGGTCTCTGCTAAAAAAAAAATATATAATGTTTGGGGGTTCCAAGTAGTTTTCTAGCAAAAAAAATGATTTTAGCTTGTAAACACCAAGTGTCAAAAATAGGCCCAGTCTTAAAGTGGATAAATGGACAACTTTGTGTAAAGCGCTACTTGGATGTTAGGCCTATGTATGTGGCCAGGCTATAAAAGTGTTACACATGTGGTATCGCCATACTCAGGAGGAATAGCAGAATGTATTTTGGGGTGCAATTTTTGCTATATACATGCTATGTGTTAGAAATATTGCATAAATGGACAGCTTTGTGTAAAAAAAAGTGTTTTCATTTTCTTTCCACATTTTCCAAAAACTTGTGTAAAAAAATGACATATTCAAAAGACTCATTATGCCTCAAAAATTATACGTTGGGCTGTTTGCTTTCCAAAATGGGGTCATTTTAAGGGGGTTTCCATTGTCCTGGTGCTCCAGGGCCTTCAAAAGTGCGATAGGTTGTCAGGAAATTATATGTGTAATTTATGCTCCTAGAATGCCGGACGCTGCTACTTGGCAGTTAGGCCTCTGTATGTGGCCAGGCTGTGAAAAAGTCTCACACATGTGGTATCGCCATACTCAGGAGGAGTAGTAGAATGTGTTTTGGGGTGTAGTTGCAAGTATATATGTGCTGTGTGAGAGAAATAACCTGTTAATACGGCAATTTGTAAAAAAAAAAAAAAAAATCTTCATATTGCAAAGCATTGTGGGAAAAAATGACAGCTTCAAAAAACTCACCATGCCCCTTATTAAATACCTTGGAATGTCTACTTTCCAAAAAGGGGTCATTTGGGGGGTATTTGTACTTTCCTGACTTTTTAGTGTCTCAAGAAATGAGATAGGCCTTCAGTACATCAGGTGTGATCAAGTGTGATCAATTTTCAATGATTCGCACCATAGCTTGTGGACTCTATAACTTTCACAAAGACCAAATAATATACACTTACTTGGGTTATTTTTACCAAAGATAAGTAGCAGTATAAATGTTGGCCAAAATTTGTGAAGAAAAATGACTAATTTGCAAAATTTTATGACAGAAACAAAGAAAAATGCTTTTTTTCACAATATTTTCACTCTTTTTTTATTTATAGCACAAAAAATAAAAAACCCAGTATTGATCAAATACCATCAAAAGAAAGCTCTATTTGTGTGAAAAAAAGGACACAATTTTTGTATGGGTACAGTGTTGCATGACTGAGTAATTCTCAGTCAAAGTGTGAGAGCGCTGAAAGCTGAAAATCGGTCTGGGCAGGAAGGGGGTGAAAGTGCACTGTAGGCAAGTGGTTAAGCAGTGCAGCTGCTTCCACAAGCAACCTGGTGAGAGTTGTCCTTATCCATTGTAAATAGTTACAGTTGTATCCCACTATTCCCTTTTTCCATCCAAGTTCCAAAATGAACACTAAAAACCAATACCCCTGGACTGTTTATTGTGTGACGAGCCATCCGGGAGTAAGGAGGGATGTGTGAACTGTACCCTAAGTGACTGTGTGCTTGTAATCAGAGGAGGCCCAACAAGTCATCATACAGCAAGCCCTATGGGAACAGTGCTACAATTATATATTGCAGCTTACCAGTTTTTAGATGTGGTGGCTGCATTTGTTTTCATTTTTAGGCTTTGTTCTTTAATTGTCACCTGATGATCTGGCCTGTACATCTTTTTTTTTTTTTTTACTAACAGACCAAGCTGCCTAGCAAAACCTGCAGTTAGAGTGTTGAGACAAACCATTTACCACTTTCTTACAATAATCAGCTTTTATTCATTTATGCAAAGCCCTTATCCAAAAAGGAAAAACACAGTTGCTTTAACTTCTTGAAAAGTGTTAGCTGGAGTTTGACTTTAATTTGTTAGTCAAGTTCTTCTGCTAGAGCAGTGGACTCCAAACTGCGGCCCACGTGCTGGATGTGGCCCTTTGCTTGACTCTATCTGGCCCTTTGGTCACTAATCCTCCAATTGATATGATGCATTATTCCCCCCACTATCAACAAGGTTGAAGCTCCATTCCTTCCACTAACACCAGTAGTGGGACATTATTCCTCCCACTGACATCAATGATAGGGCACTATTTTTTCCATTGACACCAATGATTGGGCACTATTCCTCCCACCAGTACCAATGATGGGGCATTATTCCTCCTCCTACTAACCACACATGCTTTGTAATTTTTTTTACTCCTACTGACCACCAAGTCTGAGAAATTGTTTACTTTCATTGACACTGGGGCATTTTCTACTTGCAAAGGCCATAGTCTGGCCCCCTAAAAGTCTGAAGGACAGTAAACTGGCCCTTTGCTTAGAAAGTTTGGAGACCCCTGTGCTAAAGCAAAATATCTCTCTATCCCCAGATTAACAATACTGCTTTCCAAAGGTGTCTCTGTTGCTCCTAAATCTAGTTTAGAGATACCCTAAGGCAGAAGTGTGCTATCGGCCAGATCACCAAGTGAAAATAAATTAAAAAAGCCTAAAAAGAAAACAAATGCAGCTACCACAGTTAAGAATTCATAAGCTGCAATCTATAACATTTTTGGTTTTGGGTTTATTACTGATTTAAGGTGCAACTTCAGGCCACAAGTAAAGTCATGTGAATGAATCATTTATGCTCTTCAGGAAATTGTACAACTGTGTCTACACTGAAATCCCAACCCCAGCCAAAACATTTCTTGTAAAATTTGGATAGTGTAAGGAAGAATGAGAATGTCTGCTAGGTTTTGAATATTATTTATTTTGGCTTTGACTGTACCCGGCACCCGCACTTGGGACATTTGTACACAATGTAGAATTTGTGTTCTGACTGGTTGGTAGGTGTGTGGGGAACATGTTTAAAAAGCTAGTTATTATTGATTGTTGAGACACAAAGGAGGAATGCGTCTGCCTTGGTGCTGTGCTGGGCTTCTGGTATGTCTCTATACCTTTAGGGCCCATTCACACTAGGTCTGCTGGGACGGTGCTGAGCAGCCTTGCCCAGAGCAATCCCAATGCAAAAAGCCTTGTTTCCTATCATGCCAGTTCACACCACTTCTTTGCAGTGCGTGCTAAAAAATAAGTATAGCATGCAGTAATTTTTTCAGCTCACGGAGTGAATGGTTGTTAGAAGAAACTTCATGACTTTTCATGGACATTGCTGACAGGGGAATCCCTTCTGCTGAACCATTGTTTTCTCCTAGCAGGGGGGCTGGAGAAGCCCTCCCCATGGGAGAAGACAGTGATTATTGCTAGCAGCTATACTAGCTGCTAGCAGCAATTGCATGCAATATCTGGCAGACTGGTTGTACCCAAGTGGAATGATCAATCAACTTAGTAAATTCAGCCTGCCCATACATGGTTTAAATCTCAGCCGGTTACTGCTGAACCAGCCACGATTTGAACCGTCTAAGGCCGGCTTAAGTCATAACTTTTAGAGTTGAACTCTGGGATAAGCAAATATTATCTAAATACAGGAGGCATGTGTTATACTTTAATCTTAGTGAGCTTTGTGTATTTCTTCCAGATTTGTGGAGTAATCAAGCATGAAACTTTTCTCTGAATAAGTCACCTTCATCCCCAAAAAATTTACTTTTTTGAAGGAATATTGAAAGAGGATTTTAACGGTGCAACAACACATAGATCATTATAAAACATCTTTATGTAGATCCAAATGTAGAAAGACATGGGGCATACAGTTGTTCCCCAATCAGACATTTTATAAAATCATTTTTTTCCCATACACCACATGCATACATATAAATACTGTGTCAATCACAATGCTTGTTGCTCAGCATGTTTCGCTTCTCTGCTTTTTCAGGAGCTGTAAAGCATGTGTAACATATATATATTTATATATATCACAATCATTCTAATGAGCACTGCTAGAAGTCCTAAAGTTGATGTAGGAAGGAGAGCCAGCACCAATGGTGGCAATAGATCGTAGGAAGAGCACACCCAGGCCAGTGTAGCTTAGATACCTTAAAATGCTGTCAAATATTTCTCACAGATGTAAGGAACACAGAAGAAAAGCCTGGAGATATCCATCCAGAGGAAAACAAGTTGTTATCATATGAAAGCAATAGGTAAAAGCAAACCGGTCAGCCAGACATACCAAGGCAGTCAAAGGTGTCTCATCAATAAGACAGGCATAGAGACATGACAGTGTCCTCTGGCTCCAAGCAGTCCTGTCTCTATGCCATTCTTATTGTTGGGACACCTTTGACAACCTTGGTGTGTCTGGCTGACCTAATCTATGTGTTGTTGCACCATTAAAGCATGTGTAACATGTCTATATACTGTATGTTACACATGCTTTACATCTCCTGAAGAAGCAGAGAAGGGAAACATGTTGAACAACAAGCATTGTGATTAACACAGTATCTATATGTATGCATGTGGTGTATGGGGAAAAAAATTATTTTATGAAATGTCCGATTGGGGAGCAACTGTATGCCCCATGTCTTTTTTAAATTTGGATCTAAATAAATATTTTTATATAATAATTTATGTGTTATGGCACCAATAATTACCCTCTTTCATTATTCCTTCCAAAAAGCATGAAACTTTGTCTCTGTGCAGGAGCTTCCTGTAAGACCAGTCACTACTGCTCTCTCTTCTTGTGCAGGGTGACTGGTCTTGTATCTGCCCCTCCTATTGAGTGGAGCCTGCGGGGTCCCGCCCACTCTGCTCTGCCGCCAGCTCTGCACTCTGCACAGGTTATGTACATCACAGTGATGATGTCACTGCTACTTTTGCAAGGTAATAGCTTGGTTTGCAAAAGTATTTGGTACACACAAGGTGTATTTACAGGTATATTGCGTGTGGATATTGAGGAATGTATTTAAATAAACGTTTTTGTGTTTGGAGTTAAGCTTTATTAGTAAAATGTTTGTCTCTTTGGAACCCTCCTTGTATTCAGTAACATCTAAAGATTTTGCTAAAGTATCTAATGATGTTTCCTAATGGGGAATAAGTGAAAATTTTAAGTTTGCATTTCTAGGAATAGTTGCTTACATTGCACTCTAAGAGAAAAATGAGCGACTGTAGCTTCTACCAAAACTTTTCATAATAGATATATATTTCAGTGTAGTTTATGAGAACAAGTAATACTGGAAGATTGTACTACACAGAACTGAGTACAGCTTATCAGCTGCTCCAGCGTAGGTCTGTTTTCCTTGATTCTGCTGACTGTACCAGCTGTCACATGAGTTTATAGTTCACCTATACATAATGATTAGCAGCGCGTAAAATAAATAGCGCATCTGTTAAAACAGCAAACAGGGAAAAAAAAAGTTGTAATTCACTCAAATACAGGGATGGAAACTGTTAACTATTTTACTGCCATTTTTATACCAGAGACAACGAAGTTCCAGTTAACTTGCAGAGCTTCCTTATAATGACCAATCAGACTTTTTTATTTATTTCTCTAGATAATAAGCTCAGATTTGGATCTTTATGGTGTGTCACCAATGACATTGTATAGAATATGTCAAAAATGTTGGCTTTGCGTGTGACCTTGTGAGATTCTCTTTCCCCTGGGTTCCTGCCTGAGGACAGGTGTGTGCTAGAGGTCTCATTCTCCTGGACCTGCTGTCTAGAAATGGCACCCAGGGGTTTGTGAGACCAGGCCTAGGTCTGGGGCCTAGGCTTTCACTACCTTACTGGAGGAGGTTTCTCTTGGGGAGAGAAGCTACTTCTGGAAAGAAGCACCAGGGAGAAACTATGACTGGAAGTGCCAGAGAAGCTGGAATTCAGCCTGGACCTTAGTCTAATGCTCAAGAGTCAGAGGATGCCAGTCCGGCTTAAAGGTCCTTTTACCTGTGATGGCTATGAGTAGAATTTTCCTGGTGTCCTGTGCCTTGACCGTCTTTCTTTCTCTGAGTTTATGGTGGGAAATAAACTCTAAACTGTAACTGTAAAATCACCGACGCCAATCAGTTCACAACCTCATTGAAGCTCAAGGACCCTGAAGTGAAATGTCAGCCCACCTGATCACTGGATGTCCCTTACTGCCCCCAGATTGTGTGTGTGAGGGAATACTACTCTTCGTTCACACCTATGCATTTTTTAGTGCGTTTTCAGAAATGCATTACAGTCTACTTAACATGGTTTCCTAGTTCTAGTTCCTAGATCTAGTTCACATCTGTACATTTGAGCTGGTGCGTTCTTTGGAAAGGGTCAGGGACTTTTTTTCAAGCTGCAGACTGTGTTTTGCATGTAATAGACTTTAATAAACCTGCACCAAAAATGCAAGTGTTTCGTTTTTGATGCGCTTTGCATTTTTTTAGCTAATAACCCTAAGTATGACAGTTATGTTCATAAAGTGTGACTTTGATGGGACTTTGCACTCTCTTGGACTCAAGTAGCATTAAAGTTGCATCAAAGTAGCCCAGAAACCTTAATGTGTCTAAAGTCGCAAGTTAGCGTTAGGTTTGGAAATAAGGTTAGGGTTAAGGGCTAGGGTTAGGGTTAAGGGTTAGGGTTAAATGTTAGGGTTAAGGGCTAGGATTAAATGTTAGGTTTAGGGTTAAGGGCTAGAGTTAGGGTTAAAAGTTTGGGTTAAGGGCTTGGGTTAAATGTTAGAGTTAAGGGCTAGGATTAGGGTTAAATGTTAGGGTTAAGGGCTAGGATTTGAGTTAAATGTTAGGGTTAGGGGATAGGGTTAAATGTTAGGGTTGGGGATAGAGTTAGGGTTAAATATTAGGATTAAGGGCTAGTATTAGGATTAGGGTTAAGGGCTAGGGTTAAAAGTTAGGGTCAAGGGCTAGGATTGGGGTAAAGGGCAAGGATTAGGGTTAGGGGTTAGGGTTCAATGTTAAGGTTAATGGCTAAAGTTAGGGTTAAATGTTAGGGTTAAGGGCTAGGATTAGGGTTAGGGGTTAGGTTTAAGGCCCCATGCACACGGGGCGTTTTTAACGCCGCTGTAAGCAGCGTCAGGCGTTCTCTTTTTGCAGCCTAAAAACGCCCCTCCATGTTATTCTATGGCCTCATGCACACTCAGACGTTTTTGAGCTGTAAGTGGCCTAGGCGTTTTTAAGCTGCAACAAGAACCCACGACCTGCGCGTTCTGAGGACCAGCGTTACAGCGTTAAAAACGCCTGACGCTGCTAAAAGCTGAATAATGTTGCTATAACGTTGCTTAACGTGCGTTAAGCCACGTTATTTGTTTTTTTTTTCTTCCATTCAAAATCAATAGTTCCCTATGGGAGCCTATTGATTTGAATGGAGGTCGCACCGCAAGTCGGATCCGACTTGCGGGGTGACTTGCGCTGTGGGAATCTTGAGGGGGAACTCCACGCCAAAATGGGAAAAAAACGGCGTGGGGGTCCCCCCAAGGTTCCAAACCAAGCCCTTCGAGTCTGGTATGGAATTTGAGGGTAGCCTCATGCCGAAAAAACGGCGTGGGGTCCCCCCCCCAAAATCCATACCAGACCCTTATCCGAGTATGCAGCCCGGCAGGCCAGGAAAGGGGAGGGGACGAGCGAGCGGCCCCACCCCTCCTGGACCACACCAGGCCACATGCCCTCAACATGGGGGGGTGTTGGTGCTTTGGGGCAGGGGGAGCTCTGCACCCCCCACCTCAAAGCACCTTGCCCCCATGTTGATGAGGACAAGGGCCTCATCCCCACAACCCTGGCCGGTGGTTGTGGGGGTCTACGGGCAGGGGGCTTATCGGAATATGGAAGCCCCCTTTAACAAGGGGCCCCCCAGATCCCGGACCCCCTCCCTATGTGAATGGGTATGGGGTACACTGTACCCCTACTCATTCACCACATAAAAGGCAGTGTGTGTAAATAACGACAGGAGACGTTTTGGAAAGTTTATTAAAAATCTTCATCCGACTCTTCTTGTCTTCTCCTCTCCGGGGTCTTCTCCTCTCCAGGGTCTTCTGCTCTTTTGCTGTCCGCCCTTCTTATCTTCTCCTCTCCGGGGTCTTCTGCTCTTTTGCTGTCCCCTCTTCTTGTGTTCTTCTCTCCGGGGTCTTCTGCTCTTTTGCTGTCCCCTCTCCGGGGTCTTCTGCTTTCCTTTCTTCTTGTGTTCTTCTCTCCGGGGTCTTCTGCTCTTTTGCTGTCCCCTCTTCTGCTGTCCTCTCTTCTTTTCTTTTCTTCTCCTCTCCGGTCTTCTGCTCTTTTGCTGTCGGCTGTCGGCTCTTCTTCCTCCGGTCCTCCTCCTCCGACGTCTCCGCTAATTATGCCTATCTCCGGTCTCTGCAGCTTATTATATAGCCATTAGGGGCATGGCCCCGATGACGTCATCGGGAGGCCCCGCCCCCTCATGTCACAGATGACGTCATCTGTGACATGAGGGGGCGGGGCCTCCCGGTGACGTCATCGGGGCCACGCCCCTAATGGCTATATAATAAGCTGCAGAGACCGGAGATAGGCATAATTAGCGGAGACGTCGGAGGAGGAGGACCGGAGGAAGAAGAGCCGACAGCCGACAGCAAAAGAGCAGAAGACCGGAGAGGAGAAGAAAAGAAAAGAAGAGAGGACAGCAGAAGAGGGGACAGCAAAAGAGCAGAAGACCCCGGAGAGAAGAACACAAGAAGAAAGAAAAGCAGAAGACCCCGGAGAGGGGACAGCAAAAGAGCAGAAGACCCCGGAGAGAAGAACACAAGAAGAGGGGACAGCAAAAGAGCAGAAGACCCCGGAGAGGAGAAGACAAAAAGGGCGGACAGCAAAAGAGCAGAAGACCCCGGAGAGGAGAAGACCCCGGAGAGGAGAACACAAGAAAAGTCGGATGAAGATTTTTAATAAACTTTCCAAAACAGCTCCTGTCGTTATTTACACACACTGCCTTTTATGTGGTGAATGAGTAGGGGTACAGTGTACCCCATACCCATTCACATAGGGAGGGGGTCCGGGATGTGGGGGGCCCCTTGTTAAAGGGGGCTTCCATATTCCGATGAGCCCCCTGCCCGTAGACCCCCACAACCACCGGCCAGGGTTGTGGGGATGAGGCCCTTGTCCTCATCAACATGGGGGCAAGGTGCTTTGAGGTGGGGGGTGCAGAGATCCCCCTGCCCCAAAGCACCAACACCCCCCCATGTTGAGGGCATGTGGCCTGGTGTGGTCCAGGGGGGGTGGGGGCGCTCGCTCATCCCCTCCCCTTTCCTGGCCTGCCGGGCTGCATGCTCGGATAAGGGTCTGGTATGGATTTTGGGGGGGACCCCACGCCGTTTTTTCGGCATGGGGCTACCCTCAAATTCCATGCCAGACCCGAAGGGCCTGGTTTGGAACCTTGGGGGGGACCCCCACGCCGTTTTTCGTTTTTTTCCCATTTTGGCGTGGAGTTCCCCCTCAAGATTCTCACAGCGCAAGTCGCCCCGCAAGTCGGATCCGACTTGCGGTGTTGCGGTGCGACCTCCATTCAAATCAATAGGCTCCCATAGGGAACCATTGATTTTGAATGGAAGAAAAAAAAACGCTGCTAAAAGCAACGTGGCAAAACGTGCAATAACGCCAATGGAAAAAGCTACTGAAAGCATGTTTTTACAGCTGCTTTTTCCGGCGTCAGAACTAACTTTGACGTACGTTTTTTCTAAAGCCCCGTGTGCATGGGGCCTAAATGTTAGGGTTAATGGCTAAAGTTAGGGTTAAATGTTAGGGTTAAGGGCTAGGATTAGGGTTAGGGTTAAATGTTAGGGTTAAGGGCTAGGATTAGGGTTAAATGTTAGGGTTAGAGTTAAGGGCTACAGTTAAATGTAAGGGTTAGGGTTAAGGGGTACGGTAAAATGCTAGGGTTAGGGTTAAGCACTAGGGTTAAGGCTAGAGTTAGGTTTAGAGTAAGAGTTAGCATTAATTGTTAAGGTTAGAATTCTAACTCTAACAATTCCCGATAACCCTAGCCCTAGCCCTTTACCCTAACATTTTACCCTAATCCTAGCCCTTAACCCAAACCCTAACCCTAACCCTTAACCCTAACATGTGACTTTGGACGCATAAAGGTTCCTGCACTACTTTGATGCGATTTGGATGATACTTGAGTGCCAGAGAGTGTAAAGTCGCATCATTGTTGCACTCCATGAACAGAACTGTCATATTTTCCCATTAGCCTTAGGGTTATCAAAAAGGCAAAACGCATTACATATTTCAGGCCTTTTTGTTTGGTGTCAGCAGCCAGATCAAAAAGAGCTAAGATACAAATATAGTTAAATATTGCATATAAGCTCTTTTACTGTAGCCTAGGCACATGTTATAATTTAGTAAAAGGTACTACTTAAAAAAAAAAAAAAAGGTACTACTTTAAGGGCCAGATAAATTAGAAAATCAATGCAAGCAATGTGACATGTTGGCACCGTCTGCAGCAGATGGTATGTAGTAGGGTCCAATCTCCATTACCAAGGCAATCGTTGATTATTACTTTTGAAGGTGAATATTTGGCCTTATAAAAGCCAGCACTATATCCATGTTCTAATGGTGCCCCATCATTTATAAATAAGGTTGTCCCATGCTTCATGTATGCAGAATGCAGCTGATGTTCAGACAGATACAGAGCACCATGACAGTTGACAGCCACATATGGCTTGGCCACCACTGCTCAAAAAATCTACAAACAGCAGCTATGATACAGCAAGACATATTGCAACATTTTTTAGTTGTAGAGCTATACATAAACTATTAAGACTTTTTTAAACTAACAAACTAACAAAAGATAATATTTTATTTGTTAATATTGGCATCTTTGCATCCTGAGTGCTCATAACTGCCTTGTACTGTTTTTTCAGACTGGCTGTAGATGTAACAAATTGTAGATGTGACTTATTTCAGTGGTGACACATTTTTTTTTTATTTTAAGAGCTTTTCCTGTATATTTTTTAAAATAAAATCTAAAGAAAGCATTTATTGACAGGAAAAGATTGAAACTTAAAGCCAAAAAAGTTTTGTTGCTGTCTGTGACTTTCAAGGTATAGATTTCCCCTTTATTTGCTATATCTGTGACACCAAAACAAGAAATAGGGGGGGGTCACTGGGAAAGGAAGGCTCAGGCAGGAATAAACATTTCACAGAGATCTAATTCCTTCTAATGAATAAAACCATGTTTTTGTTACCACTCTGTCCCCATTAAATAGATTTTATATAATTTCCTGTCCTTCTGACCACATCACGAGGACAGAAAGTGACAATCAATAAAAATGTGACTGAGTTTTTAACCTTTCCCTGAACTATCCAAAATAAAAGAGACTTAAGTTATGCTTTTATATGGATAAGAACAGGGATCTGGCGGTACAGATTTAAAAAAACAGGTAGTATCCTTAAATGTCATATATGTTTTTATGCTATGAAACCAAACATTTTTTAAACAAGCCATAAAGATAGGATTCTGCAGCATCACAATCGTTTGGATGAAAGAGTTGTATTTCTCAAAACGAATGTGTGGCTCACTTAAGAAAAGCAAAAGAATGATTAATCCAGGTGGAAAATTTTGTCATATTTGGCTAAACTAACTTTTCTCTTGTATAAAGCAGTCCTTGGAGTTGATTAACTAAAGGACTAGATTGGGTCTACTTTGCAAAGAACAACCAGGAACATGTAAGAAAAATGTACAAAAAAAAAAAAAAAAACTGAATTTTTGGTTGAACATGATTGGATGATTGAGGTCAACGTAGCTTCACTCATTCATTAAGATAAGTAAAAAATCACTTTGCTAAATGAACAGCCTACAGCATATTCTGTTAGTAAATCAACAATTGTCTGTTTGAATCAGTTTAAACATCTGAATGTCTGACTGTCCAGTCATCTGATCAATCAAATATTCAGTCATGATCAATTCAACATTAGTGTGGACATACATTTAAAATGCCTAATAACTGCAAGAAAAGTTGAGCCTCAATTGTTTTAGGCAAAAGTTAATAATGGGATGATAATAAACTTTTCAGAGTAAAATGTTGGGAAAACCATGCAACCATGTACTAAACAGTCCCTTCTCTCCATGCAGAAGGGTACAAGCATGCGAATAATCCAGGAATGATGGCACAAATTCTGGATATGTGCAATTCAAGTACACTCTGGCAGATCTACTCTAAGCTTTTCCTTTTGGATGCTTTGCAAGGGTTTGTACACATAAACATAAGCATATGTCTAGGTTCCCATGACATTACCAACAGAAATAAATTATACTTACCACTCATCAAAGGATTTGAAACGTAGGTGACCGCTGATGTAAACTGGCCTCTACTGTCCTGAGGGGCATCACTACATGCGTTTGTTCTTCCATCATCCATTGCAACCTGAGAACAAGATCTGTGTGACACCTTCAGAGTGTGGATTCCTCTGAGAACTTGAATGCCTAGTTACATAAGTGACGTTTGAAGCCAGTGGGGAAACCTGCAGTCTTGCTGGATGCTTCAGGTCGCAGACCTGTGGAGCCAAGTCCTACCTGTGTAACCCGATAACATGCGTTCAAGAATATGAAAAGCATCAGTCAGTCCCAAACGTAACAGAGAAACTCAGCCTTTCCCCAACATAAAAGCTGCATTGATGTCACATCCTTTCAAAAGCTACGATCGGTCAGCTGTGGGATATAACTGGCATGCACTTTGTTTCATTCAAATACAGAATTATGTCTGCCAAAAAAAAAGTGTGTGAGAGAGAGGGAGGGAGGACGGAAAACAGTAATCCAGTTAAGCAACTTCTATTAAAAAAAAAAAAAGCAGCCTGAGGTATTTTGACAGAATACTGAAAAAAAAAGAAAACCTGCTTAACAAAAGAGCGTAATTATCTCCTTTAAGGTAAAACCAGTACGTATAGAATTACACTCAGGTGGGCTGAAGGTTAAAATATTGTTGTGTGACTTGTTGTTTTGTATACATATGTAGTACCCTACAGGGTAGGTGCTAGGTAAAAGCATAGTGGGCTTTGACTGCCAAACAGCAGGGCCATGATTTTCAGCTGGGCTGTCATGTCTCCCAGGTGTGGCTGCTGAGAGGGGAGTCTCCCCACTGGCTCCATGAGAGGATTATCATTGGGCAGTGGAGGAAACCCAATCAGTGGCTCTATATCTACCCAGAAGGCAGATTCGGCCACAGATGATTCTGGGAGTGGGTATAAGTTTGAGGAGAATGCATGATGCAGAGTCTTTGGAGGGAAGCAGAGTCCCAGAATGGAGAGTACAGCTGTCTCCCCTCCTGTCAGAAGAATCGGGTGTCTTGGGCAGCTTGCCTGAGGGTGCAGAGTGAGAGCCGAGCTGAGCTTCAGAAGGGATCCAGTGTGCTGAGGACCAGTGGAGAAAGAGGGGTTCAGTTCCAGGAAAGCTTTCCAAGGTCATGAGTACTGTGAATTGCCCCTGAGGGGTCTGCCTAGTGTAGAGGGGACCACTCCGGTGAAGGTCCAAGGGTTCCAGGAGCTAGCTAGCAGTAAAGGGGGTGCCTAGTTAGAGGACACTGAAGAGTTAGAGGGGGTGCCTAGTCAGAGGACCCTGAAGTGTAAGAGGGGGTGCCTAATCAGAGGACCCTGAAGTGTTAAAGGGGGCGCCAGCAGTTGGGCCCTGAAGAGTTAATGTGTGCAGTGTACAGTGTGAAGTGTACAGTGTTAAGAGTTGAGGCAGCATAAGCAGTTACAAGGAGCTACCTCAGTCAGTGAAGGGCTGGAGGGAGCTGTTCACCGGACTTTTGAGCTAAACAGAGTGTCAGGAGTCAAATGTCCTACAGTCCTGGATCTTCTATATTAACCTGAGAATTAAAGTCGAAGTTCTTGCACAGTTCAGCAGAACAGTATCTTCAAGCGCCAGGGATTATTGGCTGGCATTAAGCTGGCGTCAAGACAGTGCTAACAGGCATTATTTTGTACAGTGTCCAAATTGAACATAGTTGAGCCAGAGGAGTATCCCACTCATTCTCTTCTCCCATCCCCATTACAAAATAAACAAAACAAAACAAAGATGCCGGAATGGTCATTGTCTCAGTTCTCACACTTGGCTTTACAACTTAAATGTGTTGGAAGTGTCACCGGTAACAATGACAGACCCATATCAGGCTCAATGCCTGGAAAAACTGCTACATTTGGGGGCTCGTCCGGGATTTTGCCATTGGTTTCTGGGATGGTAGCCCCTGGCAATGGCAGAAGAAAGAAGTCGGAAAAGTGAATGTTTGTGCCCAGAACTGTTGTTCAAGTATCACATCAAGTGTGAGACCGGATCTGTGGGAGGCAGGGAGAGTGGGATGAAGCTAGAAGTACATATGGAAGGTTTCTTGTGGCAACGCAAATGTTCAAGTAAAACCTGCAATTTGATAAAAACCTTTCATATGGACTATGAAATGTACTCTGCTGTCAAAACATGGAGAGCAGGGGAAAAAATGTAAAAGTGCATGAATGCTGCAACTGCTTAACAGGAAGAGGTCCCGGTGGGGAAGGTGAAGATGGAGGACTGGAGCACGGAAAGAGAGGTGCCAGGGGTCGGGTGTGTGTGCATGCTATGTGGACTGATGTTGACTGTGCATTTAACAGCGGGACAATTTATAGTAATTGCACCGATACTATGAGGATCGTAGTCGGCCATGCTGAGAGGGGCAGTGGGGCTAGCCTTGGAGACAGTATAAAAGATGTAAATTGCACATGTATGGTTAGGAAGAGGACTATCGATCGTGCGACTGACAGCGGGATATTACTCTTGCCAAGCAAGGAGGAACAGCTGGCTTCAGTGAAGAAAGGCGCAGTTGTGGCCCTATTGCAATTGAGAAGAGTGGATGCATGTCTAGCATGTGACATGATCCGCTTAGCAGCTACTTCCCTGTGGGCTAAAGTTGAAGAGCATGGCAGGGGAAGAGTTACAGCACCGTGCGGGAAAGCGCGTCACATGCAGACCTGCCTAGCAGGAGGAGTCATCGCCCAATATGGCGAAAGGGTGGAGACAGCGGGAACATCCAGCCAATCAGGAGTGACTAAGGGGACCCTATTAATATCCCCTCCTTCGGGTGTGGCTGTGCGGGAGACACGTGTAGGAGAGAGGAGCATGTCGTTCATAAGAGAGACGAAGAGTGTACCCGCTATCACTGCCACCATGGGTGAAGACTCTGCCAGGCATAACCAGGGGCAGATCCACCAGCCCAATCCGTCCCTAGTCTGGGACACCAGTATCCGGATGGTGCTGGACGGGGACGCGCTGTGCATGGGAGGCGGCCCGGGAGTTCCTAGGAGCTCCATATAGGGACTCACTGGAGGAGAAATTAAAAGAGAAATATAACAGTGTAAAAGCTCAGTGGAGCTTTGGGCGCTCCATTTACATAGACAGAGTGGAGGTCCGTCGCCCGGACTGGTCAGGCCAGGCCTGGTCCATCAGAGTCAAGAACGAGCAAGGTGTTTATCTCGGGGTCCCTCATCCTGATTATTATATCTGAGGGAAGCAAGTATTTCATCTAAAAAATTCAAAAGCAAGGGAAAACTGTGTCGGCCGGCTGGCCACCACAACTGACCAAGGAACTTTGAAAAGTGTAATGCTGAATTAACAAGTTGTTGAAAATGTTTGAGTTCAATGCAGACCCTTTGAGCCATCAGGCCAGGGTCTTGGAGGGAATGTTGCTATGTTAGACCCCTTGGGCCATTGGGCCAGGTTCTTTGTGGATTACAAATAACTGTGTGGGAACCGTCCACAGTTCTGACAAGGTGAAGATATTGTTTGTTGCAAACTCAAGAGTATCCAGGAATTCTGGTGGGGGGTGCCCTGAAGGACCCCTGTTTTTACTTCCCTGACTCAGCAGGACTGCAGGTCACACAGCATGGTGACTTGCCCTGTTTCCTTCACGAAGTACTCTGAAAGACAGCATGAGGGCGCTGTGTTTCACTTCATCAATGGACTCTGCATAGCTAGCCAGTGATAGGGTACAGACTTCTACCTGCTAAGGAGTGGACCTGTTGAGTCAAAACACTGGACAGCAGAGGTAGTCAGGGAAGGGAGTGGAAAAGTCACCCTTAGAGTTAAAAGGAGGGTCTTTCCACTCAACTGTCAAGATAGTTAGTCTTGTATTTTTCTATGTGTATGCAGTTGACTAACTTTTGCTTCCCTTTTCTCCACAGGTGGGATTGTCTACAGACAGTTAGCTAGGAAATGTGCATTGTGTTTTTCTTCGTGGTCTCCACCAAGCGGGTTAGTTTGGTGGGGGCGGGGGGGTGCATCAGTTTTCATGCACCTTAAAAATGTTTGTATATTTGTACAGCAGAGTATGTAAAGCTATATTTTTCCACCGTAATTTATTTGTACATTTGTTTTTCCCTTTTCCAGTTTGTGGGATACTGCTGAGTTTTTGGCAGTGTTTTTGATAGAAGACGGCTGCCTCAGAGTCAGAGGGACCTGACTCAGTTTGGTGTGGGGTGGATGTAGCACCCTATTTTGACAGAATACTGGAAATAAAAAAACCTGCTTAACCATTTGCCGACCGCTCACATTGAGCGTACTGCGGCAATGTGGCTCGTTATCGTCCAGCGACGTAGACCTACGTCGCTGGACTCCTCCCCTTGTGGGCGCGCGCGCGTGCTGCCGGAGGCTCGCTCCCGCTGTATTCAGTCACAGCGGGAGTCGGGCCAGGGGAGGAACGGTCTTCCCCGATCGTCGGGGATCGAGTGTGGAGATCCGCCCGCTTGTGTAAACAAAGCGGGCGAATCTCCTAAGTGACAGGCAGTGACAGATTGCAGGATTCAGCATAGCTGAACCTGCGATCTGTGCCTGTGTCACACAGTCCCCTCCCCAGCACACACGTCAGTAAGCACCAGGCATACATTAACCCCTTGATCACCAATAAAAGTTAACCCCTTCTCTGCCAGTGTAATTTTTACAGTAACAGTGCATATTTATAGCACTGATTACTGTAGTAATGTCACTGGTACCCCCAAAAGTGTAAAAAATATCAGTCAAGGGTCCGATCTGTCCGCCGCAATGTCGCAGTCCCACAAAAAAAATCGCAGATCGACGCCATTACTAGTTAAAAAAAAAACAATAAAAATGACATAAATTTCCCGTAGTTAGTAGCTGCGATAACTTTTGTGCAAACCAATCAAAATACTCGCTTATTGCGATTTTTTTACCAAAAATATGTAGCAGAAAACAAATTGGCCTAAAATGTTGAAAAATTTTGATTTTTACATTTTTTGGGGGGGAATTTCATATAAAAAAAATCTAAAAATATTGTTATTTTTTCAAAATTGTCGCTCTTATTTTGTTTATAGCGCAAAAAGTAAAAATCGCACAGGTGATCAAATACCACCAAAAGAAAGCTCTATTTGTGGCGAAAAAACGAATTAATTTGGGTACAGCGTTGCACGACCGCACAATTGTCCGTTAAAGTAACGCAGTGCTGAATCGCAAAATATGGCCTGGTTAAAGCGGTTAAAAATACGCTCATTTGAGAATTTTTTTGTCAAAGACATGTAGCTAAATACATTTTGGCTTAAATATATGACAAAAATTGAATATATTGGATATTTTTTAAGTGTCAAAGTAGAAAAATATTGTTATTTTTTCAAAACTGTCGCATTTTTTTATTAATATCGCAAAAAATAAAAAGTGCAGCAGTGATTAAATACCACCAAAAGAAAGCTCTGTTTGTGGGAAAAAAAGGACGTAAATTTCGTTTGGGTACGGCGTTGCATGACCAGGCAATTGTCAGTTAAATTCGCACAGGGCCGAATCGCAAAAAGTGGCCTGGACGTAAAGCAGGAAAATCCTCTGGTGGTAAAGTGGTTAACAAAAGAGCCCAATTATCTCCTTTAAGGTAAAACCGGTACGTATAGAATTACACTCAGGATGACTGAAGGTTAAAATATTGTTGTGTGACTTGTTGTTTTGTATACATATATAGCACCCTACAGGGTAGGTGCTAGGTAAAGTATAGTGGGCCTTGGCTGCCTAACAGCAGGGCCATGATTTTCAGCTGGGCTGTCATGTCTCCCAGGCGTGGCTGCTGAGAGGGGAGTCTCCCCACTGACTCCATGAGAGGATTCTCATTGGTCAGTGGAAGAAACCCAATCATTGGCCCATTCAGGCCTGTATCTACCCTAGAAGGCAGATTTGGCCACAGAGGATTCTGGGAGTGGGTATAAGTTTGAGGAGAATGCATGATGCAGCGTCTTTGGTGGGAAGCAGAGTCCCAGAAGGGAGAGTACGGCTGTCTCCCCTCCTGTCAGAAGAATCGGGTGTCTTGGGCAGCTTGCCTGAGGGTGCAGAGTGAGAGCTAAGCTGAGCTTCAGAAGGGATCCAGTGTGCTGAGGACCAGCGGAGAAAGAGGGGTTCAGTTCCAGGAAAGCTTTCCAAGGTCATGAGTACTGTGAATTGCCCCTGAGGGTTTTTCTAGTGTAAAGGGGACCACTCTGGTGAAGGTCCAAGGGATCCAGGAGCTAGCTAGCAGTAAAGGGGTGCCTAGTTAGAGGACGCTGAAGTGTTAGAGGGGGTGCCTAGTCAGAGGACCCTGAAGTGTTAGAGGGGGTGCCTAGAAGTGTTAAAGGGGGCGCCAGCAGTTGGGCCCTGAAGAGTTAATGTGTGCAGTGTACAGTGTGAAGTGTACAGTGTTAAGAGTTGCAGCAGCATAAGCAGTTACAAGGAGCTACCTCAGTCAGTGAAGGGCTGGAGGGAGCTGTTCACCGGACTTTTGAGCTAAACAGAGTGTCAGGAGTCAAATGTCCTACAGTCCTGGATCTTCTGAGTTAACCTGAGAGTTAAAGTCGAAGTTCTAGCACAGTTCAGCAGAACAGTATCTTCAAGCGCCAGGGAGTATTGGCCGGCATTCAGCTGGCGTCAAGACAGCGCTAACAGGCATTATTTTGTACAGTGTCCCAATTGAACCTAGTTGAGCCAGAGGAGTATCCCACTCATTCCCTTCTCCCATCCCCATTATAAAATAAACAAAACAAAACAAAGATGCCAGAATGGTCACTGTCTCAGTTTTCACACTTGGGTTCACAACTTACAGTAAATGTGTTGGAAGTGTCACCAGTAACAATGGCAGACCCATATCAGGCTCAATGCCTGGAAAAACTGCTACACATATAAGCTTAATATTGGTGATTTCAGAGAGCTTTTTTTTGTGCAAAACAGAATTTTTCATTTTTTTATTTCTTCGTACTTACAAACTTTCTAATAATATTTCACCTTCTTGTCCCCTTCTTTTATATCCCAGAACTCCTCATTATCAACACACTCAAGTCGGGGCTAGACTGGTCCAAAGATCGTGTAACAAATCAGACAATCGCTAAAGCATGGCTCTCCAAAACCTTGCTTGTGACCAGGGGTGCAGATAAGATATTACCCCCAATGCTCCTGTATGGGGCCCAGGCACACAAGAGGTCCTAGGCAGCAGGGGGAATCGAATGTGGGCAGGAATGGAAAGGGGATTGGTGTGCCGGGGGGGGGGGGGCAATTACAAGAAAGATGCCCTGTGTGGCTGTGTGCTTGGGTGAAATATCAGGAGTCTAAACAGACCTCTGACATCTCACCTTTGAGACAGAGAAAGAAGTTGAGGACACAGATTCTTCAATTCCTTTTTCTGCAGCCTTAGCTGCACTGCAGATGAATGAACAGAAGACAGAGGCTCCTGTTCATTCATAAAGGGAAGCATAGTAAACAGTTTACTATGCTTCAGTTATGAATTAACACAGTGAGACCTCACTGACTGTATTCATTCACTAAAGGAAGGGGATGGTAAATCACATACTTACCGGCCCCTTCCCCTATTCTCCATCCTGAACATCCCCCCAGGGTGCCTAAGGATAGGGAGATTGGTGTGGCGGGGGAGCGATTACAGGAACAATGCCTCCCTGCAGCAGCTGAAAGCCAGTTTCTTTTAGCTGGCACTCAAGTTGCATCAAAGTAGTGCAGGAACCTTTATGTGTCCAAAGTCTCAAAGGTTAGCTGTCAGGGGTCTGTTTCACCCAAGCACCCCCAACAGAGTTGTAAAAAAAAGAAACTTGCAAAAAATCATTTTAAAAACATTGTAAAAAAAAAAATAAAAATAAATAATAATAATAATTTGAAAAAATAATTTTAAGAAATTGTAAAAAATAAAATTACTGTAATTTAAAAAAAACTATTGACCCATTCACATGGGTTCTCTGGATCAGGCAGTATTAATGAAACACCACATTTAAAAAAAAAAAAAACACTGATTCATACCGTACAGGCCATAGCATGTATGTGAATGAGCCCGAAGACCTCATTTACACACAAAACTTTATTTATAACTCAATACAGTTGTATCTACTTAGCAGGAATTTTGTAAGTTATGTTATATTTGTGTCCACTAATAATGATTTTAGTGTCTTTTTAGTGAAATTATAATTTTGATATTTTATAGTGTTTCAACAGCAGCCTTGTTTGTGAGGTCAAATCTAGGTTACATTGGTCGTTAATCAATGAAAAGCTGAAGTTGAAGCTACTGGGTGCTATGTCTGGGTTCAGTAGGGTCTAGGAGGCAAGGGTCTCACATCTCCTACCAGTCGGTGTGAACTGTCACCTCAAACTCTAATGAACACATTCCACTCTTGCTATTATGGCTACAAAGAGTTTCTCCTGGCTAGCCTTTCTCTCTTTGCTTGAATCCTACCCCACCCCATCTTTCTTTTCTTTTAACTCTTCTTTTTTTCCCCCTCCATTTCCCCTTTTTTGATCCTACTCCCTATCCTTTCCTGTTTCTTCTTCTCTTACCTCTACATTGATTGTACACTTCAAGCACTACCTTTAGTTAAAGCTATGTGCTACTAATTACATATGTCAAAGCAGCATTTATATGTAAACTCTATAAAGTCTGATTTTACAGCCTCTGTACTCTTGAAAGTCATGTAATATTTAAAGCAGCATTAAACCCAAAAAAAAAACATGTATTATATTGCAGCTAACTGATTCTTAGTTGCGATGGCTGTATACGTTTTCTTTTTTTAGGCTTTTTTACTTTTATTTTCATCTGGCTATCCAGTCAGTAAGTCTGTTGTTTTTCAAAAAAACGACTCTCTTACAGTTACAGGGATGAGACATACCATTCACAATTATTTTTATGCACGCCTACACCTAGGATGGTGGGAAAAGGAAGAGGTTTATACCAGTCGATTCCTTCAGGAAAAGGTCAAGCTTTGGGTACAATATATGGATGATATTCTGGTTTCGTGAGGGGGGGGGGGGGTTGTGGGTACAATAGAGGTATTGAATGAGAACAATAGAAATATCTTTCTCACATACAAAGTGGACCAGTAGTAAATGGATTTCTTGGATTTACAACTAAAAAAAGTGGATGGTTGGATTGAGACCACATTTCGAAAACCCACAGCTGGAAATACACTGCTCCATGCCACCAGTCACCACCTATGGCCTCTGAATAGGGGTATCCGATATGGGCAGTTCCTAAGAAGCAGGAGAAACTGTACATTGATAGAGGACTTCCATGTGGAAAGCTCTGAACTACAGGCAAAGTTCATGGCAAGGGGTTACCCAAAGTCAGTTTTTCGAGGATAGCAGGATTAGGCCCCTTAAACAAGATAAGATCTTACAGCGTAAAGGCCCTAAAAATAAAAACTAAAGTGAAGGAAAAGACAAAATAGGCCTAGTTAATAGATATGGTACCCATGGGGACCAATTACAAGGTTTGCTAAATAAACATTGGCACATTTTGATGCTTGCTCGAAGGTTATCAAACATTATATGGGATGGACCATGGATGATAGCTAGTAAGTGACCATAGGTGAGGATTTGGTCGGCAGCGAGTTATGGTGGCGTCTATTAACTCCTCCATATTTACAGTCTCTCCCTAAAGGTATATATGCATGTGGGCATTGCTCTATATGCAAATATGTGGAAAAAGAATAGAACATTTAAGCAGTATAACAGGAAAAATGAGGAGTCTCCTTTTGCAGTGCACTTCCAGCAGTGTCATAATTCCTCACTGCAGGAAATAAGATGTGCGGCTATATACCAACTGACACTATCTGAAAGGAGGGGGGACAAAGATAAGTTATTAATACAGAAAGCATCCAGATGGATTTTTGTGCTTAAAACTAAAATGCCCTTGGCTAAAATAACAAACTATCTCTCCAATCATTTTTATAGAGGGTTAGCAAGGATTAAGATAGATTAGTTGAATTTCTGTGAAATACCTGCACTGTAAAGATGGGTTTAAAACCCAGGGCAATGGCTTTAAGGGGTGGGACTTATAATTGACAGCTCTGTACATATATGTACATACAGTATCTTACTAAAGTGAGTACACCCCTCACATTTTTGTTAATATTTTATTATATCTTTAAATGTGACATACACTGAAGAAATGACACTTTGCTACAATGTAAAGTAGTGAGTGTACAGCTTGTATAACAGTGTAAATTTGGTGTTAAAATGTCCAAACTGAGCCCAATTAGCCATTTTCCCTCTCCAGCTTCATATGATTAATTAGTATTACAAGGTCTCAGGTGTGAATGGTGAGCAGATGTGTTAGATTTAGTGTTACCGCTCTCACTCTCTCATACTGGTCACTTGAAGTTCAACATGGCACCTCATGGCAAAGAACTGTCTGAGGATCTGAAAAAAAAAAAATGTTGCTCTACATAAAGATGGCCTAGGCTATAAGAAGATTGCCAAGACCCTGAAACTGAGCTGCAGCATGGTGGCCAAGAACATACAGCGGATTAACAGGACAGGTTCCACTCAGAACAGGCCTCGCCATGGTCCACCAAAGAAGTTGAGTGCACATGCTCAGCGTCATATCCAGAGGTTGTCTTTGGAAAATAGAGGCATGAGTGCTGCTAGCATTGCTGCAGAGGTTGAAGGGATGGGGGGGGGGGTCAGCCTGTCAGTGCTCAGACCATACATCGCACACTGCATCAAATTGGTCTGCATAGCTGTCATCCCAGAAGGAAGCCTCTTCTTAAGATGATGCACAAGAAAGCCCACAAAATTATTTGGTTCAGATGGTGTCAAGTGTGTGTGGCAGCAACCAGGTGAGGAGTACAAAGACAAGTGTGTCTTGCCTACAGTCAAGCATGGTGGTGGGAGTGTCATGTACTGGGGCTGCATAAGTATTGCCGGCACTGGGGAGCTACAGTTCATTGAGGGAACCATGAATGCCAACATGTACTGTGACATACTGAAGCAGAGCATGATCTCTCCCTTCGGAGACTGGGCCGCAGGGCAGTATTCCAACATCATAACAACCCCAAACACACCCCAAGACTACCACTGCCTTGCTAAATAAGCTGAGGGTAAAGGTGATGGACTGGCCAAGCTGTCTCCAGACCTAAACCCTATTGAGCATCTGTGGGGCAACCTCAAATGGAAAGTGGAGGAGCACAAGGTCTCTAACATCCACCAGCTCTGTGATGATGTCATGGAGGAGTGGAAGAGGACTCCAGTGGCAACCTGTGAAGCTCTGGGGAACTTCCTGCCCAAGAGGGTGAAGGCAGTGCTGGAAAATAATGATGGCCACACCAAATATTGACACTTTTTGGCCAATTTGGACATTTTAACTTAGGGGTGTACTCACTTTTGTTGCCAGTGGTTTAGACATTAATGGCTGTGTGTTGAGTTATTTTGAGGGGACAGCAAATTTACACTGTTATACAAGCTGTACACTCACTACAAAGTGTCATTTCTTCAGTGTTGTCACATGAAACCATATAAGAAAATATTTACAAAAATGTGAAGGGTGTACTCTTCTTTTGTGAGATACTGTATATAGGAGCCACCAATCAATCCCCTAGTATGCCCAAACGAAGCCCCAGTCAGTGGGAGCAGTGAAACGCGTAGGAGAAAGGGGGCACACTCCCCCCCCCCCCCACTGGTGGTCCGATGTCTTGTTATACCGGCATGTATGCCAGTGCTGTGGATCCAGCAGGGTTACAAACTATGCCCCAGCCACGGGGATATTGAGGACGTCATGGTCTTATAGCCTGCAGCACAACAGGACACCCAGAGTGCATGTCTAATCTATTAAAGACAAATAATCGGAGCTGATTAGCGGCAGCTTTTCAATGCTTGCCCCCTCCTAACCATTACCCCGCTATAAGCAAACTTTACTGTAGAGGTCTCAGCAACATACTGTATATGTGAAAAACAGGAATCTGCAATATGCAGTTCAGTTTTGGGTACCAGTTCACAAAAAGGATATTGGAAACCAAAAAAAAGTCAGAGAAGGGCAACCAAACTGATAAGAGGCATGGAGGAGCTCGGCTATGAGGAAAAATTAGAGGAACTGAATGTATTCTCTTTTGAGAAGAGAAGATTAAGAGGGATATGATCAATGATTCAATATGTATAAATACATAAGTGGTCCATATAGTGAACTTGGTGTTGAGGTATTCACTTTAATGCTGGCTACACTATAATACACTCGTAATACACTATACGAAAAATTGTTCAAACTCATTTATGAAAAACAAACACTCAGCCGTGAGAGCAGACAATTGTGCTATCATGTTATACCTAATTTTGATCGATAAATCATTCAATGAATCAGTTTTTCGTTCATTTTGTCACATATGCCTAGTGAAAACCGTTTGGGCGAGAAACACATTAACCTTTCAATTTATCGTTCATTCTGCTGAATTTTCCAAACTGTTCCTTAGATTTTTCAGCTAAAATATTAAAACCAAGTTTCTATTTCTGCCCATTAACTGGTTGAAAAACAAATGAACTAACCAAATGATAGATTTTCGAACGATTTTTTGGCTGGTGTATGGCCAGCATTAGGTCATCACAGAGGACAAGGGGGCAATCTTTATGTCTGGAGGAAAAGAGATTTCATCTCCAAATACAGAAAGGTTTCTTTACTGTAAGAGATGTGAAAATGTAGAATAGACTCCCTCAAGAGCTTGTTCTGTCCAGCTCAGTAGATTGCTTTAACCTCTTGCCGACGGCCCACCGTAGTATTACTGCGGCAGGGTGGCTGGGCTGCGCAAAATCAGGTAGTACTACCTGATTTGGTGCACAAGGTCTCGGCGGCGCATGCGCACCGCCGGAGCTGCGCCCCCGCTGTGTTTAGACACAGCGGGAGGCGGGCCACGGGAGGAGTGGCGGCGATTGACGCCGTCCTCCCGCAATCGTCAGATAAACTGACAGAAGACCAGCTTGCTTATGTAAACAAAGCAGGCGAGTCTTCTGTCAGACAAGCAGGGAGAGATCAGAAGTTTCAGCCAAGCTGAAACTTTCAGCTAAGCTGTCCGCTGCAATGTCACAGTCCCGCTAAAAAAAGCTGATCGCCGCCATTACTAATAAAAACAAAAAAATAAATAAAAATTCCAAAAATCTATCCCGTAGTTTGTAAACGCTATAACTTTTGCGCAAACCAATCAAAATACGCTTTTTGGGATTTTTTTTTTTAAAAAAATATGTTGCAGTATACAAATTTGCCTAAACTGATTAAAAAAATTAGATTTTTTGGGAATGTTTAATAGCAGAAAGTAAAAAATAAGGCGTTCTTTTCAAAATTGTCACTCTTTTTTTGTTTATAGCGCAAAATCTAAAAACTGCAGAGTTGATCAAATACAACCAAAAGAAAGCTCTATTTGTGGGGAATAAAGGACATCAATTGTATTTGGGTATAGCGTCGCACGACCGTGGAATTTTTCATTAAAGTAACGCAATGCCGAATCGCAAAAAATGGCCTGGTCATTAAGGGGGTAAAACCTTCCGGAGCTGAAGTGGTTAAATACTGTAAAAGCCTTTCCGAAATGTACATAATATAACTGGGTGCTAATATTTATAGGTAAAGTTGATCTAGGGAATATTCGATTGCCTCTCGGGAGATCAGGAAGGAATTCTCCGCGGCAAATTGGATCATGCTTTGCTGGGGTTTTTCACCTTCCTCTGAACTGTGAGTATAGGATTGTGTATATAGGATTGTATGATGGACTTGTGTCTTTTTTCAGCCTGACTAACTTTGTAACCTTGCTGCCTAGCACAGAGTGAATTGACAAACTATTACTGTACGTTACCAGCCCCATATATGGGTTGGAGTGAGGGCGGGACCACAGTAACTGTCAGATATTTTGATCAGCTTAGAGACTTTCATTTTTCATGGCTGGACTTGGCTAGTACATCACTATCTCCTAAGTATATAGAAATGCACGTAGGATTCTTTTTTTTTTTCTTAGCAGTACAGTATATATGTTATCACATGAAATGGTCACCCTCTGGCCGATATACACATACATATAGCCGGTTACTCTTGATCTCCTATGAGCACCACCACCTGGCTGAGGTCAATCAGCTGCTAAATACTATCCGGAGCCACTATGATGTCACTCCCGCACGGAAGCCACCGGTCACAGCACAGGGCTCTGAAGGAATGTTACGGGTGGCCATTCCTCTGCTGCGTGTGCAGCTGCTGCAGCATTGCCAACGTTGAGTTCCACCTGGTGGGCATGTCACAAATGAGGTGGTTGGTGGGCAGGTTGAATTCCCCTTGAATGTCAGATAAGCGAGCACTGGCATTGAACAAACGACAGAAATGGACGCAGACTTTTCTGGCCTGCCTCAGGAGATCTTGGAAGCCCCGGGCATCTGCTCAAGAAATGCTGCACCACCAGATTCAGAACATGCATGGAACATGTGTCAAGTGTTCCTGTCAGAGGGCGGAGAGAAGGTTGGTGCCATTGTCGCATAAAACCATTCCTGGCTCAAGCTGTCATGGCATCAACCATCTCTGAGCCTGCCCCTGCAGAGCTGAAAGAATCTCTTCACCGGTGTGACTCCTATCCCTAGACAGACCAACTGAAGCACAGCATGGCATCTTTTAGCATGACTGCTTGTGTAGCCCCTTGAACGCTTAGGGAGCACTGCTGCTGACAATTGAGCAGAAGAGGACATGGAGGAGGAGGAGGTGGTGGAGTAGCCAGATGTGGCAGAACCAGCACCAGCTTTTTGGAGAAGCTGCAACACCGTACCCTGTCCTGCATCCTTCCCAGCTGCCAGCAGAGTTACAGAATGCGCCGTGAAAGAAATGTAACGTCCCTGTTCATGCCTGCTGGGCCAAGAGTTAGCAGTAATGTGCACCTTCCTGTTGACCGCTTTGTCCATAGAGGCCAAAACACTACCTTCCACATGACGGTAGAGAGCAGAAATGGCCTTACGTGAAGGATGGTGAGACAAGGATGGTGAGACCCGGGACGATGCATGCATCAGTGACACTATCCCACTAGTCTACCTGCTGGAGCACACACTGCGTGGAATCATGGACAGGGCACTTGAGGCAGAACAGCGGCAGGAAGAGGAGGACTTCCTTTCCTCACAAGGCCCCCTTTATGCAGATATCATTCCTGCAGGGCCACAAAACACACAGGAGAAAGAGGAGGAGGAGGATGAAGATTTCGGCAGCATGGATGTAGAGGATAGCATACAGCAGCCTTCAAGGGATGGTTTTGATTCCCCAGAAACCCCAAGAGTTGTACATGGTTGGGGAGAGGTTGCTCCTGCTGATAATGTCATCCTTAGTGACCCAGAGGACTCAGAAACTCATGCCTCCTCCAACTTACGTTGCGTGGGCTCCCTGGTTCTGCAAAGCCTGCGAAAGGACCCGAGGATTCGTGCAATCAAGGAGAGGGATAATTACTGGTTAGCAACCCTTCTTGATCCACGTTACAAGGGTAAAGTTGCAGAGCTCATCCTGCCTTCACAGAGGGAGCAGAGGATGAAACTTCTTGAGGAGGCCTTGAAAAAAAAGTTGTGTACCACCTTTCCAGACACTGGGAGGTCAACATTCTCTGGACGTGTTTCTGAGGCATCCTTCAGCCAAAGGAGGAGCGGTGGAGAAGGCGGCTGGCTGACTAATGCCTTTAAACAGTTTTTTTGTCCTCAGCAGCACCCAGGGCTGTTAGGTTTAAGCAACCATCGGCAGCGTCTCCATCATCTGCGAGGGCTTGGTTACAGTGTTCAGACACCACCAACAGCAAAAGGCCCAATTTTTGGCACCTGTATAGCATATGCAATTTCAAATTTGTATGGAATTCTTACCAGCAGGTCCCGTTCCTGCGCCCAGGAACAGTAACTGCAAGGGCTTGTTTACGATGTTCAGGCACCACCAACAGCAAAGGTCCAATTTTTGGCACCTGTATAGCTCATGCAATTTCAAATTTGTATGGAATTTTTACCAGCAGGTCCCGTTCCTGCACCCAGTAAGAGTATCTGCGAGGGCTTGGTTACGGTGTTCAGACACCACCAACAGCAAAGGCCCAATTTTTGGCACCTGTATAGCACATGCAATTTCAAATTTGTATGGAATTCTTACCAGCAGGTCCCATTCCTGCACCCAGCAAGAGTATCTGTGAGGGCTTGGTTACGGTGTTCAGGCACCACCAACAGCAAAGGCCCAATTTTTGGCACCTGTATAGCACATGCAATTTCAAATTTGTATGGAATTCTTACCAGCAGCTCCAGTTCCTACACCCAGCAACAGTAACTTCGAGGGCTTGGTTACGATATTCAGGCACCACCAACAGCAAAGGCCCAATTTTTGGCACCTGTATAAGCTCATGCAATTTCAAATTTGTATGGAATTCTTACCAGCAGGTCCCATTCCTGCATCCAGCAAGAGTATCTGCGAGGGCTTGGTTATGGTGTTCAGACACCACCAACAGCAAAGGCCCAATTTTTGGCACCTGTATAGCACATGCAATTTCAAATTTGTATGGAATTCTTACCAGCAGGTCCCATTCCTGCACCCAGCAAGAGTATCTGTGAGGGCTTGGTTACGGTGTTCAGGCACCACCAACAGCAAAGGCCCAATTTTTGGCACCTGTATAGCACATGCAATTTCAAATTTGTATGGAATTCTTACCAGCAGCTCCAGTTCCTACACCCAGCAACAGTAACTTTGAGGGCTTGGTTACGATATTCAGGCACCACCAACAGCAAAGGCCCAATTTTTGGCACCTGTATAAGCTCATGCAATTTCAAATTTGTATGGAATTCTTACCAGCAGGTCCCATTCCTGCATCCAGCAAGAGTATCTGCGAGGGCTTGGTTATGGTGTTCAGGCACCACCAACAGCAAAGGCCCAATTCCTGGCACCTGTATAGCACATGCAATTTCAAATTTGGATGGAATTCTTACCAGCAGGTCCCGTTCCTGCGCCAAGCAACAGTAACTGCGAGGGCTTGGTTACGATGTTCAGGCACCACCAACAGCAAAGGCCCAATTTTTTGAACCTGTATAGCTCATGCAATTTCAAACTTGTATGGAATTCTTACCAGCAGGTCCCGTTCCTGCACCCAGCAAGAGTATCTGTGAGGGCTTGGTTATGGTGTTCAGGCACCACCAACAGCAAAGGCCCAATTTTTGCCACCTGTATAAAACATGTGTAGCACCCTCCTAGGTAGGTGCTAGGTAAAGCATAGAGTGGCCCTGGCTGCTTATCAGGAGGGCCTGATCTGTTAGTTAGCCTGTCACATGCTTCCAGGTGTAAACTGTTGAGTCTGGAAGTCTCCCCACTGTATCCAATGAGCGACCTTGTTGGACAGTGGAGAAAACCTAGCCAATAGCACACCAGGGTTTATGACTGTCCCAGTGGGTGGGCATTGCCGCAATGCATCCTGGGGTTGGGAATAAATCCGGAGGGGGCATGTGACAGGGGGTCTTTTGGCGGGAGCAAAGTCCCAGGAGGAGGTGGACGGCTGTCTCTCCTCCTGCTGAAGTGAGGAAGGTGGTCCAGGCAGTCAGCCTAGGGACCTGCGGTTGAGCTGTGCTGCAGAGGATCCAGTGTGCTGACCAGTGGAGCTGCTGGGCAGAAGATTCAGGAAAAACAGTGTCGTGAGTACTCAAGGATCTGCTCAGGGGTCTGCCTAAGAGAGGGGACCACTCCAGAGAGGTCAAGGGGATCACAGAGCCAGCTAACCCAGAGTGTTACAGTAAAGGGGGTGCCAAGTTGTTAAGCCCTGAAGATTAGGGATAAAAGGGATGCCAGGAAGGGCCCCGAAGTTGTTTAGCAGTACAGTCTACCTCAAGGAATAGTTTGCCTTAGGACAGAATTACCTCAGGAAGCTTAAAGAGAACCTTTCATAGCCAAGGGCAAAGTAAAGCAGCTGCTTAGCTGTGACTAGCTCAATCAGCGTTAACCAGCGTTAGCTAGCATTAACCAGCATCAATCAGCATTTTTCTTGATCGTCCCGCCTATTGTGCATAGTTCAGTTCAGTTGAAGTATCCCACTCATCCCTTCTCCTATCCAAGTTCCTAATAAAACATAGGTAAAAACACTTGGAAATATGTCAAAATGTTCTACTGTTGCTAATGGTAACCCAGGGGAACCCATCACCAGTAGCTCCCTTGGGAGTAGGGCTACACATGCAATTTCAAATTTTGTATGGAATTCTTACCAGCAGGTCCGGTTCCTGCACCCAGCAAGAGTATCTGTGAGGGCTTGGTTACGGTGTTCAGGCACCACCAACAGCAAAGGCCCAATTTTTGGAACCTGTATGACAAGTTCATGCGATTTCAAATTTGTATGGATTTTTTAGCAGCAGGGCCCGGGCGTTCCTGCGCCCAGCAAGAGTAACTTTGAGGGGTTACGGTGTTCAGGCACCACCAACAACCAAGGTCCAAATTTTCTGCACCTGTATGACAAGTACATGTGATTTGAAATTTGTATGTATATTTGTATGACATTTTTTGCTTCAGAAATGTAAGTATTACTGCAGCAGGCTACATACATCGTAGAGATGCACTACTTTACAGGCACATACAGGGGACCCCCCCAGGCATGATATTTGAAGGAATTTTTAATATTTATAGTTTCACTGTAAGCCTCATTAAAATCAGTAAATCACTGCTCCTCAAAAAAACGATTGTTTTGAAAAACTTTTTTTTCATTGCTACATATTTCCAAGGTCAGTACCCGGACCCCCATACATTTTTTTTGGGGCAATAACTTGCATTTAAGCCTTTAAAATGAGGCTGTTTGATTTTCGAGGTTCGACTCCCATAGACTTCAATGGGGTTTGTTTATTCGAACAAACTTTTCCTCTGTTTGAGGTGTTCTGGTGCGAACCAAACCGGGGGGGGGGGGGGGTGTTCGGCTCATCACTAAGGGGACTATCGAATGAATGCTTCCAACTGAACTAATAGATAGGCCTTTTTTCACAATGTGCCTACCCAGGAGGCACTTTTAAGCATGTACATATTCCATAAGCGGGATAAGTAGCATCAGAGGTGTAACAAAATGTCAAAGTTGATCTCCAGGTTTCATTTAACTTTAAACATTTTCTTCAGACCTTTGTGATCTGGTAGCAGGACAAGGTTGATATCCTCACCACCTTGATTTTTTCCAGGAATGGGACAGAAGTCAGCCCAGTTCTCCAGGAACCCAAACCCCTCCTTCCGAAATCAGTTCCTTAGTCACTTGTTCAGTTCCCTAAGCTCCTTCTGCCTCTCTGGTGTGGCTCGAGGTGGAGGTAGTATTTCAGAAAAAAACACCTTAGAGGTCCTTTTCCTCAATCTATTCCCTAAGTCCCTGAAATCATTTTTTAGGATCCTCCACCTTCCTCTTATTTTGTCATTGGTGCCCACATGCACCATGACCGCTGGGTCCTCCCCAGCCATGCCCAATAATCTGTCCACCTGATCCGCGATGTGCCGAACCCGAACGCCCTGTAAACAACATACTGTTTGGCGACCACAATAGTTTTGGCAGATAGCCCTCTCTGTCCTCTTAATAATTGAGTCCCCTACTACCACTACCTGTCTAACCTTTCCTGAGTCTCTGTCTCCCTTTTTCCTGGAGTCGTCGCTTCCCTGGCAGCTAGGGGAGGGTGCCTGCTCCAGCACTACCACCCCTGAGCTTATGTCCCAAACATCATGCAACTTGGCATAAGTGTTGGGGTGTATTAACTCAGGACTGGCCTCCCTAGCACTCTTCCGTTTTCCTCTCCTTCTGTCACCTAACCGCCTACCTCTGGCACCTGTGTCTCCATCCTCCTGGGTAATGTCCAAGCTCCTTTTCAGGTTGTTGATGCTGCGCAGTGTTGCCAACTTGTTTTCTAGATCTAGGATCTGTGCTTCCAGAGAAACAAGTCGCTCACATCTCGCACTGCAGTATTCGCCCTTGATTGGTTCATCAAGGAATGCATACATAGAGCAAGAAGTGCACTGAGTGGCATCCCCAATCCTGTCGGACATTATTACCCTCTATTCTATGGGGATAATAAGGATAACGACCTGTTATTTGTTACCGACACTACTCCAAGCTCCCCTGATACTAAACCTACTCCAGTTACTTCACAGTCGCTCCTAGCACCCAGCTTTCAGTCACAGGGTACTCCCAGTCACAAGGTACTCCCAGTCACAAGGTACTCCTAGTCACCAGGTACTCCCAAGTAGTAAGGTACTCCCAGTCACAATGTACTCCCAAGTACTAAGGTACTCCAAATCACAGGGTACTCTCAGTCACAAGGTACTCCCAGTCACAAGGTACTCCCAGTCACAGGATAATCCCAGTCACAGGTTACTCCCAGTCACAAGGTACTTCTGGGCACAAGGTACTCCCAGTCACAGGGTACTCCCAGTCACAGGGTACTCCCAGTCACAGGTTACTCCAAGTCACCAGGTACTCCCAGGTCCCAATGTACTCCCAGTCACCAGGTACTCCTAGGTACTAAGGCACTCCCAGTTGCAGGTACTCCCAGTCACAAGGTACTCCCAGTCACCAAGTACTCCCAGGTATTAAGGTATTCCCAGTCTAACTGCTTGGCCACCCCTGGTCTGTTGTCAATTCCTGTAGCCTCCCCCTGTCGGCCTTTCTTCTTTCAGTCTGTGCCTGTCACCCCTGGATCCCCACCTCTGCCGCCTCTTCTGATCAGATCAGATCCTAACAGTTCTCTGTGTGATCCTCGCTGGCCCTCCCGATCATCTGATCAGCCCAGCGCCTGCTGACTCCCCTATCCGCCATCCACTCACAGTCCCCACTGTATCTCTGGAGCTGCTTCCTCTCCTCCTGTCAGTGACTTTCCTCCACTCGCCACCGCCACCGCCGCTGATCCGCCGCCTGTTACAGACCCGGTCCCAGTTTTACCGCCCAGTCAGCTTCCCCCCACACTCCCTCAGCGTCTCCCCTGCATGCTGCAAGCATCCTGCTGCATTCTCTCCACTCCGCTCTCCGCTCTCCTCACTGACACTCTGCTCTCCTCGATGTGCTCTCCTCTGAGTTGCAGATATCTGAACAGCATGCAGTTAGGAAGATGATATTCTGCTTTAAGCTCAGAAAAACTCTTCCACCTGCCTCCAGACATGATGTGTTTCAAGGCTATGACTTTGAGAGGCTCACAATTGTAGATTACACAAAGTTCGTAAATGAGGTAATGTGGGATTAGCCCTGTAGTGGAACCACGACCCCACAATGTGCTTGTGTGCTTCTGTCAGAACACCACTTCCTTCAGTGTTGAACATAGATATCAGATATTCTATCCGCCCCCATACAAATCTAGCTGAGAATAGCTTGCATAAGATCTGGAACATTTATTGAACAAACGCACACCGAATAAATACCCCACCAGGTCAGGTACCTGATTACATTATCATATGCAGATGAAATTGTGTATAGAAATATAATTAACATAACATAAGGAACAACCAAAACACACAGTATTCTACTTTCCCACTAGCAACTAATAGATGACAGTGATTTAATTAACTTGAGCTAATTAACTAGCAGACTTTCCCTCATCAAGATCATGAAGTACAATACGCAATATTATAAGTGTAAACACATCCCCATAGTAGACAATGGGTGAGTTAATCAGCACAATCAACTATTTGTGGAAGACAGGTGGTTGAGCTGATAACATTAGCATCTGCCATGAGTCTGACTGTGCGGAGTAGTCCCCTATTGGCAATAGGCAGCTAGGCCTTTAACATGGATCCTAGGCCTAGAGTCCCAGAGTCTGTGTGTCCTGGGGAGATGTGGACCTGAATCCAAAGTAACATTACTCCAAGGGTCCCCCCAGCATACATCGCACAAAGATCAGTGTTCCCTCACAAGCCAGGGCCTATAGTCAGTAGGCAAGAGGCTAGCCTGCAGTCCCCTCCAAAAGCTCCTGTTCTGAGTGAGTTTGTCACAAGCCCATAAATGGCATATGCGGGGAAACTGAAAAGGGTGTACGGTACTGTGCCCTCGCCTGCCTGACTCCAGACTGTGATAATGGTTCTCATCAGACAAGTAAGTGCTGGGTGTGCACTCAGGCCACAGAAAATCAAATTACTGAGAGTAGCATAGGACCCTACAATGGCTGCCTCCAACATAACTGCTGGATTGTCCCTCAGCTGAGAGAACCACCATCGAAGGGCAACTGAAACGGCCACCCAGCAATACAACCTAAAGTCTGGGTGGGAGGGAGAGACCTCCTGGAGTGAGAAGAAGTTGCAGAGTTTTCTTCACAAGACGCAGAATTTTCCTGCCCCGTATAAAAGGAGCTAGCAATTAAAAAGATTTAGATACAATTATTGGCTTGTTCCGGGGAAAGAATAATAGAATTTGGGCAGATAGGTTATTTTTAACAAGTTAATTCTCCTACTTGTAACAATGGGAGAGCCCTCCAAGTCACACACTTCTGGAAGGAGAACTACAGGAGAGGCATCAAATTGAAATCAGCATTAGGGATGACCGAACTTTTCAAAAGTTTGATTCGGCCAGAACATCCGAACTTCCGGAAAGTTCGGCCCGGATTTCAGAACCCCATTGAAATCAATGGGACCCGAACTTCGGTAATCAAAAAACACACTTTTAAAGCCCTAAAACCCAATAAATGCCCCTAAAAAGTGCCTAGGGTTCTGGGTCATGCCCCAGGGACTATGAATCACACAAAAAAAAGTTCTTCAAAATTGTCATTTTTGATAGAGAGCCAATTATTGAAAAAATTTAAAAAAATTAGATTTTTTTTTATTTTGACTTTGGATTTAGTGTCTAAAAAGTGTACCTGTGAAGTTTTAGCTCTGTAGCATGTCCAGAACCATAAAAAAAAAAAAAAAAGATTGTTTGTATTTTGTCACTTATAGAACAGGGATATGGCTCCGCTATTTTCACACCTTGCCGGTTTAGTATCAAGCATTTTTTTGGGCATTTTTTGGGGGTTATTGGAGGCAGGCAAAACATCAGAACTTCTGTGTAGGGGTATATATACACACATACTTATATGTATATATACCCATACACATATATAGGTGTGAAAGTAGCAGAACACTATACTTTTGCAAATGAAATAATTTGCACTAATATGGCTCCGCTCCTAACACACCTATATATGTGTAAGTGTAAAATACATATAAGTGTGTGTATATCTATATATACCCCTATACAGAAGTTCAGATGTTTTGCCTGCCTCCAAAGAACCCAAAAAAAATGGCCAAAAAAATGCCTGCAAGAACAAACCTGGGCATTTTTTTTTGGCGCTGGCATTTTTTTGGGCATTTTTTTGGGTTCTTTGGAGGCAGGCAAAACATCTGAACTTCTGTATAGGGGTATATATATATATATATATATATATATATATATATATATATATATATATATATATATATACACACACTGATATGTATTTTACACTTACACATATATAGGTGTGTTAGGAGCGGAGCCATATTAGTGCAAATCATTTCATTTGCAAAAGTATAGTGTTCTGCTACTTTCACACCTATATATGTGTATGGGTATATATACATATAAGTATGTGTGTATATATACCCCTACACAGAAGTTCTGATGTTTTGCCTGCCTCCAAAGAACCCAAAAAAATGCCCAAAAAAATGCCAGCGCCAAAAAAAAATGCCCAGGTTTGTTCCTGCAGGCTTTTTTTTGGGCATTTTTTTGGGTTCTTTGGAGGCAGGCATGACATCTGAACTTCTGTATAGGGGTATATATACACACCTACACATATATAGGTGTGAAAGTAGCAGAACACTATACTTTTGCTAATGAAATAATTTGCACTAATATGGCTCCGCTCCTAACACACCTATATATGTGTAAGTGTAAAATACATATAAGTGTGTGTATATCTATATATACCCCTATACAGAAGTTCAGATGTTTTGCCTGCCTCCAAAGAACCCAAAAAAAATGGCCAAAAAAATGCCTGCAAGAACAAACCTGGGCATTTTTTTTTGGCGCTGGCATTTTTTTGGGCATTTTTTTGGGTTCTTTGGAGGCAGGCAAAACATCTGAACTTCTGTATAGGGGTATATATATATATATATATATATATATATATATATATATATATATATATATATATATACACACACTGATATGTATTTTACACTTACACATATATAGGTGTGTTAGGAGCGGAGCCATATTAGTGCAAATCATTTCATTTGCAAAAGTATAGTGTTCTGCTACTTTCACACCTATATATGTGTATGGGTATATATACATATAAGTATGTGTGTATATATACCCCTACACAGAAGTTCTGATGTTTTGCCTGCCTCCAAAGAACCCAAAAAAATGCCCAAAAAAATGCCAGCGCCAAAAAAAAATGCCCAGGTTTGTTCCTGCAGGCTTTTTTTTGGGCATTTTTTTGGGTTCTTTGGAGGCAGGCATGACATCTGAACTTCTGTATAGGGGTATATATACACACCTACACATATATAGGTGTGAAAGTAGCAGAACACTATACTTTTGCTAATGAAATAATTTGCACTAATATGGCTCCGCTCCTAATACACCTATATATGTGTAAGTGCAAAATACATATAAGTGTGTGTGTGTGTATATATATATATATATATATATATATATATATATATATACACCCCTATACAGAAGTTCAGATGTTTTGCCTGCCTCCAAAGAACCCAAAAAAAGTGCCCAAAAAAACGCCTGCAAGAACAAACCTGGGCATTTTTTTTTTTTTTTTTGGCGCTGGCATTTTTTTGGGTTCTTTGGAGGCAGGCAAAACATCTGAACTTCTGTATAGGGGTATATATATATATACATACTGTATATACACACACACTTATATGTATTTTACACTTACACATATATAGGTGTGTTAGGAGCGGAGCCATATTAGTGCAAATTATTTCATTAGCGAAAGTATAGTGTTCTGCTCCTTTCACACCTATATATGTGCATGTGTATATATACAGACATGTGTGTGTATATATACCCCTATACACATGTTCAGATGTCATGCCTGACTCCAAACATGTCCTCAAAAAAGCACTATCAATGCCTGCAGCAAAAAGAATGCTGACAGGAGCTGAGCCATATTAGTGCAGTGAAAGTGACACAAGAGAAACAATCTTTTCTCTATAGCGGTCACCCTGATATGGAAGGGTTTTGTCACCCTTCCATAGCAGTCACAGTCAGTTAACCCTACACTACACTACGGTCCCCTTACACTTAACACTTTCCCTACAGAAACTGAATAATTAAAGCTAACTATAGTGGAAAATAGCACCCTAACTTCACTAGATATCCCTTTCCTCACACTAAAAATTGCTAAATGACACTTTGTAACAGAAGTCACAGAACTGCTTCCACTCTCTTCCATGTCCCTGTATAACAATGCTAGGAATTTGGCGGGGGCTATCTTATATACTGGGGGGCGTATTCACTAATGATTGGACTATGGACCCCCTAGTCACTCCAATCACATTCCTAGCATTCTCCTGCCCCCTCAATTGGCTTTTACTGATGGTTCTGGTCTAATCACAGGCTTTTAAAGCCCATTTCCTGAATCATTGCATTTTGGTCGGTTCTGGTTGCTGAATTCCAAACTTTTTGGGCAAAAAGTTCTAAATTCGGCCGAACCTCGAACAGCCAATGTTCGGGTCGAACCGATGGTCGACCCGAACCATTCGATCATCCCTAATCAGCATATGACAGGAGACATCTACCAGTCTTAATCCCCAAGTATTTTAACTCTTCAACCCCCTGCAGTGGAATGTTAGTGTCAAGTCTGGATTGCCAGTGACCTAGGGTAATGAGGATAGATTTGACCCAGTGGATCCCCATCCCAGAGTACACTCCGAACTTGTCAGCCAAACTAAATGTGGTCTGTAGGGAGGAGAATGGGTGTTCTACAAATAATACAGGGTCATCTGCAAATAAAGCTAATTTATCCAAAATTGGACCCCCTCTAATACCTCGGACTTAGTGTGCTTCCCGAATCCTGGCCACGAGCGGCTCAATGATGAGGGCAAACGACCCTGGGGAAAGGGGCAGCCCTGTCTCTTCCCACAGTGGAGGGGACTAAACAATTTAAAATCACAAGAAACTTGGAGATCACCTTTACAGGGCCTTGAGGCTAAATTTAAACAGTAAGCATTGTAACTTTTTATAAAACCACCCCTAGGCATTTCCAAATCCCATAAATAGTACATACCCTGCTGCTCCTGCTTTCCTTTACATATGCAGTCATGGAGATTCTCTCTACAGAAACTGGTGGAACCTAACCCCCATCCATGCGCTGGATTCTAAGTGTGCGCCCCTAGTGGCTGCTCTGGCTTATTTGAATTACATTGTGTGTGCAGTGTGCTCTCTCCTTCTCCAACTGCAGTGGCCTAGCTGTGTGCACAGTTTGAACAGACTGATTTTAGCTGCTGCAACTAAAGAGGGAGAGAGCGCACTCCACATGCACACAGTTTGAACAACCTTGTCAGGGATACCACATGCAGGCATCCAGCAAGGGTGCAAGACAAAACCAGAAAAATTCCCAACTCAACTGACCAACCAGTTTGCTTACCAACCAAAATAACCTGTCTAACAGTATGCGTTAAAAACAAGGGTTTAGTTAACACTGATTTGCAAATGCATGCGTAAGCTGCAGGGCCACTTCCTGGGACCCTGTATTACCTGCATTCCTAAAACACTATAAGTGTAACAGAGTCTCCACAGTGGAAGCACATGCATTTTAATGGATATATAGGGGGCAGGTGGGCCTGGGAAGTAGATCAAACCTCCTTAAAGGCACAGGGGCACAATGGACGCCCAGCACATAGCACAATGGCAGAAAAGGCATCCAGTGTGTCCCCTCACCTGTATACATCAATACTTATGCATACGTTGCAAATGTGTGCTAACTAAACCCCTGTTTTTAATGCATACTGTTAGACAGGTTAATTTGGTTGGTAAGTAAACTGGTTGGTGAGTTGAGCTGGGAATTTTTCTGGTTTCGTCTTGCATGCGTTGCCCTTCCATGTGTTCCTTGCTGTGAAGGCCAGTTATAGGTAGGAGCAGGGGCCATTTTGTTTGTTATTGATGTTTTACTGGTGAGGGGACACACTGGACACCTTTGCTGCCAATTTTATTTTGGTGTATAAGATTGTAAAAGACCTGGGACATTTTCAGTTGCCCTAAGGAGAGCAGTAATGCGGCACACATAACGGCGAACAGTGGGTGTGGCCGAGTTGTGAGTGTTATGCATGGAATGCAGGGGTCAGGAATATTTAATGTACAAAATGTAGGGCACAGGAGTGTGTAATGCATAGTAGGAATCATGAGTACAAAACACAGGAGTACAGGAATCAGGGGTGTGCAACGCACAGTGTAGGGGTAAGGAGAGCACATTATTCCCCTGCAGGCAATACTCTACCCCACTTTACCCTTTCTTAGAGTTACAAAAGTTAGGACTGCAGGTATTACAAGGTGCTGTGAAGTGGCCCTGCAACTTACGCATGCTTTTGCAACTGTGTGCTAACTAAACCCCTGTTTTTAATGCATACTGTTAGACAGGTTAATTCAGTTGGTAAGCAAACTGGTTGGTGAGTTGAGCTGGGAATTTTTCTGGTTTTGTCTTGCATGCGTTGCCCTTCCATGTGCTTCTTGCTGTGAAGGCCAGTTATAGATGGGGGCAGGGGCCATTTTGTTTGTTATCCAGGAAGGGTGATCAGATCAGTTGGCTGCACTAAGGAATCAAGACCCTGACGGATAAGGTGTAAATAAGTTTATTAAGCTAAATGACACACTCCAATCTTCCAGCACTGCCTAAATCCTCTTGGGCATGGAGTTTACCAGAACTTCATAGGTTGCCATTGGAGTCCTGTTCCACTCCTCCATGACGACATCACGGATCTGGTGGATGTTAGAGACCTTGCACTCCTCCACCTTCTATTTGAGGATGCCCCACAGATGCTCAATAGGGTTTTCGTCTGAACACATGCTTGGCCAGTCCATCACCTTTACCCTCAGCTTCTTTAGCAAGGCAGTGGTCATCTTGGAGGTGTGTTTGGGGTCGTTATCATGTTGGAATACTGCCCTGCGGCCCAGTCTCTAAATGGAGGGGATCATGCTCTGCTTCAGTATGTCACAGTACATGTTGGCATTCATGGTTCCCTCAATGAACTGTAGCTCCCCAGTGACGGCAGCACTCATGCATCCCCAGACCATGACACTCCCACCACCATGCTTGACTGTAGGCAAAACACTTGTCTTTGTACTCCTTACCTGGTTTCCACCACACATGCTTGACACCATCTAAACCAAATAAGTTTATCTTGGTCTCATCAGACCACAGGACATGGTTCTAGTAATCTATGTCCTAAGTCTGCTTGTCTTCAGCAAACTGTTTGCAGGCTTTCTTGTGCATCATCTTTAGAAGAGGCTTCCTTCTGGGATGACAGCCATGTAGACCACTTTGATGCAGTATGCGGCGTATGGTCTGAGCACTGACAGGCTGACCCCCTACACCTTCAACCTCTGCAGCAATGTTGGCAGCACTCATACGTCTATTTCCCAAAGACAATCTGAGCACGTGCACTTAACTTCTTTGGTCGACCATGGCGAGGCCTGTTCTGAGTGGAACCTGTCCTGGTAAACCGCTGTATGGTCTTGGCCACCGTGCTGCAGCTCAATTTCGGGGACTTGGCAATCTTCTTATTGCCTAAGCCATCTTTATGTAGAGCAACAGTTCTTTTTTCAGATCCTCAGAGAGTTCTTTGCCATGGGGTGCCATGTTGAACTTCCAGTGATCAGTATGAGAGAGTGAGAGCGATAACATCAAGTTTAACACACCTGCTCCCCATTCACACCTGAGACATTGTAACACTAACGAGTCACATTACATCGGGGAGGGAAAATTGCTAATTGGGCCCAATTGGACACTTTCACTTAGGGGTGTACTCACTTATGTTGCCAGCGGTTTAGACATGAATGGCTGTGTGTTGAGTTATTTTGAGGGGACCGCAAGTTTACACTGTTATACAAGCTGTACACTCACTACTTTACATTGTAGCAAAGTGTCATTTCTTCAGTGTTGTCACATGAAAAGATATAATATTTACAAAAATGTGAGGGGTGTACTCACTTTTGTGAGATACTGTATACAGTCCAAAATCAAACTTAAGTTCATGGACATGGTACAACATAATACTACTGTTTGTTATACAATAAATTATATTTTGCTTCCTAACATCTGTTGTCTGTGGGGAACTGAAAGATGCTTAGATTACATTGTGTACGTTCTGTAGCAAGTCACAAACACAAATGCCAGTAATTCTATTCTAATAATCTCTGGAACTGAAGTTACTTCAGGTCACAAAGATGGCTGGCAGACTGGATTTTCCTATATCCATCCATATCACCATAATAAGCAATCATTCCACCACCTGCAACTACTCAAATTAATCCTTTAAGTCTAACCAGAGGTGACTGGAACTGTGCAGTCATACAGTACATTCATGAGCAGTATAGTTGCTGACATCCTGTGAAGAACTTTAGTATTACATCTTCACAGTTAAAAAATCACGCTAGAAACTTGGATCATAGATATGGTGGGAGCCACTCCTTAGTCCGGCATGTTTTTAAAGCTTTAACCTTAATACAATAACCCCTAGAAGTCTACCTAAAATGTTTTCATATTTTGTTTATGCAACCAATGCAATTATCATAGAAAAGACATGGCATAGTGATCAGAGACTTACTCAAGCTCTATTCTCTAGTAACATTTGGCACATGAGGCATGACCACTAAGGCAAGCTTCATGAACAGGAGAAACCTTGTCTATGGTCAAAATATCCACATTAAAAACCTAAAGTCAAAATATGTAGACTGTTATCAACATTCTATCAAAGTTTACAGACCAGTAACTGTATAAATTTTGTAACTATAGTCTTCAATAGAGATGGCCTTGCGGTTCGCCCGGCGGTCGGTTTGCAGCAAATTTTGTTTGTTCGCTACCCGCCAAATTTGCGAACACATGGCGTCGTTCGCGGCGGCCATATTAGTTTACATTGGGGAGAACTTTGACCCATGACACAGCCGTCAGGTGGAACGGGACAGCCAATTGAAACATTCCAGCACATGGACAGTCCCCCTACCCTATAAAAAGACCTGACCTGGCGGCCATTTTACATTCCGCTTTTTGCCAGTGTAGGGAGAGGTCTGCTGTGCTCATCAGGGAGAGTTTGCTAGACACATATAGCACTGTGAAGATCCACAAAAGTTCTTTTCAGGGCTTGTATTTCGGTATAGGCCTTCTACAGTCTCTTTTCAGGTCAGGCTGCAGTCACACAAATCGCTATGTTAATGTCCACAAAAGTCCTTTTCAGGGCTGGTATATCGGTATAGTTCCAGTCTCTCTTCAGTATAGGGACAGGTTATTCAGTCTGTGCTGTAGGGGCAGTTAGAGATCGTCATCTGCAGTGACACAAATCGCTATGTTAATGTCCACAAAAGTCATTTAAAGTGCTCCAATGTCGTTATAGGGTCTATTACAGTCTCTTTAGTATAGGGAGAGGTATCCAGTGGTTGCTGTAGGGGCAGTTAGAGATCGTCAGCAGTGACACAAATCGCTCTGTTAATGTCCACAAAAGTCATTTAAAGGGCTGCAAATGTTTTGGTATTGCTGTGCAGTGCACTAAAAAGGGGGGGGGGGGTAATCCACGGTATAATATACTTTGTAGAAAGCATATTATAGTGGATTAGTAGTATTATTGTGCACTGTGCAGCATTGTGACAGGTGTGGTGGTGAGACTGAGCGTTTCTGCAGCAACACTACACACAGTGACAAAAGCACCTATAATGTATTATAACTGGTGTGATAGACCAATTCCACCCCCCCCCCCAATACCACATATTGAAGTGGGGTGTTATCTGAGTATACTTTTACATGTTTATTTGTGTCATGCAACAATATTGCCTCATTTTCTGAGTGAAGTCTGGTACACAAAGCGCCAAACTCACTGGCCAATTTTTTGAACTGGTGTGATACACCAATGCCCCCCCCCCCAATACCACATATTGAAGTGGGGTGTTATTTAACAGTATATTTTTCTAAGAGTGTATTTTAGTCCTGGAAAAATGTGGCCTCTTGCTGTGTAAACAGTGCTACACACAGTGACAACAGTTACTGGCTAAGTATTTGTAGAACTGGTGTAATAAGCCTGTGGCCCCCCAATACCACATATTGAAGTGGGGTGTTATGTAACAGTATAAATTTCTAAGAGTGTATTTTAGTCCTGCAAAAATTTGGCCTCTTGCTGTGTAAACAGTGCTACACACAGTGACAACAATTACTGGCCAATTATTTGTAGAACTGGTGTAATAAACCTGTGGCCCCCCAATACCACATATTGAAGTGGGGTGTTATCTGAGTAAACTTTTACAAGTGTATTTGTGTCATGCAACAATATCGCCTCGTTTGCTGAGTGAAGTCTGGTACACACAGCGCCAAACTCACTGGCCAATTTTTTGAACTGGTGTGATACACCAATGGCCCCCCAATACCACATATTGAAGTGGGGTGTTAGCTGAGTAAACTTTTACAAGTGTATTTGTGTCATGCAACAATATTGCCTCGTTTGCTGAGTGAAGTCTGGTACACACACAGTGCCAAACTCACTGGCCAATTTTTTTAACTGGTGTGATACACCAATAGCCCCCAATGTCACATATTGAAGTGGGGTGTTATCTGAGTAAACTTTTAAAAGTGTATTTGTGTCATGCAACAATATTGCCTCGTTTGCTGAGTGAAGTCTGGTACACACAGCGCCAAACTCACTGGCCAATTTTTTGAACTGGTGTGATACACCAATGCCCCCCCCCCCAATACCACATATTGAAGTGGGGTGTTATTTAACAGTATATTTTTCTAAGAGTGTATTTTAGTCCTGCAAAAATTTGGCCTCTTGCTGTGTAAACAGTGCTACACACAGTGACAACAGTTACTGGCCAATTATTTGTAGAACTGGTGTAATAAACCTGTGGCCCCCCAATACCACATATTGAAGTGAGGTGTTATTTAACAGTATACTTTTCTAAGATTGTATTTTAGTCCTGCAAAAATTTGGCCTCTTTTGCTGTGTAAACAGTGCTACACACAGTGACAACAGTTACTGGCCAATTATTTGTAGAACTGGGAGGAGAGGCAGGCAGAACTTGCATTGCACAAGAGGTACAAAGCAGACTGCAAATGTATCAGGAGTGAGCCATCAACCATATACAGTCACATCTGGCACTCCCAGGACGCCGGCACATGGCTCCGCAGTGTGGGCTTTTCTTAATGTGTCCGTTGCTGACACCAGTGTTGCCATCTGCGGCCTTTGCAGTCAACGCATAAGTCACGGTAAGCCCAACACTCACCTAGGGACAACTGCCTTAAGAAGGCACCTGAAATCCCATCACCAAGCCCAGTGGGAGCAACACCGTCAGAACCCACAAAGCCACACTCCATGCTCTCATTGTCCAGCCTCTTCTCCTTCTACTGTCTCCTCACAGTTGTCCAACACTCTACCTTCCATGATGCCGTCGTCACGTTTTTCTGGAAAAAGGCAGGCTTCTGTGGCTCAAATGTTGGAGCTTAAAAAAAGGTGTCCGACTACATTGGGTTAACGACCGATGTGGACGCTCTGAGGAGTGATGAACCCCTGGACTACTGGGTGGGCAGGCTTGACCTCTGGCCAGAGCTTGCACAATTTGCAATGGAACTGTTGGCTTGCCCCCGGTCCAGTGTCCTGTCCGAAAGGACGTTCAGCGCAGCAGGGGGAATGTGACCGATAAGCGCACTCGCCTAGCTCATGACAGTGTAGACTACCTCACATTTATAAAAATGAATGAGGCATGGATCTCTGAGGAACTCAACACATGTGACCACCAGTAGACCATGTTTCATTCAATACCTCATCACAGGCCACAAATATCTGCCAGACCGCCATCAACCCACAACAATTCCTGGTCCTTGTCTTCGCTAAATACAGCGGCATAAAAGGCATTTCATGTCCATTGAATGGCTAATTTTTGGGGCCTATACAGGCCGACACTTACTGTTCTGTGTACTGTGAATGCCTACTGTACCTCTAGCCATCATATACTACGTTCTTTGCTGTCGGTTCAACCCATGTGAGCTAATTTTTGCCGCCGATACAGGCCCCCACTTACTTCTGTATACTGTGAACGCCTAATGTACCTCTAGCCATCAAAAACTAAGTTCTTTGCTGTCAGTTCAACCCATGTGAGCTAATTTTTGGAGCCTATGCATGTCGCCACTTACTTGTGTATACTAGGAACCCCTACTGTACCTCTAGCCATCATATACTACGTTCTTTGCTGTCAGTTCAACCCATGTGAGCTAATTTTTGCAGCCTATACAGGCTGACACTTACTTCTGTAAAGTGTGTGAACGCCTACTGTACCTCTAGCCATCATATACTACGTTCTTTGCTGTCAGTTCAACCCATGTGAGCTAATTTTTGCAGCCTATACAGGCCACCACTTACTTCTGTATACTGTGAATGCCTACTGTACCTCTAGCCATCAAAAACAAAGTTCTTTGCTGTCAGTTCAAACTATGTGAGCTAATTTTTGCAGCCTATACAGGCCGACACTTACTGTTCTGTGTACTGTAAATGTCTACTGTACCTCTAGCCATCATATACTATGTTCTTTGCTGTCAGTTCAACCCATGTGAGCTAATTTTTGCCGCCTATACAGGCCGCCTCTTACTTCTGTATACTGTGAACGCCTACTGTACCTCTAGCCATCAAAAACGAAGTTCTCTGCTGTCAGTTCAACCCATGTGAGCTAATTTTGCAGCCAATACAGGTCGCCACTTACTTCTGTATACTGTGAATGCCTACTGTACCTCTAGCCATCAAAAACAAAGTTCTTTGCTGTCAGTTCAAACCATGTGAGCTAATTTTTGCAGCCTATACAGGCCAAAACTTACTGTTCTGTGTACTGTGAATGCCTACTGTACCTCTAGCCATCATATACTACGTTCTTTGCTGTCAGTTCAACCCATGTGAGCTAATTTTTGCCGCCTATACAGGCTGCCACTTACTTCTGTATACTGTGAACACCTACTGTACCTGTAGCCATCAAAAACGAAGTTCTTTGCTGTCAGTTCAACCCATGTGAGCTAATTTTTGGAGCCTATACAGGTCGCCATTTACTTGTGTATACTGTGAACGCCTACTGTACCTCTAGCCATCATATACTACGTTCTTTGCTGTCAGTTCAACCCATGTGAGCTAATTATTGCAGCCTATACAGGCCGCCACTTACTTCTGTATACTGTGAACGCCTAATGTACCTCTAGCCATCAAAAACGAAGTTCTTTGCTGTCAGTTCTACCCATGTGAGCTAATTTTTGCAGCCTATACAGGCCGACACTTACTTCTGTATACTGTGAACGCCTACTGTACCTCTAGCCATCAAAAACAAAGCTCTTTGCTGTCAGTTAAACCCATGTGAGCTAATTTTTGGAGCCTGTACAGGCAGACACTTACTTCTGTATCCTGTGACTGCCTACTTTACCTCTAGCCATCAAAAACGAAGTTCTTTGCTGTCATTTAAACCCATGTGGGCTAATTTTTGGGGCCTTTTATGCCCGACACTTACTTCTGGATCATGTGAATGCCTAATGTACCTTCAGCCACAGAATACTACGTTCTTAGCTGTCAGGTAAATGCATGTGGGCTAATTTTTGGGGCCTAGAATGGCCGACACTTACTTCTTTTGCCTGTGAATGCCTAATTTTTCAGACTGGAAATGAAAAACAATGGGTCTGTAAAGGTTCCGCCAAATTGTGGATGGATGCGGACCCATTTTACAGATGTGTGAATGGACCCTATATGTATTAGACAATGTATTTACCTGCTGCTGTCAGTTCTGGCTGATTTATGAAAAAAATATATGTTTTTTTTGCTGTAAAAAAAAAAATAATAATTTAGGGCAACCTTTTCAATTGCAATACCATGTGCTGGGACTATTTGTGCACAGCTAGTACGTCTTTTGTGGCTGCAAATATGACCTAAAGGTTTTTAACGTTCGCCTCCTATTAAAGTCGATGGGGCCCGCCGCGAACTCGCGGTTCGCGGCCTTTTGAGAAAATTTGCCCTGGCATTCGCGAACCGCCCCTGGCGATATTCGTCCATTCCTAGTCTTCAACATGCAACTTTTTTTTTTAGTCTATCTGGCTATGAAATCTAACCACTGAATGGGGAGAGGACAGCAGGAAGATCTTTGGAATTAATACAAGCTGTGTTTGCCTTATCTTGTGGTGAGATTTGTTTCGGTATTTGTGTTTTCCTGTATTAGTGTTGGGGATCACTTTGGATCAAAGCTTTTTCTACACCTGGAAAAAAATCATATTGGTAATGGAAACTTTTTAGTCATTACACCATTGGATTGTTTTATTTGAACTTATTTAATTGGAAATTAGTTTTGGTTAAAAATATTTTTATGTATTATTTGATGGACTTTATTTGATCACAAATTTAATTGAATGATTTATTGGGCATGAATTTTCACAAAGAAGAATTTATATAATTGAATTAGCGCTGTAATTATTGTTTTTGTTAAATCATTTATCGGGAATGCCATTCCATCAGGGAGGTGTGTAATTGGCCCCAAATTTATTCTGCAATAGGACAACGACCCCAGACATACAGCCAATGTCATTAGGAAATATCTTCAGCGCAAAGAAGAACAAGGAATCCTGGAAATGATGACATGGCCCCCACAGAGCCCTGATCTCAACATCATCATCTGTCTGGGATTACATGAAGAGATAGAAGGATTTGAGGCAGCCTACATCCGCAGAAGATCTCTGATTAGTCGATGCTGTTTTGAAGGCAAAGAGTGGTTACACCAAATATTGATTTGATTTAGATTTCTCGGTTTTCTGTTCATTGACTTTTCATTTAATTAATTGATAATAATAATAAACTATTAACACTTCTATTTCTAAAAGCATTCTTAATTTACAGCATTTTTTTCACACCTGCCTAAAACTTTTGCATAGTAGTGTATGTACAGCTGCATTGCCCTGACAAGGCACATCCAAAATGTAAGCCCTAAAACGAATCTAGAAGTTGCCTTAAAGTTCTTAGTAACACCAACTGGTACCGCCCTCTAGAACCTAAAGAGATAGGGAATTTCGAGCAGGAGTTCCATATTCTTGTGGTTGAAGCGTATACGCAGGGATTAATAGACAAAGACAGACTAGACTTCCTAAATACAAAACATCCTCGTATGCCAACATTCTATACTATTCCCAAAATACACAAAAGCCAAGTAGATCCTCCGGGCCGCCCTATAATATCTAACTAACCTTAATAATCACTAACTGAAAAAGCAAGCCGATACATCGATTCAGCACTTATGCCACACGTCTTGAGACTTCCGTCCTATATTCGTGACACCACGATCTCCTTAAACACCTAGAGGGGATTCAGATCCCTCCAGATGCCCTGCTCGTGGCTGTGGATATTGAGGCCTTGTACTCGAGCATCCCGCATGATCGGGGCATCCGGATGGCTGAATCCTTTCTGTGTGAACTCGGACACACTGAATGGCCACGTATAAAATTCATCATACGTCTCCTTCGTTTTGTATTAACTAGAAATAACTTCACTTACGGGGATCAATACTACCTACAAACCCAGGGGTTGGCTATGGGCACTTGCTGCGCACCCTCTTATGCGAATCTCTATTTAGGATGCTGAGAAAGATACATCTTTTCAAATGACTTGATGGAGCAATGGATGCCACATATTTTATGTTGGCACAGATTCATAGACGACCTGTTCATTGTTTGGTCAGGTCCTCAAGATGAACTTACTATGTTTCTTAATGCATTAAATACAAATGACTTTAATCTAAGTTTACCCATACCATCAGTCGCCAAAGTGTATCTTTCCTTGACCCTAATATAAGTATCCTCCCTAGTGGGGAACTAGAAACCGATTTATACAGAAAACCTAGTGCAGGCAACACTATACTTTGCGCAGCAAGTGCCCATCCCACTCCCTGGGTTAGGAGTATCCCCTATGCTCAGTATTTGCAATTAAGAATAAATTGTTCTTCAGAAATTAACTTTCAAAAACAGGCTGATGGCCTTCGGGCCTGCCTACTTGAACGGGGCTACTCCAGTTCGATCCTTAGGAAAGCCTATAACAGGGCAAAAGCATGTCCAAGATCTGAATTGATCTATGGTACTACCCCAAAAAGGGAAAGTGATACTGTCCAGTTCATTACCAAATATTCAGTACATGAAAGTAAATTACGCAACATCATCTCTAAACATTGGCATATTGACTGACTAATGATTATACACTGGGCAAATATTTAAAAACATATCCTGAACTTGTATTCAGACGGGCTCCCCCTTTAAGGGATAGCCTAACCACCAGTCATTATACCATTAACAGGGAAACCAACACGCATCAAAAAGGAATGTTTAGGTGTGGTTGCTGTACGCGCTGTGCTTGGGTAACAGAGGGTAGAGGGATCCGTTTACCTAACGGGAGTTGGCACCAGTTCAGACATTATGCGGACTGTACGACCAAGGAGTAGTTTATTTAATGACATGCAAATGTCAAGTATTTTATGTAGGAAAAACTATTCGGCAACTTAACCAGAGAATTGGGAACCACCTCTATCACTCTGAGGGAGGAAAAATCCTAACAACTGTCACCCGACATATAGGCCTACATCACAAATACGATAACTCAGCAGTTTCCTTTTTCGTGCTAGAGGTGGTAGCCCCGGATACCTGAGGAGGGGATTGGGATAAGAGGATCATGCAGAGGGAGGTGTATTGGTTTGAATACCTAGAGGCGACCCTCCCCCCTGGTATCAATGAAGTCCTCACCTACAAACCATTTTTGTAGGTGGGACTCCAATGCACACTCCCTCTGCAGTGTACACCATCCTTTGACCCCACCTCCCGTGCTCTGTTTAGTGCAGCACTTTATAGAAATGTGTAAAATATGAAATTACCTGCGCTGCTCCACAAAACAAATAAATATATATATATATAATATATAAAGTGCTCGTGCTTAACTTAGTGTGCACAATAAAAATTGCCAATCAATATACATAAATAATGAACGTGAATAAATAAAATAAATCAATAAATATAAAACTGTTGTCTTAATCTTTCAATTAATCATGTGCTCAAAAAACATTGTGCCGTAACAGTCTTTGTGCAAAAATATAAGTTCAAAGTGCTGCGTGCTCATACAAAAATGCTGGTGCTCTTTGTACACGAGTAGGTGCTCCCCTCTTGGTCCCCTACTCACCAGAAACCAAATAATACAGCGCTTTCAGAATCTCCTTTGAAGATAAATGCCTTGTTGGGCCAACATTTCAACAGCTTTATAGGTGTACTGTAGATCACAACATCCAGGTGATGCTCAAAAAAGAAAGAGATGCTGGCATCGTGAAGTATGTAAACACTTTATTCGATGCACACAATACAGGTTACACTTACAATTTAGCAGAGGTTCAAACGCCTGAAAATCATCCCACGGGTCGCCACTTCAAATGGCTATACTCACTCCCCGTGTCCCCGTTACCGGAAGTAGGATGCAGTCGGGCGTAGTATATATTCGGACGAACAGCTTGACGCGTTTCGCTCCTCACACAGAGCGTTATCAAAAAATATGTTATGGCCACTTATGTTAATTATTTATTTACCCTATTCCATGTTTGTTTTTGTAGGTTTGTTGTTTCTTGTCCGTGTTTAATGTGTGTTGTCCACCACATCAGTGGTATCTGATGGTGGTGGTCTACTGCACATAGTCTGTGTCCTTGTTTGTGTGTTGTGTATTGTTCCATAACATCCTGGACATCACACCTACCGGTGGATAGCCTAGTGACGTTATATACTAGGGAAATATAAATCCGGAATGTACCATACCAGACCCTTTAGTCATGACTGTGAATGTTCACGTAATGATTTCTAATGGTGCATATATTCAAATTGTATGGTATGCAGACATGGGTAAATTGTTGTACACATTCTTAAACATATGTTTATTAATAATAATGTATTCTGGCTTTCTAAAAAAGCAAAGTGATGTTTTTGTAATTCCGAAACTTCCACCGAATCAGTGACCCATTCCCCTGCCATCTGTTGTTCCACGCATCTTTCCTCCCTTGACAGCCAGGTTCGTGTGCCCCGAGAGTCTTTTTGTGCGGGACCAGTGTGCGATCTCTTGATAAGGTAAGATAAGATAAGAGACTGTTCATGGTTTCCCGGCCCCTTTTGGCTTTTTGGACCCTTGCTCACACCGCCGGTCCTGCTTATGCTGGTGGAAAAAGTATGTGAACCCTTGTATTTAATAACTGGTTGAACCTTTGGCAGCAATAACTTCAACCAAACGTTTCCTGTAGTTGCAGATCAGACGTGCACAACGGTCAGGAGTAATTCTTGACTATTTCTCTTTACAGAACTGTTTTAGTTCAGTAATATTCTTATGATGTCTGGTGTGAATCGCTTTCTTGAGGTCATGCCACAGCATCTCAATCGGGTTGAGGTCAGGACTCTGACTGGGCCACTTCAGAAGACGTATTTTCTTCTGTTTAAGCCATTCTGTTGTTGATTTACTTCTATGCTTTTGGTCATTGTCCTGTTGCAATACCCATCTTTTGTTGAGCTTCAGCTGGTAGACAGATGGCCTTAAGTTCTCCTACAAAATGTCTTAATAAACTTGGGAATTCATTTTTCCTTTGATGATAGCAATCCGTCCAGGCCCTGACGCAGCAAAGCAGCCCCAAACCATGATGCCCCCACCACCATAGTTCACAGTTGGGATGATGTTTTGATGTTGGTGTGCTGTGCCTCTTTTTCACCACACATAGTGTTGTGTGTGTCTTCCAAACAACTTAAACATTGGTTTCATTTGTCCACAGAATATTTTGCCAGTACTGCTGTGGAACATCCAGGTGCTCTTGTGCAAACTGTAAACCAACAGGCCAGGTTTGCAAGATAACTAAATTACATCACAGGTGATCTCATTTGCTTCTCAGTGATTGCAGTATTCTAGTCTGCATCCCCCAAGATAATACTTAAAATCTGGCCTGTTAGTGGGTCCCGAGGACCGGATTTGAGAACCACTGGTCTAGGGGTTCACATACTTTTTCCACCTGCACTGTGAATGTTTACATGGTGTGTTCAACAAAAACATGGCAATATTTCATTCTTTGTGTGTTATTAGTTTAAGCAGACTGTGATTGTCTATTGTTGTGACTTAGATGATGATCAGATCACATTTTATGACCAATTCGTGCAAAAATCCATATCATTCCAAAGGGTTCACATATTTTTCTTGCAGCTGTAGAACGTTCATTGTATGATGTCAAAAACCTATCCCATACTGGTAAATAGGCCCTTAAAGCAGAGGTGATCTGGACAAGTTGATTGGGAGATTTACAACCAACACAATGCAAACATGTAGAAAACACCCTACTGATGGGTATGATTTGGTCGCAAAAGCCAGCAAACACAACAAGACAAGTGACGTTTGGTTTAGAAAGGATAAAGGAGACCAGGAAAAGTATGCGCTGTACTTTTGCTGAAACTAAATTCCATGGGACCAAAGGCAGCAGGTTAATCTAACAAATATGCCAAAAATAAAAAACACAACCAACTAGAGCCCTGGGCGGGACTGTTTTATTAAACCCGCACCTGCTGAATGTATGACCAGGACCGGCCGCACCCGCAATGTTTGTGTTCCACTCCCGCCCGCACCCGCAATGTTTATGTCCACTCCTGCGGTTTTGCCCTATACTCGGCATATAAGACTACCCCCTCTTCTGAGGCAACACCATTTCATAACATCAGTAGAGCCATCACGTCCTTATTAAATATTTTAGCCTGCTGGATGTGCCCTAATATGTACTGTACCTTCTGCTACATACAGAACTTCTCTATTATTAATAGTTTAGCCCGCTGGATGTGTATACAGTAAGCTTTGGCTACTTACAGAACGTCCCTGTGCTGTAATACTCTATGTACCACGCTGAGCCAATCACGGCAAGCTGTGTATTCTATTATTGCATACAAAGCCTGCTCGGATTGGCAAAGGTTGTATAAGCCCGCCTCTCTGACTCAGCCAATCCGAGCAGGCTTTGTATGCATTAATAGAATAGAATACTTGCCGTGATTGGCTCAGCTAGGTACATAGAGTATTACAGCACAGGGACGTTCTGTAAGTTGCCAAAGGTACTGTATACACATCCAGCAGGCTAACATTTTTAATAGGGATGTTCTGTAACTAGCTGAAGCTACAGTACCTGGCGTATAAGACGACCCCCAAGTTTTTGGGGTATCTTTTTTATTATAAAAAAAGTTGTCTTATACGCCAGAAAATACGTTACACCAAATTGCACCGTTCCCCGCGGGTACCCGCAAAAATTTTTAACCGCCCACTCCCGCCCGCAGCAGAGTAAAACCGCCTGGTCCCACAAGATTTGCATTGGGTCCCGCGGGAGCCCAAACCCAATGCAGCCCTCTACAACCAACTCACCGAATATATTAACATTAGGCCACGGCCTGGTTTATTGGTTTAAATCATTTTAACAATATAAAACATTATTCACACCATAACTTTATTAACCAAAATACTCATTCATTAAAGTGGTTGTAAACCCACTTTGATGACTTGTACCTATAGGTAAGCCTTAATATATGCGCTTTAAATATCTCCTAAACGGCAGCAGAGGGTTTTTTTTTTCTTTGCATTCTCACTGACAACTCTGAAGAGGGCATTTAGGTGGTTTCCTTCCTGCTTGATAACTTTGAAGAGATATATATATAAAAAGTTATTGTGGGATTATTTCCTTGTGAGTAATACTTTGAACGCTAATGAATCTTACCTGTTGTTAGAGTTAAATCTTGAGAGCTCCGGTGTTGGTGTAATGAAAATACCGGGCTTTTGTAGTCTTCTGAAAGCGAAGTATAGCTGGAATGTATACTTTTATGCTCATGGTTTTTGCAACCTGCTGATTTGTCTTAGGTTTTTTCTCTATAGGAACACCTTTTTGCCAGTTAATCCTGTTTTATTTAGCAAAATGTATTGTAATTAAACATACACAGGTTAAAGATTTTTCAGTCTGTGTGTTGACATATTTTGAGGTCATTTTTGGCCTGATTGAGTCCTAATTCTTTGACTATGAAACTGGTTTGTGAATGTCACATTACCACCATCAAATGGAACATTAGTTGGGCTGGTCCCCAAGACGGTGTTCCTAGTGGGATAAGGGGAACCGACAGTGGTGCCTGTGTGGTCAGATCAGCATTGTATGTCCAACAATCCACAAATATGGATTTAGCCCAACCCTAGCTGCTGGCCCAATGCAATGTCATTTAGGGGTATTTTAACAGGAAAATATGAGCACTTCCACTACTGGAAGTGCCTTTGTTATCTCTTAGCACTGGCATTTGTTCTGACATCAGTTTAAGATGTTTCAGTGATCATTCAGAATTCATTGACAGGTGCACATGGCCTCCTTCTGACCTACACTTTTGCATTCCAGTAGTACTCTGATATATTATTGCATGCACTAATTGCACACAATGGTCAGATCTGCCATATGTGTAAGTAAAAGTAACGTTGGCAGGCTGGAAAATGTGTTCATTCCTTTACAAGGCTCAGAAATAAGATCTTCCTGATAATCAGTGCTCTGATTACATGTCCTAGTCTCCCCTTTGAGGAGGAGCTGCTGATCACCTCTCCTCACCACACACTCTGACAGTGTGAGGTGAGGAGAGCCGATAAACAGTACTTCCTCATTTACATGTGACCGGCTGATCACATGTTTAAAGAGCCAAGTCATTGGCTCTTTACCAAGATCAGGGTCGCGCCGTGTCCTAGCAACACAGTGCGGCCATGATCACCGCAATGCGTGCCCCCGCGGGCGCACGAGAGAGGCCGTTCTGGGGCGCTGTCATGGGACGTCGTTCCAGAACGAGAGCCGCACCGCTCCGCTGTCATTTGACGGTGGGCGGGCGGTAAGTAGTTAAACATTTTCATTTACAGATGATTTGCAGAAAACAAATATGCATTCACAAGATTTAGTTCAAAGATGATTTTGTGCTTAGGATGTGTGCTTATTATTATTATTATTATTAGTGCGTTTGATTTTTTCAATGAAAACACATTTTTTTAAGGGAATGGGAACTTTTCTATCCCTGCCATTGTACCAACCATATTGTTCTTACTCCATACCTCATGTTTACCAGAGTACCTTATATTCTACTGATTTTGGGAGTGATACACTACTTACTTGATTCTTTGCCTTAAGCCTTTGGTTGTATTGTCTTTATATTTTTCCTTAATACAAATTAAAAAAAAAAATTAAAAAAAGATTTTAAAGCGAAAAATACTCACAAACAATATATACTGCTCAAAAAAATTAAAGGAACACTTTTTTAACAGAGTATAGCATCAAGTCAATTACACTCCTGGGATATTGATCTGGTCAGTTAAGTAGCAAAAGGGGTTGGTAATTAGTGTCAGCTGCTTTGGTGTTAATGAAATTAACAACAGGTAACAATGAGATGACCTCCAAAACAGGAATAGTTTTACAGGTGAAGGCTACTGACATTTGTTTCCCTACTCATCTTTTCTGACTTTTTTTTACTAGTTTAGCATTTGGCTAGGGTCAGTGTCAGTACTGGTAGCATGAGGCGATACCTGGACCCTATAGAAGTTGCACAGGCAGTCCAATTCCTCCAGTATGGCACATCAATACGTGCCATTGCCAGAAGATTTGCTGTGTCTCCCAGCAGAGTCTCAAGAGCATGGAGGAGATTGCAGGAGACAGGCAGTTACTTTTGGAGAGCTGGACAGGGCCTTGGAAGGTCCTTAACCCATCAGCAGGACCGGTATCTGCTCCTTTGTGCAAGGAGGTACAGGATGAGCACTGCCAGAGCCAGGGCCGCTGATAGGGCAGTACAACCAGCCCTGTTGTACCGGGCCCGGGCTCCATCAGCTCTACAAGGGGCCCGGGCAGCATCACAGTAAATTTCTGCATGTTCAAAAAAAATAGTTTTTTCTAAACCTTTTCCTAATTTGTAATTTCTTGGGGGTGTAATTACATTTTCTTGGGCCCTATAATGACAGCAGAAGGGCCCAGGAAGTGAGTGCAGTGGCGGGACTTTTTTTCCATTTTCGGGTCGCATGTATACATAGGATTTAGTTCCATGGTGATTTGCTGCAATATAGTCCTGGCTGCTGCTGTCCACTGCCTTGCCTGGCGGAGGGATACAATAATTCTCTGCTCAGCCCCGCCTCCCCTTACTCAAGTGCAGAGTGTGATCATGTACGGAGGCAGATTGCTCAGCAGCTGACAGGGAACAGCAGGAGGACAGCGTGGCTGGATTGGACACAGTGAGTGAAGAACAGAGGACAGAGACCTCACTGTGTCCTATGATCTCAGCATGAAAATCACACAGGCTACAGGTGCCCTGTCACAGTGTCACATGAATGCTGGGGATGCTGACTTTAAGCTATGGCTGTAGTGAGTGTTACTGCATAACAAAGTCAGCATCCCCAGCATCCATATGACACTGTGACAGGGCACCTGCAGCCTGTGTGATTTTCATGCTGCTGATTATAGGACACAGTGAGATGGTACTTTAAACTTGTGTTTGGGGGACAGTAAACATGCACAGTCAAACCACTCCCCTTTAACCTCTTCCCGCCCATTGATGTATCAGTGTTCTGTCAGAATAGCGCTACCTATCAGATTCTGCTAGCAGAAGTGGCATTCGGAAAGAACAACTTACTGCGCATGCACCATGTGTTCCAACATGGCGACTATGCGTTCCAATAGGTTTCCTAATGTGACAGAACACCAAGCAGCAGCGGACATCTTCTTACACCCACGCAAGTCTGGAGTTTTACATTTATTTTAGCAGTAAACTCACCTTATATACTGAAATAGACTATTTCACCGCAGCCGAGTGGAACAGTCTATTACACTATAGAATCAGTTTGTCGCTGAGCAGTGCGGGGTGTACCAAGGTGGCCGTCACCACATTGGCCGCAGGTTTCTCGCTATATTTACTAGAATACAATAATAATACAAATGTAATACTGTGATTTATTCTATAAGGTCAGTTTACTGATAAAATAAATGTAAAATTGAAGACTTGCGTGGGTGTAAGAAGATGTCCGCCGCTGCTTCGTGTCATTAGGAAAGCTATTGGTATGCATAGCGGCCATGTTGGAATGCATGCCACATGCGCAGTAAGTTGTTCTCGTCTGTATATTACTTCCGGTAGCAGAATCTGATAGGTAGCGCTATTCTGACAGAACACTGGCACGTCCCTGCATTGGAAGGGTGATATCTTGGTCATCCCTGCATCATAATAGCCCCAGCAACTTTGCACAAAGTAACATAAATAAAATAAAATGTAAAACCTTTTTAAAGCCCCCATTCCCCCTTGTTCATGAGTAATTGCAAACATGCATGTTGGTCCCGCACATATATACGTAAACGGTGACAAACCTGCATTTTGTTTTGAGGCGGGGCCAGGGATGGGGTTGAAGGGGGCCCCATCAGGTAGGCTGTACGGGGCCCCATCATTCCTAACAGCAGCCCTGGCCAGAGCCCTACAAAGTCACCTCCATCAGGTCATTTTTGTGAATGTTCTGACCAAACAATCAGAAACAGGCTTCATGAGGGTGGCCTAAGGGTCCGACATCCACTAGGGGGCCCTGTGCTCACTGCTCGGCACCGTGGAGCTAGATTGGCATTTGCCATTAAACACCAGAATTGGCAGGTCCACCACTGGTGCCCTGTGCTTTTCATAGATGGGAGCATGTTCATCCTGAGCACATTGTGACAGACAGGAAAGGATCTGAAGAAGCCATGTAGAACATTATACTGCCTCCAATACATTCATCATAACCAGTTTGGTGATGGGTCAGTGATGGTCTGGGAAGGCAAATCCATGGAGGCACACACAGACCTCTACAGGTTAGACAATGGCACCCTGACTAACATTAGGTCTCGGCATGAAATCCTTGGACATATTGTCATACCCTACGCTGGTGCTGTGGGTCCTGGATTCCTCCTGGTGCACGCCAATGCTGGGTCTCATGTGGCGAGAGTATGCAGCCAGTTCCTGAAGGATGAAGGAATTGATACCATTGAATGGCTCCCCCGCTCGCCTGACCTAAATGGAACACCTCTGGGATATTATGTTTCTGTCCATCTGACACCACCAGGTTGCACCTCAGTCTGCTCAGGAATGCCCTGGTGCAGATCTGGGAGGAAATACCCCGGGACACCATCCGTCGTCTCATTAGGAGCATGCCCCGACGTTGTCAGGCATGCATACAAACATGTGGGGGGCCATACAAAGTACCATTTTGAGCTGCCGCAATGAACTTTCAAAAAAAAGGACTAGTCTGCTGCATCATTTTTTTCCTTAGATTTTTGGGGTGTCTTTGAATTCAGCCCTCCGTAGGTTGATCATTTTCATTTCCATCAAACGATGTGGTAACCTTTCGTTCCGAACAGATTACTCAGTCCATATCAGTATAGATATCCAGCACAATATTTTCCTCATCCAGAACTAGTCTTTTTAAAGTGTTCCTTTAATTTTTTTAAGCAGTGTATTCAAATTCTAAAGGTGTTTATAATTGTACAATAAAACATTCTCAGAATAGTACTAAAAGCGATTCAATGACATTACAAAAACAAACCGGTTTGCATTTTTCAACATGATCTGTGAACAGGTTTGCCTCTAACTTTTAAAGACCTATGGTTTGGCTTGTTTGGATCTACTCACTATAATTTCCTACATATTGTTTCTCTGCCTCTAGAGGGTGATACATTCTTAGCAGCCTGCCAACAATGGATTTCAGACTATCCCAAAATGGCCACCACAATTCACCTCTAAGGCAAAGCTATAGAAAAGGAAAAATAGAAAAATATATATATATAATATATATATATATATATTTATATAATATAATATAATAATAAAATAATATATATAGAAAAATAGAAAAGGAAGACATGTGACATCAGAGAAAGGAATGTTCTACAGTACAATCTGGGAAGAAGATCAGTCAGAGAACTTTCTGGAAGTACTACATAAAGACATCCTGAAAAAAGTTTCTAGTTATTGGATATCAGTGTGTATGCTGAAAGGGGTACTGTGCTGTCAGCAATAAAGAGAAGAAAGAAGGGGAGGAGAAGAAAGAAATGGAAATATTTATTCCCTTTCCCCCATATAGCATCAATAAATAGGCCTTTAAATGGTAACTCCCAAATGGTATATAAAACCAATACAAATATATTGATTAAAAAGTACAAAGATATATTTTTAATGAACATACAAAGACATATACATGATTTAATCCAAAGCAGGGTCACAAAGGTAAGAGGATCCCTCTAGCATTAATACATATGACATCAAAATGAAATAGTTCAGCCGATAAAAAGTAAGCCAACATGTTTCGTTGTAGGGATATTCTGCTTCTTCAGGGCTTTATTGCCACATATGTTTCACCGATGTCTGAATGTATACATATAAAGAAAAAGAGAAATATAAACGATACACAAAGAAAATACACCTATATATGAACAAACATGGAGAAAATACAATGTGCCTATGAATCCAAAGAAAAAATAAATAAAAAATAGGCAGGTACCTACCATAAACATGGGGGAAAGAAGAACAAACATTGTTGGATGTGTCCCAGCTAAGGGGAGACCATAAAAATGTGCATCCGGTGCCTTAGATTTCCAAAAGGTGCTGCCTTACCAGGAGAATATAAAACAAACTCCCGGCTATAAGGCAGATGGTCTGCTAACTCAAGCTGTTGGTATACAAGAAATAGGTGAAAAATAGAGAATAGGAAGGAAAGGGGAGAAGAACAGGGGGGGAGAGAAAGTTAGAGCACAGACATAAAAAAAATGGAAAAAAAGGACAGGGGAAAGAACAATGCCATGTTAAAACACAATTTTCAAAACTATTAATAAAGCCAGTCCACCTAGCAAGGGTATATAGCAGACAAAACCTTACCAACACCAGGAATAAGATATCATATCCGCCTTAGCATGAGTGAATGGACAGCCAGGTCCGAGCATAAGGAAAACCGAATAGCATGATGCCTGGGTCTCCCAAGACCCCACCAAGAACACCACACATCAAGCAGTTGCCCACAAGGGGGACCCCCTATATATACAACCATAGAGGGAGAAGAACAGGGGGTGGGCCCTAGGTGGGATTGGTGGGGACTCTCTCAATTGGTCTTAAATTAGTAACACCTGATCTTGCCTACAATATTCAATCACCAGGAGATACACTGCTGCAGCACATCCAAACCCACACCTGGCTGCATAGAGGAGCGATGGCCACCTCCACATAAGTGGCGCCACACGGCCGAAGCACACCAGCATCCTGAAGCGACGTCAGCCTCTGAGGCCCGGGCGGAAGCAACGCAAACTCGCCTCCCATACCCCGGGCGGAAATTACATCTACCATGGGCGGAATAGGGACATCCATCACTCTTCAATGAAAGCATCTGGGCTAGCATCCTGGCCCCGTTCCAGTGTCATGAACAGCAAACAGACCAGTCCAAACAGTATGCCCAACAAGATGCCCAGACCAACAACATCCAGCCGAGGGCCACAAACGCAAGTACAGCACCCTGCACCAGGACAGGGCCACAGCACCAAAAGCACAAACATGCACTGCACCAAAAAAAAAAAAAAATGTAATAAATAGCCAACAAAATTAACAAAAAACTCTAAACAAAAATAGGCAAACAGACAGAACCAGGTCACAAGCAGCCCACTGCCACCACACGACGGGCCCTATTAACCACAATTAATAATTAGGAATAGAATAGTCAACCCTGCCAGACCAAACAGGGGAAGACAGATTTGCCACCCTATTAAATGACAAAAAAAAAAAAAATAAGGGTATATCAAATACTGAAAAAGTCCATATATTCGCTAAATAGGGAGACCAAAAGAGACCTAGCTGTGGCACATCCAAAGATGCTTGGAACAGGACTGTGCTGTCTCCCCCCACGAAGAGGGGGCATATTTTTTTATGGCACTTCTAAAGCCTGTCACTTTACTGTTGAAAAATAGTGAGCCCAGTTACTAGGTCATATGTATAAATTGTATCATTCATTTTACAAGCACTGGCTAGGTAAGGTACCACAGAGAATCCTTTCAGATCTACGAACTGAAAAACACTAGAAATAACAAGTAGGATCTCAATAGGGCCTATACACAATGATATGATATAAAATTATGTCTGATGTCTTTGAGAGCGATCATCTTCAAAAGTGGCAATAAATGAAAAATGATGACATTCATACCGGCTACCCAACTCTTTTCATGGGCTTTTTAAAGACAATAGCAAAGGGGTTCTTGCATCCAATTAAAACTTTTTGAAATTGTACCTGTTGAATGGTTGACAGAGCAAGGTGATCATTCCCTTTTCATACCACTTTTCATTTCGCTAACCAACAGTGAATAATGAAACACAGAAACCATTGATAACTTTGATGCTGCAACTCTCTCTCTGCTGTTAAAACCTCTCTCCATCCAAAACTTTTTTCCTTGTTTTGAAAAACAGCTGAGACATCATTGGGTTATTGCAGTCTTTGACATGGTTGCAGAGGTTTCGTCTCACTTTCGGTTAGAGGCACTTTGACACATGCTGTGGCTGATACAGGAGGTAAGTAGGAATTTCTCCATTGATGATACAGATGGCAGTATGGGTCCGATAAGGGTCTTGGTCTTCATCACGCTAAACTGTGGATGAAGGGGGGAAAAAAAATATCGTAGGAGGACTGTATGCCTCCTTTATCTTGGGAGTGGAGATGGTGCAGCACTCCTTTTGGGAGATACACGAAAATATAATAATTGGATTGTTACATGCACACAATTCTACCCATGGTCACTAGTACATTTTTAATAAACAACAATCTACTTTGGAAATCCATCAATTTGCTATAAATAATTTATAGTGGAAATCTACTGATATTTTTTTTAATTCTGGGTTATAAATATTGGCCCTTGGAGTATTACATATTAGACAGGGTTGTATTAGGTACTCGAGTGGCCGAGTGCATAAACAGAATTATTTACTACCCACTATTTTCCTCCTGAGGAAGCAGATTTAAAATCTAGGAAACTTGTTGAGAGGTGGTCTCATTCATATGCATATTTCAGCTTGAAAACATGAAGACAATTGAATCCTGAAATCAATAAGGAGATCAAATGTCAAACTGAGCAATAGATCTTGAGATGGTGAGAAGATAATGTGTTTATTAATAATTTTGAATAAGCCAAAGAGGATATTTTTTCAATGGCACTGAATTGCATACAGTACTACTGTAATAGCTTGCTTACACACACTTCACCCTCTGAAGAGCTATCTTTAGCAGATCGATTTTCTGGGGGTGTTTATTAAGCAGTGAGGAGGCCATGCAGCTATGCAAAGCCTCATGGTCATGGCCTGTGTACACCCCAGCTTACTGCCTTTGCAACTTAAGGGGTAACTCCACTTTGTGAGGGGAAAAAAAAAAAAAATAAAAAAATAATAATAATATAGCGTATACAATTGTGACACAAGTCATATTGTAATTGAATGATATTAAAAATGACCTTTCCTTTTCAATCTGCAGCTCTGTACATTTCTGTAAACTGCAATGCAATATGGCTACCTGGAGGCATTCTGTGCACCCAGAAATGTAATTTCCTGCTTGTATGATTGTCTCACTGATTTTCCTGGAAGTCTGCACATCAGATTTTGGGCCTCCCCCTACTCCCAAAAAGAAAACATGTCAAATGGGATGCAAACCCTGACACTTTCCCCATTAGAGCCCTGCAGGTATAGCAGCTGATTGATAATTATGAAATCAGTCCCATACAAATGCATTTAGTACATGGACAAACAAACAGCTATGTCTTCAGAATAACAAAAGGTAGGAATCCGCAACATTTGTTAAAATGCTTGCAATATACATAGATCACCCAAAGGGGAATGTTTTTTATGTTTTCAGCAAAAGTGAAGTTACTTCTTCTTTTCCCTTTAATATCTTCATGTTACTCCGCGGCCATGGTGTCCCTGGATTTGTTTCTTTAGATGGCGATGGAGAGGGCAGTTGGCGTTATCCCCCCCCCCCCTTCTTTTGTTTTCTCTACTCCTCCACCTTTTCTGTTCTCTAGAACCCCCTTCCTAAATCTACCTTTTCTTTCTATAACTCAGTAGGATTTTGATTACGGGCTTCAAACCTTCAAACCTATAGGTCTGCTTTAGTACTGGATACTTAAAGTGTCTGTAACCTAAAAAAAAAAAAAAAAAAAAAAAAGGATCCTGTTCCCTTAAATCATGTTATACAGCACAGTGCTTGTGTAATTTGGCTTCCTGTATCATCCCTGAAATACCTGGCTGATCCTGCCTGGTTCTGCCCCCCCCCCCCTATAAACTGACCACGGTCTATCACGGCTGCTGAGCCCTGACACCGTGGTCAGTTTACGTGCCTCCGTCATCCACAGTTCTGCTCTGTCCTCCACTGCAACCCCCCTCCCGCTCCCTGCCTGTCACCTCCGACTGCTGCTATTATTTAATTTCTAAAATCCCCTAAATTACATTAACTGATGTGCTCAGTGTATGTGGTTTTGTAAAAACAAGCCGTTCTATACTGTATTTCTGAGCGCCGCTCGGGCCTTTGCATAACCAAAAATACCTATTTAAATGGGGTCCATTTAAATAGGTATTTTTCATGTACAATAGCCTGCCGCCTCCCAGGGCTTTGTTTAGAATATTGTGCTTTGTTTTGAATAATGTTTCTGCACACCACTAGAGGGCACTGTGGACAGACACAGATTTGAATGAGTAGCCTGGAATTGAATGAAACACAGCTCTAGCAGGCTGCGGGCCATGCTGTTAGAAACAGTATATGAAATATAATGTGCAGTTATGCTTTTAGGTAAAATGGAATATCATTTACAATAGTGTTTTACTTGATGTGATCATAATATTAAGTCGGCTCTAAATTAGTGAACTCATTTTCAAAATTAATAAAATCATTATCAGCTGTGGCTCCTGAAATCATGGTATTAGAAAAATGGGGTAATGCCAGTTTGAAGTTCTATCGATATAGTAGAAATTGTATTAGTCTGTTAGGTAACTGAAGTCTGGGCACCACTTGTAGACAGGAAGAACCCAACAATTTTCGAATGCTGAGCCGACACAGCTGAGCCAAGGAAGCTGGACCTGGAAATGAACATCAACAATAATATTATTTTAGAAGGTAGCAAATAGTTTTCCTTATCATGATTCCTACTTTATGCTACAAAAAAGGTGTCTTTATTGATTTCTGCTTTAATGTTGCCCCCCCCCCCCCCTTCCTATTTCATGGACAACGTCACACTCCAAAACATGGTGTGACACTAAAACAAGAAATGAGCTGAAATCTCCCCAGCAACAATTTCTATTGCTGGGTTCCCATTGGAAATATTGGGCTCCATTTACAAAAGAAGATGCCGTGTCTAGGTGTTTTCCCTAATACAGCATTCGATTCTGAAAATGTCCATTCACTATTGCTTTATGCGGTATTCACCGCATATAGCGAAAATGCTCAGTAAATACCACATAAAAAAGTTAAAGTCAATTCACAAAAGGAAATAAAAAAATAAATGTTTGCAGTAAATAAGTAGTGGACCCGGCATGAGATACTTAAAGCGGAGTTCCGGGCACAAAAACAATATTTTTTTTTTGTGCCCGTCCGCTAGTTCAGCCTAACCTGAAAAGGAATTGGATAGTTAGATTTTTTTTTTTTTAAAACTCACCTTGTAATTGACGATCGTAAATACTCACCTATGACAGCTTCCTCCTCCAGCGCCGAGGCTCTCCCCGTCACTTCCTGCCTCGCAATGATTCCTGGGAGCTAAACGTCATAGCTCCCAGGAATCAATGCGCCGCACCGGCCCCGCTTGTCATTTCCGGGCGACGCCGCATTCCCCTGCTAAACAGCTTCTGGGCATGCCCAGAAGCTGTTTAGGAATGCGGCGCCGCACCGGAAGTGACGAGAGGGGCCGGTGCGGCGCATTCTGGGACACGAAGACGCGGAAGAAGACAGAGAAGAGGACCGCGCCGGCTTCAGCTGCCCACAACCGAGATGGAAACGCTGTGGAAGAAAACTTCTAAGTAAGTATTTCTTCTAAAAGGTAAGTGCGAACCGGGACAGATCAGAGGCTAGCCATTGTGGAATGTGCTAGCCCTGACTGTCCCGGGGGTATGTTCATCCAAAAAACGTTTCTCTGCCCGGAACTCCGCTTTAAGGAACCAGCAGCCGCCGGCATCGTTAACAATCAGTAAACACCATGGTTTTCAAGGTGCGGGTGGCCACCGCGTCTTTAACAACTGATGAATTATCAGCTGTTAGCTGCCGACAGATCAACGTAAAGAAAACAATTGCAGGAATTAAAAAACCAAGGGAAAAACTTTATGCCCCCCCCCCCCCATCCATACCAGGCCCTTCAGGTCTGGTATAGATTTTAAGTGAATCCCCACGGCAAAATGTAAAAAATATATATATATATATATATATATATATATATCTGAGTATGCAGCCTGGCTGGCCAGGAAAGGAGGGGGTGGGAGGGCCTCTTCCCTACAATCCTGCTTGGTGGTTGTGGGGGTCTGCGGGTGGGGGGGGGGGTTATCGAAATCTGGAGGCCCCATTTAACAAGGTGGCCCCCAGATCCCAGTCCACCCATGTGAATAAGTATGGGGTACATTTTACCCCTACTCATTCACCAAAAAAAATGGTAAAAGTATATAAAAAATTGGGGCAGCGGCGGAGCTGTAATCGTGATTTTGGTTCTACACCAGGGGAAATTTTATTTTTTTTAATAAAGGACTTGTCAAAAACCCTTTTTGTGCTTTTATTCACTTTCACCGCTTTTTTGCTGAATGAGTAGGGGTTCTGTGTGTCCCATACTCATTCACATGGGGGACTAGGATCTGGGTGGCCCTTCTGCACTTAATCCAAATCTTAAAGTTTGGTACCATTTTATTATGAATACCTTCTGCGATGAGCAATGTTCTTTCTACTGGACTCCTGGGTGCTGCCAGTTCTATGGGGTATTTTCCTTCCATGTTTTTACTCTTCACATTGGCCCCATAGTCAATAAGCAACTTGACAATCTCTTCACTTGATTTGCGAGCAGCAGCATGAAGAGGTGTATCTAAGAGTTTCCCGCGGCTAACGTCTGCACCTAGACAGGGAATCAAACAGGTTTCATGAATACAACTGTGTTTGCCTAGATATACCCTTTGATAATGGGGCTACCAGGCCAACATCTAGTGTAGGAGTAAGCTGCCCATATGGTCAAATCTTACCAATAATGACATTCAGTATCTTTATCAAATAGGGTTGATTTACTAAGGAAATTGAGACCATTCACTTATATGTGTATGATAACTTTGCAAAGTGAATGTTCAATTAGATAAGTAAATAAGGTTAAACTACATTTGCTTCAATTACCCGATCACGTGCAAGCAAAAATGTGCATATATATATATATATATACACTACTGTTCAAAAGTTTTAGGCAGGCGTAAAAAAATTTAAAATAAGAATGCTTTCAAAAATAGAAGTGTTAATAGTTCATATTTATCAATTAAAAACATTGAAAGTAAAGTAAGAAAGTACTTTTGAAAGTAAGGCCTCATGCACACAGGGCGTTTGAAAAAAACGAGCTGCAAAGCCAGTTCTGACGCCAGGAAAAAGCAGCTGTAAAAATGTGCTTTTAGAAGCGTTTTGCACTGGCGTTTAGCCACGTTTAGCAGCATTAGTGTTTAGCAGCCTTTCTCTGCCCTCTTCTATTTTCCACTCTCAAATCAACTACTACAGCTTAAAAATGCTTGACGTGGCTTAACGCTGTATACAGCATTTAGGTCTCCATGGATTGGACTTATTTTTCCAGCACACCCCACAGATGCTTGATTGGAATGGGATCTGGAGAATTTGGAGGCCGAGTTAATACCTCAATCTCGTTGTGTTCCTCAAATCATTCTTGAACTATTTTTGCAGTGTGGCAGGGTACATTATCCTGCTGAAAGAGGCTACGGCTATCAGAGTACACCGTTTCCATGAAGGGGTATACTTGGTCAGCAAGAATGTTTAGATAGATGATTTGTGTCAAGTAACATCCATATGAATGACAGGACAAAGGTATCCCAGCAGAACATTGCCCAAAGCATCACACTGCCTCTGCCAGCTAGTTTCTTCCCATAGTGCATCCTGGTGCCATCTCTTCCTCAGGTAAGTGATGCACAAGCACTTGGCCATCCACCTGATATGAAGAAAATGATATTTTTTATTGCTCTGTGGTCCAGTTCTAATGCTCATGTATCCATTGTAGGTTCTTTTGACTGTGGACACGGGTCGGGTCAGCAACAAACTGCCATGGCCATTTTTCTGCTTTCAACACATAATTTCAGGGACTAACACCCTTCCCATTGTGTGCACACACATATATATATTAACATGTGACACTGCACTATCAGCATGCAATGATCATCACTGTGACTTCTGCACAACTGTACAGACATCATATAAATATAGGGCAGTGATTGCACTTGCTCACAACTATCCTCATAAATAATCATAGCATTACCCAATTCAAGAAGCTTTCTAGCACAGTCAGCTTTCTGGTGTGCACAGGCTAAATATAGAGGAGTACCGCTGTTCTGTAGTTCTTTATCAATGTCTGCTCCATATGAGATTAACATTTCTGCACATTCACGGTGACCTGGGGACAGAAAAACATAGTAAGCAGAAAATATGAAATATATTGCCTAACAAAATAACATTTATACCCAAAATAAAGCTACTAACATTAACCAACACGTCATGAACAAGAATTTATCGACCAAGATCATCTCCTTCCACAAGCACCTACCAATTACTAAATGTATCTAGAGTAGACATTCCTGTATACTGTACTGTACAAGACATTTCAGTCTGTTCCTAACTTCTTTTAGAGTCCACCATCCTCTAACATTATCTCCAGTAGGATAAAGAGTAATCTTGGCCATACATTATACAATTTTCTTGTACAGTTATCCTTTAGATTTACCAAAATCATATAATTTGAGGTGAAACCCAAACACTGAGTTTGTGTGCAATCGGATAGGCCCTTGAACTACAGGCCCTTGAAGATAAATCTAAAGGAAATTCAATTCGAAAATTGTACAATGTATGGCCAGCTTAGGGTAGCCATAGGCAGACATTCTATTATATGCAGTAGTTCTAATTTGAGCATCACTTGTGATAATTAGGACACCTGTGATCTCTCTCCCCTCGGGCTTAGTGGCTCCAGCCTATCACAGGTTCTCATTATCACACAGATTGTCCGACATACTAATCTAAAAGGCAAAATGGGGCTCACTCCAACCTCTTCTAAATGTGTAAGACCCACCATGGACAGAGTAAATTTCTTTCATACAACAACGGGTTGCAGGAGAGACATTCACTCGGTTTCCCCATCAACACAGACATGGAATCCCTTCGCCAACCCATTGTGTGCTCCTGGCAGGGGTTGCAATAATTACATGTAAAATCCATCAGGCTGGTTGTAGCGATCAACTTAGGTACACTCAGCCTACCCATACATGGTTTGAATCTTGGCCAGTTCCTGCTGAACTGGCCGAGAATCAAACAGTCTATAGCCAGCTTAAGAGTCCAAATACCACCTTGCTTGATCCAAAGCAATGCTATTCTCATCAATCTTTAAAAAAAGTCTGTCCATACTGTCTAAAGTCAGCTCATTCACTTAATTAGTGGTGACAATCTACCCATCTTTTTTAGATCCACTGTATTTTTCTCCCAGTTAGCTAAATAACAGATGCAGTAAAATGGTTATAGCATAATAAAAGTCAAAAATCTCTACATGTAATGCTAGCATTTAGAACACACAGAATTATTCATAATTGATCCCTTAACCTTCACAAGTTGCTTATCTGAAGAATTCAAATTTTTTGTACTGCTTGTATTTATTAGGTCATGTATAGTTTTACACTAATATAGGTCTATTTGGGTCACTAGCCCCTACAACATAGGGATATTGTTTTGTCGTAGCCTGCAACTCTGAAGCCTCTCTAATCCTTTTTAACATGGAGGAACCCTTGAAATAACTTTTAGTTATTAGGACACCCTGAAAACAATTACTTAATCTGCAGATCCTGGTATGGTATATTATTGTAAACAGTAAGATGAAATGCAAAAATACATAAAAGAATAAGGAATTTTGTGTGCTTAGTATACTTGACACCCAGGGCTGCGCTATGCAACTAAATAATTTTCAGCATTTATAATGTAATTAAATAAATACAAATTATAACTAAAAAAGAAATACTGGTAACAGAACTGTTTTTGTTTTTTACCTGTTTTTTGTTTTTTATTGGTTGAGCCAGATGCACTTGTGTCTTTTTTCAACCTGACTAACTATGTAACTATGAAAACAGTAGACTTACTGTTTATGTTACTTTACTGTCATCTACAAATATACTAATGAGCAGGGGTTCCCAAAGATCTAAAAGTTATTTTAAGGGTTTCTTCATGTTAAAAATGTTGAGAAAGGCTGCTCTGTAGGAACCCTTGAGTTCCATGGAATCCAGGTCTACAGTGGCACCATGGACCTGAAAGCAAGGAATATACTAGGCAATACTGCTATTGTACCTGCTTTACTGAGGGTTGTAAGCGTAAGATTTTTCATCATTATTGTAAAAAATTGGATTTTTGACTTACCGTAAAATCCATTTCTCCGATGTTCATTGATGGCTCCTGATATTCTTAACCATTGGGTTACACTGCCCCCTACAGGAGTAGGACACAAGGCAGAAAAAAAGTCTGGCAACTCCTATGGGCTGTCCCAGGGGGTATACTCCCTCTCTTACACAGTTTTGTTACAAGCAATCAGAAGAATTACAGAGGGGTGGGTGCTGTGTCCGTCAATGACCTTCAGAGAAATGGATTTTATGGCAAGTCAAAAATCCCATTTTCTCTTTCGTTCATTGACAGACACAGCTCCCGATCTTCTTAAAAATTGTGACGTCCTAAAGCAGTGTTAAACATGAGGGGTGGGAACGACAAAAAATAAACTCCCAAGGCTTACTATCACCAACCAGGTAAACAGGAGATGAACCAAAACAACTGGAGCTCACCTGAAAAAAAACAATTCAACCTTAAGGAGGAGCAGGTCCTCTAAACAGCAGCCTGCAAAAACCTTGCAGCCAAAGGAAGCATCCGCAAATGCCAACACATCCACTTTATAGAACTTTGTGAAAGTGTGCACAGACGACCAGGTGGCCACCTTGCAAACCTGCGTCACTGACGCCTGATGATGGAAGGCCCAGGAGGCACTGAGCGCCCGAGTAGAATGTGCCTTGACAGGGAAAGGAGGAACCTGATCCTTGATGGAATAGACATGAAACCACCATCGGTTTGATCCATCTGGAAAGGGTCTCAGGGTAGGAAGCAGACAACTCTTTCCAAGGCCCATCCATGACTACAAATGTTGAGTCTGACTTCCTAAAAGACTCTGTAGCTGCCAGGTACACCCTAAGTGCCCGGACTACATCCAAGGCATGCAAAGCAATTTCGTTTGGATGTTTTGGTCTGGAACACAGGGAAGGCAACAGAATTTCTTCATTCAAATGAAAATCAGAGACAACCTGATGAAGTAACAATTGACATAGGCGAAGAACCACCTCATCTCTGGTAACCACCAAGTAAGGTGAACGACAGGATAACGCCGCTAATTCTGACACCCTGCGCACAAAGGTAAAAGCCACCAAAAAAGCCACCTTCTGGGACAGCGTAAGCAGGAGAATCTCCCAAAGATTCTCAAAAGGAGGCTCCTGGAAGACTGAGAGCACCAAATTGAGGTCCAAGGCAGCAACAGAGACCGCACTGGAGGGCTCAAGAGCCTAACTCCCTGAAGAAAAGTATGCACCAGGGAGTATGTGGCCAGGGGCCATTGAAAGAACACCGCTAAGGCCGACACCTGACCCTTGATAGTACTCTAGGCCAGTTTATGCTCAAGGAAGGGCAAGATCCGAGCCACCGAAAAAGAGAGAGTATGAACTCCAAGAGACTCACAGCACGCAATGTACGTCTTCCACATACTATGGTAGATCTTCCTAGAAGTAGATTTCCTAGATTTTAACAGTCTTGGAATCGCTGACTCAGATAAAACCTCTATTCATCAGCGCCTGGAGTTCAACAGCCAAGCCATCAAAGCCAGCGACTGTAAAGAGGATGGAAGATTGGTCCCTAGGACAGTAGATCCTCCCTAAGAGGAAGCTTCCAATGAACGTCAGCGACCAGCCGCACCAGATCGGTGTACCAAGTCCAGCGAGGCTAGTCTGGGGCCACTAAGATGACCGGAATCTCTTCTGTCTCGATCCTGCTTAGAAGTCTTGGCAGAAACTTGAGGAGGGAAGGCGTAAATAAGACGATACTGACCCCACGGGGCCACCAGCGCATCTGTGGCATCCGCCAGAAGACCCCGTGATTGAGCCACAAACCTCTGCACCTTTCTGTTGAGCTGAGACACCAACAGATCCACCTCGGGGATGCCCCACCGGAGACACAACTGATGAAACACCCCTGGATGAAGGGACCACTCCCCTTGGTCCAACACCTGACAACTGAGATAATCCACCTACCAGTTTTCCACCCCGGGAATGTGTACGGCGGAGAGGGCTGGAACTAACCATTCTGCCCACCTTATAATGTCGGCTACCAACAGAGCCGCCAGGTCACTTCTTGTGCCCCCTTGGTGATTGTCATAAGCTACGGCCATAGCATTGTCCAATTGAAGGATTTGCCCAGCTGAATCGCCGAAGAACAAAGCCACCATATCAGGGACTCTTTCGATCCCTGGCTCAGCGGGATCTGATTGTCCAGAGACTGCGGAGTCTTATCCCATTTTGTCGGAATCTCCCTTTGCAGGGACCTCGTATGGAACTGTGCAAATAGAACCGCCTCGAAGGTAGACACCATCAGGCCCAGCACCCGCAGGTGAGTCCGGAGGAATGACCATCTGCTGGACAGCATGAGGTGAATTGCAGCCTGCAATTTCTGTAGCTTGTCCAGAGGAAGGAGCACTCTGGCTAAAGCCAAGTCCAAAGTCAGACCCGGACAGTCCAGCTTTGTGGATGGAACCAGAGCAGACTTCTGAAAATTCAGAATCCAGCCGAACTCCCTCAGAGTTCATATGGTGATTTCCAGGATTTCCACCAGAGCAGTAGGAGACTCTGCTCACAGAAGGAGGTCGTCTAAGTAGCCCAGTACAGTGATCCCCCGTTGGCGTAACAACGCTCGCATCGGGGCTAACACTTTTGTGAAGACACGAGGAGTGGAGGCGAGACCAAAGGGTAACACCACAAACTGATAATGTTCCTCTCCCATGGCAAATTGGGGGAAGCGCTGGTGACCGGCACATATTGGAATGTGAAGGTAAGTATCCTTGATGTCAATAGAGGCAAGAAAATCCCCTTGTTGCAGGGATGCCACCACCATGCGAATGGACTCCATCCTGAACTTCTGCACCCGCACAAGGCAATTTAGCGCCTTGAGGTCCAGGATTGGGCGCACCTTGCCTTCCTTCCTGGGAAATGTAAACATGTTTGAGTAAAAGATTACACTAGCAGCGCTGATAAATCGTATGTAGATACACAAATCACATACGTAAAGTTAAGATACATTAAATCATGTGAACAAAAAAAGAGAAAGGAAGAATGCAGTCCTTGGTGCAGATACTGATAGAAAAGTGATGACACCAAATACCGAATCTTCATGCAAACACTCCGAACAGGAAATTCTGATATTCCAATGGTCTTCCACCACAGTCAAACATGTGACATATAGGTTGCCTCCACCTCACCGCTGTGCACACCCCATGGCAGTAAACACTTCCCAGAGGCAGCCTGAATATACAGCTGTAGAGGTAACAGCTTCCTCAAAGCATCAGAATTCCCCAGAGTGGCAAAACTCCTCTCATCAATGAAATGAAGGATCCAAGAGACTCAAACTCAGCATTCAGTATATATCCCTTGAGATCCCATAAACTGTCCCCGGGCAGTTTTTAGACAATCCAAAGTAGGCAGCTAAAGGTTTTGGCTTTTTTTCCTTTTGTTTTCGACAGCGTTCCACTGCATCCGCTGCAACCCCTGAGAGTCCAGCTGCCACTGTCCAGTTTAAAGGATATGTTTAGTGGTTTTGTATATATTCTTTCCTTTCCTAATATTGTCAGAACTTTTGTTATTCTGAGGAAATCATGAAGTCCTCAGCAGAGAGGGAGAAGACCCCACCAAACTCACCACCCAGCAGAAACTGGCACCTCCAGCCACCAGGATAGCCTACACTCCACGTGCGATCAGGAAGTGAAAGGATCCAGGAGTCAGCACCAGGGGATGGGGAGGGGTTCCCACCGCCAAAATCGCCACCCACAGGGCTCCACATCATGGCCATCCTATTTTCAATGGCAAACCACCGCAAAATGGCCACCAGACTACACAAGCATGGCTGCCGTGCATTGAGCACACAGGCAACAACAAAATGGCGGCAGCACGAGGCCCCCCCCCCCACAAAACCGATCATCCTGTAGCCGCCAACGCAACCCCCGGCCACCATCGCCAGCATAGCGCCCTGCCCCCACTCCAGGAGGTGGACGAGAACACCCACACAGCCCCAGCATAAGTGGAGGGGGTAGGATGGGGGGAACAGATTGAAGGGGGGTGTTTGACAGGAAGGAGCAGAATCCGGGGGTCTGACCGTCCCAAGGACTTCCACCCCAAAACCCTCCAGGGGAAGAGGGGGGAAAGCTACTCACTATACCAGGAACCAAATGGACACCGTTTTAGACAGAGCCCCTTGCCATCAAAATGGGGGGCTGTCAGCCAGCAGAACGCTGAGACCCAGTCGTATGTGACCTCGCGAGGCATTTAATTCGCAGGCCAGCCCCTGTCTAGGGGGGCTATGTCGTGGCCAACCTAGCGCAGAGCTGAGGTCTGCGCACTTGCTGGCCAAACTGGGGTGACCAGTGGATCTAGATTATCCAGTCCATTGCCCAGTCCGGCAGTTGATTTTAGATCTCACCGGAGCTGTGTCTGTCAATGAATGAAAGAGAAATTACTTTTTTGGGACCGGGTTACTAATACAACAATGGTAAAAAAGGGTGAAGTACTGTGCGTAGCAGGATTTGTATGAATGCTTTTACTTTGCCTTGGTAACCCTATAATACTAACATTAGGCTAATGTGGACCACAACTGTTGATCTTTAGAATACAACTGGAGACTTAACACTTATAGGTCAACCTTATTTGAAATTTTATTTTAAATATCAGTTCATAATTTTCTATTTGTGAAGGAAATGGACATTGCCTTGCACTTTAATATATGTGACAGTTAAACATGTTACCTCTTATGACTGCTTCATGAAGAGGAGAAGCCAGCTGAGTTTCTAGCTCTGGGTTAGCACCATAATCCAATAGCATACTGACACAAGCAACGCTCCCACTCCTACATGCATTATATAGAGGAGTAATTCCATCCACTGTCACCACATTGACCTAGGCAGAAGATTATAAATAGTCAGGGTCATATATAATTCTATGGGAGGAAATTACAAAGAAGTGACGCAGGCACCATGTTTTCATCACACTTCTACAAATAAAAATGGAGTGGACATTCCTCCAAATTAATAAAAAGGATGCAAGCCCCTTTGTTCATTAGGAGCAATCAGTTCTCTGGTCTGCCATGTTTGTGACAGACAGCACAAAGAACATGAGTGCACAAGATGCTTACTCTGATTTCTCTGCCATGCTACCTCCCTGCTCAGAATAGAGCAGGAGGCAGGAGGAGGGTTATTAACCCTGCAGGCTTTGCTTGTGTAGTGTAATCACTGCACGAGCAGAGAGAGGGATGTCAGTTGTATGCTCACATTCCTATTGGCAGGGTGCCTGGCTTGAATCTGTGGTAGTTTATTATATTGAAAACTGCCGCATTCCCTCTATTAATAAGGGGTAGGACTAGCGTCTATCTCACTCTGAAATAAAAACGTGCACAGGTGGCTCTAATAGGCCTGAAACAGATCTATCCGCTTAGTTAATGTGGCACACATCACTTCTGATCATTATAATGGTGCAGAAAGCTTAGTTAATTCCAATTCATGTCTGTCTTTTATCAACTTCTAAGGTGGGACATGACAATGATAGTACAAACCATAAGCAACTGTGATAGATATTAAATACACACTTTTGCCCTTACGCCTTTAGCAGCTAATTAGCTACTCCTTTTCATTTAATATTATACCCCTCCGTTTCAAGGGCATACGGTGTTACTATGGACAAACCAGACAATTCTAATTTCTGAGAATTTCATGCATCAGACACATAATCATGGTGCAAGCATGTTTTTTCTTTTTTTTTTTTTTTTTTTGTGGCGTTGGCATATATCTCTGCTGACAAGGGGAAAACAGACTATGAAATGAGCGATTCGAACCGGACTGATATGCCTTCTTCCGCAATGTGAGTCCCCAGAGGACACTTTAAAGCCTGTACATGTCCCATAGGTAGAATTAGAGGTGTAACAAAGGGCTTTTCCTCAAAACTGTATATATTAAGTTCCTGAAGTCGCTCTCGATATGTTTTATTCTCCAGACTATCACTATTTTTGTTACCCATCTCTGGACTCGTTCTATATTATTATCTTTTTGTAAGTGAGGTCTCCAGAACTGGACACAGTATTCTAAATGAGGTCTAACTAAAGATTTACATAGGGAAATCAGGACCTCATTCCTCCTGCTGGTGACCCCTCTAGTGATGCATCCTAGAATTCTTTTCACTTTTCCCACTGACTGGCCACACGGTATGATTACTTTGCAATCATCTGAAATAAGTACTTACAAATCTTTTTCCTCTGTAGTGCTGACCAACACTGTATTGCCAATATTGTTCTCTCAAGGTATTCTTTTTCCCTAGGTGCATTATTTTACATTTAGAAACATTAAACTGCTTTGACCAATCTTCCAGCAATGCAAAAGCATGTTCCATGTTACAGACACCTCAAGCATCAGCAAAAAGACATACCTTGCCCAACAAACCTTTAGTTATAGAACTGACATATAGATTAAATAGAACTGGACCCAGTACAGAGCCTTGTGGTACACCACTAATGACTGGTCTCTGTTCTGAGTGAAATCCATTTACAATCAAATCTAAATTCTTTTAGACAACTGCATATCCATTGAACCACCCTAGCTTGAACAACTTTTGTATTAGATCATTATGTGGAACTGTATCAAATGCCTTGCTGAAATCAAGATAAGTTATGTCCACAGTACAACGTGGCCTGGTCCAAAACATTGGTAATAAAGTAAAAAATCTGGTTAGTCTGACATGATCTGCCTTTAGTAAAGCCATGCTGCTTTGGGTCCAGCAAGTTTTTTTTTTTTTTTTTTTTTTTTTTTATCAAAAGGAGGTTTATTGAAAAAAAAAAAAAAAACCACAGTACTGCACAAAGAAACAACGCAAATAAAATATTGCCAAGACAGTTCCACAGAGATAATAGGCAGTCACAGAAATTTCTGTATATATCCATGAATAAACAAAGGGCTGAGAAGAGTGGACTACCATGTCTGCATATATATGGGTCCAGCAAATTGTGTATTTTTAAGTAAACCATGATCCTCCTTTTCAGGAGTGATTCCGTTAACTTAAATACAACTGATGTTAAAGTGGTTGTAAAGGCAGAAGTTTTTTTTTATCTTAATGCATACTATGCATTAAGATAAAAAGCCTTCTGTGTGCAGCAGCCCTCCTCAGCCCCTCTTATACCTACCTGAGGTCCATCTAGATCCAGAGATGTTGCACGAGAGACTCGGCTGAAAGGGAGCAGGCTGCGACTCTGTGTCTGAATGGACACAGGGAGCTGCGGCGCGGTTTGGATGCCCCCATAGCAAGCTGCTTGCTGTGGAGGCACTCAACAGGAGGGAGGGGCCAGGAGCACAGAAGAGAGACCCGAGAAGAGGAGGATCTGGGCAAAACCACTGCACAGAGCAGGTAAGTATGACATGTTTGTTATTTTTAATGAAAAAAAAAAAAAAAAAGAGAGACTTTAGTATTACTTTAAACTCACTGGCCTGTATTTGCCAGCTTCTACCTTGATGCACTACTTGTGGATAGGTACAATATTAACTGTCCACCAATCTTGGTGAACTTCTGTTAGAAGAGATTGATTAAAAAGATCCTTTAATGGTCCAACAACTATACCTCAGCGTTCTCTTAGAACTCTGGGATGAATACCATCAGGGCCTTTGCTTTATTAAGCTTTAACTGAGCCAGTTCCTCTGTCTCCAGAAATCCCAAAAATGAACCATCATTACTAGAGCCAATACACATGCCCAACTTTTTATTGTTAGTATCATTTATTTCTGAGAAGAATTTCTATCACTAATGTACTTAAAAAGGTTTTATCTCCTTTCTTAATAGATTTAGCATTTTTCTCCCCTTTCTGTGCTTTGGCAGTACTGATAATGTGTTTGGCCTCTTTTTGTCTATTTTTATACTTTTCTCTGTCAGCTAAAACTTCTCTTTCTTTGAATCTTCTATATGCCGATTTCTTTCTTCAGTATTATCCTACTTACCTCTTTAGTGAACCATATTGTTTTTTTTTTTCCTGACAGAACTCCATGGCAGCACACGTATGGGTAGGCTCCGCCTCCTCTCCTACCCTATAGGACCCCACTCCCATAAATTTTTGCTCCAAGCCAGGAGCCGTGTTCCTTTTTTGTCCTCCTTCCGCAAGAGAAGTCTTACCTTATAGGATGCGTTTTCTTACATACCTGGTGGCGTGTGGCTTTCCTGGATGATGCCTTTTCTACCTTAGTCCAGCAATCTCAGTACTACTGGGTGGACCCGGGCAATTTGAAATGATGCCGGAAGATGCCATAAATCCTGAATGAGAGGTGGGCTGCATCGCTTGGCCAAACGTCCTTGCTACTAGCGGGAGGCCCTTATGCCCTGACGCACACGCTAGTCTCCGGTTGAGGAGCGTTCCAGGTCCTTCTGTCGGTATTGGTGGTAATGTATTGCTTACTTTATATTTTTTATCGTTTTGCTTCCTGGTTAGTATGGCGGCTGGAGCGCTCCTGCGTTCCAGGCCGTCGCTCTCGGCTCCTCCCCCCGCCTCCTGATTCCCAGTTGGGTGTTCATTGTGAGGCTTGGTTCCTAAGTGGTCTGCGCATGAGCGCACGCTACTTCCAGTCCTCCATGACGCGGTGGCGTCGGGGGGGGCGTGGCTTTACGGCTCCCGGGTAATTTAAACAGCTGATGGAGCTGTCATTCTTGGGATGTCTGTGGGCTTTTGCGGCGGCCTCCCCACGCTGTGTCTCTGCCTGTGTTTGGTAAGTCCTGTGCTGGGTCAGTCCTGCTTGAATGGGGGAGGGGAAAGGCGGCTATGGGAAGGTGAGATTGAGTTCTTACATCCTTCCTATTGCAGGTTATCTCGCTGTGATTTGCAATGGATGCCTCACCGCCCCCCGGTGGCCAGTCCCTGCGCAACAGGTGAGCTTTAGCTTTTAACTCTCGCTTGTCTGCCAGCTGGCTTACTGTAGCCTGAGCTTTTCTTTCCTTGTTTTCAGCCCTTTTAGGTCTGACCAACGTCCTGCATCGGGATCAAAGGACAGATCACCTTCAGGCCATCACCATGCATCATCCAAATCCAGGCACCATAGATCCAGGTCTAGGTCTAGACGCCATGATGATTGTCCAAGCCGGTCTTCCCGCCATGCTGACCGCCCCGCACACAAATCTTGCTGGGGTTGTAGGGCTGTAGTCCCTGAGGATAGATCCTTGTGTGATGCCTGCTATTCTCGGGCAATCAAGGAAAAACAAGTCCCAGATCCACCAGTGGAAACCCTGGTCAGGCGGATCGTGCAAGAATCCTTAAGGGATTGGGATCCCAACCGGCTGTCTGGTCATACAACTGATACTCCAGTTCTCCCTCAGAGGGAAGACGTAGAGCCAGGCACTTCCCAGCCGAGTCGCTTCTCGGATTCCTCTGAAAGTGAGGATGACCTAAGTTCAGGCTTTGATTTTGCCATGATTTCTCCGCTAGTGAGAGCGGTAAAAGAGGCGTTAAAATGGGAAGAGCCAGCAGATTCCCCAGCAAAACAGAAAAAATACTTTAAACACCTCAAGAAAGAACGGGATCATTTCCCTTTTCTGAGTGAGCTGGGGGAAATCATTACAGACGAATGGCATGGAGTTGAAAGGAAGAATTCCTTATCGTCCAAATTTTCCAGGTTATATCCTTTTAAGACCGACAAAGTGAAGCATCTTGATTCTGCACCTACAATAGACGCAGCCTTGATGAGGCTAGTCAAACACGTTACCCTACCTTTGGAAGATTCCGTCTCATTTAAAGATGGTCTGGATAGACGAATTGATACGGATCTCAAAAAGATCTATCTGTTAGCTGGTATGACCTGCAAACCAGCCCTAGCCCTAGCAGCCACATCCAAAGCTATGGAGGCTTGGGTAGATAACGTGGAGACCACACTGCAAGGTGTCTCAGAGGAAGCAGCCAGAAGCTCGGCTGTGTATGAACTAAGGTTGGCAACGGCCTTTTTGGGAGAGGCTTCCATTGATATCATTCGCCTGGTGGCGCGGGTCATGCTCTCTTCTGTCACGGCCAAACGTGCTTTATGGTTACGTCCCTGGCTGGCCGATCCTGCTTCCAAACAGGCCTGGTGCAGGATTCCGTTTGAGGGTGCGTCCCTTTTTGGCAACAAACTGGACAGTGCCATTACCCGTGCCACTGGTGGTAAATCAGGTTTCCTCCCTCAGGATCGCCGTTTGCTTGACCGCAGAAGATTCCAGCACAAACCAAGTTCGGATCGATCCAGAGAAGCTCGCTCTTACAGGCCTGGACGTGAGAATTGGAAAAGATCTCAACCTACAGGTCAGAAGTTCAACAAGGGAACACCTTCTAGTGGTCGGGAGACCACAAAGTCTTTTTGATATCAGGCCTGCTCAAGCGTTGCGAGTAGGCGCTCGTCTACGTCAGTTTGCGCACGTTTGGGCAGCCTCGATTACGGACCAGTGGACCGTCAAGACTGTGTCTCATGGTCACGTTTGGTCTTTCGAAGAAACTCCAATTCTGCGGTTCATCCCTACGTCTCTACCTCGCGTGGAAGAAAAGAAGTCAATTCTTCTGTCATACGTAGATTCCCTGATCTCTCAAGGTGCTGTCATCCCAGTTCCGGCCGAAGAAAGGTTTCAAGGCCTTTATTCACCTCTATTCATGGTGCTAAAGAAAAACGGTTCTTGGAGACCGGTCATAGACCTGACTCATCTGAACTCTTTCATAAAGAAAGAGAGGTTCAGGATGGAGACACTCTTCACTATCCACCAAGTGGTGCAACCAGAAGATTGGATGATCTCCATAGATCTAAAAGATGCCTATTTCCATGTCCCAGTGGCAGCAGAACTACAAAAGTTTCTTCGCTTTGCCGTGGGTCAAGTGCATCTCCAGTTTACCTGTCTCCCTTTCGGGCTTACCACCTCACCTCGAGTCTTTTCAAAGATCTTACTGGCTATTGTAGCTCTGATCAGATCGAAAGGGATCCGACTGTTTCACTACTTAGACTATCTGCTTCTTCTTTCTCAAGACCAAGCACAGATTCTGCAACACAGATCTCAGGTAATCTCCACCCTTCAAGAATTCGGGTGGCTCTTGAATCTGGAGAAAAGCCATCTGGATCCGACAAAATCCTTGATCTTCCTGGGGGCACTCTTCAACACCTCCAGAGGCACCATCTCTCTTCCAGTGGAGAAGATTCCGGTGATCCGCAGCAGAATACAACCGGCAATGTCAACCCCTTATCTTCGGGCATCACAGTGTCTGAAAATAATAGGGACCATGGTCTCCACGGCCCCCATGGTCAAGTGGGCACAGTGGAGGATGAGGCCCTTCCAAATCGGTTTCCTCCGCCAATGGAGCTCCGGGAATCCAGACACTCCTGTACGGATAACATCCTCTATGAGGGCGAGTCTGTCTTGGTGGCTACAACGGGAAAATCTCCTGAATTGTCATTCGATCGTTCCCGTTCCTTGGATCGTTGTGACATCGGATGCCAGCCAGACGGGCTGGGGTGCACACTGCCTGTCAGAGGTGGCCCAGGGCAGGTGGGACTTTCCCACCCTCGGGTTGGTCTCAAATGTCCTGGAGCTTCGGGCAGCTTTTCGTGCCATCATGGTTTTCCGTCACTTGGTGAAAGGGTCCTCAGTCCTCCTACGGCTAGACAATACGACGGCGGTCGCATATATATCAAGAGGCAAGGGGGCACCCGCAGTTCCTCCCTTCTGGAAGAAGTGAAACCGATTATGGCATGGGCCCAACGGAATCTTTCCAATCTATCAGCTGCTTATCTTCCAGGAGTCCAGAACGTTCAGGCAGATTTTCTGTCAAGAACCAATCTAGACAACAACGAATGGTCTCTTCATCCAGAAACCTTCAAGTGGGTCATCTCTCTGGGGATTCTTCCGGAGGTAGACCTGTTTGCCTCTCCAAACAATGCCAAACTGACGAAATTCTACTCGAGATGGCGTTACCCCCAAGCCTACGGGGTAGATGCTCTGACGGACCACTGGAAGTTCCACAAAGCATATGCTTTTCCCCCGGTCCCAGTGATATTCAAGTTCCTGCAGAGACTCAGGAGAGAGAGGGTAGAAGTCATAGCAATTCTTCCGTTTTGGCCAAGGAGGCCCTGGTTTCCTCTGCTGCTCCAACTGAGCTTTCGGGATCCTGTTCCCCTGCCATTCAGGCCGGACCTTCTATCTCAGGGTCCAGTGCTGCATCCATGTCCAGCGCAGTTACATCTCATGGCATGGTCCTTGAGAGGGAAAGACTAAAAGCTCTTGGCTGTCCAAGTGCGGCAATGTCCACAATGATGAGTGCCAGGAGACCGGGCACCAACAAAGTCTACGAGAGGATCTGGTCTAAGTTTGAGGATTACATGTCTAATGAGTCCGATTCCATCACTAATCCTAAGATCCATCACATTCTGGGGTTCCTCCAGACAGGCTTAGACCTATCTCTGGCTGTTGGCTCTCTCAGAGTACAGATCTCAGCAATCTCTGCCTTCACGGGGACCTCATGGGCAAAACATCCTCTGGTCCGGCAGTTTTTCAGAGGTGCGTCAAGAATGAGACCTCCCAGGAAACCCAGGTTCCCCAAATGGGACCTTCCACTAGTCCTTGAGTTTCTCTCAGCAACAGTTTTGGAACATGGAGATTCCTTCTTCCTTAAGAATCTGTCTATGAAGACGGCCTTTTTAGTAGCCATCACATCGGCTAAACGTGTCTCTGAAATTAGTGACCTGGGTTGCAAAGAACCTTTTCTGACATTTTTTCCTGATCGGGTCGTCCTGGTCCCTATGCTAGGGTCCAATCCGAAGGTAAATTCAGTTTTTCATGTCAACCAAGAGATTGTTTTACCTACATTCAAGTCTCAAGATGACCAGAATACCCATCCGTTGGATGTGGGCGAAGTCCTTCAAACATACTTGAAGTTCACAGCTTCCTTTCGCAAGTCAGACTATCTATTTGTTCTCTTTTATGGAAAGAACAGAGGCAAGAGGGCTTCTTCCAGAACAATTTCTAGCTGGATAGTTCAGACCATCCAGTGGGCATATAGAGCCAAGGGACTGGCTCCTCCGGAAGTGGTGACGGCTCATTCCACCAGAGGGATTTCTACGTCTTGGGCGGCTTCCCTTCATGTTGCACCAGATGTCATTTGCAGAGCGGCCTCATGGTCCTCAATTAACACTTTCATGTCACATTATTGTGTTGAACCTGCTTCTTTATCCTCAGTTGATTTTGGTTTAAAAATGTTGTCTGTTGACGGTGCAAATTAAACCTATTTCTGTTTGACCAGCAGTTGCCCACCCGGGTGTGTATGGCTAGTTATTTCCCATACGTGTGCTGCCATGGAGTCTGTCAGGAAAATGGAAAATTTATATCAATACTTACCGTAATTTTCCTTTCCTGATAGAACTCCATGGCAGCAGGAGTTCCCTCCCATCTGCTGGAGTAGTCTATATATGGAACACGGCTCCTGGCTTGGAGCAAAAATTTATGGGAGTGGGGTCCTATAGGGTAGGAGAGGAGGCGGAGCCTACCCATACGTGTGCTGCCATGGAGTTCTATCAGGAAAGGAAAATTACGGTAAGTATTGATATAAATTTTCCATTTTTCTTCAGTTTTTTTTCTCACTATCTTGCCTGGCATATAATCTAGTTGCCTCTGAGATGGTAGACTTTACCAGTGCCCACTGATTACTTACTCCTGTTTTTTTACTCCAACCTTTAATTCACCTTTTAGAAATTTGTCCATGTTAGCAAAATGTGTCTTTTTGAAATCTAAAGCTTTTGTTTTGTATATGATTTTCAGTTCTTGTTTTAATATCATACCAAAGACATTAGTGATCACCAGAACCCAATTTTTCCCACCTCAACATCAGACCACTGATTCTCATTTGTCAGTACTAGGTCTAGAATATGACCACCTTGGGTTGGGCTTTTTACTAACTGTTTTAGAGAAACCTCATTCACTGCTTCCATTAAATCCTTGCTCCTGCTTGTAATAGCAGTTTGAGAATTTCAGTTAATGTCAGGCATGTTGAAGTCACCCATAATCAAAGAGATATCTGATCAATCGACAAGTTATCATAATCTTCAGTCTGTCCTGGGGTTCTTTATACTACACCAGTTCTAAGGGGAGACCCCTCTCTGGTTGGAAGGCAGACCCAGAGGGTTTCAAATATTTCATTCATTTTTTTTAAAATTAATGTTAGCGTTATGCTATTTTTGACATACATGGCAACTCCACCTCCCCTCCTCCCTACTCTGTCATTCCTGTATACCCTGGTATAGTTATTTCCCAGTCATTTGAATCCTTGAACCACGTCACTGTAATTGCATCAAGGTTCAAGTTGTCCCTAGACATAAGAGCTGTCGGCTCATAAAGCTTGTTGCCTAAACTACCAGCATTAGTGTACATGACATGACAAGCACTGCCATCAGCCCAGTCATTACCAACACAAACCCTCACATGTCTTTCAAACAGCTGGGGATACAAATGCTCCTCATCAATTACATCTCTGCCCCCATTTCTCAGTTTAAATGCGTGTAAAAACAAAACTCCTAAATTCAATACTAAGAAGCTAAGTGCCCCTGTGTAAGGAATGCAGACCATCTCTTTTGTACAGCTCAATGTCAGACCACCTGATAGCATCAGGACTAACATAATCAAAACCTTTAGCTTTGCATCAATCCTTTAACCAAACACTGAACTCTGCTATACAAAGTACTTTCTCTCATTGTCCATTATGCACAGGTAACATAACTGTACACCCTAACTGTTGAAGGTCCTGGCCCAAATTCTTTATAAAAAACAAAACACAGAGCGCTACGAAGACCTCCAGCATATGAAGGGTGGATGAACAGAACTAATAAGCAGCTGAATCCAGGGAGGGGGGGGGGAGGGGAGGGAAGGAAAAAAGAGAAAAGGAAAAAATAAACACAGGCAATAAAAAGGGTTGTAGCTGCAAATGGACATAGGCATTAAATGGTACCATACAATAGGGGACAATGGGATATCATAAATAGGTTGATGATCCTAAAAGGGATAAAGTCCGTGGGCACTGAGCTGCTCTTCCACAGATGAGGAGGAAGAATCTGTATAGACAAAAAGAAGAGGGGAGAAGCGCTCTAAGTGCAGACAATTTATTGCAGATAACAAGGCAGGTAATATACACTCGCTAGACATGAAGACTGAAAAGCTGTATGTGTCAAAGCAATCCTGCAGAACCAGGGCCAAAGTGTATATATTAAAAAATCATCTAATATGATGTGATGAAAAAATAATAAAATAATAATTGTATCGTTTAAACCTGGAACGTTTTTACATGTTCTTCATAAGCCTTGATGAACCCGGGCTTATCCCTATTTTACATTTATTATATGTTTTGTATTGCCTAATTGTTTGCTATCACTGTGATAAGCGGTTGTCTAGGTTGTTTTTAATCTCTCCCATTGCTACAAAAATGTTTGATTGGTTAGGTCATTGCTCAGTGCTGTGGGCGGTTGCCATCCCCTTACTTCAGCTGTGCCTAATTATCCTCTTGTTCAGCACTACATAAAGCCCCACAGAGACTACGGCACTCTAGCACCTGATGAAAGAGCGCGCCGGGTGTAGAGGACCCCGCGCATGCTCAGAAACGCGTCGTGCATGCCGTAACACATCGGACAGATCCCACCATCCCTGTGGGTGAGAGTGCCTCCATCCATCACTCGTAACACGGAGCCGCAGATCCGAGCCGCTTGACCGCTCACCGCTGATGTTGTGGGAGACAGCCGGCTTTCTTCCCTCCCACCGCCAGTGACAGTACTGCATACGGCTTCCTGTGACCAGAGGACACCCTCCAGAGGATGGCTGCAGGATTGCTTTGACACATACAGCTTTTCAGTCTTCATGTCTAGTGAGTGTATATTACCTGCCTTGTTATCTGCAATAAATTGTCTGCACTTAGAGCGCTTCTCCCCTCTTCTTTTTTTCAAATTCTTTATAGAACTCACATTATTCTGAGACAAATAATGTGTGCCAAGGTGCACAACATCATCAACATTGCATTCTCCACAAGCTTTTTTGACAATTTTTAAAATGCACCTTTTATCTCTCCTAACAGTAGCACCAGGCAAACACTTAACTTCCTTTGACACTTCCACATGATTTCCTAAAGTAACACCTCCTTGGCTCCAGTGGCATGTTAGCTGCTAGGATTGCTTTTACAAGAGAGCTGACTGCCAGGTCTATAAAATGGTACCAGTATGATGCCTTCAGCTGCAGGCATCATCCATCATCCCAGTATAACTACTCAAACACCAGTGATGTACGGGTATGTCACTGGAGCAGAAGTGGATGTAGTTTATTGTATAACAAGCATCTATTGTCTGTGGGGAACTGAAAATTGCTAGATTACATTGTGTACATTCTGTAGCAAAGTCACAAATATAAATGCCAGTAATGCTATTCTAATCATTTCTGTAAAGAAGTTACTTCAGGTCACAAAAAACACTGGATTTGCCTACATCAATCCATGTCACCAAAATAAGCAATCATTAATTTTCATTACACCACCTGCAGCTACTCAAATTAATCCTTTAAGTCTCACTATTACGTTCATGTACAGTATATTTGCTGCCATCTTGTGAAGAACTTTAGTATTACACCTGCACACTTAAAGTAGAACTTTAGGTAAAACGTTCTTTGTTCGACTTAAAATAGCGTTAGGGACGTTTATAATCCTTGTAAGTTCTATTTTTGCCATCTTATTCCATTGGGTAGACTTACCTTCACTTCCTGTACTATAGCTAATCAGGAAGTGAGAGGAAATCCCTGCAAATTAAGGGAATCTCTTGGGAAACCCCAGATCACCAAAACTAGTGTCCCCATTGAAATATTTCCCCTCTACTACTTTTCCGGGGACAGAAATGATAATGGTAAACAGAACAAAGCAGAGTGGGAATCTCCCTAATGGGGACACAGACAGCAATAGCTCAGGTGTTCTAATCCATTTCCCCTCTATCCAAAACTAAAAAAATGTTTTACCTTTAGTTATACTCTTACAAATCATGCATCATTGATGAGCAGTGTAAACCATCATACTAACAAAACTTAATACATTAACCCTTAGAAGTTTACCTAAAATTGTTCTATATTTTGTTCATGCACTCTGTTAAAGCACAAGAAATAAAATACAAATGTCATAGTAAACAGAGACTTACGCGAGCTCCATTCTCTAGTAATACTTTGGCACAAGAGACATGGCCACCAAGGCACGCTTCATGAACAGGAGAAACTCTGTCTATGGTCAGAATGTTCACATTAAAACCCTAAAGTGAAAATATGTAGACTGTTATCAACATTCTATCAAAGTTTACAGACCAATAACTGCATGAGATATTGCAAACATGGTCTTTCAAGCTGAACTGAAGGAACTCCAGGAAAGCAGTCACTTTATAAAACGTGCTTCTCTTGTTTTACTGAGCCCTGGGAGTACAGTTATCATTATACTCCTCACGCTCTGACAGGGAAAATTATGCATTTCCATACAACAGCAGTCCTACCCACCTCTCCCTTCTGCTGTCCATTCACAGAAGGCTTTGTATTTTTTGTATATGTTCACATAATACAAAGCATTTTGTGAATGGGCAAGAGTTGAGGAGGGGCGGGCAGAGTGGCTGCACATGACTCCTCTGCTAAGAGAGCTGAGACCCAAAGGTCCTGCATCAAAGTGCCGGAAGTATAGCGATAGCTGTTCTCCCAGTGCTCAATAAAAGTGTAAATTGTAACTGAGGAGATAAGTTGAAATTCTAGACCTCAGCTTTAATTTAAGTTATTAGACTATTAGGCAGCCTTCCTCAACCATTTTTACATAGAGGAACCCTTAAAATTATTTTCATGTCTCAGAGATCCCCTGTTAAATTATAAAACATCTAAATTTCACAGCATGATTGACAAGCTGAAAATAGAACGATTAATAAAAATAAAGAATATAGCATACGTGGTGTAACGGACACGTACAGAAGATCATATTATAACACTCTTATTATCTTCTATAAGAAATATAAAAATTATTCTGAGTAATAATCATGAAATTAAACTATTAATAATAATGTACAGTATAATAAAAAATTGTACTGCCCTCTTACATTGGTGTTGGGTGGAAAATTGCTTCCTTACATTGGTGGTCATTGCAGTGGTCCCGTACATTAGTGGTAAGCGGGAGAAGGACCACCTTATAATGTTGATCAGTAGGAAGATTGCCCTCCTTACAAGATCATTGATGTCAGTGTTGATTAAGACAGAGAAACTCTTCATTGATCAAGGAACCTCTAACCACCTATAGGGTTCCACAAAACCCTGTCTGAGAACAGCTGCTATTAGACATTGCGGTAATAACATGGATAGAAGATCAAGCAGGGCTGCTGTTAGAAATCACAGTGGCCCCCCGTAAAGCCTACCTGACAGGGTCTACTCCCCCCGAAAATATCAAAACAATAATTTCATCAACAAATACACTAAAATCATTATTATTGGACACAAACATAACTTACAAAATTCCTGCTAAATCTAAATATGAATAAGCATCAAAACCTAATTTACACACAGAACTTTATTAACTCAATGCATTTTTACTATGAGTGCTGCAACCTGTACAGATATGAATTGGAGTTTTTTTTAATGTGGCTGGAGCTGTGTTCAGGCAGGCTATGTTACACTATAGGGATGCAGCAGCTATATGAACACAGCCACAGGTTCTAATTTGACAGACGTGTGGATGCAGGTATATGGCCCCAAACACAGACAGTAAGCATTCGGGGCCACTTACCCACGCCTATCAAATTAGGACCTGCGGCTGAGTTCAGGGCATCAGCTGCATCCCCATAGAGTAACTGACAGCTACAAATCGCTAACCCACCATGTATAGGCCAGACAACCTGTGTGAATGTGCCCTTAATCTTTTTAATGATTTTTTTTTTACTATTTTTAATTTTTTTTTTTACTATTTTTTTTTTCTCATCGCTGTTGGGGGTGGGGGCTTGGATGAAATATCAGGGGTCTAAGCAGACCCCTGACATCTCACCTTTAAGACAGAGAAAGGAATTGAAGACACAGATTCTCCAATTTCTTTCTTAGCACCCTCAGTATTGAAGATGAATGTACAGGAGGCAGAGGCGGCTGTTCATTCATAAACTGAAGCATAGTAAACACAATTTACTATGCTCAGATATCAATTGACGAAGGAGCGTTTTGTTCATTCAAAAAAGGAAGCGGCCCGCGAATGACATATTTACTGACCCCTTGGATTGGTGTGGCAGGGCGGGATGCCAATTATGGGAACAATGCATTGCGAGTCTCCCTCTAGTGCTGAAAGCCAGCAGGAGAGATAGGGGGAGAGACCGGCTTTCTACTACTGCAGGTAAAGCAGCACACTATAGAGTTCCTGAAATTGGCCCCTTGCCCCACCGCACCCATACCCCTCTCTGTTCAGACTCCCCTGTGTGCCAGAGGGCCCCCTACAGAAGGACCAGTGGTTCCCCCCTATTGGCGGCCCTGAGAGAAAGCACCAGCTACAGGATCCACACTTCTTTAGGAGAAGCTCAAACCCTGAATCGAGAACAATGTTTCTTTCTATCTCTGTCATTGCACAGATTGAATCTTCCTTATAATGTGACAAGGTTGCCAACCTCCCTCTGCATTTTTTACTGACAAAACATGGGAAATGTATTGATGGAGCACATTTTCTACTGACAACCTGAAAAATAATAGAACTCCTAGCAAAAACTAAGACAATCAATATTTAAAAAGTATAAACACGATATGGAAACACTGACAAAACGCATAACAAGTAATTTGCCTGGTTTACACTTACAAAAGTAAAAACAGCATATCAAATTATCAGCCCCTGATATTTACGGACAGTCGTAAAAGTCACTGATTTTTACAAACTGTCAGTAAATTTACTGATGGTTGGCAACCCTGTGGTTATTAGAGAAGAGGCTTTTATGCTGACAAGTTACTTCATATTTCACTTAGCTATAAATGACAATTTCTTTTCCACAACTATCTCTATTTTCAGTCATGTGGCTGTGACTTTGAAATTTCACTGGCTGACATTTCTGAGAATAACAGTTGAGATGGCAAAAAATGAATTGTAGTAATTAGTGACGTGACCACATAGGATGACATGCTGGTATTGAAGGTTGTTACAAAGAAATAAATAAGTAAATAAATGTAACTATTTAGGGAAAGGAAGGCTAATGACCACTTGTTCTGTATTTTGCAGCAGCAGGTGTCTAAGGTAGTAATTGCATACAGCAACAGTCTCTTCATGGGATTGTGGCCATCCATTCAGGAAACTGGATTTCTGACCAATAAACTTTTAGCTTTACACAGCATGTGGATTCCCCTTTAAACAATCTGTCAATGGAACCCTGCTGGCTGTTTGAGTCAGAGCATCATCCAGTCCTCCTCTCTCCCACCCTAACATTTTTCCTATTAATTATTGTTGCATTTTTTTTTAATAAAGAGAGGGTTGCATATTTGATGAGAATGCACCAAGCTAAGGCCCTATTGGCAAGATATCAGCCCAAATCAGATTGATCCTTGATATTGACATGCCTGATTCACCTATGCAGTTTCTAATTCATGTACCTTCCATCTCTCTTAGCCATTATCTCAAATGCATTTTGCCTCGCCTTCTAAACGCAGCACGGTGTCTGATTACAATCTATTGGAGAAAGACTCGTTCCCTGCCATCTGGAGAACAACATAAGGAATGGATGGCTACATGTAAAGGTTCTTACAGTAAGTTCTATGCTGTTTGTGAGCCAGGCCTTCTAGTCCAACATTAGTGCCTGACCTCACAAATGCGCTTCTGGAAGAATGGTCAAACATTCCCATAGATATATTTCTAAACCTTGTGGGCAGCTTCCCAGAAGAGTTGAAGCTGGTGTAGCTGCAAAGGGTGGGCCAACTCAATATTGAATTCTACAGAGGAAGACTGGGATGCCATTAAAGTTCATGTGCATGTAAAGGCAGGTGTCCCAATTTAATAATATAGTGTATATGTGATATGCTTCACATTTGCATTGATACTTTCAGTGTCTATGATCTGAATTGACTTGCCATTTATACCTATAGATCTGTGTCCCAACCTCGCTTGAGTGCTCCTAAATTTTTTTTTTTTTTTTTTTTTTTTACTTTATTTTGTGTTGTTTTGTTTATGAGTGCTTGCTTGCTCACTTTTCAGCATCAGTTACACAGCTGCTGATAATTCACATAACACGATGTGGTACTTCCTCAGACTGGCTCCCATAGTGGCCCATTCTGTTGTCCTCGGTAACTTCATACTGGTGTACAATTTCGTTCACTGTCAGCTGTATGCTTTATCATTTTGGCTACACTACTTTAAATTACCTTGGTATTTTCTTTGTTTTCTACTTAGGCCTCATGTACACTACAGCTGCTAAACAGATGTTTAGGACAGTGCAAGACTAGCCTACCTGGATACCGGGAAATTTCCTGGTAGCCCAGCAAGTCCCCCTGCCCTGTGGTTGTTGAAGGGTAGTGTCACCCGTAAAAAAAAGTGGCTGCGGCCAGCCCGACATGTCAACTGTGCATGCGCTGTAGGGGAAAGCCCCTACACGCATAGCCATTCTCAGGCAGATGGCGCATGCGCAGTAACGTGATGGAGCCGCCATTTTTAAATGTAAGGCGCCTCACAGATTGCCAAGTAAGACCCCCTCCGCAGCCCCTGTATCTCCTGTACCATGACGGCAGCCTCTGCATCTCCTGTACCATGCCCGCAGCCTCTGCATCTTCTACTTCTACTATTTGGGTTGCCACCTCATCCCTTTAAACCAGGACACAAATGAATTACACAGGTTCTGAGGCTAATCTAATGCAGATAAGGCACTAAGTGAATTTAATTACCACCTTAATCAGCCACAGAACATGTGTAATTAATGTGTGTCCTGGTTTAAAGGGATGAGGTGGCAAATCTATGTACCATGCCCGCAGCTTCTGCATCTCCTGTACAATGCCCGCAGCCTCTGACATCTCCTGTACCATGTCCGCAGCTTCTGCATATCCTGTACCATGCCCACAGCCTCTGCCATCTCCTGTACCATGTTTGCAGCCCCTGCATCGCCTGTACCCTGTCCGCAGCCTCTGCATCTCCTGTACCATGCCCGCAGCCTCTGCATCTCCTGTACCATGCCCGCAGCCCCTGCATCTCATGTACCATGTCCACAGCCCCTTCATCTCCTGCACTATGTCCACAGCCACTGCATCTCCTGTACCATGCCCCCAGCCTCTGCATCTCCTGTACCATGCCCGCACAGCCTATGACATCTCCTGTACCATGCCCGCACAGCCTCTGCATCTCCTGTACCATGTCCGCAGCCTCTGCATCTCTTGCACTATGCCCGCAGCCTCTTCCTCCCTTGTTCCATGCCGGCAGCCTCTGCATCTCTTGTACCATGCCCGCAGCCACTGCATCTCCTGTACCATGCCCGCAGCCTCTGCATCTCCTGTATCATGTCCGCACAGCCTATGACATCTCCTGTACCATGCCCGCAGCCTCTGCATCTCCTGTACCATGTCCACAGCCCCTTCATCTCCTGCACTATGTCGACAGCCTCTGCATCTCCTGTACCATTCCCCCAGCCTCTGCATCTCCTATACCATGCCCGCACAGCCTACAACACCTCCTGTACCATGGCCACAGCCTCTGCATCTCCTGTACCATGTCCGCAGCCTCCGCATCTCTTGCACTACGCCCGCAGCCTCTTCATCCCTTGTTCCATGCCTGCAGCCTCTGCATCTCTTGTACCATGCCCGCAGCCTCTGCATCTCCTATACCATGCCCGCAGCCTCTGCATCTCCTGTACCATGTCCGCACAGCCTATGACATCTCCTGTACCATGCCCGCAGCCCCTGCATCTCCTGTACCATGCCCCCAGCCTCTGCATCTCCTGTACCATGCCTGCACAGCCTATGACATCTCCTGTACCATGCCCGCACAGCCTCTGCATCTCCTGTACCATGTCCGCAGCCTCTGCATCTCTTGCACTATGCCCGCAGCCTCTTCCTCCCTTGTTCCATGCCGGCAGCCTCTGCATCTCTTGTACCATGCCCGCAGCCACTGCATCTCCTGTACCATGCCCGCAGCCTCTGCATCTCCTGTTCCATGTCCGCACAGCCTATGACATCTCCTGTACCATGCCCGCAGCCTCTGCATCTCCTGTACCATGTCCACAGCCCCTTCATCTCCTGCACTATGTCGACAGCCTCTGCATCTCCTGTACCATGCCCCCAGCCTCTGCATCTCCTATACCATGCCCGCACAGCCTACGACACCTCCTGTACCATGGCCACAGCCTCTGCATCTCCTGTACCATGTCCGCAGCCTCTGCATCTCTTGCACTATGTCCGCAGCCTCTTCCTCCCTTGTTCCATGCCGGCAGCCTCTGCATCTCTTGTACCATGCCCGCAGCCACTGCATCTCCTGTACCATGCCCGCAGCCTCTGCATCTCCTGTATCATGTCCGCACAGCCTATGACATCTCCTGTACCATGCCCGCAGCCTCTGCATCTCCTGTACCATGTCCACAGCCCCTTCATCTCCTGCACTATGTCGACAGCCTCTGCATCTCCTGTACCATGCCCCCAGCCTCTGCATCTCCTATACCATGCCCGCACAGCCTACGACACCTCCTGTACCATGGCCACAGCCTCTGCATCTCCTGTACCATGTCCGCAGCCTCCGCATCTCTTGCACTATGCCCGCAGCCTCTTCATCCCTTGTTCCATGCCTGCAGCCTCTGCATCTCCTGTACCATGCCCGCAGCCTCTGCATCTCCTGTACCATGTCCGCACAGCCTATGACATCTCCTGTACCATGCCCGCAGCCTCTGCATCTCCTGTACCATGCCCGCAGCCCCTGCATCTCCTGTACCATGCCCCCAGCCTCTGCATCTCCTGTATCATGCCCGCACAGCCTATGACATCTCCTGTACCATGCCCGCACAGCCTATGACATCTCCTGTACCATGTCCGCAGCCTCTGCATCTCTTGCACTATGCCCTCAGCCTCTTCCTCCCTTGTTCCATGCCGGAAGCCTCTGCATCTCTTGTACCATGCCCGCAGCCACTGCATCTCCTGTACCATGCCCGCAGCCTCTGCATCTCCTGTACCATGTCCGCACAGCCTATGACATCTCCTGTACCATGCCCGCAGCCTCTGCATCTCCTGTACCATGTCCACAGCCCCTTCATCTCCTGCACTATGTCGACAGCCTCTGCATCTCCTGTACCATGCCCCCAGCCTCTGCATCTCCTATACCATGCCCGCACAGCCTACGACAGCTCCTGTACCATGGCCACAGCCTCTGCATCTCCTGTACCATGTCCGCAGCCTCCGCATCTCTTGCACTATGCCCGCAGCCTCTTCATCCCTTGTTCCATGCCTGCAGCCTCTGCATCTCTTGTACCATGCCCGCAGCCTTTGCATCTCCTGTACCATGTCCGCACAGCCTATGACATCTCCTGTACCATGCCCGCAGCCTCTGCATCTCCTGTACCATGCCCGCAGCCCCTGCATCTCCTGTACCATGCCCGCAGCCCCTGCATCTCCTGTACAATGTTCGCAGCTCCTGCATCTCCTGTATTATGCCAGCATCCTCTACATCTCCTGTAACATGCCCACAGCCTTGGACATCTCCTGTACCATGCCTGCACAGCTTCGGAAATCTCCTGTACAATGCCCACAGCCCTTTTATCTCCTGTACCATGTCTGCAGCCCCTGCATCTCCTGTACCATGCTCACAGCCCCTGCATCTCCTGTAACATGCCCGCAGCCCTTGCATCTCCTGTACCATGTCTGCAGCCCCTGCATCTCCTGTACCATGCCCGAAGCCCTTGCATCTCCTGTACCATGCCCACAGCCTCTGCATCTCCTATACCATGCCCGTAGCCTCTGACATCTCCTGTACCATGTCCGCAGCCTCTGACATCTCCTGAACCATGTCCGCTGCCTCTGCAGCTCCTGTACAATGCCCGCAGCCTCTGCAGCTCCTGTACAATGCCCGCAGCCTCTGCATCTCCTGTACCATGTCCGCACAGCCTATGACATCTCCTGTACCATGCCCGCAGCCTCTGCATCTCCTGTACCATGCCCGCAGCCCCTGCATCTTCTGTACCATGCCCTCAGCCTCGGCATCTCCTGTACAATGTCCGCAGCTCCTGCATCTCCTGTATTATGCCAGCATCCTCTACATCTCCTGTAACATGCCCACAGCCTTGGACATCTCCTGTACCATGCCTGCACAGCCTCGGACATCTCCTGTACCATGCTCACAGCCTCTGCATCTCCTGTACAATGCCCACAGCCCTTTTATCTCCTGTACCATGTCTGCAGCCCCTGCATCTCCTGTACCATGCTCACAGGCCCTGCATCTCCTGTAACATGCCTGCAGCCCTTGCATCTCCTGTACCATGTCTGCAGCCCTTGCATCTCCTGTACCATGCCCGAAGCCCTTGCATCTCCTGTACCATGCCCACAGCCTCTGCATCTCCTATACCATGCCCGTAGCCTCTGACATCTCCTGTACCATGTCCGCAGCCTCTGACATCTCCTGAACCATGTCCGCTGCCTCTGCAGCTCCTGTACAATGCCCGCAGGCTCTGCAGCTCCTGTACAATGCCTGCAGCCTCTGCAACTCTTGTACCATGCTCACAGCCTCTGCATCTCCTGTACCATGCCTGCAGCCTCTGCATCTCCTCTCCCATGCCCGTAGCCTCTGCATCTCCTGTACCATGCCCGCAGCCTCTGCATCTCCTGTACCATGTCCGTACAGCCTATGACATCTCTTGTACCATGTCCAAAGCCCATGCATCTCGTGTACCATGTCCGCAGCCTCTGACATTTCCTGTACCATGTCCACAGCCTCTGAATCTCTTGCACCATGCCCGCAGTCTCTGCATCTCCTCTACAATGCCCACAGCCTCTGCAACTCTTGTACCATGCCCACAGCCTCTGCATCGCTTGTACCATGCCCCCCAGCCTCTGCATCTCCTGTACCATGCCCGAAGCCTCTGCATCTCCTGTACCATGTCCGCACAGCCTATGACATCTCCTGGACCATGCCCGCAGCCTCTGACATCTCCTGTACCATGCCTGCAGCCTCTGCATCTTCTGTACCATGCCTGAAGCCCCTACATCTCCTGTATTATGCCAGCAGCCTCTGCATCTCCTGTGCCATGCCCGCAGCCCCTGCATCTCCTGTAACATGCCCGCAGCCTCTACATCAACTGTACCATGCCTGCACAGCCTCGGACATCTCCTGTACCATGCTCGCAGTCTCTGGATCTCCTGTACCATGCCCCCACAGCCTCTGAAATTTCCTGTACCATGCCTGCAGCTCTTGCATCTCCTGTACCATGCCCGCAGCCCCTGCATCTCCTGTACCATGCCCGCAGCCCTTGCATTTCCTGTACCATGTCTGCAGCCCCCGCATCTCCTGTACCATGCCCGCAGCGCCTAGGACCACCTTCTTTACCATGTCAACACTTTTACCACTTTTAACAGGAATTTGCTCTTATATTTAAAGCCCTATGCGCTTTCATATCTGTCTTATCTATATATAATACACTCTTCAAACGCATGGTTTTCCCTTTTATGAACATGAAAATTACAACGTTATGTGTTTGGGCTGGTATAATAATGCTATGGGACTGGTATGAAATCATTTCCAGGGCTGAATTTTATTCTCAGTCCGGCTCTGGTTTAGGAGCAGTTGGGCAGTTTTTTTTTTCAGCAGCCCCTGAACTCTCCTCTAGGTTATCTTATGTGTACATGTAGTAATAGTTTAGAGGCAGAAAAATTGCGTTCAGGACTGTAGTTTACTGGCATTTCAAATGGCAAATGCTTGTAAATGCGTGTAAACGCGGTATAGGCGTTTTTAAGGGTGAAGGCATTTCTGATAATTTTTGAACATATAAAAATGTTGAAAAACACAAATTTCACCACATGCTGCTGCCTGCATCAATGGATGAGTCCAGTAGCGATGAACTCTAGTTCTCTCACGGGATTTCCTAGGAGCCTCAGCAATATCAGGAGCATTTCCTCACACATGCTCATGATGGGATCCATAGTGAAAACACAAAAATTAAGATGGCTATCTATGAGCACACTATTGCTGCTGCTCGCTCTTCTTTCACAGAATGGCTGAAATAGTTAATAATTGACTTGTTTCCTGAGGTTATTCTAAAACAACGCTACTAACCTTAAAATGCTCATAACCGCTGCTAAACTCGCATAAAAGCTGTAAAACTGACGTTTTTCACTGTCGGTTTGCAGCGGTCACATTTTCAGCGTTCAGAAAAGGTTTTAGACCTCTCTGTGTACATGAGCCCATATACTGTATGTTTGAAAATCTTCCTTAAAGCGTAACTCCTCTTTTGTTAAGAAAAAAAACATTCCCCTCTGGGTGATCTCTGTACATTACAAGGATATCAACAAACGTTGTAGCAGATTTCTACCTTTTGTTATTCTGAAGAAATCCCTGAGTGTTTGTCTGTGTTCATGTGGGAAAGTGAGTCTAATGGGAGCGGTTTCATAATTATCAATCAGCTGTGCACCTGCACATCTCTAATGAGGGAAGCTGCTGGGCCTGAATCCCTTTAGCCATGATTTCCTATTGAAAGTATCTCACCAAAAATAACATTTTTGTTGTAGAGTTTGCCTGAAATCTAACTTGAATCTTAGGGCAGACTTCTGGGAAAATTGATGAGCCAATCAAACAAGCAGGAAATTATGTTTCTGGGGTGTGGTCAGTACACATTCTGTATACAGAACAACTCCAGGTAGCCATATTGCATTGCATTTTCAGAAAATTACATTGGCTGTAGATTGAAAAGGAAAGGTCATTTTTCATAACATTCAATTACAATATGACTTGTGTTGCAATTGTAAACACTATATTATTTTTTCCTTATTTGCTATTTTTTTTTCCCACATGAAAGTGGAGTTATCCTTTAACCTCTTCAGCTCCGAAAGGTTTAACCCCCTGAATGACCAGGCCATTTTTTGCCATACGGCACTGCGTTGCTTTAACTGTCATTTCACAGTTGTGCAACACTGTACCCAAATAAAATTGATGTCTTTTTTCCCCCCCACAAATACAGCTTTCTTTTGGTGGGATTTGATCATCTCTGCAGTTTTTTTTTTTTTGCGCTATAACCAAAAAAAGACCGACAATTTTGAAAAAAAAAAAACAATATTTTTTACTTTCTGCTATAAAACATTCCCAATAAAAAATTAAAAAAATTCAAATTCTTTCAGTAAATTAGGCCAATATGTATTCAGCTACATATTTTTGGTCAGAAAAATCCTAATAAGTGTATTTTGATTGGTTTGCCCAAAAGTTATAGCGACTACAAACTATGGGATCGATTTATGACATTTTTATTTTTATTGTTTTTACTAGTAATGGCGGCGATCAGCGATTTTTACCGGAAATGCAGCATTGTGGAAAATAAATCTGACATTAAGTGATACTTTTTGAGGACCAGTGACACCAATACAGTGATCAGTGCTAAAAAAAAAAAAAAAAATACACTGTTACTGTATAAATGACACTGGCAGGGAGGGGATTAACACTAGGGGCGATCAAGGGGTTAAGTGTGCTCCTAGCGAGTGATTTCTAACTGTGTGGTGGATGAATGTGCTAGAGAAAAAGAGATATCATTGTTTAAGCTTAGCTGAAACACAAGATTAGGGATGATCGAACGGTTCGGTCGACCGGCCGAATTCCGAACTTTTTGCTGAAAAAGTTCGGAATTCGGCAACCAGAACTGACCAGAATGCAATGGGACAGGAACTGGGCTTTAAAAGCCCGTGATTGGACCAGAACCATCAGTAAAAGCCAATTGAGGGGGCAGGAGGATGCTAGGAATGTGATTGGAGTGACTAGGGCGTCCAGAGGCCAATCAGTAGTGAATATGCCCCCCAGTATATAAGATAGCCCCGCCAAATCTCTAGCACTTTAATACAGGGCTGTGGAAGAGAGTGGAAGCAGTTCTGTTACTCCTGCTTCAAAAGTGTCATTTAGCAATTATTAGTGTGAGGAAAGGGATATCTAGTGTAGTTAGGGTACTATTTTCCACTATAGTTAGATTCAATAATCTAGTTTCTGTAGGGAAAGTGTTAAGTGTCAGGGTGACCGTAGTGTAGTGTAGGGTGAACTGACTCTGACTGCTATGGCAGGGTGACCAAACTCTTCCATGTCAGGGTGACCGCCATAGAAAAAAGATTGTTTGTATTAGAATTGCAGTAGAGCAGGGTAGTGGCTCCGCTACTTTTACACCAGGCCGTTTTTGTTTCAGGCGTTTTATTGGTCTTTTTTGTGGGCATAACATCTGAACTTCTGTATAGGGGTATATATACACACACACACACACACACACACACACGTATGTATATATGCACATACACACATATAGGTGTGAAAGTAGCGGAACCCTATGCCTGCGCTAATGAAATTATTTGCAGGCATAGGGCTCCGCTCCTATCACACCTATATGTGTGTATGTGTATATATACATATATGTGTGTGTGTGTGTGTGTGTGTATATATATATACCCCTATACAGAAGTTCAGATGTTATGCCTGCCTCCAAAGACGCCTAAAAAATGCCCAAAAAAACCGCCTGCAACAACACACCTGGGCGTTTTTGTTGCAGCCGTTTTTTTTGGGAATTTTCTGGGCGTCGTTGGAGGCAGGCATAACATCTGAACTTGTGCATAGGGGTATATATATACACACACACACACACACACATGTATGTATATATACACATACACACATATAGGTGTGAAAGTAGCAGAACCCTATGCCTGCGCTAATGAAATTATTTGCAGGCATAGGGCTTCGCTGTGCAGGCATAGGGCTGTGTGCCACAGTAGATATGCGGTGGGCCGTCCCGAAGTGGTTAAATATAATGTACACAAAAAAAAAATGGATAAAAAAGAAATAGAAATTGGATGGTTATTTAGCTTAGAGCTGAATGGATACGATTTAGGAAACATGGTGGTTTAGGTAGGCCTTAGCTGTTAGAGCTAAGCCTATTATGTTTGGTTATAAATTGTTTGCAGTTTAATTAATATTGCATTGGGTAATCCCTTTTAATAATTAACCTTTGCAAGCCCAATAAACTTGTCTTATGTTCATTTATGTATATGCCTCTTATTTCCTGTGTTTCGTCCAATGATTGCTACAGCTTGTTTCTTTGGAGGCTTTGCCTGAAAGTTCATCTATGCTTGGCTTTGTTCTCTTTTACATCATTCATAATCTTACTTTCTCTATAATATCCACTGGTATTCATACAACCAATTTCTATTTCTAACAAGTCTGAATGATCCCTATTGGTTCTTAAAAATGTTATTATGGTTAGTGCCATTATACAGCCACAAAATAAAGGTCTTTGGGTTATAAGTTTATTCTCTCTGTGTTATTGGGTAACTGAGCTGTTAAGTTCACATTTTTTTGTTTAATTAAACCCAATTTGTAGACTGCATTTGTCTGTACATACCTGAGCTATTAGCGTTTTCAGAGTAAGAAGTCTTCCATGAAATGCAGCATCATGTAGTGGAGATCGGTCTGCCCAAGAACCTGAGGAAATATTTTTAGTGAAAACCACATCATCCAGATCTTTATAGCCATATAAGACATGTGAGTTTACACTGGTCAGTTGTTTACTATACAAATCAGCTAAGTTCCACAAGGCTGAAACGAACACATAAAGGGGTATCTATCCCAAACGGGTAATAGGAAATCCACAGTCGGATCACAAGGTGGAAAAAACAGGACTATACGATACCCAATATATAAACAGCAAAACAAGAAAAGAAAAAAGAAGGAATAACAGTAAAATAAAAATTATATAAACTTTATTCATACAAAAAAAGCCAAAAAGGCCCTAAAATAGACAGTCATAAGTACCGTATACTCTGGCGTATAAGACAAATTTTTAACTTTAAAAACATCCCCCAAAAATCGTGGGGTTGTCTTATAAGCGGAGTATAAAATGTGAGGACTACTTTACATAGTTCATTTGGGCCAAGCTGGCCCAAAACGAACGTCCCTACTCTCTCAACCTGCTGGATGTGCGGTAATACTGTATATACCATAGCTTTGGCTACAAACAGTATACCACACTGAGCCAATCACGGTGAGCGATGTATTCTATTAATGAATACAAAGGCTGCTCGGATTGGCGGATTCAGAGAGGCGGGCTGATGATGTTACAAACTCCGACTCAGCCAATCTGAGCTGGCTTTGAACTTATTAATAGAATACATCACTCGCCGCGATTGGCTCAGTGCGGTATACTGTATGTACCACATACCTCCACTGTGTCTTGTAAACTCGGTTTTACCTCATGTATTTACAGTCTTTCATAGGTTTGCATTGTTTTTACTATACACTTATGATTGTCTATTTTAGGGTTTTTTTGTACGAATAAAGTTTATATAATTTTTATTTTACTGTTATTCCTTCTTTTTTCTTTTCCTCTTTATACATTGGGTATTGTATAGTCCTGTTTTTTCCCCATGTGATCCCATTGTGGATTTGCTATTTTCAGTTGTTTACTATCTTACAGTAAAAATCGGGAAAGATATTTTCAAGTTCACAGGAACAAATAACGACATTGTAATATAATTGTTTTGTTTAAAATTCAAGTCCTTGGCCATTAAACCTCTAGTGATGCCTGACACCATGATTGATATAAACTTAACATAAGTGATGCAAAAAAATTAAAAGATTACCTTTAAATATGTTGACGTGACATGATCATGCATCAATGTAATCATAATTGAAATCACCATGGGCCACAATTTCAAAGTGTCTGAACAAAGAACTGATTGTTGTTGGTCAATTCTGCTCTCGAGAAAAATGTTTTTGAATCTGACAAGTTTGCAAAAGATAACACAAACAGTGTATAGTTCAAGTATCATTAACCACTTAACCTCCAGAAGGTTTTACCCTCTTCATGATCAGGCCATTTTTTGCTATTCAGCTAATTTAACTGGCAACACTGTAAGCCTTTTAAAATTTAAATCCTTTCTTTCACTCAAGTGGAGCTTTTATTTGGTGGCATTTGATCACCACTGGGTTTTTTTTATTGTTTGAAAAAAAAAAAAAAAAAAGCAAAAATAAAAAATAAATAATAAATAAATAATATTTTTTACTCTAAATCATATCCAATAAAATCAATTTTCTTCATAAATTTAGGCCAAAATGTATTCAGCTACATGTCTTTGGTAAAAAAAAAAAAAAAAAAAGAATCCTAATAAGTGTACAATATATTATCAAAAGTATTGGAATGCCTGCCTTTACATGCACATGAACTTTAATGGCATCCCAGTCTCAGTCCATAGGGTTCAATATTGAGTTAAGCCCACCCTTTGCAGCTATAACAGCTTCAACTCTTCTGGGAAGGCTGTCCACAACGTTTAGGAGTGTGTCTATGGGAATGTTTCTTCAAGAAGCGCATTTGTGAGGTCAGGCACTGATGTTAGAGAGAAGGCCTGGCTCGCAGTCTGCACTCGAATTCATCCCAAAGGTGTTCTATCGGGTTGAGGTCAGGACTCTCTGCAGGCCAGTCAAGTTCCTCCACCCCAAACTTGCTCATCCATGTCTTTATGGACCTTGCTTTGTGCACTGGTGCGCAGTCATGTTGGAACAGGAAGGGGCCAACCCCAAACTGTTTCAACAAAGTTGGGAGCATGAAATTATCCAAAATGTCTTGGTATGCTGACACCTTAAGAGTTCCTCTTACTAGAACTAAGGAGCCAAGCCCAAACCATTAAAAACAATCCCACACCATAATCCCCCTCCACCAAATTATTTGGACCTTTTTAAGTTTTCTTTTTACAATTCTTTTTTTAAACATACTTTCATCAGAAGTCACTTTCACTCATCAGTAGTACACGGTAATGATAGTGACACTGTACTAACCGGGGGGGGGGGGGGGGGGTGGCTGTAATTAGGGATGATCACTGTAACTGTCACAAATGGGTTTAATTCATAAGAGCTGTAATTATTATTGTGATGCTGTGATCGGCCCACAGCTATCATAGGATACAGGGTACTTGGCACAGGTACCATGTGATAGATGGGCCTATCACAGCATCACAATATTAAAGCGGAGTTCCACCCAAAAGTGGAACTTACGCTTTAGGGAGTCCTGACCCCCCGACATGCCACATTTGGCATGTCATTTTTTTTGGGGGGGGAGCGGGTACCTAGTTTTGACAGGTACCCGCTCCCACTTCCGCTCGGAGCGCCGCGGCGCCCTGAGCGGAAGTTCTCCTCTCCCCCTCCCTCCCTGCAATCTTCTGGGACAAGTCAGAGGTCCCAGAAGATTGCCGGCCAATCACGGCGCGCAGCGCGACTCGCGCATGCGCAGTGGGTACCCGGCTGTGAAGCCGCAAACTGTAACAGCCGGGTGCCCACAGCAGTGATGCCGGCGCCGAGGGAGAGGATCGAGGCTTCCGGCGGCCGCATCGCTGGACCGTTGGACAGGTGAGTAAATGGCTGGAACTCCGCTTTAAGCAGAGCCGTTATTGATAAAACCCATTCATAACAGTTATGTTTACACTGTGATTATGTGTTCGCATGACAGCTGGGTACTGTGAGCCACAATCTGCTGTGTCCAGGGGACACAGCGGTTGTGGGAGTGGCGAGCAGCATGCCCCAGGGGGGGCGTGCCAATGTGCATGTGCAGGACAACGTACATGTTACCTGGCCTGTAGCTGCTGCCTGCTAGCAGCAAAACTACTATGGGCAGGCAACAAGTGGTTAAGCTCACATCATTAAAAACTATTAATAAATGCTGTATTACATGCTGTTCATAATCACCCAGTCACTATGGGATTTGTTTTCTGTATTCTGCAAAAAACCTGGTTCTGATGTTCTCCATCTCTTCCACATGGCTATGTCCCCCACTGCAGATTTTTGCAGAGCAGTGTTGGCAGCTAGAGCAAAGCTCAGTTTTCAGTGAGTTTTCTACCCTGAACATTTCCTCCCTATCACCTCTGAGCAGCTATGTGACTATAGAGTCACACTTGTGGGTGTATACACAGTGGTAAATGACAGCAAACTCCCTCCCTCCTCTTCCATGCCCACTAACCAGCTAAACATAAAGGAGATGGGATATTACATCTATATTGGAGGTTTCACCTCCCAGTTATTCTAAAACACAGGCTGGAGGGGCATGACACAGCCTGTGACTAGCAGAAATCCGCCCACACCATGTTATTGCAAAAAAATAAAAATTATTTAATTTCAAATATATATTTGTATGACAATTTAAAACCGTTTATTGATATTAATGACTTCGTTTTACTTTGTATCCCAAAGGTTGTTTTTTTTTTTTTTTGTTAACATGTGACCAGCAGCAGAGGACTAAAAGCTTCTCCTGCCATTGTTTCCCTGCAGACAGGCTGGGAAAGAGCTGGGTCATATGACAGCTGTATGCATATAGATTAGAAAAAATAGGTACTTCGATGTTTGTTTGTTTTTTTAATTAAAATAATCACAGTGCCATCATCCACATACAGAAAGAGAAGGGAAAATGTATATTAAGCAGTGTGTGTTTAGTATTCTTTTAAGCCACCGCCAACATACAGTATGTGGCCATTCTTTTTACAAATATACCTCCTACCACATGTAGTGTAGATGCCACAAGGATTTGACTGTATACATTCAGCTACAGCCACTCAAATGTCCAATATTTTCCTCTTAATCTCAGAGTGTCACCTGTAAAGTATTAATCAAATGTAAATGGTGGATGGGTCTAGATCAGCCATCCTCAACCAGTGCTCTGCGGAACTCTACAGTTCTTCGGGCTGTGGTTGATTGACCTTCCTTTTGATGATTCCGGCATAGTCCAGAGCCAACACCACTTGGCACAGTCAGAGGCATGACACCATTGATCTTTAGTGGTGGCATTCTAACCACTTCTGTAGGTCCTTTATTTGACCACCAATGTAAGCAGCATTTTTCCCACTGAACCCTGATGAACTGATTTTGCAGGGGTTGCACGAAACCTCAAAATTTAGCTTAAAGGCTTTCTCCAGGGTAAAAAGGTTGGGAAAGGCTGGTTTAGATAATACCACTTCCGGGATGGCATTTTCATGAAGTTCAATTCCTGAGAGCTAACGGTGTTCTAAGCCAATTCTACTGCTGAATCAACAGGGCGTAGGTCTAGCATATAAAGAAAACAGAGCAAGCACAAGATCCTCTGCCCCAAGGGACTCAAGTAATTGTTACTGGGAAACACAGAGTGAAAAAACCTCTACCAAAAGATTACACATTTACATTTTAGGGTGTTCTGGTCATTCCACCCCTCTTTTATCAAATCAACAGTTCATAAACCGTCTATAAGCATCCAAAGTGAATGCTACCCATCCTTTTTACACTACATGCAGAAGGACCTGTTAAAGTTTACGGTACTAACTGTGACCACATACTTCATGTTTTCTTTCCTATATCAGAATATAGGGAAAGGGGCATATCTAATTCTTTATTTTGACCGGTATATCCTGATTTAAAGAGGTAGTAACCTGCGGCATTGGAAAAAAAAAATTGAAATATCGCAAACTACCACAATATGAAATAGTTACCTTAGAACGAAGCCCTGCAGCATTGCGATATCACCGCTAACGGGGCTTCCATCTTCACCCCCGTCTTCCTTCTGGATTCACGGGCTCCGGCAGCTTTAATGGCCAAGCCATGTTGACGACGTGGGAGCCAGGGCCACGGCACAGCGCTTTGAAGGAACAGCACGGGTATGCCATTCCTTCAGACCGCATGCGCCGGTGACATCACTGGCTGCTGATCGCTAGAATATCTCCTAAGCAGTTCACGTTTAGGAGATTTACCTTTTACCTACAGGTAAACTTTATTATATGTCAAAATAAGGGTTTCTTACTACTTTAATTACAGTATGTGTTCTACATATCCAGTGGCATCAAAATACTAATTAATATTACAGAGTGTAGTAAATACAACTACAAGGTGTGGGTTTGACTGATTTTGTTCAATGATCGGCAGCCATTTAACTGCTCTGCATTTGTAACTCTGCTGAAAGGTTAGTAAAAGTTTTAAGAACATACCTCCCTGGAAGGTGTGACAGATATGATCGCCATAAAGTGCATTTCTCAATGCCCATGGTAGTGAAGTTAGTCCGAGCCTTTCTGAGGCCTCTGCAACAGCATGAAGAACCATTTCTGTGTGTGCAGACATCTTATCACTAGTACTGCCGCAAGCTCAGCGTAATGACTAAACAACATCACATGACTGGGATCAGTGGCCACCTTACAGCAGTACCGGTATCAAATCTCCAGACTAGAGCCAGAAGCAGCAACACTAGAAACACAGTTTAGATTTAGGGATTGCTCTGCAGGATTTCATGGTAATACGGATTAGACTTGTTGTTGCACTGTTATGCATTACATATGATTGAATCACAGTCAAATATAAATGCATATCATGTTTTTTTTTTTAATGGTGCCAGCCTCATTTAGTCTTTACCTGGGTTAGGTGTTGTCGGTTTAGCTGCATTTCAAGAACACTGTCCAGGATCTGATTAGACCCAAAAAGCGCAACTTAACACAGTAAATGCATCTGAGCATGGCTAAAAGCAGGAACATTAAGCACAGAAAAAAAGTGATCTGGAAGGTATAAAAGTTGTTATACTTCCCAGATCACTTTCCCTGCATTTATAAAAGGTAAATGCAGCAGTGTCAATGTGAATGAGGCCTCCCTATAGCAGTTGAAGGAGCAGGTCACATGTACCCATAATAGAAATAAAGATTTTACTTGGGATGGCTGATGGATGGCCTGGGTTGGCTGATGGATGGCTTAGGATGGCTGATTAATTATCTGATGTGACAGCCAGGCCCACTACAAATGTTATTAACACATGCTGAGTGCTTCCTGTTCGTATGCAAGCTCTATAATGCTCTGTGCAATAGGATTTGCAGAATGCTGCATGCCTGTAGAAGCCGACCCAAGAACAAAAATATCATATTTAGCCCAACAGTGACATGCTTTAATTGAAAATCTAACAGCCACCAATAAAGGATTTCCACGATACATCGACCACCAAGGCATATTTATATTTCCAGCATCAGCTTAGCCTGTATATCACATCATAGACGCAGCAGAGCTAAAGCTAAATTCCAGGCCGATAATAAAAAGCAATAATTGACGAGGTTATGAATTAAAAAAAAAAACAGTAACTGCTTGATTTTATTTTTACAGTACGTCTTGTCAAGACAGCCCATTGATATTAATGGCCTGTCAACACATCAAAATGCCCCCCTCCCCCCCCCAAAAAAAAAAAATTGGACATGCCACAAAATGTTTTTGTCGTGTGCTGCAACGCATGTGCATTGCTCTACTGTGTTGGGATGCCAGTCAAAATAATTGGCATCGCATGACAGAAACACATTGCAGCACATTCCCACAACACATACACTATATTTTCAAAAGTATTGGGACACCTACCTTTACACGCACATGAACTTTAATGGCATCCCACCCTTTGCAGCTATAACCGCTTCTATTCTCCAGGAAAGGCTGTCCAAAAGGTTAAGAAGTGTATCTATGGGAATGTTTGACTATTCTTCCAGAAGCGCATTTGTAAGGTCAGGCACTGATGTCGGACTAGAAGGCCTGGCTCGCGTTCTAATTTATTCCAAAGGTGTTCTATCAGGTTGAGGTCAGAACCAGTGCAGGCCAGTCAAGTTCCTCCACCCCAAACTTGCTTATCCATGTCTTTATGGACCTTGCTTTGTGCACTGGTGTGCAGTCATGTTGGAACAGGAAGGGCCATCCCCAAACAGTTCCCACAAAGTTGGGAGCATGAAATAGCCCAAAATGTCTTGGTATGCTGACGCCTTAACAGTTCCCTTTACTGGAACTAAGGGGCCAAGCCCAACCCCTGAAAACTACAACCTCACACCATAATCCCCCCTCCACCAAATACTTTGGACAGGTGCACAAAGCACTGCACAAAGCACTGCGGCTGAATTAAAACATTTCTGCAAAGAGTGGGCCAAAATTCCTGCATGGTGATGTCAAAGACTCATTGTCAGTTGTTGCAAATGCTTGATTGCAGTTGTTGCCAAGGGTGGCACAACCAGTTATTAGGTTTATGGGGCAATTACTTTTTCACACAGGGCCAGGCAGCTTTAGACATATGGTTTGAATAAATTAAATTGTTTAAAAACTGCATTTTGTATTTACTCGGGTCATCTTTGTACTATTAAAATTAGTTTGATGATCTAAATAATTAAGGTGTGACAAATATGCCAAAAATATTCAAAACACATTTACAGCACTGTGACTAGTGGGCCTATTTAAGCAAAGATTTTCTATTCATTAAACTTTTTTTTTTCCTTTTTAAAAATGTAGGGCTCTTGTGCACTGGCTTGCTGAGTCTGCTCAAAATAAACTCTAGCATATCCCCCCCCCCCTCTTCCTGGAAGACCAGGCGCAGCTTATAGCCACTCCTAAACATGAATAGCTTTGTGTTGCTATACTTATTTATACGCTAAATGCGATAGTTTTAGCGAGTGTACCAGTGTATACCTGAGTGGCTGTATGCAGCACCTTGGCTTCCAGTGTGGGGGAAATATGCCGGAATTTGTCTTGCGGGGGTTCAGGTTGCCTGTGTGCCCATAAAGATAGCGCGTAATTAGCTGGTATAGAAAACATTCCTCCATTTTACTACTTGTTATACAGGAGACCAAATACTGTGCCCTACTTGTATAAGCAAGGATAAGATATGCCAGAGTGGCTGTATGCAGCACCTTGGCTTCCAGTGTGGGGGAAATATGCCGGAATTTGTCTTGCGGGGGTTCAGGTTGCCCGTGTGCCCATAAAGATAGCGCGTAATTAGCTGTTATAGAAAACACTCCTCCTTTTTACTACTTGTTATACAGTAGACCAAATACTGTGCCCAACTTGTATAAGCAAGGATAAGATATGTGCAATAGTCCTTTGCCTTTGCAACATGATCATAGAGGATGTGACATCTTGGTAAACAAGCTTTTGCTACACTGCAGGCCCACATCCTACCTTACTGCTTCATCTAAGCTAAGTACCTGCAGTATAAACACATACTTCCAGTGGATAAATAGAAAGTAATTCTAATAGAGAAAACTAATAATTTACACCAAATGTCTGCTCTGTATCAAATGTCTGTATAATACAATACACCAATAAGCATCATAAATTAAATGGATACCGAAGAAAAAACAGCTTGTTATGCTTTACCTAGACTCACCATCAGCCATATTAATGTATGTGTTATTATAAACTCTCACAAGGAAGCATAGCACATTGTTAATTATGTTAACAATGTATGTATATGTACTAGACAGCCTATTGCAAACTGCCACAGAAGGCATTATGGTTCATATAATTTTAATCTTATTATACAGAATTATGTTACCTTGTACAATTCCATAGATCTCCTCTGCTATTCTGGCAGCTTCCTTCCGATTGCCTCGCACAATGTAAAAATGTGTGAGCACACACAAGGACACCTTGATTAAAAGTTTAAAACAGAACAGGGCAAATATTGCCACATAGATATTAGTAAGAGCCAGGAACACAGAACTGGCCTCCATTGTAGCAAACGGTCCAGCTAAACAGCTTGTAGTGTAGCGATCTATTTTTGGCATCTCTGAAAGTCTATTTTAGAACTTTCCACTCTGACTACACAGAATGGCTCCCACTGTGCAATAAAACCTAAATGTAAATTAAAAGTATTAGATCAGGCTCAACCCTGTGCCAATCTGTTGTTCTGGTACCCCAAAAAAACTGATTTGAAACACAAATCAAATAGTATAAGACAACCATGCGCAATCAAGGTTCCTTGGAAAGGTCCCTCCAGAGGTTGATAGGGGATTCCTTGAGCTGTGATGGATTAACCTATTATCTGATGGTGCCTGCATAGTTTTAGGGCTGATGGCACCGGCGAGAGCCATCAGCAGGACACCAGTGATCTTTTTAGCTGTCTGCAAGGGTGGCATTTGGCCCTACTGATCACCAATGTAAGGGGTATTTCTGCCAATGGCCCCCAATGAATTGGTTTAGTAAGGCTTTGCCCCCTACTCAGACCTGAAAATTATTTTAAGTGTTCCTATCAAAGTTGAGTATAGGATGGCTGTTATAGGATATCAACATTTATTGTAGGACCAGCAGTTTTAAAGCCTAGCTTCAGGCAAAACTTTCCTGGTAATTTTAGACAAACTGCCTTGAAAAAGTATTCAAATCCCTTGAAATTTTTTACATTTTGCCATGTTACAACAAATGTAAACGTATTTTATTGGGATTGTATGAGATAGACCAACACAAAGTGGCACATAATTGTGAAGTGAAAGGAAAATGATAAATGTTTTTCAGAATTTATTACAAATGAGTATCTGAAAAGCATGACGTGCATTTGAATTGGGTCCCTTTACTCGGATACCCCTAACTAATACCTAGTGGAACCCAATGCCTTGAGAACTCACCTAGTTTTTAAATAGAGTCCACCTGTGTGTAATTTAATTTCAGTAAAAATACAGCTGTTCTGTGAAGTCCTCGGGGGGTTTTTAGAGAGCCTAATGCCTTGTTTCCACTGAGCGGATCGGTTCGGGTCGGTACGGTACGCTATTTTGAGACACCATTCCTGGTCCTCCTTCAGATGTAGGGCCAAAGGAAATGGTACGGTATGGTTAGGGTGGAGCTACTGGCGTCACACAATACATTCCACTGATTGGCGGACAGGAAAACTTCAATGCTCCCGTAAAACGAAAGCACAAAACAAACACCACATTTGGTGTAAACTCCACATGGCTCCTGGCAGTCCGACTTGCAGTGGAAATGCTCACCTGAATAGACCGGACCATTCTAACCCTTCCAAATTGTACCGACCCGAACCGTTGCGCTCAGTGGAAACAAGACATTAGTGAACAAACAGCATCATGAAGGCCAAGGAACACACCAGACAGGTTAGGGATAAAGTTGTGGAGAAGTTTAAAACAGGGTTGGGTGATAAAGAAATATTCCAAGCTTTGAACATCTCACGGAGCACTGTTCAATCCATGTGAAAATGGAAAGGGTATGGCACAACTGCAAACCTACAAAGACATGGCTGTCCACCTAAACTGACAGGCCAGGCAAGGAGAGAATTATTCAGAGAAGCAGCCAAGAGGTCCATGGTAACTGGAGGAGCTGCACAGATTCAAAGCTCAAGTGAGAGAATCTGTCCACAGGACAACTATTGGTCGTGCACTCCACAAATCTGGCCTTTATGCAAGAATGGCAAGAAGAAAGCCATTGTTGAAAGAAAGCCATAAGAAGTCCCGTTTGCAGTTTGCGAGAAGCCATGTAGGGGATACAGCAAACATGTGTAAGAAGGTGCTCTGGTCAGATGAGACTAAAACAGAACTTTTTGGCCTAAAAGCAAAATGCTATGTGTGACAGAAAACTAACAGTGCACATCACCTTGAACACACTATCCACACTGTGAAACATGGTGGTGGCAGCATCATGTTGTGGGGATGCTTTTCTTCAGCAGGGAAAGGGAAGCTGGTCAGAGTTGATGGGAAGATGGATGGAGCCAAATACAGGGCAATCTTAGAAGAAAACCTTTTAGAGCAAGAGACTTGAGACTGTGGCGAAGGTTCACCTTCCATCAGGACAAGAACCCTAAACATACAGCCAGAGCTACAATAGAATGGTTTAGATCAAAGCATATTTATGTTAGAATGGCCCAGTCTAAGTCCAGACCCAAATCCAATTGAAAATCTGTGGCAAGACTTGAAAATTGCTGTTCACAGACACTCTCCATCCAATCTGACAGAGCTTAAGCTATTTTGCAAAGAAGAATGGGCAAACATTTCACTCTCTAAATGTGCAAAGCTTGTAGAGATATACCCAAAAAGACATGCAGCTATAATTGCATCGAAAGGTGGTTCTACAACGTATTGAATCGGGGGGCTGAATACAAATGCATGCCACACTTTTTAGATATTTAATTTGTAAAAAATGTTGAACACCATTTAAATCATTTTCCTTCCACTTCACAAATATGTGTTGGTCCAACACAAAAAAATCCCATTAAAATGGGATTTTTGTACTTACTGTAAAATCCATTTCTCTGGGTTTATCGACAGACACAGTGTCTCATAAATCATAACTACTGGGTTATATTGTCTCCTCCAGGAGTAGGACTAGGCAGAACAAAAAACACCTGGCTATACCAATGTTAATAAAAATAAAATTAAAAATGGTCCGACACTGTCATTGCGTTCACCTCCATCTCTGACTGAATACAAAAAAGAAAAACATTTGCTCTGGTAGGACTTTTATTGAGGTGGACGAAAAAGTCACTGGTGAATATAAATTTTATTGAAACCACATGCGTATAAAACATGACCATAAAACATGCATAGAATACATGACCAATATCACATACAGGCATCATTGCATTGCATATAAAGCATGATGACAAGATGGTAATACCAGCATTGCATATAAATTGTCATATATATATATATATATATATATATATATATATATATATATAGTATTTTGAACTCAACGCGTTTTGTGGGTCAGATGCCCATTCATCAGGAGTGATGATACAGGAGCGTGTCTAAAAAATAAATATATGTCAATATGGAATAGTATACATAGTGCTGACCATAGTGTATTTCGTCCACCTCAATTAAAGTCCCACCAGGGCAAATGTTTTTCTTTTTTGGCTACAACAATGAGTCGTTCTCAGCTAGTATCCAACCTCCTCCCTGCTCTAGGTAATCAGTTTAGCAGCAAGCAGTATTAGAAGTATCAAAACTCCATAGGAGGTGTGGGTGCTGTGTCCATCGATGAACTTAGAGAAATAGATTTTACGGTAAGTACAAAAATCCAATTTTTCTCTTTTGTTCATCGACAGACACAGCGCTCCATAAATCATAACTACTGGGACATTCAAAAGCAGTGCCAAAAAGGAAAATGAGGGGTGGGGAAAATAACCCAAGGTTAAACATAAGAGCCCTAACCAGGACACGGAGCCTTACCCGGGTCACAGAAGCCCCATCTAAAAAAAAATATAAAAGAAAAAAACACCCCTCAAGAGGGAACAGCTCCTTCTAACCAGCAGCCTGCAAAACTTTGCGGCCTAAAGAAGCATCCGCAGGTGCCAAATTATCTACTTTGTAGAATTTTGTGAACGTATGCACCGACGACCAAGTGGCCGCCTTGCAAACTTGCGATATTGATGCTTCATGACGAAAAGGTCCAAAAAGGAGGAACCTGACCTTTAAAATATTAGGCCTGAGTTACTGTCTGTCTGATCCATCTGGAGATAGTAGCCAAAGAAGCAGCCAGCCCTTTCCTTGATCCATCCATAACCACAAAAAGCGAGCCTGACCTCCGAAAAGACTCCGTAGCTGCCAGATACGCCTGAACCACATCCAAGGTATACAAAGCAAATTCCTTGGATGAGCCGGTTTGGGACACAAGGAAGGCAACACAATGTCCTCATTCATATGGAAGTCAGAGACAACTTTGCCCAGGAATAAAAGACAGGGACGAAGAACCACTTTATCCCTATGGATCACTAAATAAAGACTACGACAGGATAGTGCCGCCAACTCCAAAACCCTGCGGGAGGTAATAGCCACCAAGAATGCCACCTTCTGGGATGACGTAGGCAAGGGAATCTCACAAATATTCTTAAATGGAGGTTTCTGGAGAACTAAAAGCACTAAATTTAAATCCCATGGCGGCAAAGGAGACTCTACAGGTGGAGCCACATGTCAAACCCCCTGAATGAAGGTAGAAACTAAAGAGTGTGTGGCTAGGGGGTCGCTGAAAGAAGATTGCAAAGACAGACATTTGGCCCTTGATGGTACTTGTTCGAAATAGACTTCTCAGCTGTCACGATACTTCAGGAAAGTTGTTTATTTTTCTTAAAAGTAAAGCAAAACATACATACATAACAAAACTGAAAGGTTTCACGCATCAAAAGGAGAGAGGTATTACGTGTCTTCAGAGTGTAGGATGTTCTTTTCTCATCTCTGCTTAATCTGTAGATATAGTTGTATTTTATACTATATGTAAAGAAGATGTCAGCAAAAAGTGTCCCCCAGAAGGTAGTAATTCTAAATATAAAAGTAACACCCAGTCTTGCATATATGGTTTGAGTCTATAGATCGACACATAACTCCACCCAACATACTGACATAAGGTTCAAAAATAAATATACATACATAGCAAAATGGCTTCTCTGTCCTTCACAAAGACATACTGAAGTAACCTTTAAAACTAACATATTACATTATAACATTCATATGTATTTCAGAGACTTTTATCATTTAAAATAATATTAAACTCTAAATCTCTAACAATTCCCCCTCAATACACTATAATCAACTAATAAAAGTGCATTTATCTTAAATAAGAAATGTATCTGATAATATTTTTTTTTTACAATACAAACAAAATACAACAAACGATAATAAAATGTCAGATAATGTACATAGGCACTTCTCCAAAACCCGTAGATTTATTCATTTTAGTTTGTTTTCCATCCAAATGATGTAATATCAGTAAACATTTTCTTCCTTCAATTTCATAAATTTGTTTAACTTTTTGTAAAGCTCTTACATCTTCGACCATATTATATAACTATTTTCCAATTTCAATGTGAGGAAGAAGTAAATAATATCTTTGATATGTCAAATTATAAATATAAATTATTAATTATTAAATAAAATCTCTTCCATCCCAGGAAATTTCTATAACTAAATGATTTGTACAATATAACCCTTTATACATTATCTTTCACACCAAACAATTATAAGTATGATAAATAATCATAACTCTCCATTATTCAATTGCTATATTCATTTTTATATATTCTACCTATCTTTTTATCTTTCTATGACCAGCCAGCAACTCTTTTCTATGCTCTTTTTTCAACATTCCTTTTTATTTAGTTCAACGGTAACCATCTAGTTTTTCATCTAGATACATTTAGTATCTTCTTCAATAGAAGTATATATCCATAAGTAATGTAAAATTCCTAAATCTATTCTTTTTAAAATAAGATAAATCTATCCTCTAATTGGTCATAATGCTTCAAATTTAATTTTTTTGTACATCCTTGTCATAGCAACTAGGGTTGAGCGAACACGGACTGTATTATTCGTGTTCGTACCGAATAATTGTTTTTTTGTTACCCGAACACGGACCAGAAAACTTTACTGTATATTCGGGTAAAAATCCGTGTTCGGTCGTTTTATTTCTGGGTTTTGTATGCATTGGTGCGCTTTTCATGGCGGGCTTTCAACAGCCAATCAACAAGCGTTTAACTGGTGTGCCTTAAGCCATCCCAGCCATGCCTACAAATGTATTAGTAGCTGTGATTGGCCATCTGAAGCATGTGACCAAGTCTTTATAAGTTCGAGCCAGCGCCGCTGCGGCGTCATTCTGCTGTGTAGTTCAGGGACAGAGCACAACTCATTTGTGTCCGCATAGAATTGAGGGACAGGTCGGAGTGTGTTAGGCAGGGCGAGTTGTAGGCATTTTAGGGCGAGGCTGCTGATTTTTAGGGTCAGTTTTCTACGATCGATTTTGCTGTGTTGGGGGGGGGGGGTTGCAGTGACCGATCTACGATCTTATCAATCCTTTTAGGGAGAGAGGCTGCTGATTTTTAGGGTCAGACAGTGTGTTCTACAATCGATATTGCTGTGTGGGGGGGTTTGCAGTGACCAATCTTATCAATCCTTTTAGGGAGAGGCTGGAGATAGGCAGGTGTCAGTGGTCCACATCGATTTTGCTGTGTGTGGAGTGCAGTGAACACAATCTTTTTTGCCCACTGAGGAGGAGGGAGAAAAGTCTTTTTCTATCAGTCACTGTGTGCAGCGTTTGTCCTTCAGCTGTGCTGTGCTGACTCTGATCATACACTGCTGTGTTCAGTGTTCAGTTCACATGTGCTATTATTGAGTGGTTTCAAAAATCATACACTTATTTCTATTCTACTATTCAATATACAGCCTTGGGTTAAAAAAAATTAAATTGTGACCTGCAGCAGAGCTAAATGATATAAGACACTGCTGTTCACATCATGTGCTATTGATAAATCACACCAATTTTATATCATATTTTCTATTCCGCTATTCAATAAAAACCTTTGGGTATCAATTAAATTGCGGGATAGTCTGTGTTGGTACCTGTGAGATACACCTTTCCAAGTTTTTGGGGTTCATCTCATACTTCTGAAGATTTGAGGGTGCTGCCTGTTCCAAACTCCTCCTACTCCTCATCCTGCCTTTAGGGGTACAAACAATAGTAATTGGGGCCTAGTGTGGCTCTGTACGTGTGAGATACATACACTTTTTTTGATCATATTTTCTATTCCGCTATTCAATAAAAACCTTTGGGTATCAATTAAATTGCGGGATAGTCTGTGTTGGTACGTGCGAGATACACCTTTCCAATTTTTGGGGAGCATCTCATACTGCCGAGGATTTGAGGGTGCTTCAGTCTGCCTCCTGCCTGTTCCGAACTCCTCCTACTCCTCATCCTGCCTTTAGGGTACAAAAAAATTGTAATTGGGGCCTAGTTTGTGTTTGTACGTGTGAGATACACCGTTTTGTAAAATTTGTCCTATTCCGCTATTCAATATACACCCTTTTGAAGTGTAAAAAATTAAATTACGGCATAGTCTGTATCGGTACTTGTGAGATACACCTTTTAAATTTGTTTGGCGCATCTCCTTCCACCGACAAGGATTGCAGGGCGCTTCAGTTTGCTTCCTGTTCCCAACTCCTCCTACTCCTCTTCCTCATCCTGCCTTTAGGGTGCAAAAAATTGTAATCGGGGCCTAGTCTGTGTTTGTACGTGTGAGATACACCGTATTATAACATTTTTCCTATTCCGCTATTCAATATACACCCTTTTGGAGTGTAAAAAATTAAATTACGGCATAGTCTGTATCGGTACGTGTGAGATACACCTTTTAAATTTGTTTGGCGCATCTCCTTTCACCGCCAAGGATTGCAGGGCGCTTCAGTTTGCCTCCTGTTCCCAACTCCTCCTACTCCTCATCCTCCCTTTAGGGTACAAAAAATTTTAATCGGGGCCTAGTCTGTGTTTGTACGTGTGAGATACACAGTTTTTTATCCTATTCCGCTATTCAATATACACCCTTTTGGGGTAAAAAACATTCAATTGCGGCATAGTTTGCATATTTGACTGTGAGATACACCCGTGTGATACTGTTGTTGTTTTGTTCCGCTATTCAATAAACACCTTTCTAGGGCAAGATCTTAAATTACAGAAATAGGAGGAGACCGTCAAATAGGGGCCATGGCCTGGGTCGTGGTGCTGCTGGTAGAGCTCCTGTTGCAAGGAGAGGACGTGGTTGATCTGTGCCAGCTACACGCACAAGTGAAACACCTTCCTCAAGTGTTAGTAGGCGACAGAACCTGCATCAGTATTTGGTAGGGCATCATACGCCTCTAGAAGTGATGAGGCCAGAACACTTAGAGGCGATAGTAGATTGGTTTGTTGCTGACACTGCCTCCAGTTCCTTCACATTGTCTCCCACCCAGTCTACTGCAGAAAGGTCAGAGTTGGCACCTGCAGCCGATGTCCAACCGTCTTTCACCTCACCCCCTTGCAAATCAGGCAAGCAGTCTGAGCCCCAAGCCATACAGCAGTCTCTTCTTCATTTTGAGGACTATGTCAGCAGGGTTTCCCAGGGCCATCCACCTAGCCCTGCCCCAGAAGTGGAAGAGTTTGAGTGCAGCGATGCCCAACCACTTATTTCTCAAGATGAGTACATGCAAGGACCATCGCAGCACGTCTCCGATGATGACGAAACGCAGGTGCGAACTGCTGCGGCGTTCAGAATTGTGGAGACCGACAAGGAGGGCAGGGGTGAAGACTGGGTGGAAGATGATGTGGAGGACGATGAGGTCCTCGACCCCACATGGAATGAAGGTCATGCAGGTGACCTGAGTAGTTTGGAGGAAGAGGCGGTGGTCGCACAGAGCCAACAGCACAGCAGAAGAGGGAGCAGGGTGCAGAAGCGGAGCGGCCGTGCCCTTGACACTACGCCTGCTCCTGCCCAACGCAGCAAGGGAACGAGTGCACCAAAGCCAGCTCAAAGGAGTTCTCTAGCGTGGAAGTTCTTTAGAAAATGTGCTGATGACAGGACACGAGTGGTTTGCACCCTGTGCAATCAGAGCCTGAAGCGAGGCATAAACCTTCTCAACCTGAGCACAACCTGCATGATCAGGCATCTAAATGCAAAGCACGAGCTGCAGTGGAGTAGACACCTTCAAAACCAAGAAACGTCTCTGGCTCATCCTGCTTCCTCTTCTGCTGCAGTCTCGGCCGCTCCAGCCACATCTGTAGTGATACCGGCACCTGCCACCCCGCAAACAGACGATCTGTCAGCAACACCACCACCTGGGTCACCAACCATCTCCACAATGTCCCGTGGAAGCGTTCAGCTTTCCATCTCCCAAACACTTAAGAGGAAGAGGAAGTACCCCCCTACCCACCCGCGATCCCTGGCCCTGAGCTGTCCCACAGTATGTCGTGCCCAGCCGCCACTACTTTTCCAGGCAAGCCATCCCTTCCCTGCACAACCAAGTGGGGGAAAAAAATCAGGTGTGCACTGCGCAACGCCATCTGTGCCAAGGTCCACCTAACTACCGATACGTGGACCAGTAAGCACGGTCAGGGGCGTTATATCTCCCTAACGGCACACTGGGTAAATGCAGTGGCGGATGGGCCTGAGGCGGATAGCAATTTGGCGCATGTCCTTCCACCACCGAGGATTGCAGGGCGCTTCAGTTTGCCTCCTGTTCCTAACTCCTCCTACTCCGCTTCCTCATCCTCTACCGCCTCCTCATCCGGACAGCGTAACACCTTCACCACCAACTTCAGCACGGCCAGGGGTAAACGACAGCAGGCAGTTTTAAAACTTGCCTGTTTGGGGGAAAAACCACACACCGCGCAGGAGTTGTGGAGGAGCATGGAACAGCAGACAAATGAGTGGTTGCTGCCAGCGAGCCTCAAGCCCGGCCTGGTGGTGTGTGATAACGGGCGAAATCTCATAGCAGCTCTGGGCCTAGCCGGTTTGAAGCACATCCCTTGCCTGGCGCATGTGCTGAATTTGGTGGTGCAGATGTTCCTTAAAAACTACCCCGATATGTCAGAGCTGCTGCAGCAGAAAGTGCGGGCCGTCTGTGCGCACTTTCGGCGTTCTCACCCTGCTGCTGCTCGCCTGTCAGCGCTGCAGCGTAACTTCGGCCTTCCCGCTCACCGCCTCATATGTGACGTGCCCACAAGGTGGAACTCCACCTTGCACATGCTGGAAAGACTGTGCGAGCAGCAGCAGGCCATAGTGGAGTTTCAGCTGCAGCACGCACGCGTGAGTCGCTCTGCGGAACAGCACCACTTCACCACCAATAACTGGGCCTCCATGCGAGACCTGTGTGCCTTGTTGCGCTGTTTTGAGTACTCCACCAACATGGCCAGTGCCGATGACGCCGTTGTCAGCTTAACTATCCCACTTCTATGCCTCCTTGAAAAAACAATTCGGGCGATGATGGAAGAGGATGTGGCACAGGATGAGGAGGAGGATGAAGAGGTAACATTTCCAAGGCTTTCAGGGCAGTCATTCACAAGGGGCTCCGAGGGTGGTTTCCTGCACACACAAACGCCAGGGACACAATTGTCCAGCAGGGGCACGGTTCTGGAGGATGAGGAGGAGGAGCTGGAGGAGGAGATGGAACCATGTTCACAGCAGGGTGGCACCCAGGCCAGCTCATGGCCATCACTGGTGCGTGGCTGGGGGGATACAGAGGACACAGACGATACACCTCCCACAGAGGACAGCCTTTCGTTGCCTCTGGGCAGCCTGGCACACATGAGCGATTACATACTGCAGTGTCTCCACAACGACCGCCGAGTTGCCCACATTCTAACTTGTGCTGATTACTGGGTGGCCACGCTGCTGGATCCCTGTTACAAGGACAATGTACCGTCCTTAATTCACTCACTGGAGCGCGATCGCAAGATGCGCGAGTACAAGCGCACGCTGGTAGACGCGATGCTGCTGGCATTCCCACCTGACAGCGGGGCCACAGTGGAAGTACAAGGCAGAGGAGGAGGAGGAGGAAGAGGTCGCCAACGCAACCAGGGCACCGCCAGCACCTCAGAAGGCAGGGTTAGCATGGCCGAAATGTGGAAAAGCTTTGTCAGCACGCCACAACAAACAGCAGTACCAGAAGCTCATATGGAACGTCTTAGCTGGCATTCCCAACTCACACCGGGGCCACAGTGGAAGCACAAGGCAGAGGAGGAGGAGGAAGAGGTCGCCAACACAACCAGGGCACCGCCAGCACCTCAGAAGGCAGGGTTAGCATGGCCGAAATGTGGAAAAGCTTTGTCAGCACGCCACAACAAACAGCAGCACCAGAAGCTCATATGGAACGTCTTAGCAGGAGGCAGCATTTCACCAACATGGTGGAGCAGTATGTGTGCACACGCCTAGACGTACTGAATGACAGGTCTGCCCCCTTCAACTTCTGGGTCATCAAGTTGGGCACATGGCCTGAGCTTGCCCTTTACGCCTTGGAGGTGCTGGCGTGCCCTGCAGCCAGTGTATTATCTGAACGGGTATTTAGCACGGCTGGGGGCGTTATCACAGACAAGCGCAGATGCCTGTCCAGAGACAATGTGGACAAGCTCACGTTCATTAAAATGAACCAGGCATGGATCCCACGGGACTTTTCCGTACCTTGTGCAGAATAGCGATGGATACCGACCTTACCCAGCCATTGTTCTATTTTTGCTCTCTCACTCTTTTGGGGTGTACCCTCATTTAAAATTTCTGAAAAGAAGCAGTGTTGGCTACCTCGTCCTCCTCAGGGCCAGATTAACATAGGGGCTATTGGAGCTGCAGCTCCAGGCCCCTACCTTTATATAGGCCCCGGGTTGGCCATATTCACTGTTACCGCTCTTCTGTCACTTGTAAACACAGAAGTCTGGCTTCTATGCTCGCTTCCCCAGGCAGCTCACTCAGAACCTCCCCACACAGCACGAAGGCCGGACAAGGAGGGACAGTTGCCGATGCATGGATGTGTTTATGGGCTTCAGAGACAGCATCCCATGTTGAATTAGGCATGCATGGCTGCACCCTTCCTTCTCTGGGTGCATGCCAAGGCACGGCCCTTAAGGCCCTTCAAAATCCTCAGCACCAAGCCCATGATGCTCTTAATCCGGCCCTGGTCCTCCTCCACCGCCGCTTCCACCTACACCGCCCATAGGTGTGCGCAGCCTATTGCATTAGGGTGTGCACCCCAAAGTTTAAATACACATGCATGTGTTTGCCTACATATACCTGGCCCCGATACATTACTCTCCCTGCTGGCAAAGAGAAATAGAGCAGAGCAGGTCCGAGGGAGATCTTTCCCATCTCCTCACTGGCAAACAGAGCGATAATGCTATGTGCCCTAGGTGATTAGGGTGTGCCCAGGTACACCCGACACACCCTGTGCGCACGCCTATGACACCGCCACATCCACCACCACCTCAACCTCCCTCCTACTCCATATGGGCCTCATCCTTCAGAGATGAAGAACATTGTTTTATTTTTATTTTTTGTTGTTTTAAGTTATTTCCCTATCCACATTTGTTTGCAGAGCACTCGCCATGGTCTTAACTACGTTTTGCTGCCATTTGCAGCACTCTAGCCCTTTCCATTGGTGTTTTAGAGCCATTTTAGTGCCTGAAAGTTTGGGTTTGTGTGGTTATGAATAAGCGATTTTTATCGTGAAACGCGTCAACCCGACACGTCTGTCCGTGTATTGCACTGTCTGTCTGCTGTCTATTGGATTTATGGAGAATAAAGGAGTCCTAAGGATTTTTATTTAATATCTTTGAGTGCGGTCTCTCTCTTTTGGATGTCTGAAAGTTTGGGTCCCCATTGACTTCAATAGGGTTCGGTGTCCGGGAAAAGTTCGGCAAAAGTCCGGGACACGGACCCGGACTTTTTTTTAAAGTTCGGCCGAACCCGCTGAACACGGACATCCAGGTGTCCGCTCAACTCTAATAGCAACCCTTTCCCAAGTTGTGTGTGCTCTAACAAAATTTGAAAAATATATGTTTACAAGTTTATCATAATATGTGTTTCTGTAAAATAATAATAATAATAAGAAACCTAGCTGTAACAACTATAATGGAAACTAAACTAGTATCATTATTATTAGCTGTTGCTGTGATATCAATCTTCCAAGGATCTACTAGACTAACAAAGGTTGTGTAGGAGAAAATCTCAAATTTCAATGTCAACACAGAGTCACTTATGTTTAGTTCTATCTTGTCACTGCCATCAAGATTAATACAGCAGATTTTACAAAAATAATATTCCCAAAACTTTATAATCCATTTTATTTGAATAAGCAACACAATATGTAAAATATTTTTAAACTCTAAAACACTCATATTCTCCTATCTTAGACAATTAATAAATAAATTAATATACGAGAAGAGCATCCCAACCCCCCCTCTCATAATGATCGAACGATCAGAATATCTCTTATGAAACAAGTCCATATGAGGAAAATGTTGATGTCCTTTTTTTCCCCACAGATTGAGCTCTCTTTTTGGTGGTATTTGATCACCTCTGCAATTTTTTTTTATTGCGCTATAAAGAAAAAAAGAGCGACAATTCTATAAAAAAAATAAAAAAAACACAATATTTTTTACTTTCTGCTACAAAACATTCCCAATAAAAAAAAAAACCCAATAAGTGTATATTGCTTGGTTTGCGCAAAAGTTATCGTGTCTACAAACTAGGGGAAAATTTTATGCAATTTTTATTTATTTATTTATTTTTTTACTAGTAATGTCGGCGATCAGCGATTTTTTTGTGGTACTTCAAAATTGCGGCGGACAGATCGGACACTTAACTGACACTTTTTTGGGGGTATCAGTGACATTACTACAGTAATCAGTGCTAAAAATATGCACTGTTACTGTACTGACCCTGGCAGGGAAGGGGTTAACACCAGGGGCGATCAAAGCGTTAAATGTGCCCCTAGGGGATGCTTTCTAACTGTGTGGGGGATGGACTTGCTGGATGAACACAGAGACCTGTGTTCCTAAATAGGAGGAACACAGGATCCCTGTGTTCATCACTGACAGAACAGCGGTCTGCCATGTTTACATCGGCAGAGCGCTGTTCTGTCTCCATGGAAAGCGATTGCACGTGCCCGACAGACATTGGGTCCACCAGACCAGATGATTGGCTCCCCCTGTGGCCAATTGCGCACCTCCATTAGCTGTCTCACAAAGCGACGTACAGGAATGTCGTTTCTCAGGACAGAGCCGACCTGCTGCTGTAAAAGTACGGCGGCTGATCGGCAAGTGGTTAAACTTAGAAATGAAAAACCTATCTAGGAGAGAAAAATTAACACAAATATCAAATTCTTATCAAAAAAATTAAATTTTTTTCTTAAGTAATGTTCATTGATCAATATGGAACATTTTAGGCTCATAGACCTTTCTGCATTGTTTACCGGTTCTTTGAACAAAAATGAACTATAGTCCCAATTAACTTAAGAATAACAAAGGAACCTTCCCAGTTGGCATCCCAGGTACCTTCAGATCTGTAATTCTTAGGCCCCTTTCACACTTGTGCGACCTGTCCTGCGATTTGGGACTCCAATGGGTACCGTTCATATCTGTACGACTTCAAGTCGCAATGACGTCAAAGTAGTCCCTGCTCAACTTTGGGCCAACTTTAATGCATTTTGAGGTCCAAAGACATAGGCATTGCTTCAAGTCCAGTCAAAATCACGGCAAAAAAATTGCGGTAAAATTGTGGCAAAATCACGCGACTTTTAGGTCAAACAAGTGTGAAAGGAGCCTTAAACATAACACAGGCTCCTGGAATAAATTTCTTGACATACTCAGAAGTAGAAATCGTATTCAAAACATCATTTCTATTTAAATCTAGCAAGGGTCTAGCCATATTTGTGCAGCAAACTTCTGAAGTTTCTGTACCTGTTGTTGCAATGTTTGCAACCACACTTCTTTCTATACAACAGATTGCAAATAACTAAGTATGTTAATTTCAAAAGATAGAAGAATAGACATTCTTTGTCCTGTCATCAACTCAAAGTGGCAGACCTATACTAGAAAATACTAAAGCTAAAATATAGCAGGTAAATAAGTCACCCAATCTTTCATTTAGGTTTACCTTTTCCTTTTGGATTGTTCTATAAACAAATATAACAAACCCGGAAGTTTGATGACAAAGGGTTCTAAAAATAAGTATTTAAAAAATTTACTTCCATTAGCTCATACAAAAAAAATCAGGTACTGGATGTCCAAAAAGAGAATAATTCAATTTCAATAGCGTTACAGCCATTATTGTTGAAATATAAGAAACCAATTGACCTTCAATATTTTTTAAAAAAATATTATCTCCACTATCAGTCTGCACTGATTCTAACAAACATTCTAACAATTTCAAGGTCCATATCTTTATCCTTTGACCAAAAAAATCTTGTAAAGTAGTAGCTTTAACAGGTTCTTTTGACTACTACACTCACATTTTTTTCTAATTTTGCAAAAGGACCACTGATTTATTTTGATCTTTCCTATATGTTCTATTTTTTAAAAGAAACTTGGTCATGTTGAAGTGGAATTTTTTTGAGAACCCAAAAGGAAAAAAGAAAAAGGAAGATGGGACTTAAGGTAGCCACTGATAACACCATGGAAGAAGTAAAAAAATCAGTGGGACCCGGTTGCCTTTAATATCGATCGCAAGACTTCCGCATACATTTAGAACGGGTATTTTCATAGATCTCCCTGGTGCACCTTTGTTCTCACTGGGAGAGATTTTGTTTCACAATGGGGAGATATTGCTCTGTACTTTTATACATGTACTTTCATGAATTGACTTTGAATATATACATTTTAACGATGTTACAATAAACTGATTTTTTACTAATTTAGTACTTGAGTTCTTCCATGGGGTTATCAGTGGCTACTTTTAAAGTCCCATCTTCCTTTTCTTTTGCTAATATTATATTGGGATGTGGTGCCACATTGATTTAAGTCCTGTCTCATATTTTGCTATGTATATTTTTGTGAATTACCCATGCCTGTCAAGGACCAAATAGAAACATAAACTGTGAGTAAATGAACCACATTTGCACTGTCACTCTGACTGCAAAACAAACACAAGGCAGCCTCAGGTTCAGCTCTTTGTGCAGACATATATCCAGAAAGCTTATATTGTAACAAAAGTTTCTGATCTGTAATCCAAACAGCAATTCCCATCACATACGCTCCATTGTGGCAATATCTGGATCCATCTATATAGGCACAGGAAATTTCCTCCCAAAAATGTCCACTAAAGGGTGAAGGGGTGACTCTATGTTCAATTACACAACTGTGGCACTGTCTCTCACATTGCATCATTTGCGCCATGAAATATTTATCTCTCACTTCAACTGACAAGCCTTTCTCTTCAAGATCCAATTGTCACTAGGAAAATCTTTGTGAATTAACACCCCTTGCCTCCCTTTGTAATAACACCTTTTAGTGTAACCTGAGATGTTAGCAAAACAAGTGGTGCAAAACCTACAAGGTGTCTGACTTATAGCATTGTACAATGCACATTTAACACATTTTTGTAAAAGTACTGATACAATTGTCTCATCACCCACAAGGCCTCACCTGTTTTAAAAAAATATTTGCCCTATATCCTCAGTAAGCCTCCATAATTCATTAGAATTTGCCCAAACAGATGCTTTGTCTGCAAAAATCTGAATGAATTCTCGAGAAAAGTTAATAAGGCCCAAAAAAATCTTATGACAGTTACATTATTAGAGGTAATAGTACCTTTTATATATTTTTTTTTCGTTTCGTCCATGGACTCTCTTCCATGTATCTAGAAGGATTGACACAAAAATTTGTCAGTCATTCTCTGAGCAACATAAGAAATGAAAACTGTCATGGGATAGCTAAAATTATGTATTAAACTCCTCCTATAGAGTAAAATACATAAGCAGCGCTTAAAAAAAAAAAAAAAAAAAAAAGTCTTATAGGTTCCAATAGGGATGTGTTGTGAGTGAGTGCACAGTCTCATGACACAATCCATTGATAATGTCCAAAGGTTGGATGGCCGTTCACCATGAAGTGTAGTAATCGAGTCATGCACCTTCACCGCACCTCGTGTCCCCACCCTTGGAAGTCCTCACTCACCAGCTGACTTCTTGCACTGTGCCTTTAAATCATCCAACTCCACTCCACCGGAGTCTCCAAAAGGATATGCCGATTCACCACACTCCCTGGCCCGTGTGGCTCATCAGATGTGTAGTATATGGCCCAAGCAGGGGATGGAATGATGCAATGAAAGAAAAGGGCTTATAGGGCAGTATTGTAAAAACCCAAATACTTTATTCAAAATAGACCCCCTTCCCACTCTCATCACTCACAGTAATATAAACAAAGCGCACAGTGTGAAATATCCAAAAGATGAGTGACTATACAGGCGACAAATGAGCCGCCAGAGTCTCCCCATCCACGGCTCATCAGCCTCTCCGAAGGTTCCCAAGACTGTTCGTGGCAGCTGCTCAGCGTCCGGTCGTCACGGTGACCGGGTGCTCACGCCCTGATTCGTTTCGCCATCGACAGACTTCTACGGAGGGCTCAACAGCAGAAAGCTACTGTATTGACTAGGGGGGGGGGGGGCTAACGGTTTAAACCTCCCTCTTGAGGCTGCCTTATGTGCAGTCACCAGAATGCCCGGGATGCATTAAAAAAAAAGAAAATTTAATCGTACCAGTAGATTAGAGCCCAAAGGATTGTGTTATAGCAGCAGGTCAATTTAAATGCCAAGAGGATTGTTTGATTATCTTTAGAAGTGACCAAAAAAAAAAGCTCACATGGCAGAAACTAGGTTCAGGGAAATATTTGGAGTTTCAGAACAGACTAGATGTTCTTCTGGTGGTCGTAAATCAGGTTAGGAATTCGATGTACAGGTATTTGATCTAGCCATGGTCGGATAAGGAACTTATTGCACAGACATGTGCTGCCAAACAGATTTTTGTCCTATTACTATTCCATTGACGCCAAAAATTGGTAATGTCTGTGCATGGCTGTTCAGCTGGCTTCTCCAGCGCTGCCCAGTGGAAGCAAGATGGAAATAATGGACACATACAAAACATAGCTGCTTGAAATTTATTATTATCTTTGTTACATAAAAAACAAAAAATTAAAAATAAAAATGTAAAGAAAACATCATATAAAATTAAATACTGTACTGACAATGGTGGTAGTGCATACCTACTAACTTTCAACTAGTACAGTCACTAACTGTAAACAGCTAGCTTGTCTTACTGGTTGAAATAAGTAACTTACATATTAAACAATCCAATGTGTCAGTATTCTCAATTCCAGAAATACAGGGGGGCACATAGTATGTCCACCATACAGGTCACAAACAATACAGCAAAACTGGCATGGATGTATGATAGCAGGCACTGTGACACATATCAATAGATTTTCAAAATTCCTCCTCTGCTTCAGAAGCCCTGAAACCATGGCACTCACAGTAAATCTACACTTTGCTCCAAATTTCATCTGTGGCATTAACTTTAGTATCCCAAAATGCAATGTAAGAACTTAGGGTAGATTGTAAAGGCCAGTTCACACCACATGTAGTCCAGTGCATTTTTTTTTTCTGCATCAAAAACGAATGGAAAGTAGGTTATATGGTTTTTAATGACAAAGTTCACACCAACGTTTGCAATTCGAGTGCATCCCAATTCCTTAAAAAAAAAAAAAGAAAAAAAAAGTAGAACTCTGTAAAATGTATAAAAAACACACTGAAACGCAGCAGAATGCACCTAAATGTACCAAAAACGCACTGGGACACACATGTCCTTTTTTAAGGTTAAGGAAAAATAGAGGGGAAAAAAATGCACTCGACTGCATCAAAAAAGCACCAAAAACGCATCAAAAATGTGCATGCAGAAAAGCATCCGGACTGCTTTTCTATGGCATGAACTGGCCCTTAGGGATAAGTTCACCTTTGGGAACATGTTACATGTACCCACTGCTGCAGCTGCTCCCGCTCTGTGACAGCATTACGGGGAGAAGTTCCTGTAGTAGCTGTGGCAGTATGGCCATGCGGGGCTCCGCCCACACAGCCGCGTTATTTATTCACAGAGTTGAATGAACTGCAAGTTCCGACATCCTTTGCAGCTGTTGGCCTGTAGTTCTTAATGAATTTCCACGGCACCTTGGAGCGTGTGGTAGTTCATTAAATCTTCCTGTCAAGTGTCAAACTGCCTGGCCATACAATGTATGGGCTGACAACTCCCATTGACAGTCTGCAAGAGACCTGCATGGCATCAGCGATCTGCTGATCGCTGGTGCAATGCTTTCAATGCCCAAAAAAAAATATATATATAGTAAATATAGTTTTTTTTTACCTGCAAAAAATGTGCATTTATTTTTTAAACGTTAACATATCCTTTAAAGACCATCTCCTGGCAAAACTTAATTTAAGCCAAACTCATCTTTGTTTTTTTTATTTTTTCTATCCCTGTGAAAGGAAATTTACTCCTCTGGGTTGCATACTGGCATTTCTGGGGCCAATAATCCATTACAGCAAATATGCCTGTACCAGCTGGTCCCCTCATGCAGAGGTCATCGCTGAGATCCACATAGGTCCCCTTCGCTGGATAGCCAAAGGGAAGTGTTCACGTTATGCAGGCAATGATGTGGACACTGGTGAGAAGACTTGGGCATCATGCAACTGCAGATTTAGGAGAATAAATAGGCATCTTAGGGAAAGTTTTTTTTTTTTCCTTTTAAAACAGAATCTACTCTGGCATGACTGCTATAACATGTTAGTTTATGCTGTATTTTTTTATTTATTTATTTTTTTTAAATGACGCATCCATTTTTAACACACGCACCCCTTACACACACAAAATAGTCCCCCCAAACAGCTCTTAGGACATTTCCCTTCTTGTAATATCTTTTATACATGAGGAGTAGCCCCTGATAACACACATTTTTTTTTATTTACCATTATCAACAATGCAATAAAGTGGCCTTCAAGTCTCCCACTATTGTTATTGGATCTAGTATGAACATAATGTGACACTAGATTTGTGGTACGTACCCCGAACATGAAAAATATCTACAAACGGCCATAGACGGTTCGAATCTCAGCCGGTTCACCAGGAACTGGCCAAGATTTGAACCATGTATGGGCAGGCTGAATGTACCAACTCAACTTGGGTAGAACAAGGCTTCCCGATTTTACACGTGATTATCGCTGGTGGCTTGTACAGCTGCTAGCAATAACCACCGTTTCTCCCAACAGTAATGGCTTATGCCCCCTGTCCCACCAGGAGACCACAATGGCTTGGCGGGAGGGATGTACCTGTCAACACTGTATGTTTTTATGGGGGAATCAAGCAAATTATTTTCCTGCAAGAAATTTGCTCTGTGTATGGCTGGCTTTAGGAGACGTGAGGCTGAAGGGGTAGCAAGTTTTTATCCTAAACTTGTCATAGATGGGTACACAGTTGGGAGTACAACTACAATTTCCAAGAAAGTTTTTTTAACATAACATTCCGTGCATTGAAAAAAAATGAATACATTTTTAAATGTATCTATATCTATGTACTTTGAGGTATAAGTCATTAGAGTACCTCTAAAGTCCCAATATAAGTGAGATTTTATTTTTTTTCGCTTTTATTTAAAAGCGGCCTCAAGACAAGAGGCGAGTGCTTCTCCAGCTTTAGATGATTCTGGCTGACAAATTTCTGGCGAGAAAGGGATTGGACAGGATATATTAGTACAGGTTTTATTTAAGACACCTTTGCTTGGCTTCATTATAGCATTCGACATAACCAGCAATGAGGGGTGATAAGTCAAGGAAATTTGTCAAGGAGGTATACAATGCCAGCACAGAACTTCGAGGCTGGAGCCTAAATCCGATTTTTTTTTTTTTCAGTGCTTTTTTTTCCTACATGATCCCTGGTACAATGCACCATCACTTATTAAAGCCGAGCGTGGCTCACAAGCTAATACAGTATAAAAGACCTTCAATGGAGTGTTTTGGACCCTTTCCTCATCTCAATAGCATTTAGCTACACAAAGTAAAAAACAAAGTAATCAATCTCTTAAAAAAAAATATTTTTTGCACATGGAGAATAAAATTGATCCAATATGGCCTTGTTGAGGTTGCATTAACATTTTATAAACCAGTGTAGTCCTTAAGGAAGAAATCATGTGGCTCATTCACACTTCAGAAGACTATAAAAATCATTTTTCACCACTCAACAGTCCATATGTTCAAGAAGTTAAATATTTGCATATATATTTCTCATGTATAGAATTTATAAATATAAAAGATTATTATCTGTTCCTTATACTGAGATAGTGCATCAAGAATGTTTACATTCCCTTACTTCAGCAGCGCTGTACATCAATAAAAAAAAAGAAAAAAAAATCACTAGGCTGACTTTAAAAATAAATTTAAAATGTATGTCCAGCCAAAATGTGTATTCCTATTTTTGTTTGGAGTAGGAAAAGCTGTGTTCATACAGAGAGATTTCCAACAGCAACATAGAGTCAAATAAAAAAAATAGCTTTTTTTTTTTATTTTTGTTTCTATCCATCTGTGTCTCTGTTGAAGATTTTTCCCTCACTTTTGGCCTGCTAAAACTGCCATCAGCATGAAACTCAGAAATGGAGGGTAAATTGAGCCACTGAATCACAGTAAAAATCAAGAAAAAACTGATTTAAAAAAAAAAAAAAAAAAGTTTTTAGCTTGACATAAACTTTACAAGTAAATCATAGCTATTTTTTATAAACTTTTTTAACTGGCTAATTTTAGAGTGATTTGTAGTTCAGTGAGTTGGAGCATTCCAGGTCAACAATAAGATCACCAGTAACCATCACTCTGCCTTCACATCTATCAACTACAAACTGATGAAGGAGAGAGATTTTGAAGCAGATCACACTAACCTAATGCTGAAACACTAGTTTAGCGTGTAGCAGCGACAAATCATTAGCAACAAATCACCAGAGACATTAGCAATTAAATCACTGGTATTGGCAATCTGTGGGATTGACTAAACTTTGCTACAACATTGCCCTCAGCCTAGGCAAGCGAGGGACAGGACAGAGTCTGCTGCATGCAGATGATAGGTAGAGAGAAAGCAGTGGGTAAGAATAAGACCCTGTTCGTTTACTGCTACTCTTTCACTGTACAGTCCAGCAGGTTGTAGGGGGACAGAGAGGACACCATTGCATTCCTCAACTGGAAGGTTGGCTATAGCCGTACAGATTTCTAAACAAAAAGAAATCCCCTGCCAGGTATTTTATTCTGACAGCCAGCACAAGGCTGTAAGAATACCCGAACACGGACTGCATCTGATCTGTATGGATGCAGTCTCTGTTCAGCTCACAAATTCCCATTTTGCCCCTTTTGTCAATCTGGGTGGGGCCGACGGGGCACCCAGGGCCTAAATTCTGGCCAGTTTACCAGCAATTAGGCCCGGTTCCCACTGGTGCGACATACGCTCCGACAGCACATTTCGCATGACGTGTAAAAAACAATGATGCCCCATGAGAGCCGCCTTAACTGGTCCGACTTGTCTCGGTCTGACTTTAGAAAAGGTTTCTGCACTACTTTTGTCCGATTTAAGCCCATTAAATATCATTGAGGCTGGGTTCACACTTGAATCGGATGCGGCTCACAGCAGGGGTCAGGTGTGACTCTGTTCTCCGTTTCAGGGACAAGTTAGGTCTGAATTTTTGCCTGAATTCGGACCTGAAATGGAGCCAAAGATGCACAGGACCCCTGTGCAATCCGCTCCACAGCCGTCATGGAGATGTGTGAACTGGCACACTCTCCTGTCATGTGAATTGGATGCGGAGAAACCTGCATCCAATTCGCACTAGTGTGACCCCAGCCTGAAGTCATATCCAAGTCAGATCCGCATCTTAACTGATCCGACTTGTGACATGCGACTTGTGCTCAGAGGCAATGTGAGCACTGCAAAATGTATTGACAAAAAACCCAAATCCATACCAAACTCAAGTTGCACTCATCTCAAGCCGGATCATGTTCATTAAAGTCTGACAGATGTTGCAGGACAAATTCAGATCGGAGGTCGTGGGACTTTCATGTCAGAGCAGTGTGAACCCGGCTTTAAACGAAAATCAAACCATACATGGCAGGCTTCAGTGATGTCTTTAATCTAGCTTTGCTGTGTGATGTGGTTGTGTAAATCTCAGGACTGGATGGACAGAAATACAAATCCTTTGGCAGGCATAACAGTGAATATGCATTTAACCTGTGAATTTAGCTGTTTAGTAGCTTTAAATTAAATTGACAAATGTGAAACAGATAAATGCTCTGGTTTTGTTTCATTTACACTTTTTGCATATTCGATCTGTAGATTTTCCTTGTGCATCTAGTTCAGAAAAAATGAATTAAAAGCCCAGCTGAAGTTCCGCAGCTTTTTTTTTTTTTTTATCTCTCCCTGTAGTCCTGTGTCGTTGCATTTTATGACTTTTAAAATATTTCCAGGCAAAAATTAGTTACAAGGCTAAGTACGCCTTTAGGAACATGTTACACCTGGATTTATGGTGTAACGTAATATTTTACTAAGAACCCGCTTCCCACCCCCAGAAACCCCTCCATTCCTTTAGAACATGCTGGAGTGATTCTCCTCTGCAGCACACAGAGATCTGTGAATTAATAAACTACAAGTCCCATCTTCCACCGGGGCAGACAGACTTGTAGTTTTCAATGGATTACTAGTGCAGAAATCACACATTCGTAGTCCACTGACCATTCCTCCAACTTTCTAACTAAAAGTCTGTATAGAGGAAAGGGCAGAGAGCTAGAGGAAGGTGTCTGCAAAAGCCTGATACTGGAATAAAATAATAAATGCACATTTTTTTCCCCTGAATATTTACATTTATTATGTTTTTTTAACTTAGCCTTTACCATACCCTTTTCTCTGAGTAACAATGCTGCTTCCTACCCTCCTTTACAGTGCATTGTGCTGGCATCCACCATGCCTCAACGCAGAAGGAAAGGTGCAGTGTCAAAACACCTCTGAGAGCTGATCACAGAGTGCGATATGGTCCGATTCTGGGGCTTCTTGGACTACAAAGCACTTTGGGCAAATTGCACAACTACTGTAAAGGTGGGTTCACACTAATGCAAATTGGTTTCTCCGTATCCAATTCGCATGACAGGTGAGTGTAACCGGCTCCAGGGTGACCCCAGTCTGCATTGGAAAAGGGTCCTGTGAGTTTTTGGCTCCGTTTCAGGTGCGAATTCTGGCAAAAATCCAGAGACCCAATACGCACCTGAATCTGTGAAAAGGGGTCCCCTGTTGTGACCTGAGGCTGCAGTATGTGTGACCTACAGGGAAGTGTGGATGAGGGTATAAAATAGGAGGTTGTTAGTGCAAGGTTTATGAGACTGCATATCTATTCCTGGGAATTTAAACTTATTATTACTGTACAGCAGATTTTTTACAAGATACATATTTACTGCAGTATACAATCTGAGTAAGAAGTTTTTATGTAAGTGAATTCCTTATTAGGAACCCACTGCTTTATACTTAAGCAGATTCACCCATTTAGACAAAGACAAAGATTTTCTCTGATTTATTGGGAATTAAGTGCAGCAAGTCAATGCCCATAACTCTATTATAGGAGTGTAAACCATTTTCAATGACAATGGAGACACACACATGCACACCGAATCAATATAGACTATATACTGTTTTCAGTGAACTGGAATTTAAAGGGCACTATAGGTAAACAATACTCATCATCCTGCTATTCTAAACTCATAAATGTTAAAAGGTACGAGGGCATTTTCAGCACCTTTTATTTTTATGTGTCCCTGCAGTCTATTTAAAAGAAGTCAGCTGCAAACTGTACCAGTTTTAGTTATGGGGAGAAGTTTCAGACATGGGGGTCTCCAGTATGGCAGCATTTGCTTTGGGCCACTACTAAAAGGTAAGCAACTGAGGGGATTGATTTACTAAAGGCATATAGACTTCAGTTTCCTATGAAAGTTGCAAGTTCATTTTCCCCAGAGCTTGGTGAATGTAGACAAAGAAAACTCAATCACATGCAAGGGAAAAATAAAATGGTTTGCACACAAGTGGATGATGGAAATCAGCCGAGCTTCACCTCATTCACTAAGCCAAGGAAAAATTCCCTTGCAAAGTGGACAGTCTGTTTGCCTTTAGAAAATCAACCCCCACCGATTCCAATGTCTAACACTCCTGATCATCAACAAAACAATACGAATAAACTAATGTTTGTTCTCTGACCAGCAGCGACTCCCATCTTATTATTCTCTTTAAGGGGCTGACAGGTGTAGTTCCATCAGTAAGCCCTATGTAACTATGAGGGGGGATTTAGTAAAACTGGAGCACGCAGAATCTGGTGCAGGTGTGCATAGTAACCAATCAGCTTCTAACGTCAGCTTGTTTAATTCAACTTTGCCAATAAAACCTGGAAGCTGAATGGTTGCTATGCACAGCTGCACCAGAGTTTGTGTGCACTGGTTTTAGCAAATATCCCCCTATAGGAAGCAGTAGTGATGTAGCAGCCAGGCAGTTCAAACACAGTAGATCACAGACAAGGCATCTGATATACACGAAAAAAGTGTGTGAGATGCTGAAAATTCTTCACCCACTATAGAAAGAAGATAGGACTCACTGGCCACCATAGAGGTGTTATTTTCTTTTGCAGGGATCCATTTTGCACTTATTTTTAGCAAACCTGTCCCTTTAAGTGACTTTAGGAACAGGTTGAGGTGAAAAATTGGCATCTAATGGCAACTACTATTATAGTAACCCTGCTAAGCTCCAAAAGGGTAACTATTTTCCCATAGCTCACAGTAAACTTGGAGCTGCTTCCCTGTCCTATGCAAAAAAGTAACCAGCCCCTCAAATATATTTTAAAACACTGACTGACGTTTGAACATTTGTTCCAGCTCCACCTCTTTTTAAACATTTAGTATATTATATATATATATATATATATATATATATATATATATACACACACACATACATACATACACACACACACACACACACACACACACACACAAATACATACATACATACATACACACACACTGCTCAAAAAAATTAAAAGGAACACTTTGAAAACACATCAGATCTCAATGGGGGAAAATATCATGCTGGATATCTATACTGATATGGACTGGGTAATGTGTTAAGAACTAAAAGGATGTCACATCGTTTGATGGAAATGAAAATTATAAACCTACAGAGGGCTGAATTCAAAGATACTCCAAGAATCAAAATGTAATTGCAGCAACTCAATATAGTAGTTTGTATGGCCCCCACATGTTTGTATGCATGCCTAACAATGTCAGGGCATGCTCCTAATGAGACAACGGATCGTGTTCTAGGGTATTTCTTCCCAGATCTTGACCAGGGCATCACTGAGCTCCTGAACAGACTGAGGTGCAGGTTGGCGGCGTCAGATGGACAGTAACATAACGTCCCAGAAGCGTTCTATTGGATATAGGTCAGGAGAGTGTGGGGGCCATTCAATGGCATCAATTCCCTTATCCTTGAGGAAATGGCTGCATACTCTCGCCACATGAGGCCGGGCATTGACGTGAACCAGGAGGAACCCAGGACCCACTGCACCAGCATAGGGTCTGACAATGGGTCCAAAGATTTCATCCTGATACCGAATGGCAGGCAGGGTGCCATTGTCTAGCCTGTAGAGGTCTGTGCGTCCCTCCATGGATATGCCTCTCCAGACCATCACTGACCCACCACTAAACCGGTCATGCTGAACAATATTACAGGCAGCATAACATTTTCCATGGCTTTTCCAGATTCTTTCACGTCGATCACAGGGTGAACCTGCTCCATCTGTGAAAAGCACAGGGCACCAGTGGTGGACCTGCCAATTCTGGTGATCAATGGCAAATGCCAATCGAGCTCCATGGTGCTGGGCAGTGAGCACAGGGCCCACTAGAGGATGTCGGGCCCTCATACCACCCTCATGAAGTAGGTTTCTGATTGTTTGGTCAGAGAGATTCACAGCAGTGGCCCACTGGAGATCAGTTTGTAGGGCTCTGGCAGTGCTCATCCTGTTCCTCCTTACACAAAGGAGCAGATACCAGTCCTGCTGATGGGTTAAGGACCTTCTACAACCCTGTCCAGCTCTTCTAGAATCTCCTCCATGCTCTGTGCTGGGAGACACACCAAACCTTCTGGCAATGGCACGTATTGATGTGCCATCCTGGAGGAGTTGGACTGCCTGTGCAACCTCTATAGGGTCCAGGTATAGTCTCATGCTACCAGTAGTGACACTGACCCTAGCCAAATGCAAAACTAGTGAAAAACAGTCAGAAAAGATGAGCAGGGAAAAAACTGAATTTACCTCCACCTGTAAAACCATTCCCGTTTTGGAGGTTGTCTCATTGGTGCCCATCTAGTGCACCTGTTTTTAATTTCATTACCACCAAAGCAGCTGAAACTGATTAACAACCCCCTCTGCTACTTAACTGACCAGATCAATATCCCAGGAGTTTATTTAACTTAATGCTATACTCTGATTAAAAAAAGTGTTACTTTAATTCTTTTGAGCAGTATGTATATATATATATATATATATATATATATATATATATATATATATATAGTTAAAAAGGTAGAGAATCATTGGCCATTAACAAAATACAAAATTAAGAGATGTGCTATTTGTTCTTTAGGCTGGATTCACACTTTACCATTTTTGTGTGCTCCGGGTAATGTGTTGCATTAAGGCGGTATTAAACCCAAAGGTTTGATGGCTGCATTTGTTTCCTTTTCTTCATTTTTACCAGGTGATCAACAAGCCAGTAAGTGTTTTTGAACAGAACACTCTCCTGCAGATGTACCAGTGTTTATAAAAGGCTCTTTCACGCGGCTTTCTGATCCCGTCCGCCTGTCTGTTTATTAGAACCTGATCTGATGCTCCATGCAGCCCTATGGAGCAGCGGATGTCAGCGGAGACATGTCCTCTGACACCCGCTGCTATCCGATTCGATGTGGTCCGTGAAATCCAGACAGATGGAAACCCTATTTTCCATCCATCTTGAGGATCGGATCGGATAGGATCAGATGAAAACGGACAGGTGGTAAGTTCTCATCTGATCTCCCATAGAGGAGAACGGGGATCTGACAGTTCCGTCTCTGCAAAGTAAGCGGAGACTGAGCTGTCATCCACCTGCCCAGCAGGGATCGGCGGATCCCTGCTGAGCAAAATGGAGTCTGTTGGGCGCACCGCCCGTGTGAAAGGATCCAAAGTGTGAGCTGGAGTTTGGCTTCAATTTATTACTGTATCTAAATCTAACCTCCTCCAAGATTAAAAATGATGCTGTCCAAAAGTTGTCTCTGTTGCTCCTTCATCCAGAATGGGGGGGGGCACTCTAATACAGGAGGTGTGTTACTGGTCAGATCACCAGGTGAAAACAGAGGGAAAAAAACAATTAACAAAAACTGATACAGCCACATCTAATGATTGGTAAACTGCAATAAATGACAACTGTGGATTTGAGTTTAAGGCTGGGTTCACACATGCTACGGCAGCGGATCACAGCAGGGGGTCCGGTGTGCCCCTGTTCACCGATTCAGGTTCTTTCAGGAATTTTTTGCCTGAATTCGCACCTGAATCAAAACCAAATACGCACAGGACCCTTTCCAAATGTGGACCGCTGCTGCCCCGGAGCTGTGTGAACCGGCCCCATTGAGAGCCAGTCACAGTCTACTGTTATGCGAATTGGATGCGGGGAAACCCACATGCAATTTGCATATGTTTGAGCCCAGCTTAATACCACTTTAAGGCAGTCTATTCATACTAAATGAATTGGCACAGTTCAAGAATGGATTTAAAAAAAAAAAAAAAAAAAAAAAAAGGACAGACATGCAGCATCATTCACAATGCACAGTAGCGAATCACCATGCTTTGTGAAATAAATGGCACTAAAAAGCGTTAACGCACGTAACAATGTGCTAGTTACCGCAACGCATCCTATCGCAAAGGTTTCTTTCATCCTGAGGCTTTAAAGCTTCAGACGTTCCACAGTTAGCACTACAATTAGGACTATGATACATAAAAGTGACTGTAATTATAGGCAGCATGTAGGAGTGCAATAGAAGGCTGAGAACCCACATATAGAGAAATTCAGGAGTAAGAGGAGATGTGGTTTGCTAAACCACGGAGGACCGTATGAAGTAAAATACAGGAAGCGGAAGTATCCTGTCGAGAAAACACCTTGTCTGTTTGTAGGCAGCAAGATCTGCTGAAAATACTTGAGAAGTTGCAGTTTGAGGAATAAAAGCAAAAATCATTTCAGTTCAGTGAGTTCTCAAGGTTTGCATTGGTCATCTTTTTTTCGTGATCTGTTACAGCTGTATTGATGTGACCAGGCTCCTTCCGGCCCGGTGGCATCTATGGCAATGTCAATCAATGAGTCTGGGGTATTCCATCGCAGGAACATTAGTATTAAAAAACAAGCTACTGCAAAAAGAGCAAATATACTCCCTGTCACCACTCCACAGTGACTTACAAGACGCTCAAGTCTCTCATTCATTGGTAAGACCGTTTCATTAGCGACTCGATCATATACCTAAGAAAAACAAAACAAAAATAGAGATATCGCTAGTTGCTTATGTTAAAGTGACTGTAAACCCACAGCTTGTGAAACACCCCATTCAGTTTAAAATAGAAACAAAAAGGTAAAACATTTGTGTATAGATATAGAAAACATTATAAAATACATTTTTCCCCCCCTTTTTTAAATCCGTTGACGGATGAAAAAAAGGACATCAATGCATTCTTATGGAAAAACGGATGATCGTTCATTTACATCCGTTTTCATCCGTTTCCGTCACATGTTTTTTTTTTTTTTGTTTTTTTTTTTTTTTTTAAACGGCTGAAAGCCCTATTTCAGTTAAAAAAAAGAAAAAAAAAAAAAAAAAAAAAAAAAAAAAAATCGAAGATCGGACAACGGATGACCAAGGGATGAAAAACTGAAAAAAAAAAAAGAAAAGAAGAAGAACAGATTAAATGAATGGTCCGTATGTATGAAAGCATGGATTTGCTCTTGACCAGAGTTCTTATGTGGTGCCACATCCCTTTATAATGCAGAAATTGGGAAATTCCCCTAGATTGGGACTTTTTAGGTACAAAAGATTAAAGTAAATGTAGATATACCATATAACACAGGTTTCTGTGTTATATGGTTGTATACTGTGTTATTTATTGTTGCTTGCAAAATCTTTTTATCTTACATTTTTGTATATGTGTTCAATAAAATTTGATTATTTTTTTCTACATATTTAGTCTTTTGTGCCTAAAAAGTCCCAATCTAGGGGAATTTCCCAATTTCTGCGTATGTATGAAAGGGGCCTAAATCAACCTATCATTTTGCATATATTCCCACCATACTTAAAAAGTTATCATGTACATGTGACATGTTTGATTCCGGGTACAACGGTAATGAGATATGCATGTAGAAAGTGATCCTAGTATTGGTATAAGTAAATGGCGGTTACAGTACTTTAAAAAGTATTCATACCCCTTGAAATTTTCCACATTTTGTCATGTTACAACCAAATGTAAATGTATTTTATTGGGATTTTATGTGTTAGACCAATACAAAGTGGCACATACCGTATATACTCGAGTATAACCCGACCTGAATACAAGCCGAGGCACCTAATTTTACCACAAAAAAACTGGGAAAATGTATTGACTCGAGTATAAGCCTAGGGTGAGAAATGCAGCAGCGACTTGGCCCAACTGGACAACCACGAGACCCAAAACAGGGGCTGCGGGCACGGCACAGGAGATGACTCAGACACGGCACAGGAGAGGACTCAGACACGGCACAGGAGAGGACTCAGACACGGCACAGGAGAGGACTCAGACACGGCACAGGAGAGGACTCAGACACGGCACAGGAGATGGCTCAGACACGGCACAGGAGATGGCTCAGACACGGCACAGGAGATGGCTCAGACACGGCACAGGAGATGGCTCAGACACGGCACAGGAGATGGTACCAGACACGGCACAGGAGATGGTACCAGACACGGCACAGGAGATGGTACCAGACACGGCACAGGAGATGGTACCAGACACGGCACAGGAGATGGTACCAGACACGGCACAGGAGATGGTACAAGCATGGCACAGATGGTGCAGGCATGGTACAGGCGATGCAGTGCTGCGGGCATGGTACAGGAGATTCTCCTGTACCATGCCCGCAGCACTGCATCGCCTGTACCATGCCTGCACCATCTGTGCCATGCTTGTACCATCTACTGTGCAGTGTCTGGTAGGGATGCACCGAATAATCGGCGGCCGAACATTATTCGGCCGAAAATAGAAAAAATAGCACTTTCGGTGTTCGGCCGAATAAGTCAAAAGGCCGAATAATTTTGTGCCGAACAATAGGGCTGAACGATAGTCGATATGATATCGACTATCGTTCTGTGGCCGTAGGCGATATTCATATCGCCGAGGTCACGATATTTACATAGGCAGGGGGAAGGGACTCGGAGGAGGACAGGAGGACTCACAGACTTCCGTGAAGCCGGGACACTTCAGCGGTGAGCATACATACATTACTCACTCGTGCACTGCAGCCGCCCCACACATTCAGTGAGTCTTACTCTCCTCCCTAGTTTTTTCAATGGCACATTCAGGGAGCCAATCACGCCGTGATTAGCTGCACAGCGAACCAATCACGTGTGCCTGCACACCTGATTGGTTCCGCTGTGCCGCTACTCACGGCGTGATTGGCTTCCTGAATGTGCCATTGAAAAAAACTAGGGAGGAGAGTAAGACTCACTGAATGTGTGGGGCGGGCTGCAGTGCACGAGTGAGTAATGTATGTATGCGGCTGTGCTCCTTTCCAGGCTACTACTAGTCCACCTCCAGCCTCCTACTACCACCACTATGAGAGACTGTCTGTCACTGTATAATCTGATCGAGTCCACACTGACACTGACTGACTGTCACTGAGTAATTGATGTTACCACATTAACCCTGACCTGCCCAGTATCTGCAATTAAAATTTACAAGGCTGCCTGCATGCTTCCTGATTTCCATTCCCAGCATCCTTCCCAATCCCTACAGTGTCACTAACATTAACCCTATGGTACAAGGCTGCAGTGTGCACTGAATCCCATTCCCTACAGTAACATTTAGGGAGAGAGAGAGACATGAGAGGACAAGAGAGAGAGAGAAAGAGAGAGAGAGAGAAAGAGAGAGAGAAAGAGAGAGAGACAAGAGAGAGAGACAAGAGAGAGAGACAAGAGAGAGAGACAAGAGAGAGAGACAAGAGAGAGAGACAGAGACAGAGACAGAGAGAGAGACAGAGAGAGACAGAGACAGAGACAGAGACAGAGAGAGACAGAGACAGAGACAGAGACAGAGACAGAGAGAGAGAGAGAGAGAGAGAGAGAGAGAGAGAGAGGACAAGAGAGAGAGAGAGAGAGACATGAGAGGACAAGAGAGAGGACAAAAAATTGGCAAAATAAATGGAAAAAATGCGAAACACCGCGTTCGGTATTCGGCCTTCGGCCAAACATTTCATTATTATTCGGCTTCGGCCAAGAATTTCATTTCGGTGCATCCCTAGTGTCTGGTACCATCTACTGTACCTGGAGAATCTCCTGTACCATGCACGCAGCACTGCATCTCCTAAAGAGATGCAGGGGCTGTGAAGGAGTCTCCCTTACCTTTCCGCCTTACATTTAAAAATGGCGCCGCCCGGCGCCGACACATCACCGCGCATGCGCCGTCTGCCCGGTAATAGCCGAACGTGTACGGGCTTTCCAGAGCGGCGGTGGCGCATGCTCACGGACCGGGGAAAAGGTAAGTAAGACTGTGACTCGAGTAGAAGCCGAGGGGGGCTTTTTCAACGTAGAAAAACATGCTGAAAAAGTCAGCTTATGCTCGAGTATATACTGTAATCGTTAAGTTAAGGAAAAATTATAAAATGGTGTTAAAAATTTTTTACAAATAGATAAATATGTGAAAAGTGTGGCGTGCTTTTGTAATCAGCCCCATTTACTCCGATACCCCTAACTAAAATCTAGTGGAACCAATTTCCCTCATAAGTCACCTAATTAGTAAATAGAGTCCATCTGTCTGTAATTTAATCTCAGTATAAATACAGCTGTTCTGTGAAGCCCTCGTGGCAGAATCACACATGCATTTAGGTGCTATTGAAAATGAATGGCACCTAAACAAGCTTGGTGCGATTTGCCAGTTTTACCTGCAAATGCCCAGGTGTGAACGGGGCCTTAAAGTGTTACTAAACCAAATATCTGGTCCCCCACAGTATATTGAACATGGACCCCCCCCCCCCCCCCCGACCTGGCCATTTTTTGAGATATGGCACTGCGTTACTTTAACTGACAATTGCGCGGTCATGCAGTGTTGTACCCAAATATTTTCTTTCCCCCCACAAATAGACCTTTCTTTTGGTAGTGTTTGATCACCTCTGCGTTTTTTATTTTATGGGCTATAAACAAAAAAAGACCGACAATTTAACTTTCTGCCATAAAACATATTCAATTAGAAAAAAATAAAACATTTTTTCATTAATTTAGGCCAATATGTATTCGGATACATATTTTTATTAAAAAAAAAAATCCCAATAAGAGTATATTGATTGGTTTGCGCAAAAGTTATCGCGTCTACAAACTATGGGATATATTTATGGAATTTTCAGGGATTTTTCTTTTTTTACTAGTATTGGAGGTGACTAGTGACTTATAGCAGGACTGCAATATTGCAACATACAAATCAGACACGGACACTTTTTTTGGGAACCAGTGACACTAAGACAGTGATCAGTGCTTAAAATATGCACTGTACTAATGACACTGGCTGGGAAGCGGTTAACATCAGGGGCAATCGAAGGGATAACTGTGTGCCTAGTCTGTATTTTTGTACAGTGTGGAAGGTGCTTTTACTAGGGGAAGACATGGTTTCTTGTCCCTACTTTGCAGGAACACAGGGTCCATGCCTTCCCTACTGACAGTACGGCAAACTGCCTCTCTACCGAATGATCGGCGGGAGCTGGCAGGCAATGAGTCCATCGTACCCACAGATCAGCTCTTGCTTTGTATGATCACAGCAGGAGCGGGCCGTCGGTGGCGCACATGCACGCCCCCTACCCGAATGGGTCAGATCGGTCGGCAAGTGGTTAAAGCTTGTGGGAGGACTTTCTCCTCTGACTGTCCTATGAGGCTGCAGGACCCTTGACCCTCTGTCTGGACAGTGCTGATTACATGCACCCTCCCAATAAAAACACACCAAACTGAGCATGTGCAGAGTGCCTCCAATGGCTCTGTCTTATCAAGGGATGGATTGGGGACAGTAAAAGGGAAGGATCAGATCAAATAGCCTTTTCACACAATGCAGAGGATCGACCCCTTAGGTTCCACAGTGAGTATAACGAGCATGGTTTACTGCATATACACACTGATTTTACGATTGTGGGTTTAGCAACACTTTGAGGCTAAAGTGAAAATGGCACCTAGTTCTTTCCAAAAATTAGCTATGACAGGTACACTTGTTATGGATTAGAATGCAAGCCACACCAAAAACAGGTCTAGCTGCATCTATGGAAAAAAATAGGATTGCCTGGGGAGCATACTATACTGCCACTCCATGTACTATAGGGTATGGTAACTGGAATGTGCAAATTAAGAGTTCATCTACATGGACCTGTAACTCCGTACAAAGGGCCATGTTCATGCACCCATGGATCTTCCCGCACATGCCAGTGTTTACATCTGTACAGATGACAGATAACATCCACAGCTGTACATTTATCTCTGTATGGCTGTAAACCCCTGCATGTGGGGGGGGGGGGGGGGGGGAAGATTCATGAAGCTGCTGTCATTGATTTTGATCGGCTGGCTGCATGGAAGATGCAACCATCCGCATGAAGGTATGGGTCTATGCGTTCATGTGAATGAAGCTCAATACCCATCCAACAACCAAATCACACAATATTGCACCTCTATCAAAATGCCAAGTCTGATCACAGAGTCACATTATATTAAAAAATAAAAAAAAACACAACAGGAATGTAAAACGTACTTTCTCCGTTCTCTCAGCTACATCTCTCCAGGTATAAAAAGTCTTCACAGTGTTGTGGATGGCTTCAGGCGAGGGTAATTTCCCAGTCCTCAGCTTATCTATGGCTTTCTCCAATCCATCACACAGAGATTTGACTGATGGCTCACGCAGGATGATGAAATCCTCAGGCAGCACTTCAGGAATCCCACCTACTCTGGTGCTCACCACCTGTTACAAGTACAGCAAGTAAATGTGTTTCACTGCAGCTAAAATACAGAAGTGGATGGGTTATTTATACCTGCCCTTCCTGGTAGTAATAGGAACCCGACATTTCTGTTCCCATATAAACATGCCTACTGGGCACTCTCACCCCCTTCCTGCCCAGGTCAATTTTCAGCTTTCAGCGCTGTTGCACTTTGAATGACAATTGAGCGGTCATGCTCAAAAAATGAAATTTTTATCATTTTTTTTTTTTTTTTTTTGTAAACCAATAGAGCTTTTTTTTGGTGGTATTTAATCACATGTTTTTTTTTATTTTTTGCTAAATAAAAAAAATAAATAAATAAAATAAAAAATTTGAAAAAAAAAAAAAAAGTTTTTTTTCATAGTTTGTTATACAATTTTGCAAGCAGGTCATTTTTCTCCTTCACTGATGAGGCTGCACTGATAGATGACACTGATGAGGAGGCATTGGTGGGCACTGTTTGACCTGCACCGATAATCAGGACACTAAGAATCAGTGCTCTGATTATCATTGTAGATGTCCCTTTTACACAAGCCGGTTATTGGCTCTAGTCTCCTGGGGAAAGGAATACCGATAACCAGCTTGTGTTTACATTGTGATCAGCTGTGATTGGACATAGCTGATCATGTGGTAAAAGACCGCTGTGAATGGCCTTTTACCCAGTGACACAGCGATCATGGGAGGAGGTCATATGATGCCCTCCCAGAACTGGCCGGCCGTGCTGGAGCTATCATTCGAATATAGCGTGGTCGGAAGGTGGTTAAATACATAAAATGCTTGAAAAATAGATGTGCATTTTTGTTTGCATTAAATTGCTATGCATTCTGCAGGTATTTTTCTGTGACATCACATCCTTTTCCTGTTTGTGGGTTGAGAAAAGGAGTGAGGGAGAAAAATAAAAAGTGCCAGAGATGTAAAAACCAACTAATTTTTGTTTTTGGAGAGGCATTGACAAACAGGATATCTAGTGTCACAGCCCACACATGGCTTACAAACCCTGACATAGAGACACCTTTCTAGCCACCTTTCCACTACACTTTTTCCTTCCCCTCTAAGGTGGCTGCCATGTGGGTCAAAATATAAAAAGAACATTTTTTTCCACCAATAGACTTGTGTTGACATGTTTACATTTGTCCTTACAATTTTAGCTTATTTTGACTTAAAAGTCAAAGTCATACTAAATGCAGTTAGTAATATTTAGTGTATGGCTAGCCAAAACAATTAAAAAAAAAATAATATTTGATTAAAGTAGGGAAGGTACAGAACCCCTGTCAGGCTTTTACCTCTTTCTAGAGTTCCATCTGTGAAAGGACAATAGTTTCAAATGGAAGAAAATCTCCAAAAAGCTTTTTTAGAATCCCTGCCACCTTGGGATTTCAGTCTATAGCCCTGTTGCAGATTTCCCCCAATTCTGGAATCCATCAGAACTTCAAACACTGTCTGGGCACTTGGCAGCATTAACAGTAAAGCTCATTTGTGTTCATTAAAGTGGCATTAAAAGGTCATTTGTTTGAAATTTTAAAATAAAAAACAGGTTATACTTACCTGTTCTGTGTAATGGTTTTGCACAGAGCAGCCCTGATCCTCCTCTTCTGGGGTCCTCCCTTCTTCCCCCTTCCTGCAGAGTGCCCCCAGAGCCAGCAGTTTGCTATGGGGACACCCAAGCAGGCTCGCACCCGCGGCACTGCTCTGCATGTTTATTCACACACAGAGCCGTGGCTTGTCCCTACCTTCCCCCCCCCCCCCCCCCATTGGCTCAATGATTGTTATTGACAGCAGCATGAGCAAATAGCTCCCACTGCTGTCTCAGCCAATGAGAAGGGAGAGTCCCTAGAGAGCTAAGGCTCTCGAGCACATCACTGGATCGGCTTAAGTATTAGGGGGGCTGGGGGGATGCTGCACACAGAAGGTTTTTTACCTTCATGCAAAGAATACATGGAGGTAAAAAACCTTGAGTCTTTACAACCACTTTATAATTCGAATTATAAAAAATTACTACAGTGGGGCAACAGTGAAATAAGGGTATGCTCCAGAGTCGTTTAAAGCATATGCCATTGCCAACCTCTCATTTAGCAAAAGGTAGTTTCCTGGCTAGCATCATGACCCTATTACTGAGCAAGTTGTATTGTCAGAAGGAGGTCTGCAATGGCTGCCCCTTATAATTTACTCATGAACGGCAAATGGCTACATTTGTTTGTCCAGCTTCTTAAAATAGTTCTAAAAGGTTTTTTACCTTAATGCATTGTATGCATCAAGGTAAAAAACCTTCTGCAAGCTGCCTCCCCCCTAAATACTTACCTGTTCCAGTCGCCTGCTCAAGAGCAGAGGCTCCCTCAGTCCATAATGGCTCAGACACATCAGTCTTATGGACACACAGAGCCGGCTCGGGAGCGAGCACGCACAGAGGTTTGGGGGGGGGGGGGGGGGAGATGGGGTGGTCTGCCTTTACACAGGCACAGTCATTTTGCACTGTATGGGCAAGGTGTGTTATTCTGTCTTCTCTATAATTGACACATTGAATATATAGATCACAGAAAATTACCTGCAACCCACAGCTAGCAGCTTCCACGATTGCCATGCAGAAAGCTTCAGTAAGAGATGTGTTGAGGAATATGTCACCTTCCACCAAGACATTCCGCACCTCATGGTGTTCCAGAGCGCCCAACAGCCGAACTCTGAAATCACATTGTAAAATTACATTTACTGCATTTTATTTTAAAGCGGTAGTAACCTGCAAATCATATAAAATAATTCCCCATGCAGAATAATAGCATAATGCACTCGTTTGCTGCAGGGGATCTTCTCCCCACACCCGCTGTGACAATTTGAAGAGTGCGGCCTACTGGCCACAGCAGAGATGTTAATGAATGAACTATAAGTACCGACAGCCTTTCTGGCTGATGGATTGTAGTTCTCAGTGAACTACCAGGGCACTAGTGAGCACTCTTGGTAGTTCCTTGAGTCTTCCTGTCATTGTGTAAGTGTCTGCCTGTAAGAGGTACAGGCAGACAGACAGTATGCAGGCGCCCTACATTACACCCATGATCTACTGATTTTGGGTGGAATGCTTTACAGGCTCCTAATAAAAAAGAATAAAATGCACATTTTTTTACCTGCAAAAAAAATAAATAAAAAGAGGAATTCATTATTATTTTATTTGTTAACAAAAGTGAACTTATCCTTTAAAGATGGGGGAAACTAGTAACTGTACAAACAACAACAAAAAAAACAAAGGGCACAAAAGCATAGTGCATTATCTACAGCACTTTATTGAAGGATAAAATATATAAATTATACTCGCATAACCAATGTAAAAAAAACAGATTATTGTAAAACCCAGGAACCAAAAGCAAGCCCTTTAGAGAGCTCCTTAGGTTCAAGTTGATGTTTATACCAGCTGGCTCATTTCGGGGGACAAACCTCTTTAGAGCAGAACGAAAGAAGGGGGCTTGTTCCTTCAATAAAGTGCTGTTGATAATTTACTAGGCATTTGCGCCCTTTATTTTTTGTTGTTTGTACTATAATGAATACGTAAAAAAGCACTATACATTTACTTTAAGATAGGAGGAAGAGTGATTGCAAATATTGCTAATGGCTAATCCACATCCATGCCCATAAACATAGCACAACATTATAGTCTCAGGCAGAAGATCTTAAGGCAAGGACACCAGACATAGTATAAGGCGGCCTTAAGGACTGTACGAACATACAACACTGAAATTAGAAAAACAGGTGCGTCACAGACCATACTGACTTGTCAGTTCCAGGAGCCTAAAGAGACCCTATGTACCCGCTAAACTAGAAGCATCAATTGTTAGGTACCATGCGCAGGAATTTAACTATCCACAGCCGTGGAAGGATCTGCTATCCATTTGGCCCAGACTTGTCATATTTCTCGGGACAATCTTTACGAAGATATGTACAATATCTTTATAGTAGGGTAGGGCATTATTATGTCGGTCTGTGGTGCCTCAAGTCAGGTATGGGATTTTAAGGGCAGGAGTAAACAAGTACACAGAGGTAGTACAATTTTAAATAAAAAATAAGATTTATTCCATGTTAAGGTTGTATACATAATACAAGTGAGTTAATGGGTACAGTCCCATTGTGGTAGTGAAGAGGAATAGTAAGTTGTGTTGAACGTGAATTAAGCGACTTAAAGAAACAATTAGTAATTGGTCCTGTTCTGCTGTTCCTCATATCCAAGATTAGGAATGATTGCAGAGAACGGGCTTGATTGGTATTTCCGACATGTTTCGGCCTGTAGCGGCCTTTATCAAGGATTTTTCACCGATTCTAAGGTGAATGAAAAGAATGTCAGTGGTAACAGTATATGGCTATAATCGACTTAGTTTATTCATAAAAATTGTGGTGTTACATACATATTTTTTGTCCAATTCCTAAAGTATTGTTTTTCCCAGAGTGTCTCCGGGAGCTGCAGGAACAGTGCTGTATTGGATGAGAGGATATATATATTGAGGTTGCCAGGTTTAAGCAAATTGGGAGTATTAATAATATAAAAGAAAAGAATAGTATTTTACTTATTGGGCCACGCTTTTTTGGGTCCAAGATGCAATGTGGTCAGGATAGGTGAGAGTCCACATCGATGAAGGTCCTCTATAATAGAGATATAAAATGGGACTTGTAGTGAGTAGTACATTATGGGTTCTGAGATGTGCAAGTTTGGGAGTAAGGTGCAGAGTAGAGGTAAGTAGTTAGACTTGGTCAGAAGATGTGTGATAATCTTCTCCAGGTCTATACTTACATTTGCTTGATGCGTGGTTCAATAAAGTATCGCAGCACGTTGTCTCCAGGTCCTCTCCTCCCTTGGTCCGGGAGAGACTGAGGACTCGGAGATGTTCCCCGGCCTTTTAAAGGCTGTCGCGCATGCGCAGTGGTGCGCTGCGTGACGCCAATGAGCAGCGTGCGTGGTCAGGTGGGGGATGCGCCTGCGCGATGCGGAAGCTGCATCCCTTGTGACCGTGCGGACGTGCCCAGACGGCCGCCGACACGGAGTAAAAGCCGAGATCCCCGATGGGGATGGTGGAAGGTCTGAGACTGACCGATCGGCTTTAGAATGCCCCGATCCAGAGAGGATTCGGGGCTTACCGTGCCGGGAGTTCCCGGAGTATGAGGGAAAAACAAAAAAGGAAAATGGATTGAACAGTCTTGTATTGAGGTGATACATTACTTAAAAAGTAATCACTTTGAAGTACAGTAGCATAATAAGAGCATTGTATAAGCAGTATAATTTAAGGCATGAATTATAACTTTATATAAAAGATGCAGCAATGTAATAATGGAATGAGAGACACAGTTGTGGGAGGGTCTGGATTGGGTTTGGGGGAAAAAAATCGGAGTCAGGCATATGCCAATTGTGTGGCAAGGTTTTAAAAGATTGGATGGTGAGTGGTGATCAAATTGGACAATTTGAACAATCCAAACGATTGGTAGAAGTATGTAATTGGTGGAGGGGAGGGTATCAATGATTTGTGATAATTTTTTTCGGGTAAGTAAGGGGGGAATGGTAGGGGAAAAAAAGGGGGGGGGGGGTAATTTATGGGATTTAGTCTTTTTTTCCGGATGAGAAGCCTGGGAGAAAAGGGCGGAAGCTTTGTGCTTTGTTTAATCCTGGTGGAATAGTGGCTTTGAGATATGTAATCCATCGCATTTCTAATTGCAGCAATGTTTTGTTCCAGTCACCACCGCGTAGGGGGATGTGAATCCTGTCCAGTGCCATAAAGTTGATCTTTGGTATTTTGTAGTTATGGTCGTCTCTCACGTGTCTACCTAGCAGTACATAGAAGTTGCAAAGAAGGGTAGGGCATTATTAACTTGCAGTTTCCAGAAGGAAATGAGAGGAGCGGACCGTTTTTTTCTAGCGTTCTAGTTTTCCTGGCATAGAATAATAGGAGGCCAATCGTAGTTCCCTCTGCTACCCTAGAGATTACTTCCTCTATAAGGCCTAACAGGCACACTATTGGGGAGGAAGCAATGCGGGTGTTAGCCCAAGAATCAATTACTGAGAGTACTTGCGTCCAATATGTAGCTATTGCATGAAAGGACCACAATTAGTGGATAAAGTCCCCTTGAGAATGTTTGCAGCGCCAACATGCCGAAGAGTGGATAGGTCCTATTTTGTGTAGTCTAAGGTGTAACGTGAGCTCTGTGGACAATCTTGAACTGAATGAGATGATAACATAAAAATACTAACATTTTGAATAGAAAGTCCCAATATATCCACGTAGTCCTCAGGATCCACCTTTGGAACATCAGTAGACCAGCGCTGCATAGTGGGTAGAGGTGGGTTTCTCTGAACATTCTTTGATTGTAATTCTTTCAAGCTCCGAGGACACCATTTGAGCCACCCCCAAGGATAATTTACTCTTGAAAGCATGGGAGAACTGCAGATGCAGAAAAGGTATGTTGGAGGAACATTGTGGTTAGAAACAAAGTAATCAAATGGGTGGATGGATGGATGGATAGATAGATAGATAGATAGATCTTTCACTAGCTTGATGTTAAATTTAGACAAGGCTACAGGCTCCAGAAACCTAAACAGATGAGGTAGCGCTGGTTTTTAAAGAAGGGAGAATTCGGGGAAACTGCAGATTGTGGATAACGCTCCCAGGGTACCTTCCAGGCCCTGAAAGTAGTGAGCATTGAGGGTGTTAAATCATAAGGAGCTCTAGAAAACCCCGGAAATGCAGACATTTAAGAGCCTCAACTGAACGCAGTACCATGGGCCTCCAGGACCGTAGATGAATTGGTCAAATCTGTATTCAGCCACCAGGCCACAGTGACCAGCTGGGTAGCAATGTAGTATTTGTGGCAATTGGGTAGCGCTAGGCCGCCTTGTGACATAGGGCGCATCAGTGTGGACAACATAATCGAGGAGGGCGTGGACCCCAAAGAAAAGAGAACATACCATGCCACTGTGTAAAAAAGGATTTGTGAATTCATTGCGGGGAATTACAAATCAAGTAATAAAATTTGGGAAGAACTTTCATTTTAATGAGATTACAATGTCCAAAAAGGGACAGGGGAAGGTTCTCCCATGCTTTCAGTTTAGTCTTAACATTTTGAACAGCAGGAGTCAGGTCCAGCAGAATGTAGTTCTGGAGCCCTGATTATCGTGTTTGCCATGAATATTCATGAACAGTCTACGCATGTTATGGTCTGTAGACCTATGGGCCATAAACCCAGTTTGATCGGGGTCAATGATGGAGGACAGGACGGGAATAATTCTAATCGTGAGAAGTTTGGTAAGGAACTTCAAATCATTTTTGAGGAGTGCAATAGGTCTGTATGGGGCGCAGGATTTTGGGTCTTTGGGGGGATTTGTAAAAAAGGATTACAAGCGCCTTAGACACAGAGGGAAGAAGGGCACCTTTTGCTAAACAATGCATGTAAAGGGAGGTGAGAAGAGGGGCCAGCAAATCGCCATGGGTTTTGTAAAACTCTGTGGGGAGGCCATCAGGGCCCAGGGATTTGCCCACAGGAAGGGACTGGATGATCAACAGGACCTCATCTGAGGTGATCGGACGTACCAATTTCAACCACTCCTCATCTGAAAGCCAGCCCAAAGCTACTGGGTCAAGGAGGGAGGCTAGAGATTGTGGGCTGAAAGTTGACGAAAGTATAGCATCATAGAGGCGCTGGTAAAGCCTTTGGAATTCACGTAAGATACCTGTGGGGGAGGATATGGCCTCGTCTGTGGAAGAGGTAATAAGAGGGGCGTCCTGCTGCGACATCATGGCTAACAATTTACCATTTTTTTCTCCTTGTTCGAAGAACTGCTGTTTAGCATTGTAAACTTCCAACCTAGTGACCTCTTCCAGATGTAATGCCCTCTTAGAGGCCTGCAGTAGGTCAAAGTTTGCTGCTGAAGCAAATCTATCAGATTGAAGCTGGACCTCAGACAGAAATTGTACCATAGAGGCCTGTTGATTCGTTTTAACTGCCCTAATGGCTGATATGTAAAAAGCCTTAAAGGCATCCCACATATCACTGTATTTAATACCAAGTTCAGGTACTCAATGCTAAGGCGGGACGTTTTAAAAAGTCCTTTGAACGCTGGAATTTTACAGCTATGTAAAGGACGTTTAAAACGTCCGTTGTGTCGCGTTTGCAGCCGCGTTTAGCGGCATTTAGCGAGCGTTTGCGCTCAGATCCATTTTTAGAGGTCAAAAAATCATTCCCCTTTAAACAGGAAAAATGCAAGCGCTAAAACGTGGGTGATCGCGTTCGGTCGCGTTTTGCGTTTGAAACACACGTTCTGAACATCCTGAACGCAAATAATTGCTTTCCAAAAAAATGACACTGAACTCAACTGCCTCTAAACGACTCAGTGTGCATGGACAGATAACATAGAGGTGGGTTCAGGGGCTTCTGAAAAAAACGTCCAACTGCTCCTAAACGTTCGTTTACAAGTAGCAGTGTACATGAGGCCTATTACTGATAAACAAGCCAACTGTACTTTACCTTTAAAAGAATACACTAGCAGGAAGCATTTTTGCACAATATATAGGCATTCTTTGCCTTTCAATAAAAGTAACATAACCAGTCCCTAGAAGCTATGTATAGGGTGTGTATACTTCTTCCGGCCACAAACTGAATGCTTTTTACATTAACATTCAAATGTAAGGTGGCATGTCCTCTTTAAAAATATGAAGCAGAGAAAGAACACATGAAACCATTCCAGGATCTCTCCATCTGTCAGAGCTCTGTGCTGGAAAGAAGCCAAAGAAGTCAGAAGGCTGCAGAAATCTGACAGCTTTATATGCAAAGTTTCCTCATTTTCTCAGGAATAATAATGAAGTGTGGGCTAAAGGCTGTAACACATCACTTTTAAATTTACTTCTATAGAAGAAAAAAGGGTTTATGGCTATAACACCATTAACACCGACCCATTTCCTGCTTTCATGATTTTCTCCTGGTGCATCCTCTCAGAGATTTCTAGAAACTGAAAGCCGTGTCTTTATTCCTCTATCATTCCGTATTGTTGGTTTACCGAAGACAAGCAGTACACTGCTCTCATTCTACCATTCACAATATGTATCCCCATCACCGACCTTCAGAGATTATGGGTCTTATTGCATATACTGCAGTGACCCGCATTGTTTCCTATGTGTGTGTGCCCCATTCACACAACGCCGGTGTGATGTGCAGAATAATGCAGATATGTCACCACGTTGCTGTAGGAATGTGCTATATGAATGGAGTGTACACTTTGTATACTTCTAATAAAGTTTAAGCGAAACAAAAAAGGAAGGTAAACAGTGTGTTCGATGTGCAGGAGGGGTCACAATTGACCTCTATATGCTGCTGCAAATACAAATTGCATTCCCACAATGATAAGTGCTGATTGAAAAAAGGTGTGTATTTGCACTGCTTAAAACAGATTAATCTATTTTAAGCAGTGCAAATACACACCTTTTTTCAATAATTTGCTTTTTACAAAGCAAACCACCACTCAGCACTGCTGTTAAAACTGTTTTAGTGTGCGGCTGGTATGAACGTAACCTAAAACATACACAGGGGCCCCTGGGCCTTCTGATGTGCCCAGTGGACACAGGCTGGATTAAAAGAAAACCCTCTATTACAGGCATCACCAAATAGCGGACAGCAGTGAGGATGCAGATAGAGTCACTGTCCAATCTGAAAAGCCTTTTCTTCCCCCAGCCATCACGCTGTCATCTTTACAGAACAGACAGCGGGAGGCAGGACAGTGGTGGGTGGAGGGCGGGAGCTGCCTGAGGTTACCAAGCAAGTAATTAGTTGCTTGGCATCTTGCAGCACCTTTCCTCCATTGAGACCTGCAGTGCCTCCCGCCCTCCGATCTGTCTGTGCAAGGTAGAATATTGAGGGGGGGCAAAGTACTGTGATACGGGGGGGAGGGGGGGGGAGAATAGTAATGCAGGGGACTGAGCACTGATGTGGTGGGCTGAGGACTGTAGTGGGGGGGCTGAGCACTGATGTGGTGGGCTGAGGACTGTAGTGGGGGGGCTGAGCACTGATGTGTTGGGCTGAGGACTGTAGTGGGGGGGCTGAGCACTGATGTGGTGGGCTGAGGACTGTAGTGGGGGGCTGAGGACTGTAGTGGGGGGCTGTGAACAGTAATGTAGGGGGGATGAGAATAGTAATGTGTGGGGGAGCAGAGGAGTGTAATGTGAGAAGTGGGGGGCAGAGAACAGTACTGTTAGGGGGGTTGATGTCAAGGAAGTGTGAGAACACTACTGTGAAAGGGGTGGAGGGGGAGGTTTTTATGTGAAAGGGGAGGGAGCTGATGTAAGAATGGGTTCAGATCAGTGCATGTGCATTTGGTGCACACGTCGTGGGAAGGTCAGCCCATTCATGTTAATGGGCTGCATTACCCAAGAAAAACTCAGAAAAGTGGGTTCCGACCCTTTCTTCAAAATTAGTCTGCACCAAGCCACATGGTGCGGCACCAACAGGCTGTTTGGCGCAAGCGAAAATGTGCTGAGAAATTCAGATCTCTGCTGGAAGAAAATTTTACTGACCAACCAGACCTTGGCGAATTTTAATTTATTACCCCCTGCTCTATTAAGATTTGGAGAGGATGCCCCCCTGGGATTTGTTCAGACCTGGTAAAGCATACAAATACTGTACTTAAATCTCCCTATTTCCAGAGGAATTCCACCACATTTTTGTTGTACCTGTCATGAAGCTGGTATCTTTCTCGTACCTCCTCTAAAATGATTCTCTTGGGTCCCTCACCTCCAATGAGAAAGTGCAGGTCTGGATATCTGAGGCACATCTCAGGGATTATACCCCCCAGCAAGTCTATTCCTGGAAAACAAAACACTAGGATTATAAAATCACGCTGGCTGGAAGTACAGTATTGGCAGAGTTATGCACTACAATCAATACTTATCAGAATTATTAGTTTATCTTTCTGATCAGGATACTGAAATTCAAATGGTTGCCATTGGTAAATTCACTTTACTAGTTAAAAAAATTTATATATTGGGTGTTTCCATGAGAACGACAAGCAGAAAGAAGCCATCCTCTGTAGAACTGAGACCGAACACTGTTTCTCATGGGAAAAAGATCCGCAATTTGCAGGCAGATTATCACAAAAAAAAAAAAAAATATACTAGTGCTGCTCCCACACAGATGGCAATGTTTACTTCCTTCTGAAAAGTAATCTGCAAAGGATTGCTCTTCAGAGGGCAGTGTAGAAGTGGTTAGCAGGTGTTCAGGAGGCAATTCTGCTGCCTTTTGATCGTCCACTTTTTTTCCTCCCAATCCCAAGGAGGATTTTGCAGTACAGAATTGAGGTTGCAGTGCGCTCCTATTGAACTCAATTGGAAAGTTTGACAAATGGTGTTGCATGCCAAACTCTGCAGCTGGAGTTAAAAAATCCACAGCCACTACATGTGTACGGCCCTGTCAGGCTGTAAGGTTAGCATTTGTGTGGGTGCCAGGGGCTGATAGAACTGTGGACCAGCCACCTGTTTTTACTGCCCCCTGGCTGCCAGTGTGAAAGAGCCCTAAAGATCCCCAATGTTAAACATGTTACTTTCGCCACTAGATAAGCCCAAGCTTTGCTCTAGACCAGTGATCCCCAAACCCCCGTGCCGCGGACAGGTACCGGTCCATGGATCAAATGGTACCGGTCCGCCCAAAGAACATGACATTTCCATTTTAGAAAAAAAATAATAAATTCAGAAAAGGGTGGACCCGAGGCGCAGTGCAGTGCGCCCTGAGCCCACCCATTTGTGTGACAATAGCGAATGAATATTCGCTATTGTCACACCGATCCTCCTCCTGGCCAATCAGGAAGCGGGTCCAAGAGACGTTCCCCGATTGTCCCATCTGGTCAATACCCCCCCTGCATCACCACTCCCAACTCAGTTTTGGTAGTATAGCAGTAGGTAATAAGAACCCCAAAAGAGGGGCGGGGGCGGCGACTGTCGGAGGACTCAGAGAAAGGAATTTTACAGGTAAGATTTTACAAAAATTCCGTTTTCTCTTACGTCCTCCGACAGTCGCCGCCTCCTCTAAGTCATCACTATTGGGATGTCCCAAAGCAGTATAGACATGAGGGGTGGGAGACGCAACCATAGAAAAGGCAACGCAGTACCCACATCAGAGAAAGGAATCTTACATGCAACGTAAGACCCAACTGGGCAACAGAAAAAAACAATGCTCAACAGGAGCAACAGCCCCGGAAAGCAAATGCCAACAGCCAGGGACCCAGAGACAAAATGCAAGGGTCCATCATGGCACAGCCGCACTGAGAACTTTGCGGCCAAAAGAAGCATCAGCTGATGCCAGAACGTCTACTTTGTAGAACTTGGAAAAAGTGTGCACTGACGACCAAGTCGCCGCCTTGCACACCTGGGCCACCGAGGCCCGATGCCAACAGGCCCAGGAAGTACTCAAAGACCTGGTAGAGTGCGCCTTAACAGGGAAGGGCGGAACCCGTTCCTTCAAGGCATAGGCCTGCTCAGCGGTCTGTCTGATCCACTTGGCAATAGTCGCTGCCGAAGCAGCCATGCCCTTCCGAGGTCCCTCAGGAAGGACAAAGAGAGATTCCGCCTTCCGAAAGGATTCCGTAGACTTCAGGTAAACCCTGATCGCCCTGACAACATCCAAGGAATGCAAAGCAATCTCCTTTGGATGTTTAGGCTTTGAAGGCAGGACAATTTCCTCATTAAGGTGGAATTCAGTGATCACCTTGGGAAGAAAGGACGGGGGTGTCCTCAACACCACCTTATCCTTGTGGATTATCAAGTAAGGGGAGCGGCAAGACAACGCCGCCAGCTCCGAAACTCTGCGAGCCAAAGTGATCTCCACAAGAAAAGCAACCTTTTTCGACAGCAGAGGCAACGATATCTCCCTGATATTTTCAAAAGGAGCACGCTGCAATGCGGACAGGACCAAGTTCAAGTCCCATGGAGGTAAAGGCTCCTTCCTAGGAGGAGCCAAATGTCGCACACCTTGAATGAATGTGCGCACCAAGGAATGAGACGCCACAGGGCGTTGGAAAAGAACCGCCAGTGCTGACACCAGGCCCTTTATAGTGGCCAGCACCAGGCGCTGATCCACTCCAGACTGGAGGAAAGCCAAGATTCTCGGCACCGAGTAAGAACGAGGGGAAAACCCCCTGGACTCACACCAGGTGAAGTAGGCTTTCCAGGTACGGTAATAGATCTTACCAGAGGAAGATTTCCTAGCCTTGATCAGGGTAGGGATAACCTCAGAGGATAGACCCTTGTCCTTCAAGACCTGGGTCTCAACAGCCAGGCCGCTAAAGCCAGCGACTGTAAAGCAGGATGGAGGATCGGACTCTGAGACAGGAGATCTTCCCGCAGAGGCAGACGCCAAGCAGGCGCCACTGCCAGGTGAACAACGTCGGCGTACCAAGACCGGCGAGGCCAGTCCGGCGCCACCAGAATCACCATGTGCGGTTCCGAGATCAATCTGCGAAGGAATCGGGATAGTAACTGAATCGGAGGAAAGGCGTACATCAGACGATACTGATGCCAAGGTGCCACCAACGCATCCGAGGCGTCCGCCAACGGGTCGCGCGTTCTTGCCACGAACCTTTCCACCTTTCGGTTTAGCCGGGATGCGAACAGATCCATGTCTGGGGATCCCCACTTCGCACACAGCATCTGAAAGACCTCCGGGTGTAGGGACCATTCCCCCTGGTCCAGGGTCTGGCGGCTCAGATAGTCTGCCTGCCAATTCTCCACACCCGGAATGTGAACTGCCGAAATCGCCGGGACATGAGTCTCGGCCCAAGACAGGATGTCGGTTACCTCCCGGGCCGCTCGAGCACTTCTGGTGCCCCCCTGGTGGTTGATGTAAGCCATGTATGGGGGAATGGAATAGGGAATGCCGCTCAGGTGTGTGTCCAAAAAGGTGCTGGCTGGATCCGCCGTCCAGGAAGATACAAGTAGAAATGTGAAGCCGCACTCAGATGATTGAAATCAAATAAAGTGTCTTTATTCTTCAAAAGTATCCAGGACAAACAGACAGTGTGAGGAACAGAATGTGTCCAAGGTAGACGCGTTTCACGGCTCGAATGGCCGCTTACTCATTACCACGGTGGTTGATGTAAGCCACCGCGGTAGCATTGTCCGTCTGTACGTGAACAGGCAGGCCCTGGAGACGGTCCGACCACTGGAAGAGAAAGAGTTTTATCGCTCGTAGTTCCATCACATTTAAATCGGGAGGGAGGATTCCTCCTCCGACCAAGTGCCCTGGGCAGACAGGGTGCCCAGGACTCCACCCCAGCCCGACAGGCTGGCATCCGTGGTAACCACTGTCCACACCAACGGGCGGAAGGACTTGCCTTCCGCCACCGACGGGGACTGGATCCACCACAGAAGATCCAATCTGGTCTGGCGACTCAAGGAGACATCCAGATCCAAGGACTGAGGAAGTCTCTCCCACCTGGCCAGGATCTCCGTCTGGAGAGCCCGCGTGTGGAACTGGGCAAAGGGAATCGCCTCGAAGCCCGACACCATCAACCCCAGGCCCCGCATGCAGGTCCTGAGTGACGAGGACGGATTGTCCCTGAGGGACCTGATCTCGTCCCGCAAAGTCCGGAGCTTGTCCTCCGGCAAGAACACCTTTGCCTGAGCAGTCCAGAACCATTCCCAGATAGGGAAGGCGAAGCGACGGAGACAACGCAACGTTTTGAACGTTGATGGTCCATCCGAACTCCTGGAGCGTCTGTACCGTGATGGACAGATCGCGCACAAGGTCCTGACTGGCACGCGATCTCAGAAGCAGATCGTCCAGGTACCCCAGGACCGCAATGCCCTGGGCCCGCAGCAGGCCCAGGACCGGCGCCAACACCTTGGTAAAGACCCTGGGTGCCGAAGCGAGACCGAACGGTAACGCCACAAACTGGTAGTGGTCCTCTGCGATAGCGAACCGAAGGAACCGCTGATGACCCTCGAAAATGGGGATGTGCAGTTACGCATCCTTCAGATCTATCGAAGCCAGGAATTCCCCTGGACTCAAGGAGGCCACAACCGAACGGAGGGACTCCATTCAAAACTTCCGAACCCGCACGAAGTGGTTCAGCGCTTTCAGGTCCAGAATAGGACGCACTTTGCCCTCCTTCCTGGGCACAGTGAACAGATTCGAATAAAACCCCCGAAACCTGTCCCGATGAGGCACCGGGACAATCACCCCCTGAGCAAGCATGTCCTGCACCGCTTAATGCAAGTCCTGCAGACGCCCCGGAAGCAGATGGAGATTGGAGGGAAAGAATCTGTCCGCCGGCCTGGAAAGGAATTCGATCTTGTAACCTGATCGAACGATTTCCTGGACCCACCTGTCCGAGATCCAGAGCAGCCAAGGTTGGAGGAAACCGCGCAAACGTCCCCCCACCCCAGAAATGGGTGAGGGCGCCCCTTCAGGCAGAGGCGGAAAGTCCCGCCGAACCGGCATTGCCGGTCTTCTGCTTATTCGCCCAAGGTTTCTTCTGGTTGCCCTGGGCCTTGAAGGGCTTGCCCTTGGATTGGTTCCGAAAGGCACGAAAGGACCCCTGATTTGATCGAGGCGCAGAACCCCGCTTGCCACGGAAAGACTTGTTCTTCGGGTTCTGGGGTAGCATAGTGCTCTTACCCCCCGTGACGCCTTTCACCAGGGTATCCAACGCCTCGCTAAAAAGGCGAGAGCCAGCATAGGGAAAATCAGCAACAGTTTTCCGCGAGGACTGGTCGGCCGACCAGCTCTTCAGCCATATCAGTCGCCGGTTAAGTACCGCGACACTCGAGAGGCGAGCAACCAAGGGGGCCTCATTTAGGGCTGCATCACACAGATACATGACTCCTTGATGGATGTCATCGGACACTAGGTTGCTTCTAAGCACCTTAATCCAATCAGCCACCGCCTGGGCCACCATAACGGACGCGAAAACGGGTTTGAGTAACGAACCCGCCACCGTATAGGAATGGCGGGCTAGAGACTCCAACCGCTGGTCCGTGGGATCCTGAAAAACCGGGGTATCCTCAGTAGGAACCAAGGTAGCCTTGTTCAGCACGGCCACAGTGTGCTCTACCTGTGGAGGCACACACCATCGCGATTCCGTAGCCGGCGCAAAAGGATAAAGCAATTTGAACCAACTAGGTACCAGGAATGGACGTTTTAACGTGCGCCACATTTCATTAACAGTGTAATGGAATTCCGCTGGGCAGGGAAAAACCTGCGCAGACTTGCGGGTCCTGTGCGTCCCAAAAGAGGACACAACGCCCGGAGGAAAGGGCTCGTCCTCCAAATGTAAGGTATCCTTAACCGAAATAATCAACTCATCCATGGTCGCCCGTTCTTCGGGTGACCCTGGGGAGGATGTATCAACACCCTCCACCTCAGCCTCCCCCTCAGACCCCGGGGGGTCTAAGGATGATCGGGACCCTGAAAAGGGCACGCTCGCAGCAGCAGCAGCAGCCATATCCCCATCTGAATCAGAAGAGAGAAACAGCCTGGGCCGTTTTCTCGCAGCCCATTCAGACATCAGCATTTCCATATTTGCCACTAAAGTCGCAACCACAGCAGCCAGATCAGGTCGCAGCGGGGCCACAGGAGAACTGGGGCCCCCCACTAAAGCTGGAGGAAACTTGCTTTCCTGAGAATCCATGGCTCAAGACAATGAAAAACCACAGTGCAAAAAAGTAGTGTACTGTCCCCTTAAATAGCGCTGCAGAGTGCGCAGCCCACCGCTACTGTCACAGCTATGAAGACCCCCAAAAGGAGAAAGAAACTGAGCCAGAAGCAGTATACAGAGGAAGACAGAGAGATAAACTGCAGAGCCCGCAGATCGTTGCTACCTGTGTCCTTGCTGCCTGAGAGGAAAAGGAAATGCTGCTGGAGGGGGCTGGCTATAAGCCAGACCCCAGGGAAAATGGCTGCCCCATAGGGATGCATAGGAGGCTACGCCAAGATGGCCGCCAACATGCGGCCGAACCGATCGTTCCACCGCCCACAAAATGGCGGCGGATGGCACCAAAATGAGCTGTATACTCGCCCCAGAGGGGCTATACACGTGTGCATAGTAAAAACATGGCGGACCGCACGATTTTGCCCCCGCAGCGGTCGCGCAACAACACACAAGTCTGTACCCCCAAACATGCACCTAAGGTGACACAGGGACAGGGACCCCCGGCAAACATCCAGATCTGCATACAGCGAACCCCGCAGGGAGTCACACAGGCACAGACATGGGGACACACAGCAACACAGACTGCCACCCCAGGCAGAGGCCCCACACTTACCTGTACCCGATGGCGTGGGGGAGCCTCTATGCACGGATAAACCTCTGTCCTCATCTGACAGGGAGTGCCGTGAGCCAGGGACATGACGCTGCAGTACCGCAGACAAGTCCTGTGAGGTAGCCACCTCACGGCTGCATCCCTGCAGCGAACAGGGATGGGTCGTTCTTAATGCCAGTGCGAACCATAGCTGAACGCTCGATGGCGGGCTGCGGGTCCATCTGACCCTCTGTGCCCTGGAGAACCAGGGCGGCCAGTCCGAATCCCAGCACCGCATGATCCATCTTCATCCGAAGAATAAACTAACATTAAAGCTGACAAAAAACAGCTAGTAAAGTGAGAGAAAAAAAAAAAACGGACATTTAAAAAGAAAATCAAATAAAAGATTTTAGGAAGGCTGAGACTGAAGCCCCAGCACAAGGTAGCCTGACTATTCCTGATGCTAGGCAAACTAAAACTGAGTTGGGAGTGGTGATGCAGGGGGGGTATTGACCGGATGGGACAGCCCCCGTGGGTGTGTATATGCTAATGCCTTTTGTCTTTTGACTAAGTCTATATGCCTAGCTATTCCTACGGATAGGTGGACAATACCCAATAGTGATGACTTAGAGGAGGTGGCGACTGTCGGAGGACGTAAGAGAAAAAATGTTTTAAAATTCGCTCCAGTAGAGAAGTGGTAAGGCAAGTCAGGGCCATGGCACAGTTTCTGCACTGCAAGTCTGAATATCTTCTGACTTTCAGGAACACTTTGTGAAACTCACAGCATTAGAAAAAAATATATATATTTTTATTGTAGAATGCAATAATTTGCTATTACAGCCTGAAATATGAAACATTGTCATAGATAAGGTGAATGTTACAGTAGCCACCTTTTCGCACAGGAAAGCATGTTGGTAAATGTCAGTGAAAACGTTTTGACCTGCTAAATGTGCTTAAAGTGTTATTAAACCAACAGTAAAATCGATCTGTATATGCAGTAAAGCATGCTCGTTACACTCACTGTGGAACCTAAGGGGTTAATCCTCTGCATTGTGTAAAATGGCTGTTTGATCCTGTCTTCTCTGATCCTCCCCAATCCATCTGCTGATAGAACAGAGCAAGGGGACGGCTGCACATGCTCAGTTTGGGGTGTATTGCTAGAGAGGTGATTGTTCTTGGGAGGGAGCAGTTGATCAGAACAGGGCCAATCAGCACTGTCCAAACAGAGGGTCAGGGGGTTCTGCAGCCTCATAGGACAGTCAGAGTAGAATAGAAACTCCTCCTACAAGCTTTATCAGACACTGATAGAAGTCAGAAGACTGCTATATACCACTGAGGAAAAAAAAAAAAAAATTAGCAGTTTATATTTACTAAAATTATTGCATTTCCATGTTCTGTGTACTGTGGGCGATCAAATATAGTGAATGCAGGGTCCTGGGTTTAGTAACACTTTAAAGTAGAACTGCAAAATAGAAGCTCGCTTTCCTGTCATCCACCCATCCCCTAAATAATCCACAGTCCATGCAGTGCTACAGGACCCGTTTTAATAGGAACGACACAAGTCGCTCCGACTTAGAAAAAGGGCCCTGTACTACTTCGGGGCGACCTCGGAGCGACTTGCATAGACATTCATTATATGAAGTTTGTGCAAGTTGCGCCAAAGTCGTGGTGCACGCGACTTCACAGGTCACCCCCAAAGTTGGAGCGACCTAGTGTGAACCGGCACTTAAAAACCCAACAACTTGTCACCCCAATCCCAACCTCTAAGAAGTGACATCATATCCTCTCACTGCTTCTTCCTGGCAACTTGAAATCCCAGAGAATGCATCCCTGTAATTCGCTGGGGTATATTCTCTTGGGATTTAGAGTTCCCAGATTTCCCAGGAGACAGCAGCAAGGCAGTGACATCACCTGTGCCTCTTGGAAAGGTAAAGCACTTCTTATTGCTACTTTCGCTTGTCCGGCAAGGGTCCGGCAGGGAAACATTTCAATTTAAAGTGGAAGGTCACCCTAAAGGGGGGGGGGGGGGGGGGGAGTCCTTCTTCAAGCACCTGCTCACACTTCTGGTCAAGTCACTGCGGCAATCTACTAGAAGTTCTACTTCCCCCTCCCCCACCGACTGCCTCGCTCCACCCCTCGCCTGCAACCTTCTGGGATACATTACATTACAGGTCCCAGAAGATTGCAGGACCATTGCGAAGCAACAAGCAGTCGCAGCCGGCTGCCCACAGTAAGCATGCCGGGGACCCAAGGATTTTGTTTTCTGTCCATTCAGTCTCGAGATTTACACAGCCCCCCTGCCTCAACCTGGCAGATAACACTTTTCTGTTTTAGACAGTAAAGGGTATAGAGATGTCTTCTCTCCACCCCCCAGCCTTCTGTATGGACAGTGAAAGAGCAGCAGGAGACCGATGAGGTTGTCCCTACGTGTTCCTTGTCAACACATCTGCATGAAGCACTAATTGCTCCCAGTCCTCCCCCACCCCCTCCCAATCAGAGTGCTGCTTTACAGGGGAATGCAAGAGATCAGTTTTGAATCTGAAGTATAGGCAAAAGCCATTTTGGACATTTGCACAGTAAAAAAAGTTATCTCCAATGAAGTGTGCCCCATATCTGGCTTCTGTATTGTTTATTAAATCTTACTTGTAATGAATCAACCCGCAGTCTGCTGTTGGCACTGAAGGCCACTTGTAGAACAGAAATCACAGGGGGCTCGTCTGGCACCTTTTCCATTCAGAAAAAGCCTTGCATTCTTTCCACTGAAAAGAAGGTGATCTGCAATTGTAGGAGGGAGCTTGCAACATTCATCCTCCCCTCCTCCAATCACAGCAAGACTTGCGTTCTTTGAAAAGAATACAAGGCTTTTTCTGAATGGATGGAGTGCAGAGTGAGCGACCTCCTGAGATATCCGTCCTACAGCTGGAACCACAAAGCTCAGCACCAAATATTAGGCACTAACAGGAGACTGCAGACTAAATACGATTTAACAAACGCTGTAGCAGTCAGAGATGGGGCACAATTCTTTAGCGGTAACTTATTTTTACTGTGCATATTTATAAAAAATTGTTTTTAGCCATACTTCAGCCTAAAGTCAAATTTAGGGGAAAAAAATACAAAAAACTCAACAAGTTTTGGGCTCATTTACACAAACACTCAGCCTCACTGAGCGTGAGAGTTTACATTTCTCTGCTACCATTGAGCTGAGTGTAGGCAGCCCATTGGCTGTATGGATTCCCCCCACACAGTTTTACATATACACAGAGACAGGCGTACAGACCCAGGCGCCAAGCACATGCATCCAGGTCTGTAAGCTCTCCCATTTACATGCATAGGCTACCTGTGTGCACTCGGGCCTGTCATAGTGACTTCAGCCTGGGGTCACACAGAAGCAGTGCGGGAAACCACATGCGATTCGGACAGGAATCGCATTGCATTCCTTTTCAAATCACATGCGATTCTTTGCAGTGCAATTTGAGCCCTTTCATTTTGTATGGGCTCAAATCGCACTGCTAAAGTATCGGTATTTGGCATCGGAGAGTACATGACCGAAATATCGTTACGCATACTCCCCAGTAAAAAAAAAAAAAACAAAATCGGTGCAACCCTAAAACCATTCTAATGACTTCATTTATGAAAAAAAAGCTGCATTATTTGTGTCTTTTACATCTGGCTCAAGATCAGTTTTAGGGCCTCATACACTCTGGAAGTTTTTACAGCGGCTGTTTTTGGCGTCAGACGTTTTTTTCTGCAGCCAGTAAACTCCCCAGCATGTTATCCTATGTGTCCATGCACACATAGGCTGTTATCAGCAGTTTTTGGCAGGGGCGTTTTTTGGCTAGATAAAAACCCCCAAAACTAGTGGGTGTTAGGTGCCGTTTTTCAGCACCTAACGCTCTAACTGTGATAAAAGCTAAAAACCATTGAAAAAACGCGCCTATTCTGCGTCTATCAAGGGTTTTGTGCCATAGGCTTTTGTGGGAGTATAGTTTTGCTAAAAAAAAAGCTAAGAAACGCTACTACAAACAAGCTGAAAAACACCTTCTACAGCTACAGCTTTCTACTAACGTTTTGATAACGTCCAGTGTGCATGAGACCTTAACCACTTGCCGAACGCTCACATTGAGCGTACTGCGGCAAAGTGGTTCCTTATCGTCTACGTCGCTGGACTCCTCCCCTTGTGGGCGCCGCGCGCACCGCCGGAGGCTCGCTCCCGCTGTATTCAGTCACAGCGGGAGCCAGGCCAGGGGAGGAGCGGCGGTGATCACCGCCGGTCTTCCCCGATCGTCGGGGATTGAGTGAGGAAATCCGCCCGCTTGTGTAAACAAAGCGGACGGATCTCCTAAGTGACAGACAGTCACAGATTACAGGATTCAGCATAGCTGAACCTGCGATCTGTGCCTGTGTCACACAACCCCCTCCCCCCACACACGTCAGTAAGCACCAGGCATACATTAACCCCTTGACCACCAATAAAATTAACCCCTTCCCGGCCAGTGTCATTTTTACAGAAACAGTGCATATATATAGCACTGATTACTGTAGTAATGTCACTGGTACCCCCAAAAGTGTCAAAAATGTCAGTCAAGGTACGAGCTGACCGCCGCAATGTTGCAGTCCCGCAAAAAAAAAAAAAAAAAACGCAGATCGCCGCCAGTACTAGTTAAAAAAATGAAAAATGACATAAATTTCCCGTAGTTAGTAGCTGCGATAACTTTTGCGCAAACCAATCAAAATACGCTTATTGCGATTTTTTTTTTTTACCAAAAATATGTAGCAGAAAACAAATTGGCCTAAAATGTTTATTTTGATTTTCACATTTTTTTTTGGGCGAATTTCATATAAAAAAAAAATGTGAAAAATATTGTTATTTTTTCAAAATTGTCGCTCTTTTTTTGTTTATAGCGCAAAAAGTAAAAATTGCACTTTGATCGTAATTTGGGTACAGCATCGCACGACCGTGCAATTGTCCGTTAAAATAACGCAGTGCCGAATCGCAAAATATGGCCTGGTCAGGAATGGGGTAAAATCTTCCGGTCTTAAAGCAGTTAAAAATACGCTCATTGAGAATTTTTTTGTCAGACATGTAGCTAAATACATTTTGGCCTAAATATATGACAAAAATTGAATATATTGGATATTTTTTTAACTGTCAAAGTAGAAAAATATTGTTATTTTTTCAAAATTTTCGCTTTTTTTTTTTATTAATGTCGCAAAAAATGAAAAGCGCAGAGGTGATCAAATACCACCAAAAGGAAGCTATGTTTGTGGGGAAAAAAGGACGTAAATTTAGTTTGGTTACGGCGTTGCATGACCGCGCAATTGTCAGTTAAAGTCGCACAGTGTAAAGTTGCAAAAAGTGGCCTGGACGTAAAGCAGGAAAATCCTCCGGTCCTAAAGTGGTTAAAGTATGCTTGGAGAGGCATAGAAGTTTCAAAGTCTAGGTTTCACTTTAATCTACATGTTTGATTTCTATATAATGTCATGCAGCAAAATTCAGAAAACTTTTTGCCGCTTCTGAGCTGGACTGCAGCCTATGGTCACATGATTCCGTGTGGGGTCAGGTTGCATTGGGCTCAGAAAGAGGAAAGTGCTGGGCTTTTTACAGGCCCACATTCAGGGTGATAAATAAATGACCATCCCAGGAATAAAGAATTTCCTTACCTTTTCTGTACACAAGTCTGCTGACCACCACAATGGTAATCTTAGTAGTCCTGTTTTTCTGGGGATCTGGCGTGAAATCTGTGGGGTCCACAGCATTGGGAATGACAGAGACGATCTTGGGGTCCAAGGCGGCTCGGAGTACCGTGTTCTCTTTGCTGGTGTAAGAGACACAGATGATGTGATTTGTATCACACAGGGACACCGTCAGAAGCTTGTTGGTGAGCACGGAGCTGACATCAGCAAATCCAAACAGTGAATGGTCCGTGAAAACTGTATGGAGCCTCATTGTCTTAGCGTGGAACAGAGCATCATGGGCCATGGCAGAAAAAGAGCTGTGAGAATGAACAACGCTAACCCTTTCCCTTACGAAGATATACCTGAGGAGGGGTAGACTATGCAGCAGGGTGGTGGCCGTAGATTGGTTATACATAACCCTCAGAGGTAAGTAATAGACTTTCAGGCCATTGGTGAGGTAGCGGATTCCTTTCCGATCCTCATAGGCATGAGTGACAACGATGACTTTGTGTCCTCTCTCGATCAGACACTGCGATAGCTGATAAATGTGACTTTCTACGCCGCCCATGTTTGGGTAAAAGAAGTCCGAAACCATACATATCACGTGAGCCTTGCCAACCGGACACGGTGTACCTTCTGTAGTCTTAGAAAAGTCACTGTGAGAGAAAGATGTACGCCCCACTCCGCGAATGTGAACCATGACAGACTGGTGGGAGAGAACCGGTCCTCTTCTTGTAGATCTGGAAGACAGGACACAATCATAAATCCAAATGGGAAAACAAAAGCCAATATAGCTGTAAAATAAAGTCAGAATAGTAGAGTTCAGGATACAGTAACACAAACTATATTGAGGGCAATCTGTTGGGGCACGCGTAAGGCTACCATCTAATATTTGAGGCCGTCACTGCCCGAGCCCCCCCAAGACAGTGCTAGTTCCAGGGTGGATGTCGCCTTACATGATGGCCTAGGAATAGCACCACTTCTGGGAGTCGGGTAATGGCAATCTCCAGCATTGAAAGTTTGGGGCTCCCAGTACTGACCTTCTATTAATGTAGCCTCCATGCTTCAATCTGGAATGGTTTCCTGTAAAATTTCTGTTGCATGAAAAAATTACAATCATACAGGAAAACCTAAATTTCTGTTCCGAAACCATTATCATCACTATAAAACTATAGAAAGAATATGAGCCCACCCACTCCACATCAGAAACATGGTCACAGGTTCAAACCCTTCTCCAATCTAGTAAGGCTTCATGGGTGGTTTGGCTCAAACAGCTCAGGTACAGTATACAGTCCACTACCAGCAGCCTGTCAAACTTAATGACAGGTTGAAGTTCGCAGCTGGATGTTGTTCCAAGTGGCACACAAGTACAGGGCTGTATGTCCTGAATACAGAAAGTCTGTTTGGGACATAGGTCCATGTACACGTATGGCCCTGTACACAAGTACCGGTCGGGAACAGTGTCCAGCAGCCAAGTATTTCAGCCTACTGAAGAAGTCTACGCCTGACGCAACGCGTATAGGGGCGGAGCGCATATCCCGACGTCACTCTGCAGCCATCTCTCTGAGATTACACCTGTGTATCCAGCTAGCACAGCTTTACGTGCGGTCTGTGTGAGTGTTTGATTTTACATAGGTTTTTTAAACCAATACATTTTTAAACGGAGAGCACTAGACCTTGCCCTCTCTTTTCCATACACCTTGTGTTTGCCGGGAGGGGATTGACCAGGATTATTAGGATCCCTAACGCCAACAGACACTGAGGAACACCTTATATCCCCAGAGGGGAATTGGTAATTCTGGCCAGCTGGTAAAAGAGAGGTCAGAGCGGGAGGTGAGCGGCCATCCATTATTGGTGGAGTAGAGCAGTGGTCCTCAACTCCGGTCCTCAGGGCCCACTAACAGGCCAGATTTTAAGTATTACCTTGGAGTACTGCAAATCACTGAGCAGCAAATGATATCACCTGGGATGTATTTCAGTTATCTTGCAAACCTGGCCTTTTAGTGGGCCCTGAGGATCAGGGTTGAGGACCACTGGAGTAGAGCACAAGCACTTTCTACATTTTTTGCCCTTGTTCTGCTATCTTGCACAACTTTGGCATATATTTTGATGGACTTGATATTCTGTCACTTATGAATTGTTATATTTATATGGATCACTTATGAAATTTGGATCACTATTAATTTTTTTTTTTTTTTGCACTAGTCTTTGCAATTAGATTGGATATTCATGTTTTTTTTTTTTTTTTATTTCAAGTAGCGAAAACGGTCATTTTTATTATGGTTGTTTGATGTGGTGAAAACATTTTCTTAGTGATAGCAGCCACTTGATTTTCATTCTAAATTTTTAGGATTATTACACTATATTTGCGCCGATTTACAGTTGGTATATTTTGATTCTACGCATTTCTGCCTGTCTGATTTTTGGCAGGCTACACGATGCGCTTGTACCTCCTGGTACAAAAAAAGAAAAAAAAAAAAAAAAGGCTTTTTATCTTAATGGATAGAATGCATTAAGATAGAAAATCTTCCTGCCTTTACAACTCCTTTAAAGCTGGTACACACTGGCTGAATAATCAGCCAGTTCCATAGAAACCGCCTAACATTCGGCCTGTGTGTACAGCATCTGTATTTTAAATCAGATTTTTTTTTTAAAAAAATCAGATCGTTTTCTATTTAACCACTTGCCGACCGCCGCATGACTATCTACGTCGGCGGTCAGCCCCTCACAGGCAAACTAACGTAGGGCTACGTTGCTTGCTTGTGAGGGTCTAGGGAGAGAGCGCGCGCCGCCGGAGGCGCGCTCCCGCGTAGTCACGGACCCCCCCGCGCGTGTGACCAGCGGACCCGATGTCCGCCGGCCACTCGGCGATCGGCGGGGGAGAGGGAGAATGTCAGGCAGCTTGTGTAAACAAGCTGCCTGTCATTCTCCTCGCTGCAAAGACACTGATCACATGGATCTACTATGTAGATCCGTTGATCAGTGTCCTTACAGCTCAAGCCACAGCCAATCACAGTAGAAAGCACGCCCCTAGGGACACACACAGCCCCTCCCTCCCAAATAAAGTTAACCCCTTCACTACCAGTGTATTTTTACAGTAACAGTGCATATATATAGCACTGATTACTGTAGAAATGTCACTGGTAACCCCAAAAGTGTCAAAAATGTCAGTCAAGGGTCCGATCTGTCCGCCGCAATGTCGCAGTACCGCAAAAAAAAAAAAAAAAAAATCGCAGATCGCCGCCATTACGCGTTAAAAAAAAAAAAAAAAGACAAAAATCTTTCCCTTTGTTAGTAAACGCGATAACTTTTGCGCAAACCAATCAAAATACGCTTTTTGCGATTTTTTTTACCAAACATATGTAGCATAAAACAAATTGGCCGAAAATGTTAAAAAATTTTGATTTTTACATTTTTTTGGGGGGGAATTTCATATAAAAAAATATTGCTATTTTTGCAAAATTGGCGCTCTTTTTTTGTTTATAGCGCGTGATCAAAAAATCGCACAGGTGATCAAATACCACCAAAAGAAAGCTCTGTTTGTGGGAAAAAAAGGACGCCAAATTCGTTTAGGTACAGCGTCGCACGACCGCGCAATTGTCCGTTAAAGTCACGTAGTGCCGAATCGCAAAATACCCCCTGGTCGGAATGGGGGTAAAATCTTCCGGGGCTTAAGTGGTTAAGATACATTAATTTAGTTTATTCAGCATGAAATGGAGCTTAGTTATGTAGCATGAGGCTGTATATTTTGTAATATTTACATTTTTGGTAAACCTCATTCAATGAATACCAAGCTGAGATAACATGCACTGCATTAATGCATTCACACAACTTCACACTAACTACCAGCAAGAATAAATCCTTACGTTTAAAGAGCACCTGTCATTTCGGATCCATTATAACAGCGCCTGTTAGTGAGCATCCACTCACCTACTGCTGCCAAGTTCCTCACCTTGTTGTGTCACTGCCGCATCACCAGCCATCCCATTAAAGTGAATTGTACTGTCGGCGGGTCAGAGGAGGAGCCGCTACGGGACAGAGATGACAGTAGCTCTTCAAATATTATGATTTAAATCAAGCCTTTTTACTAGCAATTTAAATCAAATCCACCCTGGTCACATGACAAATCGCACTGCTGTGAACTGGGACTTGGTGGCAGGGAACATCAACACAATGCTTTCAGGTCCAGTGTGTAAGCGTAAAAAAAATGGATTTTTGTAAGAACTTACCGTAAAATCCTTTTCTCTTAAGCTCATTGACAGACGTAGTCTTCTTGATTCTCAAGAGCTGGGTTATGTTGTCTCTCTAAACGATCTGCGGATAGACGGATATTGGAAGGGAAGAATCGCGCCGGTGGGAGAGATCGAAACTCGATCTTGTACCCTGACCTTATGACTTCGCAAACCCATTTGTCCGGGATTCTGGAAAGCCATGGATCCGGGAACCGGCGAAGACGTCCCCCCACCCCAGTTATGGGTGGGGGCGCACCTTCAGGCTTTGGATGGTTTATCTTCAGGTCTGGAGGGGGCGGGCTTTTGCTTGCCCGACCAACGACCCCTGACGCCTCCTGCAGGAGCTTTGGAGGACTTAGTTTTTTCACCCGCTGGACGAAAAAACCTCTTGTGAGCAGAAAAAGAAGGCCCTCGTCTTTGACGAGTTCCTCTACCTTTAAAATTTTGCGGTAAAAAGGTGCTTTTTCCACCGGTGAGATCCTTAATGATCTCATCTAAGTTGGCTCCAAATAGACGTTCTCCTGAAAAGGGGATATTAGCCAATGCTTTTTTGGAACCTTGGTCGGCTAACCAACCTTTTAGCCACAGTGTACGCCTGAGAACCACTGCTGAGACTGATGCTCGCGCCATTAATGGAGTGGCGTCTAACGCCGCATCACATACAAACTGTAACCCCTGTATCATTTGTTCCAACAAATCTGATACCGCCTGAGGGACTTCTTCTAAGTCCCGGCGTAACCACTTGGTCCATTCAGTTACAGCCTGCGAAACCAGACCAATAGCAATTATTGGTCTGAAAGCTGATCCAATCAAGGAAAACATGGTGCGAGACATAGCTTCTATCTTGCGATCCACTGGATCTTTAAAAGACGGAGCGTCTTCTAAAGGAATAACCGTGGCTTTATTCAATCTAGCAATAGGTGAATCCACCACAGGTGGTTCTGTCCATTTCTTAATAAGGGTTTCCTCAAACGGATAACGCCTGTCAATGCGTTTAGAAATATTAAAAGTGCGTTTTGGCAGACGCCATTCTTCTTCGATTGGATTGCCAAAACATTTGGGCAATGGAAAAACCTTCGCCACTTTAATGCGTTTCTTAGTCCGAAAAGGGATCTCAGTTTCAGCTATTTCTGATGGAATACCCTGTAACCTTAAAGTCTCTTGAACAGATACAATGAGTGCGTTTACCAACGCTTCCTCTCGGGCTATGGCGGATGCCGAAACATCCTCCTCACTGTCTGAAGAGACAGGACCCGAGACACCAATACCAGATGAAGTACCTGCAACTGCAGAAATAGGCTCAGAGTCTGAATCCGAGGTTTCAGATAATAAGGGGTTAGGCGGGGGTCGCTTTCTTGCGCCCTGTCCCTGACAAGCCACTTCCACCCGGGACACAAAAGTTTCCATAATGGCTGACAAAGATTCAATTGTCAATGGGGTGCTGGAGGATCCCGCAGACCCCTCGAGTGGATCCGGAGGAGATACATGAGTGGCAGGGTCCATGTTAATACAGGACACCTTTGCCAGCAAAACAAAAAAACTTTTTCTTTTTTTTTTTTTTTTTTTTTTTTGTGTGTCTCCCCCTAGCGCAATAGCGCCCCTCAGAGTACCTGCTTCTCGATCCCAGAGAGAGAGAGAGGGACCCCCAAGGCTCACCAACCGATGCAGTGCAGTTTCCAACAAACTGCAGTCAGCGTCTGTCTTACACAGACTGGAAGGAGCTGTTTGCTTTTTCCCGGGCAGAAGGCGTGGCTCCGCCCCCTGTGTACGCCTTCCGGCGTTCCCAGCCCTCCACGAGGTAGCTGGGCTCACAAAACATGGCCGCCCCCATAGAAGAGACATAAGACTCCAAAAACATGGCGGCCGGCGTGACCTGAGGACATACATGCATTCGGTCTACGGCAAAATGGCGGCGGACCGCCGATATCGTCTTCCCAGCACATCCACCTGCACTCTGCTAAGAAGTGACATATGGATCTACAGAGATACACTGCACATAAGGTAGGATTATACCTCCTATGTCTGCTGTAATGTTACAGTCTGCTGGGTAGAGTGTTAGCTCTTGAACCAAGTCCACTTCCCACAAACACATGCTGTATTACAAGGGGGACTTGTAAGTATCAGATATATACTGACCATATATGGAGGGGCCCATAATACATACTGCCTCATAATGAGGAAAAAAGGGAACGTTTACTCACCATACCGAACCGACAGGCACCCTCTCTTCACAATACCCTCTCCACCGGGGTGGGGGGTTGTGGACGCCTCGACTCTCTGGTACCTGGCGTCCAAGCGAGACTTTTAACTCGCAAAGTCAGTCCCCTTACTGGGACTCCGTCGCGGCTGACCCAGCGCACTGGTCTGCACGCGCTCGTAGGCAGAAACCGGGGTGACCACTGGATCTCAACATCCAGCCCGTCGCCCGGCCCCGCATACTTACTTGAATATGTCGCGGCCGACCAAGCGCAATGCCATGGTCTGCGCGCGCTCGTAGGCCGGCTGGGGTGACCACAAGTGTCGCCCAGTCCGGCATTTTTGCTTGAAGATCTCACAGGAAAAAAACACTGGAGAAAAACTACCTAAAAAATGTGTTTTTCTTAAAGAAAAAAAGTCTTGCCAGGACCAAAAGATCCCAGCAAGGAACTTAGGTCCTTACTCCTGACTAGACAGAAAAAAACTGATTCCCTGTAGCAGAGAGAGGGAGGATATACCCTCAGGGACTGCCCCTAAGGTGGAGCCAGAACGTTTTGTCATTCTGCCTAGTCCTACTCCTGCGGAGACAACATAACCCAGCTCTTGAGAATCAAGAAGACTACGTCTGTCAATGAGCGATAGAGAAAAACACGCTTCCGATTCTGAAAAGGGTCTAAAGACTCACAAAGCTGAAACGGACTTACTATGAAAGTCAGAACTCATTTACCATTCTAAGGGTCCCGCTGAAGACAGGGGCCCTAGGCAGCTGCCTCTTCTGCCCTTCTTAAAATCTGGTGCTGGTCTCTTCCACATTTCTGGGCCTGTCAGTGTAAAGGTGACCCACACATTATACAATCTGCTTTAGATCTATCATGTAGTGAAAGGGTCTACCTGGTTTGATAAAAAGGCAATAAATTATTTATAAATTGTCCTCATTTACTCCTAGTTTTGGTGAATCTAAAGGAGATTTTACAGAGATTGTACAGTAAATGGCCAGCTTAAAGTGGAAGTAAACTCCCAGGGATGATTTTTGCCTATAGTAAGCCTAACCTATTATTAGGTACAGTAAACATCTCCTAAAGGTGCACCATTTAGGAGATATTTACTTTAGCTGCAGCCAGTGACATCACCAGAACATGCACTCCCAGAATGAATGGCATAATCATTTACCACTGGCAGGGGTGCTTACAATGATCAGCTTTTATGTAAAAGTTTTATCCCAAAAGAAGCAACATTTTTTTTTAGCTGGAAACTGGCATCAGTTTGTTAGTGAAGTGTTAATCTAAGTCTGCTAGTGAATCTAACACTCCCCTACCTCCAGATTAACAATTCTGCTGCCCCCCCCCCCCGTGCTCCTTCATCGGGAGTGGGGGCACTTCAATAGAGGTGATGTGTCACTGGCCAAATCACCAGGTGGACCTACATTCCATTTTTTGGTTTGGGGTTTCATACCGCTTTAAAGCGTAACTCCACTTTTGTTGAGAAAAAAAACATTCCCCTCTGGGTGATCTCTGTACATTGCAGGGATTTTAAAAAACTTTGTTGCAGATTCCCACCTTTTGTTATTCTGAGGAAATCCCTGTGTGTTTCTCTGTGCTCATGTGGGAAAATTAATTGAATGGGAGTGGTTTCATAATTATCAATCAGCTGTGCAGCTGCACAGCACTAATGAGGACATCTGCAGGGTCTGCATGCCTTTAGATGTGATTTCCTATTGGGAGTATCTCACCAAAAATGACATTTTTGTCGCAGGGGATGCCAGAAATCTGACTTGTAGCTTAGTGCAGACTTCTGGGAAAATTGATGAGCCAATCACACAAGCAGGAAATTATGTTTCTGGGGTGTGGTCAGTACACATTCTGTGTACAGAACAGCTCCAGGTAGCCATGTTGCATTACATTTTCAGAAAATGACATTGGCTGTAGATTGAAAAGGAAATATATATTTTTTCTTTTTTTAGCAGAGACCCTAGAGAATAAAATGGTGATCATTGCGATTTTTTATGTCACACGGTGTTTTGTGAAAAAAATACACTTTAATGAAGTAAAAAAAAAAAAAAAAACGAAACAGTAAAGTTAGCCTGATTTTTTTGTATTGTATAAAAGATGTTACGCCGAGAATCGTGATCTTCTAAGCAAAAAAAAAAAAATTGTGATTCTCATTTTTTATTTTCAGAATCGTGCAGCTCTAGTGTATACAATTGGGATGCAAGTCATATAGTATTTGAATGCTATTAAAAACTACCTATATATAAATAAATAATGTTTGGGGGTTCCAAGTAATTTTCTAGCAAAAAATACTGAACTTAACTTGTAAGCAACAAGTGTCAGAAAAAGGCTCAGTTTTTAAGAGGTTAAACTGACCTCATTTATAGACGGAAGTTCGTTCCTTTGATCTAAAAGAAGGAAATTGTAAGGCTCCATGTACACGGGACGCTGGAAATGGCCGTTTAGGAGCAGTTGGGCGTTTTTTTTAGAAGCCCCTGAACCCATCTACATTTTATCTTATCTGTCCATGTACACCAGGTCGTTTGTGGTCGTTTGCGGGCAGTTGCGTTCAGGGACTGTTTTTAGAACGCAATTATTTGCGTTCGAACGTGTGTTTACCGGCGTTTCAAACGCAAAAACGCGACTGAACGCGATGACCCACGTTTGGCGTTCGCGTTTTTCCATTTTAAAGGGGAATAATTTTTTTGACCTCTAGGAACGGTTCTAAACGCAAACGCCCGCTAAACGCGGGTACAAACGCGACCGAACGGACGTTTCAAACGTCCTAAAAATTCCAGCATTCAAAGGGACTTTTAACAACGTCCCGTGTACATGGACCCTAAGGCTACATTCACACCTGAGCGTAGCGTTTTTTACCGCGATTTTTGTGCAGGCGTTTTTAGATTGAATAGAAACCAATGGAAAACGCCTGTAATCTGCACAAAAAGAAGCTCAAGTACTTTTTTGAGCGTTGAGCGTTTTGCTTACAGAGTCAAAACGCTCAGATATGAACAGGGGCCATTGAAATGAATAGGATTTTTCTTGTTGGGCGTTTTGAGAGCTGATCCTAGAGCAGAAAAACTCCCCCAAAAACGCCCCAAAACGCCTACATGTGAACGGAGCCTAAAGCATTGTGTTTATAGTTATCTCACAGCCTTTTTTTTGACAGCTGTGAGTGAGCAGAGAACACCTCTGTTTGAATTGAGGACATGCCGTTTTGGGATCGAGGGGGGGGGGGTGAATCGAGATCACAATTATTTTACCATTAATCGTGCAGCTCTAGTATACGCTATATTATTTGTTCTGTATTTGCTATTTTTTTCCCCCCACAGAAGTGGAGTCACCCTTTAAGCATTCCATAACCTGAGTACAATCTGTGTTTGTAGAATAGACCCTCCCAGGTGAATCGCACACACAGATTAGGCTGCAATTTAGATGTTGGTGGAGAAGATCGGACTGCAGAACAATCAGCCAACTCCCGGTATCTGTATGTCTATGACACAGCACATGTCCCATACATTCCTGCCAAGCAATGTCAATCTGAAACTGATGACATCAGCAGGGGGGGGGGGGCAGGGCCATTCTTTATGTGTTCTATTCTTACAATACCATCTCTCTTTCGCTCACCCAGTCAGACTCCTCACACATCACTATTTTACTGTATAAAACATGAAAGAGGGCGCACCAAGCTTGCCCATTACCCAAGTGATGTTCATTAATATAACAAGAAAAAAAAAGGAGATGTACTCACAAACAAATCAGTCATAAAAGCATTTCTGAGTCCACAAAGCGACCAGGTCACCGAGACCGTGTCCAGCGCGCTGGAGGACCTTCCAGGTGGCTCACGCGTTTAGAGTGGGGAATCCCCTCTTCCTCAAAGCCAAACTGTTTTTTTTTTTTTACCGAATTTCCATTGGGTTTCCCCCAACCCCTGGAGGGCAGCAAGGCCTGTGCATTTACCTGGAGCCATAGAGATTCTGGGCAACACCGCCATTGCATCGCTGTTGATCGCAGGGGAGTTTGTTGTTATATCCCCATCGACTCCACAACGTTCGGTGATGACGCATGCAACCTCTTGCTAGAGTATTGTTTCAATATGCCATCACCGTGGGTGCCACACTATGTTGGTTTTTGGCCCTGTTTGTCCTGCCAGGCCCTTGTGGATTCCAGGCCCACAGCTCCCGGATAGACATTCCCAGTGGTAGCCAATGGATCATAAGCATGCATTTTTTTTTAACAGATTTAAACCATGCGTCGCATCAACCCGAGGAAGTGAATGGTTGTTCATGAAATGCGTCAGATTACCAGGATGCATTTTCATACCTACCATGGATTGCTCTATGGAATACTGACCTTGACTGAATATATATAACATACTATGTAGAACATCACAAATTTGTTTCATAATATGGTACCTGTCCTGTCTGTGCTTACTTGCTGGCATTAAATGTTCCAATAAACGTGCGTTTTACATTGTATGATTGGGCGTGTCGCCCCTCATTCAGAGTCCCAAGGGCAAATCTTTGCAACTTTTCTCTATTATATTACTATTTTACTGACAGATCAGTCTGGATGTCATACCTCTTATGCCCCGTACACATGCATCGATTGTTGGTCGTGAATTTTCGGCCAACATCCGATCGGCCGATTTTCGGCTTGTTAGTATGATGCTTTCGACAACCGACTCCGACTTTTCAGCCGAATAAAATCTGGTGTGCAGGCTATAAGATTTTTGTTGGCCGTCAACAAAACGACCGATTTTCCGTCTGTCAGTACAGATTTCGGCAGACAAAAATCTGATGAGCAAGACTGGGCATGCTCAGAGAAGAAAAAACACACAGAAAGTAAACCATCACATGACATCACTTCTGAAGTTGGTTGTTGTTGGCTGAGAAAATTTGTGTGCAGTCTAGAGCACATTTCAACCAACACAACAACACTGGACAAAAGACGGCCGATCGGTCGGCCGATAATCGTTGCGTGTGTACGAGGCATAACTCAACCTCAATCCTTCCAAACCTGAGCTCATATATTCTGCTCTCTGTGACAGATAACAGATTTGATGGACCCAAACCGATTGGCTGTCGTGGAAGAAAAAAAAAAAAGTATCGTAACGGATTGAATGATGGCGTTTTATTTGTGATCTTGTGAATCACTTACAATCGATCTACATGTAAATTCATATTCCTTATAGGGTAATAAAATCGTCATCTATTAAACTTGTATGATCTTTCCTACTTTTCAGAAATTCTATTTCAAATTATATTGTTATGTCGTTTGTTTGGGAAACCTGGTGCTCTATTGGTACCCTCTAAATACCCACCACCGATTGTATGCGATACCATTACATGTTATCACCTTTGTACTGTAACTGATCTGTTCTATTCTTTTACAATAAAAAGGTATTAAAAATAAATAAATAAATAAACCCGTATTGTATGATTGTTGTTTTTCTGCCAACCGTCTGACTTAGATCCATCAAAACCATCACCGTTCGCTGCTCATTGCTTTGCCATGCCATGTTTGTCTTAATCAATCGGCATCCAACTCAGTCATTTTGTTGAAGTGGGCATCGATCGGTGAGTTTTAATGCACCGTGTGTGGCCATCCTAAACTAAACTGCAGATACGGATTGTACAGTGTATGGCCATCTGTAGAGTATATGATAGGAAGTGAATGAAACGTGCTGGAAGGAAACCTCCACTGACAGACCTGTAAATCCTAGAGCTGTCCCTGTAAGAGACACAGCGGTGTTCTGATGGATTATAGGAGGCAGATCTCTGCTAATCCCGGGGATTCACACTGATACAGGGAAGCCGTGCCACACAATGACACCGACCTTTATTCTAGTGATTTATATGGCTCACTGATCACATCCCTCCACCCATGGAGCATACAGAAGACATACATGATCTATACATACCGGAGCGATCACAGCACACACAACTACCAAAATCACAGATCCCCGATCATCAATAAGGAAGTCCAGCATGGCTTAACAGATAAGCACTGGGCAGAGCGTCCAATACCCAATAAGGACGGGAATGAGGCGTGGAACGCAGCCGTATAGAAACAGTATCCTGTCAACAGAAAGCGAGAGTGAGGCTTGAAACGCAAGACATCTAAAGAGGCGGGGACGTACATATGAATGAGCGCAGTGTTAACCAATGGGAGGGTCACTACGCTAACTAGGAGACAGGCAGCGTCTTGACAGCTAAACAGCAGGCTGTGTAACAGAGCTGTGTGATTTTCAGGACGGTGGGGACAGCCATACAAATTCTTCAACAGACTACAGACATAAATTCTTCTATATATGAGAAGCAGAGTTGTGCTGGGAATTTCTATGTTAAAGTCGTTCAAAAGCCTGAAAGGGATTGTAAAGGCAGAAGGTGCATTCTATGCATTACGCTAAAAAAGCCTTCTGTGTGCAACAGCCCCCCTCAGCCCCCCCTAATACTTACCTAAACCTATCTTTATCCATTGATGTTGCTGGAGTGTCATGGCGGCCTGGGACTGCCGTCCTCATTGGCTGAGACAGCAGCACAGCGCAATTGGCTCCAGCTGCTGTCAATCAAATTCATTTAACCAGTCAGGAGAGAGGGGGGGGCGGACTGGGTCACGGCTCCATGTCTGAATGGACACAGGGAGCTGTGACTTGGAGCGGGTGCCCCCATTGCAAGCTGCTTGCTGTGGGGGCACTCAACAGAAGGGAGGGGCCAGGAGAACTGAAGGAGGACCAGAGAAGAGGAGGATCCAGGCCACTATGTGCATAACCACTGCACAAGGCAGGTAAGTATAACATGTTATTTAAAAAATGTATAAATAAAAAACTTTACAATCATTCTATGCATAAGGGTAAAAAAACCTTAAGTATGGGTTCCCCCCAATGGCCCCCTCCCCTAGTACTTACCCAATCCTGATCCAGCAATGTGCATGAGAGCGTCTGCTCTCCCAGGTCTCTGCCTCCCTATTGGCTAAGAGACAGCAGGAGGAGCCATTGACAACCGCAGCTCGCAGCCAATGTGTAGAGATAAAGGGGTGGGGCCTAGCCCCGCTCTGTGTATCTAATTGACGCACAGAGTGGGGCTCGGGAGTGAGCATGCACGAGTGCCCCCATAGCAAGCAGCTTGCTGTGGGGGCACTCAGAGAAAAAGAGGAGCCAGGAGCGCTAGCGGGGGACCCCAGAAGAGGGGGATCTGGGCTGCTCTGTGCAAAACCACTGCATAGAGCAGGTAAGCTTTACATGTTTCTTATTTAAAAAAATTTATACAGTATATATATATAGATATACATATCTTTAATATCACTTTAAGCTATTCTAGTATACAGTCACTGCTCACAAGCTGGATTCAGACTGTAGGAAAGAAAGGGCTCTCATCTCTCATAACATTTATGGTGTGTTAGTGAAGCATTTATAAAATGTTAGCTGGGCGTTGGTGGAGAGGCAGTGGAGGTTCCTGTATCCCAGAATGCCACTTCCTGTTTGTACAAAGCAGCTGGGCAGTAACACCATTTGCTTCAGTGTGCAGGCAAAAGGATCAACCAGCCGGAAGCAATATTGATAAGTGCCAGGCAGCAGCAGAGGCATTGAAGGTTGGTGCTAGCAAGCAGAGCCGCTGTTAGAAATGGCACATTAATGAGCATTGCTTCGTTCTTTACAATCAACAAACCTGTGAACAAGCCCTATGGCTCACCGTACATGTTACCATCCGCACATACTATATTATCTCTATAGATTCAACTTTATAATTACCAAAACTATACAATATGAGAATCTATCTAATGTATTCAAACATTCTGTATCCAACCAAGGAGCCTTGCACTACATACTTGTCAGTAGTAGGGATGATCGAACTTTTCAAAAGTTCGGTTCGACCAGAACACCCTAACTTCCAGAAAGTTCGGCCCGGATTTCAGAACCCCAATGAAATCAATGGGACCCAAACTTCGGTAATCAAAAAACACCATTTTGAAGCCCTAAAACCCAATAAATGCCCCTAAAAAGTGCCTAGGGTTCTGGGTCATACCCCAGGGACTATTAATCACACAAAAAAAGTTCTTAAAAATTGTCATTTTTGATAGAGAGCCAAATATTGAAAAAATTATTGAAAAAAATTAGATTTCTTTGGATTTAGTGTCTGGGGGGTCTAAAAAGTGTACCTGTGAAGTTTCAGCTCTGTAGCATGTCCAGAACCAGAAAAAAAAAAGTTGTTTGTATTAGAATTAATATAGAACAGGGATATGGCTCCGCTATTTTCACACCTTGCCGGTTTTGTAGCAAGCGTTTTTTTGGGCATTTTTTGGGGGTTATTGGAGGCAGGCATAACATCAGAACTTCTGTGTAGGGGTATATATACACACACACTTATATGTATATATACACATATATATTAAAAAAGAATAGCGCACACATGCAAAAGAAATGACTATCAAATATGGAGACAATCCATAAATAAAAATGGGGATTTAGTCCCACCATATGGCCATATCATGCTCAAACCCACCACTACGTCAAAGTACCCCATTGTCAGTGGGTCCTACACTATCCATAAAAAAGGGGTGAATCCAGCCTCTCTAACCCTTGGAGACAACACTCCTTGCTGGGATAGATGTGCTAATGCACTACAAAGGACTCCTCCTATATCTACTTGATAGTGGACACTGATAGAGTACAGGTGTGTGTGGGGGGTGGGGTGCTCAACCTCAGAAGTATATACACATACACATATATAGGTGTGAAAGTAGCAGAACTACTACTACTATGCCTGTTAATTATTTAATTAGCGCAAGCATAGTGTTCTGCTACTTTCACACCTATATATGTGCAGGTGTATATATACATACATGTGTGTGTATATATACCCCTATACAGAAGTTCAGATGTCATGCCTGACTCCAAACATGTCCTCAAAAAAGCCCTATAAACGCCTGCAGCAAAAAGCAGGGTGACCGGCGAGAAGCCATATCCCTGTTCTATAAGTCACCTAAGAGAAATGATCTTTTTTCTATGGCGGTCACCCTGACATGGAAGGGTTTGGTCACCCTGCCATAGCAGTCAGAGTCAGTTCACCCTACACTACACTACGGTCACCCTGGCACTTAACACTTTCCCTACAGAAACTATATTTTTGAATCTAACTAAAGTGGAAAATAGCACCCTAACTACACTAGATATCCCTTTCCTCACACTAATAATTGCTAAATGACACTTTTGAAGCAGAAGTAACAGAACTGCTTCACCTCTCTTCCACATCCCTGTATTACATTGCTAGGAATTTGGCGGGGCTATCTTATATACTGGGGGGTGTATTCACTAATGATTGGCCTCTGGACCTCCTAGTCACTCCAATCACATTCCTAGCATTCTCCTGCCCCCTCAATTGGCTTTTACTAATGGTTCTGGTCCAATCACAGGCTTTTAAAGCCCATTTCCTGTCCCATTGCATTTTGGTTGGTTCTGGTTGCCGAATTCCGAACTTTTTCAGCAAAAAGTTCGGAATTCGGCCGAACCTCGAACAGCCAATGTTCGGGTCGAACCGATGGTCGACCCGAACCGTTCGATCATCCCTAGTCAGTAGATCTAAAGGAGGTTGAACAGATGGTAGGATGTATGGCAAGCCTAATGGTGGCCACACACAGTTCCATTTTTTTAGCCGATCAACTTGTGATTTGATGAAAACTAATATGCAAAAAATGTAATTGTCATAACTTTCCTTTCTGAACAATTTAGGCTCAATTTTAATTGGAATAGATCAAAGCGAGTCAATTGGCCAGGGCAGAAAATTATCGATTGTTTTGCATCTATCAGCAGCACTGTTTATGACTGCAATCATATTTATGAGATTACATGGTGGAAATAGAAATCTGATGGATGATTTACAATTGTAAGTTACGATCACATCTTAAAGTGATATTCATTTTTTTTTTTTTTTTTGTGTTAAAATAGAAAAATAAAAAAAATGTACCTGCTCTGTGCATTACCTTCTTTTTGTCAGTCCCCCTTCCAACCCTGTCTGCTCTTCTCTCCTCTAGGGGCCTCCTTATCAAGCTAGGTGCAAAGGGGGCACCCGTGCATGCGCGTTCCCAAGCTGGGCTGTGTGTGTCCACGTGTCTCCTGCGAGGCCAGGAAGTGAAAGTCGCAGGGATGTAGCCAGGAGGACAGCGCTGGTAAGCATTAAGGGATTGGGGGTTGGAGGGGGGCATTGTAGAACAGGTAGTGGGGCTTTTTGTTTACCTTACTCCAAGGAATGCTTTAAGGTAAAAAATGTTTTGACTTTAGAACTACTTTATGTATCAGTCAAAATCCACTTTCCTGAATGTGGCATATCGATCAAATGGGTTTTCATCTATAGACTGATTATTCCAATCGGAAGTGATTGATCAGAAAAGAAATAGATCATTTATCGACATGTGTATGGCCACCATTAGGGTGGCATTCTGACCTCCACTGTAAGAGGCAATCTTCCAATTGAAACATTTTTCAAGGGTTCCTCTGGGTAAAAAGGGTTGAGAGAGGCTGGTCTGAGTGAATAAAAAAAGGTCTGACCAAGACGAAGGGGGTTAGCATCTTGATCCATTGTCACTCTCCGTGGATGTTCTCGGATATGTGGAGTGATGAGTCTGGCCGGGCCCTTTTTGTAAAGGGTCAGTTGGGTTCCCTCCCTGTCACTTTGGTAAATCTATATCTGCCCAATACGAACCAAATTTCCTATATGGACTCTGTGCTCTCCAAGCTGGCGGATTTTGCTACAGGGCAGATTCTTATGGGTGGGGATTTTAATCTGGCTTTCGACCCGATGGTGGACACCTCTAGAGGTTCCTCCCAGTTGTCCTATGCTGCTCTACGTCGCTTCAAACAGTTGATTCATGCTTTCCGCCTGGTGGATCCGTGGCGTGTCCTTCATCCCGGGGATAGGGATTATACTTTCTTCTCCCCCCCCACATGACTCATATTCGCGTATCGATTTTTTTCCTATTGTCACAGTCTTTGCTGACCAGAGTCTCCTCTGCCTCTATTGGCTCTATTGCCATATCAGACCATGCCCCCGTTCTCCTCGATTTGGACCTGCGATCCCCTGAATTGTCGCAATGGCAATGGAGGCTTAATGATACCCTTCTCCAGGATCCTGCTATTCTGGGGGAACTCGGTACGGAGTTGCGGAACTTCTTTGCCTCCAATGCCACGCCAGATAGCTCACCCTTGATGATCTGGGAGGCCCATAAGAGTTATATGCGCGGGATCCTGATCAAGCTCGGGTCGAGGAGAAGAAAGGAAAGAATTGCCCAAATGTCAGACCTTCTGGCAAAAATTGGCAAACTAGAGATGGTTCATAAAAGGTCACAGGCCATTGCTGTTCTTCAGGAGCTCATTGTTCTTCGCGAACAGCTCCGTGACTTGGTCCTCTTCCAAGCGAAGGCCGCTTTGGCTAAATGTCGCCGGGCCTTTTATGAACACGGGGATAAGTGTGGGAAACTGCTGGCCAGGGCTCTTCGACAGCAGAGATCTCGGGCATTTATCCCGGAGCTCTCCACCTCGGCGGGTCGTAAAGTGCATTCTATGACGGACATAGCTGAGGCTTTTCGCTTATATTATTCCTCCCTGTACAACCTGTCCTCTGATCCCTCGCCGACATCTCGTGCCGCTAGGATCCAGGATATTCGCACGTATCTCTCGGCTTCCGGCCTTCCCACCCTTTCTCCGGAGGATGTGGAAGAGTTGGACGTACCTCTGCGCCCTGGTGAATTCACTGCAGCCCTGAGGGGCATGCAGCCGGGAAAAGCACCTGGTCCCGATGGATACACCCTTGCGTACTATAAGTGCTTTGAGGATGTCCTCTCCCCGCATTTCTTATCTGCGTACAATGCGGCTGGTGAGTCGGCAGCTTTTCCGACTGACTCCCTGCGCGCTCATATTACGGTTTTAGCCAAAGAAGGCAAAGACCCGCTGCTATGTGCGAGCTACAGGCCGATTTCTCTTCTAAATATCGACCTGAAACTCTTCACCAAAATCCTGGCTTCTAGATTGGCCCCCTTGCTCCCACGTCTGATCCACGATGATCAAGTGGGTTTCATTGCTGCCCGTGAGGCTCGGGACAATACCGCCAAGGCGATAGATCTCATCCATTTTGCTAGTGACCGCCAAATCCCTATGCTGGTCCTCTCGACGGACGCCGAAAAAGCGTTCGATCGGGTGAACTGGGACTTTCTTATGGCAACCATGGAACATGTGGGCCTGGGAGATCGCCTGTTATCTTGGGTCAAGGCCATCTACTCCAGGCCGTCGGCCAGGGTGAAGGTTAACGGGTCTCTTTCAGACTCCTTGGAAATAACCAATGGCACTCGGCAGGGTTGCCCCCTTTCCCCGCTGATTTTTGTTCTCACCCTAGAACCCTTTTTGAGGACGATGCAGGCGAATGTGGACATAGCTGGACTGTCAGTGAGTGCTGGTGAGTCATCAAAAGTAGCGGCATACGCAGACGATCTCCTTTTTTTTCCTGACGAAACCTCTCACATCTCTTCCGAATCTCTTGCGAGAATTTAGAGTATATGAGTCATTGTCATTCTATAAAATCAACCAATCGAAATCTGAGGCGCTTGCGGTTGGTCTGCCAGCATCTCTATCGGCTCTACTTAGGGCTGACTTTCCTTTTAAATGGGGCCTGTCTCATATCCGGTACCTTGGGATATCTCTCCCGAGTTGCCCAGAGAAAGTTTTTGAATATAATTTCCCACCTCTTTTGACTCGTATCAAGCAGGATTTGGAAGGGTGGCGCCAAGGGACTTTCTCCTGGTTTGGACGCTGCAATATTATAAAGATGAATATCATGCCCCGCCTCCTTTATGTGCTGCAAGCCCTACCCATCACGGTCCCGTCCTCCTTCCTCAGAAGGGTGAATCGGGTGTTTCGGGAGTTCCTATGGCTTAAGGGTTCTCCCCGCTTGGCGTTGCGGGTGCTCCGGATGCCAAAATTAAATGGTGGAATGGCAATGCCGGACGCCGCCCTCTACTATGAGGCATGTCATCTATCTCGCATAGTCGACTGGTACCGCCATGGTCCCATGAAGCAGTGGGTCCGCCTTGAACGTCTTTCCGTGGGGACTTCCCTGGAATCCGCTCTATGGAGCTCCGACCCTGTACCCAGGGAATTGGCTGCCCATCCGACCATAGGCTCAACGTTGGCGGTGGGGAGGCGTCTGTGTCACAATGGCCAGTTGGCGTCCTTTCCATCACCTCTCCTCCCGGTGATTGATAGCCCGGACTTCCTGCCGGGGGTGGATCAGCCGGGGTTTCGATCTCTGAAAGCCGCCGGGGTTCATCAGGCCCCACACTTTGTGAGGGCTGGGGTATGGATCTCGCGTTCCCTTCTGAACTCCACAGCACCCTTTACCACTTTGTCCTTTTGGCAACGGATCCAGCTTGCAAATTTCTTACAAGCTCTCCCTTCGGCGTCTCTGTTCTCGAGAAGGCTCACGTATTTCGAGGATTTGTGTTCTGACCCCTCACCTCTACGTCACACGGTCTCCCTGGTTTACCGGGCTTTGGCCTCACCGGACGAATCTTTCCGCCCCCCATATCTTGCCAAATGGGAAAGGGATCTGAATGTGTCTTTTACGGACCAACAGGTTGAGAGAATACTATTCTTTACGTACAAGACCTCCCGTTGTTCACGGTATCAGGAGGTGGGTTATAAGTGTTTGACCCACTGGGACTATACCCCGGTTAGACTTCATCGAATGTTCCCGGCCTGCCCAGATGTTTGTTGGAGATGTGGGGAGGAGGTTGGATCTTACCTGCACGTTTTCTGGTCATGTTCGCGTTTACAATCCTTTTGGGCGGAGGTCCTACGCATTGCCCAGAAATTTACAGACCATTCCCTCACCCTGGACCCAGCCCTCTTTCTTCTCCACCATCACGAATATCCGCGGGCGTCCTACCGGAAATCAATTCTGCCGCTTCTGTTTACGGTGGCTAAAAGCTGCATCCCCCCGCTCTGGAAGCAGACTCAGCCTCCTACGGTAGCTATGTGGCTCCGTAAGGTTTCTTGCCTCAATGAAATGGAAGATCTAGTGGCCACTGAGCACGGTACACGAGACAAGTTTCTGAAACTCTGGTTCTACTGGCATGAATTCAAGCATACTTCGGAATACACAGAGCTGCTTGCTCGATGATGACCGTGGGGGTGGGGTCGGCCTTCCCCCCCCTCCCCTCACCCCTCCCTTCTCCTCTTTTTTCCCCTTCCCTTTTTCTTTTCCTATCTCCCGTATCTCCTGCTTCTTTATCTCGACTCTCAGCATACCGTCTCTATATACTCCCTTCTCCTCTTTACCTCTTCTAGGAATTGGCTATTGCATCGTTGGCTCCTTCTTATGTTGCTTAGTCGGTTTCCTAGGATGATAAAGTGCGACACCCCCTGAGGGGCGTACCTGCGGTGGGCCCTCCGGTGACTGCCACGGCATTCTGGGACGCTTGGGGTATGCCTCCCTTTCCCGGTAGCCGGCCACGAGATAGATGCCGTGGGGGGGGGGGGTCTCCCTGACTGTGTCCTACGAGTCTTCCCGTATATAAAATGTTTAGCCGCAGGCTTCACTGAGGGTCTACATTCTCTCCAAGATGTGTTCTGCAGACGACTTAGAGCTATATTCTTAACTTTAGATATGTTATTTGAACTATCTATACTCTGTTATTGGATCGCTGTACCTGTTATTTTGTCGTACCTATTGTTAGTTTATGGTATGCCTATATGTTTCTTTTCAATAAAGAATTTTAAAAAAAAAAAAAAATGGTCTGAGGAGTACTATAATGAGAAATTATATTTTATAGGAATCCTGTTGTAACATAAATACATACTACGTCGCTTTGCCCAGTAGGGGCTGACCGCCGCAGTAAATAGTCGTGCAGCAGTCGGCAAGTGGTTAAACTGCTCTCTTTTACAAACAGTATGCAGTATAGGTAGGAGGAGGGGGGCAACATATACCGTTAGTAGTCTTATATTAAGTAGTCTTATATTAGTCTATACTGTATCTCCACTCGTGGTGTAAACCCGTGAGGTAGCTACCCTAAAGGGGTGCTCTCCCAGACAGTTCTTGATCATAAAACTGTAAAGGTGGTGACCTTCCTTAGACCCAGAGATAACTCCAGGGGGATTTGTAAGCCCCATGCTGTCCCTACTTGACCGGAACCTGTCCCCAATGCTAGGCCTACCTCTCCCTTACAAGGGTCTCTCTGTCCCTATCTATAACTTCCCACACTGGGGACTCCACCCAAGTGACCCGGCAGGTGCTAGATATAACTCCTTATGAGTCCAAGATGGCCACCCAAATTTCAGGAGGGCTCTATATCTAACAGCTTTCCCAAGACTGCCCCCAAAGTCTATGGTAGAGGGTACATTAGTCCAATGCCAGGCTCTCCTCTAGCAACCAATAGCAAACATCAGCAATTCTGTGACTGCTTTGTTTACTGCAGAGGTAGGAAATTATTTAGCAATCACTGCAATTCCTCCTAGCCCTGCTAATCTGACAGAGTAAAAGTGTCATTCCTCCTATTACCAAGAGCTACACTGCCTGCATCCTACCTCAATATCTTCTGATTCATTGTGTAAGTACTGTACCAGCACACTTCTCTACTGACCTCTGACAATGTACAGTAACTGCACACTTGTCTAGGGGACACTAACAATCTAGGTGTACACTTCTCCGCGGACCACTAGAACTTTGCACTTCTCTGCTGACTGCTGGCAATGCAAATGTGCATGTATCCCCGTTGGCAAATGATGTCATCTAATCATCAGCTCCTTCTACTGGCTATACAGAGGTATTTTCCTGATTCATGCTACTCTTATGGAGAACATCCAACCTGGAGAGAACATAGCCTAATAACATTACATTTTAACCTCCATGCGTGTAGAACTTTTGTACATGACATTTTGCAGCAGAAATAGCTCTGCAAGTTTTTTTTAGAAATACACACGATGAGTTAGCTATTTGTGAATAGCACATATACTTTCTAAGTTCAGCATAATTCTATCCCTTTAGAAGTTTTGAAATCTGTCTTTATAATGAAGGGCCTTCCATTAGGTAAAAGATATAATCAAAGAGGCTAGTTGTTAGATGATCGTGCAGATGGGGAGAACTTTTGTCAGGTGACACCAGTGTGGTGATATTTCTTGGCTATGTTAGGGGAAGGGAGCGCTGATAGGTGAAAAGCTGCTACCAGGATTGTGAAATAATAAATGAATAAATAAAAATGGTGCGCTAATTCAATTTGTGGTGTACATTTGTAAAAATGTGACAAACAAATGTTGATATGTAAAAAAAAAAAAAAAAAAAAATAGGTGAATAAATAATCAACATCAAAAGTATATAGATGACTTTGACTCAAAAAAACCCCCAAAAATATATAAATAAACAGTCCAACAGTCCAAAATGCATCTGTGCTAAAGGAACTGGTCAACTATCCATCAGGCTCTGCATGGAAACTAACTCTAGGAGCACATTGCTTGGATTTCACACAAACATCATGAGACTGAACATCTACATTGACTATTTGGGAAAAGCCGCCTATCCCCATTTGGAGGAGAAGGGATCAGCATTATTTCCTAAGTAGTGATTTTCTAGCTCATCTTCCATATCTATTTGGTAAGATGCCAATATTGTTTTTGCATCGGTGGTTTATACACAGTTGGAGGTGAACATCACAAGAAGTGTTTATTTTGCAAAACAGGGAATTTTACTTACTGCACTTGCCTATTTTCCGCCGGGTAAGGAGGAAATTCACCAGGTGGAGGGATATCACAATTGTCTTTTGACTTTCTTGGATTTTCTTTCACATCATATATTTGAGCAATCCTGAGCACTATTGAAGAGAACACACTCTTCTTGCATTTTGGACTGTTGGACTATTTATATATGTATTTTCTTTTTTTTTGGCTTTTGAGTCTAAGTCACCTATACACCTTTGGCTTTGATGTTGATTATTTATTCAACAATTTGTTGGTTTTTTACATATCAACAGATATTTGTTGGCTTCCCAGAGTGTAGGCAGATCAGTTCTTACCCTCATTATGCTATGCAACCAAATATAGCAGATATGGGTGGATCACAAGTATACTGTATGTTTATTACAAACAAACATTTTGGCTTTTCCTATGCTTGCCTTTGAGCTGCATATTTCCCTAATGTTGTCTTTTAATAGTTTTGAGTTGAGGGTTTTCAATTCGAGAAATGATAATGTTTCAAACTTGACATCTGGAACCAAGTATCATGGTATTAGAAACAGTTTTTTAACAGTTTGCTTTTCCTCCACTAGATGTCTCATGTTAGTTATGGGTTCAATTTTATAATGTACATTGGCTATTTGAGGGCAATTTGTATTTGAATACTGAAAATATTGGTAATATACGTACATTTTGTTAGTTACATACAGTCAAAACAGGCATGTCAAACCTGACAGTGGCAGTTTCATTCCTGCCTTGTCAATGTTAGCCAATCATTTATGTACAGTACAGTTCAGATATGGAGAAGCGGGAGATCAGTTAACTGCCGTTCACCAGTCTTTTTTTTTTTTGTTTTCATTAAAATAGAACCAAACTCCAAAATATTTCCATCTGCTTTGAAACACTTTTAGAAAATGTTCAGTGTGGCTATGGGACCAGAAGTGAAGGGAAATCTTCGCAATGGGAGACAGATGGCAAAAAAAAAAAAATTGACAGGGGATATAACTCTCCCTTATGGTACCAAAGGCAGAACATATATACTAAATAAATAAAACACTGGACTCAAAGAAGGATTCATTACACCGTGGCCCTTTTATTATGGGTATTAGTTAAATTTTATTAAATCCATACACTGTAAAACCAATTTAAAAATTTACCAACCACAAATTTAGCTCAGCTAATAAAGCTTGAGCTAATAATTACTACAACTTAAAGTCCCCTTTCATATGAAAGGGACAAAACCTCATACCAGGAGCAGCGACAAGGGGTGGGAGGGCGGGATGTGCCTTTTCTTCTACATCTCAGGTGACGACATTTTTTTTTGGGGAACAACTCATGCCAAAACCGTTGACAACCATGAAAAACAATCGCAGGTAAGTATATTTAACTGAGACATTTAAATTAAAATATTAACTGCTACGGTCCCATATGTGGGTGGCTGGGGACATTTTATGTCACACCCCCTTTTCCATTCTATCCAAAATAAAAAAAAATTAGGATCAGGAGAGTCAGGATAGGATAAGTGATGAATCAATCTAAATGTGTTTAGTTCCTTTTTAGGCATGACACCCAAAGGTCAATGCGTTTCGCCCTCCCAATAGGGCGTTTTCAAAGAAAACTTGAAAACGCCCTATTGGGAGGGCAAAACATGTTTACGTAATTCAGATATGGCACCCGAGCTATCGTCACTTCCGGTTCACTTCCTGAACAGCCGTGGAATGCACGCCAATAGCAGCGTTCTCGGCTTCCATTGTAATTTACCTCGCTCATTTTTTACTTATTATGTGAGTATGTTTTTGGCTTTACTTCAATAAAACTCTTCAAACGGGCTTCACTATTCTTGGTCCTCTCTTTCTTGGTAAATACTGTCTGGAGGAATCTAGGATTACCTACGGTTGGGAAGGTCCACTCAGTTCCTGACCCCTGAGGAGAAGCCCTGGTGTTATATCCATTTAAGTGTCCACAAGCTTATTAGACCCTCACAGGGTCCACATGTTCTGGTGAGTAGGGGTCCTGGAGGGGTCACCACCACTTGAAGCACAAGTGTTTATTTGCACTGGAGCACTTTATCACCGATTATATATTTGGACACTTTTTCAGAATTTTTATCTTTAATTATTATGGACATTTAATTATATTATAACCTTTTCACACTATTTTGTGCCACTTGAGTATGTTTACAATTTTATTTATGTATGCTAGCGCTGTGATAATTGATTACTTTTTATTTTATTTTATCTGATTATTTAATTACTTGGCGAACAGCAGCTGCAACACTCTTACTGACACACATTTGATTTCGTTTAAGGGGTAGCGCGGGTTTAATTTTTGTTTTTCACTCATTAGTACAGTAACAGCGCATATTTTTAGCACTGATTACTGTAGTAATGTTACTGGTCCATACCCAAGTGTCAAAAATGGCAGTTAGGTGTCCAATCTGTCCGCCGCAATGTCGCAGTCCCACTAAAAATCGCTGATCGCCGCCATTACTAGTAAAAAAAAAAAAAAAAATGACATAAATCTTTCCCCTAGTTTGTAGACGCCATAACTTTTGCACAAACCAATCAATATATGCTTATTGGGACTTTTTTTTTTATCAAAAATATGTAGCAGAATACATATTAGCCTAAAATATGAAAAAATTTGATTTTTTTTGGGGGGGGGGGGATGTTTTATAGCAGAAAGTTAAAAATATTGTTGTTTTTTTTCAGAATTGTCTTTTTTCTTTTGTTTATAGCGCAAAAAAATAAAAATCGCAGAGGTGATCAAATACCACCAAAAGAAAGCTCTATTTGTAGGAAAAAAGGAAATTAATTTTATTTGGGTACAGCGTCGCATGACCATGCAATTGTCAGTTAAAGTAACACAGTGCCGTATCGCAAAAAATGGCCTGGTCATTTAGGGGGAAAACCTTCCGGTCCAGAAGTGGTTGATGAATGGTGCACTGAAAGTTTCTGACAAAATGATTCTGCATTAAAAAAAAAAGAGGAGAGTCCTGGAAAATTCTTAAATGCCTCCAGGATGATTTTGACGTGCTGAAATAAACCACTGCATAGTTCCAGATGGTGTTCACCTAAGACGCTTGCAAAAATGCAAAAAGCTTGCAACCAATTGTTGAAGCTACGAGGCACAGATCTGCGTCTTTCATCCTCAAATTTATCCCCATCTCTTTTGTCCGACCTATTCTCTTTGGTAAAAGGGAGTAACGACAAGATATTGACATAATCCCCTTTCCATATTCTTTCTTTCAGCGCATTATTAGGGTGAGACCCTAACGGCGAAAGTTCACATGAAAGTACCTCTTTCATACAAGTTTCCAGCACGAGAAGATGGGGACTTCAATTGACTTGTTGACATCACTGGTGCAGCTACCGAAACATTGTGAACAATAGGAGGACAAACAGTAGTAGGCAAGCTTTCCCCCCAAACTGATGCCACCCCTAAATCAGAGGGTTGTGGGACAGCGAAAGCCAACACTTATGACATCAAAGCAGAAATGGTAACATCCGAATTTGCATTATTTTTAGTAGGCTGATATAATGTTTATAATGATATAATGTTTTTTTACCTTTTCCTTTAGAGTTTGATCCCTCCTTGGAACGGGATGGGGATTTGAACGAGGCCTCTTCCAAGCTCTCTTCTGCTGCGTCATAGGCTAAACTAGGCATGGTCCAGCCAAAGGGGCCTGAGAAAGGTAGCAGTGACAGTGGATATCGTCAGTGGGAGCATCCAGCATCACAGGGACAATAGGCAGATCCCAGCTGGAGGAGGAAGTGGTGTCAGCCATGGGGAGTCCCGGAGAAAGAGGTGGGCGATCAGTGTATTGAAGGCCCGGAACGAATGGGGCAACGGAGACAGATAGAGGCAGGAGGGGGAGCTGGAACCAATTAGTAGGAAGCCAGGGAATGCAGCACCGCATCAATTCTTCACCATCAGACGCTCCAGGCTGCTCCATCACTCTGCGCAATAGGGACTCCATTGGTAAGGCACTGCAATTGAAGAGACAAGGACTCACTGCTCAAGGTGGTGTAATTGCCTGATGACTCACACCGGTGCATGCCCCGGCTCGCCTCCGTGAAAACTTGATAAAGGAAAAGGAATTGTCAGCACTCCAGGTTGAGTCAAAATCCAGATTTATTGACTGGACAAGGTGTATACCTTGTCACGCTTGTCATAATTTGGATGTCCTGTCAATAAATCTGTATTTTGACTCAACCTGGAGTGCTGCCAATTCCTTTTCCTTTATTTGGTAAGGAACTGCAGCTGTAGATGTGCATTTTCTTCAGATCCCCGCCAACTGCCTCTCAAGTGATATATTTTTTTCTTTTTATAGGGAACAACTTGTGCCAAAACCTTTAATAACCATGAAAAACAGACACGGGTAAGTATATTTAACTGATACATTTAAATTAAAATATTAACTGTCTGCCTTTGTTCCATATGTGGGTGGGTGGGGACACACCACCACTTTCATTCTATCCAAAATAAAAAAAAACTTTTTGCCCTTAGTTAGTTCTACTTTACGTATCTCAGCGTCAGTACCCTGGAAAGCTGGAAGCAGACCCCTAAGACCCCTGTTACACCACTGTTCCGTTTAGTTTTTCAGAAGGACTTGATCGAACGGCCCATTCACCCCTATGGACTGGCATGTGAAAACTGACATGTGTCCTTGTACACCCGCCTACCTATGATCCGATCTGGTCTGCTAAAAACAAACAAAAGGGGATCCAATCTCCCCCATGTAGGTGGATTGGAGGGTAGTTGGGTCAGTTTACACCAAGCCACCCATAGAGCAGAGCTGGCTCTGTCTATGTCTGCTCTGCATTAACTGAGCGGGCACGGACCCGTCATCCCCCCTCTCTGCTCTGATCAGCAGGTGATCTGTGAGCTGATCTCTTGCCAATTAGAATGCAGTCTGCCCCTTGTGAAAGGGGTCTTATGCTTCTACCAAGGGCACTTGTCTTTATAATGTCACAAAGGGGCATGTCAAAGAAAGTTGCGTACCTCTGAGAAGTACTTGCATAGAAGATGCTTGGGAGTTTAAGTGCTTGGCCAGGATTACTAGTAGGAAGACTCCAGCTGGTTAGCAGCAGGCGTGTATCAATGACCCCTGAGGAAGCTGCTGAAGTGTAACAGGCTCTTCTGTCTGTCTTCCAGTGGCATGCCCAGTAGCTGTACCAAGACACTCACCAACCTCCCTGGTAACACATACTTCAGATCCTTCAGTGTAGGATAGGATCTTTAGAAAAACAAAAAAGGGCTGCTCAGTCTAAAATGCCCGGGCCTATTTTTTGTTGCAGTCTGGGCCAGGCAGTGATCATAGTAGTAGACACAGACTTGTATTTCCAGTCCACTTTCAATATGCTTGGTGATAAAAAAAAAAAGGCTGTAGTACTGCTAGAAGAAAGTCCCTGCAGTGGTGGCACTGACTCCAGTATCTGATAGCAGCCAAAATCTTGCAGTTTCCACACACAATGGTCATGATCTCATACCTGGCCTGGGTGCACAGGACAAGACTTCCCTGAAGTTGCATGCAAAGTCCATTTTCTACGAAGGCTTCACTGCCAGGCACATTTACCTGCACAGCCAACATTATAGTAAAGGGTGGAAAAGCAGAAGCAGGTGGCTGAAAGCTTACCATATCAACTCTCTAGTACACAGAAGCCCGTCTCTTGCAGCGCACAGGATGGAAATTGTGGTAATTCCCCCCACTTCCCTCCCTCATGTTTCCTAAGTTACATGATCCTGCCTTTAGGTTACATGATCTTGCAGTTGATTGCTATGGATTACCACAGCATAAAACCTAAACCAGAACTTCTGGATTTGGTCATGAGAATCCTGGACAATGTCCCCATGTGTAGCAACGACCAATAGATTTTAAAGGGCTCTCCTGCCTTCCCTCCTGCGACCCGCCAAGTAGCTGCATATGGACACTCACTGATTCCAAGGTAGCAACAATCAAACAGATTTAATATCCTTTAATCATTCTTTTTGTAATTTTATTGGCTTAATTGCCTCAGAGAGATAGGATTAGAGGTACGAGATACCTTAAAAGGACAGCTGCAAAACTTTACTTTGCATAGCAGAATTTTCCCAGAATTATTTAGGCCCCAGACCAGCAGCTACTTTTTTTTTTTAACTTGACCTCTCCACAAGGCCAGCTGAAGACCTTTTAGACTTTAGGATATTCTAGGACCAGATGGTCAGTTAAGAAACCAAAACCCTTCTTATTCTGGCTTCCTCACCAAGACAAAAGCTAGAAACAAGATCTTTTCTCCAGGCAAAGCTTGAGAGGAAAGGACCACCGTAGAAGGTCACCCCAAACTTGGCTACAGTCCTGCTGCAAACACAACCTTCGGTTAAGTACACTCCAGTTTAAAGCTGAACTCTGGGTAAAACAAAAAAATTCCCCTTGCAGTGGGGTTCCCTCCTGCACTGCAATGGTTGAAAGCCTGTTTATGCATAGACTACAAATAAAAAGGACTTTACTTACCTAATCTCTCACTCCCACAGGCTATTTCCGCTCTATATGTTCATATCCTGCAACCAATTCTAATCTCTAATGTGCTTTGTTGGTTGCAGGCACCCCTATGTGCCGAGGGACTGCCCATAACCTGGATCGTCAGGGAGAAGAGCTGAGCATGAGCTGCCAGGGAAATGAGGGAAAAGGTAAGCAAAAGTCCTAGGCATAAAATAGTGGAGAGCCCCACTGCAAGGGTACTTTTTTTTTGTTGTTTTGTTGGAAGTAAAGTCCCAGGAGGAGGTGGGCGGCTGTCTCTCCTCCTGCAGAGTGAGGAAGGTGGTCCAGGCGGTCGGCCTAGGGACCAGGAGTGGAGCAGGGCTGCAGAGGATCCAGTGTGCTGACCAGTGGAGCTGTTGGGCAGAGGACTTTGGGAAAAACAGTATCATGAGTACTGATGGACCTGCCTAAGGGTCTGCCTAAGAGAGGACACCAGAGAAGTCAGGGGGTCAAGGAGCCAGCTCACTCGGAGTGTTACAGTAAAGGGGGGGCCAAGTAGTTAAACCCTGAAGATAGGGTTAAAGAGGGTGCCAGGAAGGGCCCTGAAGTTGTTCAGCAGTACAGTCTACCTCAGAGTCAGCTTTCCTCAGGATAGAGTTTACCTCAGGAAGCTTATGCAAAACCTTTCACAGGCAATGGCAAAGTGAAGCAGCGGCCTAGCCGTGACTAGCTCAATTTCAGCGTTACTCAGCATTTACTCAGCGTTAACCAACATTTATTCAAGTCGCCCCTGCCTATTGTGCATAGTTCTGTTCAGTTGGAGTATCCCACTTATCCCTTCTCCTAACCAAGTTTCAAATAAAACCTAAAAACCAAACATACTGGACTGATTCTTGTCTGAGGTAAAACACTTGGGAAAATGTCAGAATGTTCTATTGTTGCTAATGGTAACCCATGGGAACCCGTAACCTGCAGCTCCCTTGGGAGTAGTGCTACATATACATGATATAAACCTACTGAAATCATTTATTATAAGTTCATTGTGTGCTAATGATTATATCAACTGCCTAAAATATCCTTTGCATTTCTGGCCCTGCCTCCCATGGACAGTGTATAAAACACATGTAGGAGTATTCAAGTTTGGCAGACTGTCGATGTCAGGAGATTCATTCTTCTTCATTTAATAAGAATCAGCCGTCCTGTATGTTTACCATGTGCGCTCTCTATGTCTGTCCATGCTGCTGGTGATGAAGAGACTCTTATTTATCCTCGCTGGTAATATGTTATGTCATACCATAATGACAGTAATACAAGTCTACATTTTCTAACTCCCCATGCACTCATTCATCCTGTATAAATTGCTCTTGCTAAGGCATACTTTAAATGTGTAACATTGTTTCTATTCCATTTTCATTCCATCATTTTGCAGAGAAATCCAGATGTACAATTACCACGCTGGAGACTTCCCCAGCAAATAATCAGATGTTGGAGGGATGTTTGGCAGTTTTTCTCAAGACTTCTTTTTAAAAAATGGGTATAATATGAACAAACACATATCCTTACATAAGGTATCTAAACAGGGGGCATAGCTGAACTCTCCCTGGGCTTTGGTTTAACCGCTTGCCGACCGCCGCAAGTAAATTTACTGCGGCGGTCAGCCCCTCACAGGCAGAGTGACGTTAATTAACGTCACTAGCCTGGGAGGGTCTGGGGAGCGAGCGCGCGCCGCCGGAGGCGCTTCCGCTCCCGCGCGGTCATGGACTCCCCCGCGCGTGTGACCGGCGGACCCGATGTCCGCCGGTCACTTGGCGATCGTCGGGGGAGAGGGAGAAAGTGTGTAAACAAGCTGCCTGTCATTCTCCTCGGTGTAAAAACACTGATCATACGGTTCTATTATGTAGAACCGTTGATCAATGTCCTTACACCTCAAGTCACAGCCAATCACAGTAAGAATCACGCCCCTAGGGACACACACAGCCCCTCCCTCTCAAATAAAGTTAACCCCTTCACTACCAGTGTATTTTTACAGTAACAGTGCATATTTATAGCACTGATTACTGTAGAAATGTCACTGGTAACCCCAAAAGTGTCAAAAATGTCAGTCAAGGGTCCGATCTGTCCGCCCCAATGTCGCAGTACCGCAAAAAAAATCGCAGATCGCCGCCATTACGCGTTAAAAAAAAAACAACAAAAATCTTTCCCTTTGTTAGTAAACGCGATAACTTTTGCGCGAACCAATAAAAATACGCTTTTTGCGATTTTTTTTACCAAACATAGGTAGCATAAAACAAATTGGCCGAAAATGTTAAAAAGTTTTGATTTTTACATTTTTTTGGGGGGGAATTTCATATAAAAAAATGTGAAAAATATTGTTATTTTTGCAAAATTGACGCTCTTTTTTTGTTTATAGCGCGTGATCAAAAAATCGCACAGGTGATCAAATACCACCAAAAGAAAGCTCTGTTTGTGGGAAAAAAAGGACGTCAAATTTGTTTAGGTACAGCGTCGCACGACCGCGCAATTGTCCGTTAAAGTCACGCAGTGCCGAATCGCAAAATACCCCCTGGTCGTTTAGCAGCCAAATCCTCCGGGGCTTAAGTGGATAAAATCTGAGTTGGGGCTACACAACATACCTCCATATTAATATATTCTACAACACACTTAAAGTGGAACTCCAGGCTGAAACATATACAGTATATGAGTAGTATTTGGGTATGTAATTCTAGTTGTCAGTTAGATCCTCTCCCTATTGTCCTGGTTAAAGCCGTTTATCCTCTCCGTCCTCCCTAATAACTCATATCATAAATTCCTCTCTAACCTCCGTTATTGTTCCCTCATCTTTCAAAACAGCTGTCATAAACCCCATACTTGAAGTGTTATTAAACCCACAATAGTAAAATCAGTCTGTATATGCAGTAAAGCATACTCACTGTGGAACATAAGGGGTATTCCTCTGCATTGTGTAAAAAGGCTGTTTTATCCTATCTTCTCTGATCCTCCCCTTCTTCTGCTGTCCCCAAACCTTCTCCTGATAGAACAGAGCCTTGGGGGGCAAGCTGCACATGCTCAGTTTGGTGTGTATTGCTAGAGAGTTTATTTTTGTCTTGGAAGATTGCATGTGATCAGCACAGGGCAATCAGCACTGTCCATACAGGGGGTCAGGCATCTTGCAGCCTCATAGGACAGTCAGAGTTGAATGTAAACTCCTCTTACAAGCTTTAACCAGACAGAAGTCACAAGACTGCTACATACTGCTGATGAGAAAAGGTATTTAGCAGTTTATATTTACTAAAACTATTGCATTTCCATATTCTGTGTACTGTGGGAGACCAGATATAGTAAATGCAGGCTCCTGGGTTTAGTAACTTTAAGAAACCTGGTGCAGACCCCGGTGACTTCAGTAACCTCCGGCCCACCTCCAAACTTCCATTTCTATTTAAAATCCTTGAAAATCAGGTCTTACCTTTCTGACTCTGACCCATTCAATAAATTTCAGTCTGGTTTCCGTCTCCTACATAGCACTGAAAACATGCTGATCTGTAGTCTTTAATGCCATTTCTCGTAATATCCTCCTTGACACACCCCTGAACTGGCTTAAATCTTATCTCTCTGGCAATACTCAATTCATTCAACTCAAATCTTTTAAATCTCAACCAACTCTTCTCTGTTCTGGTGTGCCACAGGATTCTGTCCTGGGGACCCTTCTGTTCACAACTGTATCTTCTTTCTCTTGGTCTCATATTTTGTAAATTGAAAGTGATATTAACCACCTCAATACTTGGAACTCCCCCCCCCCCCTTCCTTCCCAGACCAAATTCCAGCTTTCAGTGCTCTAGCACTTTGAATGACAATTACTCAGTCATACTACACTGTATCCGAATAAAGTTTTAATCATTTTGTTCACACAAATAGAGCTTTCTTTAGGTGGTATTTATTCACCATTGGGTTTTTTATTTTTTGCGATAAAAGCGAAAGAATAGCAATATTTTCTAATTCCTGTTTTAAAAGAAATCCAATAAAATCACATTTTGTCATAAATTTAGGCCAAAATGTATTCTGCTACATGTCTTTGGTAAAAGAAAATTCTGATATGCATATGATAATAGGTTTGTGTGAAAGTTATAGAGTCTACAAGCTAGGCTACGTACATATGATTGAAAATTGATCAATGCTGATGTACTGACTACCTATCTAATTTCTTAAGGCCCTAAAATGTCAGGACAGTACAAATACCCCCCAAATGACCATTTTTTGTAAAGAGGACAGTCCAAGGAATTTAATAAAAGGCATAATGAGTTTTTTGAAGTTTCAGTGTTTTCCCCACAATAGTTTGGGTAATGAAGACTAGTTATTTCTTACACATGTCATAGATAAACTTGCAATTTCACCTCAAAATACATTCTGCTACTCCTCCTTAGTATGGCAATACCACATGTGTGGGACTTTTCCACGGCCTGGCCTCATACAGATGCCCAACATCCAAGTAGCACCGTCAGGCGTTCTAAAGGCATAAAAGACACATTTCATTTCCTGAGTACCTATCACATTTTTGAAGGCCCTGGATAATTTTTTAGCCATGTGGACAGATGTGGGCAGATGTTTCCTGGGACAGATATGTGACAGATGTTGATCACTGGGATGTGGCAGATGTTCACTAGGACAGATGTGGCAGATCATGGATGGATGCAGCAGATGTTCACTGGGACAGATGTGGCAGATGTTCACTGGGACAGATGTGGCAGATGATTACAGACAAATGTGGCAAATGATTACAAACAGATGTGGCACATGATCATGGACAGATGTGGCAGATGATCACGGACTGATGTGGCAGATTATCACTGACAGATGTGGCAGATGATTACAGATATATGTGGCAGATGATCACTGACAGATGTGGCAGATGATGTGTGGCAGGTGATCACAGACAGATGTGACAGATGATCAGGGATGGATGTGGCAGATGATTACCAACAGATGTGGCAGATGATCACAGACAGATGTGGGAGATGATGTGTGGCAGATGACCACGAACAGATGTGGCAGATGATCACAGACATATGTGGCAGATGATTACAGACAGTTGTGGCAGATGATCACTGCCATATGTGGCAGATGATGTGCACCAGATGATCATGGACAGATGTGCCAGATGATCAGAGACAGATGTGGCAGATCACAGACAAATGTGCCAGATAATCACAGACAGATCTGGCAGATGATCATGGACAGATGTGGCAGATGATGTGCACCAGATGTGTGCCAGATGATCATGGGCAGATGTGCGCAAGATGATCATGGACAGATGTGGCAGATGTGCGCAAGATGATCATGGACAGATGTGCCAGATGGCCACGAGCAGATGTGCCAGATGATCATGAACAGATGTGGCAGACGATCACTGGGACAGATTATTTTACTAGGACAAATGTGTGACAGGTGTTTTTTCACTGTGTTGGGGACACTGTTTTGGGGGCACTAGCTGGGTGATTAGTGTGTAAAAAGCAGTAAAAGTGCTGTGAACTCACTGATCCCTGGCTGGCAGCACAGATCTGCTCTCCTTCTCCTCACTGACAGGCTCTGTGTGAGGAGAAGTAGAGCCGATTGCCGTTACAACAGCTGTGTTTACATTACATGATGGCTGTGATTGGACACAGCCGTCATGTGATCAAGAGGGCCAGTCACAGAGCCCTCCTGCTGAGCCGTGTTGCCCTGTGTCTGGGGGACATAGGCACATTGGGATCACTCAGCTGTGCGGAAACGCGGCCGCGCAATCTCACTTCTTCTGAAGGACGTTCAGGAATGTCCACTCAGGAGGAAGCTCCCACCTGGCCGTATATGTGCAATAGCAGGGTGGGAGGAGGTTAAAGCCTTGGGTTTTTTTGTTTAGAAATAACAAATATGTTGTACTTACGTGCTCTGTGCAGTGGTTTTGCCCCCTCTCTCTCTCCTCAATGGCCCACTGATTGACAGCAGCCAGAGCCATTGGTGCCCACTGCTGTCCCAGCCAATGAGAAGGGAGAGTCCCCTGACAGCAATACTCCCTTGCAACATCGCTGGAGGAAGATTAGGCTCAGGTGAGTATTAGGGGGGCTGAGGGGGGACTGCTGAACACAGATTTTTTTTATCTTAACCGCTTCAATACAGAGCACTTTTACCCCCTTCCTGCCCAGGCCAATTTTCAACTTTCAGTGCTGTCACACTTTAAATGACAATTGTGCGGTCATGCTATGTTGTACCCAAATTAAGTTTTTATAGTATTTTTTCACACAAATATAACTTTTTTGGTGATATTTAATCACCACTGGGTTTTTTATTTTTTGCTAAAAAAACGAAAAAAAGACCAACATTTTTAAAAAAAAAAGTTTTTCTGTCAGAAAATGTTCTAAATAAGTAATTTTTCTCTTTCACTGATGTATGCTGATGAGGCGGCACAGATAGGCATTGATGAGGCGACAGTTACGGGCACTGATGATATGGCACTGAAGGGCACTATTGAGGTGACACAGATGAGGAGGCACTAATATGCTGCAGTGATGGGCACTGATAGGCGGCACTTATGGGCAATTATAGGTGGCACTGATGGGCACTGAAAGGCAGCATTGACTGGCATCACGGATGGACACAGGTTGGCATCACTGAAGGGCACAAATTGGCATCACTGATGGGCACCGATTGGCATCACAGATGGTCACTTACTGGCATCATTGCTGGCCACTGTTGGGGCTGCACTCATGATTAGTGCCTTGATTACCTGTACAGGTTTCCCCTGCGAGGAGTCAGTGTGAGGCAAGAAGAGACGATTACCGGCACTTCTGTGTTTACATGTGATCAGCTGTGATTGGACACAGCTGATCACATGGGTAAAGAGCCACGTCATCTGGTCTTTACCGACATCGGGATCGCGCCATATAACAGTGAATGCGCGAGAAAGGTTAGACTGGGGCAAAGTCATATGACGTCGTCCCGGAATGAGAGAGGGTGTGGTGGTTGATGCATAGAGTGCAATAAGGTAATAAAAACCTTCTGCCTTTAGAACCAGTTTAATATCCACTTCTACTGCTATGCGAATGACACCCAGCTCTACCCAGAGGCGTACCTAGGGTCTCCAGCGCCCTTGGCAAGGAGCTGTATTGGCGCCCACCCCCCCCCCCCCGGGCGGGAAAATTGGGTGTGGCTTAAATTGCACTAAATATTGGGCATGGCTTAAAGGGGTGTAGCTTAATAGAGTCTGAGATGCCTTACATAGTGCAGAATGCGTCAATGTTGAATAGGGAGTGTACAGTGTGGAGTGTATGGAGGTGGGTAGTATGTGCAGGAGAGGAGTGTATGGAGGTGGGTAGTATGTACAGGAGAGGAGTGCAGAGTGTATGGAGGTGGGTAGTATGTACAGGAGAGGAGTGCAGAGTGTATGGGGGTGGGTAGTATGTACAGGAGAGAAGTGTGGAGTGCATGGAGGTGTGTAGTATGTACAAGAGAGGGGTGCGGAGTGTATGGAGGTGGGTAGTATGTACAGGAGAGGAGTGCAGAGTGTATGGAGGTGGGTAGTATGTACAGGAGAGGAGTGTGGAGTGTATGGTGGTGGGTAGTATGTACGGGAGAGGAGTGTGGAGTGTATGGAGGTGGGTAGTATGTACAGGAGAGGAGTGTGGAGTGTATGGAGGTGGGTAGTATGTACAGGAGAGGGGTTCAGAGTATACGGTGGTGGCTAGTATGTACAGGAGAGGAGTGCGGAGTGTATGGGGGTGGGTAGTATGTGCAGAAGAGGAGTGCGTAGTGTATGGAGAAGGGGAGTATGCGCCAGCTGGCCAAAGGCCCAAACACAGCTGGATTTGGCTCTGATCGGGTCTCCCATGTAGAAACCTGGAAGCAATGTCATGAAATCGTTTCCGGCTACTGAAGCCTTAAAATCCCTAGATTTGAAAAAAAATTATAATATTCAAAACAGCCAAACTTGGCGTGTTAATGCTTTTAAGTGCAGAGGAGAGGTCTTGGGTCCTTTTGCTACATAATGAGTGCAGGGCTGCGCAGTTTACTACATAAAGAGTGCAGGGTTGCGAGATGCGCTACGTACGGAGCGTATGCAGACCACTCCGTACGCTGCCTGAGGGTGCAAGGGACGCAGGCTGAGCAGAGGGCGCAAAAATCTGCTAACACTGCCAATTGATTTTTCCGCCCCCCCCCCTCGGCCTGCGCCCCTGGTGGGCACTGGTCTTGCCAACCCCTTAGTATGCCCTTGCTGCCCCGTCTGATAGATAGTTCTGATGTACTTTTTCATATTCCTCCCCTCGCTCTGTGCCCAGTAGATTGTGATGATGCAGCTCCATTATAAGCAGAAAAAGATGGAAGCGGATTACGCTCAATACTTTCCTTTGGTTCTTCTCATATTCACTGAGGGACTGATTTTTCCAGAGCTCAAAGATTAAATCATTCCGTACAATGTCTGTCTCGGTTATAGCAGGACAAAATCCACACATAAATATCATTATAAATAGTTGTATAAAAAAAAGTTTGTCAGATCAGTGACTTTTATTAATAACTACATTTATAAGCCTGTGATATCGCAGTGAGTATTTTTATTAAGATTAATAAAAAAAGTTTTAATACACTTACCAGAACCTGTAATTAATGGGCCGGCCCTGATTCCATGGAGGGAGAATGGGAGGAACTGAAGCAGAGAAAGCTGGAGGGGAGGAGTTCTGATCGGCTGGAAAGGCGGAGCTGGATTGCAGAAGGCTGGAGGGGCAGAGTTCCGAACGGCTGCAGGGGCAGACTTAGGAGCAGGTAGATTGCAGAAGGCTGGAGGGGCGGATTTCCGAAGGGCTAGAGGGGCAGACTTAGGAGGAAGTAGATTGCAGAAGGCTGGAGGGGCGGAGTTCCGAAGGGCTGGAGGGGCGGAGTTCAGAACAGCTAAAGGGGCAGAGTTAGGAGGATGTATACTGCAGAAGGCTGAAGGGGCGGAGTTCCGAACGGCTGGCAGGGCAGAGCTGAGGAACTAGATTGCAGAAGGCTGGATGTACGAATCTCCGAATGACTGGAGGTACGGAGCCGAGAGCCAGGGGAGACCCCGAGGGGGAGGTGCTCTTCTGTCCTGTGTACTGCACGTGCGGTTCCTTGATGGAGCTGCACGCTGCCTGGGGGTGTCGGGGGCGCAGGTTGAGCAGAGGGCGCACAAATCTGCTAACACTGCCGAATGATTTTTGCCCCCCCCCCCCCTCGGCCAGCGCCCCTGGCGGGCGCCAGTCTCGCCAACTCCTTGGTACGCCACTGGCTCTACCTGTCACTAAACCTATCAACCATTCACCTTTCACCCAAATGCCTTACCAACTGTTAACAAGAAATAAAATCCTGGCTTTGTTCTAACTCTCTCAAATTAAACAGTGATAAAACCAAGGTTCTCCTCATTGGTAGGCAATCTAACCTCACAAAGCTTAACAGTCTTTCCCTCCCCTCAGGTAAAGAGTCTGGATGTCATGTTTGACCATACACTATCTTCCCAAGTTCATATCACTAATGTTACTTGGTCAGTATATTTCCATCTACACAAGATTAGTCCCCTTCGACTATTCCTCACACCCAACAGCACTGCCGTTCTTGTTCACAATCTGGTCACTTCCCGCATAGATTATTGCAACTCGGAACTCCCTTCTTTTTAGCCTCCCTCTCAAAGTCTCTCCATAAACTACACCTGATTCAGAACTCTGCTGCCCTTATCATCACCAGAACCCTCTCCTTTAATCTCATCACTCATGTTTTTTAGCACCTCCCCTGGCTTCCAGTCAAATATCATATTGATTTCAAGATTCTGTTTCTTACCTTTTAAGGTCATTCACAACCTCGCTCTACCATACCATTCTAAAATCCTGCATTTAACAGACCCTCCCTTACTCCCAGGTCTTCTTCTTCCATCCATCTCAATATTCCATCCACCCGCCTCACCTTTCAATATTCCATCCACCCGCCTGACCTCTTAATATTCCATCCACCTGCCTGGCCACTCAAAATTCCTTCCACCCGCCTGACCACTCAATATTCTATCCACCCGCCTGACCACTCAAAATTCTATCCACCCGCTTGACCTTTCAATATTTCATCCACCCACATGACCTCTCAATATTCCATCCACCCGCGTGACCTTTCAATATTTCATCCACCCACATGACCTCTCAATATTCCATCCACCTGCCTGGCCTCTCAATATTCCATCCACCCACCTGACCTCTCAATATATCATCCACCCACCTTACCACTACGGGACTGAGAGCCTTTAGTCACTCTGCCCCTCGACTTTAGAAGTCCCTTTCTCCTAAGATCCGCAATATTGACCTCCTACCCATGTTCAAATCACTTCTCAAATGCATTTCTTTAAACTAGCATACTCTGTCTGACTTTTTTGATTTGTTTTTGTCATTTAATGTTTATGTAATATAAATTTATTTTAAACCCACAACAATAAAATTAGTTTGTATATGCAGTAAAGCATGCTTCTTATACTCACTGTGGGACGTAAGGAGTTAATCCTCCACGTTGTATAAAAAGGCTGCTTGATCCTGTCTTCTCTGATCCTCCCCTTCTTTTACTGTCTTCAATCCATTTGCTGATAGAAAAGAGCATTGGAGGCACTCTGAACATGCACAGTTTGGTTTGTACTGCTACAGAGTTTTTTTTTTTTTTTGGGGAGGGTGCATGTGATCAGCACAGGGCCAATCAGACAGAGGGTCAGGATTTATGCAGCCTCATAGGACAGTCAGAGGAGAATGAAAACTCCTCCTACAAGCTTTAACCAGTGCTCGCCTGGGCACTGATATAAGTCATAAGACTCCTGATGGGAAAAGGTATTTAGCAGTTTATATTGACTAAAATAATTGCATCTCAGTGAGAGAAATAGTGCCTCATCATTGGTGTCAGTGGGAGGAATAGTGTCCCATCATTGGTATCAATTGGAGGGTTAGTGCTCCATCATTGATATTGATTGGGGGGATAGTGCTCCATCATTGGTATCAATTGGAGGAACAGTGGCACATTGTTGTGGTCAGTGAGAGAAATAGTGCCTCATCATTGGTGTCAGTGGGAGGAATAGTGTCCCATCACTGGTATCAATTGGAGGGATAGTGCTCCATCATTGATATCGATTGGGGGGATAGTGCACCTTCATTGGTATCAATTGGAGGAATAGTGGCACATTGTTGTGGTCAGTGAGAGAAATAGTGCCTCATCATTGGTGTCAGTGGGAGGAATAGTGTCCCATCATTAGAACCAAGTGGAGGAATAGTGCCCCATCATTGTTGTCAGTGAGAGGAATAGTGCCATATTGTTGTCAGTGGGATGAATAGTGCTCCATCATTGGATTCAATTGGAGGAATAGTGCTCCATTATTGTTGTCAGTAAGAGGAATAGTGCCATATTGTTGTCAGAGGGAGGAATAGTGCCATATTGTTGTCAGTGGGAGGAATAGTGCTCCATCATTAGATTCAATTGGAGGAATAGTGCTCCATCATTAGATTCAGTTGGAGGAATAGTGCTCCATTGTTGTTGTCAGTAAGAGGAATAGTGCCATATTGTTGTCAGTGGGATGAATAGTGCTCCATAGTTAGATTCAGTTGGAGGAATAGTGCTCCATTGTTGTTGTCAGTAAGAGGAATAGTGCCATATTGTTGTCAGTGGGATGAATAGTGTCTCATCATTAGAATTAGTTGGAGGAATAGTGCCCCATTGTTGTTGTCAGTAAGAGGAATAGTGCCATCTTGTTGTCAGTAAGAGGAATAGTGCCATCTTGTTGTCAGTAAGAGGAATAGTGCCATATTGTTGTCAGTGGGAGGAATAGTGCCATCTTGTTGTCAGTAAGAGGAATAGTGCTATATTGTTGTTAGTAAGAGGAATAGTGCCATATTGTTGTCAGTGAGAGGAATAGTGCCATCTTGTTGTCAGTAAGAGGAATAGTGCCATCTTGTTGTCAGTAAGAGGAATAGTGCCATATTGTTGTCAGTGGGAGGAATAGTGCCATCTTGTTGTCAGTAAGAGGAATAGTGCCATATTGTTGTCAGTAAGAGGAATAGTGCCATCTTGTTGTCAGTAAGAGGGATAGTGCCATCTTGTTGTCAGTAAGAGGAATAGTGCCATCTTGTTGTCAGTAAGAGGAATAGTGCCATATTGTTGTCAGTAAGAGGAATAGTGCCATATTGTTGTCAGTGGGAGGAATAGTGCCATATTGTTGTGTCGGGACTATTGGGGGTGATTCAAATAATAATAGGTAAAATAAAAATGATTTTAAAAGCCATGTATTTCATATCATGCATAAGAGATTCTGAATGGTACAGCGTCCATCTTGTTTTTAAGGTCAAAGAAAGTTCATTATGTACTTGTTAAACAAAATGTCTCTCATAGGCTTACAATAGGGTTTTATACTTTCAGCAGACATTTCTATTTTCTTTTGTCATAAATAAGGTGATACATTGACATCTCTATCAGATAAGACTTAGTCAGTCTGATACCAGATGTTAAGGGGATGGTAGTGCCACTCTGTCTGTAATTATTTAACAATGGACAATACCCCGGTATATTCTAGTTGTATTTAAATATGAACTATATAAGTTTTTATAGATACATTATTATATGTGAGAAGATATAAGCCATAATTATGTCATTATATTATGAAAGGCATATACATATATATTTAGGAACATTATATTACCTTTTGGGTTTATATTCTTACAGTAGTAATCTTACTTAGACTTAAGACTAGAGTGAATACTAATTACTTCATTTTAAGGTATGTGGTAGGAGTGTTTATATAAGAATTGCTTTGGACTAGTTTAGTGCTCAAGGTGTCGTAAATATTACAAACTAGACGCTCTGTCTGACAGCCCTATGGCATGATCAAATAAGTAATGGCTATTCACTAGCCAGAGGTCAAAGAGGTCATCAGATAAGGATATAATGGTAATTGTTTCTAATTATATTAACTACAAAATCTAATGAACGGTACGATACTGCCCTCTATAGACGAAATACCAAATGCAGTTTTGGGATATTTCAGAAATTCCCATATAGAAATATTATATTGTATTAAAAATATAATTATTGAAATGGCATTACTTGCCAAGGTGAATGATGGAGATACAGATGGACATTTATGTATGTACTGGGAGTCTGGACAAAGTTTTATGTTGTGTTTTATGATTAATCTTACATATAGAGAAATCATCCTTTAATTTTATTATACCAAGTATTGGGTTAATTATCAAAAGAGGTGTGTCTATGATCTCACCATTTTAGGTATAGAATATCCCAGCCAATGGGAATAATATTTCATCCCTCTGGGTTTAACTTATGGTAATTTTTATAGCTCTTTGTTCTTACCATATAAAAGAACAGCCCAGAGATGAGAGAGGACACACATTACATTGCCCAACATACAATACACTCACACACACACTACTACATTCCTCGATAGACTCATCCAGACATACTCTACCTTGATCCACATCATTCATCTGAAACTTGAAGGGAAGCCACCATCTTAAGAAAGGCATCCATCTTGGGACTCTGGTAACGCCCATTTGAAGCTAGCGGCCATCTTAAGTGTGGTAAATATGCCTTGCCATGTTATTTGATTTTATTTAACAATTGTTTATTCCTTCCTTATATGTTTTATATTGCATATTTTAAGGTAATATGATTACAATCCCAGCCGTATAAACCATAGTAGATTTTTCTCTATAAAGCTGATTTTTGTTTTTATACATTTTTATTAATATCAGATTTAGTGCATTATTGCGAATTTAGTCTTCCGTTTTACATGACTTATTCTCACTCCATCTGCAGTGGAATGACTTTTGGCCGTGTGATTCGCAGACAATTGTGGTCTGTTATATAGAACAGTTACCTATGGTTTGTGCTTTACCTGGAGAAATGGTAATCTAGTTTACGTTTCACTTTGTTTCAGTTTCACTTTCATTATTGAGCTAAACATCACATTGCATTGATTGTTTGAAGTTAGTATTTTATGTAGAGTTGTTTCTTTGTGTCACTTCTTGTTTGATCATATATCGTGATTACATGTCTGGCAAATAAATATTTTATATATATTCCATACTGTAGACTGTACTCACTAAGATTGGTATATGCTTTTAAAAAGAAATTAATCAATTAAAAAGAATTCACGACATTGATTTGTGGAGTAAGTGAAGACTCTCCTACCGCACAGATCTTTGCTTATTAACCATGAATACACTGCTATATTCAGAGCAGTATAAATATTCTGACATTATTAAGTACGAGCGCAAGATATTATTATTAAATATTCTTACAGTTGTCAGTAAGAGGAATAGTGCCATCTTGTTGTCAGTAAGAGGAATAGTGCCATATTGTTGTCAGTAAGAGGAATAGTGCCATATTGTTGTCAGTGGGAGGAATAGTGCCATATTGTTGTCAGTAAGAGGAATAGTGCCATCTTGTTGTCAGTGGGAGGAATAGTGCTATATTGTTGTCAGTAAGAGGAATAGTGCCATATTGTTGTCAGTAAGAGGAATAGTGCCATCTTGTTGTCAGTGGGAGGAATAGTGCCATCTTGTTGTCAGTAAGAGGAATAGCGCCATATTGTTGTCAGTAAGAGGAATAGTGCCATCTTGTTGTCAGTAAGAGGAATATTGCCATATTGTTGTCAGTAAGAGGAATAGTGCCATCTTGTTGTCAGTGGGAGGAATAGTGCCATATTGTTGTCAGTAAGAGGAATAGTGCCATCTTGTTGTCAGTAAGAGGAATAGTGCCATCTTGTTGTCAGTGGGAGGAATAGTGCCATATTGTTGTCAGTAAGAGGAATAGTGCCATCTTGTTGTCAGTAAGAGGAATAGTGCCATCTTGTTGTCAGTAAGAGGAATAGTGCCATCTTGTTGTCAGTAAGAGGAATAGTGCCATCTTGTTGTCAGTAAGAGGAATAGTGCCATATTGTTGTCAGTAAGAGGAATAGTGCTCCAATATTTGATTCAATTTGAAGAATAGTGCTCCATCATTGGTATCAATTGGAAGAATAGTGCCCCATTGTTGGTGTCACTGAAAGGACTAGTGCTCCATTGTCGGTGTCAGTGGCAGCAACTATGCCCCGCTGTTGCTGACCGGGGGGGGGGGATGCCCCAGGGGCTGTACAAAAACAAGCAAAGGGCCCCCACTCCCAGGCCCCGGTTTGGAGACCACTGCACCAGACATTTCTTTTAGAGATTTAGTAACCTGGACACATTTTTAATTCTTTAATATAAACAGGACTCTCAAGTGTCATTCTGTTTTACCTAGACATAGCTTGGTAACCAAACATACATTTACCACACAGCAAAGAACAGCTGTTTACATAAATGTGCTCTTTAATTGTAAAATATAAAAATGTTTTTTTTTTTAACATTCAAAAGCCTGGAGAATCCTGATTATGGCTTTTCTCTGTTATGATATGAAATAGGTCCTCCTCTGACATGCATTCAGATGTTTTGAGCACACTCTCCTTCCACCTGGACACACTTTGGCTAGAAATGGACAGTCATCCTTACAGCTGAAATAGAAAATATATATTGAATAATTAGTAACAATACAGTCACATATACATCCAGCAGAAGTGATGTGTATCTAGAAAAAGAAACACAACAATACATACCCCTACCTCTCTGAGATTAGAGAGAGGGATGCCTTTCAACACCAAATATGTTGGTAAAAGGCACAACCTGTCAATCTCTGTATACTGCATGTCCTTAATTTTTAAGTGTTATGTTCACCTTTCAAGAAGATTTTCATAAAAATTCCGCTATGTAATTCTAGATCCAATGAATAGTAGATACCATAGCTCCTACTGTTATTAATAGTGAAGGTCCCCCTATTCCACATGCAGCTGTTTTGGGTCCTCACCAGAAAAAGCTCTGACCACCCCCCCCCCCCCCCCCCATACCTCTCCATCCTGCTGTTTGCAGAACAGGTTCAATTTCACTATATTGCGCCCCCTAGCATCTGCTCTGGGCCGTTTACACTGCACAGGTGTGCTGTGCAGCCTCTCTTTTCTCCAGCTAAGCTTAGTAACAGCGGCTCCAGGACCTTCAAACTCAGCTAGAGGAGTGCACAGCGCATGTGCAGTGTTTGAACAGCCTGGATCGACCACTACTAAGGTTAGCTGGAGCCAGGAAAGAACACACTGCGCACATATGCAGCTTACGGAGGGGGGCAATATAGTGAAAATCAGCCCTGAATGCAAATGGGGGGGGGCTGAGCTTTTTCTGCAGAGAACTCAAAACCGCTGTATCTAAAATGAAAGGGTCTTTACTATTTCTAACAGGAGGAGCTATGGTATGTACTATTCATTAGATTCAGAGAAAATCTTAAAAAAGGTAAACTTACACTTTAAATGTGGTTACATTTGCTAATGCACTGTATATCATTTATTTCTGATCTTTAGGGTCAGCTGAATCATCATTGCTGTATCCTGTTCTCTGCCTTCCTTCCTTTGTGTGAAATTCTTTGTGTTCCAGCTAGTCTCCCTGCTTTCCTATTTCAAATTGACCACGCTAGTCATGGAAGCATATCCTTCCTAGCAGTGGTCAGTTTTCATCTTTGCATTCTACTTGGGATCGCAGACTACCTGTACCCCAGTGGTCAAACTTGTGCTTATACGCCCTCCTGCACAGAAAATCACTGGGAAGATCAGTGTACTGCTGTATCCCTGCCTCCCGCAGAACAGTTGTGATCACTTATGAAAAAAAAAGGAATGTACATTTTATATATATATATATATATATACACACACGCACACGTTTTGTCTTACATTTCTATTCTGACCTGAATGTGTTGTTTACAAGGTAAGGGTTCACATATAAAGAAATATTACTGCCAGCCCCTCTGTTCTACCAATCCATCCTACACTGTGAAAAAGTGTGTATAAAATTATGCATGTAAATACCTTCTCAGATCTTTTATTACCAGTCACGTGACCTCCAACCAATCTCTTCCCCTAATCTAAGGGCTATGGGGGGAAGGGGCAAGATCGCCCTCTGACGTCAGCCGGGGAGGTCACGTGACCGCTCTGCTATTCCCTTAGCCCCTCCCATTGTAGTCCTAAAATGGGTAGGAGAGCGGCTGGAGGTCATGTGACCGGCCATAAAAGATCTGAGATATGTTGTTTACAGGCATTGTTTTATACATTTACACAGCGTAGGATGGATTGATAGAACATATGGGCTGGCAGTAATATTTCTTTACCTTTATTGCCAGCTACTAATAGAGGTGGAGGGAGGATGGCGGAGATGGCTCACACATACAGGAGCTGACAGGCAGGGAGTGACGGGGAGAGGGGGAAAGAGGAGAGCAGCGGGATGACGGAGGCACGTAACCTGACCACGGTTTCATGGATCAACAGCCATGAGCACCATGGTCAGCACACTAAGTGGGATACAGGAACAGGCAAGATCAACCAGGTTTTTTTACAGCTTAGAGAGGTACAGATTAGACAGCGCTGTACTGTTTAATCTGCTATAAGGGAACAGGATCTCTTTTTTTTTTTTTTTTTAGGGTTACAACCCCTTTAACTATTCCTGTTCCTAGGTAAGTTCCAAAGGGGTTGTTGAATGACAGTAGTTCTGGTAGCTCCAGTGCCACCATGGCCCAGAATGTGCACAGGGGGGCAGGACCATCTAATACCTTTTCTTTATTGTCCTTTTTTGCCCATTGAGTCTGGGTGATAAGGTATTTCCCCCTTTTGTCATGCCTGCTAATTGTTTTGTAGTACATATCTCCTGGTGTCATTTGAATTGGCCCATTAACAATTTGAGCCCCTGCAGCAATTCCTTCTACTAGACTACCATCTTTTAAAATAGAAAGTAGACTAGCATGGGCATGCCCTGGTTTTAGAAGAGTGCTATGGTACTTTCACCGTTTGTTTTTATAAGTGAAGTTTCTAATGCATTTGCTTGGAGGTTATCTACTAATTGATGTGAATAATTGGTTACATTATATTTGTCAATATTGGCTTTATGAGGGAATCTTAGGGCTTCATTGATGAGATTGAAGATGGCCATACAGTGTGTGAATTTCAGCTGGATGATAACGAGCCTGCAGAAATTGCTTTGTAGATGGCCCTGTCAGCCTTCTCCTGCCTGACATTCTTTGTTAAAAAAAAAAAAGAACACAAGAAGACCACCTCTAAGTAAAGTAGTTTTAATAAATGGAAGGAGAACAATAGCACACTCACATTGGTAAAGGTAAAAGCTCATCAAAAAGAGCAGGGCCCGGTGGCGGACGTAACATGGTTTTGCCAGGATCTGAGACTGCAAAGCCGAGATGACAGCGGGAGACGGGGAGGGTGCCGGCACTCAATGTCTTCTGGGTAGGCTTTGTCTGGAAACAGCTTGAGCCGCAGCATCAGAGGCGCGTGGCGATGGCGGAAGAGGAACACAACGCGCTTCAGAGCATGCGCAACAGCTAAACTGGGCATGCGCGCTCCTTTTTCAAGTGTACGGGGTAATAAGGGAGCCAAGTTAATATAGTCTAATAGATGGTTGTGTGAGAAATTGTTAAAGGGGCAATAGGTGGACTGGAACAGAACCTTAAAGTGGCAATCACTAAAATTCTCATCATACAGAGAAAAGAACAAGAGCAAAAACAGGGACAAGAGCAAAGAACAAAGAAAAAAGAGAATTTCCACTTTAAGGTTCTGTTCCAGTCCACCTATTGCCCCTTTAACAACTGCTCACACATCCATCTATTAGACTATATTAACTTGGCTCCCTCATCACCCGTATACTTGAAAAAGGAGCATGCATGCCCAGTTTGGCCGTTGCGCATGCTCTGAAACGCATTGTGTTACTCTTCCGCCCTTCAGTGACGTCACACGCCTCTGACGTTGTGGCTCAAGCTGTTTCCAGACGAAGCCTACCCGGACGACATTGAGTGCCGGCACCCTCCCTATCTCCCGCTGTCATCTTGGCTCTGCAGTCTTGGATCCTGGATGGGCTTTTACCTTTATCAATGTGAGTGTGCTATTGTTCTCCTACCATCTATTAAAACTACTGCACTTAGAGGCGCTCTTCTTGTGTTCTTTTTTACCCTATTTACAGAGTTGACGTCACTCTATTGAAGAACCTTGCCCTTTGCTGCAAATTCGCCATCACCCCACCTAGAACTCATTTATTCATGGACCTTTGTTTAAGGACTAATTGTCTTTTATTTAAATGTTTTTAAATGTATCCCATTATTGCCTATATACCTGGAGTGCCAACACCTATCTGTGCTTTTTCTTAAAAAATTGTTGAATGAACATCAGCTGCATCCAATTAGATGCAACCCCTGTTTGGGTATTCTGACAGCCGCTGCCAGCAGCTGTCAGATTACCATAGCTCACTGGAGGAATTTGTCTATCTGCGTTGTTAACGTGGGTGTAGGAATTGGCTAGGTTAGCAAGCTGAACGAAATAAGTATATCAGTGTGTGGCCAACCTATGATAATCAATATTGTTTCAGAACAGCCACGGATAGTCTACCTTTGTAGAACAATGAAATGGAAATTCTGTTTGCTGTGGGGTAACACACATATTTTGCAACAATTCTTCCCTTTGATAAATGAGGTCTAGTGTAATTTATAGTTAATAATAAAAACATATGAAGTTTTTCTCACCTGCAGGTGTCAGGGTGAAATATCTTATTCTTCTCACAGCAGGAATCCATGTTCTCACTACATTCATTACAGGTGCAGTTCTCTTTGTTGAGGACATGGTTCCTGGGACATTTTAGCTTACAGACACATTCACAACTGTCTTCAAACTCCATGTGTGCGCCACACAAGGCAAGCTCTGTGCCAAAACAATACACCATGGTGTGAGTGTTGAGAACCAAAATAATGAATACAGTTCTAAACAGAGGTCTTCAAAAAAGCAGGGGTTCTTGTTTTAATTTTTCTTTTTACAAAAAATGAAATGTATAGCAAATTTTCTGGCATCTCTGGCTTTAAAAATTAAATTGCAGTGGTTGTACCACCAACTGAGACATGACTTATGGATTTGTCAAGTATTCTTGGCCCATTTTTACCATTTTTGCCATCGAGCAAAAACTCACTGACTGTGTGACATGGATTTTAACTGCATTTTTTTTATTACCACAGTTCTTCATTATAAATACAACACTTGTAATTGTAATTGTACTGTTTCCCTTCATATTGTAAAACGCTGCACAAACTGTTGGCATTAAATAAATGCTGTACAATAGTAATATTATTCAATAATAATAAAACTTGGCTCCATTCACACTACCGCGACTTGTCAGACGACTTGTCAGCCTGACAAGTCGCGGTCCGTCGCGGTCCATTGACTGCTACAGGACCCGTTCTAATAGGAGCGACACAAGTCGCTCCGACTTAGAAAAAGTCTACTTCAGGGCGACCTCGGAGCGACTTGCATAGACATTCATTATATGAAGTCCGTGCAAGTCGCGCCGAAGTCGCGGTGCACGGGACTTCACAAGTTGCCCCCGAAGTAGTACAGAGTCGTGCCGCGGTAGTGTGAATGCAGCTCTAAGTACAACTACAACAAAAATAGGGGGTCTAATAAATCACACCAAAATAAACCACAACTGGCCAAAAGTTTTGAGAATGACAAAAAAGTCTACTGCTTCAGTGTTTTTAGATATTTTTGTCAGATGATACTATGATATATTGAAGTATAATTACAGCATTTCATAAAAGTCAAAGGCTTTTATTGACATTTGCAGTGTTGACCCTTCTTTTTCAAGACCTCTGCAATTCTCCCTGGCATGCTGTCAATCAACTTCTGGGCCACATTCTGACTGATGGCAGCCCATTCTTGCATAATCAATGCTTGGAGTTTGTCAGAATTTGTGGGGATTTTTTTGTTCACCCGCCTCTTGAGGATTGACCACAAGTTTTCAAGGTCTGGGGAGTTTTCTGGCCACAAACTGTTCTTCGATGGTTGGGTAAAGTTGCTCAAGGGGGATGTTTTTGTACCATTCTTTATTCATGGCTCTGTTCTTTGTGAGTGAGCCCCCTCCCTTGGCAAAGAAGCAACCCCACACTGAATGGTCTCAGGATGCTTTACATATGACACATGGCTGGCATGGTAGCGCTCACATTTTCTTCACCGGACAAGGTTTTTTCCAGGTACCCCAAACAATCGGATAGGGGATTCATCAGAGAAAATGACTTTACCGCAGTCCTCAGCAGTCCAATTCCTGTACCTTTTGCAGAATATCAGTCTGTCCCTGATGTTTTTCCTGGAGAGAAGTGGCTTCTTTGCTGCCCTTCCTGACACCAGGCCATCCTCCAGAAGTCTTGGTCTTACTGTGCGTGCAGATGCACTCACACCTGCCTGCAGCCATTCCTGAGTAAGCTCTGCACTGGTGGTGCCCCCATCCCGCAGCTGATCAACTGTAGGAGATGGTCCTGGCCTTTGCTGGACTTTCATGGGTGCCCTGAAGACTTCACAAATTCAGTGGAAATGCTTTTAAAGGGATTAAGTTCATTTTCATGGAAAAGAGGAACTTCGCAATTAATTGCAATTCGTCTGATCACTTTTCCTAACTTTCTTGAGTATATGCAAATTACCATCATAAAAACTGAGGCAGCAGACTTTGTGAAAATTAATATTTGTGTCATTCTCAAAACTTTTGGCCACGGCTGTACTTATCCCTTCCCTCAAGCTGCACCACACCTCTTTAAAGGGGAACTTTATTCTCTCAATCAACATTAACGTGTTTTTAATCTTAATGCTGGTAACATAAGTAAATAGAAATTATACCATATTTTTATTTTTCATATTTTACTCCTGGTTTTCAGACCTAGACAAATGATGCCATACATACCAGGAGTCTTCAAGAGGGGAAGTGATGATAAGGGGTTTTCCTAGTTAAGCAGACCCTCCTGCATCTGTGTGTGAGCTAAGGGCAGATGGATTCTAGGAAGTAAAATGGTACAATACTTATCTGCCCTTACTCAAGATGGCCCCAGCCCCTACAGCCAGAAATTCTAGGGGGTGCTTTTTAAAGTGATTTCTCAGCAACATAAAGCATAGAGACATGGTTGCATGGATGAGATGTTTTAAATAGTAAAAATGAATTAAATAGCATTTTCCCTTTGTGGTGCTCAGATGCAGTGTAGTTCTGCTTTAAGGACAAGGTCATTTCCTGAACCGTAATGCAAGGATAAGAACTTTTTTAGCAACATGCCTGCAATTTTCAAATCTAACTTTACTTAGTTGAAAATAACTGTCACTTTTTAAAAATAAAAGTTCTTATCCTGGTATGTTAGATTTGTGAATTGAGCCTTGGCTAGTAACAAGAGGTAATGTTACTGGCTGCAGGACTGTTTTATCTACTAGATGGCATTTTTAAGTGCACTTCCTTTAGGTTGTGATTGATTTTGGTTTGAAGCACTCTAGTAGTCTGGAGGATGATCCGAATCACGGCCATCACGGGGAAATCAATACCAATACCCAGTGATACCTGACAGCAGGAGGGGTCTTAAAAAATAGAAAAACCCAGGAAGCAGCAGGGCAGGTGGGAAGCGTGCCAGCCAGAGAGGACTGACAGGACGGACCACTGGGGCGGAGAGAGCTGGTAAACTGCTGTATATCCTGGACATGTCAGATGCTGTTGCATGCTGACCTGGGTGACTGCCCTGAGCTAAGTTTGCTGTGCAACCAACTGCTCCAGTGCCTGCTCTGGAACACCAATGTGTGATCCAGTCTGCAGCAGCTCAGGCCTCTGGGGAACCATGAGGGTGAACTGCCAAGGTACTTGTCATCTTGCCTGCTACAAGTGAAGGTCAACAACATGAAGAACACTGAGTATACAGTATCTCACAAAGGTGACTACATCCCTCACATTTTTGAAAATATTTTATTATACCTTTTCATGTGACGACACTGAAGAAATTACACTTTGCTACAATGTAAAGTAGTTAGTGTACAGCTTGTATAATGGTGTAAATTTGCTGCCCCCTCAAAATAACTCAACACACAGCCATTAATGTCTAAACCACTGGCAACAAAAGTGATTACACCCCTAAGTGAAAATGTCACAATTGGGCCCAAAGTTTCAATATTCTGTGTAGCCACAATTTATTTACAGCACTGCCTTAACCCTCTTGGGCATGGAGTTCACCAGAGCTTCACAGGTTGCCACTGGAGTCCTCTTCCACTCCTCCATGACAACATCACGGAGCTGGTGGATGTTAGAGATCTTGCGGTCCTCCGCCTTCCATTTGAGGATGCCCCAAACATGCTCAATAGGGTTTAGGTTTGGAGACATGCTTGGCCAGTCCATCACCTTTACCCTCAGCTTCTTTAGCAAGGCAGTGGTCGTCTTGGAGGTGTGATTGGGGTCGTTATCATGTTGGAATACTGCCCTGTGGCCCAGTCTCCAAAGGGAGACGATCATGCTCTGCTTCAGTATGTCACAGTACATAGTTGACATTCATGGTTCCTTCAATGAACTGTAGCTCCCCAGTAACGGCAGCACCCATGCAGCCCCAGATCATGACACTCCCACCACCATGCTTGACTGTAAGCAAGACACGCTTGTCTTTCTACTCCTCACCTGGTTGCTGCCATTTGACACCAACTGAACCAAATAAGTTTATCTTGGCCTCATCAGACCACAGAACATGGTTCCAGTAATCCATGTTCTTAGTCTGCTTCCCTTCAGCAAACTGTTTGCAGGCTTTCTTGTGCATCATCTTTAGAAGAAGCTTCCTTCTGGGATGACAGCCATGCAGACCAATTTGATGCAGTGTGCAGCGTATGGTCCGAGCACTGACAGGCTGACCCCCCCACCCCTTCAACCTCTGCAGCAATACTGGTAGCACTCATACGTCTATTTCCCAAAGACAACCTCTGGATATGATGCTGAGCACGTGCACTCACCTTCTTTGGTCGACCATGGTGAGGCCTATTCTGGGTGGAATCTGTCCTATTAAACCGCTGTATGTTCTTGGCCACTGTGTTGCAGCTCAATTTCAGGGTCTTGGCAATCTTCTTATAGCCTAGGCCATCTTTATGTAGGGCAGAAATTCTTTTTTTCAGATCCTCAGAGAATTCTTTGCCATAAGTTGCCATGTTGAACTTCCAGTCACCAGTATGAGAGAGTGAGAGCTATAACACCAAATTTAACAGACCTGCTCCTTATTCACCTGTGGGACCTTGTAACACTAATGAGTGACATGACACCGGGAGGGAAAATGGCTAATTTGGGCCCAATGTAGACATTTTCACTTAGGGGTGTACTCACTTTTGTTGCCAGCGATTTAGACATTAATGGCTGTGTGTTGAGTTATTCTGAGGGGACAGCAGATTTACACTCTTATGCAACCTGTACACTCACTACTTTACATTGTAGCAAAGTGTAATTTCTTCAGTGTTGTCACATGAAAAGATATAATAAAATATTTACAAAAATGTGAGGGGAATGTACTCACTTTTATGAGATACTGTATGTCCATCCAACTGCTACAGGAGGATCACAGAGACAGGGAGAGTGGTAAGTGAATTGCAGACCCACAGTTATGCTGAACCCTTGTTGATGTTGTCAGACTCCACTTGCAAGAATTTGCAGATATAAACTCTCCGTACACCATAGTGCTAACAGTTTATGTTGTTGCTAGGCCCAACACAGCCAGTTTACCTTCATCAAAGTACTGTAGCTGTGTACACCTTAACATCTAACTGCTGCAAATGTGCAAATCCTGTTGTCAGACTGCTGCAACAGTGCCTGTCTCCATCTAAGGATTCAACGGTGTCTAGAGATTCCCTTCCAAAATAAAATTCCGAAGTGCAACACTGTACCACCCAGTCTATAGACATATTGTTATTTCGTCTTCAAGGCCCCCAACTTAGCCACCAGAAGATACACCTTAAGGACTATAGTCAGACAACTTTACCCTGAGGGCAGAGCTTGGTTTAACCTTAAATCATTACCTTCAGGCCTAGACCAGCAGAGAACCCAAATTAACCAGCGGCTCCTGCAGGAGTAGAGCTACACTTGGAATTTAAAACTTCTTATTGGGAGTTGGCCCCTAGAGACACCTCCAGTTTAAATACATAATGGAAGATCCCCTAACACCAGATGTGATTCTCTGATTAAAAAAACATATTAGTTGCTTTCCTTCCATGACCCCTTTCCTGTTAAGCTGCCATGACAAAGTATTCTACTCTACTATAAATGATAGCAAATGGGTCAGACAGATTTTTCTTTCTGTAAATGGCTGCAGTGTTCAGACTCCCCAACAGCGTTTTCACTGCACCTCCCACCCCTTCTGACTAGTTCTACTAGTAAAACAGGTTACCTTCTCCATCCAACTTTTTTCCTTAGCACTTTTAAGCCTAATGCCTCGTACACACGTTCAGATAATCGTAGGAAAATAATACATTTCGACTTGATCGCACGATAATCTGATCATTAGTACACAGCTTTCGACAGCCAATCACGACCAACAAAATCCGAAGGGACAAACACGAAAACTTCTGTCGTACGATAGCCTAGCGAACGACAATCGTTTAATCAGTACAGTATGCGTCCGCTAAAAGTCAATCGACAAAGACAGCGCATGATCAGAAACACTAAAATAGCAAGGATAAGCCTGGCTGCCATTGTTTTTGTTTTGCACCATCTGATACGTAGCTAAGCAACCAGGAAGCTTTTCCGGAATCATACAAAAAAAATCCTACGTTTATATGCATTGTTGAATTCGATATTAGTATCATGCAACAAAATGCGAACGATAAGTCATCCGATTATCTGAACGTGTGTATGAGGCATAAAGCTGGGTACACACTATACAACATTTGTTGGTAGATTTCCTGTAGATTTACCTTCCAACTATGTAGTGCAAGGGCCTGCCTCATTGCATACAAATTGAAAGTGTTTAGGTCTGACCTCATATTATATGGTTTTGGTAAATCTAAAGGAAAAAATCTAAAGATAATTGTATAGTGTGTATCCAGGCTAAAGATCTATTGATCCCTTGCACTACATAGTTGAAGGTAAAGGGCCATACGCACTATAAGATTTTCTGAAGACTTTTTCCTTTAGGCTTACCAAAACCATATAATATGAGGTCAAACCTAAACACTTTCAATTTGTATGCAATCTGGCAGGCCCTCGCACTACATAGAAAAGGTAAATCTGAAGGAAATCTGGCAACAAAAGTTGGATAGTGTGTATCCAGCTTAAATCTAAAGGAAGTCTAACAACAAAAGTTGTATAGTGTGTATCCAACCTTAGAAGGATCTGTAAGTCATGTAGTCATTTTCCCAGTTTTCCTGTCTTCAGGTCTCATGGGGCCTGGGTCCCAACTGCATGTACTCCATTGCTTCCAGACTATAGCTCTCTTCTCCTTTCTACACCAATATGTGGTTCATTTACTAAAGCTAGAGAGTACAAAATTAGTCACATTTCGGCATAGAAACCAATCAACTTCTAACCTTAGCTTGTTCAATTAAGCTTTATAAATAAAACCTGGAAGATGATTGGTTTCTGTGCAGAATTGTGACTAATTCTGCCCTCTCTAGCTTTAGTAAATAAACCCCAATGAGTGAGTGCAGCACTCCTTTTTGCATTTATCAGATTATACCAACAAGTAAAACTCTTGCACTACATATATTTGTGGATGTTATTCTCCCCTATACTGTCTGAAGTAAAGGGGGTATTTAAAAATTTCAAACCTGACAGTTGTGGAAATAAAATGTAAATGTTACTGGCTGCTATGAAATCTTGTTCCCCTTCTCTTCCGTTTGCTTGGAATGAGCAGGGCAAGTAGTTGCAGTCAAATGCACTGCTGTAAGCACGCTACACATCCACGGCCATAGTTCATCCCTTCATAAGGTAAAATAAATAAACAAAAGGAGCAGCAGGACCAAGTCAGGTAGTATAGAATGGGGACCAGCAGAAAAGGTTGTGGGTGGAGGTTGTTCATGGAAGAAGAACACACCACAACCCTTGTTTTGGGATATGAAGGATCAGATACTGTAGGCCCGTGTCTTCACTCTCTATGTGCATTTGTACATGTAAAAGTTCAGTACCTTCCCTTCTTCTGTTAAGTGAAGACTCCTTTTCCAGTACACACTCACACTGGCTGCTATCCCACTGCCAACCAGGAGGACAATGTTTGGTATTTTGAAGACACCTACAGAAAACAGTAAAATGACTCAATATTTAGGTATTTATCACTTGTTTCACCAAAATTGTACCTGATAGGAGTTTGTGGGCCCCAAAATGAACTGAACTGTTATTATATAGAAACACTCTTCTGAGCACTGTTTGGGTCTATTTAGCCACATAAAATACATATATTACAACTTCAAAGACTACAATCTGTAAATGAAATGTGTTTGTCAATCCTAGGCCTCAAGCTTGGGCAGGATTTGTCTGAAGACAACCAACCTCTGGCACCCCAAGCAACATCTCTGCTAGGATCACCTGTTATACAGGTTGCACTCAGAAAAAGTCCTTGTTTTACTGTTCATTACCCACCTGTGACAATGTGTAAGGAACATTAAATTAGATGACTTGGCAGGTATGTCTATTCATGAGAAAAAACAAATGTGCCTAATAACCATAAGGGGAAAATCTCTTTACTTCTGCTTCCTATTGTCTCATGTATGCTGTTCCTACATTTGCCCCTCATTTTTATGGTTGAATATATTTTTACTTGAAATTGTACAAATAAAGCAAAATCACATCATGTACAAGGCGTAAAAATTAACAAATCAAAGGAAAACAGCAGTGAACAGAGTCACTCTAAGAACCCAGATATGAGGTTCCAGTGCAATTGACATGTTGAGGATAATACATCATAATCAGAAAAATTTCAAAAACATGAATCTGACCCTCTTTTTTAGACAACTGTGGAAACCAGCTTCAAAATGTAGATCATCGAGGAACCACACACTTGCTTAAATGTTCTTTATAAAGCCTTTCTTGTCCATTTTTATTAAAATAAAGTTAAAGGCATCATCAGAGAAAGGAAGGAACACTGCTTACCGACCCAGTGCATGAATATATGAATGAGTGTGGCCTCAGCCAGTACTGCTGCAGCCATGCCCTGTGACATGGTTTGCCCCACACACTGGGGACCAAGCCTAAGGACCATGTTTAGGAACCTAGGAACACTAATGGGAGTGCTGATTGAAAGTAGAAGATATAATATGCTTTTCCCTTGCAGGGATTTTTTCAACATCTTCAGCCACAAAACAAATATTCATCAGCCTACTGGCTTATACTTACAGCGCTGCTGCTCTGGCCTCACACTTCAGGCCTTGCATGTTTCACATGGGCTTCAGTTTATATGAGAACAGTGTGAAAAGCAAGCTTTGACAAAGCATTTGTAGAGCTTTCAGTAAGCTTTGTTGAATCTTTAAAGTACCATTCAGCTCAAGTTTGTAAATGTTGTACACAAATCCTAATGGGAGTGTTGATTGCCACTTTAAGGAAGCTGCTAGCACACTTCAGTAGACTTTCAACAAACTTCAAGACATGTTGAAGCCTGGTAACAGCTTATTTAATGCAAAAAATCAACACTCTTATTAGGATCTGTGTTCAACATTTACAAACAGGAGCTGAATTGTACTTTGAAAGCTTCAACAAAACCTTCTGAAAACTCTACAAATGCTTTGTGAAAGCTTACTGTTCACACTGCTCTTATACAAACTGAAGCCTGTGTGAAACAGGCCTCTTGTCTTGCAGGCTTCTCACACAAGCTATGTGCATGCACCTAACAGCTCAATGCTGCACTGACTCCCACCTATCTCCTAGGTGGAGCTCTCCTGACTCTTGGGCAGAGACCTCCTTTGTTGCTCTGGTGGAGCTCTGAACCATAGACATGTCTTTAACCTGTTTGCTGACCACCCCACATACTTTTACTGCGGGGCGGCAGCTCCTCTGTGCAGAATCACACACAGGTACGTGATTCTGCACTTCCGGGTCTGCGGGCAGATGTGCGCCGCTGGCAACTCCGCTTCCACTGTAATTGGACATAGCAGGAGCCAATCAGCAGGTCCAGCGGACCTGATGTCTGTGGGGACCCCCTAGTCATTCCCGACAGAGGTAGAATAGTGGTCTGCCTATGTAAACAAGGCAGATCACTGTTCAGTTAGTAGGGAAGACATCAATTTTATTTGGGTACAGCGTTGCACGGCTACGCAATTGTCAGTTCAAATAATGCAGTGCCATATCGCAAAAAATGGCCTGTCATTAAAAGGGGGTAAACCTTCCAGAACTCAAGTGGTTGATAAAAGCTTTGCACACACCTGCTCAATCAGTGTGCTGGTTATCTGCAAAACCTAGAAACAGGATTACAGACTTCATCCCTTCCAAGTCTCTATGAAGCGTCTGGACTCCAAGTCCCAAATTGGGTTTTACCAACTTCTGAGAAAACTTTTTTGTACCCTGGAGCCCCACAACCTGCCTGGGCGAGAACCCTGGGTAAGACAAAACTAATTTCATACCATGGCATGATTTTCATGCCATGACTTTCCCTTTCTCCCCACTCAGCTTGGGATCATCAGTCATCATATTACAATCAGGCTCATTAACAGGCTGTGCAGATCCTGGCCAAGTTTAACTGGAATTTATGGTAGCTTACTTTATGTCCTTACAGTAGTTGAGCTGTGTTCTAGCATGGAGGGGGGTCTTGTTTGTGACTTTTAAAAGCTGTTGCCCCTTGCTGCAGCATAAAAATCAGATTTAAATCCAAATGTTTTATCTCAAAATTGCACATTTTGGTGAAAAGAGGATGGCATTGTGCTCAATGTGACGTTCCCATTCTCCCCACTTAGCTTAGGGTCATCAGATCTCATTATCATCATATTCTTCTCAGCTCAGATCTTCTTTAAATGATGATGTGAGGGCTACAAGGCAAAATTGCTAACTGTACAGATTCTGAGTTCAAATAAATGAAATGCGTAAACGTTTTTTATTACATTTAAGTTTGTTTTTTTTTGCTTTGTGTTATAATCTTTTTCTTCAGAATTACTAAATGAGAAAAAGAGAATGATTAAAAAGAGAATTCTCAAAATGAGAATAAAGCAGTTTGGCGACCAATAGAATTTTGCCTTACTTGGCCACGATATGTGTCTCTCTCACAAATCTCAGCGCGTGATTGGTGGATATGCACAATAATAGCACATAGTTGGTCCAACAACAAATAATTTCCTTCATAAACTTTTTTTTTTTTCACATTTTTATTGCCTGTTGTAAAACAAATAGCTGTATTGTTATATCGTTGTGTATATTGTATTAAACATTGTTTTATTCTGCTTTTAGCCTGCATATATTGAATGTCAAATGTATTTACCTCGGAGGCATACTTAGGGCCAGACAAATAATTTTACATTGCAGGAGATCTGAGTACAGCAGTATAAGTTAATAGGAAACAGATCGCACTGGAATAGTCATGTTTATCATTCCATTGTCCTCACTACTCAAGCATGCACATAACATAGTCTTCTACACTTCTTTAGAACTGTATGCATATTTGCATACCTGGAGGTGAAATGGAGTACATACTTGAGAATGGCACCATCATTTTTGTACAACTATTTTACCTATTTTTCATATTAAATCCTCCATGTTTACCTCATAAAATCCTGCTGTTTACAGGGAGAAAATCAACCCCCTTGGTGAACACAGGACAAAACACATGTTTTTAGGAATGCAGACAATAATATTCCTTCTTTTTTGTGAGGCATTCCTTTTTATTGTGTAAGAATGCTTATTAGACACGCATGGCTCTGTCACATTTTGTTAAGTCTTACAAATCTTTTAAAGAAGTCATTGCACTAAAGCTAGAACCCATTTTAATCATAACTCCCCTTTGAATAACTTTTCAGGTCATGTGGTCAGAGTATTTTCACATAGGTAGCCGTATGGTTTTTTTCGACCCTGTATAGATTCCATAAGTGTACATTATTTTCTGTGCTCACTGTCAAGATGTATGCTATACAGCACATGTGTCAAACACAAGGCCCGTGGGCCAAATCTGGCCCTCCAAGCCATTTCATGTGGCCCTCACACCTCAACTGCAGCTCCACCCCAGGGCTTCTTCCTGGCAGCAGCACAAGGTATGGGGGGTACACTGTGATGTAAGGGAGAGTGGAGGACTCTTGACTTCTGATGGTGGGGGGGGGGATGGGGGGTCATTTGATATAATGGAGGTGGGGTACCCTGGACATTTGTATCAAATGGTTATGAGAATAATACAATTCTATGCCAGTTGAAGAGGAGGGCTGTGAACCGTTGGTATCATGCACAAAAAACGTTTGTTGGAGACTGCTCGGATAGAAAACCATGGCAGAACAATGTTCTCTCTGAGCAGTCTCCATCAGAGTTTCTTGTGGATGATACCGGCAGTGTGCAACCCTCCTTTTCAGACTTGCATCATTTGCTACAGGAGTGTGAGTGGTCACAGTGCCAGTCTGCACCTGTCCTTCACAGCTTAAGTCCTAAGGTATTACTAAAACCAGTAATAATCTAATGCAGAGGCAATTATTTAATATGATCAAGAGTAGATACATTTATATAATCTTACAGGGCAACCATAGTGCTATTGTGACTTGCGATGAAATTGAGTTTGACACCCCTTATATACAGTATGCACATTTTGAATGAACTGCAGATAAAGATTTATATTTCTTACCAGCTGCTAACTGGTATAATGTGCTTATCTGTAGCACCATTCAGTCCCCTAGCCCTAGCCAAATTGTTGGGCGTCCTAATTTTGCAAAGTTGCCAGACTTTTCCCTGCCACAATACAGTCCCACAGGCCCATCATTATACTGGGCAGTCACACTGAATGAGTGAGAGGTAAAGGGGGGTGAGCAAGGTTCATCAGAACTATAAATAGAAAAACCTGCACTTGGTGTCCCCCCCCCCCCCAATCTAGGTATAGGCCACCTCTGCTTTTCAGCTGCCTTATTGATACCAGTGAAAAAAGTTCCCACAAACATATATTCTTAAGGAACCTAGGACCCGGTCATGCAGTGTACCGATTCCCGTGCAGGGTGCAGGACGATTGTATGATTTTCCAATGCCTGTTTTAACTTTGCTATTGTAAGTATATTTTTTATTAAATTCCTTTGCTTTTAATTGGACAGTGCACAATGAGTTTTTTCTCTTCTCATTGGTACATTGCATCACTGGGTCCAAGATTCCTTAAGGATATATAGTTACATAGTAGTTGAGGTTGAATAAAGACTATAGTCCATCCAGTTCAACCTGTGTAGGTGTGTGTGGCCATAATCATTTCCCATATCTCTAAATGTTCTGATCATTGAGATGTACGTCCAAGATATGTTTGTGGGAAATTTAGTTATTGGTATCAATAGGGCAGGTGAAAAGCAGAGGTGGCCTATACCTAAAGTGAGGGGTTAGAATGAGGAGTGAAGCACACTAATGTGAATATAGACATTGATAGGTCTAACGATCTGGTAAGAGGATATATTTGCCCTGATTTCCTTTTGGGAGCACTGGGTGTTGCACCTTATAAGAACCGGAGGATATTTGCACGTTTTTTCTATTACCTTATGGACTCGATTTGATTTCTGGAGCTCTGGGCTCCGGTTTCCTTTCACACTCCATAGACATGCTGGTAAGTTAATTGGTTCATGTCTAAGTTGGCCCTAGTATGTGTATGTATGATTGTTAGTTAGAGACCTTAGATTGTAAGCTCCTTGAGGGCATGGACTGATATGAATGTATAATATGTATGTGTAAAGCACTGCATAAATTGACAGTACTATATAAGAAGAACCTGTAATAATAATCAAAATGGCCTGGAATTCAGAAGACTGCACAGAAAAGGTCAATTGCTGCCTGAAACTACTGGAGTTGATTACTGCATATTGCGGCACTCTTGCTACAAAAAAGGAATAGTGAGCTACTCCCGCAAAGCTCCTTATTGTCTAATATTGTTTGCCAGACAAAGTGCACTTTAAAGTGTCACTAAACCCACATCATACAAAACTTTAAATAAATGGTGTATTACATGCTATTCATACTCACTCAGTCCCTATGAGATAAATTTTTCTATTTTCTGCAAAAAACCTGGTTGATCCTGCTGCTCTCTATCTCCACCTTCTGTTCATGTCTCCAATCCATCTATGGGATTTTGCAGTTGTGGTGGCAACTCTACATATGTTCAGTTTTCAGTGAGTTTCTATGCTGAGCATTTCCTCCCTATCACACTTTGCAGTCCATGTGATAATAGAGTCACACATATGGGCGTATACACAATTGTAAATGACAGTCCACCCCCTCCCTCTTCCACCAATGCCCACTAACCAGCTAAACACAACGGGGGCGGTATATTACATGTAGATTATTGTAGGTTTTACCTTTCTCTTGTTCCAAGACGCAGGCTGGAGGGGCGTAACACAGCCTGTGACTGGCAGAAATTCACCAACTTCATGTTATTTCCACAAAACAATAAAGATTTAATTTCAAATATATATTTGTATGTCAATTTAAAACAGTTTATTGATATTATTTATTTATTTTTACTCTATGTATTCCAAAGGCTGTTTTTTTTTTTTTTTTTAACATGTGACCAGCAGCACATACAGAAATAGAAGGGACAATATCACTTAAACAGTGTGTGTTTAGTATCACTTTACGGTCATCATAGACATCAGTGTTATAATCTGAAGCACGAATATTGGCTGCAGAGTCCCTAGAAATGGACAGTCACATCATGCAACCATTGTGTAAAGACTATGGAAAGGGGCAAGAAAGGCATACTGGACATTGCTCTGGCCCCAGTCTATTGTGGGGGGAAAAAACTGCAATTGGATAAAAAAAATTTGAACTGTACAATCTCAGGTTTACCAGGCAAGCCTCAGCTGGAAATTCTGCTAGTGACCCATGACATGAGATTGTCCACCGATCTAGCTGACAACTAACGAATGATGAGACTTTCATCTAATGTCATTTGTTCTAAATGCTAAAAATAAGTGTCCCTATGCCAAATAAGGATCATTACAGCTTAATGAATTGAGAGCCTCATGACTCACTTAGCAATGGAAAATGTATTCTGCTATATGTCATTGGTAAAAAAAAAAAATCCTAATAAATGCATAATAATTTGTTTGTGCAAAAGTTATAGCATCTACAAATTATGGTATATATACTGGAATTTTTATTTATTTATTTTAAACCAGTAATGGTGGTGGGCAGCAACTTGCAGTGGGACTGTAATAGTGGGGAAGGCAATCTGACACTAACTGACACTTTGGCATAACTGGCTAACTAACACTGACATCACCAGTGGCACTAATACAGTCATCAGTGCTAATGATATGCACTGCCACTGTAATAATTATACTGGCAGGGAAGGGGTTAACATCTTGGGGGATCAAGGGCTTAAATGTGTGCCTAAAAATGTGGAATGTGTGTTGCTTTTTTCCTAAATATCTCTTTATTTATTATCTCTGCTTTGCAGGGATAAGAAACAGAGAGTTCGTTCCCTCTGTACAGAGCCCTGTGTTGACTGTCAACATAGGGATCTGAGCTTTGATTGGAAACAGCCCTTTAGCAGGTTCCGCGATGTGCCCTGAACCCAGAAGGTACGTTACGGTGCCTGTATGAGCCTCCCTGTCGCAGTATCTTTAAAGGAGATCAATGGTCACAGCATACACTTTCATTTTATAACATTAGCTTTGAAATAGCAATACAAACATACATTTTTTGAGAAACCAATATAAACTTACTTGAAAAATCTCCTTTCATTTTGTGAGTTCTGTCTGTCTGCTGACCATCTCTTTCCACACATTTCTGGATTCTCTGCATGCTTTGTAGCTTCTCCTCTGCTGTTTAATTTCAATTTCTAAGGACTATATATCCCATGGTACCTTGCTGCCTGCAAGCTGTGATTTCATTACTGACCCTGCCTCCTGAACCTCCTCCTCCCAGCACCTCTGTAGTTCAGAAGGCAGGCTCTGTGAAATGCTTGACACAGCAGTGCCTACTCACAGGACATAGTGATTATGTGTCACAGAATTCAAGGAAGTAAGTATATGGGGATTTTCACAAAGTAAGTTTACAAACTTTAAGATCATTAAGATTAATGGGCATAGGCTGGACATAATTGAAATACAATATGGAAATTAATAGAAATGTATTAATTAAATGATTTTAAATCTTGACCATAAAAAAAACGCTTTGAGAGAAAACTGTGAGCTTCCAAAAAAAAAAAAAAAAAAGAACAATTATACTTACCTAGGTTGACACCAAATCGGTCTGATGCTGCTTCTGTCCCACCCTACTTCTAAGACTGAGAACTGAGCATTTAAAGACCGCTGGTTGCTTGATTCTCTGTATTCAGGGAGAAGAGAGTCGGTGACTGTCAATTATCAGCTCTCTGCTCTACTCCTCCAGTGCTCACTGGAGAGCGGATTGCTTGATTCTCAGTCTTCAGGGAGAGGAGAGCTAGTGACTGTCAGTTATCGGCTCTCTGCTCTGCTCCTCCAGTGCTCACTGGACCGCTGGTTGCTTGATTCTCAGTCTTGAGGGAGAAGAGAGCCGGTGACTGTCAGTTACCGGCTCTCTGCTCTGCTCCTCCAGTGCTCACTGGACCGCTGGTTGCTTGATTCTCAGTCTTCAGGGAGAAGAGAGCCGGTGACTGTCAGTTACCAGCTCTCTGCTCCTCCAGTGCTCACTGGAGCGCTGGTTGCTTGATTCTCAGTGTCCAGGGAGAAGAGAGCCGGTGACTGTCAGTTACCAGCTCTCTGCTCCTCCTGTGCTCACTGGAGCGCTGGTTGCTTGATTCTCAATATTCAGGGAGAAGAGAGCTGGTGACTGTCAGTTACTGGCTCTCTGCTCTGCTTCTCCAGTGCTCCCTAGATTGCTGGACTTTGTAGGGGGAAAGAGCGGCTGGCTCAGGCTCTTAGTGACTTGCTGAGGGGCTGAGCCAGCTTTTGGTCAGCATTTGGGTGGATTTTGACATTATTGTCAGGATCCCTGTAGAGCCTGTACCGCCTCTGTGTTGTCAGCCGATAGCAGGCATTAACCAACTGTTGACTGAATCAGAACTAAGTGCACTGCTGTGACCCACAGGAGAAGAATGACCAAAAGAGCTTTGGCCATACTTCTCCTTTATTAGGAAACAAGCTAAACAAAATTACATTTTTTTTTTTGGCAGCTAATAAAGCTTATGCTTACATATTTGAGATGTGAATTTAGCTGTTTGCTTTCACTTCTGTTTTAAAGGTTTCCTTACCCTTTAACTTGTTTTACAGTCTAGATGCATTAACAAGAGCAAAGAATCAGAGAAAGAAGGCCACATGTTCCTTAGCGTAAACAGGACAGTTTGGCACCTTGCCTAATCTACAAAAAATATGCTATTTATATGGAAAACTAAATGGCAGCGTTTTATCAGGTCTCAAAATAAATGTTCTGTAGAATGCGGATAATGAATACCAGACTTGCAAATTGCCCTGATAAAACTTTCCCTCACACAGCAATAATAGTAAGAGGCTGCTCTCTTGCAACTGTCCACAATTTATCATAAACACAAACAATAAAGCTAGTGAGAACACTTACCCATATTCCGGATATGTAATTGATCTACGTATTATGGTGGGCGGATGACGACCAACTGGCGAACATTTACAGCTTGTATGATTGGCAACTTTGATAGTTACAGGTTCAGGTGCTTGTGTCAGTGGTACAGAAATTTGAAAAACCTATGAAAATAAAATATATTTAATTAGTCAGTCATTTTTGGTATTATTATTTTCATGGATTTACTTGGGAGTATTTTTTTGTATATTTAAAGGGGGAAGACTCTCCACAGACAGAAAACACACGCAACTAGAATGTTGACAGACTAGAGACCAGTGATAAGGAAACCAGTAAGAAGTTGCCTGTGATCTGGTTGGATCAGATATGTAAGCAACACACAGGAAGATACCATTGTTAAAGTAAAGACAACACAATTTATTAGTGAACATACAATAAATAACATAAACATACACAGCTCCCAACTGTCCCTGATTTCGAGGGACAGTCCCTGATTTGGAACAATATCCCTCTTTCCTCCTCATTTGTCCCTCATTTTGGCCTAAACTATACAGTTGTATGCAAAATGCCCTTTTTATCTTTCAAAAAGTGTTTCCCAGTGCTAAACCTTTCATCAAATTTCTAAATAGCTGCATTTGTAAATTTCCAAAGCCATTATAAAGGAATAGTAGTGGTTGAAAAAGCACTTGTGGGATTAACTAATCATTTTTTTTGTATAATTTTCCTTTAAGGGGGCGTGGCAGGGGGTTTGTCCTATGCCTACATACCTTTGCTAATAGGTGTCCCTTGTTCCCATCTAAAAAAGTTGGAAGTTATGTACATATAATAAGCCAATAACCAAACCGTGTAACATGCCTGCAACTGAAAAATATTAATAACTACAAGCTAACTAGCTATAAGTCGGGCAAAGTGAGGTCAGGCACGGTAGAAGATTGCAGAGAAAATATTAAGTCAGAGCAGGTCAGGACAGGTACAGATGCAGATCAGACAGAAACAAGAATGGGTGCACAGGTAAAATGCTAAGGGCCTTGTTGGTTCCAGAGATGGGGCTACATAGCCTTCCAGCAGCCAGCATCAAATTGTGACTAATTTCAGGGTTCTGTTGGCTACTGCGATAAACCTGCTGATGATGATGAAAGTACCCCAATCTGACCCAAGGACCAGAGTACCACCAGCAGGTGTTCTAGATGCTTTGTGCACTCAACACCAGCATGTCACCTCCCAGATTGCCAAACTCACTGTGACTTTTTACCCAAACTGGGACTGCTCTAAGCAATTGCAAAATTACAAAGTAAAAATCTCTTCCCTTTTTCTATGAAGATAATGAAGATGTTCCTCTAACTATTGTGGAAAACTTCCAACATGGCAATCATTCTTTATAAACTGGACCATATATTTGTAAAGTGTATGCAAAGCCCCTCCCCGTGGAGGGGCTTGTCACTAGCCTGTCACTCGCTTGTGAGCCAATAGCGTGGCGTGCGCCCGCCCCGGCTCGTTCCCTAACAAGTCAGTGCGTGTGACCGGCGGACCCGATGTCCGCCAGTCACTCGCGATCGTTCGCCGGGAAGGGAGAAAGGCAGGCGGCTAATGTAAACAGGCCGCCTGTCATTCTCCCCTGTGTAAAAATGGAGATCAGACGGTTCTACTATGTAGGACCGTTGATCTCTGTTTTTACACTAGTAGCCATGTCCAATCGCAGTTAGAAACACGCCCCTAGGACACACTTAACCCCTCCCTCTCCAATACAGTTAACCCCTTCCCTGCCAGTGTAATTTTTACAGTAACAGTGCATATGTATAGCACTGATTACTGTTGTAATGTCACTGGTAACCCCAAAAGTGTCAAAAATGTCAGTCAAGGGTCCGATCTGTCCGCCGCAATGTCGCAGTCCCGCAAAAAAAACGCAGATCGCCGCCATTACTCGTAAAAAAAAAACACCAAAAATTACAAAAATCTTTCCCTTTGTTAGTAAACGCGATAATTTTTGTGCAAACCAATCAAAATACGCTTTTTGCGATTTTTTTTTACCAAACATATGTAGCATAAAACAAATTGGCCGAAAATGTTAAAAAATTTTGATTTTTACATTTTTTTTGGGGAATTTCATATAAAAAAATGTGAAAAATATTGTTATTTTTGCAAGATTGATGCTCTTTTTTTGTTTATAGCACATGATCAAAATGCCACCAAAAGAAAGCTCTGTTTGTGGGAAAAAAAGGACGTCAAATTAGTTTAGGTACAGCGTTGCACAACCGCGCAATCATCCGTTAAAGTCACGCAGTAAAAAATCGCAAAAAAAAACCCTGGTCAGGAAGGGGGTAAAATCTTCCGGGGCTTAAGTGGTTAAGAGAAGGCAAGACCTCTACCCATGCCACATCCAAATAATGTCTTAAATACTACAATGTTTGCAAAAAACATGTCCTGCTGATGTATGGATTTTACTGGCACCCACATGAGACAGACACAAATATTAAAAAAATGACAATCTTTTTTAACAACATTAATTAAATAAAGCCATTGCATGTATAAACTATTTTAGAATCAATAGTGTCACAATTTATCATATGATACATATGCCCCAATTAGGACCACAATGCAGACACCTTTAATCTTGTATGGTATATACTGTAACTTATAAAGGTGTGAATATTCTTATCCGCTGGTCAAACAGATTGTGACACTATTCAAGTAACAGACTTCTGAAGGTTAAAAACGATTTTCACTCCAAAGTAAAATCCACAAGTAAGATATGATCTTGAAATTTTGGATGCTGCCATGAAAGAAACTGAAGAAGTAAATTTCAAAGTAAAATACTCTTACCGATTTGAGTACATAGGATGTACTGGTGTTTAGGCAGGAAACTCCCTCTTCATTACAACAGCCCCCACATCTGAACACAGAGACGCAGGGCGGTTTAAAGAACGTGTTAGTGGCAGTGCCAAGATCCTTTGCAACATCAACACAGGTTTCTCGAGGCATGCACTGTGTCTTCTGCCATTCTTCATCAATAACTGCACAGAAATTAAATAATAGTTTGATCATAAATTATGCATTACAACTGAGATGCTTTTCTTTATCGTCACAGACCGCAGAGGGCAGCTTTACAGGAACTCTTACCCAAGTGTAAATAGGTCAAATTTTGTCTCCATCAAGAACTAATTTAGCTTCAACCGTATGTTGTGCCTGTAAGATTTACATGGATGCATCTTCATGTTTTACCTAGGGTGTCTGCTACAATCCACCATTAAATAATAAATAATCTAGCTGTCCCTTACTGGCATTGTTTAATTTGGCATGCCTAGCACTTCTGAACCCACTGGCATGAATTGCCATTAAAAAGCTATGTATCAATATTGGGGAAGGAATGACCAGTAGTGTAATAAAGTTTTCTATACCAACCACAAGTCCCTTCTCATCTGGCGTTCTATGTATTGGTAGCTCTTGTCCTTTAGGATTTCTTAATAGCTTCACAGGCAGCACAGTGAGTCCTCCCCGCATTATGCTTTTGTGTTTTTTTGTTTTGGCAACCAAACTTGATAGCTTACCAAATATATCATGTTCCAACAGAACCAAAAATAGTGAAGAAATAATAAAATGCTCAATCACACTGACTAGCTAGTCAGCATAAAAAAAAAAATTCAAAATCTCAGTACATTTGTTCATTTGCAAAGCAATACTTCCCACCAAGGCACCTCTGTGTGGTTACTCAAAACTAGAGTTGCTAACTATAGGACATATAACGCCATGCATACAATAAGAGTAGGCATTTAAAGCCTACTGTTCTTGCTTTGTTGGATTTGGTGCAGACACACAACTTTAACTGCCTTGAGTAATGTTGGGCTTCTAGTTTGTTGCTGTATGTTTAGGAAGATGACCCCAAATAAGTTACAGAAACTTTCATGTTGCAACCAAATGTAGATCATTTACAGTTCTGCCAAATAAAATATTCAAAAGGCATATAACTTTATTTATTGCTGCTCTTTAAATATTACTCAAGCTCTTCTTTAAGAAGAGACAGGGGTATCTTAGAGTTCCAAAAGTCAAACTGGTTGTCCACCATTGGTCTTTAGCAGGGGTTTCCTAACTATGATCCTCCAGTTGTTCAGGAACTACAATTTACATCATGCCTAGTCATGTTTGTGAATGTCAGAGTTTTACAATGCCTCATAGGATGTGCAGCTCTGCAACAGCTAGAGGGCCGTAGTTTGAAGATCCCTGGTCTATAGTATAGTACTGATGTTGCACGTTAAAGTGAATTTGAACTCAAAAGTGAAGATTTGCTATTTTATAGGGGACATCTAGAAATGTTAATTGTGTCGTCTAGGAATAAGCAAGTCTACCTGGGTTTCACTAATTTTGCTCAAAGTTTAAATCGTAGGGTTAGCAGACAGGCTGTTGTCAAACAGTAGTCAAGAGAAGCTGGGCACGGTCATGGGGGATATGTACCAATTCCAAAATTAAAAACTATAAAGTATCTATCTCCATCTGAATCGTCAGGCATCCCTAACTGCTTCAATATACACTAACAATATGGCTGTTGTGAGCCTGCCTTTTTATAGAAGGGGGACTAGGGTATTCATTCCTTCAAAATATTGTCTTTTGTTACTCAGTTGACCAGAGAAAAGGCTATGCACTGCTGGTGAATCTGTGAACTTTTCAGTCAAAAGTTAGGGATTTTCAAACTTTTCAGATTCCATTGATTTGCTACAAATCCAAACATCCTTTTGGCCTAAAATTCTTGCTGAAACATAGCAGTACGCTTTTTGGTATGCAAGTCTGCCTAGACTCCCCTGTGCCTACAATCCCATAGCTGTAAATTTGCAGTGTGAGATCTAACGCATTTCTACCTCTGACTGCTAGTCTCAGGAGTAAACTTTGGTGATGTCACTACTGTACCTCCACAGTTCTCCTTGCTGGAGGCTCTGATGTGAGGAAGCAAAGCCCTCTCTCAATCAAGATGGTTTAAAAAGGTTTGAAAAGTCTGTAATGGTATAACTAGCTGCACAAAGCCCACGGGCAATACTGGTGACTAGTCACCATCTCTCGGTACCTCTATGCATTCCTTTTTTGTGCACAACTTTCACAGGTTAATAGTTTACGATAGCAAACAAGCACATTTTCCCTGCTGTTAGATTAGCAGGTAGGGGGAGTTGGAATAAAGAAGAATAAACAGAAAGAACTATTTCAGGTGGTAAAATGCCTTTGCCTCCAGTGAATTAATGAATCGTGTACTTTTTATATGCATACTGTAGATGGACTCTGTTAGACTTTGAAATTACTTTTTATAGATATCTGGAAATACTACACAGAGAGGTGATGTCATTACTCTCTAAATAGATATAGAAAAAGCCAGGGGAAAGGATCAAAGCATGCATATCAAGCATATATTCTTGGCTGATAACCATATTATCTGCCTTGTATGTCCAGAAAGTAATGGCAACAAAATATCAATACTTTTATATAACAAACGAACATCGGAGAAAAACATTGCCAAGAAAACATAAACCAGATGAGGGATAAAATATAAATACAAATTAAACACATGACCATAAAAAAACATTTTATGCTCCAAAGCATTTGTACCATTTTATATTCACTGATTATTTATCCTTGTAGTTATACAACCTTGAAAGAGGTTCTCTGCTCTCTGAGCAAGTGGCTAATGAGTTTGAGGTGAAGGGTGGAGGAGTAAGTCAGGATTATCAGGTAGGAAGATGGGTTACTGTAGTCAAAGGGAGTGGTAGGGGTTCACAAAAAAAGGAAGGCCAGCCCTGAGTTTGAGCACCCAACAGATTTGCCAAGTTGGGTGAAGATGTGGGGTTGGCAAGCTCAGAGGTGGCCGCCCTAGCTATCACTGCTACCCACCTGACCACCAGGGGGGGAGCTGCCCCTCTAGTAGGGGTGGTGAGGCTAATACAGGTAGACCTAGACAGTTGGTGGTAATAGGGGATTCTGTAATAAGAAGGACTGATGGCAAGGTTCTGCATGTGGTGGGCCGGGTTGATAAATTACTGCGTGGGAACCAATGACAGAATACATGGAAGGTGGAGGCTCCCTAGGAATAATTTCAAAGAACTAGACTGCAAGTTAATGGGAAGAACATCCAAGGTGATATTCTCTGAAATATTGCATGCGCCATGGACAACACAGGAAAGACAGGGGAAGATTAGAGAGCTGAATGCATGGCTAAGGACCTGGTGTAAGAGGGAAGGACTTAGGTTTCTAGAGCACTGGGCTGACTTTTTTATGGGGTACAACTTACAGTATATGCTAAAGATGGTTTGCACCTAAATGGCAGGGTCTCTACTGTGCTGGGGGAGAGGTATAGGGGAAGGCTGGAGGAGTATATAGTAGTTATTATTGGGGGGAGGGAGAATTTGATTATAATGGGGCAGACAGGTCAGACAGGGGTCAGCTCCTATTGGTGAGTGGAGTGGGGAAACATGGGGAGAGGGCTATGGCAGGTGATAAGAAGTTTCCCACGTTACAAACAACCATTGGAAATGGTACTATTTGTACTAAATAAACAAAAAACAAAATTGCAAAATATGTGTGCAAAATGTGACAATGAATTAAAATGTTTGTTCACCAATGCCAGAAGTCTGCCAAGCAAACTAGGCGAGTTGGAAGCTTTGGTGCGTGATTTATTGTGATTTAATTGGCATTGCTGAATCATAGCCAAAGTTAAAAAAGCTAAAAATAAAAAGACAAGAGCTTTTAAAAAATATAAAAATGATGAAAACACTATTATCATTTAAATGTTACAAAAAATATAACAGAATGTGTAAAAAATAAATAAAGGTTGCAAAAAAAATGCAAAAGATTGCAAAAGATAGAACAAACCATAAAAATTTCTTCAAATATATTAATAGTAAAAAGGACAGGTCTGAGCATGTAGGTCTTTAACAAAATAATCTAAAGTGGGTGACTGGAGACAAGGAGAAGGCAAATTTATTAAATACCTTCTTCAGCTCTGTGTTTATACTGCAGGGGTTTTATTCTCTTGTGAGTGCGGACCTGAGATAGTTACCCAAGTAACTATCGAGCTGTTAGTTTAACATCTATAGTTGGGAAGATACTGGAGTGTTAAAAGACCACATGGATGAGTAGGTACTTTGAAAAAAATATTTTAAGCAACAGACAGCATGGATTTATGAAAGACAGAAGTTGTGCGACAAATCAGATTTCTTTATATGAGGGGGGTAAGTAAAACCTTGGACAGAGGGGTGGCTGTGGACGTAGTATACTTGGATTTTGTAAAAGCCGTCGACGCAGTTCCTCACACACGGCTAATGTGTAAGGTTAAGTCTACAGACCTGGAAATATCAGTTTGTAAATGGATAGAAAACTGGCTAAAAGACCATATTCAGAGAGTAGTGGTTAACGATTCTTATGCTGAATGGTTTAGGGTTGTTAGTAGTGTACCTCAAGGTTCAGTGTTGGGACCTTTTATAAATTATATAGGGCCAGGGATTAAAAGTACAATTACATTATTTGCAGATGACACCAAGCTATGCAGTGGAATACCATCCTTACAGGACGTCTCCAACTTACAAGCCAACCTCAAAGCACTGTGTAATTGGGCAACTATGTGGTAGATGAGGTTTAATGTTGATAAATGTAAAGGTATGCACCTGGGGGCAAAGAAAATGCATGCATCATACATACTAGGGGGAGTACAACTGGGGGAATCAATGATGGAGAAGGATCTGGGTGTTCTGGTAGATCATAAGCTTGATAATAGCATGCAATGCCAAGCTGCGGTTTCCAAAGCAAGCAAAATCCTTTCTTGTATTAGGAGAGGTATAGACTCCAGAGAGGCAGATACAGTATCATTTTACCCCTGTATAAATCATTAGTAAGACCTTATTTGGAATATGCAGTTCTGTTCTGAGCACCAGATCTCAAAAAGGATATTGGAGTACTGGAAAAAGTGCAGAGAAGGGCAACCAAACTGATAAGAGTCATGGAGGAGTTCAGCTATGAGGAAAGATTGGAGGAACTGAATTCATCCTCTCTTGAGAAGAGGAGATTAAGGGGGGATATGATCAACATGTATATATACATACTGTAGGGGTCCATAGTGAACTTGGTTTTGAGTTATTCACTTTAGGGTCATCACAGAAGACAATGGGGCACTCTTTATGTCTGGAAGAAAAGAGATTTAATCTCCAAATACATAAAGGTTTCTTTGCAGTAAGAGCTGTTAAATGGTGGAATAGACCCCCTCAAGAGCCAGTTCTGTCCAGCTCAGTAGATTGCTTTAAAAAAGGCCTGGATTCTTTCCTAAATGTACATAATATAACTGGATACTAACATTTATAGGTAAGGTTGATCCAGCAAATATCCAATAGCCTCTTGGGGTATCAGGAAGGAATTTTTCCCCACTGAAGTAAACTGAATAATGCTTGTTATAAATTGTGTTTTTTGTCTTCCTCTGGATCAACTGTGGGTATAGAAGTGTATATAGGATTTTATAATTTTTTTTTCATCCCTTTTTTATTGGTTGAACTGGATGGACTTGTGTTTTTTTTTTTCAACCAGACTAACTATGTATATGTATGTTGTTTGGAACTTATTGGTTTGCTTGTTTTCTGACTGAATTTACGAGTCAGTTTTCTAAAGACTCCTAAGCAATGATCTATAAGACTTTTTGGAAAAGATGGCAAATCTTGAGACCTGTTTTTTAGAAACTTATGTTTGCCTTTATAAAAGGCCATCATATGAAATGTGAAGCTAAAAAGTGAGTAATTCCAATCCCTTAAACCTGGATTGGCAAATAACTTAAACTTAAGCAAATGTCACTTGAAGACAATAGATCACCCCATACCCCCACCAATTTTTTCCATCAGCCAAGACTCCTATTTACTATAGCTCAAGGTGTCTTTTTTATGTGTGCCATACTCGTAATGATACAAACTTTCAATATAACAGTCCTTTAGTATGATCTTTCAGCTATCAATTGTAGTAAATTGTTAGCTCCATAAATAAATACATATTTTCCCTAAAAAGGAATAATCAGGCGCATCAGAAACCCTACTTTTTTTTTGTCAAATTATTTTATTTCAAGGACACATCTTTAAAAACAATCAAATTTCTAATGGGTCAGGGGTCAATATTTTATTCTTCCATGCATAGTCAGCATTAGATTTAAAAAGAAATATACTGTACAGTGTCCAAATATACCTATCTGACTGGATATAAATTCAATGAATTGTTGAGCTGTGTCTAACAAAACAATAATTATTTGATCAATCACGTTAAATGGTTTTACCTGACGTTTAATTAAAAAAAAAATTACATCTCACCTCAACAAAGACAAAGACAAAGATAAAGTAGGTCAGAATGTACTGAATTTTCCACCAAGGTCGGTCATTCTATTTTTAATTAAAACATTTGTTTGTTGAGGTAGCATCCCATTTAATGGGGTTAATTTCAGAAAAATATGATTGTTTCACCTAAACAATAGTTACAATTAAGGATAATATGACTATATGTATACCAGCATTAGATAGATGTAGATAGATGTAGCATGTGTACCCAGCTTAAAGGTGTTGCAAAGTCAGGAGGTTTAAGATAAAAACCCTTTGTGCAGCAGCCCCCCTAATACTTACCGAAGCCCAGTGTTGGTCATGTAACTTAAAAAAAAGTAATTAGTTATAGTTACTAGTTACTTCTCCCAAAAAGTAACTGAGTTAGTGACTAGTTGCTTTTTTACTGATGTAACTCAATTACCAGGGAAAGTAACTATCGCGTTACTTTATAAAAATAATGAAATATGTCAAATAACTTGTATGCCCCTTGTATGTGTGGTATTTGCTTAGTGGTACCTGCAATGGCATTTGCTGAGTGGTACCTGCGTGGTATTTTCTTAGTGGTAACTGCGTGGTACACTGGTACGGTACCTGAGTGGTATTTGCTGAGTGGTACTGGCTGGCTGCGTGGTACACTGGTACCTGAGTGGTATTTGCTGAGTGGTACCTGCGTCTGCTGCCTGGAGTGTATGGCTGCTGGTAGTGGCTGGTGGTGGTGTGGCACACTGGTGGTGGGGGTCTGAGTTCCGAGTCCTCCTGTCCTGACTGTGACTGAGTCTGTGAGTAACCGTATTTTTTTTTGTACTCGTGCTGCTGCTGCAGTGCTGCCTGGCTGGCTGCTGGTGGCTGGCTGCTGCGGTGGCTGCTGCTGGAGGTGGTGGTGGCTGGCTGCTGGTGGTGGTGGCTGGCTGCTGCTGCTGGTGGTGGTGGTTGGCTTCTGTTGGTAGTGGTGGTGGCTGGCTGGGGATGGCGGTGACTGGCTGCTGCTGCTGGTGGCTGGCGGGCTGCTGCTGGTGGTGGCTGGCTGGGGATGATGGTGGTGGCTGGCTGGGGATGATGGTGGTGGCTGGCTGCTACTGGTGGTGGCTGGCTGGGGATGATGGTGGTGGCTGGCTGGGGATGATGGTGGTGGTGGCTGGGCATGATGGTGGTGGTGGCTGGGGATGATGGTGGTGGCTGGCTGGGGATGATGGTGGTGGTGGCTGGGTATGATGGTGGTGGCTGGCTGGGGATGATGGTGGTGGTGGCTGGGGATGATGGTGGTGTCAGGCTGGGGATGATGGTGGTGGCTGGCTGGGGATGATGGTGGTGGTGGCTGGGGATGATGGTGGTGGCTGGCTGGGGATGATGGTGGTGGTGGCTGGGGATGATAGTGGTGGCTGGCTGGGGATGATGGTGGTGGTGGCTGGCTGGGGATGATGGTGGTGGCTGGCTGGGGATGATGGTGGTGGCTGGCTGGGGATGGTGGTAGTGATGGTGGCTGGCTGGCTGGGGATGGGGATGATGGTGGTGGCTGTCTGGGGATGATGGTGGTGGCTGTCTGGGGATGATGGTGGTGGTGGCTGGGGATGATGGTGGTGGCAGGCTGGGGATGATGGTGGTGGTGGCTGGGGATGATGATGGTGGCTGGCTGGGGATGATGGTGGTGGCTGGCTGGGGATGATGGTGGTGGTGGCTGGGGATGATGGTGGTGGCTGGCTGGGGATGATGGTGGTGGCTGGCTGGGGATGATGGTGGTGGTGGCTGGCTGGGGATGATGGTGGTGGCTGGCTGGGGATGATGGTGGTGGCTGGCTGGGGATAGTGGTGGTGGCTGGCTGGGGATGGTGGTGGTGGCTGGCTGGGGATGGTGGTAGTGATGGTGGCTGGCTGGCTGAGGATGGGGATGGTGGTGGTGACTGGCTGGCTGCTGCTGGGCTTGGCGCGCTGTACTCACTCAGTCCGGAGTCTTCCTCTCTGCTCACTCACAGTCTCCTCCTCCTCCTCCTCTCTCGTCCTCGGTCATCTAGTGGCGGTAGATGTAATTGCGGTAACGCAGCCGAAAGTAGCGGCAACGGCGTTACAGGGAGAGGATGAGTAATCAGATAGATTACTCGTTACCCTCAAAAGTAACTGCGTTAAGTAACGCTGTTTACTTAAACGCAGTTACTACCATCACTGCCGAAGCCTCATCTCTATCCAGCAATTTTCACAAGTGCCTAAGATGTCCAGGACCATCTCTCCTGAATGGCTCAGACACAGCAGCTGCACCATTGGCTCCCGCTGCTGCCATTTGAACTCAGTTAGCCAATCAGGAGAGAGAGGGACGGGGACTAACGGCAGCTTCATGTCTGAATAGTAACACGGAGCTACAGCTCGGCTTGGGTGCCTCCATAGCAAGCTGCTTGCTGTGGGGGAACTCAACATAAGGGAGGGGCCAGGAGTTCCAGCCAGGGATGGGCTGCCCTGTGAAAAACCACTACATAGAGGAGGTGAGTAGAATATGTTTCTTATTTTATTAGAAAAAAAAAAAAAAAAGACTTTACAATTATTTTAAGTCAAGGAAGCCAGGGAGTGACAATCAGAAATCAACAGACTAAAAAAAAATCAGTCTGGCCAAACTGTTTTGATTGTTTTTGTGAATCATTAAATTGGTAGTAAACCGTCATTTTTTTTTTTTTTAAACCTGCATAATGTGCTAGTCTGCATTGCAGAGTAGCACATTATGTAAAAACCTACCTTAAAACTAAGCCCTCCAGCGGCACGCTGTCTCCGCTGAGAGGGCACAGCACAGGGCTCTGAAGGAACAGCACGATATGCCATTCCTTCAGGGCGCATGTGCCGGTGATGTCACAGACGGCTTTACAAGTAAACATCTCCTAAATGGTGCACGTTTAGGAGATATTTACTGTACCTATAGGTAAGCCTTAGGCCTTTTCACATGAGCTTTCCGATCCGGTCCTCTCGTCAGTTTTCAAAACTGACAGGCTGACCTGATCGGATGCTCCATGCAGCCCTATGGAGCAGCGGACACCCGCTGCTATCCGATCCTGTCCCTGAAATCCAGATGGATGGAAACCCTATTTTTGTAGGATTGGATCGGATAAAATGGGACGAAAACGGACAGGCGGTCTGTTCTCATCCGATCTCCCATAGAGGAGAGCGGGGCTCTGACAGCTCTGCCTCTGCAAAGTAAGCGGAGACGGAGTCGTTATCTGTCTGCTCAGCGAGGATCAGCGGATCAACCCCTGCTGAGCAAAACTGAGCCCGTAGGGTGGAAAACCCCGTGTGAAAGGGGCCTTACTATAGGCTTACCTAAAGATAAAAATCGTCCATGGGAGTTTACTACCATAGTAAACGGAACAATCAATAATCAATCAGAATAGCCTGCACTGAAATCTGTTAAACATTATCATCAACAATATGCTAAGTTATACTACAGTATGTGGTCCAGCCAGCTGCTATTCAGAAATGTGGAAAAGTTGCATAAGTTGGATACCTTTGACAAATTCAAGTGCCTCTTTATTTTTCCTCTTGTGTTATTTGTTAAAAATGGAAATGATCCTAGAAAGAAAGGCAATTTAAAAGCAACTAAAACAAATATATGTGAAATAAATGATTGGAAAAGAATCTGAGACAGCCAACATCAACATACAGACATGAAGGAGAAGCCTAATGAGCACACTCAGTGATAGATACTACAGTTTTATCAAGTGTGTTTTGACAATTTTGATAAGGGCCAGAATCCAACAAAATCTCTTCTCTCTTTCTTCCAGTGCTGTCACTTTGTGTAGTTTATTTTTCAAAACATGTCATACCAGATGGTCTTTGTATCTACATGTACTCTAGCTATGCATGTACATTTGTGTCCACATATAGATTTGTGTGGCTGCATATATCAGAATATAGTCATGGGTGTATGATTGCAGCCACATGTAGGTATACGTAGGTATTGCAGACCCCTCCAACATAGCCCCCTCCAGTTGGAACAAAACTTTGCTCTTACTAAAATACAGTGGGTACGGAAAGTATTCAGACCCCCTTAAATTTGTCACTCTTTGTTATATTGCAGCCATTTGCTAAAATCATTTAAGTTCATTCTTCTTCCTCATGAATGTACACATAGCACCCCATACTGACAGAAAAACACAGAATTGTTGACATTGTTGCAGATTTATTAAAAAAGAAAAACTGAAATATCACATGGTCCTAAGTATTCAGACCCTTTGCTCAGTATTTAGTAGAAGCCCCCTTTTGATCTAATACAGCCAGGAGTCTTTTTGGGAAAGATGCAACAAGTCTTTCACACCTGGATTTGGGGATCCTCTGCCATTCCTCCTTGCAGATCCTCTCCAGTTCTGTCAGGTTGGATGGTAAACGTTGGTGGACAGCCATTTTTAGGTCTCTCCAGAGATGCTCAATTGGGTTTAAGTCAGGGCTCTGGCTGGGCCATTCAAGAACAGTCACGGAGTTGTTGTGAAGCCACTCCTTCGTTATTTTAGCTGTGTGCTTAGGGTCATTGTCTTGTTGGAAGGTAAACCTTCGGCCCAGTCTGAGGTCCAGAGCACTCTGGAGAAGGTTTTTGTCCAGGATATCCCTGTACTTGGCCGCATTCATCTTTCCCTCGATTACAACCAGTCGTCCTGTCCCTGCAGCTGAAAAACACCCCCACAGCATGATGCTGCCACCACCATGCTTCACTGTTGGGACTGTATTGGACGGGTGATGAGCAGTGCCTGGTTTTCTCCACACATACCGCTTAGAATTAAGGCCAAAAAGTTCTATTTTGGTCTCATCAGACCAGAGAATCTTATTTCTCACCATCTTGGAGTCCTTCAGGTGTTTTTTTAGCAAACTCCATGCGGGCTTTCATGTGTCTTACACTGAGGAGAGGCTTCCGTTGGGCCACTCTGCCATAAAGCCCCGACTGGTGGAGGGCTGCAGTGATGGTTGACTTTCTACAACTTTCTCCCATCTCCTGACTGCATCTCTGGAGCTCAGCCACAGTGATCTTTGGGTTCTTCTTTACCTCTCTCACCAAGGCTCTTCTCCCCCGATAGCTTAGTTTGGCCGGACGGCCAGCTCTAGGAAGGGTTCTGGTCGTCCCAAACGTCTTCCATTTGAGGATTATGGAGGCCACTGTGCTCTTAGGAACCTTAAGTGCAGCAGAAATCTTTTTGTAACCTTGGCCAGATCTGTGCCTTGCCACAATTCTGTCTCTGAGCTCTTCAGGCAGTTCCTTTGTCCTCATGATTCTCATTTGCTCTGACATGCATTGTGATCTGGAAGGTCTTATATAGACAGGTGTGTGGCTTTCCTAATCAAGTCCAATCAGTATAATCAAACACAGCTGGACTCAAATTAAGGTGTAGAACCATCTCAAGGACGATCAGAAGAAATGGAAAGCACCTGAGTTAAATATATGAGTGTCACAGCAAAGGGTCTGAATACTTAGGACCATGTGATATTTCAGTTTTTCTTTTTTAATAAATCTGCAAAAATGTCAACAATTCTGTGTTTTTCTGTCAGTATGGGGTGCTATGTGTACATTCATGAGGAAGAAGAATGAACCTAAATGATTTTAGCAAATGGCTGCAATATAACAAAGAGTGAAAAATGTAAGGGGTCTGAATACTTTCCGTACCCACTGTATCTTCCCTTATGATTAGAATTTCTGGATCTTTGTCAACTAAAGCCTCATACACACGATCAGATTATCGAACGATCTTTCCTCTGATTTTTGTTGCATGCTAGTCTCATATGGAAAGTGAAGAGGTTACTTTCATAAGAAAATTCCTGTACGACAGAATTCTACTTCAGAAGTGATGTCATGTGTTGAATTGTTTTGTATGTGTTCTTTCATTTCTGCCTAGTCTTGTTCTTACAATTTTTTTTCAGGCCAAAACTGTACTAATTAAATGAAAATCGGCTGTTGTGTTGACTTACAATAAAATTTTTTTAGCCTACACATCCAGATTTTGTCGTCTAAAAAATCGTATTCGGCTGTCAAAAGCACCATTCTTACAATCCGAAAATCGTCAGATCTTTCGTCGGACTAAATTTTACTTCCGATTTTCGTATCGTGTGTACGGGCCTTAACTCTTGTAAAGGGTTTGCCTAAATGTAAGGTGAGTGTCATGATCATGCTGCAGCTACACACCTGGCTCTAATCAGTAGAGTTTAAACTGGTATAAAAACACTCAGAAAAGGGGATCAAAGCTGTATGTATCCTGACCTGCTGGGTTGCGTCTGTGTACTTTTTCAGTTTCTGCCTGCTGCTGACCCATGCTGCGTTCTTGATACTTGACTACTCTTGGTTTCCCACCTGTCCTTACTACATCTCTGCCCTAAGAATTGGTACTACATTTTGTTTCTCATTCACAATAATAGCCAGCACCTCACATGGGAGAACCTCAAAAATGAAATTAACTGAGGTTCTATTTTAAACTGCATAATTGTAAAGTGCAAAAACAAGCCTGACAGTGCAAAGAGGGAACACTGATGTTCGGGGCCTCAGTGGACCCATTTCTGGGGGGTGACAAAAAAAGTCCACAGAAACCCTTAATTATTGGTGTCATATTTACTTAGTACATGCTCACTTTACCCGTTCCTCTACTAAAAGTTGAATATTTTAGTTTACATCTATTAAATTATCACAAAATTGGGTAGAAATAATTATGGATTAACACTGGATAATTTAATATGGACTTTGTTTGATGGACTTTGAAAATTCACATTTTTATTTTTTGTCATATTTATATCTTATATTTACCTTGGTCATTTGATACAACGATTGGTATATATTGTACATATATTATTTTGCACTAGCACTTTCATAACATAATATATTTAATTGCACTAGCACTCGCCTAATTGGAGGATTAGGTTGGTCACTATCCACACATATACAAAATAACAGATTACAATAAATCATTAGGGATATATAAAACACATTGGGATAGAGATTAATAGTAATCAGCTGTCATCATCAGGAGAGACACATCACAATTGCACTTTGGCAACATTATTCTGCACAGTTACTTTCAAATCACTTTTTCAAGCACTAGCACTTTTTAGACCATTATTGATCAGTTCATTAATTGTTTAAACACCAGTTATTTATTTATTACTTCATTCACTTTATGTTAAATTCAGTGTTTAATACTCACACTGCAGTAACAAGTTATAGTATAGACAAACCTACAGAAATTGCACTAATTTTTTCTTTGTCACATTATCCACATAGCATTGATAGAGGGGATTGGCTGCATTTCTGAAAGTTTCTCTTTTTCTTAGTATCACGAAATAGCCCTTTGCTTCCAAAAATACTCCTAGGCACCAGATCTTTTTATCATTGACTTAAGAGGACCCGTTGCTGTGCCTGCTCACCTCTACCAGGAAGTGAGAACAGATCTGCATCCTAGTCTTCCAGAGCTGCCTACAGAGACTGAGCTTGAGGGAGAGAGTTGCTGTGCCTCCAGGATTGGAGCTGAGAGACTGCATTCCTTTGTGATGATCTGGGACCTGGCTTCTGGAACCTGCTGATCACCAAGCCATTAGGACCAAAGGAGACTCCTGCCAGGAGTGGTGAGCTAAGATACACATCTTAATATCTTGCCATACACAATAAATGCCATAAAGACCACTGTTATCTAGTTACTTGTTAACATTTACCAATGAAACTCTTAAAAAGGAAAGTGCATCACCTAAAGAAGGGCCCCATCGAAAGCCAACCAATGGTAACTATTAGTAGCCAGGTAATTTTCCGCCATCTTCAAGGGGTACCCCCTACACTAGACACCCATACTCTCGCCCACTGCTGCTTGGGTTGTATGCATAGCGTGCATACAAGGACTCTTTTGTATCCTTTGGAAGAAGTTGATATAGTTCTAGAGATTCTAGTTGCAAGGTTATAGTTCTATATAACTTGGCTATAGCCTTTCCAGTGACAGTTAGTGGATCAATATCTGTTCAACAGATAGTGCTCTTAAAGCGGATCTTCACTGCATCTGAGCACCACAAACCAAAAACGCTATTTAATTAATTTTTATTATTCACAGCAAACTCCTCCATCCATCCATGTCTTCATGCTTTATTTTGCTGAGAAATTGCTTTGAAAATCACCCCCTAGCATTTTTGGCCATGGCCATCTTGAGTAAGGGAAAATGATTCATGTAGCATTTACTTCATCACCTCATCTCCTCCCCTCCTGAAGACCCCTGGGACATATAACATAATTTGCCTAGGCAGGAAACCAGGAAGTAACTGAAGAAATGTAAAAAAAACAAGTTTAAAACACGTAAATATGATACACTTTCATATCTATTTACTATTGCTAGAAGCATGAGGATTAAAATGATCAATGTTGATTAGGAGAGTGAAGTTCCACTTTAAGTCCAAGTAATTATTTGTTCATTGATGCATGCCTTGTTTAATTACACTTGCCATACTACATTTAATTAATTTACCTCCAAGTTGCCTGAGGCTTAATTCCTGTACATTGTTATATAGTGCTAGTTTACTAACTCTTAAGTCCCACAGGTATAAATGGATTTTGGTCAATGACTGAGTGTGTCAGGGGAGATCGAGCAGTTAAGAGAGTCATGGCAGAACAGAGGACCCATCATCCTCAGCGGCTCCTATGGGTGTAATTGCTACAATTGTCTCTGCTTTGTTGTCTGTTGGGGTCTGCCCTGATTTACAGCATAACGCAATGTTAGTTTGGGTAGACTAACCCTTTCATAAGGTTTTGGGTAGCTTTAGAATCAAACTTCAGTACAGCCTGGGCCCTGGTGTCGTTTTTTAAATAGATGCTATTTTATTAACTATGTTGTTTTACATTCCATACACATGTTATCAAGGAGACAGTCATTCCCATGGCCATGTAGATCAAATGCATTCTCACACTGTTAACGATCAGACACTTTGCGCTTCTCATGCTTGAATTTGGATTATTTAGATTCTTGTACGTTTTGGTAAATGCCAGTTTGTTTACTAACCATCACTGCACACTTATTTTATCAAAGCACATGCTTTTCAGATACAAGCATTGTGCCTATTAATAAATATTACTGTTATCATTCCTAGAATCTAAGTTTAAAACATTTACAGTGCTTAGGAAATTGTGTTAATGTACAGTCAGGTCCATAAATATTGGGACATCAACACAATTCTATTCTTTTTGGCTCTATGCACCACCACAATGGACACAATGGATTTGAAATGAAACAAATAAGATGTGCTTTAACTGCAGATAGTCAGCTTTAATTTGAGGGTATTAACATCCAAATCAGGTGAAATGTGTAGGAATTACAACAGTTTGTATATTTGCCTCCCACTAAGGGGCCAAAAATAATGGGACAATTGGCTGCTCAGCTGTTCCATGGCCAGGTGTGTGTTATTCCCTCATTATCCCATTTACAAGGAGCAGATAAAAGGTCCAGAGTTCATTTCAAGTGTGCTATTTGCATTTGGAATCTGTTGCTGTCAACTCTCAACATGAGATTGTAAGGTTCTGGCACTCTCAGTGCCTCCTATCACATTTATTCCGGGTGATTTCCATCTACCTAGACCAGTGTTTCTTAACCTGGGTTCGATCGAACCCCAGGGGTTCGGTGAGTCAGACTCAGGGGTTCGGCGGAGGACTCATATGATTCGTGATGACACACACACCCTCCTCTAGTACCACTTCGCTGTCAGGGACTATTTCTCCAATTTTGGGCGTGTCCTTCGGCTCCCACTCCGCGCCGTCATCATGGAAACACACAACATCCCCACAGTGCAGAGCCCGGACCTGGCGGAGTGATTCACATGTCATGTGACACTGACACACTGTGTGTCAGTGCACTGATGGCGAGGACAAGGACACACTGAGCGGAGTGAGAGTGGTGACTCGGAGACTAGAGGGGAGAGAGGTCCAACTCCTAGGCCTAGGAGGAGGCTTAGTGAGTGGTGGCTCACTCAAGTGACTCACTGAGTGAGCCTGACACCAGTCTGGCACCAGACCCAGGCCAGAGCAGGCCACCCACAGGCCACGCACTACTAGGCCAGCCAGCGCAGCAGCCAGCCCAGAATCAGGAGGACTAAGGTAGGTAGATGTGGTGGTGTGGTGTTTTCTGCAGAGAAGTGTTTTACTAAAAAGGCGCCCACACACTGTGTATAACAGTTATACACAGTGAGTGTGCAGTATTGGTATGGCTTTTTTTTTTTTTTTTTAAGTTAGGAGAGCCTTTTTTTTTATTTTTTTTTGGTTAGTTGGTTGGTAATGCAAATGGTCAGTGCTCAGTATTAATGCAAATGGTCAGCGCTCAGTGTTAATGAAAATGGTCAGCGCTCAGTGTTAATGAAAATGGTCAGCGCTCAGTGTTAATGAAAATGGTCAGCGGTCAGTGTTAATGTAAATGGTCAGCGGTCAGTGTTAATGTAAATGGTCAGCGGTCAGTGTTAATGTAAATGGTCAGCGGTCAGTGTTAATGAAAATGGTCAGCGGTCAGTGTTAATGTAAATGGTCAGCGGTCAGTGTTAATGTAAATGGTCAGCGGTCAGCGTTAATGCAAATGGTCAGCGTTAATGTAAATGGTCAGCGGTCAGCGTTAATGCAAATGGTCAGCGGTCAGTATTAATGCAATGGTTTTGTTCTTTAATGGTTTTGTTCATTTTGTGCACCTATGTATTAATATATACCGTCCTAAATATATACCTATGTTTTGAATTTTAAAAAATCATATTTTATTTTTCCAATTAAGAAGGGTTCGGTGAATGCGCATATGAAACTGGTGGGGTTCAGTACCTCCAACAAGGTTAAGAACCACTGACCTAGACAGAAGAAACACATATAGGTGTGTTTCCCTTTAAGGCTGAAGCTGTCATCACCCAGCGCCGGACTAGATGACTATTTAGGGCGTCGGTTCTCACTCACATGTGTTCGTTCAAACACCAGTACCTGGATACTAATCTTGCTTGAAGCTTCCATGCTTGCAAGCTCTCCTCGCTGACGAACCTCGCTGCGCTGATCCCTGCATCCTGCTACTGGATCATCCGCATCTCCTGAACGATCCTTCGGCTATCGCTATTAGTGCTAAGTACCCCACAGGGGAAATCTCTATAGACTTGTACTAGGCTTACACTATTTAGCTCTGCATAGCAAGGACTGTCTTTTACATCTGCATAACTAGATTGCTAGCTCTTGAGGCTACTGCTACTATTTCCTGCACTGGGTTGATCTCTCCTGTATGCACCTGCTACTCTGTCATCTGTTATGATCGCTAACCCTTCCTGCATCCATCTGCACTGTCTCACCTCAAGTGTCTGTCACCTACCACTTCCACTCAAACCTATCCCTAAGACCTTTATCATTGTCTTACCACATGTATATAAAGTCACACTAGGAACCAGCTTAATTACTGTGTGTATTTACTGGCTGAAATAAGACCTTCCATACATGATGAGTCATTGAGGTTGGGATTGCTATCTCAGCATATCTCCTACATGACTACTGACGTGGAACTACTTCTGCAGCTGAAAATCCACACCTTATAAGAAACGCAAGGAACGTTACAGAGATCCAAAGAGCTGTCACTATCAGTGAAGCAAGCCATCATTAGGCTGAATAAACCAAACTAACCTATCAGAGAGATAGCAAAAACATTAGGTGTGGCCAAATCAACAGTTTGGAACAAACTTAAAAAGAAAGAACGCACCGGTGAGCTCAGCAACACCAAAAGACCCGGAAGACCACGGAAAACAACTGTGGTGGATGGCCGAAGAATTCTTTCCCTGGTGAAGAAAACACCCCTCACAACAGTTGGCCAGATCAAGAACACTCTCCAGGAGGTAGGTGTATGTGTGTCAAAGTTAACAATCAAGAGAAGACTTCACCAGAGTGAATACAGAGGGTTCACCACAAAATGTAAACCATTGATGAGCCTCAAAAACAGGAAGGCCAGATTAGAGTTTGCCAAACAACATCTAAAAAAGCCTTCACAGTTCTGGAACAACATCCTATGGACAAATGAGACCAAGATCAACTTGTACCAGAGTGATGGGAAGAGAAGAGTATGGAGAAGGAAAAGAACTGCTCATGATCCAAAGCATACCACCTCTTCAGTGAAGCATGGTGGTGGTAGTGTCATGGCATGGGCATGTATGGCTGCCAATGGAACTGGTTCTCTTGTATTTATTGATGATGTGACTGCTGACAAAAGCAGCAGGATGAATTCTGAAGTGTTTCGGGCAATCTTATCTGCTCTTATTCAGCCAAATGCTTCAGAACACATTGGACGGTGCTTCACAGTTCAGATGGACAATGACCCGAAGCATACTGCGAAAGCAACCAAAGAGTTTTTTAAGGGAAGGAAGTGGAATGTTATGCAATGGCCAAGTCAATTACCGGACCTGAATCCGATTGAGCATGCATTTCACTTTCTGAAGACAAAACTGAAGGGAAAATGCCCAAGAACAAGCAGGAACTGAAGACAGTTGCAGTAGAGGCCTGGCAGAGCATCACCAGGGATGAAAGCCAGCATCTGGTGATGTTTATGCGTTCCAGACTTCAGGCTGTAATTGACTGCAAAGGATTTGCAACCAAGTATTAAAGAGTGAAAGTTTGATTTATGATTGTTAATCTGTCCCATTACTTTTGGTCCCTTAAAAAGTGGGAGGAACATATACAAACTGTTGTAATTCCTACACTGTTCACCTGATTTGGATGTAAATACCCTCAAATTAAAGCTGAACATCTGCAGTTAAAGCACATCATGTTTGTTTCATTTCAAATCCATTGTGGTGGTGTATAGAGCCAAAAAGTGTCGATGTCCCAATATTTATGGACCTGACTGTATTTAATTTTACTATATATATATAAAATAAAAGAATTAAAGTAGTAGTAAACTTTAAATAAAAAAATATTTCTCCCTTCAAAGTAAAGACCTATGTGCTCTTAAGCATCACATACTAGCACATTATGAAAGACTTTCCTTGAAATGAAGCCCTCCAGTGGCACGTTGTCACCGCTGCAGAGGCTTCCATCTTCACATTGTCTTCCTTTCTGGGTTCACGAGCTGCGGCCTCTTAAATGGCCGAGCCACAATGACGTCACTCCCGCGCAACCATCCGCCACCACTGCTCCAGCAATGCACTCCACATCTTCCTACAGTCCTGCCCATGGCTTTCTTTTTTAGGTTCATAGACACCCAGCTTCATTCAACCGACTTCATGGGAGCTTAGGGTGTCAAGAGCAACCCCCCTGGAGGTGTGGCATCAAGCTACCCTAAGCTTACAAGAGAATGTTGTAGAGGACAGTGACTATTTCACTATACAGCACCATTCACACTGCTTTAGAAATGCACTCTGCATCTCCTTTCGGCACTGGCCACTGCTCCTCTTCTAGGTTCAGAAACACCCAGCCTCATTCAACCCACTTCATGGAAGCTTACAGTGTCAAGAGCATGCCCCCTAGGTGTGTGGTGTAAATCCATCCTAGGCTTATGAGGGGACAGTGTAGAACACAGCAACACAGTGACCAATTCCCTACATGGCATTATACTACACATCATTAAGAAGCACTCCACTACATACAGTATCCAGTGGTGGGGGACTCGAGTCACATGACTTGACTTAAGTCAGACTTAAAACTTGCTTATCTAAAATTAATAAAAGACTCGACTTGACTTTGACTTGGTATTCATGACTTGAGACTTGACTTCGACTTGAGACATATGACTCGAAATGACTTTACTTTTTTAGGTTATTAAATATTTGCATTTTCTCAAGATGTGTTAAAGCAAAATGAATGTGCCTGTTATGTTTCTGACATCACAGTCACTTAAAACACCTCAGTGTGTTATGATTTTTAGGACACTGGCTGTTTAACAATGGAAATACTTAACATGTTTTTAGTGACTGTGGTGTTGAAACATGAAAAAAAGGATTTTGAGCTGTTTGGGCATTCAAAGTGTTTCTTTATTATGCCAAGAAAAAAAGCACTAAGCAGTTTTGTTAATGTTCAAAATAAAACAAAACCTTTCCTGACCACTGACTTTTAACTGATTTAAAGGTGAAAATTGGGGTAGATCAGTATTTTGACTTGATTTGTGACTTGACCAAAATAAATGACTTGACTTGACTTGCTTGACTTCTAGCAGAGACTCGACTTGACTTGCTTGCTTTTCGCCACAGTAACTTGGGACTTGCTTGAGGCTTGAAGGTTAAGACTTGAGACTTGCTTGTGACTTGCACATGTGTGACTTACTCCCATGTCTGACAGTATCTCACAAAAGTGAGTACACCCCTCTCATTTTTGTAAATATTTATTATATATTTTCATGTGGCAACACTAAATATATGACACTTTGCTACAATGTAAAGTAGTGAGTGTACAGCTTGTATAACAGTGTACATTTGCTGTCCCCTCAAAATAACTCAACACACAGCCATTAATGTCTGAACCATTGGCAACAAAAGTGAGTACACCCCTAAGTGAAAATGTCGAAATTGGGCCCAATTAGCCATTTTCCCTCCCCTATGTCATGTGATTTGTTAGTGTTACAAGGTCTCGGGTGTGAATGGGGAGCAGGTGTGGTAAATTCTGTGTTATTGCTCTCACTCTCTCATACTGGTCACTGAAAGTTCAACATGGGAACTCATGTTGAAAAGAACTCTCTGACGATCTAAAAAAAAAAACTGTTGCTCTACATAAAGATGGCCTAGGCTATAAGAAGATTGCTAAGACCCTGAAACTGAGCTGCAGTATGGTGGCTAAGGCCATATAGCGGTTTAACAGGACAGGTTCCACTCTGCATGGCATGGCTGTTATCCCAGAATGAAGCCTCTTCGAAAAAGATGATGCACAAGAAAGCCCGCAAACAGTTTGCTGAAGACAAGCAGACTAAGAACATGGATTACTGGAACCATGTCCTGTGATCTGATGAGACCAAGATGAGACCAAAAACGTATTTGGTTCAGAGGGTGTCAAGTGTGTGTGGCAACAACTAGGTGAGGAGTACAAAGAAAAATGTGTCTTGCCTACAGTCCAGAATGGTGGTGGGAGTGTCATGGTCTGGGGCTTCATGTGTGCTGCCGGCACTGGGGAGGGAACAGTTCATTGAGGGAACCATGAATGCCAACATGTACTGTGACATACTGAAGCAGAGTATGATCCCCTCCCTTTGGAGACTGGGCCACAGGGCAGTATTGCAACATGTTAAAGACCCCAAACACACATCCAAGACAACCATTGCCTCTCTAAAGAAGCTGAGGGTAAAGGTTTTGGACTGGCTAAGCATGTCTCCAGACTTAAACCCTATTGAGAATCTATGGGGCATCTTCAAACGGAAGGTGAGGGAGCGCAAGGTCTCTAACATCCACCAGCTTCGTGATGTCCTCATGGAGGAGTTGAAGAGGACTTCAGTGGCAACCTGTGAGGCTCTGGTGAACTTCATGCCCAAGAGGGTTAAGCTAGTGCTGAAAAATAATGGTGGCCACACAAAATATTGACACTTCGGGTCCAAATTGGACATTTTCACTTTGGGGTGTACTTACTTTTGTTGCCCGCGGTTTAGACATTAATGACTGTGTGTTGAGTTATTTTGAGGGGACAGCAAATTTACACTGTTATACAAGCTGCACACTCACTACTTTACATTGTAGCAAAGTGTCATTTTTTTTCAATGTTGTCACATAAAAAGAGATAATAAAATATTTACAAAAATGTGAGGGGTGTACTCACTTTTGTGACATCTTGTACATCCCCTTCCAGCTCCAGACTTGGGGAGAAGCTACGTTTAAGTAGGCATGGTTGCAAAAAAAGTGTAGCTTTTGTGACCTAAAAGAAAGAATATTGATTTTTCCATATGTACAAAGTTCACTAACTGCAACTAATATATTATTCAACGTGTTAAAGACAATGCACATGACTACATAAGCATAATTTATGACTACATCAGTGTCAAGTAATGCCTTTCTCTTACAGTACTGCATGTACAACCGATCTGCAGAAAAGCTTCAGATAAAGCTTTTATGATTTGTTTTCCTTTTACAGTTCTATTTTTACAACTTCTACATTTTTACAGATGTCTGCAGAACATGCACACACGATATCTCTCCCAAGACTACTCTGATCAGATCTGTGGATGACATGCAGTCAGGGCAGTTGCTAGACTATTTTGCGCCCTAGGCAAGATCGTGCACTTGCACCCCCCCCCCCCCCCCCAAAAGAAATAAATAAATAAAAAACTAAATTTTTTAAAAAGCAGAAGAAAATAGGGCAACCTATTTATGTTTTTTTTTTTTTTTTTAGAATGGCACTTTTGTTATTGATTTACTGTGTGCCATTATAACAAATTATTTGTGATGAACTTCTGCTGACCCTAGCAGTGATAGAATGTCTCAGCCCCAGCCTGGCTCACACACATGTGGCATTTTACATACTGTACATGCCCAGTTGCCCACCATCACAGAAGCAGCAAAGCATATGGTCACAGAACTCCAGATTGCCTGTATGTTTCTGACTTGTCACTGAACTTACACAATGACACAAGTAGCCACCTTGTGTGCTTCTATTTCCTCTGCCCACCCTCCCCTCCACCCCCAGACAGCACACTCACCCTGTTGTCAGCTGGCACCAGAAAGCTGTACCCGCTGTTCCTGTGACATAGTCAGTCCAGTTGCAGTAGTATCGGATACATACATACATACAGCTACAAGGAAAGTGCAACAGCAGCAGGTGACCAATCACAACACAAGTCAGTCACCAGCGCCAATGTCAATCACCAGCACAGAGCCAATGACTTATGGACGAGGGTGTGCTCCTCCCAGCTCAAATATTTGTTCCCCCCCAAGACCACTGTGACTCCCCCCCCCCAGTGTATTTCTTCACCCCAGAGAGTACCCCCCCTCTCCTCAGTGTAATCCTCACAGTGTACTCTCTCCTGTGTGCTCCCCTAAGTGTAATTCCCTCCCCATGTGAATCCACCTCCCTTCTGTGTAAATCCCCCTAGTGTTCTCCCCCCAGTGTAATCTCCTCATTGTAACCCCCCCCCCCAATAAATCCCCCCAATGTAATCCATTTCTGTGTTTTCCCCCCTGCAGTGGGATTCCCAAGTTGCTGAAGTGGTTAAAACCCCTTCAGTGACTTACCTCGGCACTGGGTCAGGCTCTCTTACTCTCTTTTGTCGCACATGCTCATTAGGTCTCCACCGCCATCTGACGTCGGCAGGGGAAACCTAATGCGCAGGTACACACACTCTTACACTCGTTGTCTATAATTACCAGTCTAGGGGATTTGTTTTTGTGTTTTATTGTGTTTTATTTGGAGAACTTAGATAGGAGAAAGGAATTAGAAGGATACTCCAAATTAACTATTCACAGGTGAAGACAAATTTCTCAATAGAACTGTGCAGTATATTATTATTAGGTCCATACAACAACTGTATGGAATGAACACGTTCCTTTGTATCAGAAGGAACTCAGTGGACTTTGCTTCTTTAAGACACTAGCCAGTGTCCCCTTTAGCTTACACCCAGCCATTGACTTCTAGCACCAGAAGAGGTTTTTAACAGTACAAGTCACAGGGATCCCCTTCTGGGGGTCTGTACTCACAGGGCTCCTGAAGTGCCTTCCTCAGTAGTACCAGACCGGATCCACAAACATCCTCCTTCAGTCAGCTCTCAGAAGAACCATGGGTTGCAGCTTCAATGTTTCAGGCGCTCAGGTCGCCCACCTGTGGCCGCATGGCAGCCTTTGCCTGAGGAGGGGAAATAGCCTCCTCCCCACCTGGACCTCTCTCTCTATAGAGGAAGACCCAGAGCCCATGCGCTCATCCAATATAAATACAGTTACCCAACATGCATTGCGGCACATCCCCTTCTAATTGGCCAGGGCTGTATAGACATTCATGCTCTCATTTGCAAGGTTTCCTCCCACTGTCCAGTATACTCCATAGCTGCTAGACCAGTGTGAAACTTCTCAAGACAGCAGGAACAGCACCAGAGCACACTGAGCAGACTCTGCTAAACAATCACAGCCATTGTTAAGCAGACAGCATATATATATGCCTAGCTGTCTCCCTGTTAAGCAGAGAAACCACAAACTATATACACTCACTCTAGCACATACCTAGGAGGGTGCTACACTTACAATATTAAAAAACTCAGCTATTCAGAAAAACATTGAAAAGTTAGAAATGCACATTCAGTACATGGAAAAGGAAAGGTAATCAACAGGTCCATCCAACTAAGGCTCCTTTTACACAGGCAGACCGATTGTGTCCGCCTGTCAGTTTTTAGGCGGACCATTGACAACCGCTGACATCCGATCCTATCCACTAAAAACATATGGATGAGGGACCTGTTCCCCATTTGTCTGGTGGACTGGATGACAGTTGGATGTACACGGACAGGTTTCCATCCAACCGCCCATAGAAGAAAGTGGACACGGAGCTGTCATCCACCTTCTCAGGGAGATCAGCGTACAGATTCCCCGCTGAGCAGGTGGTTCCGCTGGCCTAGTCGGCCTGTCTGAAAGGGGCCTAAGGGCCTATGTTATGCTAGCCCCTTTTTTAGATATATGGTAGATATGTAAAACTTTAAAAAATAGGTGACCATACTGTTTAAAATCAGGTAATACATTGTCTCGCCCTGCTCTGCACATGCTTACTCTCCATTTTTGGCATTGTGGTGCAAATTAGAGCCACTAGAGGCCAATCTGCTGGCAGCCTAAATATTTCCTGCAGCTCTGGGGTTCTGGGCTTCGGCAAAATGGCAGCCTCGAGCAGGAAGAAACATAAGCAATGCTGGACGCAATTCACAGTACATACTAATTCTGGTAGCATAATTATTAATGTGGAATGTATGTTTCTTTCTAAAGAACATTTTTTGTTATCAAGTTGTTATGGGTAAAGTTCCATTTTAAATGTATTTTTTAAGGCAAGCAGTGTAAGCACCTGAATGTGTCCAGATATAAACCGCTTGCAGTCTCTGTAAAGCAGAGCTCAGACTAGGAGAGGGAGAAGCAGTACAAGGAGCCAATGAGTTGTACTGTTCTGATCATGTGCCAACATGGGACATGCTGATAGGGCATAATGACGAGAGATGAGCTCATCAGTCTGCTGCTTCAATTTTCACTATCCAGTTACAGGCTGAGGGAAGGGACAAGACCTCTAAGTTTTACTTAACTGTAACAGAAAACAATCAGGCCTCCTGCCCTTCCAGTCACAGCAGTGCTCTGTGGCAGAGTTATATAAATCTCTGCATTGGATAAACAGAAATACTAAACCTTTAGGAAGTAAACAGCTCTAATATATGTATGTATTTCATCTGTGTATTTATTTGTTAATTTCAGTTCAGTTTAAGTCAATTTTGCTCTCTCAATATCTCCTTTTGTAGCCACCCATTCAGATGCACTGATAGCACAGAGTGTTGAATAGTGATGTGCCAGAGTGAAAGAACACGTCTTTGGCATTCCTATAGAAGAGCATGTTCCTCCCTGCTGGCTGCTGGATGGTGCAGAATCTAGCTGTGCTGATCAGTTGCTGTTCAGGAAGCAGGTCTGATAGAATCCAATCAAGCAACTGAAGGACAGACTATATAGCTAAAGTCTACACCTTTCAATGGCCAACTATCTCCCTGGAAAAAGAAAATCTAAATGGTCCCCAGGGAAATGTTTTTTCACTTTTGCAATTAGCAGGAAATACCAAAAACAGCAGCTTCAGGACACAGGGATGAACTGATGAAAATGCACACATTTTCAAAGTAAGAAAAAATATTTTAACATGACTAATAAAGCGTTTTGTGTCTAATACCTAATTTAATACCTAATTATCTATATGTGAATTTAGTACTCCTTTAAAAATGTTTTGGCTGGAGTTCCACTTTCAGGGCAACCTTTATTTTATGTTATTGCTCATTACCTTTTAGTATTTCAATATCATAGAAAGCTGCAGCAAATCGGGTGGAGCGATGAGGACCAGATCTGGCGTCAGTGCTAATGTAGGATTTCAGCTTTGACCGACACCTCCACAACTTCAGCTCTCTGGGGTGAGTTATACGAAGAAGCTCTTCCAGGTTGGCCGCAGATCTGATTTTGTATTCTAGCTCGCTCTGCGTTATTCCCTACAGGTTGAAAAGACAGAAACAGAATCAAGTTAAACTGCTGCTAGATGTAGCCATGCTTTGCAGTGTGTTTTCAAGAAGGGCTGGCTTTTTTTATGACTTTATGACTGATTCTAGAACTGAACACAATTTCCTGGGACAGTCACAGTTTGCTCATTTCTGTCCAATAAAACTGATGTGTGTCTATTTACACTCGCCTACCTCCGACTCCATCCTCCTCCATTTAGGTGGAGCAGATCAGAGGTAGTCAGGTGTAAACGGACAGCACAGTCTGTTTACTCCCATCTTCCCATATAGCAGTGTGGGCTCTGTCCATGGCCACTCTGCAGAAACTGAGCGGACACAGATGTGTCACCCGTCACTCTCTGCTCCGATCAGCTGATTCCCTGCTGATTGGAACCAAATGTGAAAGGGGCCTTAGAACCACTTTAATTCCTTTAATAATTTACATACTGTTTTGTTTTACATGTGTCTATACATTTACATGAAAACCAAGTGGCCCAGCTAAAGTGACAGTGACGGAGATTTGAAAAAACTGTCCGGGGCATTTACAACCTATGTTAAATAAACCTATTGTTACAACTGCCCCTGTGGTGTTCTAGTTTGACCAAGCTGCTGAAAATATCATTCCGGCTATGCAGCTTGGCCTACACGAAAATGTGAAAAAATAAAATTAAAGCGGTGAAATAAAAAAATAAACTATATACAATATATATATATATATATATATATATATATATATATATATATATATATATATATATATACAAACCCAATTCCAAAAAAGTTGGGACACTGTACAAATTGTGAATAAAAACAGAATGCAATGATGTGGAAGTTTCAAATTTCAATATGTTATTCAGAATAAAACGTTGATTACATATCAAATGTTTAAACTGAGAAAATGTATCATTTTAAGGGAAAAATACGTTGATTTTAAATTTCATGGCATCAACACATCTCAAAAAAGTTGGGAAAAGGCCATGTTTACCCCTGTGTGGCATCCACTCTACTTTTTATAACAGTCTGCAAACATCTGGGGACTAAGGAGACAGGTTGCTCAAGTTTAGGAATATGAATGTTTTCCCATTCTTGTCTAACACAGGCTTCTATTTGCTCAACTGTCTTAGGTCTTCTTTGTCGCATCTTCCTCTTTATGATGCACCAAATGTTTTCTATGGGTGAAAGATCTGGACTGCAGGCTGGCCATTTCAGTACCCGGATCCTTCTTCTACGCAGCCATGATGTTGTAATTGATGCAGTATGTGGTCTGGGATTGTCATGTTGGAAAATGCAAGGTCTTCCCTGAAAGAGACGACGTCTGGATGGGAGCATATGTTGTTCTAGAACTTGGATATACCTTTGAGCATTGATGGTGCCTTTCCAGATGTGTGGGCTGCCCATGCCACATGCACTCATGCAACCCCATACCATCAGAGATGCAGGCTTTTGAACTGAGCACTCTTAACAACTTGGGTTGTCCTTGTCCTCTTTAGTCCGTGACATGGCGTCCCAGTTTTCCAAAAAGAACCTCAAATTTTGATTCGTCTGACCACAAAACAGTTTTCCATTTTGCCACAGTCCATTTTAAATGAGCCTTGGCCCAGATAAAATGCCCGCGCTTCTGGATCATGTTGAGATATAGCTTCTTTTTTGGCCTATAGGGTTTTAGCCGGCAGCGACCAACGGCACGGTGGACTGTGTTCACCAACAATGTTTTCTGAAAGCATTCCTGAGCCCATGTTGTGATTTCCATTACAGTAGCATTCCTGTATGTGATCGAGTGCCGTCTAAGGGCTTGAAGATCACTGGCATCCAGTATGGTTTTCCGGCCTTGACCCTTACGCACAGAGATTTGTTCCAGATTCCCTGAATCTTTGGATGATATTATGCACTGTAGATGATAACTTCAAACTCTTTGCAATTTTTCTCTGAGAAACTCCTTTCTGATATTGCTCCACTATTTTTTGCCGCAGCATTGTGGGAATTGGTGATCCCCTGTCCATCTTGACTTCTGAGAGACACTGCCACTCTGAGAGGCTCTTTTTATACCCAATCATGTTGCCAATTGACCTAATAAGTTGCAAATTGGTCCTCCAGCTGTTCCTTATATGTACATTTAACTTTTTTCGGCCTCTTATTGCTACCTGTCCCAACTTATCTGGAATGTGTAGCCCTCATGAAATCCAAAATGAGCCAATATTTGGCATGACATTTCAAACTGTCTCACTATCAACATTTGGTATGTTATCTATATTATATTGTGAATAAAATATAAGTTTATGAGATTTGTAAATTAGTCCATTTCTTTTTTACTCACAATTTGTACAGTGTCCCAACTTTTTTGGAATTGGGTATGTATATATAAAATATAAATACAGTATATAATTGAACCCTGGAGCTGGAATATGAAACAGTGAAACAGTGTTTGACATATCAGAAATCAGGGAGACTTGAGCATGGACTGCTGTAAGACAGGGAATTCCGCGAGGAAGCCTGGAAGCTGATCCGCTTTGCAGTGATGAGGTTCCAGCAATGTAAGGAGCAAATTCCACGGAGCAGGTACCCAATATAAAAAAAGGGGACTGGAGCTCCATTCCCAGTTGACGACTCCTAAGTGGAAATGCGTCAAAGGGAGCTAGCTGCGACATCCCACGTCACGGACCGTTCTGCAGGCGACCGTGCATGTTCTATCCTTGAGCTTGTTTTGCACATGTTTGTCCTGATTTATGTAAGTAGCTGCCTTTTTTTAATTAAAAAGGATTGAAGGTAATGCACTATTAGTCCCCTTTTTTTATATTGGGTACCTGCTCCTTACATTGCTGGAACCTCATCACTGCAAAGCGGATCAGCTTCCAGGCTTCCTCGCGGAATTCCCTGTCTTACAGCAGTCCATGCTCAAGTCTCCCTGATTTCTGGTAAGCACTCATCTTTACCATAAAGTGTCATCATTTCAACGCCATAGAAAGTGTACCATTTGAAAGCTTTCCTAGAAGTTCTCTGCGGTAAGGGGCCACCTTGACAAAAATAAGGATTTTATATGGGAAATAAGATCACCTTTACATAGTGGCACGTCTATTTGGCACCGAACACCTTTTTCAAGCTTTGAAGTTTCATATACTTCACATTATTTGAGAGACTTGTGTTTTTTCTCATTTGTGTTTAATTGACCATTACACCAACACGGACTTATTCACAAGATTTTATATTTTGCACTCATATTGACACGTGCAAGTTATGAATTTCTATGTTTATTGATTTTCATCTACATATTAGGTTATCGCACTATTCATTCTTTTCATATGTAATGTTACATATTAGTGGGAAACCTGGCAAAATGCACATATCATCTTGAATAAAATCATTTCACTTCAGTAGCCCCCTTTCACATCAGATGTCCTCCCACCCTTTTAGAGCTCCTTGACAACAGAGGCCCCCCCCATTCATGCCAGAGGCCTTCATCACATCGGAAGTCCCCCCTTCACATCAGAGTCCCCCCTATATATGAGAGCTACCCATCCCATTCTGAGTCTCACCATGACAGAGAAAAAAAAAAAAAAGACAGAGTCTCTTCCTCACATCAGTCCACCATTACCACAGAATCTCCTCATCCACCTCCGATTCAGGGCAAACCTGGTTTCATGTTTGAAGCACTCCAGGGAAACAAAAATGGCAGGGTGGCACAGTGCACTGATTGAGAACTACTGCTCTGTACCAGCCTTTCTCAACCAGGTTTCCTTGAAACCCTAAAGGTTCCTCACAAGGTTGTAGCTGACTGACCAGCCATCTGATGGTGCCTGCCTAGTTCCAGACCCAATACTACATGGCATAGCCAGCAGCATAATGGTTCAATGACAGTCCAGATACAAGGCAGACAAAGGTTCAGAAAAGTTGGGGTCAATCCATAGTAAAAAGGCAGACAGAGTTCAGAGAGTAGTCAAAATCTGATCTGAGGTCATAAATAGGGGAATCCAAACAGCAGAGCAGGACAGACAGAGTGCTTGCATGTATTACACAAGCTATCACAAGCATTAGACTGCAGGCTTGGCTGGCTAAATCAGGTTTGGCCCCCACCCAGAGACGGGAATGCCACAGCCAAAACCAGAATGCTGGAACCAGCAGGTATGATGAAGCAGAAGCACACACACTCCTGACAATGACCTCATAGATCTTAATCCAGCACGCTTGGAACCCTTGGAGTTTTAGCTTGAGGCAGCAACCATGTATAGAAAAAACAGCTTTCTGAACTATAGGTCCCACAAGGCACTGTGTGAACAGAAGAAGCCTAAGAGAGTTTTTATTGAATCGCCTGGGTTTTGTGGGAGTCCAGGCATCCAGACCTGTTAGAGCGAGCAGGGGAAAAAGGCATGCCAAGAAAGCCTGGGAGTAGAAAGGAGGTCACTGGGATCAGCAACACTGCCCATCCGATCCACCTTTAGGGGCTGCCACTGAGAGACCAGAGCATTTGCTAGTCCCTCTGTTCCTGCCATTCAAGTTACAGCTACACAAGAGCTGGACTAAAGGGGCTCTTCCATCATAAGATCTTATCTTACATTGGGGAGTTGCTGAGAGGCCCACCAGCCCACCATGTATTGTTAGCAGTAGATAAGCCTCTGAGAGCAGGGCATCTATAGCAGTACTCTGTTGCACTCAAGCCCATACTGCATCACTTCCGACTCTGGACTGTGGTCATACTGAATCATTATCCATATACACTGATCTCAGCTGCACCCATTGTTGTCTTACTGCTTGCAGGCCTGAAGGACTACCATAAGTGCACCAACACTCAATTAAAGGGCCCTCCACATAAGCCAGCAAAAGTCTAACCAATAGGACTGCCCCTACCATTCACCTTACAGATTTCCCCTTATATTCCTCTATCTTTGTTGATATTGACTCAAATTTAATTGTGCCACTCAGCCAGTTTAGGCCTAGCATCACCCTCACTAGTGCACATTAGCAAAATAGCTCAGGTATTGTTAGATAAAACTTCACTGCTGCCCACCGTTGCATTTTTGGATGACATTGATACTTGATGCTGGTCTGGGTGGTGTATGCCCCTTTATAACTAGCCCTCAAGGTTAGTCATCCTTTATGGTGAACTGTGTAATAATAATTGTTAACTTACTTGTATTTGCTTGGTTATCAACTCCTTTAAGAAAGAAATAATACATTAAGATTACCTTTATTAACTAGTTTAGTTTCTGCTTTTGCTATCGCACTATTGGTGGGTAATGAGAATTATTTGCCATGCTTTACTGTATTTATCTGATTTTGCACTCAACTTGGTGTGTCAGAGGGGCTGAGGCCCTTTAAGGCAAAGAACAGAGGACGCATCTACTCAGCGACTCCTATGGGGGTAGCATACCTCCCAACTTTTTGGGATGGGAATGAGGGACACCTATTAGCAAAAGTATGTAGTCATAGGACACACACCCCTGCCACACCCCCTTAAAGGAGAATTACACACAAAAAATGATTGGTTATACCCGCAAGTGCTTTTTTTAACCACTACTATTCCTTTATACTGACTTTGGAAATGTACAAATGCAGCAATTAGGAAATTGGATGAAAGGTTTAGCACTGGAAACACTTTTTGAAAGATAAATTGTGCTTTTTATATACAACCAGTGGTGGCTGGTGCTCAAATTTTTTTTTTTTGGGGGGGGGGAGGGCGCAAACAGAAAAATGTAATAGGCATTGCTTTGTGGCAAAAAATTGCGTGACTTTGAGGTCACAAAAGTGTGAAAGGGGCCTTCAGTAATCAAGGTATAGTGTGCCCCCTTTCAATGCAGAGTGACCAGCGTGGCCCCTTTCAATGCATAGTGACCAGCGTGCCCCCTTTCAATGCAGAGAGACCAGCGTGCCCTCTTTCAATGTAGAATGACCAGCGTGCCCCCTTTCAATGCAGAGAGACCAGCGTGCCCCCTTTCAATGCAGAATGACCAGCGTGTCCCCTTTCAATGCAGAGTGACCAGCGTGCCCCCTTTCAATGCAGAATGACCAGCATGCCCCCTTCAATGCAGAGAGACCAGCGTGCCCCCTTCAATACAGAGAGACTTACCTGCAGCGGCGGCTTCTTCTCAGTTTCCCGTGTCTCCTCGAGTCCTCCTGTGTCCTCCTCGGCCAATGGCATGCGTTCGCCTTCCGGCCAATCAGGAAGCGGGTCTTGGACCCGCTTCCTGATTGGCCAGGAGGAGGATCCGTGTGACAATAGCAAATTTTCATTCGCTATTTTCACACAATGGGTGGGCTCGGGCGCACTGCTCTGCGCCCTGGGTCCACCCTTTTCTGATGCCTATTAGAGCCTCTGGCTCTAATCAGGTGATTACAAATAACAAACCCCATTGAACTCCATGCGTCCGGCGCCCCGCATGTAGATTAGGGGGCTGGACGCATGGATAGGGGGGCGGCGCCCCTGCGCCCCCAACGCACCAGCCACCACTGTAAACAACTATATAGATCAGACCAAAATGAGGGACAAATGAGGAGGAAAGAGGGACAGAGGGACATTGTTCCAAATCAGGGACAGTCCCTCGAAATCAGGGACGGTTGGGAGCTATGGGGTAGCGCTACATAGACATTATTTTTAGATCTCTGTGGTAAAAGAAACCAGCTGAAATCTGATTAATCGCAACAGATAATTGGATCTCGTCATCAAGCAACAGACTTCAATGTATGATATATGAATTTCCATCTTCTCGTAAGCTAACTATACAGAGCTAATGATTTTTAGTACAGCATAGATTACTGGATGTATTGCACGTAGCCCCTTCTATATAAATCACAACACCACAATAAAATAAAAATCGCAATAGTATTTCTTTTACTATGTTTCTTCTGAAATTTATAAACCCCATGTTATTTGTACAGTTCCAGGAACACTCTCCAATATAAACATGACACGTGATCTATTTTACAGTTCTAGGCCGCTTGTCTTTTTTTCAGTGTGAACAGGTGATGTCACCCATTTACAGTTATAACAGTACAGTGCAGCGGAGAGTAACACTCCATATTTACATTTCACTTATGTCATTTTTGCACAGAGATCCAAAATGATAATGTAAAATGTTTCCATACATAATGGTCTTGACTATAAATCCAGACCTAACTTCTGAAAAATGTACATTTCTTTTGCGTTCAAAACATTACAGTTGGAATCTCCTTTGCCAAGGGTGACTCATCCACTCTCCTAAATGTTTTCTGCCTACTACGGGACTTCCTGTAGAATCAGCACTGCTGGGTTTCTGGTAATAATGCTGAACTTTAGGAAAACGATTTTCAGAGATGAAATAAAGGTACATCTCATAAAATTAGAAAATCATCACAAATTTAACTTATTTCAGTAATTAACCACTTTACGTCCGCTCACAGTAATACTACTGCGGCAGAGTGACTCGTTATCGTCTGACGACGATCTGCCCCGATCGCCGGGGATCTAGTGTGGAGATCCGCCCGCCTGTGTAAACACAAGCGGACGGATCTCCATAGTGACAGGGAGTGACAGATCGGACTGTTCAGCATAGCTGGACATCCGATCTGTCCATGACTCACTCAGTCACCTCCCCCCTACACGTCAGTAAGCACCAGGCATACATTAACCCCTCCCTCTCCAATAAAATTAACCCCTTCCCTGCCAGTGTCATTTTTACAGTAACAGTGCATATATATAGCACTGATTACTGCAGTAATGTCACTGGTACCCCCAAAAGTGTCAAAAATGTCAGTCAAGGGTCCGATCTGTCCGCCGCAATGTCGCAGTCCCACAAAAAAAATCGCAGATCGCCGCCATTACGCGTTAAAAAAAAAAACACCAAAAATGACAGAAATCTTTCCCTTTGTTAGTAAACGCAATAACTTTTGCGCAAACCAATCAAAATACGCTTATTGCGATTTTTTTTTTACCAAACATAGGTAGCAGAAAACAAATTGGCCAAACATTTTTTAAAAAATTGTTTTTTACATCTTTTTTGGGGGGAATTTCATATAAAAAAATGTTAAAAATATTGTTATTTTTTCAAAATAAATGCTCTTTTTTTGTTTATAGCGCAAAAAGTAAAAATCGCACAGGTGATCAAATACCACCAAAAGAAAGCTCTGTTTGTGGGAAAAAAAGGACGTAAATTTCGTTTGGGTACGGCGTCGCACGACCGCGCAATTGTCAGTTGAAGTCGCACAGCGCCGAATCGCAAAAAGTGGCCTGGACGGAAGACAGCAAAATCCTCCGGTGGTAAAGTGGTTAAATTCAAAAAGTTAAATTCATATATTTTATATAGATGTGTTACATACAGAGTGATATATTTCAAGCATTTCTTTCTTTTCATTTTGATAATTATGGCTTACAGCTAGTGAAAACCCAAAATTCTGTATCTCAGAAAATTAGATAATTACATTAAACCAATTAAGAAAGGATTTTTAATACAGAAATGTTGGCTTACTTAAAAGTATGTCGGGGTAATAGAGCTGCTCGTCTGATGAGCTCTGTTCCCGGCATTGTATTCTGTTATCCTATGTATAAAACTGCAGGCAGGGGCTAACCAGAGTCTCCGGGCTGTGGCCCTCCAGTTGTTTGGGAGCTGCAGTTCCCATCATGCCTAGTCATGTCTGCAAATGACGGAGTTTTGCAGTGCCTCATGGGATGTGTGGTTCTGCGGTGGCTGGGGGGCCGTGGTTTGGAGATCCCTGGGTAAATGATTAACATTATTCAAGGCTCCTCATGGGTGTGTCTGTGAAATTTCCTCCATTATTCTGGTGCTGAAGATATTCAGTTGTTTTAGTTTACACTTCAAGCTGAACTCCAGGCAAGCCACTAAATAAACAGGATATATTCGTAAGAGAGAAAGAAAAAAAAAATTCAAAAAGTTAAATTCATATATTTTACTTAAAAGTATGTCCATGTACAGCAGGGGTGGGGAACCTATGTCCCGGGGGCCATATGCGGCCCTCAAAGTCATTTGGTCTGGCCCCCCGTGCAGCGGAGTCTGAGTCTCTCAGCTGATCTGTCAGAACGGAGCCAATGCTTCCTGTATAGTTCCGGCTCCGTTCTGACAGTCTGAGTGAGTCGCAGGCAGAGTGATATCAAATGCACTCCGGCTGTGACCAATACAGGAAACATCGCCTCTTCCTCCAGCGCGGCACCGATGCTAGCCAGCATTTCCCACCAGCAGCACACACAGCAGTACCAGCCAGAGCCAGCAATACTCACAGCAGTACCAGCCAGAGCCAGCAGTACTCACAGCAGTATAAGCCAGAGCCAGCAGTACACACAGCAGTACCAGCCAGAGCCAGGAGTACCCACAGCCGAACCAGCAGTACCCACAGTAGTACCAGCCAGAGCTAGCAGTACCCACAGCAGAACCAGCAGTACCCACAGCAGTACCAGCCAGAGCCAGTAGTACCCACAGCAGTACCAGCCAGAGTCAGCAGTACCCACAACAGTACCAAACAGCAGTACTTACAGCACAGTACCAGCCAGCAGTACCCACAGCAATACCAGCCAGCAGTACCAGCCTGTGCCATCATTACCAGCCAGAAGTACCCACAGCACAGTACCAGCCAGCAGTACCAGCCTGAGGCAGCAGTACCCAAGGCAGTACCTACAGCACAGTACCAGCCTGAATCAGCAATACCCACAGCAGTACCAGCCTGAGCCAGCAGTACCAGCCAGCAGTACCCACAGCACAGTACAAGCCAGCAGTATCTGCCTGAGCCAGCAGTACTCACAGCAGTACCAGCCAGCTGTACCCACCAGCAGTACCAGCCAGCTATACCAACCAGCATTACCTGCCAGCAGTTCTTTTCAAAACTTATCACTACAAAGTCGACTACGCTCCAGACTAACCGACGCAAACCTGGAAAACCAGTTGCGAGTAGCAACATCATCAATACCAGCTAAAATCACACACCTCACCAAAGAGAAGCAGTTGCAGTCATCACATTAGGGGTGAGTTAATTAAATTATTGACCAAATATAACAGGCACATTTTTAAGTTGATAATTTTGTACGGCCCCTGAATGATTTTATAAATACCGAAATGTCCCTTGGCAGAAAAAAGGTTCCCCACCCCTGATGTACAGTATAGTATGCACGGGGTTCCTTTTGCATAAATTATTGCATCAATGCGGCGTGGCATGGAGGCGATCAGCCTGTGGCACTGCTGAGGTGTAATGGAAGCCCAGGTTGCTTTGATAGTTGTTTTGCCTTCAGCTCATCTGCATTGTTGGGTCTGGTGTCTCTCATATTCCTCTTGACAATGCCACACAGATTCTCTAAGGGGTTTAGGTCAGGCTAGTTTGCTGGACAATCAAGCACCGTGATACCATGATCATTAAACCAGGTATTGGTACTTTTTGCAGAGTGGGCAGGTGTCAAGTTCTGCAGGAGAATTAAATCAGCATCTCCATAAAGCTGGTCAGCAGAGGAAAGCATGAAGTGCTCTAGAATTTCCTGGTAGAGGGCTGTCCTGCCTTTGGACTTGATAAAACACAGTGGACCAACACCAACAGATGACACGGCTTCCTAAATCATTACTGATAGTGGAAACTTCACACTAAACTTAAAGTAATACAACTTGGATTCTGTGCCTCTCCACTCTTCCTCCAGACTCGAGGACCTTGATCTCCAAATAAAATGCAACATTTTCTACAGTCTGTGGAAATACACACAGGGCAGTAAATCATGCAAGCATTAACAGTGGGGGAGGGGCACAGTTCCACATTCTTGCTCTGGGTGCTAGACAAACCTGTCCTGGTATTGGTGATACATGATAGGACTCAGAATTTCCATGTCCAAGTGCTGTCTGTTACAGGCCTAATTTTGCCTTGTATAACCACTTCTGATATCTATGTAAATTCACCAACAAAGATCAAAGCGTATGTCTAATTTGCCACTAAAGCAATTCTAAGCCCCCGTTCACACTGGGGCGACCTGTCAGGCGACCTGGTCGCCTGACAGGTCGCCGTAGGTCGCCTTCCACAGAGAAGCTGTGGACCCGTTCTAATAGGAGCGACACAAGTCGCTCCGACTTAGAAAAAGGGTCCGGAGCTTCTTTAGGGTGACCCGGAGCGACCTGCATAGACTTCGATGATATGAAGTCCGTGCCGGCCGCTCCGAGGTCGCAACAACAAAAGAAAATCAACATGTTATATTTATCTGTTCTGTGCAATGGTTTTGCACAGAACAGGTAAATGACCCGGTGAGGAGAGAGAGATCTGCTGCTCTAGAACACAGCGCTGAATCCAGATCGAGCTCAGGTAAGTATTTTGTGGGGACTGGGGTGGATCCTGGTCACAGAAGGTTTTTTAAAATAATGTAAAAAATTAATTAAGTTAAAAAAACTTAAAGGATAAGTTCACCTTTGGGAATATGTTACATGTTCCACCAGTTTTGAGGATAACATGTTTCCAAATCTAAATCAGTGTGGCCGTGAGGGGCTCCGCCCACACCCCCGCGCCCAGGGCTGCTGATAGAAATCACGGGGCCTTGTGCAGAATACCTGACAGGGCCCCCCCCCCCAAGAAAATATTAAAGCTATATTTCAATAAAAATACAATAAAATCATTATTAGCAGACACAAATACAACATAACTCACAGAATTTCTGCTAAATCTAAAAGATGAAACTGAATTGATAAATCTGTGTGTGTGAATAAGGTCTTGGGGCTCATGCACATGGGGTGCTGTATAGTGTGAATCAGTGGTTCATTTATGTGGTTTGAGCCACCTGGAGCTGCATAGCTCCCATCTGTCCCTGATTTCGAGGGACTGTCCCTGATTTTAAACAAAGTCCCTCTGTCCCTCTTTCCTCCTCATTTGTCCCTCATTTTGGTCTGATCTATATAGTTGTATATAAAATGTACTATTTTTCATTCAAAAAGTGTTTCCCAGTGCTAAACCTTTCATCCACTTTCTAGATTACGGCATTTGTAAATTTTAAAAGCCAGTATAAAGGAATAGTAATGGTAAAAAAAAGCACTTGTGGGTTTAACAAATCATTTTTTTTGTATAATTCCCCTTTAAAGTGGGCATGGCAGGGGGTGTCCTATGCCTACATACTTTTGCTAATAAGTGTTCCTCATTCCCATCTCAAAAAGTTGGGAGGTATGGAGCTGTACGAACACAGCTGCAGGTACTAATTTGACAGGCGTGGGGATGCAGGTGTACAGCCCGAACACAGTGTGCATTTGGGGACCACTCAGCTGCAGAACTGTCCAAAAAGGGCCTGCAGCTGTGTTCGTACAGGCGCTGCATCCCCATAGAATGACAGGTGGCTCCTGCCCAAACCCCTCCTTCACACAGCCAGAGTACCCGTGGGAATGAGCCCTTAATTATATTTTTCTAACCTAAAAAAAAAGATCTCTCCAGCGGTGTACTGTCACTACTAAGAGGGATTGCATCTTCATCTGGTCTTCTCCCTGGGTTATTGGGCTCCAGTCGTTTGGCCAAACTGCGATAATTTAACTCACGCATGTGCGCCGGTGTCATGGTCACAGTACAGCTCTCTCATTGAATGGTATGTCATTAATTGAGAGCGCAGTGCACATGCGCTGGTGCTATCACCAGCTGCTACGTTTAGGAGATATTCTTTATAGGCTTACCTGTAGATACAAAATAAAAAATGGAGTTTACTATTGCCAGATCAGTTAGTAAATAGGTAAATAGAAGGAGTTGATACATGGATGCAGAGGGAACTGACAGTTAAGGGGAGAAAAAGCAAAGTTGGATAGATCAGGAAGCAGTCTAGGGGAGAGGAGTGAGAAGCCCAGCAACATAAAGCACACTAAACTGCACTGGGACAAGATAACAGGCAGCTATGGAACCCGTGTAACAGTAAATTCTTCACCACATGGGAATGCAGCTGATCAGCTGTGACTGTGTCAGGAAGAAAAAGCAATGGGGGAGAGAGATGAAAAAAATGTACAGGCTTGGACAAGGAGTATAGGAAGAACTACAGGGAGAGAAACAAAGTTACAGAGATAACAAACTCACCTAGCAGAGCTAACAGAGGCAGCGCTGGGGGGGGGGGGGGGCAAAACAGGGAGAGGGATTGGCGAGGGACAACTGTCTCTTTCTCAGCAGATAAAAGCTGGCAGCAGGGAGGAAGAGGGAGAGAGATCAGCTTTTAGCTGCTAGAGTAAGGTTTCTGTAAATGTTGTTCATCACTAATCTCCCTCCCTGTGTGGGCCTACCTGTGTGCTCGGGCCCCCTACAAGAGGACCGGTGCCCCCCCCCCCCCCCATCAGCGGCCCTGCCCACGCCATTCATACATAGAGTTCTGTGTGTGAATGAACTATAAGTCCCAACATCCTTTTTTGGATGGCGGTTGTAGTTCTCAATGGGCTAATACAGCACTGTGCAGCGCCATGATAGTCCATTAATACTTCCTGTCAGTGCATCTGCTTGCCTGTACGGGATGTATGGGCACAGAGATACACTGAAAAGTCTCCAGGAGACCTGCATGGCACCAGCGATCTGCATTTATTATTATTATTTATTTTTATTTTTTTAAATTAAATAATCCTTTAAGCCTTTAGAACCATTTTAATGGCAAATATAGGTTTGCTTTAATTCCAGCTCCTGCAACTGTTTATACTTAATCTATCTTTATTCTCTGTTGCTCAGTTCATCTGGGGAAGTGACATATCTAATACTTCTGGGTATAGCGGAGCAAATTACTAACTCAACGCACGCTCATCACACATAAGCTGAAGACTGTCACATGGGGTCTAAATGATGATTGAAATGTCTGTTTTGAAGAATTACTTGACTTTCTACAGCTTATGTATGTAGGCTGCTTCTCTTTGATTTTTGGCAGCTTCACAATAGCTAATTTGAATGCTTGTTTTCATGCCATATTGGATTTGATGGTCGAAAAACAAAACAGAATCATCATTCACCTGTGGATAGATACCAATAGATTTAGCCCTGATTAGCTGTCAGAGGCAGGCACTAGAGGGAACATAATGACTTTGACGGCAGACTGCATATGTTTGCTCCTAGAGAGCCATTTTAAAGAAGGCAGTCCATTTACTGGACACTGACTTTTCCATCAGTGGGAATAACAAGGATGCAAATGGAGAACCATAGGGAGGATGGACAGAAAAAACTGTACAACAAAATGACTGCTTTAGATGTGGCCTTCTACCTGAATTTAGGACTACAAATGTGTCTCTTAAGCTATTTTGAGTTGGACACCACTGCTAGAAAAAGACTATTGACATGCTGCAGGAGAAGGTCAGAGATATAGACATGCTTCAATTGTGGTCAGAGAATGCAGACAAGTTGCAGAAGATGATTGAAAACTTTGAGCACACTATAGGAGACTGCTAGAGAGCAAACCATCACAGTCCCCTTTCCCCACAGAGCCGCAACCAACATTCTACTGATGTGAACATATCATGAATCTGTCTTGCCCTTGGGAACATCCACTAGAGCCTAGAACAGAAGTGGTGCCTTGATGCATTGCCACTGGCTGGTATGCATTCGTTATCATAGTGAGATGGCTGACAGCATGCCTAGGTGTGCAGAATTGCAGGCCGTGCAGTCAGTACTGTGGGGGTCCTTGCAGTTCATTGCCTGGGATTGACCACCAGTGTTATAGAAAAGGAGTAACTAAACTTTTCAGTAGGAGGGCTATATGCAGCGCTACCCCCGCAGGAACCGCTTGAATATTGTTGGTTCCTTACTCTGTCTTTTCAACCCCAAGAACAGACTCAACCCCACTGGCACACCTGGCAACAATGCTAGTGTAAATACAGAAGAAAATGGACACAGGTTGTAGTGCACACAGAAATTATTTTTATTGTAAACTTGCTTAAGGAGGAAAAGAAACAATAGTAACACTAATATTGAATAGTAAACAGATATGTATGGGTGAAGCAAAGGATAAAAGGCTATCAAAGGAACCTCAAAGATCAAATCTGTCTGCTTTCAGGGGACTCCTTTAAGTTAAATTACCCCGAGAGAAGAGGTAAACACACAAAAGTAACAAATTATATGGTGGATATTACTGCAGTAAATTACCTGCCAACTCTACTTGGATTGGGCTATATGAGTCCAGGCAGGAGGAGGGCAGAGGAATGACCTTGTTTTCTATGTCAGTTCTCTCCCTCCTTCACCCCAGCATCACAGCCCCAAATCACCAACTTAAGCACAAAACCTGATTCATTGCACTGAATAACTCACAACTTGAACCCGCTCATATAATGACTAGAGTCCAAAATGTAGACAGGGCCCTTCAGACTTTATGGTGGTGCACTTGTTGTCGTTCTTGCATGGAGAGAACAAAGTACATCTAAAGAGGGCTTGGTAGATGGAAAGGACTCGAATGGTGTGGGTAATCTTCAGTTAAATCAGGCAGGTACTATCACTGCCAAACAGAGTGTATTAGCATCACAGATTCTCCGAATCAAGTGAGGCAGAGTAACAACAGCAGTTCAGTATTTTGGGTTAGGGAGGACTGGGCAAGTGCCCTCTCACCAATCCTGCAGTTAAGGTCCAAACTGATCATTCTGGAACAGGCAGGATCTTCTGATAACCGGACTGGTCACCTCACCCTGGAGCACTTCACACAGCCAATGCAGGTGTGCCTAGATATGCAACTGGTATCCCCCTCTCTCAGGCTGGATGTCTGGAACATAGCGGTGGGCTGACTGGGAAGATAGCACCTCTCTCTTGCATCCATTCTCTTCTGCCTTGCGGTGAACTGAATTGCTTAGCAGGCAAGATGGATGCCTCTTCTCCTCCTCTTAACAGAGAATCTGGGGGTGTGTAGTGTTGTTCTCATATAAGTCTATGGAGCCGTTTTGGATGGGAACTACATGCCTCAAAATGCATTGCTGATTGCTGCTGATTGGCTCTCTTCTCCCTGCCAATGAAGATGCAGGGGAGGGAGCAGAACAAACAAAGTCAGTGTTAGTGAGGAGAAGGAGGGAGGGAGAAATTCTCAGCAGGGGCTGACAGGCCTTCTCTGTCACAGTGAGAGCCTCGGACAGCTTGGCATGGTATGGAAGATGTGAGGCACCTGCTACATATATATATAATATATTTTATAAACATCACAGGCCAAATTACCAAGTATTTGTAAATGGTTTAATACTTTTGGTTGGATCTTTTTTGCAAACCACATGTTATGATTTAGAACTTCAAGTGGTTGTAAACTCACCATAAGAACTTTTACTTTAACCGCTTCCATACAGAGCAGTTAGACACCCTTCCTGCCCAGACCAATTTTCAGCTTTCAGCACTCTCACACTTTGAATGACAATTGCTCAGTCATGCTACACTATAACCAAACAAAATTTTTATCATTTTTTTCACACAAATAGAGCTTTCTTTTGGTGGTATTTGATCACAACTGGGGTTTTTTTTTTCCGTGATATATGCAAAAAAAGAGCAAAAATTTTGAAAAAAAAAACACTTTTTTTTTAGTTTCAATTATGAAATTTTGCAAAAAATAAATTTTTCTTCATACATTTGGGCCAAAATGTATACTGCTACATGTCTCTGGTAAAATTAACCCAAATTAGTGTATATTATTTAGTCTGTGTGAAAGTTATTGAGTCTAGAAGCTATGGTACCAATTACTGAAAATTGATCACACCAGATGTACTGACTGCCTATCTCCTTTCTTGAGGCCCTGAAATGTCAGGACAGTACAAATACCGACCAAATGACCCCTTTTTGTAAAGTAGACAGTCCAAGGTATTTAGTAAGAGGCATGGTGAGTTTTTTGAAGTTGTAATTTTTTCCCACAATTCTTGGGAAAATGAAGAAAAAAATTTTTTTTTCTTTTTTTTCCCACAAAGTTGTCAATTTATAAGCTATTTCTAACACATAGCATGTACACAGCAAAAATTACACCCAAAAATACATTCTGCTACTCCTTCCGAGTATGGCGATACCACATGTGTGAGACTTTTACACAGCCTGGCCACAAAAAGAGACTCCACGTCCAAGAAGCACATTCAGGCGTTCTAGGAGCATAAATACACATAAAACTTTCTTACTACCTATCACACTTTTCAAGGCCCTAGAGCACCAATACAATGGAAAAGTCCACAAAATGACCCCATTTTGGAAAGCAAACACTCCAACGTATATTCTATGAGGCATTATGGGTCGTTTGAACATATCATTTTTTTCCACAGGTTTTTGGAAAATGTGGGAAAAAAATGAAAACTTTTTTTTTTTACACAAAGTTGTCAATTTATAGGATATTCCTAACACATAGCATGTACACAGCAAAAATGACACCCCAAAATACATTCTGCCACTCCTCCTGAGTATGGCAATACCACATGTGTGAGACTTTTTCACAGCCTAGCCATATAGAGGGGCCGAACATCCAAGGAGCATCATCATGCATCCTAGCCACTTGCCTAGGCCTATTTTTGACATTTGGTGTTTACAAGCTAAAATCAGTTGTTTTGCTAGAAAACTGCTTAGAACCCCCAAACATTATATATTTTTTTTTAGCAGAGACCCTAGAGAATAAAATGGAGATTATTGCACTATTTTTTATCACACCGTATTTGCGTAGCGGTCTTCCAAACGCAATTTTTTTGGAAAAAATTCACTTTTTTTAATTAAAAAATAAGAAACCAGTAAAGTTAGCCCAATTTTTTTCCATAATGTGAAAGATAATGTTACGCCGAGTAAGTAGATACCCAACATGTCATGTTTCAAAATTGCGCACGCTCACGGAATGGTGACAAACTTTGGTACTTAAAAATCCCCATAGGCGACAATTTAAAAATTTCTACAGGTTGCCATCTTTGAGTTACAGAGGAGGTCTAGGGCTCAAATTATTCCCCTTGCTCTAACGATCGCGGCGATACCTCACATGTGTGGTTTGAACACCGTTTACATATGTGGGCGGGGTTTCTGTATGCATTCGCTTCTGCGCGCGAGCTAACGGGGACAGGGCGCTTTAATTTTTTTTTTTTTTTTACGATTTATTTTATTTATTATTTTTTATTTTTACACCGTTTAAAAAAAAAAAAAAATTGATCATTTTTATTTCTATTAAAAGAAATGTAAATATTCCTCGTAATAGAAATAGGCACGACAGGACCTCTTTTTTGTGAGATCTGGGGTCAAAAAGTCCTCAGATCTCACAAGTACACTAAAAGATAGAAAAAAAAAAAAAAATAATAATTATAATATAAAATGAAAAAAAAAAAAAAAAGGACCTTTAAACCGGTTGCTAGGCAACAACATTTTCCGTAGCTCCGGTCCTCCAAGACCATAGAGTCAAGTGAGGGCAAGCTTGCCCTCACTCGACATCCTGTCTGTGAGGATTCGGGACCGGATCGTTTTCCCCGCTGCCGGCGGGTCCGGTAAGCGGGGAAAAGGACCGGAACGCGTCGGGAGGGGGGGGGCGCCTCTTCCGCCATCCCGGAAGGGTGATCCCACGGCGAATCCGCCGCTGGGACCACCCTTATCGGAAAGCCAACCGTCCACCGTTTAAAAAAATACCAGGGTTATGGCAGCTATCTGCTACCATAACACCGGTATTTAGGTTTAAACGGACGACGTATATAAACCTTTTTGGACTTGGACATGGTGGCTGTATGAAGGGTGACAGGTACTCGGGTACTTTGTTGGGCAGGTGACAGGTACTCTGGTACTGATGAGCAGGTGGCAGGTACTCGGGTACTCCGATAGGCAGGTGACAGGTACTCGGGTACTCTGATGGGCAGGTGACAGGCAGGTGATAGGTACTGATGAGTAGTACTCACTGACTGATAGGTGATAGGTGATACTGTACTGATGGGTACTGATGATCAGTACTGATACGTGATAGGTACTGATGAGTACTGATGAGTAGTGATGGGTACTGATGAGCAGGCGGCAAGTACTTGGGTACTTCAGGCGTCAGGTACTCTGATGAGCAGGTGGAAGGTACTCGGGTACTCTGATGGGTAGGTGACAGGTACTCAGGTACTCTGATGACGGGTACTCCGTTGACAGGTACTCAAAGTACCCGAGTACCTGTCATCAGAGTACCCGAGTACCTGTCATCAGAGTACCTGAGTACCCGTCATCAGAGTACCCAAGTACCCGTCATCAGAGTACCCGAGTACCCATCATCAGAGTACCCGAGTACCTGTCATCAGAGTACCCAAGTACCTGTCAGAGTACCCGAGTACCCGTCATCAGAGTACCCGAGTACCCGTCATCAGAGTACTCGAGTACCTGTCATCAGAGTACCCGAGTACCTGTCATCAGAGTACCCGAGTACCTGTCAGAGTACCCGAGTACCCGTCATCAGAGTACTCGAGTACCTGTCATCAGAGTACTCGAGTACCTGTCATCAGAGTACTCGAGTACCTGTCATCAGAGTACCCGAGTACCCGTCATCAGAGTACCCGAGTACCCGTCATCAGAGTACCCGAGTACCCGTCATCAGAGTACCCGAGTACCCGTCAGAGTACCCGAGTACCTGTCATCAGAGTATCCGTCATCAGAGTACCCGAGTACCTGTCATCAGAGTACCCGAATACCTGTCACCAGCCCATCAGAGTACCCGAGTACCTGTCATCTGAGTACCTGATGACAGGTACTCGGGTACTTTGATGGGCTAGTGACAGGTGCTCTTTATTGGGGGGGGGGGCAATCAGTGTGGTTGGGGTGCACTGTAGTTGGTAACTAGCTGTTACCACAATCTCCTCCTCACACAGGATCAGTGTGTGAGGAGGAGAACACGGTGACAGCTAGTTACCGTGTTCTCTGTTGACATTTGTGACCGGCTGTGATTGGACACAGCCGGTCACGTGGTAAAGAGCCAATTTCATTGGCTCTTTACCTAGATCGGGGATCGACTCTGTCCGAGGGACGAGCCTCGTCCCCGATCGCTGCTCTGCGCGCCCCCGGGGGCGCGCATTGCAGAGAGAACGAGCGGCTCGTGCTGGAGCCGCTCATGTGATCGGCTGTGATTGACACAGCCGATCACGTGGTAAACAGCCAATTTCTATTGGCTGTTTACCTTGATCAGTGATGGGCTATGTCCGAGGGACGAGCCTCATCCCTGATTGCGCCGCTGCGCGCCGCCGGGGGCGCGCAGTAGCAGCTAGAACGGGCCGACGTCATATGACGGCGGCCCGGATCTAGACAACCACTTTGCCGACGTCATTTTACATGACTCGGTAAGGAAGTGGTTAATAAGGCTTACCTACAGGTACTGTAAATATCTAATAAACTTGCACCGTTTAGGAGATATTTACATTGCATGCAGCCTGATGACATAATCGGCGCATGCGCTCTGAAGAAAGGGCCACCCATGCGGTTTCTTCAGAGCCCTGTGCCGTGACCGGCATGCGTGAGAGTGACGTCACGCGGCTCCAGCCAGTAATAAAGCCGGAAAACGCAGACCCATTAAGAAGACGGTCAAAGGTGGATGCGGCCGCCAGCGGGGACAACACGGGCTTCGCTTGCAGGTAAGTGTCACATTCCCCTTTACATCAGGGTCCCCATCAGAATCCTCCCTTACATCAGCATCTCTATTAGAGCCCCCTTTACATCAGGGTCTCCATCAGGGCCCCTCATACATTTAGTTCCCAATCACAGTCCCCCTTACAGCAAGGTCCCCTTAGCCTAACCAATCTAGATCCTCAGTTTGTGTACAACTGGGGGCTAGATAAAATAATGTAGTTAACCTGCCTGTGGGACATAGTTTGTAGACTCCTGCTATAGAAGATGCATTATATCAGCACTGAGAGCACACCAGCCCAACAATCTCAAGTGCTTCAAGAAAAAAGAACAAGCTGTTTATAAGGCATCTTATTGAGGACACAGGTGCATAGAATCAAACTTTCGATTAGTCAGTATATTTTTTGATCAGAAAAGCTTTCCTTACGGAATAAAAATTCACCATGGCCAGTATTGTTACTTGATTTTCTCTTTTCGTAAAAATACCGTCTTAGAAGAAAATAAGAGATGGTAAAATGCAGTCTGAGCACGCATCAACACTAATCTAGGCAAGATGGTCTAATATCAAAAACATGCCATTTTTTGGCATTGTTATATATTTCTTTGCTGCAAGTTTAATTTCAACCACTATATATGTCCCAGGGTGATTTTTGCTCACTTGACAAATATGTGCTGAGTAGAGAATTTGAGACCATAAGAATGAAATATTGAATTTAAATACATACTTCATGCATTCCACACAAAGCAGGGTTAAACCTGGACAAGCCAGTTAAAGCTGAACTCAAGCGATGATATATTTTGCATACCTAGTTTGCAGTTTTAAAGGAATGTAATTTATAATAAAATTAAAATACAAAGTGGCTTTTGTTTTACTTTGAAGCTAAACTTCAGCGATAATATATTTTGCATACTTACACTGGGTCAGCTTGGCTTGATACCTGATTGACCACTGTGGACGCCTAAGCTACTACAGTGAGAGCCATGATCTTCCGCAACGTCAACAGCCCTCCTTTCCACCTTGTTCAACCAGCACATTCTCTGAATGGCGGCTGTGCCGAATGAGTGGCCTGCTGTGGTTACTGTGCATAAGGGTAGCCACTTGGCACAGCACCTGAGAGATGGCGGCTATCTGCTATTCCACAGGAGTCAATCAGGTATAATATTAGTATACTTTGGACCAAGTTGAACTCAGTAGTTCAGGTTTACAGTGAAACTCTAGAGATATAACATACAGTACGTATGTTTTAAAAAAGCTACTTTATAATGTAGTTAAATTACATATTTATTAAAAACATAACCTAGGCATAATTCCTCAAAACTGAAAAACATTAAAACAGGACTCCAGCAAAAAAAAGCAAGATACAGATTTTTTATTCATCAAAAGACAAAATAATAAAACAGCTATTGCTACAATATTCAACTTTAACTTTAAAAGAGAAGTTTAAGATTTTTTTTTAAAGAATTATACTTACCTCGGTAATTGCAGCATTGGTCTAATGCTGCATCTGTCCCCTGCCAGCTCTAAGACTGAGAACTGAGCGATCAAAGAGCACTGAGCAGACTGTCTGTCACCCGTTCTCTGCTCTTCCCTCCCCCCTACCCCACGCTCACTGGAGAGCTGGGCTTTGGAGGGGTTGGAAGTGGCTAAACCAGGTTCTGGTCCAGGCATATGATCCAGACCAGTTCTGTGACGTCAGCTGACAGTGGGCTTCAGCCCGCTGTCTGCTGAGGAGTGCAGAACGAACTGCACCCCTGCGATCCATAGGAGAAGTACAGCCAAAATACAGATTTCTCCTGAAGTACTTTTTTCTGCCACTAAGTGTCCTCAGTTTGGTGGCAAGCATCATTCTATCCAACCTATTCAACTGCAAGAGGCTGATACCAAAGCACTTCAGTTACTTACACTAATTGTATAAATACATTTAATGGTGCATTCATGATTACATAGCTACATTAATGTGTGTTTTTGTATTTGCCTAAATGTCAGCTTTATTTTATCTTTTTGCCAGCCATGGCAACAGTACTAGTTTGTTTTATTGGAGTTACTAAAACTATCACTCCTTGCATTTGAAAGTGGCTTTTTTCCTTAGGAGTTTGCACCATGCTTGTGGTCAATTTATTATCACCCCAAATAATATCACTCCCTAAGTGTATCACTTCAGTGTGCTGCACATTATTAAACAGGACAAAAAGTGAAAGTTATTCTTTCAAAAAGGGACACAGAAAGGAATAAAAATCCCTTATCCAAGACTAGACAACGCAATGTTATTATGATCTGTAGGTCAAAAGATATACAGTAAAATTGGGTGTTCTATGGCTTTGGTCATATTTTCCTACCGGCTATTTCTGGACATGATTGTGTTGGACCTTGTTATGTGACATTCAACATTTGTTTTCCATAATGAGTTTTCACCTGAGGTCCACTACTTTATATTCTGTTACACTGTGAAGTCAAAAATAAAGAATTTGAAGAGAAAAAAAAATACAGTAGGCAGCCTATGTTATATGCAAATATTGACTTTTCCTGTAAAAGTCAAGCTTATGCTCTTTCCTGTGCCCTGCTGGTGATCAATGAGGTTGTGCATCACTAAGAGGTTTGAGGGCTTGCGGAGGGTGGAGCGTGACTAGACGTTACAAGATCAGTCAAGCTATATACATCAAAAGTATTGAGACATCTGCCTTTACACACACATGAACTTTAATGGCATCCCAGTCTTAGTCCGTAGGGTTCAATATTGAGTTGGCCTATCCTTTGCAGCTATAACAGCTTCAACTCTTCTGGGAAGGCTGTCCACAAGGTTTAGGAGTGTGTCTATGGGAATGTTCGACCATTCTTCTAGAAGCACATTTGTGAGGTCAGGCACTAATGTTGGACGAGAAGACAGGCTCGCAGACTCCGCTCTAATTGATCCCAAAGGTGTTGAGGTGTTGAAGCCTACAATCTAAGACTGGGATGCCCTTAAAGTTCATGTGCGTGTAAAGGCAGGTGTCCCAATACTTTTGGTAATAAAGTATTTATAACTTTAGCTGTCCACGAAAGTCAAATTGACACACTAATGACTAGAAAAAAGAACAAGCCTTCTTAGAACCTTCCTTTCCAAGGAATTTTTGTTTGAAATTCTACCCATCTATGGCCAGCTTGAGTCATCATTTTCATAGGGTTGTGTGACCGCATAACAAAAAAACAACAAAGAAAGCGCTGTTCCAATGAGTTCAAGTGGACACAACAAAGTTCAAACCACTGAACACTTAATTAGAAAGCTTGACATGCTGATAGTTTAGGATCAAGTCATAAGCCCATATAGGGAGGTAGAGGTGTACCGGATGCCAGAGCTTGGACCAAGATGGACTACATGTTTCGGGGATTAACTCCTTCATCAGGTCTCATCAAGGGGTTAATCCCTGAAACATATAGGTCACCTTGATCCAAGCTCTGGCATCTTCTCCTGTTGGATTCTATTGCCCTGCTGCCGTCTGAGATTCTGGAGACCCATACAGCACGCTTCCTCCCGTGGAGCTCTTCCACCAGCTCCTGAAGTCCCCTCTGACCGACGGTGACAAGCTCTGTTTGCAGCTGTAACATCCAGGTGCGCCAGCAGCTGCTGGCCCTGTCCGTTCATCCAGCCTCAGTTGGATCTACTAATGGGCTTTGCAGAGCCAACAGAGGTACCTGTGAGTTACTGTGCCTACTGGTACACCTCTACCTCCCTGCATGGGCTTATGAATTGATCTTAAACTATCGGCATGTCAAGCTTTTTTAGTAAAGTGTCCACTTGAACTCATTGGAACAGTGCTCCCTTTGCTCTTTTTTTCTCATCCCTCATTTGGCCTTATGAGTTGGGGAGCAGCAGTCTGGGTTTTACCCTTCCCTTTCCACAAGCCACTTTTGGATACACCTATGAGCCTGTTTTTTTTGTTGTTGTTTATTTAGTGACCGCATGTTCCCCCATGTGACAGTGCTGGTGCTTAGTTAATGGCCCTGCACTGTCACAAGGTATGGATCATGTGCTCTTCCAAACCAGGAAGTACCAGGTCTGTTCCCTGCTCCTGCCATCTAAACAGAGCAGCAGAGAGGTAAAGAAAAGGTGAGTATGTGCAGCTCAGGAGAGGTGAATTGGCTGCACCGCAACACACCGAATGGCTTTCCAGTGCAGTAGCAGGCAACACACGTCATGTGTTGAGGTTCACTGCTTTACCCACTTGACCTCCGGAAAGGTTTTCCCTGCTTTATGACCAGGGAATTATTTGCTATTCAGGACTGTGGTACTTTAATTGGCAATTGCGCAGTCATGCAACACTGTATGCAAATTCAATTTACTTTATATCATTTTTTACACAAATAGAGATTTCTTTTGGTGGCATTTGATCACCATTGGGTTTTTATTTTTTAACCACTTTAGCCCCGGTAGATTTGGCTGCTCAATGACCAGGCCACTTTTTCAAATTTGGCACTGCGTTACTTTAACTGATAACTGATAATTGCGCGGTCATGCAGTACCCAAACAAAATTTACGTCCTTTTTTTCCCACAAACAGAGCTTTCTTTTTTTTTTTTGCGACATTAATAAAAAAAAAGCATACATTTTGCGAAAAATTTACATTTTCTAATTTGACAGTTAAAAAATATCCACAATATTCAATTTTTGTCATGTATTTAGGCCAAAATGTATTTAGCTACATGTCTTTGACAAAAAAAATTCTCGATGAGCATATTTTTATCCACTTTAAGACTGAAAGATTTTACCCTCTTCCTGACCAGGCCAATATTTTGCCATTCGGCACTGCGTTAATTTAACGGACAATTGCGCGGTCGTGCAATGCTGTACCCAAATTAAATGCACGTCCTTTTTTTCCCCACAAATAGAGCTTTCTTTTGGTGGCATTTGATAAACTGTGCGATTTTTAATTTTTGAAAAAAGAGTGACAATTTTGAAAAAAAAAAAACAATATTTTTCACATTCTGCTATATGACATTCCCAAAAAAAATTTATAAATCAAAATGTTTGAACATTTTAGGCCAATTTTCTTTTGCTACATATTTTTGGTAAAAAAAATTGCAATAAGCGTATTTTGATTGGTTTGCGCAAAAGTTATCGCGTCTACTAACTACGGGAAAGATTTGTCATTTTTATTGTTTTTTTTTTACTAGTAATGGCGGCGATCCGTGATTTTTTTTGCGGGACTGCGACATTGCGGCGGACAGATCTGACCCCTAACTGACATTATTGACACTTTTGGAGGGACCAGTGACATTACTACAGAAATGAGTGCTAAAAAAATGCACTGTTACTGTAATAATGACACTGGCAGGGAAGGGGATAACACTGTTGGTAATCAAGGGGTTAAATGTATGCCTCCTGCTTACTGACGTGTGGGGGGGGGGGGGGGGGTTCTGTGACACAGACACAGATCGCAGGTTCAGCTATGCTGAATCCTGTGATCTCTCCCTGGCTGTCACAGAGAAGATCCGCCCGCTTTGTTTACACAAGTGGGCGGATTTTCTTACTCTTTCCCCGACGATCTGGGAAGAGAGAGGGTGATCGCCGCCTCTCCTCCTCCGGCCCGACTCCCATTGTGTCTAAACACAGCGAGAGTGAGCCTCCGGGACAGGCAGGAGTCCAATGATGTAGGTCTACGTCGCTGGACACAGGGCTGCCACTGTGCCGCAGTAGCAGCAATGTGAGCAGTCGGAACGTGGTTAATATATAAACAAAAAAAGCCGAACATTTTGAAAAAAATATATTTTCTACTTTCTGTTATAAAATATATCAATTAAAAAACACAAAAAATCATATTTCTTCATAGATTTAGGCCATAATGTATTCTGCTACATATCTTTGGATGAGATCCAGTGTCTGTGGAGGTCATTGGAGTACAGTGAACTCATTGTCATGTTCAAGAAACCAGTGTTGAGATGATTTGAGTTTTGTGACATGGGGCATTATCCTGCTGGAAGGAGCCATCAGAAGATGGGGACACTGTAGTCATAAAGGGATCGACATGGTGAGCAACAATACTCGGGTAGGGCGTGGTGTTTAAAGGATGCTCAATTGGTTCTAAGGGGCCCAAAGTTTGCCAAGAAAATATCCCCCACACCATTACACCACCACCAGCCTGAACCATTGATACAAGGCAGGATGGATCCAAGCTTTCATGTTGTTTATGCAAAATTCTGACCCTACCATCTGAATTTCGCAGCTGAAATCGAGATTTATCAGACAAGGCAACGTTTTTCCAATCTTCTATTGTCCAACTTTGGAGAGCTTCTGTGAGTTGAAGCCTCAGTTTCCTGTTCTTAGCTGACAGGAGTTCACCAGGTGTGGTTTTATGCTGCTGTAGCCCATCTGCTTCAAGGTTCAATGTGTTTTGCATTTAGAGATGGTATTCTGCATACCTTGGTTGTAACGAGTGGTTATTTGAGTTACTGTTGCCTTTCTATCATCTTGAACCAGTCTGCCCATTCTCCTCTGGCCTCTGAAATCGGTTCGAACTTCAGGAAGTTGTCTTCATCATGTCTAGAGGCCTAAATGCATTAGGTGGCTGAAATGTGACTGGCTGATTAGTAATTTATGTTACCAAGCAATTGAACAGATGTACCTAATAAAATAGCAGGGAAACCCGCATTCTATTTGCATCAGTGTGAACCCAGCCTTATTGTCAAAGCTTAAAGCCGAGTTCCACCCTGGGAAAGTTTTTTTTAATAAAAATACCCCCGGGACAGTCAGGGCTAGTGCATTCCACAATGGCTAGCCTCTGATCTGTCCCGGGTTGCACTTACCTTTTAGAAGAAATACTTACCTTGAAAATGTATTGTCCAGCGCTGCCATCTCAGGTGTGGGCAGCTTGAAGCCAGCGCGATCCTCTTCTGTGTCCTCTTCCGTCTTCTTCTGTCCCACGATGCACTGCACTGGCCCCGCCGTCACTTCCGGGGGTGCAGCGTCATCCCTGCACAGCTTCTGGGCATGCCCAGAAGCTGTTTAGCAAGGTATGACGGCGCATGCACCGGAACTGACGTCGGGGGCCGGTGCAGGCGCATTGATTCCTGGGAGCGATGATGTTCAGCTCCCAGGAACCATTGCAAGCCAGGAAGTGACGACTCGCCGTGGCCGCCGAGGGGAGGAAGAGGAAGTAAGGTAAGTATATTTTCTTCTAAACAAGGTAAGTAAAAAAAAAAAATCGCGATTATCCATTTGTTTTTCAGGTGACCCGGAGCAAGAAGATGGAGGTAAGTATAATTTTAGGGTGGAACTCCGCTTTAATTGAACAAGCTGAAGTTAGAAGGTGGTTGGGTACTATCTATGCACGGGGCTCAAGATTTAGTAAATCTCCCCCTATGTGTCCTGAGAACAAACAGTCTTTAATTTTTCTTGAGCAATATAAAAGCAGATGTGCACATAAAAATGCAAACCAAGAAGTGCTGAGGTGACAGAAAATCGAATAATGATTCATTTTAGCTTATTTCCTGACAATGAGGTCAGGTATCTGTTAATCGTATTATTCACCAGTTGGCAGGATACCGCCATTAACAAAGACAAAATATAAAATAAATAAAAAAATATAGGTAATCCATAGGAATAGAGACCCGCACCGTTGCCTATGACAGCCTTCTGGGTTCTTCAGAGGGTGCCTTGTAAAATTGCCTAAAAATTGCTCCAAATTGACCAAAAATTGTCCACAAGCCAGCAAGTGGACCAAGCCTGCCTTTTTATTACACAAAGCCACAGATTTTTATTGTACAGCATTCAAACCAGCCTCCAGTATCCTAAAGTCATCAATTGATAAGGCGCACATTGGGTGCTCCTTGTTTGCCCCTCCCATGCCCCTCTCTGTCAGCACTGGGGGCATGTTAACTAAGTGATGAAGAGAACCTGAGGGAGAAGAGGAACGCTGAAGTACGAGTCAGTACCAGTCTGCAAAGGTTCATTTACTTTGTAAAAATAAATCACTTCTAATGTTGGGTGTGTTGTATAAAACTATTAGTTTTGTTTTTACATTTTAGAATGGGGTGCAGAATTTTAAAGGGTGCCGCGACTGAAAAAAGTTTGAAAAACCCTGGCCTATGAAGTCAAGCAATAGTTCACCATCCAACTGTCTCTTGCCCTGTACCGTAAGATATGGCCTCATCACAGTACAACACCTCCCACTCTCAACCTGATTTCTGGTGTTTAGGGAGTTATGGGCACCTAAAAAGAAGGTGGTTTTGAGTGCTTAAAGTGTTACTAAACCCAGGACTCTGCATTCACTGTATCTGGTCTCCCACAGTACACAGAACATAGGAATGCAATCATTTTAGTCAATATAAACTGCTAAATACCTTTTTCTTATCAGCAGTTAGAGTAGTCTTGTGACATCTATCAGTGTCTGGTTGAAGCTTGTAGGAGTTTTTATTCTCCTGATCGTCCTTTGAGGCTGCAGGACCCCTGACCCTCTGTCTGGACAATGCTGATCGGCCCTGTGCTGATTGCATGCACTCTCCTAAGAAAAAAAAAAACTTTCTAGCAATACACCCCAAACTGAGCATGTGCAGAGTGCCCCCCAATGCTCCTTTCTATCAGGGGATGGTTTGGGGACTGTGGAAGAAGGGGAAGATCAGAGAAGACAGGATCAAACATCCTTTTTACACAATGCGGAGGATTCATCTCTTAGGTTCCACAGTGAGTATTACAAGCATGCTTTACTGCATATACCACTGATTCTCACCCATACCCATACACAAGAGTATCAGCAGAGCTCCAAGGTGCTTGATCCACAGTTGTTTGTCTGTAAGCAGCAATCTATTAAGATGATCCGTACAGCCAGATGTTGCTCTTAAAAATCTTCATGTTTATGGAAAAAGCACAGTGTACAAAACGCAGATGAAACCAGATACCATGTTTCAGCCTACAAGGCCTTAGTCATAACTAAAATCACAGTGTATAAATGCAGATAAAACCAGTTAACGCATTTCAGCCTAAAAGGCCTTAGTCATAACTAAAACCACAGTTTATAAATGCAGATAAAACCAGTTAACGCATTTCAGCCTAAAAGGCCTTAGTCATAACTAAAACCACAGTGTATAAATGCAGATAAAACCAGTTAACGCGTTTCAGCCTACAAGGCCTTAGTCATAACTAAAACCACAGTGTATAAATGCAGATAAAACCAGTTAACGCATTTCAGCCTAAAAGGCCTTAGTCATAACTAAAACCACAGTGTATAAATGCAGATAAAACCAGTTAACGCATTTCAGCCTAAAAGGCCTTAGTCATAACTAAAACCTCAGTGTATAAATGCAGATAAAACCAGTTAACGCGTTTCAGCCTACAAGGCCTTAGTCATTACTAACACCACAGTGTATAAATGCAGATAAAACCAGTTAACACATTTCAGCCTAAAAGGCCTTAGTCATAACTAAAACCACAGTGTATAAATGCAGATAAAACCAGTTAACGCGTTTCAGCCTACAAGGCCTTAGTCATAACTAAGGCCTTGCAGGCTGAAACGCTTTAACTGGTTTTATCTGCATTTATACCCTGTAGTATTTCAAAAAACATGAAGATTTTTAAAAGCAACAACTGGCAGTGCGGATCATATTAATGGACCAATGATTCTCAAACTGTGTGCTGAGATTTGAAGGTGTGCCGTAGGAGTTTTGAAAAATATTTAAAACTGCTAGCGTTTTGAAACCTTAAACATATCGAAAAATGAAATGGTAAATCAATGTCGCAAACGTTAAAAAAAAGTAACATGTATAAAAACGCAATCTCTATCAGCAGCTCTAATTATATTATAATTATAGACATCGTTCCATTCCAACTTTGATGCTTATAAATAAAGTTTGTTCATTGTTTAGCGATGGAGAAATACTTAATCGAGTCTGGAACTCTGAAAGAGAAACTGTTAGATAAAAAGCAAGGAAGCAAGTGAAAGTACATAGAAGATTACATCAAGTATGGCTTCATCACTTCGGGATCTGAAGATGCTCCATTGCTATTCTGTCTGACCTGCAACGCAGTTTTGTAGAACGAGGCGCTTGTTCCCAGCACATTGAAGAGACACTTGGAAACAAAACGTCCAGCTTGAAAGGACAAACCAAAGGAAGACTTTGAAAATCTCATGGCTCAACAAAATAAGCTAAGAAACTTCCAAACTACAATGTAGTGGTGTGCTGTAAAAAGGTTTAGACCTTTTTTGGTGTGTCGCAAAACAAAAAAGTTTGAGAAACACTGGCTACACAGACTAATTTTACTGTGGGTTTAGTAACAACTTTAACAAGGCAGTGAATAGGGTCCTTTCACACGGCACAGTCCAGTTTTTCTTTTTAAACGGACACGGATGACACTTTTGTAGGGTCCGTTCCGTATGTCCGTTTTTCATCCATCCGTTTGCGGGTGAAAAACGGACGTAATGTATGTCTATGGGATTGCGTACGTTAGCGGATGACCATCGGCTGACATCCTTTTTTGCATCCGTTCAGTTTTTTAAACGGAAGAAAAATAGTGTTCTCTTCCGTCTCAAAAAACAGAACTGAACAGATGGTCATCCGATAACGTCCGCAATCCCATAGACATACATTATGTCTGTTTTTCATCCGCAAACGGATGGGAGGAAAAACGCACATACAGAACGCCCATGTGAAAGGACCCCTAGTAATATGTTTCAGGACGTTGAGTAGATACATAGTTACTTTTTGTTTTGCTTGAAGTTATGTTTCAAACTTCACAGGGCATATTAAGTGTCGGTTCACACTGATCCGACACGACTTCGGGCGACTAATGCCGTCGCCCATGCACCACGACTGCGGCGCAGCTTGCAACGACTTCACATAATGGAAGTCAATGCAAGTCCCTCCGACTTTTCAAAAAAAAAAGGTGCAGGAACACTCCTATTGGAACGGTTCCTATTGCACAGCATGGACCGCTACTTGTCAGGCGACCAAGTCGCCTGATAAGTCGGAACAGTGTGAACCGGCACTTAAAGAAGGATTCCAGGAGGTTGTTCCTCAAACAATGCAAAAGTACTAAAAATACGACTTTGAACGGTATGTACACTATATTGTCAAAAGTATTGGGACGCTTGCCTTTACATGCACATGAACTTAAATGACATCCCAGTCTTAGTCCGTAGGGTTCAATATTGAGTTGGCCCACCCTTTGCAGCTATAACAGCTTCAACTCTACTGGGAAGGCTGTCCACAAAGTTTAGGAATGTGTCTATGGGAATGTTTGACCATTCTTCCAGAAGTGCATTTGTGAAGTCAGGCACTGATGTTGGACGAGAAGGACTGGCTTGCAGTCTGCTCACTAATTCATCCCAAAGGTGTTCTATCGGGTTGAGGTCAGGACAAGTGAAGTTCCTCCACTCCAAACTCGCTCGTCCATGTCTTTATGGACCTTGCTTTGTGCACTGGTGTGCAGTCATGTTTGAACAGGAAGGGGCCATCCCCAAACTCTTCCCACAAAGTTGGGAGCATGAAATTGTCCAAAATGTCCTGGTATGCTGATGGCCTAAGAGTTCCCTTCACTGGAACTAAGGGGCCAAGCCCAACCCCTGAAAAACAACCCCACACCATAATCCCTCCTCCACCAAATGATGACCAGTGCACAAAGCATGTTTTATTTTTTATTAATTAGCTTGATTATGTTATATTCCCTAAAATTAAGCCTAGCACTAGCACCTGTTCTTTGATTTGCATACACATTGGCGGTTTGCTCTGATTTATATCTGCTGAGTCAGGCACACTGTATTGGAAGATGTTTATGTCATAGGAATTACATGTTCTTTCTGGCTCAGAGATTCATAACATAACTGTATTACACAATCTTCAGCCTGGGGATGGAAAACGAATCCGCTCAGGGGATATGTGTAAATTAACCCCCCCCCCCCCCCTCAAAAAAAAAAAAATTAGAAAATAAAATACAACTTAGAATATCCTTTGTCAGCAGTGCTAAAAAAATGTATAACTGAAACTCTTTACAATAGCTGAACACAAGTGTCTTTGATTAGTGGACACATTGTCTGGTAATGTGTGGGGTAATCATTCATGTCTAGAATGTTTACTTTTGCAGATGTCTTGATGACCGCAGTGCACAGGGCACTCAATAAAACCCCAGGCTTCACTTGTCAGAATGACTTGTCTGCAAAGGTTATGCATAAACTCAGGACACGTTTGGGTAAAAGAAATACCATTCCCATTTCATCATATGAATATAAAACGCTGAAAATATATATTTAGTATAGTATAGAAAACAATAGCAGAGTCTTGTACTGGGGTAGGGGTTGCTTATTGCAGGAACTACATATCCCAAGGTCCCTGGGTCTCTTGGTCTAGTGCTGGTGCAGGTGAGAGCAATAACCAGAGCTTACCATTTAGAAGAGATGTGTTTGTTTTATGAAACATTTGTGAAACAGAGAAATGGCTAGGCATGCATGTGGCCCAGAACAAGAAGGTGCTTGTCCCCCTAGTATAGAGATAGGGAAATCAAGCAGCCATGACACTACAAACTGCAACTACAACATGTGAGCCCATCATTACAAAGTAAGACACACAAATGACGCAGGGAATAGAACTACAGCAATACCTAGTTAAGGACAAAAGCATTTGAAAGTGTACAAAACCTCTGAGATATAAAATATTCAAGCGTTTAGGACCTTCTGTAGGTCTCTTCCTCGGGTTATTATACATTTCTATAAATGGTTCTGAAACCCACATATTTATTCATGATTTACAAAAAGAAGCAATTAAATAGAACTGTAAATTAAATCCAAATATTTTTCTCAAACACTTGAGTAGAAACCGCTGTTGTAAAGGTCTACAACAAAATGGCAGGTCTGTGTCACTCTTAGGCCCCTTTCTCAGGGGCATTCCGTATGTCCGTAAATCACCCCATCCGTTTGCGGGTGATATACGGACATAATGCATGTCAATGGGATTGCGGGTGTCAGCGGATGACCATCCGCTGACATCCGATTTGCGTCCTTTCAGCTCTGTTCCGTTTTTTGGAACGGAACAGAACCCTATTTTTCTTCCGTTTAAAATATGGAACGGATGCAAAATTGGATGTCAGCGGTGTCATCCGCTGACATCTGCAATCCCCATAGACATACATTATGTCCGTATGTCAACCGCAAACGGATGGGATGATATGAGGACATACGGACCGGATGTCCGTGAAAAAAAAAAAAAGTGCCGCAGCGGAGGAAAAAAACTGAGCGCCCGTGTGAAAGAAGCCTTAATGCACTCTACAATCACAAAATGTATCATATGGGTTTAGTCTTGTCTCCATCGAAAGTAGAACACCCCTCTAATGTGTTTCACCCAATTATGGGTTTATTCAGTGTACGGGGACATGCTATTCTGTGGTAGACCTAACATTGAGTCTAACAAGCCTAATCAGCTAACCAGCACCTGGCAGCAAGTATTGAACCGAGGATACACAGGGGTGTTTGAGTGGTACTGCTTTGGTTTAGAGACTGTTAAAAATGGTTAGGCTGGCGACAGATGAAACTAAATTTGGCCAGCTCAGCAGGGACAAGGCGAATATCGATCCATAAGTGGCCATCCCCGCTTGACAGAAGTTCATATTCAGAGCATCACCAACTAGCGTACATAACCACACTCAGGAGTAGGACACTACGTGCCCTAAAGCCCCGTACACACGTAGCTATTGTCGGCCGAACGATCGGCCGTCTTTTGTCCGGTGCTGCCCTGTCGGCTGAAAAGTGCTAAAGACTGCACACGAATTTTGTCGGCCAACAACAGCCGACTGCAGAAGTGATGTCATGTGATGGTTAACTTTCCGTGTGTTTTTCTTTTCTGAGCATGCCCAGTCTTGCTAATCTGCTGTTTGTCGGCCGAATTCTGTACTGACTGAGGAACAATCGGCCGTTCTGGTGACGGCCAACAAAAATTTTAAAGTCTGCACGCCAGATTCTGTTCGGCTGAAAATTCGCTGTCGGTTGTCGGAAGCATCATACTAACAAGCCTACAATCGGCCGATCGGTCGTCGGCCGAATATTTACGGCCGACAATCGCTACGTGTGTACGGGCCTTAAGGAATAAAAGGCAGCCCCTATTGGTGGCCCTTCCACAGCTATGGACAACTCAGGTATATGACACAGCAGTGCAAATAACACAAAACAAAAGAATAAAACAAAAGAACAAAAGTATTTACACTTATTGCAGCAGCAGGTGCTGTGTCCTGCAATGAACGCAGAGAAAAGGATTTTACAGTGAGTACAAAAAATGACTATTTTCTTTTTCGTTAATAGGAGGACACATTTCTGCTTTAGATCATCTCTAACTGGAATTTCCCAAAGCAGTGCAACAATGGGACAGGCAAAGAAACATGCAAAATCAGACAGTCTTAAAGAGGAAGTAAACTCACTTATAAAAAACGAGAAAAAAAAAAGCCCTGTAAAGAGAAAGGCATAATGAGCTAGTATGCATCGCATATTAGCTCATTATGAAGTACTTACCTTAAAACGAAGCCCCCGCCATGCCGCCCACTCAGCGACAGGACGGCCGACATGTCCGGCCGTCCTGCTTCCGGGTTCGCGTCCTCTGGCCATCTGACTGGCCGGAGGCGCGATTACATCACTGCCGCGCGTGCGCGCGGGAGCCGCCGTTCACGGCATAGGACTCCGAAGGAACGGCACGTGTGGCCGTTCCTTCAGAGCGCATGCGCCGATGATGTCATCGGCAGTATGCACTCTAAATATCTCCTAAACGGTGCATCTTTAGGAGATATTTATAGCACCTATAGGTAAGCCTTAATATAGGCTTACCTATAGGTAAAAGTTTGTGAAGTGGGTTTACAACCTCTTTAAGAAAAACTTTACAGGCCAATCAAACAGCTGCCTGCTATACGTCCAAAACTGGCATCAGCTAATGCTGCCACATCTACCTAGTAAAATTTAGCGAATATAGTGCCTTGAAAAAGTATTTACACCCCTTAAAATTTTCCATATTTTGTCATGTTACAACCAAAAACATAAATGTATTTAAATTGGGATTTTATGTGGTAGACCAACACAAAGTGGAACATAATTGTAAAGTGAAAGGAAAATTATAAATGGTTTAAAATTTTTTTTACAAATAAATATCAGAAAAGTGTGGAGTGCATTTTTATTCAGCCCCCCAAAGTCAATACTTTGTAGAATCTCCTTTCGCTGCAATTACAGCTGCAAGTCTTTTTGGGTATTTCTCTACCAGCTTTGCACATCTAAAAAGTGACACCTGGGCACCTGGATGACTTTCTATTGCAGGTCCTTGCTTGGAACTGGAATCCAACCTATTTTAAAGTAATTGTAAAGTCTCCTTTTTTAAAAAAATAAAAATAACAAACATGTTATACTTACCTCCTCTGTGCAGTTGGTTTTTCACAGAGCAGCCCATATCCTCCTCTTCTGGAGTCCCTCTTCTGCTCTCCTGGTCCCTCCCTCCTGGTAAATGCCCCCACAGCAAACAGCTTGCTATGGGGGCACCCGAGCAGAGACATAACTCTGTGTGTCCATTCAGACACAGAGCTGTGGCCTGCCCCCGCTCCTCTGTATTCTTATTTACTGACTGACTTTGATTGACAGCAGTGGGAGCCATGCGCGCCGCTGCTGTATCTCAGCCAATCAGGAGGGAGATTTCCGAGACGCCGAGGCGATTCGTGGACATCGCTGTATAGAGATGGGCTCAGGTAAGTATTAGGGGGGCTGAGGGGAGCTGCTGCACACAGAAGGCTTTTTATCCTAATGCATAGAATGCATTGGAGAAATTGTCCTTTCCAGAACCTCAAAGATCACTCACTGAAGATATTTTCAGAAAGCGACAGTACTAATGACCTTCAATTTGGCATGTCTGGGTATCTTGATTGGTAGGGTTCTTGATTGGCAGGGATGTCCTGCAAGCCTCTATATTTGGTGTTTCATATGAATGAAGTTGTCCTGTGTCCAAGAAAGTTCCAAAAGTGGTGTCAGCCATTTACCTGAATGAGGACATGTTGCTTTCATCATTTTGTCCTAAACCAGTCCACCCCAGGAAAGTGGCCCTTCATTCCTTGGATTTAGTCAAGTCAGTTAGGGTGTACAAGAATGCCACAGCTGGGTTTTGTAGAACATACTCCCTGTTCATGGTTGTAGAGGACCCACATAAGGGCTTTGCGGGATTGACTGATATGATCTCATTGGAAATGGAACTATTTGTACCAAAATAAAAAGTATGCAAAATAAGTGTGTAAAATGTGACAATCAATAAATCTTTGTTCACCAATGCCAGAAGGCTGCCAAGCATAATAGGGAAATTGGAAGCTCTGGTGCACGAGGAGAACTATGATTTAATTGGTATTGCTGAATCTTGGCTTCATTCTTCACATGACTGGGCTATTAATATTCCTATCTATGTTCTCTTATGAAAAGACAGGGTAAAACGGAGGGGTGGTGGTCTCTGTCTCCATGTGAAAAGTGATCTCAAAGTGAGTGTGAAAGAGGACCTAGTTGATGGAGAGTGTGAAGAGTCTGAAGCAGTATGGGTGGAAATGGGGGTGCGTAATACAAAGATTATCATTGAAGTTTGTTATAGACCTCCCAGTATTAATGAGGAGAAGGAGACTCAGCTCCTTGCACAGATAGAAAGGGCTGGGACAGTAATAATAATGGTGGAATTTACCTACCCACACATTGACTGAAGTAATAGTACTGCTGGAACAGTTAAAGGGCAAACATTTATAAACAGTTTTTAAAGGCCCTGGCTAGAAATTATGCTCTGTTGGACCTGGTAATCTCAAACCATGCAGAGCTTATTACTAATATTCATATAAAAGAACATCTGGGTAGCAGTGACCATAATATGATTTCATTTAATGTTAGCTGTAAGCAACAAACACATACAGGAAATATAAAAACACTTAACTTTAAGAGAGCAAATTTTCCAAGGATGAGGGCTGCTCTCCAAGACTTAGACTGGGAGGGAATATTGGCATCGATGAACACAGAACAGAAACTGGAATTCACTGCAAAGTATATTCCCATGGGCAATAAGTTTAAAAGGCTAAAAATAAAACGTATGTGGCCCACGGCCAAAGTTTAAAAAGCTATAAATAATAAGAAAAGAGCTTTATAAAATATAAAAATGAAGGAACACTATCATTGTTTAATTGTTACAAAGAATATAACCGAATATATAAAAAGGAAATCAAGGACACAAAAATTCAAAATGAATCACAGTTTGCAAAAGATAGGACAAACCCCCAAAAATTCTTCAACTATATTAATAGTAAAAAGGTCAGGTCTGAGCATGTAGGCCCTTTACAAAATAATCTGGAATGGGTGATTGGGGACAAAGAGAAGAAAAATACTTTTTTCAGCTCTGTGTATACAAACGAGCATGGGGGAGCTTATGACCATAATGAGGATGGTATTGACACAGCCCCAAATGATCCACAATGGCTCAAAAGTGATATGGTCCAGAAATATTTACACAGAATAAAAGTGGATAAAGCACCTGGACCAGATGGCATCCACCCACGCATCCTAAAGGAATTGAGATCTGTAATTTCAAAGCCTTTGTTTCTAATTTTTAGGGACTCGTTAAGGACTGGAATAGTATCACTGGATTGGCGTAGGACCAATGTGGTGCCTATATTTAAAAAGGAATCAAAGTCCTTGCCAAATAACTATAGACCTGATAGTTTAACTTCTATAGTCGGGAAGATACTGGAGAGTTTAATAAAAGACCACATAGATGAGTTCTTTCTGGAAAAAAATATTTTAAGCAACAGACAGCATGGATTCATGAAAGACTGAAGTTGTCAAACAAACCTGATTTCTTTTTATGAGGAGTTAAGTAAAACCTTTTACAGAGGGGTGGCTGTAGGCATAGTATACTTGGATATTGTAAAAGCGTTTGACACAGTTCCCCACACACGGCTAATGTGTAAGGTAAAGTCTACAGGTTTGGAAAGATCAGTTTGTAAATGGATAGAAAACTGGCTAAAAGATAGAATTCAGAGAGTAGTGGTTAATAATTCTCAGAATGGTCTAAGGGTATCAGTAGTGTACTCCAAGGTTCAGTGTTGGGACTCTTACTTTTTAATATCTTTATAAATGATATAGGGTCTGGGATTAAAAGTACCATTTCATTATTTGCAGATGACAGCAAGCTTTGCAGTGGAATAACTTCCTTACAGGATGTCTTCAATTTACAAGCTGACCTCAATTCATTGGGCAACTATGTGACAAATGGGGTTTAATGTTAATCAATGTAAAGTTATGCACTTGGGGGCTAAGAATATGCATGCATCATACATACTAGGGGGAGTAGAACAGGGGGAATCCATAGCGGAGAAGGAGCTGGGTGTTCTGGTAGATCATAATCTTAATAATAGCATGCAATGACAAGCTGCGGTTTCCTCCTTTCTGGTATTAACAGAAGTATGCAATCCAGAGAGATAGATATCATTTTGCCCCTGTATAAATCATTAGTAAGACCTCATTTGGAATATGCAGTTTAGTTTTGGGCACCAGTTCTCAAAACTGAACTGCATATATCAGGGAACTGGAGAAAGCACAGAGAAGGGCAACCAAACTGATAAGAGGCATGGAGGAGCTGAATTTATTCTCTCTGGAGAAGAGGAGATTAAGGGGGGATATGATCAACATGTATAAATACATAAGGGGTCCAAATGGTGAACTTGGTGTTGAGTTTTTCACTTTAGGGTCATCACAGAGGACAAGGGGGCACACTTTACGTCTAGAGGAAAAGAGATTTCGTCTCCAAATGCGGAAAGGTTTCTTCACAGTAAGAGCTGTGAAAATGTGGAGTAGACTCCCTCCAGAGGTGGTTCTGGCCAGCTCAGTAGATTGGTTTAAAAAAGCCTGGATTCTTTCCTAGGTGTACATAATAACTGGGTACTAATATTTATAGGTAAAGTTGATCCAGGGAATAGCCGATTGCCTCTTGGGGGATCAGGAAGGAATCTTTACCCCTGCTTTAGCAAATTGGATCATGCTTTGCTGGGGTCCTTCCTCAGGATCAACTGTGGATATGGGATTGTATGGTTGTGTTTTTCTTTATTGTTTTTTTTTTTTTTTTGGTTGAGGCAGATGGACTTGTTTCTTTTTTCAACCTGACTAACTATGTAACTATGATCTCACGCTGGATCCTACAAAGCAAGAGTATGCCATCCAGCACTGAGAACCAATATTTCCATTACCAGTACACTTAGGGCAGTCGGCGTATTTGGGCTTTCCACCATTAGCCATTTATTTAACAGGTTTGTAAAGTGGTCACTGATCATCTGTTCATATACAGTGCCTTGACAGTATTCATACCCCTTGAAACTTTCCACATTTTGTCATGTTACAACCAAAAACGTAAATGTATTTTATTGGAATTTCATGTGATAGACAACACAAAGTGGCACAAAGCGGTACATAAATGTGATGTGAAAGAAAAATGATAAATGGTTTTAAATATTTTTTTTACAGAAAAATATCTGAAAAGTGCAAGGTGCATTTTTATTTTACCCTCCAGAGTCAATACCTTGTAGAACCACCTTTGACTGCAAAAACAGCTGCAAGTCTTTTTGGGTATGTCTCTACTAGCTTTGCACATCTAAAGAGTGACTTTTTTGCCCATTCTTCTCTGCAAAATAGCTCAAGCTCTGTCAGATTGGATGGAGAGCATCTGTGAACAGCAATTTTCAAGTCTTGCCACAGATTCACAATTGGATTTAGGTCTGGGCTTTGACTAGGCCATTCTAAGACATGATTTTGCTTTGATCTAAACCATTCTATTGTAGCTCTGGCTGTATGTTTAGGGTCCTTGTCCTGCTGGAAGGTGAACCTCTGCCCCAGTCTCAAGTCTTTTGCAGACTCTAACAGCTTTATTTCTAGGATTGCCCTGTCTTTGGCTCCATCTATCTTCCCATCAACTGTGACCAGCTTCCCTGTCCCTGCTGAAAAAAAGCAACCCCACAACATGATACTGCCACCACCATGTTGTACGGTGGGGATGGTGTGTTCAGGATGATGTGCAATGTTAGTTTTCTGCCATATATAGTGTTTTGTTTTTAGGCCATACAGTTCAATTTTGGTCTCATCTGACCGGAGCACCTTCTTTCACATGTTTGCTTTGTCCACCACATGGCTTATCCCAAACTGCAAACGGGACTTCTTATGGCTTTCTTTCAACAATGGCTTTCTTCTTGCCACTCTTCCATAAAGGCCAGATTTGTGGCGTGCACGACTAATAGATGTCCTGTGGACTAATTCTTCCACATGAGCTATGGATCTCTGCAGCTCCTCCAGAGTTACTATGGACATCGTTGCTGCTTCTCCGATTAATGCTCTCCTTGCCCGGCCTATCAGTTTAGTGTCATACTCTTTCCATTTTCAGATGATGGATTGAACAGTGGTCCGTGAGATGTTCAAAGCTTGGAATATTTTTTTATAACCTAACCCTTCTCCACAACTTTATCCCTGACCTGTCTGGTAGGTTCCTTGGCCTGCATGATGCAGTTTTTTCACTAAGGTTTTATAACAAACCTCTGTGGGCTTTACAGAACAGCTGTATTTACACTGAGATGAAGCCCCTTTTCACATCAGCGCAATTTGACATGCGATTTGACAGGTTAAATCACATGTCAAATCGCTGCCTATTGCTGGCAATAGGAGCGTCCCAATCAGTGCGACACCGACTTTGCAGCGCAGCATTGATTTCCAAAAGTAGTTCCTGCACTACTTCTGGCGACTTCAGGGGCGACTTCAATAGACATCTGTAAATTAACCCACACACATGTCTTTCAAGTCACCCATGAAGTCGGACTGAAATGCAGCTTTGAAATTGTGCGAGTTCAGATGAAGTTGCACGATTTCAAAGCCGTGTTCAGTGTGAACGATGGCTGAATTACACACAGATGAATTTTATTTACTAATTAGGTGACTTCTGAAGGCAATTGGTTTCACTGAATTGGATTTTAGTTAGGTGTATCAGAGTAAAGGGGGCTAAATACAAATGCACACACACTTTTCAGATATTTATTTGTAAAACATTTTGAAAACCATTTATCATTTTTCTTCCACTTCACAATTATGTGCCACTTTGTGTTCATCTGTCACATAAAACCCCAATAAAATCCAATTACGTTTTTGGTTGCAACATGACAAAATGTGGAAAATTTCAAGAGGTATGAATACATTTTCAAGGCACTGTATATGAAAGTATGATCAGTGACCATTTTCCAAAACTGTGAAATGAATGGCTGATGGTGGAAACCCCAAATACACTGACTGTCCTGATAGAGTGTACTGTTAATTGGAAATGGTGGTTCTCAGGGCTGGGTGACATACTTTTGCTTTGCAGGATCCAGCATAAGATCATATTGGTCAATGCTGCAAAGCCTTTATGTGGGTTGTCCACAACCATGAACATGGAGTATGTTCTACAAAACCCAGCTGTGGCATTTTTGTACACCTAACTGACTTGACTAAATACAAGGAATGAAGGGCCACATCCCTGGGGTGGACTGGTTTGGGACAAAATGATGAAAGCAAGATGTCCTCATTCAGGTGAATGTCTGACACAACTTTCAGAAAAGAAATCCACATGAAGCACCAAATATAGAGGCTTGCGGGAAATCCCTGCCAATCAAGATACCCAGGTGCACCAAACTGAAGGCCACTAGTACGGCTGCTGTCTGAGAACATCTTCAGTGGGACATCTTTTAGGCTATGGAAAGGACAATTACTCCAATGCAGGCAATACTACCTTAAGATAGGTTGGACTCCAGTTCCAAGCAAGGATCTGCAATAGAAAGTCATCCAGGTGCCCTACAATTGTTATCACTCTTGACATCAAGGTGACTAAGACTGGGGGCAATGTTTTGGTAAACACACAAGAAGCTGTGACTAGACTGAAGGATAAGGCTGCAAATTGATAGTGTTCCCCCATCATAAAGTCCAGGAACCACTTGTGCCCCTGATAAATGGGTACATAAAGATATGCATCCTTGATGTCTTTAGATGCTAGAAAGGCCCCTGATTCAGGGTTTCCATTGCGAACAGATCAGCTCCATCTTGTACTTTCAGATTTCGACATAAACATGGTGTATAATTTAGTGACAAATTTCGCTCCTCTTTGGCAATGTAAAGAGGTTTAAATAAAACCCCTGACATTTTTCTGTGATCAGAAGTGCAATTACCACCCCCTACGCCAAGAGTCCCTTGATGGCCAGATGCATATCTGCTAACCTCTCATTCTGTGATAGATGCAGGTTCGAGGCAAAAAAACACCCCAAAAACCTTGATCTTGTACCCAGAGACTACCAATTTATGAACTCATTTGTCTAATACATGGAGACCGCAAATGCCAGAACTCAATCCCCACCTTAAACTGGACTGGCAGGGGAAAAACTCCATGAAATGTAGGAGGAGGACTTCGTGGCAGACTTGGTGGGGCTTGGACTGTGAAGGACACTTGCCCCCTACAGAGCTAGACCTACTTGACTCTGCTATTTACACACATTTTTTCTGTCTATACCTTTACTCAAATTCTAATATGCAAGTAGCATGAAGCCTTTCTATACAATCTATATAATACATACTCAGTAATTACTTCCTTTTACTCATTCCATATAGATACTAAGTCTATGTGATTATCAGCATCAATCTCATCACCTTTATCTACATTTCTTTTGTGTGCGGCGTCCTTCGCCCTGCCCGCGGACCGTATGCTCCCTCAGCTCCCGTGGGAGGCGCTTGGGTCTCTGCCTCTGCCTCCAGCTATGTTTCACTACCAGTCTCACTGTGTAAGTTTGTGGAAACGTGGGGATTGTTTCCCCTCTCTTCCCCCCCCCCCCTCCCAGTCTTTTTACCATCATATAACACAATGTTTCTTACACACATCTCTTATAGATATGGATCATACACCTACTCTTGAAGAAGTGGAAAGTTTATTCCACGAAAAGCGTCAGTTATGGATGTTTATGATGTCATTCCAATACTCTGTTACTATTTTTTACATTGTCATGTTGGTCTATTTGAACTTGGCTTGGGGGTTCTCAGCCTTGCCATTGAATCTTATACTATTTATCTATGATGTCTGTATTTATATGTTATGTTTATACATATTATACTTTTGCACATATCAATAAATGAAGTTATTTTGTTCCATCAGTCTTGTCAAGTTATGTCTCTCATCTAAAGTCCCAACCTCTCTGCATTTTTAATTGATATTAGGGATGGAGACGTACGGCAATTCCCACTGTGCGCCTCATTTAAAGTCCCGCCCTCCCTCCCTTTTCCTACACAGCTAGAGGGCTTGGGGAAATGATTATTATAATTTCCTCACGAAAAAAAAAAAAAATCACTTCTAGACTGACAATATAGGTCCAGATTTGCAAAAGGAATCCTTGGTTTTCCTGAACTGAAGCAGGAATGTATTCTTTCCTCTGTCAAGATTCATGATGATCCCCAAACAGCTGATCCCCATGTGAGTGGCATATCTGTAAAAGCCTTCTTAGACATTTGGTCAGTCAACCAGCATTTAAGCCACAGCAACTTGAGGATGACCAATGCAGAGGCACACAGCCTGGATGATAAGGAACCAGAGCTCAATTCCTCATCAAAAATAAACTTTAAGCCCTGTACCACATAAATGTTACACTCAGTCCTCCTCTAAACCCTTGTGCAAGAGTTTTGCTCACTGTCACTGTCTGTGACACAAGCCATGATGCTACAGCAGGACACAATAATGATCCTATTGTACATGGATTTAGCCACTCCCTCTGCTTTCCCATCTTTTGGCTCTTTAGGCTGGGGATTTTAACTAGACTCACAGAGATGTCGGGCACTGAGAGTTTGGCACTCATACAGGCCATGTGAGCCATTTCAGCTGCCTTAACCATTGCTAATCCAATCTCCTCAACATGCATGATCTTCTTAATCTCCACTTCCACCTTGGTTTCTTCATCCTCAGTGGCTCTTCCCTAGTCCTCTCTCTATCTACTCCAAATGTAAATGACACAAACAAATGTAACTGACACAAACTTCTTCTCTTGGAGTGAGGTGGAGGTGGATCATTCTCTGAGGATACAGACCCTGTATCTAACCCCCTGTTCGTCACTCAGGCTGCACTCCCCACTTGAGACAACTCCTTTGCACAATCCTCTAGGACACAGAGGGAGGTGGTAGATGTTTTTTACCCAGTTGTGTCTGGGCACATGTTCAGAAAGCCGGGAGTGATCACCACACACACATAGGAGAGGCAGCCGCATAGATTTCAACCTGGGAACATCTTCTATGGGACTGCCCCTTTCCTCTATCCAGTGTTTCTTGTGCCTCTCAGGGCAGAAGCTTTTTACAGAGATTGCCACCACAGCTCCTGCATCAGGCAAACACAAAGAACAAATGCTGTCACTCAGCTGTAACCCCCTCCACAGCCATTAAAAGGATAGTAACCCCAAAAACACACAGATCATCCCACTAGCCCCCAGAAGTAACCCCGCAATGGGGAACCAGCCAGCCACACTACTTGCCATAGACTTGTGCCTTAAAGGGATAGGTGCCCCAAAAGCACAGAGACCCCAAACCCCAGACTCAGTAGTAACCCCACACTAAGGGGAACCATAGACTCTCTAAACACCTCAAACATTAACCCCCAGTGAATTAAAATAGAGTGAGTGGGGGAGGGATTGGAACAGATTGTGTATCAGGAAATTATTACATATTCAGCATAATCAGTATAGAAAGGGCTGCTTCTTTACAACAATCATCAGCTTTTGGAATACTCTACCAAAGTAAATGGTGATGGAAAAAGTTTGTGGATTGGATGCATTTCTTTGCATCTTCGGCTAGAATTAGTAGGATTCATCCTTGAAGTAAATACAAGTTACCTGAAAGAACTGATGAGGCCAAGAAGCATTTCCTTAGTATGTTTTTTTTTCCATCTGGGTCAACAGTATTTACAAAAATTTAAAAATATAAGAATAGGCAGAACCTTTTTTAACGATAATTATGGCATAATATATCCTGATACTGAATGTTTTTATTTCATACTGTATTAAAAAGAGAACGATAATCCTGTTTCACTAATTTAGATATAGCTGGCATATAGTCCACTGTTAGGTGTGTTAAAAGACAAACTCCTGGTAAGTAACTACACAATTGAAACATATTTTCATTAGAGTCCATTCACACTGGTACGACTTGTCAGGTGACTTGGTCAGCCTGACAAGTCGTGCACCGTCGCTCCCACTGTGTAATGCAGAAGCCGTTCTAATAGGAGCGACACAAGTCGCTCCGACTTAGAAAAAGGGTCCTGTACTACTTGGGGGCGACCTGGAGGCGACTTGCATTGACTTCCATTATGTGAAGTCCGTGCAAGTCGCGCCGATGTCGCGCTGCACGTGACTTCACAGGTCGCCCCCTAAGTCGGAGCGACCTAATGTGAACGGGGACTAACATGCACAGTTAGTTTTGTGATATAGTCACCACTGCTAGACAACATAGCTATGTCTATGACCTCCATTGCACAGTTTGGTCAAGAAAGGCTTGGCCAAATACCCAGTCTGCTGATTATGTCCTTGACTGCACAACCAGTCCTCATTGCTCTGCTCACTCTAATCTTTCTCTCTGTCAGCATGCTCAGTCTCAGCACATGTGCACTGCAGCAGCACCTGATTGGCTCAGAGTACTGGCTCTCCCTCTCCCAATCTGATACCTGCTGTGCAGATATTCAGTGAAACTAAAAAAGAAAAATTCAGTTACTTATATCTATTTGCATTTAAAACATTTAATAATATTTAATCATCTTTAAAACCTATATGGAAGCATTTATAAAGATTATTTTTAAAATAAATGTCCCAATGTATATCATAGTTTAGTCTTCTTCAGAATAAAAGAAATACAGGTTATCTACCAAAAGTTGCAATCTTTATTAAAACATAATAACCAATCTGTAATCTACAATTCCAGCAGCCTACGTTTATCGGATGTAACATTAAATCTTGTTGGATTCCTCTTGGAACATTTTTTGGTATGTTAGAACCATGGTTAACCAATAAAAGTTATAAAAGAAAATTGGAACAAAAAACATTAAGCATCAGTTTTAATGTTTTCAAAATCTTAACTGTCATTAATGTTTTTGTGTATTCATTTGCTGTAATAAATGTGAGGTTCAGAGAGAAAACAAACTGAGATGATTGGAAATACTATAGCAAGTTCTAGAATACTACACATATGAAGAGCACCAAGATTATTCCCCTGCTGATAAGAAGAGCTAGGTACAGAGTTTCTTTCACAAAACAGTGAAAATGGAATAGTACACTGGACATCCAGTGCTGAAATTAGCATTTTTTGTTCTAGGATATACTGCTTTCATTGTTTTTTTTCTTTATGTTTACTATACAGAAAGATGAATATAAAACTATATTTTACACTGAACTGAGCACAGTTGCATTGTTGTTGATGGAACACTGCGCACCACTGTTTAAAGATTAGTAATACAGCAATGGGCACAGAGCTGGAAAATAAAGAAAATTTTACTTTTGAGTGCAGCAATTTACACACATATATGTGTATACGCACGTGTATATACATTTATTGCAACACTGGTACCTAAAAAGAAGAATTTTATGCATATATATATATATATACACTCATGCGCACATTTACGCAAGGTCTTAATAGAACATTTTGCTCAGGATCATTAGGTCAACAAGATCCAGAGTATAAACATCAGGAAAATTATTGCATCCACGTGCAAGAGGCCCTACAAGCAAATTAGAAGTTTAAACTTTCCATTATTTTTAATACCATTAAAGATTTTGGTCCAGTTTTATATGCGACCCATATGTTGTGACCTTGCAAACTAGCCCTTTAGGTATGGAGCCAAATGTATCAAGTGCCAGTACTTCATAATGCTTTATTTGATATTTCACAATCTTCCTGTGGTCACTTAGAAACTTTAACATCTGTAATTTCTGTCTTATGAGTCAAGTAAAATCAGTGGTACAAAATGTGTAGTATAAATTGTTCTAAAGTCTCAGCCAAGTGCTATTTTTTTTTAAACAACTGAATACATGCCAAACTATACCAGATGACAGAAAGTTTCTGATAATCAAGTCTACAAATTTGTTTTACTTTTAAGTAATTCTTAATGGTAAACCACTATTTTTGTACCCTTCATGGTGGTTCTGTAACCTTATATTTTATCTTTCCATACTCATTTATACTGGGGAAAAAAAACAAACATAAATAAATGAATAAATGGATGATTCTAGCACTATAGAGAAAATAAAAGTAATTGCTGCCATTATAAAACTATTTTCTACCTTTTTTGTTTTTCACTTTGCTAGTCATAGTAACCTAATTAAGATTTATTTGAATACATAGCCTGTCATTGTTATACTACTGGACTTACTTAATTAGGCAGTGTAGAGTAACCCATAGCAACCAGTCACAATTCAACTCCTTCTGGTTTGACTACAATAAACTGAAATTTTATTCCTTAGATATATTCTGTAGATATATAGATGTACATTGCACTAGCAGACTACTTTACACACAGCATCCTCTGTACCTGGTATGAACAGCATTAACTGCCAACCAGAGGCAGTGGCTGGCAAGTAGGCTAGGAGCGGTCAGTCTTTATTACATACAGTCCTATCAGCAGACCTACAAGGCTTCCACAGTTCGGATCTCCAAAAGGAACACATGTCCTTACCTTAACACGTCCACTGTCGAAGTCAAATGCTTGAAGAAGATGCAAAGACGCCACCAAAATGCTTGCAACACCCCACAAACGGGTCATATTGGCGTGCAGTGTTCCAGTAAAAATTAGGCACTGGATAAAGAGCAGCTACAGATACCTATTTTAATGTACATGGTGTTAAAAGTCCCTTAAAGAAAACAGGCAGATTGCTGACAGCCACTCCAGTAATTGCGGGAATAGATAATTACTGGCCAGAAATAGAACAGCTGGAAAAGGACTTATGTCGATTTCAGTCGCTTTCCTCTCTTTTGAATCATCATGCAATGAAATGGGCAAATAAAGACAGGAGTTCCAGAAGATCCAAACAGTACCTAAGTAAAATGGAGCAAGTCCCAGGACATTATCTCTGGATGCAGAGGAGGAACGGATATTTGCAGCAGGGCACAGCAGAAATCCAAACTCTGTATTGAAAGTTTCTTCACAGTGTTCAAGGAAGCATGTGTGTTAAATGTGATACAGAGCTTGGCAGTAAAGGCAGTCAGACTCTGGCTTCTCTCCCATTCCGACTCACAGCAGATGACAATAGCCAATAGCCTTGCAGAATTCCTTACAAATAAGTTACTGCTGATCTCCTTGTATCATTCCTGGATACCTGAGATCAATAGCTCTATATGGGCAGCTGAACATCACAGTGTTACAGAGCAGTGTGACATCATTCAGAAAATGCAAAAGAACAAACCATTGCCATGTAGTCAGATGTTGGAAATCAGAGGATTTGGAGCTAGTAGTAGTTGGTCACATTTAGCTGGACTTTCTTTGTAATGTTGAAGAGGTTTACTTGCCTATTAAAGCAGCTTCTTCAGGTCTGATGTTCTGTTTTAATGAATGTCAGGAACATACCCTAGCCACTTCTTTCAGCTATAATAAGGGACAAAGCGTACTAATGTGAACAGGGCCAAATGAAGTACAAAGGTTTCTACTTGTTGAACATTGGCGCACCTAGGCGTAAGCAGGACAAAAAGGCTCAGGTGCGAACAGGGCCTTAGAAAAACACAGGTAGCTTAGTCACCTTAAGGCTCATACACAAGACGAAAATATCGGAAAAATTATGTTTTGTTTTGTGTTTTTGCATGCTAGTCTCATATCAAAAATCAAGAGGATACTAAAGTTAAAAAATTCTTGTACGACAGTATACAACTTCAGAAAAGATGTAATGTGTTGTATTGTAATGTAATGTATTCTTTAGTTTCCAAGCTAAATGATGTGGGGTCTTGGTCTTCTGATTTTTTTGGGACGAATACTGTACTGATTAAACAAAAATCGTACGTTCTGCTATCGTAGGATAAATTTTTTGTGTTTGTCCCTTCGGATAGTTTTACATGAACTGTCATGATTGGCTCTCGAAAGCTGTGTGCTAACGATCAGATTATCGTATGATCACTTGAAAGCGGTATTTTTCATCCGATTTTTTGATCATGTGTACTAGGCATTAGTCTAGTGACCATAAAATCTCCTAACAGGGGATTTGTGTCCTCTTTTAATTCTCTATCACACAATGCTGCATGAAGTCGGATGCTCTTGACATTGTTTTGTGCCACAATTACAAGCGGTCCCCGGCTTACAAAAAGCCGACTTAGAAATGACTCCAACTTACAAACGGAGAGAGACAACAGGAAGTGAGGAGAAATCTACCTCTAGGAAGGGAAATTCACTCCTATAAGAGTTCTCATGGGGAAAAAGGTGTCTCCACTGAAGCCTTATCACCAATCCTTGTTTCCACAACAACCCACATTTTTCAAAATCCAGTTGTCACAGGGGCAGAAAGTGAGGAGAAATCTTCTGAATAGGGGTAGGGACAGCAAAACAAATGGTACAGGGGTGTTAACCCTTCCCTATGCTATCCAAAAAACTTAAAAAATTATTCTTTTGGCTGGAGCTACACTTAAAAAAAGTACCTGTTCCGACTTACAAACAAATTTGACTTAAAAACAAACCTACAGTCCCTATCTTGTTTGTAACCTGAGGACCGCCTGTATTAAAAAAGGTATTGCTTAATTTGACTTTACATTATATTAACCTGGGAACTGGCAGACATGTAATTAGTAAAACAATCTTACGTCCAAGATATAGTTTCTTTTTAAATTCTTAAATTCTTTTTAAATAAGACTTACACAGATGATAGCATTTGACAAATATATTTATTTTCTCTTTACAGTAGATAAGATAGCAAAGTATAAAAGTAACTTTGGTGTAGAAAAGAATAAAAGTTCTATAGTTGGCTTAAACGCATTTAATTGCTAAATATGACAGACTGAAAACAGACCCATAACCACACACATTGGAGGCAGCCTTCTTAATATTTACAAGAACGTGATTTAAAAAAATGTAACATTAATGAAGTAGAAGGTTTAGCATGCCTCTTACCACCACTGCTTCCTTTCTGACTAACTGAATGAACATTCATTCCAATAGCAAAAGTTGCTGCCTCGTAAACATATATGTAAGTACATTAGAGTACCAAAAAGAAAAAAAAAACCCACAAACGCAAAGCACCATAGATAATTACTGAATTATAATAAGATGGCATTATTAGTATTGAGTGGTCAGATATTGATCAGTTTTGACTATACATGTTTATGGCCAAATCCAAGGGGGTCATACAATATCTGACACTGACAGGAGCTCATCCCTAACATTTAAATTCCATGTGGCTATTAATCAGCTGCAGCCAGTTTGTCTCATCCCTGCTGCTTTCAAAGCGGAGCTTAGACTTAGACTGACATCAGCTCTTCTTTGAAAGTTAATGAGCTGAGGGCTATAAATTGTTGAACTTGCTGGCAGAGAACCTCTATATGACCAGTTACAAAAAGACTTAGGAATGATCTTGACAATGATGAGTCTTCTTTTTTCCAAAAACCCCTGCACATATGCTAGTACTGTACACAATCAAAACATACATACAAACTAAGCTATTATTAGCAATAATAATTCCCAATCATCCATGATTGGATTGCCTAGTGTATCTTTCTACAATTGGAGCCTGATAACATGTTTAGACAGATGGGATCTGCCCATTTTATCTGTTCCCGATCTTTGATTTCCATGTCTTCGCTTTTTCAAATCCATTTTTGCAAAAGCTGTAATCTTCAATTGTCTGTGAAATTTCCTCTCGTGTGTTCATCACAAACGGACCTAGAAAGTTAAAAATAAAGTTACATAAAAATCATATCTAATGACAAGAAATGTTTCCTGAAGCCTTGATGTATTTATTCTGGAAAGTACTATGGAATATGCCATCTATACAGCAAGTTAGAAAAATGAACCCCTGCAGACAACACCGTACTTGTAAATTTAAAAGGCTAGGTAAGGCTGGGAAGTCTGCTGCCGTTTGAGGTCCAGTCAAGCTGAAATTTAATGGTCATCAAATGTCTATAGCAGCTGTTCTAAACTGTAAGGCCATGGTTTACACTGTGTCGGCTTAAAGCCTATCCTAACTTAAAAAACAAAATGTAATACAATATGGTGGCTGTGCTAGTTTTCTTTTTTATTTTCCCCTTTATTTTCACTTGGCAACCCTGCAAAATACACATTTCCTGCCAATGCTTTTTTCTCTGCTGTATCTATAGGGACAACCATGGTTGTCAGGATGGACCTCCAACATGTCTGCCTTTGTTCATCTCCAGTATATGGTGAACTAAAAAGTACATTCCATTTTTGGCAAGATCAGCAACTATTTTCGGCATTTGCTGGAAATGTTCTTAGCCTGAGAAAACTAAAAAAGAGCTGGGAATCTACAATGTATTCTGTTTTTGTTTTTAGATACATTGTCATTCTTAAATCACTATACAGCAAAGGTAGTTATCCTTTTTCCTGAGGACGCCTGTATGGGGGGGGGGGGGGGGGACGCATCATGTAGAGCTGCTCTGTGATGTCACCTCGGTATGCTGGCCAGTCCTGTGTATACTCTTTACCGTTTGTTTGTTCATACAACATGTATGAGTGCAATACTTTTTAAATAAATGTGTTTTTTTTTATTTTAATCATATTTTATTAACAATTGAAGATATGAAAGAATTAATATAAATTCATGTTTTAAGCTGTTATGCAGTATGAGACTTCTCCTTTGTTTCATTTGGCCATTATCTGTGGATTCAATTGTAGGGTAAATAGACAGATATCCTCTTTTGTTATCATATTGGACCCTCAGTAATATTCAAAGCTCTCTGATCTTTTCTCAGGTAAGAGGCTGTGCATGGGTGAGAGGCACCTGTGCATTCGAAGCACTTTTATTCGTTTGAATGTCACTTTGAATGTCACCTTGTGGAGTCACTGGTTGACTTTTGACATTGTTTTTTGGAACAAATGCATTTATGCTTTGATCTTATTATTCATATTTTTTGGTTTTGTTTGATCGTGTGGTTGTATTTAAAGGGGACACTCACACTTATTTTTGTTTTGTTTAATTTTTTATGTCCTGTATTTAAACATTTGTAAATGCTGCAGTCCTATACACTGAGCGTTAGTTTTAATCTTTTCTTTTTCTATAGTTATACTCTTAGGCTACATTCCATCGGGGGAGACAGTGCGGGAGGCAGCTCAATTTAAAGCAATGGGAGGCTTCCCCATCCCACAGCTAATCATGGCCCCTCGCATATCATTACTATGCAGAAATCACCTGCGAGTGGTTGGCCCTGGACGTAGTCAGTCTGCATCAAAAGGCTGATCACTCACAGCTGATCGCTGCATAGCAATTACATGTGAGCATTTGCGATTAGCTGTGGGAGCCAGCAGTCTCCCATTTCTTTCAAAAGGGCCACCTCTCGCAGCTAATTGCTGGGAACCCCCGCTAAGGTTAATGCTTGTAAATGCTGTCAGGCCCATTTACAGGTGTGAATGTGACCTAAATGATATCACTGCACAATGGTAGTCTGAAGACCCCTTGCAAAACTTCTTCTCTTTCTCATCTTCTTGTGTTAACAACGGGTGGGTTTGACACACAAGTGCTGGCTTTGTTAATAACTGGTATGCTGGACAGCTCACAGAGCGTTCTATCATTTCAGCAGGCTGGAGGACCAGCTGCACACATTTTTGAGCATTCTTCTGCCACCAGTTTTTTACATAGGAAGGGTGCATGAAACCCATCACTAACAGGTTAGTTCCTTTTGATGCCAACCCAAGTCACAGCCCTTATACCTGTAGGTGTATGTGTTAAGAAACCTAAATTGCGACATTAGTGATGTAACTATATGTTTAGTAAAGAAACCTAGGTAGTAGACACCTAGGTCAAGTCCCTTCATGGGTTGTAGTGCTGTAGAGTAATAAAGGAAGGTGCCTATATGGTTGTGGGGCTCCATGCATGCTATGCAAATAATGCCTTATTAAAAAGTCAGTACTTGCATGCACTGGACCCCCCACACACACACACACATACGAGCACTAGGGCCTGGCAACAGTCCACCTATGCACTTTACTGTGTAGTCATAGAAGTACTTTTCTTTTATTGGACTGAAGTGGTGTATCAAGGCATGTAATAAGTAAACAAGTAGCGAGTAAAGGTTGGCTTTACAGCCCACACAGTTATGTTCACATACATTTTAAGTAAAAGAAGATAGAAGGGGAAAGGATGATCTCATTTGCAGCACAGGCCTAAGGTCTTGCTCCCTGGTTCTTAGAAGAATGCTAGTCCTAAGCCTGGGAAACTATAGGGGTCTCTGATGTCACAAAGTAAGAGAGCAGCAAAAACATGGTCTCTTCTGCAGATTAAAAGGGAGGATGGCTGACCAATACAAACAAGTGACTGAAGTAATAAGAAAGTACATTCCGCTAAATAAAGGGGGAGGTAATTGTTCCTGCACTACATAAATTGGATAGAAATTGTGGATGAGATATTTCAAGTTACAAATCAATATGAACCACCAAAAGAAATTACCAGAAGGAACATTGGATATTTCTGACAGTCCAAATACCTTATGTGGGTAAAGTCCTCTAAAATATATAGAATTGAAAATTTAATTCAGGACATTGGAATTTTGCTAACAAACACAGCAAAATATGTATAAACCAAAACTTACAGCCATGGATAGAGCTGGATTTATTTTAATGACATTGTTTAAAATCTACAGACCATGAATTAGTTACAAGACAAAGAAAAGGCTTTTATAGAAAGTTTACAGAGCACTGCTCTATGCAGACCTCACTATAAGACCGTGCCTGTTTATTTAGTACTTCATATCTTACAGACAATCAATAGTCACTGGGTAAAACTTGTCACTTTAAAGAAAGCTGTTCAAGATGTTCTGCCCACCAGCGACTTGGAGCACACTGTTTACAGAGACATTATCATGTGACCTTAAATGGAACAACATGGCAGACAGCTGTGCAGACTGTTAACCTTGAGCACTAAAATACAAATAATAGGGCAATAATTGTGGCTCATTCTTCAGTCAAAGCCAAGACTGTGACCTCAGCCATTTAACAGCATATCTTACACAATAGGAGGATTTAAATACCTTGCGATATCTTGGTTTCTAAAACAAAAATGAAGGGAGTTGTAATAGTCTTGCTGCAATACTAATTATCTCTATACCCCAAGCCTGAAAGTAAAGCTAATCTGTCCTTTAAACAATCAATATACAGCTAACTAGAAGTTTGTAACCACAGGTTTTGCTTACTACTATATTTTAATGTCTTATACCCTTTAATGTTCTGTTGCTTTGCTATAAAGGAATCTTCTGTATGTTGTTTATACACTCTATATCCCAGCCTTTCAACCAGTGTGCCCAGGCACCCTGGGGTGCCTTGAGGTTTCTTCAGGGGTGCCTTGGCAAAATGCCTAACAATTGCCCAAAAATTGTATACAAGCCGGCGTGTGGATATAATCTGCCTATTCGTTAAACCTTGTAGCTGCCGGCATCCCAACGACCAATGACATCATCAGATGATGACATCATGACATGATCACATCATCTGTGTTTGACCCTCCCCTGCCCCTCTCCATCAGCTGTGGGGTGACATTAGCTGAGTGATGGAGACAAACTGAGGGAGAAGATAAACACTGGAATATTAATCTGTACAAGTGTGCAAAAGTGTATTTGCTTTGGAAGAATAAATCACCTCCAACGTTGGGTGTCCTACTTAGACTTATGGATGTTGCTTCATTATGTTAAACTTTTAGAATAGTTTTTACATTTTAGAATGGGGTGTCTCGAGACTGTCCATGGTTTTTAAAGGGTGCCTAGAGATTTCCATAATTTTTAAAGGGTGCCTTGACTGGAAAAAGGTTGAGAAACACTGCTATATCCAGATCTCATTGTACTAGCCTTTCTTATGTCCAAGTTTCCTTGTATACTACTTACTGTACATATTACTTAAAACCTTGCTTGAAAAAAATAATACATAAAAACAATTCTTACCATGCTGCACAACTGGCTCATTAATGGGCTCTCCGGCAACCAAAACAAAGTGGGCTAGTCCATCATCCTGCAGTAAAAATTGATATATTTAAATGTGTTTAATAATTGTTCATGACTTCCCAGTATCTCACTTACTGTTCCACTAGACAATGGTTGTGTGGTCTACAGACTTGAAATCAAGGCACAGCACACTCATTATTTAAGGAAACATGTCATGGAGGAAACCTGGAGGCTGCCATTGTTGAAATCTTTCCAAAAATGCTCGGCTGCTGGCTTTAATGCTGATCCTCTGAGTCACTAACCCAGATTAAGTATGCAGCCCAAGAGTTATTACTTTTCTTTAACTTTTCTAAAGTGACCCAGAAAGTACAGAAACCAGAGGGTCAGCATAACAGACTGCCAAATAGCATCTTCAGAAGGGCTGCATTAACCACTTTAATTATTATTATTATTTATTATGCAGGATTTATATAGCACCAACAGTTTGCGCAGCGCTTTACAATGTGAGGGAAGACAATACAGTTACAATACAGTTCAAAACAGGAGGAACTAGAGGGCCCTGCTCGTTAGAGCTTACAATCTAGAATACCAGGCACTTTTAGCCACATCCTGCCCAGGCCAAACATAGCTTTCTTTTAGTGGTAATTAATCACCACTGGGTTTTTTACTGTTTTACAAATAAACGAAAAATAATGAAAAATCTTGGAAAAAACTTTCTGTTATAAAATTTAGCAAATAAATAAAATTTCTTCATACATTTAGGTCAAAATGTATTCTGCTCCACTTCTTTGGTGAAAATAACCCACATCTGTGAATATTATTTAGTCTGTAGGAAAGTTATAGAGTCCACAAACTATGGTATATACAGTATATCTGAAATGAATCAAGCCTGATGTACTGACACCCTATCTCGTTTCCTGAGGCCCGAAAATGCCAGGAAAGAACAAATACTCCCCAAATTACCCTTTTTTTTAGAAAGTAGACAAATATATTTAGGAAGAGGCATGGCAAGCCTTTTGAAGTTGTCATTTTTGTCACAATTATTTGGAAAATGAAGTTATTTTTTAAAAAATGTTTTTCACATTTCTTTTTTTTACATACTGTCACCAGTGTAGTACAGTATCATATCATATAACTGCTGTGGTTGTGATCAGGGACACTGCCTGGTGACAGTATGTTTTTATTATATTGTTTTTACAATTTTTTTTTCTAACAAACTGTGACCAGAACTATAAAGTGTTACTGTAGTAACACTGTACTACTTTGGGGAAGTGATCAGGATTTTTTTTTTTTTTATATATATTATGATTGCATATACCAATGAATTTCAATGTTATAAGCAACCATTTTTACTTAATTAAACTAGTTCATGCAGTGTCTTTTGTTGTGATTAGTCAAAGCTACTCACATGGTACATGCGATTAGCCTGTCTACCATGTGATCACTGTGACAAATCACAGCTAGCAACACAATTGTATACAATGAATGGCATTAAAGGAAGCCATCCATTGTTTACAATTGTTATCTGATCTGCTTTGATTGGTCACAGCGATCACATGACACTGGCAACAGGCAGGTGCAGTGATCAGTTATCAGACAGACAGATCACCCTGCTGCGCAGCCCCGCGACCACGTGAGAGGCGTGTTCTAGGACAACATCATATGATGTCGTCCCAGAACAACCATACTCACACCCTGCCGTCATTGTACAATAGGCCCAGCGGTAAGATGTTAATGGAAGCACTCAGATTTCCCCCATGACAGGCTTACGTTGATCTTTCACTAATCTGCGAACAAACAGCATGTGTACAGGCAACTGGGTAGACTGGATACACTTTAAATAAAACCATTTTTGTTCCTTTATCAAGTGCAGATATTAGCTGATAAAGGAAAAGATCTTCAAAATCATCATAAATGGTAGTACATCTAATGAAAAGATATTGGGACTTTTTATGATTTTAGCCACTCTGGAGAGTTAGAACCATTGAGTCTGGTAACATGTAGGACTCCATTATAGGATTTGAGAGTAAAGAATAATCTAATATTCTATGATAGACCCTGATTTCTTCTTTATAGAAGAGATGCTGAAATCCTTATCAGATGACTTTAGACTAGATTCCTTACAATAGAACAGCTGCGAATTTAAAGCTGGGGCCAGTCCTCCTACAAAGTTTTTTGCTTGTGGCTATACCTGTCAAAACCTCTATTATATCATTTTGACAACATAGCTTAGGTAACTTAAAATTGACAACACAGCAAAGTAGGTGAAACCTATGTGAAATCTTGGCATCCAAGCACATTTTTTTGTCTTGGTTCAGACCTTCTGGGACATATAGAATATTGAGAAAGAATAACAATTTAAAGCAGAGCTCCGTTTTCTAGGCAATGTTTTTTTTTTTTTTAAAAAAGCACCTCCTGTGATTCTCTTTACTTCTACAATGTTGTAACTGTAATCATTCTTTTTACTTCTAAGTCATTACTCACAGGATCTCGTCAGGCAGGCAGTGGCCACTGATGATGTGGGCGTCCAGAACGTTTTTTCAGGGGGGGCATCATTTTAAGATCACCCGTGCTCCGCCCATTTTCAACAATGTCATGAAGGGGAGGTACTTAGTCATTATACTTTTTTTGAGTATTTATTTTTAAAGAGCAAACAGCAGCATTTATTTTTAAAGCATTTTGTTAAAAAAAAAAAAATTGATCCTGTTCCCTTAAAGCATGTTATACAGCACAGTGCTTTGCTGTGTAATTTGGCCCCTTCTACCTAAAATACCTGGCTGATTCTGCCTCACTATGTCCTCCCCTCTGTAAACTGACCAGGGCTACTGAGCCCTGACACTGTGGTCAGTTTACGTGCCTCCTTCATGCGTAGCCCTCCTGTCCTCCTCTATCCTCCTCTGTCCTCTCTCCCCCCCTCTCTCCCTGCCTGTCTGCTCCTGTGTCAGTGCCGCCCCCCTCCCCTCCTGCTGCTGTAGTTTCATTTAAAGTTTTGTATCCTGTCTACAGTCTGTTTAAAAATCCTGTGTGCCCCTGTGCCTGGGTTTTATAAAAACTTTCTTTACAAGTTTTCAGAGCACCACTAGCTGCTCACGGGACCCGCCGCCTCTCTCCTCCTCTCCTCTCTCCTTGCAACTGACATCAGTGAGGAACCCTCTGCCCCGCCCGCTGCAGGCAGCTGTCAGACAGGGAGAGGAGAGAGCTGACGGGTCACATGAGCGGCGCTCGGCCCTCTGAAAATTGGTAAAGAATGGCTTATTTTTTAAAACACATACACAGACACACAGGATTATTAAACAGACCAGACAGGATGGTATAAAGTGGCTTAACAACCGCTTGAAAGGGGAAGTTGATCGATTTGCCCCCCCCTTGCCCCTACCTGCGGACGCCAAGCCCGCTCCTATTTTTTTCTGGGATTCTGGTCAGTTGGCTACCCAGCATGCACCTCCCGATCTCGTGCCTGCTCTGTAATGATACTGCACGGTGCACTTTGTTGATTACAAGTTACCATAGCAATGGTGGCATTGGACGGCCCGCCCCGTTGTTATGGCAAACACAATGGCGGTGTCCCGAAAATACAGCAAGATTTCATTATTAGGCTTCTCGAGGACTCCTGGGATAGATGCTGCCGATATCCCAGGAGTCCAAGAGAATCGCCCAATGACCAAATTGCCTAGGTGGCCGGGACCGGAAGTGCCGCCTACATACAAAAAAAAGGGTATTTAGAAAATAAATAAATAAATAATGGATATACATTTAAAACTGTACTGCTGATGGACTATCTGATGCAAACAACATGTGAAAATGGGTGGAACTCCGCTTTAAAAAGAGATACATGTGTGGACAGCAGAGACAAAAAGGACTATAGTTGTAGGTTAACCTTAACAGAGAAGATTGTTGTTCTTATTCAAACCCACCTTGTTTTCAAAAATGACATTGTCCCCATCATCCAGGACTGCTGTGTGGTGAGCTTCAACCTTCTTCTGGGCATTTTCTGGCCCTAAACAAAATATATTTTAAATATTAAATTCCATGTGAAAAAAAAACCAAAACATACTGAATAAAGAAATGGTTCTGATTGAATACTGGAATGGAGAAGGATAGTAGCAAGTGTCTACAGGCAAATATAAGTTTCATCAGAGGTGATGATTCACTGTTTATTTGCTCGTACATCTCCAGGATTCCAGCAGGGAAATTTACTGGCTGGAGCTCCACAGAAGGACTCTCGCCAAAGAAGTAAATGAAATATTTAAAATGTGGAACATGAGTTTAGTGCACTGACAATCTAAACATAAGGGACACTATGGGGAAACAGATGGGATTTGTAGTTCATGTACAGTATTTCACAAAAGTGAGTACATCCGTCAAATTTTTGTAAATATTTTATTATATCTTTTCATGTGACAACACTGAAGAAATTACACTTTGCTACAATGTCAAAATAACTCAACACACAGCCATTAATGTCTAAACCGCTGGCAACAAAAGTGAGTACACACCTAAGTAAAAATGTCCAATTTGGGCCCAATTAGCCATTTTCCCTCCCCGGTGTCATGTGACTCGTTAGTGTTACAAGGTCACAGGTGTGAATAAGGAGCAGGTGTGTTAAATTTGGTGTTATCGCTCTCACTCTCTCATACTGGTCACTGGAAGTTCAACATGGCACCTCATGGCAAAGAACTCTGAGGATCTGAAAAAAGAATTGTTGCTCTACAGGAAGATGGCCTAGGCAATAAGAAGGTTGCCAGGAGCCTGAAACTGAAAAGCAGCACATTTGCCAAGACCATACAGCGGTTTAACAGGACAGATTCCACTCAGAACAGGCCTCGCTATGGTCGACCAAAGGGGTTGAGTGCACGTACTCAGCGTCATATCCAGATGTTGTCTTTGGGAAATAAGTGCTGCCAGCATTGCTGAAGAGTTTGAAGGCCTGGGGTCAGCCTGTCAGTGCACAGACCACCACACTGCATCAAATTGGTCTGCATGGCTGTTGTCTCAGAAGGAAGCCTCTTTTAAAGATGATGCACAAGAAAGCCTGCAAACTGTTGGCTGAAGACAAGCAAACTAAGGACATGGATTACTGGAACCATGTCCTGTGGTCTGATGAGACTAATGCCCCGTACACACGTGCAGATTATCTGAAGACTTTTGTCTGCAGACTTACCAAAACCATATAATATGAGGTCAAACCTAAACACTTTCAATTTGTATGCAATCCGGCAGGCCCTTGCACTACATAGAAAAGGTAAGTCTGCAGACAAAAGTCTTCAGATAATCTGCACGTGTGTATGGGGCATAAGATAAACCTATTTGGTTCAGACGGTGTCAAGCTTGTGTGGTGGCAACCAGGTGAGGAGTACAAAGACAAGTGTGTCTTACCTACAGTCAAGCATGGTGGTGGGAGTGTCATCGTCTGGGGCTGCATGAGTGCTGCCGGCACTGGGGAGCTACAGTTCATTGAGGGAACCATGAATGCCAACTTGTACTGTGACATACTGAAGCAGAGCATGATCCCCTCCCTTCGGAGACTGGGCTGCAGGGCAGTATTCCAACATGATAATGACCCCAAACACACCTCCAAGATGACCACTCCCTTGCTAAAGGAGCTGAGGGTAAAGGTGATGGGCTGGCCAAGCATGTCTCCAGACCTAAACCCTATTCAGCATCTGTGGGGCATCCTTAAATGGAAGGTGGAGGAGCGCAAGGTCTCTATCATCCACCAGATCCATGATGTCGCCATGGGAGGAGTGAAAGAGGACTCCAGTGGGAACCTGTGAAGCTCTGGTGAACTCCATGCCCAAAAGGGTTAAGGCAGTGCTGGAAAATAATGGTGGCCACACAAAATATTGACACTTTGGGCCCAATTTTGACATATTCACTTAGGGGTGTACTCACTTTTGTTGTCAGCGGTTTAGACATTAATGGCTGTGTGTTGAGTTATTTTGAGGGGACAGCAAATTTACACTGTTATACAAGCTGTACACTCACAACTTTACATTGTAGCAAAGTATCATTTTCTTCAGTGTTGTCACATGAAAAGATATAATAAAATATTTACAAAAATGTGAGGGGTGTACTCACTTTTGTGAGATACCGTATGTGGGCGCCCCTGTCTTTTTCAACACACTACAATCTGGCCAACACAGTATGATAGTTACCCAAATTGCAGAACAGTAAATAGCAATAATAACTGTCTATTACAAACACTCACCTGCGCTTATTAGACCACTCAACGTATAAAAGAATGCAGTCCACCCTGGAAAGAAATTGAAAGAAAAAATTTATGAATAGATACTGAAAATATGATAAAGCTGCATTTTTTTAAGGCATGTTTAAGCAGAAACTACAATCTAATTTCTAAGTATTCATAGTTACATTTGTTAAAGTGGCTCTACAGTCTTAAGGCTTTTTACCTTAATGCATTCTTTGCATTAGGGTAAAAAAACCCTCTGTGCCACAGGATCCTACCAGAATCCCCCCCCCCCCGTACACACTTATACTTATCTGAGCCAGATCCCGATCCAACGATGTGCACGAGAGCAGCGGCTCTCGCTGCTGTCTCCTACTTCACTGGGCAGATTGAGAGCAGTGGAAGACATTGGCTCCCACTGCTGCCAATCAATTTCTGTGACAAGGGAGCGGGAGGCAGGGCAGAGCCACCTGGTCTGTGTCAATAGATGCAGACAGGGCGGCTTCGTAGTGAGCCTGCATGAGTGCCCCCAAAGAAAGTGGCTTTTTATGAGGGTACTTGTCGAAGAGGAGGAGCCTGAAGCACCCCAGGAAGACCAGGTAAGTATAACACATTTACTTTTTTTTTAAATAAGCTTTAGTGTTACTTTAATGCATATACAGCTCTGTGGCTACTACAAAGAACACTGTAAGGCAGCCCATAGATGAGTATTTTTTTTTTTACTTAATTCCACATACTGGCCATTGATGGAAGAACACTCCCCACTGAGCTATTGTATTCTAAACCGACAGGGCAGTTGTACAGAAGTCCACGGCAACAGGAAGTGACGTAGTTAGGACTCAGAACTGGAAAGTGCGTCAACGAGTTTCGTCCTCCCTTCAACACTTTAAAGCTTTTTGGATATACATCTATATATTTGAGACGTGGGTAAAAGCACATCTAAAAAGGTATGAGCATCTGATGATTTGGGACTGCAGTGGTCCGTGCTGGAAGCCATCTTCGCTACTCCTGTGGCTTTCTGGCCCACAGGATAGTGGTGGGATGACGGAGAGCCGAAGGAGAGTGCTGGAACGCACTCTGGGACACAGCGCAAGTCAGGGTGGTGTCACCGGTGTGCTCACTCACGACCCGCCTCAGAGCATGCGCATTTGGAGGGTGGCGAGAATGCGCGCTCCTTTCGCAAGCTAAGCTAGAGTGTATAGACATGCATTAGCATTTAAAAAAGGAGCTAATAGTTGATGCTTTTACTTTGACAGCTACTACATTCTACTGTTATTTCACTACAGTTATTTTTTGGTTTGTCTTTTGTCTAAGTGTCTGTTTGGAGTACTTTATTATAACATGGTGAGTTTAGTTGATCCTTTTTATAATAGAACCCTTCATGGTGCACAATACAGGTAAGAAGATGAGCTTTGGCTTGACAGCCATGGTTATAGCAGAAGTATGGCATCACAATAGTTTCAAAACATGGCTTTAGCAAAATTATACTGATTTTTATATTTAACACTGCAGCTTCCAAGAGTTGGAGTCCTGGGTTCAAGTCCTACCAGTGAAATATAATCTGCATAGTCATTAGTAGTGTGTCAAAATTAACTGGAGTTGTCGCTGAACTGAGGAAGCCACTTTGATGATTAATGAATCTTCAACACTATAAATCAAAACCAATGAATTGTGACAATCTACTACAGCTACTGTATATCACAATCTTTACAGACATTTGCATGGAGACTGTATGCCCTTTTAGTAGTCCCATCAGTTTCTTTAGTATTATTACTCATACATTTCTGACTATACACAGTAACAGAAAATCACATTTCCCTAAGTTATGGGCTAAACAAATGTTGTCTACATACAATTGTGTGTATGTGTATTCTCAATTTAATATTATTGCCTTTTGTGTATTTCTTTTAGATCTGTGCAGAATGCTAGCATACAAATTCCTGTACTTTGCCTCTGTTCAGGTGTTTTCTGTAATAAAGACCAGTAATCTGCCTCCTGTAGTTATCTGCAGGCAGCCTGTAATGGGGGAGCCTTCTATGTTGTATCCACAGCTCTGCTCGATAGAGAGCCTATGTAGGGCACAGTTTGCAAAAGCATTTGGCACACAAAATGGGTTGTATTTATAAAAAGTTGCATAGGTATTTATCGAAACTGCATGCAAATTCCTTTTGTGCAAATGTGGCAAATTTAAATGTGTAAATTTGGAAAAAAAACACACTGGATGGCGAGGAGCGTACTTTTTTCCTAGGATAGTCATTGTGATTTAGCAGCCATAATGCAGTATTTTCTACCTTCGCACATTTTTGATCTGCAGAGAATAAAACCTGGGAAAATTTAATTTTATCCTATTTTCACAAAACGATTTTGCTTGCAGTTTCTTTTACAAAATGTTTATTGAAATTGTCAAAGAAGCAAAGTGGGAAGCAAACATCAAAATATGGTGTAAAAGGTAACAGGTGCCAATGAGGCAATAAAAGACAAGGAGGAAAAGGGGATGGGCCGATAGACCTACAATTATGAAGGCAGTACAAAAGGCATGGGTGGTACTCATCTAGGCCATGAGTGCGCAATAGTACAAAAAAGTGCTCAAGTACGCGGGATCTGCACATCATGCATGATTGGAGCCACCCAAAACCCGAGGTGGTTGAGGTTTTCTGTACAGGCCAGCAAAAGAGGAGGGCTTATGAAGGGCCAAAACCAGCAAACCACTGATTTAAAAAAAAAAGGCAGAAAATAGAAGAAAAGGGGGAAAGAAAAGGTAGGAAGGGGTAGCGGAATTCTGCGGTATACAACCGTAGGTCCATGGTAAAAAGTAACATTAGTGTCATCACGAGGAGAACAAGGAGTGGTCCAGGTTCAAGCTGTCATTATTATAGGCCACCCGTGGTTCCCAAACCTCCAGGAATTGGGCGTATGTATCATTCAGAATAGAGATGAGCTTCTCGTAGACCATTGTCCTCATGAGACAATGTTTAACTTCAGTTAGGTGAAGAAATTGCTGGTGTCAGGCCTTGGCTAGCCCACCCACTCCTGCTGGTGTTTAGATACAGTCATAATAGGCTTATGTAGCAAGGCTACATGGATGATGCACCATTCAATATGGTTATGATTTTACATGCAGTTTCAATGGACGAACAGCTATGCAAGCTATTATGCAATATATTTGAATAAAAGCTTTTTTTGGGACAGGAGTTTAGCAGAATTTGCTGTATTTTTCTAAAAACGATAATGTGGTTATGTTGCGATGTCTCTTTAGACCCAAAAGGGTCTTATAGGATGCTTAACTCAGGTAATGCAGAACATAGCAATAGGAGAAGTGTGGTCTTTACACACCTCTGAAACATGATGAAACGCTTGGACACAATTGTAAAATGATCAAAGTGTAAAGCTGTCTTATTAAATGCCAAGCAGCCCCCTGGGGAGCAGTGAGATAGAATTCCTTCAAGTCTGTGTTAATCGTGACCCTTCAGAGAGCAAGAGGCCACATGAATTAAGTGCTCCTACACTTTTCTATGTGACCTCCACACCCAAAGGGTGACAGAAATTGTGTCAAGATGGCTGAATGCACCATAGCAATTATTTTTCCTCTTAACTAAACATGAAAAGCCGAAGCTAAAACAAACAGTTGAATTCAGTTGCGACAGGAATTAAAAATATAAAAGTAACTAGAGCTGCACTGTGAAGAACTTTTTTGGAAGAACTCCACAATTATTAAAAAGCTAGATATTGCTTTGAAATGAGGAAGCACAGAATTTACGAACTACAACTAATCGTGTTTATTTCTCAAGCAATAAGGGTTAAGCTAATTTGCAATTCACTACTTGTGATGTTCCAATTCGGTCTGGGTTTGATTCACAGGACGTTTGCCGAACAGTTTAACCGGTTGCCGACCGCCCATCGCAGTTATACTGCGGCAGGCAGCCGCTCCTGCGCGAACCGACGTAGCTATATGTCGGTCGAACGCCTGCTGCTAGGGGGCGGGCTCCCGCCCCCGCTCGTCAAAATATATAGTGATGGGAAAAAAAGGTTTTATCCTCTGCTGATTTTGTACGTTTGCCCACTGACAAAGAAATGATTATTAAAGCTTATAATTTTACAGAACAACAACAAAAATATCCATAAAAAAAGCATTTCAAAAAAGTTATAAATTGATTTGCATTTTGCATTTTAACTACTTCCGGACGGTCCTCTGCCGATTTACTGGCTATCCTGCACGAACTGACGTAGGTCTAAGTCGGTCACGCGCCTGCAGCTAGGGGGCAAGTGCGCAGGCACTCCTGCCCCCACTCATCAGCGGGAACTCTGATGCACGGGGCAGGCGGCTCCGATTGCTACCTGACACCCACGATCGCTCCCCGCTGAGAGAGAAGAACAGTCAGCTGTTGTTAACACAGCTGACCATTCTTCTCCCTGGAATGATCACAGAGTGCCTGTGATCCTTCTATGCAGGATCAAAGGTCTCTGTGATCATTTCACAAGCCCTGTCCCCATACAGTTAGAATCACTCCCCTAGGCTCACATTTAACCCCTTGATCACCGACAGCGTTAACCCCTTCCCTGCCAGTGTCATTATTACAGTAACAGTGCTCTTTTTTAGCACTGATTACTGTAGTAATGTCACTGGTCCCCCAAAAGTGTCAAAAACGTCAGTTAGGGGTCCGATCTGTCTGCCGCGATGTCACAGCCCCGCAAAAAAAAATCGCAGATCGCCGCCATTACTAGTAAAAAAAAAAAAAACAATAAAAATGATATAAATCTTTCCCGTAGTTGGTAGACGCGATAACTTTTGCGCAAACCAATCAAAATACGCTTATTGCGATTTTTTACCAAAAATATGTAGCAGAAAACAAATTGGCCTAAAATGTTAAAAAATTTAGATTTTTTGATTTTTTTTTTTTGGGAATGTTATATAGCAGAATGTGAAAATTATATATTTTTTTTCAGAATTGTTTTGTTTTCAATATTTTTTTGTTTATAGCGCAAAAAATAAATATTGCACAGGTGATCAAATACCACCAAAAGAAAGCTCTATTTGTGGGAAAAAAAAGGACATCAATTTTATTTACAGTAGGTACAGCGTTGCACGACCGCGCAGTTGTCCGTTAAAATAACACAGTGCTGAATCACAAAATACTGTCTGGTCATTAAAGGGGCAAATCCTTCCAGTCCAGAAGTGGTTAAAAACGTTTGGGAATTGCGAACGTTAATCTGAACCGCACTGGAGTCAACAGGAGCCAAATCTTAAAAATCTCTCAATTTTTAAGGCTAATATGCAGGGGATTGTGAAAGGGCATGGGGAATTGGGCACTGCCAAGGGGACATGTATCAATGCAAAAATGAAAAAACAGGAAACAGCTCTTTCAATCAGACTTAAAGGGTAACATTACAAATGCACAATTCCTTAAATCTAAGTTTTTAACTATGCGGTTGCGGATGATGCATTTTTCAGGCACATTTTGTGGAGCGTTTTGCGTTTTTAAACCTGCATTTCTGATGCGACTCTATTGAAGTCTATTACACGCAAAACGTTGCAGGAGAAAAGGCCCCCAACCCTTTTCAAAAATGCACCAGCTGAAAAACGCATAGATTTGAACGTGTACCATAGGAAATCATGTTAAATGGACTGTATTGCATTTCTGCAAAATGCAAAAGCACTAAAAAGCGCATAGGTGTTAACGTAGGATTAAATAACATTTTAGAGGATGCCTTTACTCTGCCTGTAAAGTGATGCCCCTATATGATGTACTAAAGCCAAACATTTAGCATTAAATTACATTTCCCAACAAAGGCCACCGTCCTCCTAGGAACCAAGGACACTGTTTGGGCCAAAAAAACATGTCCTAGTAACCAATAAAGTCATCTACGTGGGGTCCCTCCAAAGTTTCATATAAGATCTGCAGGGTGAACCTCGTGCAAAAACAAGAAAAAGAAAACATGGTGTTCCCCTCAAAATCCACACTGGACCATCATCAGAGTATGTATCTAACATGCACCCCCTCTTGAACCATAGCAGGCAACACGCATTCAGCATTGGGAGGGTACCTTGCTGGGGTTGGGAGCCTTGGCAAAGCAACTTGTCCTAATGTTGATGAGTACAAGGGGCTCAACCTCACATCCCTGACCCAGTGGATATGGGGAATTATCAGAATCTGGAAGCCTCCTTTAAAAGAGAGTGGCCCTCTGATCCCAATGTGAATAAAGAGTAAAGACTAGTACCCCTACTTATTCACATATATCACACAGCAAAAAAAAAATAAAAAAAATATGCCCAAGGTGTAAATCATGCCTTCCAGTGATGCAGACATATCACCAATCACAACGAACAAAACCAGACAACTCATTTAAACAAAATGACAGTCGACTCCTGATGAACTCCCTATTGCAACAGACAGTTCCTAGCTTGGCACCTGAATACAAACAATGGGGACAAGAGCTGGCTGAAGTCATTGGTGGTCATAATCATATTAAGCCAATGTCCTCACCCGGGTTGCCTGCTGGCCTATTTGCAATTTATTCCCCAAGGGTCTACAGAAGCATTTCTAGAATGAACACTGGTCTGTGCAGACACCTCAGGGTTCTTGCTAGCTTGGTAACTGAAAATAGTTCTTAACCAAGATGTGGTGACCAGTTTCCTTAAATGTAAAAACAGGCTTGGAATTGGCTGTTTTTAAATATGGCCACCATGAGCTACACTCCAATGTATGCAATTGAACCTATTTATGCTGGTGTCACATATACTATCACAGAATGGAGTTCTCTTCAGAGGAGCTGCATATACAGTATGTGCACCGGTGTTCAATCTATATTGCACTCCCAGCACGCAGACCAAGCTTCCTGACAACTCCAGGTCTCATCCTAGAGAGATTGGTAGCTCGGAGACCGGCTTCCCAATCACATAATCGCTGTGAAAAAACCCACCCCTGTGCTCTCTTTCTCCTTCTGAATGGAGAAAAACATACGTTGAGGAGAATTTATCAAAACGGGAGTAGCCAGAATCTGGAAAGCAAACACATGGACACTCTGAATGATGGTTTATGAGAAGATCCGTAATAGGTAGCTCACTACACATTTGAATGTGTATGAGGAATCCACAAAACAAAGTCATTCAGGAGCGCCACATTTTATCTCCAAGGTCACAAGAACGCCAGGAATAGTGTTTCTTTTTAACCGCGTGTCTAGGCTTGATCTTGGTTAGTGTGAGGGTCGGTATGTTTAGATGGGATTAAAAAAAAAAAAAAAAAAAAACACACTTTATAAAACAAACAAAAGCAAAATGAACTCTATTGTTTTTGGACCTACTACATGTACAGTGCCTTAAAAAAAGTATTCATACCCCTTAAAATGTTCCACATTTTGTCATGTTACAGCCAAAAACGTAAATGTAGTTTATTGGGAGTTATCATGGGAAAAGGTGTCTCCACTTGGAGCTTTATCACCAATCTTTGTTTCCATTACAACCCAAATTTTTCAAAATTCAATTATCACAGGGACAGAAAGTGAGGTGAAATCTTCTGAACAGGGCCAAAGAAAACAAAACAAATGTTACAGGGGTGTTAACCATTCCCTTTGCTACTCAAAAAACTACACTTAAAAAATGTACCTGTTCCGACTTACAAACAAATTCAACTTAAGAACAAACCTACAGACCCTATCTTGTTTGTAACCCGGGGACCGCCTATATGTCTCTATTAGCTTTGCACATCTAAAGAGTGACATTTCTGCTCATTCTTCTTTGCAAAATAGCTTGAGCTCTGTCACATTGGATGGAGAGCGTATGTGAACAGCAATTTTCAAGTCTTGCCACAGATTCTCAATTGGATTTAGGTCTGGACTTTGACCGGCCATTCTAACACATGAATATGCTTTGATCTAAACCATTCCATTGTAGCTCTGGCTGTATGTTTAAGGTTGTTGTCCTGCTGAAAGGTGAACTTCTGCCCCAGCCTCAAGTCTTTTGCACACTCTAACAGGTTTTGTTCTAAGACTGCCCTGTATTAGGCTCCACCCATCTTCCCATCGACTCTGACCAGCTTCCCTGTCCCTGCTGAAGAAAAGCATCCTCACAACATGATGCTGCCACCACCATGTTTTATGGTGGGGATGGTGTGTTCAGGTTGATGCGCAGTGTTAGTTTTCCACCACACATAGCATTTTGCTTTTAGGACAAAAAAATTTAATTTTGGTCTCTTCTGACCAGAGCACCTACTTCCACATGTTTGCTGTGGCTTCTCGCAAACTGCAAATGGGACGTCTTATGGCTTTCTTTCAACAATGGCTTTCTTCTTGCCACTCTTCCATAAAAGCCAGATCTGTGGAGTGCACAACTAATAGATTCTCCCCCCTGAGCTGTGGATCTCTGGAGCTCCTCCAGAGTTACCATGAGCCTCTTGGCTGCTTTTTTGATGAATACTCCCCTTGCCCAGCCTGTCAGTTTAGGTAGGCAATTGGTTCCACTAAATTTTAGTTAGGGCTATCAGAGTAAAGGGGGCTGAATACAAACCCACGCCACACTTTTCATATATTCATTTGTAAAAAGTTTTAAAAACAAATTTATCATTTTTCTTCCACTTCACGATTATGTGCCACTTTGTGTTGGTCTATCACATAAATTCACAATAAAATACATTTACATTTTTGGTTGTAATATGACAAAATGTGGAACATTTTAAGGGTATGAATACTTTTTCAAGGCACTGTATAAACAACAAATATTATACACATATTCGGTTGTACTCAAAAGTTTGCATAGACTGGAAAAAATCGAGACGCTTTGGAATTGACAGATAATGTAAAAAAGCTGTCTTTTCTGTAAGGATAGTGATCATATGAAGTGATTTAATATCACATAGTTTTTTGGCCCCTTTGTAACCATAATAACAGAAATTTCCCAAATGACCCTGATCAAAAGTTTACATACCCTGGAATGTTTGGCCTTGGTACAGACAAGCAAGGTGACAAACACAGGTTAAAATGGCATATAAGCCCAGGTTCACACTGAGGCCATTATCAAGCCTGCATTTCAGTCCGACTTTAGGGGTGATTTCAAAGATATCTATAGAAATCTCCCCGAAGTTGCCAAAAGCAGTAAAAAATGACTTTTGGGAATCGGGGGGGGGCGCCACAAAGTTGGCATTGCACCGATTCGGACGGTGCAATTGTCAAATCGCATGTCCAAATGGACCAATGTGAACGTGGGCTAAGGGGTAATTTCTCAAATCTGTGGCTTTTTAAATTGCAATCAGTGTAGTGTCTGTGTATAAATAGTCAATGGGGAGTAGAAAAGAACTGTCAAAAGACCTGCATAACAAGGTAATGGAACTTTATAAAGATGGAACAAGATATCCAAAGCCTTGAATACGACAGTCAGTACTGTTCAATCACTTATTAAGAACTTGAAAATTCAGGGATCTCTTGATACCAAGCTAAGGTCAGGTAGACCAAGAAAGATTGCAGCCACAATTGCCAGAATTGTTCAGGATACAAAGAAAAACCCACAGATAACCTCAGGAGAAATACGGTATGGTTATTTTTAAAGGAGCACAATGTGATGATACTTTAACAAAAATCAGCATCGTTGAGTTGCCAGAAAGAAGCCTTTACTGAGTATAATATATTCTTTTGCGTTTAATAAAAGTTATAGTGTTTTTACGGTATTACACTATCAAAGCCTTTCTTTTTTAACAGAGGAGTCCTGGAGGTTGGTTTGCAGTTGGACCAAACCTTTTATGCACAGGTTCACACCCCATCCTGTGTCATCACTTATTCCCGATTGCAGAGAGAGAAAACGGAGAGAGTTTATTGATAACATTATTGCAGAGCCTCTTTTTACATCATAGTCCCCATCAGAGCCACCCTTTACATCATAGCCCCCATCAGAGCCACAATTAACATCAAAGTCCCCATCAAACCTCCCTTTACATCCTAATCCCAATCAAAGCGCTTCGATCAGAGTCCTCCCCTTTAGAACCTCCCCCCACCCCCAATCAGTGGTTCCCATCAGAGCTTCTCCTTACATCATAGATCCCATCAGAGCACTCCTTTTCTATACAGACCCCATCAAACCCCTCTTTAGATTCTAGTCCCAATCAAAGCCCTTCTGTGACAGCCCCCTATCAGTCTTCCCCATCACAGTTATTCCATCAGCATCCCTGCCCACATTAGAGTCCTCCCCATAAGAGACTTCCCTCCCCCGCATTAGAGTCTCCCCCCATCTGAGCCACCCCATCAAAGCCCTTCCATCACAGTACAGTGTCCTCCTAATCAAAGCCTCCCCCCCATCAGTGTCCTCCTCATCAGAGCTCCCCCCATCAGTGCCTCTCCATCATGGCCCCCTTCCCCCCATCATAGTCTATCTCATCGGAGCCTCCCCAACACAGTCTTCCTTATCAGAACCTCCCCATCAGAGCTCTTCTATCAGAGCCCCCCCTTATTGAGTGGCACAGGACTGGTGCCAGGGCTTGGTAGAGAGAGCAGGTCCAGACACACTGCAGCTGCCCAGTATGCACTTCTCTCCTCTTTCAATTCCTGTCACTTGAGTGTTGTGGGGTGCATTTCTGTGAGTTTCCCTCAGTTCATGTACGGAGCTGTGTGGAAAAATGAAGACATCTGCCCATCACACCAGCATTTTGGTGTGAACAAGACACATGAAAACAATTGTTTTCTGTGTGCCTTGTAGAGACCTGCCTTTTTCTAGTGCAGAAAGATACAGGTGTGAAAAAGCCCTGAAATATTTTGTTCATTCCTGAAATGACAGCAAAAATTCAATAATTACTATACAGGAGAACAAGGGCACTCAGTAGAAGACCTGTGAAATATGTTTGCCCCTGAATAGATCTGACATAGGATTTGTACATGGCAGATAAGCAGTTTGATGTATAGCATAGAGTAATTACTTTGGTCTTTCCTCCCGTCAGCCAATTTCAATAAGATAGCCATACACCATGAGGCTGTTTGCTACAATGGTGGACCCGTCGTCACCCTCCCACCCAACATCCTTGAACTGAAAGCTCGAGAGAGCCGAGTGGAAAATTGTTGATCAAATCTGTTTTGGATAGGAGTGGTAAAAGACCCCTGTCAGATTTTTACTGTTGTCCAGGTTCCTCTGTTAGAGAGATTTCCCCTACAGTCTTGGTTACAATGGTTATATAGTCATATAGGAAGTGAGGGAAAAACTGTGTTTCATCAGGAAGGAACTTAAAAGGTTGCCAAACAGAGGGGAGTAATCATGGCCATACACTAGCCGGAAAATCGTTCAAAAATCTGTCATTTGGTCCGTTCGTTTGTTTTTCATCCAGTTAATGGGCACAAATAGAAAATTGGTTTTAACTTATCTTAAGTTAAATTCTGCCGAACAAACAATAAGTTGAAAGGTTAATGTGATTCTCGCCCGAACTGTTTGCACTAGGCATATCTGACAATCTGAACGGAAAACTGATTCATTTATTTCCATTGAACAATTTATCGTTTCGAAATGCGGTCATTATATAATGGCACGATCGTCTGCTCTCACGGCCGATTTTTCGAAAAATGAGTTTGAACGATATTTCGGCTAGTGTATGGCCAGCTTTAAAGTGGAAGTAAACCCTTTGGTTTAACAGTTTCAAAAAACAGTTACATTTCCGGCATGCCGGAAATGCTAATTGTCACATTTGTTGTGCTCTCAACCAAACTGTCAAACCATTCTAATGGCTGGTGTCAGAAATTATCACATGTGCAGCATCATCAAAGTTGAATAAACAGAGTCCAAGATGGCAGCTTCCTTGGCTGAGAAACGATAGGAGGGTTCACTTCCACTTTAATGCCACCCTGTATTGAAATGGAAAACTGGAATGTAATGGTGAGGGTGTATGTGGTGTCTGAATATAACATTACCTTGCAATACTGCATGTAAAATCCTGCAGATACTGAATTTCTGAGAGATTGATGTGCTCCCTTCCGCCTAACACGTGATAGCTTTCAGGCCCAGGAAATTGCTGCTTGGCCACTGAGTATAGTATTGTGAGAGGCAGAGGACAGCATTCACCGGTGACCATGCCTAGACATACTTTGCTTTGGACAGGGCATGGGGAAGAGTGGTAAAAGGAACAGCAGGAACCCAATGGAGCCTGTTATGCACCTTTACTCCTTTTATAACTATGTGACAAGCTGCTATAGCAACACCTACTAATCTGTATATCAAATAGAGTCATATAAACATAACTCAGCAACCATAAAAAAAAATGTGAATCATTTAAATACTTTCAGGTATATGTTACTCCAATAACACGAAAGGAGTACTTCATGAATATACCAATTAGTGTCTGTTGAAATGGAACATTGCCATTGTATAGTTTTATAAAGTAAAAGTAGGTCAGGATTCCGTTTCATCTCCAAAAAATATAGTAAGACACACAACTGCAAGCCCATTACACAGAACAAACATACACATAAAAAGCCTTTCAATTTTACCTTATTGCTTTCACACATATCTGGAACTTTGTTCAAAACCCTGGAGCTGTGTCAAAGATCTGTTTGCATAAAATAAATGATATCCATATGCTTATCATATGTAATCTAATCCCCCAATTTGACATATAAATGCAGAATCCGGAGTGTTTTCAATGTTCTGTAGGAGAGTCTGCCTCTTGGCTGTGGTCTTTGTGTTGGTGCCCTTTAACAAGTCTGCCTGTCATTCCTTTTATCACACTCTGCCACAGTCATCTCCCAGGAATCGCTTTCCAGACTCCAGCAAAGATTGTTTTCTTCCCAAAAAAGTTATCTGTTCAGTCTCAGTATTTGTTTATAATAAACCTTGTCTGCGCATTGTGCTCAGAGACATATTTGGACAGAAAATGAAAAGTAAATTTTCCAGTGGAATACTTGCTACAATAGAACCTTGCTTTCATGAAAAGGACTACACAGCCATGGTCTTAAATGTAATCACGTATTTTGCTGCTATCTTTTAAAGGAAAATCGGACATTTGCTGCATAAATTGATAGCGCTATACAAGTACCAGTAATAAATATATAAAATAAATAATGTTTAAAGTTCATGGGATTGCTAACCAAAGAGCCATTGATAAACTTATAAAAAAAAAAAAAAAATCAAATCAGAGCATTAAATGTCTGCTCACAAGGTGAAACTGCCTAAATAGTCAAAAGCCACACCCTTTTCCCTATGGAGGAACCCTTCAGCTTCAAGAAATCTGTACCATGTAGCCAGAATGTGGAAGACTGTAGTACAAAGCTGCGTAGCTCTGCCAAGAAGAATCCAGTAGGTCAGTGGTTCTTAACCTTGTTGGAGGTACTGAACCCCACCAGTTTCATATGCGCATTTACCGAACCCTTCTTAATTGGAAAAATAAAATATGATTTTTCAAATTCAAAACATAGGTATATATTTATACATAGGTGCACAAAATGAACAAAACCATTAAAGAACAAAACCATTAGGAACAAAGAGCAAAACCATTAAAACATGATTTTCACACAAGAACAAAAACATAATAATGAATATTTACTGCAAATCAGTGTGACTCCTGCTGTTGCTTCGTACGATGCTTTGAGAATCCGTTTGTTGATGGGTACAAAGCCGAGAACAGGCAGACTAGCCTTTTCATCGAATCTGGCTCTCCTCACCTTGAATTCAGCGAGCGATGTGTTCTTGTATTTTTCATCTCCATGCAGCTTAAGGAAGTGTTCTCTTAGTTTTGCCGGTGCTAGACTAGAATTGCTCAACTTGGCATTGCAAATCATGCAGTTGGACGCTAACTCCCATCATGTTCTGTTATACATGTGAATCCTTATTGTACACATTCGTCCGACCACTTTCTTTTTTTGCTTGACATAGTTAGTATGAAGGGATTAATATTAAGAAAGAAATCACACGACGTACCATCACGACAGTTACAATTCGACTACTGGGTGCGCCAAATTCCCTGAAGCACAGATAGGCCACGCGATGTTGCGTGATCACCTGCAGCCAATGAGCGGGGCGTGTCATCACGAATCATATGAGTCGGGTGTGTGTCTTGACCTCCGCCGAACCCACGAGACGGACTCACCGAACCCCTGGGGTTCGATCGAACCCAGGTTAAAAACCACTGCAGTAGGTACTTGTTCTTTGCATGGTTGGTTATTGATGGACAGCAATTTTGGCTTGCAAAAAACAGCAATATGGAAGGGGATGGGGTTCTCCACTAAAGGGTGTTGCAGTAAGAGGGAAGGTCAAAAATTTCTACTGGTCCACAGGTCTGTAGTTTCATTACAAAAATATCCATAGAATCATCAGCATGCTTTGTGGATGGTAAACAGAGAGCCATGGGTACTAAATTATAGGAGAGGATGAGAGCCATCTTGAATGAGGTCTGTTCTAACAACCCTCCTCAAAGTATGGTCTCCTTGGATCGCTCATCATCATCAACTGCCTAGATTTCTTTTCCTAATTTCCACCCTAGTTATTTTTTGGCGCCACACCGATCTATGTTATTACACACTACCAAATTACACGTTGCCATGGAGTTAGTAAAATGAGCCTCATTAAGCCAGTGCTGAAGCTATGGCAATGTATAAAAAATAAGACCCCCCATTTGGTGAGATTTTGCTAAATCTACTGAGATCACGCAGTTTGGTAATGAATTCCTGGAAGGCACTGCTGATTTAGGCCCCTTTCACACATACGTTCAGTCCATCAGTTCAGTCACGTCAAAATGTATCAGTTTTCCATCCATTTTTCATCCATTTTTCATCAGTTTTTCCTCCGTTTTTCATTAGTTGTCTTCCGTTATTCGTCAGTTGTTATCCGTTTTTCATCCGTTTTTCGTCAGTTGTTATCCGTTTTTTATCCGTTTTTCGTCAGTTGTTATCCGTTTTTGGTCAGTTATCTGTTTTTCATCCGTTTTTCGTCCGATCCGTTTTTTTGATGGATGAAAAATAGGGCATTCATACGTTCAAAAAAATGGACATTGACGGAAGCGGATGAAAATGGATGTTAACTGATGATCATCCGTCATGAAAAACGGACAAACGGACAGCATGTATGAAAGGGGCCTTCGCCTTTCTAGGGGGCACCTGTGAGGCCCTAGCTTTGTTGACAGTGACTCAGGGAAATTTGGAAGTGGGATTACAAGAAAGGTAAATACCACACTACATCTTTACATTGGCATAGAATTTGAAGCCTCATGCACACTGGACGTTTTTAACACTGCTCTGAGGGGCATTTCGCATCTTTTTTCTGCCTCTAACGTCCCTGCATGTTCACCCTATGTGTCCATGTACACATAGACATTTAGAGGAGTTTAGAGGCAGGGGCATTAAGAGGCAGAAAACCCCCCTCCACTGTGCAATGTCCAGGAGTAGCGGTGCTTTGACAGAAAAAAACCTTTGGCACATGTAACACTAGGGGCATTTAGCTGTTGAGTATTATTTCATTTAAATTACCAGTAGAAATTATTATTTTTGCCAATGAAATGACTTCACGGACAAGCGCTTGACGTGCCTAAACGCGCTGCACACATTTCATTCTTCTAGTGTTTTTTAATTTTTTATGCCAAAACACCGCTGCCAGAAGGAAAGGTGTGCCTGATTTTCCTAGACAAATACTAAAATTCCTCATAGTCAAGACCAATGTCAAAAGGTGCATGCTCAGGGCATAAACATGCATACCTGACTTTGAAAACTCCTGCACCTCAAAATCATTCCACAGGACAATTGCATGGTGGTGGTCTATCCTCTGACAGCCTTATCCACAGGTAGTTGTACTGGTTTAGAAAATCATCCTCTATGTTTTTCTTATTGGAGTGTTCTCCTGAGAAGCTACTGTGAAACAAATGGGAGCTGCAGAACAAGAAATCTTTTCATCTTGTTTCTATACTCTGTCTCTCTCGTTTTCTCTCCACAGACATTTCTATACTGGTTTACTTATCCCCAAGATTTACTGCATTATGTTTTCAGTTAGTTGTACACACTGTACTAGATTACAGATGACAAGATCAGAACTTTCTGGCCTAGAGGGGCAAGCGAACATCTCAAAAATGTTTCCAAAGCCAGCAAGAGAAATCTCCGGCCAGATAAATACACTTACCAGCAAGTCAACAAGCTAATTTATTGCTGTGTAGATACAGTCTGTCTTGAAGACATTACCCAAGCCTCCAGTTAATAGGAGAGCATCTGTGTCAGACAGCAGGTGGAGGCCAAGCAGAGGACTGTACAGCTGTTTGGCATGTCAGTGTTTCTTATGTTGGCTGACGTGTAGTCCCAAGCACATGGAGAACCAAACACATTAACACAGCTTGCAGAATCGTGGTCGGACAATTAACAGATAAAATACGAAAATACAGAAAATCCTCCTATATAAAAAGCAGATTTAGAGTTATCATCTAGAAAATGCATACCTAATGCTACATGAACTCCAAAGACATGCTGGTAGGTTAAGTGGCTTTATCTGTGCATTGTTGGTGCTATGGGCCCTTTAGGCCCCAACTATCCTTGTAGTTGGATCTGTAATATAGTCCTCCCATGCGGGCACATTGCATAAATGGGCTGATGTAAGCCAGCCTGACCCCACTGTCCAACTTCCTATATATTATACCGTTATAGTTCTTAATAAGCTGATGGTCCTCTACAGAGATTGGACTATTTACTCCCATGCTAATGGACTTGTGTTTGATTCCTTTATTTTTTTTACATACTTTACTCTCTTCTTAATCCTGACTGGATTCACTGAACAGTCCAGTTCTGACATTATGGTTTACATGTGTACCTATTACACTACGTTTGCAGTGCTATTTATGAGATTGCTTTGCGGTTCTGTTTAATTTTTTACTTAAAAAATAAAATAAAAAGGATTGAAACAGAAAAATTGCACTGTATCATTTGATATACAGTGCCTTACGGAAGTATTCAGCCCCCTTGAACTTTGTGACCTTTTGCCACATTTCAGGCTTCAAACATAAAGATATAAAACTGTAATTTTTTGTGAAGAATCAACAAGTGGGACACAATCATGAAGTGGAACGAAATTTATTGGATATTTCAAACTTTGTTAACAAATAAAAAACTGAAAAATTGGGCGTGCAAAATTATTCAGCCCCTTTACTTTCAGTGCAGAGTGACAAGAGGAAGAGTGGCAAGAAGAAAGCCATTTCTTAAAAATATCCATATAAAGTGTTGTTTAAAGTTTGCCACAAGCCACCTGGGAGACACACCAAACATGTGGAAGAAGGTGCTCTGGTCAGATGAAACCAAAATCAAACTTTTTGGCAACAATGCAAAACGTTATGTTTGGCGTAAAAGCAACACAGCTCATCACCCTGAACACACCATCCCCATTGTCAAACATGGTTGTGGCAGCATCATAGTTTGGGCCTGCTTTTCTTCAGCAGGGACAGGGAAGATGGTTAAAATTGATGGGAAGATGGATGGAGTCAAATACAGGACCATTCTGGAAGAAAACCTGATGGAGTCTGCAAAAGACCTGAGACTGGGACGGAGATTTGTCTTCCAACAAGACAATGATCCAAAACATAAAGCAAAATCTACAATGGAATGGTTCACAAATCAACATATCCAGGTGTTAGAATGGCCAAGTCAAAGTCCAGACCTGAATCCAATCGAGAATCTGTGGAAAGAACTGAAAATTGCTGTTCACAAACGCTCTCCATCCAACCTCACTGAGCTCAAGCTGTTTTGCAAGGAGGAATGAGCAAAAATGTCAGTCTCTCGATGTGCAAAACTGATAGAGACATACCCCAAGTGACTTACAGCTGTAATCGCGGCAAAAGGTGGCGCTACAAAGTATTAACTTAAGGGGGCTGAATAATTTAGCACGCCCAATTTTTTAGTTTTTTATTTGTTAAAAAAGTTTGAAATATCCAATATATTTCGTTCCACTTCATGATTGTGTCCCACTTGTTGTTGATTCTTCACAAAAAAATACAGTTTTATATCTTTATGTTTGAAGCCTGAAATGTGGCAAAAGGTCGCAAAGTTCAAGGGGGGCGAATACTTTCGCAAGGCACTGTACATGTTTATTTGGAAAGTGCAGTAGAATCACTTTAGCAAGGTATAGCTTGCAACTTTTGATTTATTTATTTTTAGGATTTTGGAGATAATGACTGCCAGGATAGTCTCACTCTCTGATGCTTTTAGATTTGCATAGAGTGGCATAGGCTTGCTTGGTCAGATATTTATTGTGCTTTGTTTGGAAGAATTTCCCCTAACTTCCTGCCTTGGTCATCACATGGGGAGTTAGAGGAAATCTCACCAATGGCGTCAGAGTTTCGCTTTAATAGATGTTTTGTTTACATGGTTGTCGTGGGTTAAAGGTGCTTAGCATATCCACATTTCTTTTATGCTGCATTACTGAATATGTTCATATATGTTAAATTAGCCTGGTTACTGGTGTAAATAGAATTTTCACTTTCAATATGTGTTTTGTTCCATCCATAGGTTTACCTAGTCCCACTCTGTTGTTATATTTGTGTTTCTGTCCATTCAGTTCTTAGGTTTAGACAATTCTGCCACACCACACAGCCCCCATTTGGCAGGGGAAGAGACCCAATTTCTGCCAGATCTCTGGTGTAGTAAAGTTACACTTACAGGTCTCTTTCACATCTCCACACTGTGGCTACACAGTGGCAGAAAAAGCACTGAGATCATTCGGTCTTCATTGACAGGTGCATTTGTTCTGCTTGATAGGCACTAATTCAGCTCCCTCTTCCTATCCGCTTGCTTATTTCACTGTAGCACAACTAACTGATGCATCCCTACCCTAGTCTGAGCTCTGCTGAATGGGGCTGACTGTAAGAGACTGAAACCAATTAAAATGTAGGTACTTCTTTTACTAAAAAAAAAAAACCACGTTTAGGGAGCCTCACTCTTAAGAAGCCCGTAGACACCAGGGGGGTTTTTTACTAAAACTGGGAGTGCAAAATCTGGTGCAGCTCTGCATAGAAACCAATCAGCTTCCAGGTTTTATTGTCAAAGCTTATATGAAGAAGCTGAAGTTAGAAGCTGATTGGCTACCATGCAGAACTGTACCATATTGAGTACTCTAGTCTTAGAAAATTCTCCCCTAGATAGCAGTCATCTGATCAAGAATTTATTTTCTTCGAATTCTTTTCTATCGATTGGATGATGATCAGATATCTATGCGGAAGCTTGCTACAACCCTGAACAAGAGTTTCTGAGAAAAAAAAAAAAAAAACAGAATCCAGGTTGCTGAGAAATCTTACGTGATTGATACTGCTTTCACAAGCACCAGGCCTGCCCATGAGTGGCTCTTCTTACACAGCTTACACTCACTAGTGCCCTATACAGAACAACTTTTACGACTAGAGCACTTTTTTTTTGTTTTGGAAAAAAACTGTGCATGCAGACATCGTGATATGGTCAGATTATGCTTAAAATTTTAAAACTGAACACTGAGCTAACTTTATTTATTTTTTTTAAATATCCCGAGGTGTACCTCTTTTTCGCCAAAAAATATATCTCAGTAGTCTGGGATGAATGATAGCCAGCATCACTCAGTCCAAAAGCCTGGGGACTCTACTGTAAAGCATTAGAGCATTATAGCCCCTCCCCATGAGAAAGCATCACCAAGGTGTCCTTTATTTGCACTGTACTGATGCAGAAACTGGTGTTCTGCCAAAAACTCCAACTCGTCAAATCTCCAACCACATCGCTTCCGGTGAGTCTACAGCAGGAATAATTGGAGATTTCGATGAGTTGCTGTTTTCACAGACCACCAGTAGCCTGTACACTCCGGTACACACTATAATGACTGGACATTGTTAGTAACGGCCGATACTAAGCAAGAACATGGCCGCCTCCTTACCCGATGTTCTGTGAAAAGAGGCAACTGCTCGTGTACCGTATTGTATAGGCTGCCGGTGGTCTGTGAAAACAGCAACTCGTCAAAATCTCCAATGATTCCTGCTGTAGTGTCACCAGAAGTGATGCAGTTGGAGATTTTGGCGAGTTGGAGTTTTCGGTAGAACATCGGCACTGACGTCATATCAGCACCACTTCCTGCATAAGTATGAACCACCCAGCCTGGAGAAGAGGTGAAGGTGAAGAGAATCCTGCATTGTCAAGTAACAAGCCTGAAGAGGCTAAAAGACATGGCAAACATTCCTACCTGCACCTTGTGTTTTTCCCCTGTGTACGATGTGCATTTATCATGTAATTTCTTGGTGTAATTTGTTGCCTTGTATATATAGCATATTGTAGAGTAAATCTTCACATTCCTATATCAGAATTTTCTATTTCTGTTTAAACATGAGGCATGCTGCATGCCACTACACAGGTTAAAGCATGACCTTTGTCCATAGTGTGAGAACTGACACATCCTTTGAAGAAACTACATTTCCCAAAATCCCTGGGTTTCTCAGTCTAGTTTTCTGCAGGTTACAGCTACACAGTAATTTGATCTGATAGACACAAGCAGGCAGAGCATTCAAACACACACACGGAAAGGTTTCTTCACCGTAAGAGCTGTGAAGATGTGGAATAGACTCCCTCCGGAGGTGGTTCTGGTCGGCTCAGTAGATTGCTTTAAAAAGGCCTGGATTCTTTCCTAGGTGCACATAATATAACTGGGTACTAATATTTATAGGTAAAGTTGAGCCAAGGAATATCTGATTGCCTCTTGGGGAATCAGAAAGGAATTTTTGTTCCCCTGCTGTAGCAAATTGGATCATGCTTTGCTGGGGTTTTTTCGCCTTTCTCTGGATCAACTGCGGGTATAGGATTGTGTATATGGGATTGCATGGTTGGGTTTTCATTACTGTTTTTTTTTTTGTTTTTTGTTTTTTATTGGTTGAGCCAGATGAACTTGTGTCTTTTTTCAACCTGACTATGTAACTTATATGTAACACCTCGCTTTTTTTTTTTCTTTTTGAAGATGATGTGTTTCATTATATTAGCACTCCTACATTTGTGATGCAACACAGAGAGTGTGACAAGGCATGCATCGGACACTGTGTATCACGAGGCAGGACATTTCCTTGTCTTTTTGGTGCGTAGGGACAAGTTGGCTGAAGCAATACATGGACATAGGGGGATCAGTCAGCCATGACACTACAAACTGCAGTCACAACATTACAAGATAAGGCAAACAAACACCACTGGGATTAAAACAACATGAATATCTCGGTAAAACAACATAATCACTTAAAAGTGTACAATGTTCTTAAGGTGAAATATAAAAAAAATTTAAATATAGCCAGTGGAAGCCACAAGGGGGGGGGGGATATTCCAGGGCCCAAAATTAGGCTTCAGGGAGCTTTTAAAGCTCATACACATTGTTAGCTAGGTCTTATCCTACACATGATGAGCTTGGTCTCCTTCTTTGATCTATTATGGACCATTAAGTCACCAGTATACTATTTAGAAGCTACTCTTTCAATTACAGAACACTTCTGGCTGCTGAATAAAAAAAGTCAAATGAGAAAAAAGCCAAAATGATGAAAAAAAATTGCAGTTTACAGTTTTTTTTTTTTAAATGCACGCTTGTTTACCTTTAGGCACCATCTGAATATGCTTTCCTCCTTTTTCTATTTTAAAATCCAGGTACAGGGTGGGTGTTCGTGTGTAAACTTTTGACTGAAAGAAAACAAAAAATAATTACCATAAATTTACCCATTTAAACTACAGATTTTAAAGTCTTAACAAAATCTTTGCAAGTCATTGTGAAACTTCAATATGTATATAGGTATATGTGCTACAAATCTTCCATGGCAAAATCTGAAATCTTCCCTTTAAATACTTTAAGTGTCTTCACAGTTAGGTGCATCCCTCCATTTATAAAGTGAATGGTTTCAGATATTTCGTTACACAGTAATCAACAACCCAAAAGGGAAGTTCAGGAAAGGACAAACTAGACATTGGGTTTGATTTACCAAAAGTATTGAACAAGAGCAGAATTGGGCACTTTGGCAGACTTGCACTGCAAGGTGATATGTGCATGCAGATGAATACATGTATAGCAAATGTAGCAAGGTTTCCAGGCCTGTGGCCTGATGTGGGTCTGCCATTAGTACCGGTACTCTCTCCAGCCCATGTGAGCTGTGACCCTGGCTGTGACAACTAAAGCAGCGACAACTCTGGCATCTTTGTTTGTGGTTTTTATTTGATTTAAAGGGGACGGGAGAAGGGAATCAGTGGGAAACTCCTTGAGGCTTGAACTAATTACATGTGGGACTTTACTCCTGAAAATGCCCGTTGGCGCTTCCTTGATGCCAGCTGGCTCTCACTAACGCTGAGAACACTTTGTAGAAAACAGAAGTGCTGAATCCTCAACGTTTAATCCAGAAGATTCAGGACTGAGAACTGTAGAACTCCTGATACTGTTGTGCTGTAGACAAAAAGAAGAGGGGAGAAGCGCTCTAAGTGCAGACAATTTATTGCAGATAACAAGGCAGGTGATATACACTCACTAGACATGAAGACTGAAAAGCTGTATGTGTCAAAGCAATCCTGCAGCCATCCTCTGGAGGGTGTCCTCTGGTCACAGGAAGCCGTATGCAGTACTGTCACTGGCGGTGGGAGGGAAGAAAGCCGGCTGTCTCCCACAACATCAGCGGTGAGCGGTCAAGCGGCTCGGATCTGCGGTTCCGTGTTGCGAGTGATGGATGGAGGCACTCTCACCCACAGGGATGGTGGGATCTGTCCGATGTGTTACGGCATGCACGACGCGTTTCTGAGCATGCGCGGGGTCCTCTGCACCCGGCGCGCTCTTTCATCAGGTGCTAGAGTGCCGTAGTCTCTGTGGGGCTTTATGTAGTGCTGAACAAGAGGATAATTAGGCACAGCTGAAGTAAGGGGATGGCAACCGCCCACAGCACTGAGCAATAACCTAACCAATCAAACATTTTTGTAGCAATGGGAGAGATTAAAAACAACTTAGAAGTGGAGTGTGATCGGTCGGCTGCCCTTAAATACACATGTATGTGGGCTAGACAACCGCTTATCACAGTGATAGCAAACAATTAGGCAATACAAAACATATAATAAATGTAAAATAGGGGTAAGCCTGGGTTCATCAAGGCTTATGAAGAACATGTAAAAACGTTCCAGGTTTAAAATGATACAATTATAAAAATAAAAAAGTTGATAAAAAGCATCTTTAAAAGGTATATTATAAGAGCTAATGCATAATACCTATACAGGCTGTGGTATGGAGAAACATATAAGCAAATGAAACAATAAAAGGAGGAAGGGGAGACAGCCGGCTTTCTTCCCTCCCACCGCCAGTGACAGTACTGCATACGGCTTCCTGTGACCAGAGGACACCCTCCAGAGGATGGCTGCAGGATTGCTTTGACACATACAGCTTTTCAGTCTTCATGTCTAGTGAGTGTATATCACCTGCCTTGTTATCTGCAATAAATTGTCTGCACTTAGAGCGCTTCTCCCCTCTTCTTTTTGTCTATACAGATTCTTCCTCCTCATCTGTGGAAGAGCAGCTCAGTGCCCACGGACTTTATCCCCTTTAGGATCATCAACCTATTTATGCTATCCCATTGTCCCCTATTGTATTGTACCATTTTATGCCTATGTCTATTTGCAACTACAACCTTTTTTATTGCCTGTGTTTTTTTTTTTTTTTTTTTCCCTTCCCTCCCCTCCCCCCCCCCCCCCCCTCCCTGGATTCAGCTGCTTATTAGTTCTGTTCATCCACCCTTCATATGCTGGAGGTCTTCGTAGCGCTCTGTGTTTTGTTTTTTCTGTTGTGCTGTAGAAGTCACTGAATACTCTCCTCCGCTTTGGCCAGCTTGAGGTAGTATGAAGTAGAACTCTGTATAGCTGTACTTGCAACAGACACACTCTATACAATTCAGGGCCCAGCTGCAGGTGCCCCCTTTGACTTTAACTCTTCGTGGTCCACCGACTATGTACCCCCTTTGTTACTTCAGAGTCCTCAACCTAGGTACCCCCTTTATAACTAGCTGACTCTGGATCCCAGAACCTCTTCCGGAGTGGTCCCTTTCTGACTCTAGGCAGACCCCCAGGGGCAATCCCTAGTACTCACGACCTGTGTAGGCTTTCCTGGGACTGGACCCCTCTCGCTCTCCGCAGGCTCTCGGCACACCGGATCCCCTCAGCTCACTCAGCACTCTCTGGATACTCAGCGACCCCCCGAAATATCCGATTCCTCAGACAGGAGGAGGCGAGCATGTGCAGTGTTTCTGACTCCTACTACCATGACCACTTCTTCAAATCACTGAAGTGGTCATGGTGGTTAGAGTGTTCCTTTAATATCTCTCAGAAGAAGTAAACCTCTGTATACTGATTCCATTTCATTTGATCATCCTCTAGTTGTGTTAAATTAGTGCGTGGGGTGTGGCGGCGCGGGAAGGGCGCGGAGGCATTTTATTACTTATTACTTATGTACCTTAACTATAGTATATATTTTATATGCGGCCCGAGAACATTTCTCTACACTCAGTGTGGCCTAGAGAAGCCAAAAGGTTGCACACCCATGGTGTAGATGCTCCCAAACTACTATACACACACACACACACACACACACACACACATTTGAGCCAAATGCAATTGCTACCTGCATAAATCACTAGAAGGACAGACACCTCTGGGCCCCCCAAATGCCTTTGGGCCCATGGCAGTTGCATGGTTGCTACCGCTATGGATAAACCCATGAATTGAAGGACCCTGACAAACATGCAGTACACTGAAATAATGGGCCAAAAGATGCATGAGGAAGCTCATCTTTTTAAATGAGCTCTCTACACTAACATAACATGAGCATCCTTACCATCAGAAGCCCCAGAACTCACAAATGATGTTAATGGACAAGGACATGGGGCAAAGACATCATTATATTCTGATCTCCTTCAATCCTGAAGCTTTTAATAACAAAATATCTTTTTAGAACAGAAATGTCATTAAAGGCCTGAAGCAAACATGGAGACACTTCAAAATTCTACTGGAAAAGCTAAAATACGCCACAGCAGTCTATCCGGGGTCTTGGATGTAGGATCCCCCCTACAAAGTCACAACTGCACCAGAATGTCTTTTTACATTTTTCATAGGCTGGCAATGGTAAATGCAGAATAACAGCTATAAATGTTAAACATATTTTTTTTTTCTTTTACAGCCAATGTTCTAGAAGCCATGCTGCGATTTATCGCCTTTCCATGCTGAAGTAACTCACTTCAAATAAACATTCATTGACCGTTTCAATGGGATTAAGTGGAAGCTAAAGTAGAAGAGACAACTGGCATCAGCCTATACATGTTATCAATTTACATACTTGCTGTCTGGATTCCTTTTGGTCTAACAAAAAGTGAAAGTCATGTGGGGAGGAGGCAGATGGAAGGAAGCTGCGCTATAAAAGAAAGAACGCTTTCTTGTGAAATTCATGTTTTCCTCTGTGTTAGGTTATCATCTGACATAAAGCAAATGTTCTAATAAGTCATGTTTTTGGAAACACATGGACATTTTATGCATTTTTAGCTCCTTGTGGGAGAGCAAGACTAGGTTATGGCACAATAGGTTTTCACAATATTTCCATAACAAAATGCATTAAGAGAGTACCCCACTCAATGTTAGATGGCAAATCTCCCAGGGGTACAGCAATGAGCTTTTTTGTAGCTCCCAATTCTGCCTCAAAGTTAACTGCCATTTGTGCCTCCTTTAGCTGCCATTTTCTTAATGTAAAATAGAAGCAAAACCCAACAGTCAGAGTGAAACTTCCTGTAATGTCTTCAACAAGTAGGTAGAGTTAAAATTTTCAGTGCCAGTTATGGTATCTAAGAGACAGAAGAACCAGAGGACAAGAGGATACCTGCTTGCTCCTGCCTAAAGGCAGAAAATATGTAGAGTGCCATACCTGACCTCCTTCTGAAAAATGCAAGTTGCCTGAACACGGTTTCAACCAGTAGAGCTAGAACTCCTGAGCTACTTGTTCTGAGTAAGAGACTGAAGCTATTGGACTAGCATAACAACCAACCAGCCAGCATTATCAACGAGAGGGCAACTTTGAAAGCCTACAAGCTGGTTGGTGGATCAAGCCTGCCGTTGAGTTTAGACAAAGCCACAGGTTTTTATTTTTCACCGTTACAACCGTCTAGCCACCAGCATCATAAAAATCAATGATATCATTGGTTGACAAGAAGGACATCGGGCGCCTATACAGAATCCTCGTTTGCCCCTCCCCTTCACTTCGCCATCAGCACTGAGGTCACAAAAGCTGAATGAGGGAGAGAAACTGAAGAAGAAGAGAAACATTGGAATACTAATCAGTACCAGTGTGCAAAGGTGTATTTGCTTTGGAAGAATAAATTACCTCTAATGTTGAGTGTCCGGTGTAATTGGATGTTGCTGCATTATGTAGAACTATTTGTTTCGTTTTTTTACATTTTAAAATGGGGTGCCTCAAGATTGTGAAGAATTTTAAAGGGCGCCTTGACTATTGACGAACACTGTCCTAGATTACAGCTTTTCTATCAGTTTGGAGGCACCAAAGTACTGCGAAGGACACCTACTGTTAGTTTGATGTAACTGCAGTAGAACTAAAAAAATGAAAGCACTGTTAGGCATAGCGGGCCATATTTATTTAATGATGATTCATATTATTATTATTTCAGGTACTTATATAGCGCTGTCAATTTAAGCAGCGCTTTATATATACATTACACATTCACATCAGTCCCTGCCCTCAAGGAGCTTACAATCTAAGGTCCTTAACTCACATTCATACATACATAGTAGGGCCAATTTTTAAACAGGATCCAATTAACCTACCAGCATGTCTTTGGAGTACATACATAAACACAAAATGAATGTGGACAGTTACAGCTTTTTAAGATGACCATTTGACATTTATAGAAACATTTCTAGTCCCTCCACTATTCATGGACAGTGTAGGTAAGCAACTATGGGCAGTAATCTAATAAAATGTGCGTTAACACATTGAGACTGTGATCCCTGACACATGGGGGTTGATTTACTAAAAGAGTGGAGAATTTTTACTAAATTTTTACTGAATAAGGGTCCTTTCACACAGCTGCTCCGTGTGTCCGCAAATCATCCAATCCGTTTGCGGATGATTTGCGGACATAATGTAAGTGAATGGCACTGCGGATGTCAGTGGAATACCATCCGCTGACACCCGATTTCCCTCCTGTCAGTTCTGTTCCGTTTTTACGAATGGTACAGAACCCCATTTTTCCTTCCGTGTAAAAAACGGAAAGGAAGGAAAATCGGATGTCAGCGGTGTCATCCGCTGACATCCGCAGTGCCATATACTTACATTATGTCCGCATATCATCCGCAAACGGATGGGATGATATGCGGGCACACGGAGCAGATGACACAAATGTCATCCGCTCCGTGGAAAAAAAAAGTCCCGCAGCGGACCTTTCACACGGAGCGGCCGTGTGAAAGGAGCCTAAATTGCAGCTGTGTTTACAATAAAATAAATAAACAAGAATCTGCTTTTCACAAGATTGGATATTCGAAATGAAACCTTACTCAAAATATATGTTCATTCTGTTTTATTATCGTGTACTCAAAGGGTAGAAACAAGGCAAACAGAGCACTTACAATCTGTTTCCACATAAATGTAGGCAATACATAACAGCAGTACAAACAATAGCCACAAGGAAAATAAATATTCATGTAAAATAGGCGAAAAGTATCTCAAAAGTATCAGAACCTAGACTAGGAGCATTAGCACATGCTATTCAAAGACAACAGAAAAAAGAAAAAAAAAAACGTAACTACTTCCAGCAAAAATATAGGGAGCATTAGAGTAGGCCATGAGGGAGCATTAGACTAGCAGAACCTACTCAAAATATAATACATTTTGATCCATGTTTGACCACTGTGGTTGAACAGAAGTCAATCTACCATTCGACTTCTGTTTAACTGAACTACTGGTATTTTCTTGCTCGAACAATGTGGCAGGCAATAGGCTGCAGGGTTGACCTATGTATTCTGATGGTAGGGAAGCCTCCCCGCTGTCAGAATACAATGACACAGCAGGGAAAATTCCTGCATCTACATCATGGGTGTCCAACCTTTTGGCTTCTCTGGGCCACATTGAGTGTAGAGAAAATTTCTCAGGCCGCATATAAAATGTATACTACAGTTAAGGTATATAAGTAATAAAACACCGCCGCGCCCTTCCCGCATGCCCATCCAATGCAGCTTCACCAGTACGTGCCCAGCCAGTGCCCATCCAATGCAGCCTCACAAGTGCATGCCCATCCAATGCAGCCTGATCAGTGACCATCCAATGGAGCCTCACAAGTGCATTCCCATCCAATGCAGCCTAAACAGTGCCCATCCAATGTAGCCTCACCAGTGCGTGCCCATCCAATGCAGTCTGCAATGAAGAGAGAGGAGAGCCGCTGGATTACACAGAGCAGGGATCTCCCGCTTACCCGGTGACCGCTGTCATACGAAGTCCTGCCTCCTGGACCGGCTCCTATGATAGACGTCACCAATGTGCTGTTTATCATTGAGAGGCTCCGAGGCAGCCTCTTCCTACAGTTAGTTGGAAGCCACTGTGGCCGTGCCCCCGACTCGACTTCCTTCCTCCCCAGCAAAAAAATAATAATTGTCAGGGGGCAGTGGGCCGCATTGCCTGTGGTTCTGGGCCGCATGCGGCCCTCGGGCCGCAGGTTGGACATGCCTGATCTACATCAAATGTGTAGATGAGGGAATCAGGTCAGTTTGCTTGGTTCAACCCACTGACTCCTGAATGGCCAGCTTTAGTCAAATTCAACTTAAGTTATGACTAAACACTTTCTATTGTGAAACACATCTATGTTGTGCTACTGGCTAGTTCTATATTGAAGGTAATATACGAAGAAACTTCTTAAGAGCAAGGCCAATGTATGTGGATTCTGATCTGATCTTCCAGTATTATGGTTAAAGACATGGCAGGTTTTATCCAGAAATCACTGTGCACCCAGAATTATAGGGAAATCGTAGTAGAGTAGAAAACACAATTTAGTGTATAATATAGATACTTGTGGACATCTTGGGGCACTTGCTCTTAGGCTATAATGTTAGTTATAATATTTTTAAAGTGAATATGTGGTGTCCTTTCAGAGAACTGGTTACCACTGGGCTTAGGAATATACAATTTGAAGACTCTATTTTGCAAGATTTATTTTTGCCCTATTTTTCAGTTTTCCCATCTAGGCTGACGGTGTCAGTTTTTTTGTTTCAAAGTGTTAGTGTAGGACTCGCCAGACATGGGGACCCTTGGCACGAATGGTGACCTTATATGCTTTGGGGAAAAACAAATAATTCATGTTTTTTAGTGTTTTTTTTGTTTTTGTTTGTATTTTTGGGAAGTAAGTGAAAAGTATTTAAGATACATATTAGGCAACATTAAGAGGCTGGATTGAATTATTGTCATCCACGACTGAATTACATAGTTTTGTTTCTATTTTAGTATGTTGCTGTTACCAATCAAAGGGTTACCTCCTGGGCGAAGTCTGGGGCTGTGCTTTTGTAGCCCATAAAAAGTGGTACAGTTTCATCAAACTCCTTCCCTTTTAAGCTAAATATTTTACCGAAAGCTTATAAATATACACAATATTATCAAAAGTATTGGGACACCTGCCTTTACACACACATGAACTTTTATGGCACCCTAGCCCTAGTCCGTAGGGTTTAATATTGATTTAGCCCACCCTTTGCAGCTATAACAGCTTCGACCCTTCTGGGAAGGCTGTCCACAAAGTTTAGGAATGTGTCTATGGATATGCTTGACCATTCTTCCAGAAACACATTTGTGAGATCAGGCACTGATGTTGGGCAAGAAGCCCTGGTTCGCAGTCTTTGCTCTAATTCATCCCAACAGTGTTTTATCGGGTTGAGGTCAGGACTCTCTGCAGGTCAGTCAAGTTCCTCCACCCCAAACTTGCTCATCCATGTCTTTATGGACCTTACTTTGTGCACTGGTCCAAATCAATTGGTGTAATTATGGTGTGGGGTTGTTTTTCAGGGGTTGGACTTGGCCCCTTAGTTCCAGTGAAGGGAACTCTTAATGCGTCAGCATACCAAAACATTTTGGACAATTTCATGCTCCCAACTTTGTGAGAACAGTTTGGGGATGGCCCCTTTCTGTTCCAACATCACTGCGTTCCAATGCACAAAGCAAGGTCCATAAAGACATAGATGAGCGAATTGGGGTTGGATGAACTTGACTGGCCTGCGCAAACTTCTGACCTCACCCCGATAGAACACCTTTGGGATGAATTAGAGTGGAGACTGTGAGCCAGGCCTTCTCGTTCAACACCAGTGCCTGACCTCACAAATGCGCTTCTGGAAGAATGGTCAAACATTCCCATAGACACACTCCTAAACCTTGTGGACAGCCTTTCCAGAAGAGTTGAAGCAGTTAAAGCTGCAAAGGGTGGGCAAACTCCATATTGAACCCTACAGACTAAGACTGGGATGCCATTAAAGTTCATGTGCATGTAAAGGCAAGCGTCCCAATACTCCAGGTATGTGTGTGATCACAGTTAAAGAGGTAAATTTATTTTGTTCTACTACAGTTTGATGTAGCAGATAGATTCCCTATTTTATGCTCTTAATCTAAAACTGTACACAAAATTCTTATCCGGTCATGCGTGTAATTATTCATGACCTGGTCTGCTGAGGAAATCATGTTCTTTGACAAGAACAAACAATGCTGATTCTCATTTTCCAAGACCGAACAGTGTTTTAAATGATGAAAACAAAATCTAAAGAGATCCTTTCCTATGCCCATTCAAAAGTAAAAGGTCACTTTATTTCCATTACAATAGTGGGTGAACAGAGTATGCATGGGAGTTAGGGACCTTTGATTGTAAGCTTCTTGAGGGCAGGAACGGATGTGAATGTAAAATATACACACACCGGCCACTTTATTAGGTACACCTGTTCAATTGCTTGGTAACATAAATTGCAAATCAACCAATCACATGGCAGCAACTCAATGCATTTAGGCATCTAGACGTGGTGAAGACGACTTGCTGAAGTTCAAAGCGAGCATTAGAATAGGGAAGAATGGAGAATTAGGTGACTTTGTAGGTGGCATGGTTGTTGATGCCAGAGGGGCTGGACTGAGTATTTCAAAAACTGCTGATCTACTGGGATTTTCACACACAGCCATCTCTAGGGTTTACAGAGAATGGTCCGAAAAGATCCAGTGAGCGGCAGTTGTGTGGAGGAAAATGCCTTGTTGATGTTAGAAGTCAGAGAAGAATGAGAAGACTGGTTCAAGATGATAGAAAGGCAACCTGTAACTCAAATAACTATTCCTTACAACCAAGGTATGCAGAAAACAATCTCTGAACACACAACACATCGACAGATGTGACTGCACCAGGTGTCACTCCTGTCACCTAAGAACAGGAAACTGAGGCTACAATTCAACATGAAAGCATGGATCCATCCTGCCTTGCATCAACGGTTCAGGCTGGTGGTGTAATGGTGTGGGAAATTTTTTCTTGGCACACTTTGGGCCTCTTAGTAACAATTGAGCATCGTTTAAATGCCAAGGCCTACCTGAGTATTGTTGCTGACCATGTCCATCCCTTTATGACTACAGTGTACCCATCTTCTGATGGCTCCTTCCAACAGGATAATGCATTATGTCACAGAGCTCAAATCATCTCAAACTGGTTTCTTGAAGATGACAATGACACTGTACTCCAATGGCCTCCACAGTCACCAGATCTCAATCCAATAGAGCACCTTTGGGATGTCGTGGAACGGGAGATCTCTGAGGAATGGTTCAAACACCTTGTGAAACCTATACTACAAAGAATTAAGGCAGTTCTGAAGGCAATAGAAGGTCCAACCCGGTACTAGCAAGGTGTAACTAATGCCTCGTTTCCACTGAGCGGAACAGTTTGGGTCGGTACAGTTTGGAAGAGTTAGAATGGTCCAGCCTTTTCAGGTGAGCGTTTCCACTGCAAGTCGGACCGCCAGGGGCCATGTGGGGTTTACACCAAATACCTTTGAGGTTTTCTTGTCTGCCAATCAGTGGAATGTATCGTGTGATGCCAGTAGCTCTGCCCTAACCGTACCGTACCATTTCCTATGGCGCTACATCTGAAGGAGGACCAGGAATGGTGCGGTTTGCTTCGGTTGTATGGGCCACTTTCATAATGAAAACACTCAAAATAGTGTCCCGAACCGATCCGCTCAGTGGAAACGAGGCATTATAGCATAGCCAGTGAGTGAATGTGTAAAGCACTGCGTAAATTGATGGTACTATTTAAGTACCTGTAATACATAAGCAGAGTGACAGGTGATCAGCTTGACATATACACATTTCAACCTAAGTATTTAGCAGTCTCTGGAGATCAACTTAAAAAAAAAAAAAAGGGATGGCGCATACTTCGATGTCACTCACTTATCCAGTGTGAGATAGCCCTCATACAGGGTGTTACATTTACACTTTACATACAAGACTACACAATGCTATATGTGCTGGCCAAACAACCGTCTAGATACACAAGGCTGAATTGACCTCAATACAGTAAGTATCGATTATAGTATTTTTACCCTTTGTGAAACACCAACCTTAACTCCCATGGACTCTCCAGAGATGACAGTAACAGTTACTCCATCTTTAGATGGCTTGGGAATGTCGGCACTTTTCAGTTCTTGGTATTCAGGAGGAATCATCTTTTCTGAGCTTCTCAGATTGACCCACAGTTGCAAGCCATGTGCTGGCTCTTGTGTAGAAGGCATCTCAGCATGGACAATACCACGACCTGCTGTCATCCACTATGCATACAAAAGGAAATAGCAATTGAAAGGAAGTTTAATACAAAAAATATTTGTACAGCGAGGGAAAAAAAAGTATTTGATCCTCTGCTGATTTTGTACGTTTGTCCACTGACAAAGAATTGATCAATCTATAATTTTAATGGTAGGTTTATTTTAACAGTGAGACAGAATAACAACAAAAATATCCAGAAAAATTCATTTCAAAAAATGATAAATTGATTTGCATTTTAACCTCTTGCCAACCGCCCACTGTAGTATTATTGCAGCAGGGCGGCTCGGCTGCGCAAAATCACATAGTACTACGTGATTTTGTGCACGAGGTTTCGGCCGCGCTCCTGCTGTGTTTAGACACAGCAGGAGACGGGCCACGGTCAGAGTGGCGGCATATGCTGCTGGCCTCCCACGATCGTCAGATAAACTGACAGAAGACCCACCTGCTTATGTAAACAAAGCAGGCGAGTCTTCCGTCAGACAGGCAGGGAGAGATCAGAAGTTCAGCTAAGGTGAAACTCCGATCTCTCTTTGCCTGTCACAGAGCCCTTCCCCCACACAGTTAGTAGGCATTTTTAGGCAAACATTAACCCCTTTGATCACCCCCAGAGTAAACCCCTTCCCTGCCAGTGTCATTTATACAGTAACCGTGCAGAACATTTAGCACTGATTACTGTATTAATGTCACTGGTCCCCAAAAAGTGTCAAAAATGTCAGTTAGGGGTCCGATCTGTCCGCCGCAATGTCGCAGTCCCGCTAAAAATTGCTGATCGCCGCCATTACTAATAAAAACATAAAAAAAAAATAATCATTTAGATATTCATTGGCAAACATCAGACAGGCTTGTACATATGCTTTCTTGAGCAGGGGGACCTTACGGGCACTGCAGGATTTCAGTCCTTCACGGCGTAGTGTGTTACCAATTGTTTTCTTGGTGACTATGGTCCCAGCTGCCTGGAGAACATTGACAATATTCTCCTGTGTAGTTCTGGGTTGATTCCTCACCGTTCTCATGATCATTGAAACTCCATGAGGTGAGACCTTGCATGGAGCCCCAGACCGAAGGAGATTCACAGTGATTTTGCGTTTCTTCCATTTGCGAATAATCGCACCAACTGTTGTCACCCTCTCACCAAGCTGCTTAGCGATAGCCTTGTAGCCCATTCCAGCTTTGTATAGGTCTACAATCTTGTCCCTGACATCCTTGGACAGCTCTTTGGTCTTGGCCATGGTGGAGAGATTGGAATCTGATTGATTGCTTCTGTTGACAGGTGTATTTTATACAGGTAACAAGCTGAGATTTAGGAGTACCCCCTTTAGGAGAGTGCTCTAATCTCAGCTCATTACCTGTATAGAAGACACCTGGGAGCCAGAAATCTTGCTGATTGATAGGGGATCAAATACTTATTTCTCCCCTCACTATATATTTTTTCACAATACAGAAATTCTTGTTTGTGTATGAAATATTTATATACCGTATTTTCCGGCGTACAAGAAGACTGGGCGTATAAGACGACCCCCCCTATTACATGATCTACCGGTAATACTTATACTTAGGTTACCTTGGAGATATTATACTCGGCGTATAAGACGACCCCCCATTTTTGGGGGATTTTTTTGAGGTTCAAAAGTAGTCTTATACGCCAGAAAATACAGTATAAAAGTTTACCTGCAAGTCTCCTGGGTCCAGTCTGCCAACATGTCCACAAAAATCTTCATGTTCCATTGAGCCCCCCTCAAGTAGATAAGATACCTAGGCAAAAAAATAAAAAATAACTTCCTTAAGAAAATTTAAGTAAATGCAATGAACGTTCCAAGCCAAATAAATAAATTTTCAGATTAAACTGACTTGTCGAGTCCTGATTGGTTGTGTGCATCTTTAAAGGCAAGTGGGTTATGCTATTTTTTTTTTTTTTTTAAAACTTTGGTAGAATTTTCTTTTGAAATTATATAAAAAGTGATGTGATGGTGCCGATCAAAAAGGATTAGCTGCAGATGAACGGTTATGCCAGTCTGAGGTTAAAGAAGGTAAACTAGCAAGACTTGTGGCTTGCCAACTAATACATTTTGACATTATATCCAGGGAGATATCAAGTCTTACACTCTTTGACAAAGCAAGAAGTTCACTGATCTGACAGCAGTTTGGAAGAGGATACAAATAAAAATCCGTACACACACAAGCTAAAGTCATGAAATATGTAACTTTGATGGAAAAGATGTTGTTATCACCGGACATACTGCATTGTGCAGTCCCCTGAGATCACAGATCAGAAGATAGTGAAAAGCGGTACATACTGTAAATCGTTGTGCAAAGCTTAAAACATGAATGCAGCCCAATAGTAATGACATTGGCCGGATAGATCAAAAAGATAAAAAGTAACATGTTTGTCATGCAGGCAATAACAATCCTAATTTATTTTCCTGAATAATGCCTTTTGATTGGCCGATACAACCAGCATACTGCACATACTCTTCTTCCAAGCAGGGAAACATGATGTTCGATAAAACACAACACGCAAAAGCAATGATTTGTTCAAGTTTTATTTGGTCTTGTTTGTACTTTAATTCTATCACAACAGGACATTAACTCAGAAACAACAAACGTGGGTGGTCTAATCAGAAGATAACCAGAGCAATCCTAAGACTTTTACCGCCCTTTCCTCTGCTAACAAACACAGTCTCATCTTTTACAATTTTTAGCGATGTTATTGTTGAGATGCTTCTACTAGCGGAATATGATTTACTTTGTGTCCCTGGAAAAGGAAATAAGTCATACAAAACGTTTTTTTAGTTGTTCACTAGGAAACTGTGTACCAAAGTAGTCTCATGCTTAAGAATTCACTGAAAGGAGAACTATTTATAACTGATTGCTGCTGGCAACAAAGACTGTTTATTTCCTAGACCTAAGAGCCTTTATCAAACATAGCCAATGACCTCTGTGTCTGGCGCCACATGTAGGGGACACTAAGAACAAGAGCTTCCGCTAAGCCAAAATAAAACCAGTCTACCAAATCGCGCAAGAACCCCCTTAGGACTGCATTACCACCCGCTGCACACCCCATTTTCTCTGGATAGACCAAAACTTTTGCTGGGCAGGCAAAGAGGACTGCTGACTGTTCTCCACTGGTAACAAAGCATCTTTCTACTTCTCCAAAGATGAAAGGGATCCAACTCATATAAAAATTGCCAGTGCAGTTGCTAAATTACTGAAGCCTACAATACCAGAAGCTGTTGACCAGGCACTATTCCAAGGCATACTGTCACGATCAGGGGTCAGGCTCAGAGACCAGTAGCTATAGAAGTAGAGAGGCTCCCACTGGATAAGTGAACAAGCAGGTCCCCCTGGCAGGTGACGTGGGCTCACCTAAGGTGTGGGGTCTAAGTACTAACGGATGTTCACCAGAGCTCCTAATTGTGGAGATGGGTTTGCTGTGTGTTCGTACCAAGTCATGGTCCTCAGGATCTCCCCACCAGGAAGTGAGCAAGCAAGTGAGCAAGGTCCAGTAGCAGATATAGCAGGTAAGGATAAAGCAGAGGCATAGTCAGTAAATAAACCAAAGGTTGGTAACAATTTTTTGCAGGTTGGGATCAAGCAGAAGCATAATCAAGGAACAAGCCAAATGTTGGTAATGAGTGTAGTGATAATACCGACTGCAGCAGGAGTGACAAGACTGAGATATTGGGTGGAGAGAGCACAATAATCTGTTAAACAGAAAGTACAGAGACATGGCCTAAATCAGGAAGTTCATGGGAGGAGAAAAGAGTTCAAGGTTCAGGCAATCAGGCAAGCAGCTGTCCAAAATCGCAGGTGGCTCATCAAGAAGAGTCACTGCCAAACACTGCAGAGGTCCCGTGTTCAGGTACGGGCCTGGACAAGTACAATAAGCATGTCATGACATGCTTGCGCAGACACAGTGAATTACAAAAATTGAAAAACTGATTTAATCTGATAAATCAAAATAAGTGCTGCGCTACCACCTAAAAATACCAAGACAGAGAGAAATGGTATCTTTGCCTGCAGCTGCAGAAGGAGAAGGTGTTCATCTGACCTACCCACTAATATCACAGAAGTTAAAAAGAATCTAAAACAACTTTTTTCTTTTCACTGAGGAATAAAAAAAACCGTATGCTGAACTACAAAAAGACACTTACAAAAAAAAAAAAAGTGTTTATTTCTGGCACTATGACATCACTCTGCTCCTTCAAAGCCATAGAGGTGATCAGAGTTGATCTGGTCTCTGTTCGCCTCTGTGACCAGCTGGCTGCATCATCAGATTGTTTCTCAGGCTCGCCGGTAAAACCGGTAAACCCGAGCAACACTGGCGCCCAGCGGGGGTCCTATTGCTTCTGAAAGCGTTCCAGCGGCTAATGAGCCACTTGGACTGCTTTCATTTTTCACAAGCTGAAAAAAAAAAAATACCGGTGTTATGACTGATAGCTTCCTGTAAACCACTTGCAAACTGCAACATATAGTATATATATATATATATATACATACATACATACATACATATTGCAGTCGGCAAGTGGTTAACCACTTAAGCCCCGGAGGATTTGGCTGCTCAAGGAACAGGCCCTATTTTGCGATTCAGCACTGCGTGACTTTAACAGACAATTACGCGGTCGTGCGACGCTGTACCCAAACTAAACTGACGTCCTTTTTTTCCCACAAACAGAGCTTTCTTTTGGTTGTATTTGATCACCTGTGCGATTTTTATTTTTTGTGCTATTAACAAAAAAAGAGTGACAATTCTGAAAAAATAATATTTTTCACATTTTTTAATATGAAATTCTCAAAAAAAAAAAAATGTAAAAATCTAAATTTTTTAACGTTTTAGGCCAATTTGTTTTTTGCTACATATTTTTGGTAAATAAAAAATGGCAATAAGCGTTTTTGGATTGGTTTGCGCAGAAATTATTGCGTTTACTAACTACGGGAAAGATTTATGTCATTTTTATTGTTTTTTTTTTAACTAGTAATGGCGGCGATCTGCGATTTTTTTTGCGGGACTGCGACATTGCGGCAGACAGATCGGACCCCTGACTGACATTTTTGACACTTTTGGGAGTACCAGTGACATTACTACAGTAATCAGTGCTATAAATATGCACCGTTACTGTAAAAATGACACTGGCAGGGAAGGGGTTAACTTTATTGGTGATCAGTGGGTTAAATGTATCCCTAGGGGGATGATTCTAACTGTGGGGGGGCATGGCTTGTGATGTAACCACAGAGACATACGATCCTACATAGCAGGATTGTATAGTCTCTGCACTTACAACACAACAGGGAGAATGACAGGCGGCTATGTTTACATCAGCCGTCCGCCTTTCTCCCTCTCCTGCGGGAGATCGTGAGTGACCGGCGGACATCGGAGCCGCTAGACAAACGCGCGGGGATCACTGTGAACGAGCGGGGATCACTGTGAACTGTGATCACTGTGAACGCGCGCTCGCCCCCTACAGGCTCCTGGTTTGGCCAGGAGCGGCTGACTGCCGCAGTAAATAGTCGTGCGGCGGTCGGCAAGTGGTTAAGGAAGTTCCTTAGGGACCCCAAGGCCACCAGAAGTAGCCTTCCCATTAGAAGATTTACCCTCTATTACTTTTCTGAGGACAACCCAAAATTTGGGGTTTTCTTTCAATGCTAATGGTAAACAGGACAAATAGAGAGGATGAATCTCCCCAATGGTGGCACAGACAGCAATAAAAACTGCCAAGTGTTCTAACCCCTTACCACTAGGTCCAAACCTAAAGAAAACATTTTGCCTTCAGTAACATCTAAATCCCTCTACATGTAACAGGACGAAAAACTGTAGCAAATCTCTGTAAACTATAACTTCTAACTTGATTTTGCTTGCATATTGGCTACTAAACATTACAAGTTTGTAACCAATGCCTTTGGCGTAGTTTAATAACCTGGCCATATAAGAGCAGCTATACTTTTATTTAAAGGAATGATCTTTTAGTCAGCTGTAGCAGTAATGGTGCAAAGTAGTTCCATATTTACATGACACAGTACAATGAAACAAGCCTATGAACCTCACTGCAAGTCATAAATTCACTTGTCAACAGACTACATATGAGGGATCCTGCAGACATCTGAAAAGCATTCTTCACTTAACCAAGAGCCTTTGGTGACAGTCTGGACAGACAGACAATTACATAGTGCTGTCAATGGAATTCCCAGAATCCTCTGCAGTGATGTCATTCTAAATATTGTTTTAGATCACGTTTAACCGTACCAATGTCTCCAGACACATGCCTTGTGGTTTTAATTGTGCTGGTATGTCAAATATTGGCTTGGGTGGGGGTAATATAAACAATGTTTAAATTAGGAGTCATCAATACATCCTTCACAGATTAAGTGAACACTTTACTACTGGTCTAGCTGCTGTTAGAATAAACTCTATACAGGATCACTGATTGTTGGCATTGTTTTGCTCAAACTCCTGGTACTGGGCATACTGCATCCCATATGCTCCATGCAAGCTTCTATTTTTCTATTTAGTGTAAAGTAGAACCATAGGCAAAACTTTTTTTTTCCATTTTGGATAGCACAAGGGAGGGCTTTAACTGTCAGTTTTCTTTTCCCCCATTTCAGAGATTTCACTGCATGCCTGCCTCCAAAGACGCCCAAAAAAGGCCCGATAAATGCCTGCAACAAAAACGCCCAGGTGGAGCGGAGCCATATGCCTGTGCTACTAAAAATTCTAAGAAAAATTATCTTTTTTTCTGGTTCTGAACATGCTGCAGAGCTGAAACTTCACAGGTACACTTTTTAGACCCCCCCCCCCCCCCGACACTAAATCCAAAGAAATCTCATTTTCTTTTTTCAATAATTTTTTCAATAATTGGCTCATCAAAAACGACAATATTTAAGAACTTTTTTTGTGTGATTCAGCATGACCCAGATCCATCATATTCTGATTGGCCAAATACAAAGTCGTCTATCATACAAGTCGCGCTGAATACGCGCAAAGTCGCGCTGAAATCGCGCTAAAGTCAGGCTGAAAGTCACGCTAACAAGTCGCCCCTTATGAGGCGACTTAGAGGTCGCGGCAGTGTGAACCGGCTCTTAATCTCCTTACGAGGGGCATAGACTGCAATAAAAACTAATCCTTCTGCATTTTATCCAAAACTTAAAAAAATAGTTTTGCCTTTAATTATACTTCAATGTCTTACACTTTACTTTATATTACTTTAAATTATACTTACATTTTTATTTTTATAAATTACATTTTTATAAGTAAATGCAGCTGGGAAGCTTGATTGATCCTGCACTCTGCTGGGCAGTGCTATAGGGGTCTTTAGGGACTTTTAAAAAAATAAACGCTAACCCACAGCGCTCAGGAGCTGGTTATTATTTAACAATATCCATGGAGGATCAAATGATTGCACCAAATGTCTATATAATGTATAAAGAAACTGCCACTGAAATTAAAATACCAGTGGCTGCAGATTGGCAGATGCCGATCTGGCAGGACTTGATAAAGCACATACGCATGAAACACGTGTCACAGCAACCCCAGGGCTTGCTTTCCAACCCAGCCCTCTGTGACTTCCTTCGGTCCTCCAGCTTCATCGCAACCTGTTTCATCTCCAGTGCGCCTGCCTGCCGGCCTGGCATCTGTGACCATGCGGCCACTGTTATCCTCTTTCTCCAGCTCTTCCACACCGTTTTGGACACCCGGGAGTTGTTTGTTTTTTTACATGGGCTGCACATTGAGGAGCGGCTGATCTCCAGTCACTGTCAGTGAGTTTGGCTTATTGAATTGCATGTCCTGGTTCACATGTTTTTAAAGTTTGTAATAAATGTGACACTTTTTGGTATTTCAATGGCAGTTTCTTTATACATTATATAGACATTTGATGCAATCATTTGATCCTCCATATTGTTCATAGATAACCAACTCCTGAGCGCTGTGGGTTTGTTGTTTTTTCATTGGTTTGGCCACTACTCCTAGTGTTGCCACGGCTGCTCTGGGTTTTTCGGATGACGCTTCAGACTTATGATATATTCAGCCACATTACTACAAGGATTTATGGTTACAGCGCTTGGTATTTTAAAGGAAAACTCCAGGCAAAAACCTTTTTAGATGTCCTTTTTGCTGAGATCCTATCTTTGCCGAATATGTCAGTATTTGCTCTGTACCTCAGTAGTTGCTCTGTAATAGCCTCTTGATTTTCAAATGAAAACGTTAATCCCCTTAATTTCCTGTTTCCTGTAAGACCAGTGGCTGCAATTCCTTCTATTCCCCCAGCCACCGGTCTTGGCACGTCTCATTTGTAGTTCTCTCCAGCAAGCAGGGACTTGTACTTTTGTCCCTGCTTTGTGTACTGGGTAGGACATGACCCACAGACCCCCTGGTCTGTGCCGCCCATGGAGGTGGAGTCCTCCTACATACAATCTAACCAGGCACTGTCGAAAACTGTACTGTCGCTCACCTCAACCTCTCTCAGCCCACCACCTTGTCATTCCCCCTTGACCACCTGCCACTGCCGTCTGATACTTCCCAGCATCTTCCTCTCCCCCTCACTGCTCCACCCATGCATCCAGATGTCCACCCTCCTTTCTTCTGCTTCCCCTTCCCCAAGCACTGATGCCTTATGAGCCAGCTATTCCCCATTCCCCGCACTGCTCCGACCCCATACTGATCCTCCTCGATCACTGATGCCCCAGGGTGCGTCCCTGCAGCGCTGCTGGCCGACTTACCTCTGGACGGCTTCAGTTACTGCAGGGGATCTTCGTGCCGTGCCGGCGAATCCAAACCTGCCACATTATCCTTCTCTCTATGAAGCTCCCGCACCTCCTGTACTGGGCTCCGACCCGTGCCCACCTCCCTGCAGCTGCTGGCTGGCTTTCCCTCTTCCCCCAAACACCAGCTGTAGCTGCTGCTGGGGTGGGAGATCGGTGTGGCTACCGGTGTTCAGGATGGAGAGCGGGGGGAAGGATGGTACATGCCATGTTAACCAACCCCTTCCCGAATAACCACAGTGAGCGATCAGTACCTCAGTTCAGCATTACCAGTGCCCCCTCACCAGTGCCCATCAGTTATTACAGCAGAATACAGTCTGTATAATATATAATTATGGGCCTGTGTCTATAATTTGGTAATAATTAAGTAAAGCACGTAGGGGCAATTAGTATATATGTTGTTGTGGCTAGAGAAGGAGAGAACACATGTAAAAAATTGCAGCCAGTAACAGAAAACCTAGAGGAGGGAGAATTCAATATTTAATGAAAGTAGACTACATTGAATTAACTACACATTGTGCACATGCATGCTTTACATTTATCATACTGTCATCAGTGTGTGTGTCCAGCAGTGTGAGGGGTGTGATTTATGGCTAGTTCACATATAACATGTACAGGCCTAGTGTACCCTTCAACATTCACTGCAATTCCCAAAGGTTCATGGGAAATGTATTTCCTTTTCCTGTAAAGAGAGAAGAGATGATACGATGTAATCATTGCTGTAACACCTCCTCCTTGCCAGAACAGATTTTTACATGAGTTACATAGTTGTTGAGGTTGAAAAAAGACACAAAGTCCATCCAGTTTAACCTATGATGAGTGTCTGTGTGTGTTTGCTGTCAAGAGTACATTGTATACCCCTGTTTGTTGTGGTTGTTAAGGTGCTCATCTAATCATTTTATGAAACTATCAATGCTCCCTGCTGATACCACTGCTTGTGGAAGAGAATTCCACATTCTTTCCCGCTCTGACGGTAAAGAACCCCTTACGCAGTTTAAGGTTAAACCCGTTTCTCTTCTAAATTTAAGTGAATGGCTGCGTGTCCTTTTATATTCCCTTTCACTGAAAATGTTTGTTCCCTATGCTAAGGTCGTATGGTATTTTTACATTGATATCATATCCCCTCTCAAGCATCTCCTCTCCAGAGAGAATAAGTTCAATTATTGTAGTCTTTCCATATAGCTGAAGTCCTCCATTCCCTTTATTAGCTTTGTTGCCTTTCTCTGGACTCTTTCCAGGTCCAGAAAATCCTTTCTGAGGACCAGTACCTAGAACTGGACGGCATACTCGAAACCAGAGTCTTGTAGAGTGGGAGAATTATAGTTTTATCTCTGGAGTGAATCCCCTTTTTTATACATGCCAGTATTCTGTTGGCTTTGCTTGCAGCAGCTTGGTATTGCATGCCATCTACTAGGACCCATAGGTCATTTCCATCTTAGATTCCCCTAAAGGTTCTCCCCCTAGTGAGTAACTTGCATTTACATTTCTGGCACCCAAATGTATTACCTTACATTTTCCAACATTAAACCTCATTTGCCATGTAGTTGCCTACCCCTAGATTTTGTTCAGGTCTTCTTGTAAGGTTTCCACATACTGTGTAGAAGTTATTGCCCTGCTTAGTTTAGTATAGTCTGCAAATACTGAGATTGAGCTGTTTATTCCATCCTCTAGATCATTTATGAATAAATTAAACAGGATTGGTCCTAGGACAGATCCTTGGGGGACCCCACTTTCCACACCAAACCATTCCGAGTACTCCACATTTATCACCACCCTTTGGACTCGCCCCTGAAGCCAGTTTTCATACCAGGTAGGTCCATACCTACGTACCTTAGTTTGTACAGTAAACATTTGGAACTATAGCAAATGCCTTTATAAAATCCAGATACACCACATTCACAGGCCTTCCTTTATCTAGATAGCAGCTCACTTCTTCATAGAAGGTTAATAGATTGGTCTGGCAAGAATGATTTTTCATAAATTCATGCTGATTTCTACTAATGATAACGTTTTCATTACTAGAATCTTCTATATAGTCCCTTATCATGCCCTCCAATAGCTTGCAGACTATTGATGTTAGGCTACCCGGCCTGTAATTCCCAGGGATATATCTTGGCCCTTTTTTAAATATTGATACCACGTTGGCTTTTCTCCAGTCAGCTGGTACAATTCCCGCCAGTAGACTGTCCATAAAAATTAGGAATGGTCTGGCTATCACCTGGCTGAGTTCCTTAAGGACCCTCGAGTGTAAGCCATTTGGTCCCGGTGACTTATTCATGTTAAGTTTTCCAAGTCTAGTTCTGAGTCTGTCTTCTGTTAACCATGAGGGTGCTTCCTGTGATGTGTTATTAACATTACAGTTTAGGTTACTGTATCCCCCCAATTCTTTTGTGAAGACTGAGGAGAAGAATTTATTTAGAATCCTTGCCTTCTCTCTGTCCTTTAACCGCTTCCCGACCACCCGCCGCATTTTTACTGCAGAAGGGTGGATCTCCTGCGCAAACCGACGTAGACCTATGTTGGTCGCGTGCAGGAAGCTAGGGGGCGGCACATTTCTGCCCCCACTCAGCAGCGGGGAAGCTGATGCACGGGTCAGGCGGCTCCAATTGCTTGTTGTAAACATAGCTGACCGTTCTTCTCCCTGGAATGATCATAGAGCCCATGTGATCCTTCTATATAGGATCACATGTCTTTATGGTCATTTCAGAAGCCACGCCCCCCCCCACAGTTAGAATCACTCCCCTAGGCTCACACTTAACCCCTTGATCACCCACAGGGTTAACCCCTTCCCTGCCAATTGCATTATTACAGTAACAGTGCATATTTTTAGCACTGATTACTGTAGTAATGTCACTGGTACCCCCAAAAGTGTCAAAAATGTCAGTTAGGGGTCTGATCTGTCCACCGCAATGTCACAGTCCCGCAATAAAAAAAATAAAAAAATCACAGATCGCCGCCATTACTAGTAAAAAAAACAAAAAAAACAATAAAAAATGACATAAATCTTTCCTGTAGTTAGTAAACGCAATAACTTTTGCGTAAACCAATCAAAATACGCTTATTGCGATTTTTTTTTACCAAAAAAATGTAGCAGAAAACAAATTAGCCTAAAATGTTAAAAATTCTTGATTTTTACATTTTTTTTTGAGAATATCATATAGCAGAATGTGAAAAATATTGTTTTTTTTTTCAAAATTGTCGCTCTTTTTTTATTCATAGCGCAAAAAATAAAAATCGCACAGGTGATCAAATACCACAAAAAGAAAGCTCTATTTGTGGAAAAAAAGGGACATCAATTTTATTTGGGTAAAGGGTTGCACGACCGTGCAATTGTCAGTTAAACTAACGCAGAGGTGATCAAATACCCCCAAAAGAAAGCTCTGCTTGTGGGAAAAAAAGGACATAAATTTTGTTTTGGTACAGCATTGCTTGACCGCGCAATGGTCAGGTAAATTCGCGCAGTGCCAAGTTGAAAAAAGTGGCCTGGTCATTGAGCAGCCAAATCCTCTGGGGCTTAAGTGGTTAAAAGATAAAAATATTAGCTTTTGTTGTAATAATCACCTTCAAACCAGAGATATCCCCAGCAGTACAATTTCTGCCAATAGATGTCCTCACTCTGCTGGCCAGAATTATTCAACCCTCTTTCTCTGTGCCTAGGTCATCCTGGATGCACCTTGGGCTGTGACTGGACAGGGATAGGAGAAGTAGCACAGTGGTCAACTCATCTCTCTGTCACTCTGCTTTCTCCTTTTATCACCATGCGTCTTGTCAGTATATGAACTGACTGGCTTCTTTACAGCTTCCTTCTCTCACACTCCAGCTCTGCAGTACATGAATTGCAAGGAGCTTATATCAGTTAAAATTCAATTACTTACACTACTTGCATTTAAAAAAAGAAATCCATTTAATTGTGTCTAAAATAAAGGTAATATTTTGGCTGGAATTGAGTTTTAAATGAATACAGGTCCACTTTGCTCAATAAAAAGAAGATATGACATGTTACAGATTTTTTTTTTCATTCCTATATTCTGAATGAATGCCATCATTTTGGTTATTTAGTAAAGTACTGACCCCAAGTGGACACTTTGCAGACTGCTTTGACATTAACGCTTGTACACTAACTCCAGCTGGCATAGCATAGAAGTATGAGGTTGATTTCTTACAAAAGCAGATATACAGTATATCACAAAAGTGAGTACACCCCTCAATATTTTATTATATCTTTTCATGTGACAACGCTGAAGAAATGACACTTTGCTACAATGTAAAGTAGTGAGTGTACAGCTTGTATAAGGGCCCTTTCACACGGCCGCTCCGCTTGTCCGCAAATCATCCTATTTTTTTGCGGATGATTTGCGGACATAATGTAAGTCAATGGCACTGCGGATGTTAGCGGAATACCATCCGCTGACATCCGATTTTCTTCCTTTCAGTTCTGTTCCATTTTTTGGAACGGAACAGAACCCTATTTTTCCTCCGTTCAAAAAACGGAAAGGAAGGAAAATCGGATGTCAGCGGTGTCAGCCGCTGACATCCGCAATGCCATAGACTTACATTATGTCCGCATATCATCCGCAAAAGGATGGGATGATATGCGTGCATACGGAGCGGATGACACAAATGTCATCCGCTCCGTGAAAAAAAAAAAAGTCCCGCAGCGGATTAGAAATCCGGAGCGGCCGTGTGAAAGAAGCCTTAAAGTGTAAATTTGCAGTCCCCTCGAAATAACTCAACACACAGCCATTAATATCTAAACTGCTGGCAACAAAAGTGAGTACACCCCTAAGTGAACATGTGCAAATTAGGCCCAATTAGCCATTTTCCCTCCCTGGTGTCATGTGACTTGTTAGTGTTACAAGGTCTCAGGTGTGAATGGGGAGCAGGTATGTTAAATTTGGTGTTATCGCTCTCACTCTATCATACTGGTCACTGGAAGTTCAACATGGCATCTCATGGTAAAGAACTCTCTGAGGATCTGAAAAAAAGAATTGTTGCTCTACATAAAGATGGCCTAGGCCATAAGAAGATTGCCAAGACCCTGAAACTGAGCTGCAGCAAGATGGCCAAGATCATACAGTGGTTTAACAGGACAGGTTCCACTCATGACAGGCCTCACCATGGTCAACCAAAGAGGTTGAGTGCACGTGTTCATATCCAGAGGTTGTCTTTGGGAAATAGACGTATCAGTGCTGCCAGCATTGCTGCAGAGCGGTGGCTTGTCAGCCTGTCAGTGCTCAGACCATGCGCCGCACACTGCATCAAATTGGTCTGCATGGCTGTCGTCCCAGAAGGAAGCCTCTTCTAAAGATGATGCACAAGAAAGCCCGCAAACAGTTTGCTAAGGACCATGAATGCCAACATGTACTGTGACATACTAAAGCAGAGCATGATCCTCTCCCTTCAGAGACTGAGCTGCAGGGCAGTATTCCACTATGATAAACGACCCCAAACACAACTCCAAGATGACCACTGCCTTGCTAAAGAAGCTGAGGGTAAAGGTGATGGACTGGCCAAGCATGTCTCCAGACCTAAACCCTATTGAGCATCTGTGGGGCATCCTTTAATGGAAGGTGGAGGAGCCCAAGGTCTCTAACATCCACCAGCTCCATGATGTCATCATGGAGGAGTGGAAAAGGACTCTAGTGGCAACCTGTGAAGCTCTGGTGAACTGCATGCCCAAGAGGGTAAAGGCAGTGCTAGAAAATAATGGTGGCCACACAAAATATTGACACTTTGGGCCCATATTGGACATTTCCACTTTTGTGCCAGCAGTGTTAATTTCGTCGACTAAAACCGACTAAAATGTTTTCGTTGACTAAATTAACACAATTTTAGTCGACTAAAACACAACTAAAACAATTCAGGTGACTAAAATACGACTAAAATGGCATTTTAGTCATAAGACTATAACTAAAACTAAATAAAAAATTGACATCATCAAAATTAACACTCCTCTTTGGCCATTTCTATATCGGCAACACAATTCCACCCAGAGCATGTAATAATAGCACATTAAAGTTTAAACATGTATTGCATGCATACGCATAAGTAAGGAGCATCTACTAAGCTGCTGAAAACTAAACAATTAAGAAAAAGGCTTTTCTTATATTTTTCCCTAATATTTAATGTTGCTAATATATTCAGGTAATATGTGCAATGACATTATAGCCAATGGAGTTTACAGCAGTGTTAATTTCGTTAACGAAAACGTTTTCGTCACCGGCATTTTTCAACTGACAAAAACGAGACACAAAGTATAGCACATTTTCGTCAAATGACAACTATGACGAAAATCAAATCCGTTTTCGTTAACTAACGAAAACTAAACGAGAATGTGAGGCAGGGACGTTTACCAAACTTCCGGTTTTCACGGAGCTCCGCCTGTGTGGCGTCTGTCGTGGCGTGCCCCGTGACGTCCGACGTGAGGAGTGGACTACTACAAGAGAGTCGACTCGGGACCAGTCATCTGACCTCACCAGAGCACTGCAGCTGCAGCACTACAGCCAGACGCGCCAGGCCCGACTCATCACACGGCACTGGCACCCGGCCAGCACCACATCCAGAGCAGAGCACCCACTGTGAGTTAACAGCCAGGCCAGCTATTACTGCCTCCCTGAGTCCCCTCAGACCACTCACCAGTCACCACTGGCATCCGATTCCGCCATCCATCCAGGACTGTGTGCGTGCATATAGGCCGCTGAGGCCCGCCCAGCCCATCCTGTTCAACAACTTCAGTTCAGAGTCAGACCAGAGACCACCCTTAAACCTGAGACCCCCATCCAGCACTCTGAGCAGCACTGTGTGCACTCACTGCACTGACTACAGGCAGCAGCATTACAGCCTGGAATGAAATGATGAGGACCAGAATGAAAGTGCAAGTAACTTTTCCCTCCAAAGTTCTCATTCCAGAAACACTTTTTCTGCTGCTTCTGGATCATCACAAAGTGTTTCTTCACCAGCAGCATCTTCAAGGAAAAAAGTGTTACAAACCACAGCCTCCTAAAAATACACACTCCCTTCATTTAGAGATAAAATGACACCTAAAATTCAGGAGAACACTGATCAAGCTCTTGCAAGAGCAACATGTGCTTCTAGATCAGTAGTGTCAATAACTGAAAATGCATATTGGCTGGAAGGTTTTTAGCTATTTTGAGGGAAGGGGGGATGGGTTTACCTGTTCTTATGTATAGTTGAAATATACAGTCCTTGTTATTCCCTTGTAATAAAAAAAAAAGGTTTTAAAAAATCCGGTTTGTTTATTCACTGATTAGGCTGTACTTTTATTTCAAGCATAATACTCCACACTGAATTTTTTTTTTTTTTTCAATATTTGAAAAAATTTTTTTTTTTTCTGGGGAAAACATGTTTTTTTTCATGGATTCAAAATTTCTGGAAATTTCACATCTCTACTCCACCCACACATTAACACTCACTGCATACTAGTAAATGTAACATTTCGGCAATAAGTGTGTCAGTGGCTGCACTGTTCTTAGGAGCGTCCTCACACAGCGGTCACTGAAATTCCACATAATGTCCCATGTGGGATAAATAGAGGAAACTGCAAGGATTTCAGGGCCTTGGAATTCACATGCAATAAAACGGAATTTTTGTAAAATCTTACCTGTAAAATTCCTTTCTCTGAGTCCTCCGACAGTCGCCGCCTCTTCATATTCGTCACAATGGGGGTATTAGACTTTGCTCCGAAGGAGTAGCTAGGCAACAGAATATGTTAACATTAAAGCTTTTAACATATCCCACCCTCAAGGGGTGGTCCCCTCAGTCAATACCCTCCTACTTCCTGCAACCATATCTCAGTTTCAGTGGAATAGCAGTAGAGTATATAACCAAAACCCCAAAAGAGGGGCGGGGGCGGCGACTGTCGGAGGACTCAGAGAAAGGAATTTTACAGGTAAGATTTTACAAAAATTCCGTTTTCTCTTACGTCCTCCGACAGTCGCCGCCTCTTCATATTCGTCACAATGGGGACGTCCCAAAGCAGTGCAAACATGAGGGGTGGGAAACGCATCCGCGCCGTAAGGCAACGCAGTCTCCGCATCAAAGAAAGGAACCTTACCAAAGGAAGGAAACCAGCTGGGCAAAAGGAAAAAACTTGCTCAACAGGAGCAACAACCCAGGAAAAACAAATAACCAGGGGATAAAAGACATATCCCAACAGCCAGGGATCCCAACAGGTGATCCTAGGGAACAGCCGCACTAAGAACCTTGCGGCCAAAGGAAGCATCCGCCGATGCCTGAACATCTACCTTGTAGAATTTTGTGAAAGTGTGTACGGTCGACCAGGTCGCCGCCTTACACACCTGGGCTACAGAAGCCCCATGACGACAGGCCCAAGACGTACTCAGAGATCTAGTAGAGTGCGCCTTCACAGGCACAGGGGGAACCTTCCCCTGCAAAGCATAGGCCTGTTCAATGGTCTGCCTGATCCATTTGGCGATGGTAGAGGCCAACGCCGCCATGCCCTTCCGAGGACCCTCTGGAAGAACAAACAAGGAATCCGTCTTTCGAAAAGACTCAGTCGATTTAAGGTAAACCCTTATCGCCCGAACAACATCCAAAGGATGTAGTATCACCTCTTTCGGATGTTTAGGCTTCGCGCACAGCGAAGGCCATGACAATATCCTCATTGAGATGGAATTCCGAAACTCGCTTCGGAAGAAAAGAAGGATTAGGTCGCAAGACCACCTTATCCAAGTGAATAACCAGATACGGAGACTTGCAGGACAAAGCCGCCAGCTCCGACACTCTGCGAGCCGAAGTGATCGCAACCAAAAAGGCGACCTTTTTGGACAACATAACAACGAGATCTCCCTGATCTGTTCAAAAGGAGCACGTTGTAACACAGATAGAACGAGATTCAAGTCCCAAGGGGGCAGAGGATCCCTCCTAGGAGGAACCAGATGCCGCACTCCCTGAACAAAAGTGCCAACCAAGGAGTTGGAAGCCACGGGACGTTGAAAAAGAACGGCCAGCGCAGACACCTGACCCTTTATCGTAGCCAGCGCCAAACGCTGATCGACACCTGTTTGAAGGAAGGACAACACTCGGGAAACCGAGTACGTGCGGGGTGAAAACCCCCTGGACTCACACCAGGCAAAATAGGCCTTCCAAGTACGGTAGTAAACCTTCCCCGAGGAAGACTTCCTCGCGTTAATCAAGGTAAGAACGACCTCAGGGGAGAGACCCCTCTCCTTCAGGACCTCGGTCTCAACAGCCAGGCCGTCAAAGCCAGCGACTGTAAAGCAGGATGGTATATCGGCCCTTGAGACAGGAGATCGTCTCGAAGAGGCAGACGCCACGGGGCGTCGACCGCCAGATTCACGAGGTCTGCGTACCAGGACCGGCGTGACCAATACGGCGCCACAAGAATCACCGTGCTGCGTTCCGAGTGTAACCTGCGAAGGAACCTGGACAGCAACTGAATCGGTGGAAACACGTACATCAGCTTGTACTGATGCCACGGGGCCACTAACGCGTCCGACGCGTCTGCCCGAGGGCCGCGCGTCCTTGCCACGAACCTTCTCACCTTGTTGTTGAGACGAGACGCGAACAGGTCCACATCTGGAAGACCCCACTTCGCGCACAACATCTGGAAGACAGCCGGGTGGAGAGACCATTCCCCCTGATCCAGGGTCTGGCGACTCAGATAGTCCGCCTGCCAGTTCTCCACCCCCGGAATGTGAACCGCCGTTATCGCCAGGACATGAGTCTCGGCCCAGGACAGAATGTCGGCCACTTCTCGGGCCGCTCGGGCACTCCTGGTGCCCCCTTGGTGGTTGATGTAGGCCACCGCCGTGGCATTGTCCGTCTGCACCCGAACCGGGCAGCCCTGCAGCCGGTCCGTCCAACGATGAAGACAGAGATTTATCGCACGCAATTCCAGAATGTTGATCGGAAGGGAGGACTCCCCCTCCGACCAAGTTCCCTGAGCGGACAGAACGCCCAGAACACCACCCCAGCCCGACAGGCTGGCATCCGTGGTGATCACCGTCCACGAGATAGGACGAAAAGACTTGCCCCCCGACACCATTGGGGACTGGAGCCACCACAGAAGGTCCCTTCTGGTGCGATGGCCCAACGAGATTTGAAGATCCAGAGATTGAGGTCGCCCGTCCCACCTGGACAGGATCTCCGCTTGGAGACCCCGCGTGTGAAACTGGGCGAAGGGAATCGCCTCGAAGGCCGAGACCATCAATCCCAGACATCTCATGCACGTCCGCAGAGACGAGTGCGGAAAGTCCCTGAGGGACCTGACTTCCTCCTGAAGAGTTCCGAGTTTGTCTTCCGGCAGGAAGACCTTCGCCTGAACCGAGTCCAGGATCATTCCCAGGTAGGGAAGACGAACCGACGGACTCAGTGTCGACTTTGGAAAATTTATCGTCCAACCAAACTCCTGCAGAGTTTGCAGCGTGACAGACAGGTCCTTCTCCAGACCCTGGCTGGTCGCAGACCGAACCAGAATGTCGTCCAGATACCCCAGGACAGAGATGCCCTGGGCTCTCAATAATGCCAGAACCGGTGCAAGCACCTTGGTGAAAACCCGCAGAGCCGAGGCGAGACCAAAAGGTAACGCCACGAACTGGTAGTGATCCTCCGCAATGGCGAATCGAAGGTACCTCTGGTGACCCTCGAAAATGGGGATGTGAAGATACGCATCCTTCAAATCGATGGAGGCCATGAATTCCCCTGGAACCAGGGCACCCACCACCGACCGCAGGGATTCCATGCGGAACTTGCGAACCCGCACAGAGCGGTTTAGAGCCTTCAAGTCCAGAATTGGACGAACCTTGCCCTCCTTCCTGGGCACGGTGAACAGATTGGAATAAAACCCCCGAAATCTGTCCCGATGAGGCACCGGAACCACCACTCCCTGAGCCCTCAGGTCTCGCACCGCCAGGTGCAGGTCCCGTAAACGCTCTGGAGACAGTTGAAGATTTGAGGGAAAAAATCTGCTCTCCGGCCGAGAGAGAAACTCGATCTTGTAACCAGATCGAACGATCTCCTGAACCCACATGTCCCGCACGCGGGCCAACCAGGGTTGAAGAAAACCGAGCAAGCGTCCCCCCACCCCAAAACTGGGTGAGGGCGCCCCTTCAGGCCGCACTGTTATGGGCAGCGGGTCCGGACTGACCGGACTTCTGTTTACCAGACCAGGGCTTCTTTTGAGAGCCTTGTCCCTTGAACGGTTTGCCCTTGTAGTGCTAACAAAAGGCACGAAAGGACCCCTGAGGGGGCCGAAAATTAGCATGCTTCTTCCCAGAAGCCCCCTTAGCCTTGGGGAAATGGGGCAAGAGAGTGCTCTTACCTCCGGTGATCCCCTTAATCAACACATCCAAGGACTCCCCAAAAAGGCGAGACCCATCATAAGGCAGATTGGCTAAGGTCTTACGTGAAGATTGGTCCACCGACCAGCACTTCAACCAAACCAGGCGGCGAGACAACACCGCCACGCTGTGTACACGTGCAGCCAACGGGACTAAGTCCAAGTCCGCATCACACAGATACATGACACCCTGGTGGATTTGATCCACCATATCCAGGGTCGCCGGCGAGGCCGAATCGGCCACTAGGACGCGCCTAAGCATCTGCGTCCAACTTGCGACAGCCTGGGCCGCCATGAGAGAGGCAAACAGAGCTTTAAGCATAAAACCCGTAACAGAATAAGTATGACGGGCAAGAGACTCCATTCTTCTATCCGTGGCATCACGGAACACCGGGGAATCCTCTGCAGGAATCGCAGTGGATTTGTTCAAAACTGCAATTGAGTGATCCACCGGGGGTGGTACACACCACCGTTCATCAGTGGAAGGCGAAAAAGGATAACGCAGCTTGAACCTACTTGGCACAGCAAAAGGTTTGCGTAAATTGCGCCACTGTTCCTTAACAGCGCGCTGAAAATCATCATTGCAGGGAAAAACCTGCGGCGTCCTGCGTTTTCTCTGCGTCCCATAAGCCGCCAAGGCAGCGGGGGGACACACTTCATCCTGCAAACGCAGCGTTTGTTTTATGGAAGCAATCAAGTCATCCATGATTGCAAGCTCTTCAGGCGAGCCAGGGGGAGAATTATCAACCCCCTCAACCTCAGCCTCCACCTCGGACCCCACTAGATCCAGGGAGGAGCAGGACCCCGATAAGGAGACCCCCGCCATAACAGCCCCATCACCTTCACCCTCAGAATCAGAGGAAATAGAAACTCTGGGTCTTTTAGTAGATTGAGCAGCCACCAGCATCTGCACCTGAGCAGCAAGGCCGGCCACAATAGTGGCCAAATCCCCCCCTGGGGGGGAAACAGCAGTCCCCTGGCTTTCCACCAAGGTGGCAGGAAATTTGCCCTCCTGAGAATCCATTGCCCCAATATGATATGCCGGAGAATAAAGGGTTAACTGCCCCTTTAACAAGCGCGGCGAGCGCAGCCCACCGCACCACACACAAGCACAATGAGACCCCCACAGGGACAATAAACTGACACAGGCAATGGATAGCAAGAACAGAAGGATAAAACCTGAGGAGACCCTCGCCGCTGCTGCTGCCTCGATCAGTGTACCCAGGAGAAGAGGAAGTGATGAGACCAGGGCGCTCTATTAAAGCCTATGAGAGGCTACAAGAAAATGGCCGCCATGCATGTAGAACATGCGGCCCGGAGCGAGTGCAGGCAAAATGGCGCCGTTTGGCGCCGAAACCGCCGCTCCTACAGTACAGTAATGCACATAACACCATCCATATATAAAAAAACATGGCAGATCGCCGCAGCGATCGCTGTATTGTGCCCAAACATGCCCCAAAACATGCCCCACAGCACACAGCTGCACCGAACAGGGATGGGTCGTTCACTGTGCCAGGAGCGTTACCTGGCTGAACGCTCGATGGCAGGCTGGGAAGCCACCGATCCACGACCAGGGGGATCAGCCCGAGACCCAGCCCGCATGATCCTCTTCATCAGAATAACTAATGCTGACAAAAAGAACAGCTAAGTAAAGAGAGAGAAAAAACTCAAACAAAAATCAAAAAAGAAGAAAGAGGCTGGGGCACAAAGCCCCAGCACAGAGAGAACCAGCTACTCCTGACAAGCTAGACATTGAAACTGAGATATGGTTGCAGGAAGTAGGAGGGTATTGACTGAGGGGACCCCCCCTTGAGGGTGGGATGTGTTAAAAGCTTTAATGTTAACATATTCTGTTGCCTAGCTACTCCTTCGGAGCAAAGTCTAATATCCCCATTGTGACGAATATGAAGAGGCGGCGACTGTCGGAGGACATAAGAGAAATACTTTTTAAGACAATGGAGACAATGGACCATAAAAAGGTGAAGGGGGGGGGGGGGGCACTATAGGTTTTATTTAATTTATTTTTTTTCTTAAATATCTACAGATAAAACAGATAAGCGTATCCTTAAACTTACCAAAGTATATGAATGTATGGTAAATACATCATAATGCAATGTATGCTAAAAGCATTCCATAGTCCTCATAATATTATTATATACTGTACATATACATTACTATGGTATGGCGGCCAGCCCTGTTTGTTCACCAGATATGCATGCTCTACTTCCTTCTAATTCTGTTATCCCACTACAAGTCTACCAGGGTCTGCCCAAAAACATAACACATCCTGCATTCTCCAATGATGTGTAATATCCATGATGGCCCTGTTGGGAAGAAGCCATGAGAAGCTTTAGCTGAGGGAACTCAGGGCGGTGTGCTTCTATTTATGCCAGAAAAAAAGGTTGTTTCCAAAGGAGGACTAACCTCAAGAACAATTATCAAAGCTGAATTCCAGGAATTTAGACACTTTTTAAAAAGTGCAGGCACACTACGAGTTAAGTCCAAGTAGGTGCATGACATCTCCTGAACGTATCTCTATTATTTATATCTGACATATACTGACACTCAGGGATGACACTCAGGGCTGTGAGAGAGGAGGGAGAGGCACACAGCTATGCCCACCCCTCCCCTCCGCTGGCCATTCAGGGAAGCGGTTGTGTTTTGTGAATGGGTTCACATAGTACTAAGGCTTCTATAATTGGACAGGAGGATGGGGAGGGGAAGGCAGAGTAGTTGCACTGACTCTAATGTTGAAGATGCTTAGACCTGAAGCATCAGCGTCAGCCTTCCAGAAATACAGCGATAGCCTTCCGGAGTGCAAGAAACTGTCAGATGTAAATAATAGAGATAAGCCCAGGAGATGCCATGCACATCCTTGGACTTAACTCATAGTGTGCCTCAGCTTTTAACAAAAGAGCTGAATTTCTGGAATTCAGCTTTAAAGTATAACTGAAGGCAAAACTTTTTTTAGTTTTGGATAGAGTGGACAGGGATTAAAACACCTATCAAGTTTTTATTGGGATTTGTGCCCTGTTCAAGCTCATTTACACTTGTGGTTGTGGGGCAGTAAAATCCCATGGTTGAGCCGTGTTTTTCTGCCTCTCAATTGCCCCACCCCATCCCCCTTTTTAGCTGGGAGGGCAGTGCCCACAGCAGGACTTTTTTTTACCCCATCACTGCATAAAAGGGGTTAAAACAAGCAAGGAGGAGACGTTACAACACCTCCTTAAAGCCTGTTAAATGCCATCTGAAAAGCGATCCAAACACGGATTGCTCTTCAGACAGCAAAGTGTAAATATGGTATCTTAGGGAGATTTACCCTCTACACTGTATTTGTCATATTTACTGTGAAAGAGAATCTCACATGTTGAGATGTCACCAGAACAGTAAAAGAGGGGTAATTTTCCAATGGGGACACTAGATCTGATGACAACCACGGATTCCCTCACTTTTGGAGGTATTTCCTCTCACTTACTGTTTTGGCTATGGGAGAAGAAGTAATGCAAAATGTTCCCAGTGGGCCACATTGGTATAAAAAAAAAAAAAGATTTTTTTTTTTTTAACCAAAATGTATAAAAAAAAAAGTTGTTTTTTGCATTTAGTTTTACTTATAAATGCAGCAGAGTACCAGTCCTTAAAAGGAGAAGTACAGCAAAAGCTGGTTTAGCTGTATTTCCCCTGTGTATTACAAGAGCGCAGTTCGTTCTGCACTCCTGTGACCCGTTTTCAGCAGTCAGCTGATGTCACAGAGCTGGTCCTGGCTCGGGAAAGATCGCGACTACATGGCCCGTATTCCACTTTCATGCCTGGACTAGCACCCAGCTCAGTCTCTCAGCGAGCCGTCCTCTTCCCAGCCCAGAGCTCCAGTAGTAGCTCAGGGGTAAATTTTTAATGACATTAACCAGTTCTGGACCGGAAGATTTTCCCCCTTACTGACCAGGCCCTATTTTGCGATTCAGCACTGCGTTATTTTAACGAACAATTGCGCGGTCATGCGACACTGTACCCAAATAAAATTGACATCCTTTTTTTCCCACAAATAGCGCTTTCTTTTGGTGGTATTTGATCACCTGTGCGATTTTTATTTTTTGCGCTATAAACAAAAAAATGTCACAATTTTGAAAAAAAATAAATAAATATTTTTCACATTCTGCTATATGACATTCTCAAAAAAAAAAAAAAAAATTAAAAATCAAAATTTAACATTTTAGGCCAATTTTTTTTCTGCTACATATTTTTGGTCAAAAAAAAAAAAAAAAAAAAAATCGCAATAAGCGTATTTAGATTGGTTTGCGCAGAATGTATTGCGTCTACTAACTATGCAAAGGATGTATATCATTTTTATTGTTTTTTTTTTTTTTACTAGTAATGGTGACGATCTGCGATTTTTAGTGGGACTGCGACATTGCGGTGGACAGATCGGACCCCTAACTGACATTTTTTACACTTTTGGGGGGACCAGTGACATTACTACCGTAATCAGTGCTAAAAATATGCACTGTTACTGTACTAATGCCATTGGCAGTGAAGAGGTTAATACTGTTGGTGATTAAGGGGTTAAATGTGACCCTAGGGGGGTGATTCTAACTGTGGGTGGGTTGGGCTTGTGAGATGATCACAGAGACATGCGATCCTATATAGCAGGATCACATGACCTCTGTGATCATTGCAGGGAGAAGGACGGACGGCTGTGTTTGCATCAGCAAACCGTCCTTCTCCCTCAATGGGGAACGATCGCCGGTGTCAGGTGGCAATCGGAGCCGCTTAACACATGCGCTGGCTTTCCCGCTGAGGATCGGGGGCGGGGAGTGCGCATGCTTGACCCCTAGCTCCTCCCAGGCAAATTACGTATATATACGTGATTCTGCCTGTAGGTGCCACCCTGCCACCGTTTATATACAGTAAGCGGTCGGCAAGTGGTTAAAATATGATATGACTTGTGATGCATTTGTACAAGCTATATTATTTTTTCTTTATTTGATATCACCAACCCCCCCCCCCCCCCCACGAAAGTGGAGTTACCCTTTAACAAATTTCCTTTATCAGTTTTGAAGCATTTATGTGAATTTATCATTTACCATGATCCAGTTTTAGGTTTGACCAAATTAATGGGTCTAGTCGCCTGTTTTCAGGATTTAGCAATCGCTATTGGCAGTCAAGAATATATAGGACACTAATTGTTTCTTGTTCAGGAGTTTAGATAATGAATTTAGTAATAATGATATATGCTCTAGTAATTTATTGTATATGAAGAGTGAATTTTAATGACAGGTCCGCAGTAATAATGTTCTAATACAGCAGGTTTTAATTAATGTTTCCAATGTAAGCAGACTGAGGGTGTGTTCGATACTGAAGCATTATAAGCTTGGGCTGCAACAACAGAAAACCTGTTTCTGATTAGAGAATTGCTTAGCTGAATTCATCATAAACGTGCCAGGGAATTTTTTGTATACCCAGATTAAAGTTTATTACAAGTTTTTACTAGCTAAAACAAATACCAAAAGTGCAAAAAAAAATGCAAAAAAAAAAAAACCTATGCTATGTAAACATTTTTGCTACATTGAAAAATGAATTTATTGTTTAAATATCAGCTTGGGTGGAATAAGTGCCGGTTCACATTTGTGCAATGCGGGAAGGCTGCGCATATGCAGCGTGTTCCCGCATCGCATCCGTACATCTGGCAGTTCACACTGCCATATGCGATACGCAGGGGGTGTCAATTAAAAGTTAACGACACCCCCAGTTGCGATCGCATATCGCAGTGCAATCTGCAAGTTCACACAGAATCGGATCGCACAAGTGTGAACCACTGTGCGATCCGATTCTGATGCGGCTCAAAAAAAGCCTCATGTTTGCTGCGGATGCGCTGCAAATTCAGCCATACAAAGTGTATGGCTGAATTCGCATCCGCACAGGAGATCGCATGTAATGAAGGAGCAGTGCGCTCCGAATTACATGCGATCTCGCAAACCGCACAAGTGTGAACCGGCACTACTGTAATACTGTGGAATGAGTTGCTAAGGTTTCCAAATATGTCTAGACCAGCCTTCACAATCTTTTTACCCCAGAGAAACCCTTGAAATCATTTTTAGGTCTCAGGGAACCCCGGCTAAAATGAATTGTGGGTCAGTGAGAAGAATGCACAGCTTACAGTATTGGTCAGGATTCCACCCCTACAGGCTGCTAAAAAAAAGATAATTGGCATCATGCAGCTGGCTCTGCCAAATGATGTTGGACCTGGAACAAGGCAAGCGCTATCAGATAGGAGGCCAATCAGCCACAGCTCAAGAAACACCTAGCAACCTCTGGAGCAACCCTTAGTGAGAATTGTTGCTGTGCACTCAACATTCTGATGAACAGCAAGCACTACACACACCTTTATTAACCTCCCTGGCGGTATGAATATTTCAGATGTTAGGTGCTGAAAGCGGTACCATTATTTTGCATGTAATTCTTAAGAATGAGCAGCCCAAACCAACTATTTACATATGATTTTTTTTTGCTGTGCGTTCTTCTTTATAACATCTCGGGTATGATAACGTTTGAAACACAAAATCATAAACTATAATATAATAAAATAACTGTAAATAAGTTAATATATATATATATATATATATATATAGTACAGTAAAACTGCAGGATAGGGCACTGGGGGGCAAACTAAGGTCAGTTTATTTTATTTAGTAATGTAATAGAATAGGATTACAATATATCAGTGTGTTTGTGTTTTACTTTTTTAATTTGCCGCCGGTTCCACCCCCCTGCGACGCAACGCTCACAGGGAACGGAAGCCGGGGCTCACAGCATCAGGCAGAAGATCCGGCCGCCGTACACTGCCAGAATACATCGCGGGATCCCGGGGACAAGGTAAGTAACCTCTTCCAGGATCCAGCGATTTCTCCCTGGCGGTACCCCGCTAATGGCACTGAAATTCCACCCTGAGCCACACTCGGGAATACCGCCAGGGAGGTTAAAGGATAAGCTATTTTGGTGTACTTCTCCTATGCATCAAAGGAGTGCGTTCTGCAATCCTGTGACCTGTTTTCAGCCGACAGTGGGCTAAAAGTGTTTTTAAAGCCTAAAGCCTCAAGGTGTTTTACCTTAATGCATTTTATGCATTATGTAAAAACCTTCCCTACTGCAGGATCTCCCCAGCCCCCCCTTATTATTACCTGAGCCCGATCCGATCCAGCGATGTGCACGAGAGCAGCGGCTATCGCTGCTGTCCCCCTCCTCATCGGGTAGATAGATAGCAGCAGGAGCCAATACCTCCTGCTCCACTCAATCGCTCGTTTATCAGGTTAAAATTTATTTTAAAAAATTTGCTTGTCTTGCAAATCGCTCTCAAACTAAGTTACTCTCATTGCAAAGTTTTACAGCATCTGATAAAAAAAGTGTCCCTTCTAAGAATGCACTCAATGTACAATGAAGACTTTTTACCTTTAACGTCCAATTAAAAATCCAATGACTATTTTTGGATCCCTCAACAATCACAATGTCATAGGCAGTTCTTACCGTCTCAAATCCTCTGTGAGGGTGATCTGGAAAGCCCCCGGGTTTGCCACCTTTAAACTCATCAAACATCAGAAATGGATCCAAATTTCTAAGCTAAATAAAAAAGTAAAAAAATTATACATACAGTACCTTTCAACATAAAAAGAAAATTCCTACAATATTAAATAAAATACAGCTATCCTCATGTGCATAATAAGAAAAAATATATTGTATTTTCAGTGAATACACCTTATGGGTCAGTTCATACCATTGGAAATGCAGTCCAGATGCGTTCCGGATGCTTTTCTGCATGTGCGTTTTTAGTGCATTTTTGATGTGGTCCAGTGCATTTTTTCCTCCTCTTTTTTTTTTAACCTTAAATAAGGACATGTGTGTTCCAGTGCGGTTAGGTGCATTCCGGTTCATTTTGATACATTTTATCGCGTTCCAGTACAATCCAGTGAAAAAAAAAAAAAGGCAGCATTTTCTACTTATTTTTGTGGAACTGGAAAGTACTGGAAATGAACTATGCCACTGAAAACCATATAACCTACTATCAATGGGTTTTTGATGCAGAAAAAAAAAAAAAAAAAAAAAACGCATTGGACTGCACGTGGTGAGAACTGGCCCTGATGTTAATATTATGTGTACCTAAAATAATTTTTGTTAAGGCTTTCACATTTTGCATGATTTCTTTTATACTGTAAGGATGATAGATTTGTAACATCTCTGTTGGCTATATTTGTATTAAAAAGATCAATATCGGTGATGAAGGAATGTAAGGGCTCTTTCACACGGGTGATCCGATCAGATCCGCCTGTCAGTTTTTTAGGCGGATCTGATCGGATTCTCCATGCAGCTCTATGGGGCAGCGGATGTCAGCGGAGACACCTCCGCTGACACCCGCTGCCATCCGTATCCGATCCTGTCCGTGAAATCTGGACGGATGGAAACCCTATTTTTCCATCCGTTCAGGTATCGGATCGTATCGGATGAGAGCGGACAGGCGGTCTGCTCTTATCCGATCCCCCATAGAGAGCAGCGGGGGCTGTAACACCTCCCTCTCCGCACTGCAAGCGGAGACGGAGCTGTCATCCGCCGGCTCAGCGGGGATCGCGGATCGATCCCCGCTGAGCAGAACGGATCCGCCTACGGAGGCAGACCGTGTGAAAGAGCCCTAAGATAATAGGCATCCTTGTTCAAAAAGAATGCTTAGAATTTATAGCCTATAGCAACCAATCAGAATTCATTATGAAAAACACAGGCTAGTACAAGACGAATTCTGATTGGCTTCTTTGGGTTACTACACTTATCCATTGTAGGGAACAAATACTGTGCAGCACTACCAAGAAGGAAACACAACTTGCTTATAAAATTAGCAAATACACAGCATAGTACATATAACACATAGTACATATAACACATAGCACATATTACACATAGCACATATAACACATAGCACATATAACACATAGCACATATAACACATAGCACATATAACACATAGCACATATATAAAATGACTTCTCTTCCAGGTGATGTAGCACACCCGGAAGAGAGGTGATTCACATGGAGGCCATGCTCGCACTAGGTGAGAGTAGAGAAGGCTTCCTAAAAAGAAAATGCATGTCTCTCCTGGTGCAGGATTGATGCTCAAAGTAATGCGAGTTGGCACTTTTTATGTTTTATCTAGAAGCTTTTAATAAGCGGTTTTACACTATGGAGATCTTTCTCCCTTCCCTATAAAGTACTGTATACTGTATAGCATGAAAAACCATTGAAAGTAGTGGTGGGCGTTGTGTGGAGGCAATCAGGTGAGGAATACAAAGACAAGTTTGTCTTGCCTACAGTCAAGCATGGTGGTGGGAGAGTCATGGTCTGGGGCTGCATGAGTGCTGCCGGCACTGGGGAGCTACAGTTCATTGAGGGAACCATGAATGCCAACATGTACTGTGACATACTGAAGCAGAGCATGATCCCCTCCCTTCTTAAACAGGGCCGCAGGGCAGTATTCCAACATGATAACGACCCCAAACACACCTTCAAGAAGACCACTGCCTTGCTAAAGAAGCTGAGGGTAAAGGTGATGGGCTGGCCAAGCATGTCTCCAGACCTAAACCCTATTGAGCATCTGTGGGGCATCCTCAAACAGAAGGTGGAGGAGCGCAAGGTCTCTAACATCCACCAGCTCCTTGATGTCGTCATGGAGGAGTGGAAGAGGACTCCAGTGGCAACCTGTGAAGCTCTGGTGAACTCCATACCCAAAAGGGTTAAAGCAGTGCTTAAAAATAATGGTGGCCACACAAAATATTGACACTTTGGGCCCAATTTGGACATTTTCAATACTCAATTTCACATGAAAAGATATAATAAAATATTTACAAAAATGTGAGGGGTGTACTCACTTTTGTGAGATACTGTACACACACACACACTCCATAACATTATGATCACCCACCTAATATTAGGTATGGTCCCCTTTTGCTAAAACAGCCGTGACCCACTAAAGCACGGAGACCAAAGTAACATCCACATGAATGGCAGGAGCCAAGGTTTCCCAGCAGAACTTTGCCCAAAAGCATCACACTGCCGACTTGCCTTCTTATAACACATACTGGCGCCATCTCTTCCTCAGGTAATTGGCACACAAGCACCCAGCCATCCACATGATGTAAAAGAAATAGGGATGCACCGAATAATCGGCGGCCGAACATTATTCGGCCGAAAATAGAAAAAATAGCACTTTCGGTGTTCGGCCGAATAAGTCAAAAGGCCGAATAATTTTGTCCCGAATAATAGGGCTGAACGATAGTCGATATGATATCGACTATCGTTCTGTGGCCGTAGGCGATATTCATATCGCCGAGGTCACGATATTTACAGGGGGAAGGGACTCGGAGGAGGACAGGAGGACTCACAGACTTCCGTGTTAGGCAGGGGAAGCCGGTGTTCCGTGAGATTTACCTACCCCGTGAGAATTACCTACCCCTCGTCACTTCCGGCCAGGAACAGCTGAGCAGCGCAGCAGTGCGCATGCTCACAGGGCCGGATACCTAAAGGGACAACAGAGGAGCAGACTAGTGCGCATGCGCACTAGTATGGAAATAGCACAGTGTACCGTTGAAAAAACCTACCCACGCGGCGGTTAAATAAAACAGCGGGGCTGCAATACGAATCATCTCCGCTCGTGTGCCTGTCACTTCCCTGATCTCGGCAAGTAAATATAAAAGCGGCTGGCGTCTCCGTGATTTATGTTTTCATACACCCGCCGCCGCTTTTATATTTAGTTGCCGAGATCAGGGAAGTGACAGGCACACGAGCGGAGATGATTCGTATTGCAGCCCCGCTGTTTTAATGTAAGCGCTGCATTCCATACAGTGCCGTGAACCGGAAGTGACGAGGGGTAGGTTTTTCTCACGGGTAGGTAATTCTCACGGAACACCGGGACACTTCAGCGGTGAGCATACATACATTACTCACTCGTGCACTGCAGCCCGCCCCACACATTCAGTGAGTCTTACTCTCCTCCCTAGTTTTTTCAATGGCACATTCAGGAAGCCAATCACGCTGTGATTAGCTGCACAGCGAACCAATCACGCGTGCCTGCACACCTGATTGGTTCCGCTGTGCCGCTACTCACGGCGTGATTGGCTTCCTGAATGTGCCATTGAAAAAACTAGGGAGGAGAGTAAGACTCACTGAATGTGTGGGGCGGGCTGCAGTGCACGAGTGAGTAATGTATGTATGCGGCTGTGCTCCTTTCCAGGCTCCTACTAGTCAACCTCCAGCCTCCTACTACCACCACTATGAGAGACTGTCTGTCACTGTATAATCTGATCGAGTCCACACTGACACTGACTGACTGTCACTGAGTAATTGATGTTACCACATTAACCCTGACCTGCCCAGTGCCCTGTATCTGCAATTAAAATTTACAAGGCTGCCTGCATGCTTCCTGATTTCCATTCCCAGCATCCTTCCCAATCCCTACAGTGTCACTAACATTAACCCTATGGTACAAGGCTGCAGTGTGCACTGAATCCCATTCCCTACAGTAACATTTAGGGAGAGAGAGAGACATGAGAGGACGAGAGAGAGACATGAGAGGACAAGAGAGAGAGAGAGAGAGAGAGAGAGTGAAAGGACAAGAGAGAGAGAGAGAGACACGAGAGGACAAGAGAGAGGACAAAAAATTGGCAAAATAAATGGAAAAAATGCAAAACACCGCGTTCGGTATTCGGCCTTCGGCCAAACATTTTATTATTATTCGGCTTCGGCTTCGGCCAAGAATTTCATTTCGGTGCATCCCTAAAAAGAAAGTATGATTCATCAGACCAGGTCACCTTCTTCCATTGCTCCGTAGTCCAGTTCTGATGTTCATGCGACCATTGTGGAAGCTTTTGGCTGTAGACATGGGTCACCATGAGCTTCCCAGCCCCACACACAACAAACTGCGATGCCCATTTTTTTTTTTGCTTTCACCAGGACAACATGTTCATTGCTGCCTGATATATCCCAGCAATTTTCAGATGTCATTGTAATGAGATATTCTTTTTAGCTGTCAGTGGTCATAATATTCTAGCTGATCGGTGTATGTATATACAAGTTAGGACAAATTACTCAAGCAATTCGAGAGGGGACATTATTCTGGGTGAACCAGTTGTATGATCTTATCAATTGGGGGTGAATCTAGTGAGAGAGAGGGAGGGAGGAAAGGGGGGATAGAGAAAGGGGATGTGGAGGGGAGGAATGGAGAAAGGTGGACCAGGGAGAACAGGCGTAACAAATATGGAGAACAAAATATCAGTCATGAGAATAATACATGCTCCAGAGCAATTTCAGATATCATGGATCCCGACTTTATTGTCAGGATCCACCCACATGCCTGACAGGCAGCTGGCTCAGCGCACTGCTGAGAGTCCGAGCCAGCTGCTCCCCCTCCCCCCCTCAGCCCGGTGCTCCAGTTAGCTCTGGAGGGGGAGAGCAGAGAGCTGGGGAATGACAGTCACCAGCTCTCTGCTCACTGAAGACTGAGAACTGAGCGATCAGCGGTCTTTGATCTCTCAGTTCACAGTCTTAGAGGCATCGGGCGACCAATGCTACACCCACCTAGGTGAGTATAGATGTTTGTTTTTTTCAACTCCACACTTTTCTTAATAAAACACAGCACTGGTCACTTTGTGACACTTTATTGATTATATGAAAGTGCACTGGACACTTCAAATATTTATTTTCTGATGCACTGGACACTTTAGATGTTTGTTTTTGATGTAAACATCACTTTATGTATATTCAATATTTTTCTTTTTTATTTTGCATAGGTGATAGGCTATTTTGAAACAAATAAGCGCTGTATATGAATTATTATTTTTTTTTGAATTTTGGACAGAGTAGGGAGAGTTTAGAACACCTATTAGGGTTTTTTTGCTGTCTGTGCCCCCCGTTGGGGAGATTCACCCTCTCGATTTGTCCCGTTTACCATTATCATTGAGCCTGGGTTCACACAGCGCAATTCTACTGCGGGATCCCGCATCGCATCTCCCTCGCAGGCAGTTCACAATGCCCTCTGCGAACCGCTGCAGGTGTCAATAAAAAGTTAATGACACCCCCAGATCAGTTCGCAGATTGCAGTGTGAACTGCATATTTGGACAGGAATCAGATCGCACCGATGCAATCCGATTCCAGTGTGGGGGGAAAAAAAAAAAGGTTTCTGCACCTTTTTCATGCAAATCTAATGTGAGTTCACCCATAAAACTGTATGGCTGAATTCGCATTTGGACAAACATGGTATGTGATCTGCAGAGCAATGCAGTGCGAATCACATGCAATGTCTGACATTGCATATGTGTGAACCCAGGCTGAAAGTGAAAGTAAAAGGAAATCCTAAATTTTGGGTAGTTCCCAGAAAGGTAATAGAGGGGAAATCTTCCAATAGGGCTACTAGTTCTGGTGACAAGGGGGTTCCCAAGAGACTCCCTTAAAGTAAAATTATAGGCAAACTTTTTTTTTTTTATTCATTTTGGATAAAGCAAGGGAGGGTTATAACCTCGGACAGATTTTTTTTCACCATCTGTGTCTTATTGCAGAGATTTCCCTTCACTTCCCATCCCATAACTAAACAGGAAGTGAGAGGAAATCCCAGAAAATTAGGGGAATTCTTTGGGGACTCCTAGGTCATCAGAACTAATGTCCCATTGGAAGATTTCCCCTCTACTACTTTCCGGGGACAACCCAAAATTTGAGATTTTCTTTTACTTTTACTGAATTAGCCTGATTAGAAGTCAATGTGTGACGTAATGCGTATAAGGGGCGGAGCCTCACACCCAAAGCACTTCACAGTCACGACTCCTTTATGTGCCTTTTCAACCTTCACAGCTTATGTGCTTTCTTTGGAAGTGTAACAATTTGTTATGATCTAATAACATTTTAAACAGAGCGCATTAGATCTTGCTGTAATTTCTCCTATATCCACGCCAAGGATGTCTGAGAGACTCAGATGAGAGATCTACCTTTGGCTGCCTTCGGTTTCCAGGATATTGGATTGCTGCTATCCCCCTTTGGTAATATGCTGGTTCTGACCCGCTGGTAAAACAGGGGTCAGAACAGGAGGTGAGCGGCCATTTCTTTCGGTGGAGGATTAGTACAAGCACTTTTTGTCCAGCACTGATCAGCACCTTATGTTTGCACTTTTTGCACCATCTGTATATTGCCGCACTGTATGAACTTTTTTGGATTGTTCTTGTATTAATTTGCATAGCTAATGTCGTCTACTATTAGCAACTATACTGGTTCACTCACTTTATTTTGCTGATTTTGCACCCATGTACCTTTGCAACATTGCACGGTTTACTATATAAAATATGTTTATTATTGTTATATTGGGCTATGAACTGTACATTGCACTTTTGCACAATTGCTCTATTTGCACTTTGCATTATGCATTCATTTATATACAGTGCCTTGCAAAAGTATTTCGGCCCCCTTGAACTTTGCGACCTTTTGCCACATTTCAGGTTTCAAACATAAAGATATAAAACTGTAATTTTTTGTGAAGACTCAACAAGTGGGACACAATCATGAAGTGGAACGAAATATATTGGATATTTCAAACTTTAACAAATAAAAAACTAAAAAATTGGGCGTGCAAAATTATTCAGCCCCCTGAAGTTAATACTTTGTAGCGCCACCTTTTGCTGCGATTACAGCTGTAAGTCGCTTGGGGTATGTCTCTATCAGTTTTGCACATCGAGAGACTGACATTTTTGCCCATTCCTCCTTGCAAAACAGCTTGAGCTCAGTGAGGTTGGATGGAGAGCGTTTGTGAACAGCAGTTTTCAGTTCTTTCCACAGATTCTCGATTGGATTCAGGTCTGGACTTGACTTGGCAATTCTAACACCTGGATATGTTTATTTGTGAACCATTCCATTGTAGATTTTGCTTTATGTTTTGGATCATTGTCTTGTTGGAAGACAAATCTCCGTCCCAGTCTCAGGTCTTTTGCAGACTCCATCAGGTTTTCTTCCATAATGGTCCTGTATTTGGCTCCATCCATCTTCCCATCAAGTTTAACCATCTTCCCTGTCCCTGCTGAAGAAAGGCAGGCCCAAACCATGATGCTGCCACCACCATGTTTGACAGTGGGGATGGTGTGTTCAGGGTGATGAGCTGTGCTGCTTTTACGCCAAACATAACGTTTTGCATTGTTGCCAGAGCACCTTCTTCAACATGTTTGGTGTGTCTCCCAGGTGGCTTGTGGCAAACTTTAAACAACACTTTTTATGGATATCTTTAAGAAATGGCTTTCTTCTTGCCACTCTTCCATAAAGGCCAGATTTGTGCAGTATACGACTGATTGTTGTCCCATGGACAGAGTCTCCCACCTCAGCTGTAGATCTCTGCAGTTCATCCAGAGTGATCATGGGCCTCTTGGCTGCATCTCTGAATTGATCAGTCTTCTTCTTGTATGAGCTGAAAGTTTAGAGGGATGGACAGGTCTTCGTAGATTTGCAGTGGTCTGATACTCCTTCCATTTCAATATTATCGCTTGCACAGTGCTCCTTGGGATGTTTAAAGCTTGGGAAATCTTTTTGTATCCAAATCCGGCTTTAAACTTCTCCACAACAGTATCTCGGACCTGCCTGGTGTGTTCCTTGTTCTTCATGATGCTCTCTGTGCTTTAAACGGACCTCTGAGACTATCACAGTGCAGGTGCATTTATACGGAGACTTGATTACTCACAGGTGGATTCTATTTATCATCATTAGTCATTTAGGTCAACATTGGATCATTCAGAGATCCTCACTGAACTTCTGGAGAGAGTTTGCTGCACTGAAAGTAAAGGGGCTGAATAATATTGCACGCCCAATTTTTCAGTTTTTTATTTGTTAACAAAGTTTGAAATATCCAATAAATTTCGTTCCACTTCATGATTGTGTCCCACTTGTTGTTGATTCTTCACAAAAAATTACAGTTTTATATCTTTATGTTTGAAGCCTGAAATGTGGCAAAAGTTTGAAAAGTTCAAGGGGGCCGAATACTTTCGCAAGGCACTGTAAATGGTTTCTCGCTAAATCTTGCAGGGTGAGCAGAGCCCACTGCAAGGGATACTTTTTGATCGGTCTGGATTTGGGCTTTAAACATTTTTTAATCTGCAGCTTTCTTTAAAATTATGCCTAGTGATCCTGCCATGAAGATCCCAGCTAAGGAACTTCCTGTTATAGGGTGACAATGTCCTATCCCCTATGCCAGTGATGGCAAACCTTGGCACCCCAGATGTTTTGGAACAACATTTCCCATGATGCTCATGCACTCTGCGGTGTAGCTGAGCATCATGGGAAATATAGTTCCAAAATATCTGGGGTGCCAAGGTTTGCCATCACTGCAGCCTATGCTATCACCCTGGATTCCAATTACACAGGCATGGTCCTCTGTTGCAATCATCGCTGGAATATATGCATGAAGTCAAGAAATGGCTGCAAATAGATGGCAGGAAACCAGCAGTACAGTAGTGAGATACAAAGGATGAATACACATCTATTCCAAGTCAGTGACTCAGAAAGCACTGAGGCCAAGGACTGGCAGGCAACTAATGGAAGGTCAACAATGACAAGTTTCTGTAGCTACAGGTTTCCTTTACTATGGAAAATCCTTTTCATCCTTTTCTTGGATGTGCTCCATCTTTCCTATAAATTTGTTTTGTTAATCCACAACAAAACAAAATTAAGTTACAGTATGGCGGTTGGCACAGGACTCCATGTAGCCAACTTTAAACAATTGCTAAAGGTAACAGAGAGGACATTGAAGGCAAGGATGGGAGGAAATGTCTAACTAAAGATATTCTGAGGCCATTTTCACATTTTATACATCAGCCTAACAAATCAGCAACGGCTAACATTGCTGCAGATATAAAAGTGCTATGGTAATTATATATATATGGCAAAGTTATTTACAAATGAAATGAAGGCACTTTGCAAAATTTTGTATCTGTCTTTTTTCTTTATTGCTAAGTGCCGGTTCACATTAGGTCGCTCCGACTTAGGGGGCGACCTGTGAAGTCGCGTGCAGCGCGACTTCAGCGCGACTTGCATGGACTTCAGAAAATGAATGTCAATGCAAGTCGCCTCCAGGTCGCCCCGAAGTAGCTCAGGACCCTTTTTCTAAGTTGGAGCGACTCGTGTCGCTCCTATTAGAACCGGTCCTGTTCTACACTATGGGAGCGACGGTGCACGACTTGCCAGGCTGACCAAGTCGCCTGAAAAGTCGTATTAGTGTGAACCGGCACTTACACTACAAAAAAAAAAGGAGCAAAGGTAACAAAAGAAAAAGCACTGAGAGAAGTTACACAGTTAGTCTCCATTCACACGCGGTCCATGCAGTGCTACAGGACCTGTTCTAATAGGAGCGACACAAGTCGCTCCGACTTAGAAAAAGGATCCTGTACTACTTCGGGGCGACCTCGGAGCGACTTGCATAGACTTCCATTATATGAAGTCCGTGCAAGTCACCCCGAAGTCGCGGTGCACGGGACTTCACAGGTCGCCCCCGAAGTCATGCAGGAGTCGTGCCGCTTCAGTGTGAATGCGGTCTTAGGCTAGGTTCACACACTGCTAACATCAGATTTTGATCCGAATTTTAAGGAGATTATGTGCAACTTTGAAAAGGTTTGTAAATTCTATGGGGCCAAAATCACGCTGGAACTGCACCAAAGTAGTACAGAAATCTTTTCCAAAATCGCACCACGAGTCGCACTGATGAACGGACACCAATGAAAACAATGCAATTTTCATTGTCATGCAATTCTGCATGATTCAAGTCACATCTGAAATGTGAACTAGTGTAAACGGAGCCTTAATGTGATTAAAGACAATATTTATTTCTTTTAATAAACATGTTCTACTTACCTGGTCTGTGCAGTGGCTTTGCACAGAGCAGCCCTGATCCTCCTCGTCTCAGGTCCCCCACCAGCGCTCCGGACTTCTCTCTTCTGCCAAGTGCCCCCAGAGCAAGCAACTTGCAATGGGGGCACCCAAGAAGGCACATTCCCGAGCCATTCACACACAGAGCTGGGTCTCGGCCCCACCCCCTCTTTCTCATAACTGGCTGGGACTGACAGCAGCAGGAGCCAATTACAACCTCTTAAGGCAGTCAGATGTAAACAGACTGGTGTCTGTTTAAACTCAGCTACCTCCAATCTGGAAAAACCAAGAAGAAGGGAATCTGTTCCCCTCTGTCTGGCAGGATCAGATTAGAGGGCAGTCAGGTGTAAAGGGACAGCCTGTCTGTTTATATCCAACTGCCCATAGAGCAGAGCAGGCTGTGTCCGTGTCTGCTCTGCATAAGCAGAGCAGACACGGATCTGTCATCAACCCGCTCTGCTCAACAGGGGATCAGCGGACAGATCCTCTGCAAAGGAAAAAAAAATCTGGCACATGTGAAATGGGCCTAAGGGAGGATCATAACCCCTAGTTGTTTTTTTTTTTTTTTACTATCTGAGTCCCATAGCCATAGATTTCCCTTCACTTCCTGTCCCATAGCCAAAACAGGAGGTGAGAGGAAATCCCTGAAAATTAAAGGAACCTCTTGGGGAGCCCCAGGTGTCACCAGAACTAGTATCTTTATTCAAAGATGTCCCCTCTATTACTTTTCTGGGGACAACCCAAAGTTGGGGATTTTCTTTTAAATTATAATGGTAAACGGGAGGGTAAATCACAGACAGCAATAACAACCTGGTAGGTGTTCTAATCTCTCTCCATTACGTCGATAATTAAAAAAAGTTTTGGCTTTTGTACTTTCAGGATTAGAAGAGGATATTCAGGGGTTAAATTGACAAGATAACTACATTTCTTTCAGGGACTCCCATGGAAAAAACAAAGAGAAGGAAATAATGGAGGAAGAGGAAGGAGGAGGGGAGGAGGAGGAAGAGGAAGGAGAAGAGGAGGAAGAGGAGGGCTACTGAATGGGCTACTGTGTGCACGCAAACGCCGCTGCCAGGAAAGAGACATTGTGTGAACGTAGCCAAAAGCAATAGAATTGCACAGAGCAGCCGTGCACCTCCTCTTCTCAGGTCCCCCCGCTGGTGCTCCTGGCCCTTTCTCTTTGTCCAGTGCCCCATGGGAAGATGCTCGTGCAGGCTCGCTCCTGAGCCCCGCTGCTGTGTCCATTGACACAGACAGCGGGACTCAGCCCCACCCCCCACACCCTTGTCACTGGTTTTGATTGACAGAAGTGGGAGCCAATGGCTCCCGCTGCCCCAGCAAAGCCAGTGAGACCTGGAAGTGATTGGAGAAAAGAGCTGCAGATGTGTACAGAGCTGAATGGAGTGAGGGCCCAGGTAAGTAAAGGGGGGGGGGGGGGGTTGCTGATGCCTAAACTTTTCTTACCTTAATACCACTTTAAGGTAAGTGGGGAAGCAGTTTGGGGGGTGAGGGTCTGGAAAATGGCATCACGTTATATATGGGTGAAACATGAAACATGCTATGAAAGGTGGACTAAAAGGTAATTGGAAATGTTCAATTTATTTTGAAAGTCAAAAAATAAACATGGTATATTTACCTGCTCTGTGCAGGTTTTGCACAGAGCAGCCCGATCCTTCTGTCCTTGGGTCCCCCGCTGGCGCTCCTGGCTCCTCCCCCCTACCGAGTGTACCCATTGCAAGCCAGACACACAGGGCGTGGCTCTATCCTGCCCCCCTCCTCACTGGCTGTGATTGACAGCAGCAGAAGCCAATGGCTCCCACTGCTGACTTTGAGCCAATGAGGAGGGAAAGAGCTGAGAAAAATAGGACAAGGATGGAAAATTTTTGTCAAATCGAATGTGAATGAACACATTTCTAATTGTTTAATTTGCTCCCAGCCAAGAAAAAAAGTAACTAATCTCATGCATTGCACTTATCAAAATATATCCAGAATTAGAACTTTCTTTCTAGAAAAATCAAAACAATGACATAGTACAAAAATGTATTCAAAATGAGTCAAATCCATGAAAGACGCCATCCTATGGTCGGAAAAGTGACAACACCAATTCAGTGTATTTATATAAATCAGGCCAGTGATGTTAAAATAGAACTTTAGTCAGAAAATGAAGGCCTGATAGATCACTTCATGCTGGCCCCTTTTGCAGGTATAGCTATGTAAAACATTAAAATCAAGTGCTTATACTGTTTTAAATCCACTGTCATACCCTGCTCTGCGCATACTCAGTAGCTTTCCATTTTTTTGCTGAAAATTTAGAGCCACTAGAGGCCGATCTGCTGACAGCCTAAAGATTTACTGTTGCTCAGGGGCTCTGAGTTTCAGTAAAATGGCAGCCTCCAGCAAAAAGAAACAGGAGTAATGCTGGAGGCAATATTCATCACACACTAATTTTGGTAGCATAATTGCTAATGTGGAATGTATGGTCCTTGCTAAAAAAAACATCACATTTTTTTGGTTGTTATGGGTAATGTTCCACTTTAATCCCCACACACAGCACAATACAGACAGTTTGCCTTTCTAGTTTTAGGAACAAGAACAATGTTTTCTTATTTTTGTTATCAATGTATTATATAAAAATGTAAATCTCATACCTCAGGTCTACCAATACTCCTCCGCACTTTGGCACCAACTCCCTCTGATTGCTCTACGCTCAGGACAGTCTTCACCACCTTTCTAGAAGCCATCCTTCCAACTGGAGAGAGCATACACACGTTGGGATCCTGGTTGGAGTAGTGGGGTCTGGAACACGTGTCCACTGATTCAGCTGGAGAATTCAATGCACTGCTTCCAAAAAGCTTCCACAAAATCAAAGCGACGACTGTTCTTATAAGCATGAACTACGGGGCAGGATTTTCCGATTCTAATGTTTGTTTTGTTAACCAAATGAAAAAAAGAAAAAAACATTCTGAGAACATGATGAATGCATTCCACTGAGCATGCCAGAGATCATTACAAAGAAGCAGAATTAAAAGTAAACTTGATGCAATTATACAGATGCTAACCTACTTATGTGTTAATAATAGGGACCAAAGATGGCCATGTGTACACTTCCATGCCTCCTGAAGCACCTGGGGTGCTCAAATATACTCCAGCCTATCATTTTCACCAACAACACCTCCATCTTTGTTTCTTCAACAAAAAAAACAAGTGAACCCAGACGTGCCTCACACTAGGTATTGCATTGTGGTTAGGTGGCATGGCTATATCAGGTACCCTAAAAATAAGTTCTTGTACTTTTTTTGGGGCGACAGGCGTCCAGAGATTCAGTTTGCGTGATTTTACTGCGATTCGTCGGGCGACAATCACGACAAAATTGTGCTGCGTTTGGGGTGCCATTGCAAGTCACGGGAATCGCACGGCGTCCTGCGACTTGCAATGGTACAGAATTGTGGGCAGAATCGTGGCAATTCTGCCAGCAATCTGAGGCGCCTATATGTAAATGGAGCCTAAGCCTTTTTCTGACACTTGTTGCTTACAAGTTAAAATCAGTATTTTTTGCTAGAAAATTACTTAGAACCCCCAAATATATATATATTTCTCTTACGTCCTCCGACAGTCGCCGCCCTTCATATAGTCTTCACCAATGGGTATTGACTTCCTCTCCACAGGAGTAGCTAGGCATAAGACTTGTTAAAAACAAAAGCATTTAGCATAGACACACCCATGGGGGCTGTCCCACTGGTCAATACCCCCCTGCAGTAGCCATCCCAACTCAGTTTGTCTTCTGCCTAGCGTTAGGAGTAGATAGGCTTCCCTGTGCTGTGGCTACAGTCTCAGTCTTCTAATCTTTTCTTACTGCGTTGCCTTTTCTACGGTTGCGTCTCCCACCCCTCTACACTGCTTTGGGACATCCCATTGGTGAAGACTGTATGAGGGGCGGCGACTGTCGGAGGACGTAAGAGAAAACTGAATTTTTGTAAAATCTTACCGTAAAATTCCTTTCTCTGAGTCCTCTGACAGTCGCCGCCCCCGCCCCTCTTTTGGGGTTTTCTTGTACACTTACTGCTATGCTACGAAACTGAGTTGGGATGGCTACTGCAGGGGGGTATTGACCAGTGGGACAGCCCCCATGGGTGTGTCTATGCTAAATGCTTTTGTTTTTAACAAGTCTTATGCCTAGCTACTCCTGTGGAGAGGAAGTCAATACCCATTGGTGAAGACTGTATGAGGGGCGGCGACTGTCGGAGGACTCAGAGAAAGGAATTTTTACGGTAAGAGTTTACAAAAATTCCGTTATTTATATATATATATATATATATATATATATATATATATATATATATATATATATATATATATATATATATATATTTTAGCAGAGACCCTAGAGAATAAAATGGCGATCGTTGCAACCTTTTATCACAAATCACACTGTATTTGCACAGATGTTTTTCAAACTCAGTTTTCTAGGAAAAAATACACTTTAATGAATGAAAATAAAATAAATAAATAAACAGTAAAGTTAGTCCAGTTTTTTTGTATAATGTAAAAGATGATGTTACGCCGAGAATCGTGACAGAATTGTGATCTTTATTCTAAGAAAAAAAATCGTGATTCTCATTTTACCCAGAATCATGCAGCTCTACTTAGGAGGTAACAGAGGAACAGTTTAAAGTAAAAAAAAAAAAAAAACAAACAAAAAAAAAAAAACCTTCATTTTTTTTTTTTACATTGTTAAAATCAAACCGATTAACATCCAACACACATGATCCAATGGTGCATTTACATTAGTAGTAGCATGGTATATGTTCACAACAAGTTTTGCCGCTTGGGGCTTCTTTAGGGGATTAGAAGATCACTATTGATATAACTGCCAATATGACCCCTGCTTGCCACCAACAATGCCATCTGCCCTGTGCAGGGAAGGAGGCGCTGTATGGCCACAGGAGCCACACCAAGACCAAGAAAGTGTGAAATAATGAAAGTGGTTGTAAAGTCAGAAGGTTTTTTTTTTTATCCTAATGCATTCTATACATTAAGATAAAAAGCCTTCTGTGTGTGCAGCAACCCCCCCCCCCTAATACTTACCTGAGGTCCCTCTATAAAGGGATATGCAAACTGTAGCTCTCCAGATGTTACAGAACTACAAGTCCCATGAAGCATAGCAAGACTCTGACAGCCACAAGCATGACATCCAGAGGCATGATGGGATTTGTAGTTTTGCAACAGCTGGAGGGCCACAGTTTGCATATACCTACTGTAGATGTTTGTTTTTTTAACTAAAAAAAAAACCCCACAACACTTTAGAATCACTTTAAAAGTTTAACTGAGGGCGCCTAAATTCTTAAGCCCCGTTCAGACAGGGGCGACGCGACTTGCTGGGGCGACCTGTGAAGTCACGGTGGACCTCGGCGCGACATGCACGGACTTCATATCATTGAAGTCAATGCAAGTCGCCTCCAGGTCGCCCCAAAGTAGTACAGGACCCTTTTTCTAAGTCGGAGCGACTTGTGTCGCTCCTATTAGAACGGGTCCTGTATTATTCAATGGCGAGCGACCCACCGCGACTTGTCAGGCGACCAAGCCGCCTGACAAGTCGCGCTAGTGTGAATGGGGTCTTAGTCAAGACTAATATCTAGTACTAATAAACTGTAGGGATGTAATTCTATGGTCTAGGTCGCCCTCGTGGCTCCTGCAAGGACCACTCCTCATGGAGCTACGAGGGCGACCTAGACCATATAATTACATCCCTACAATTAAGCTGTACTGGATATTGGTCTTGGCTAAAAATTCAGGCGCCCTCGGTTAAACCTTTATTAATTCACACTTGGTCTTGGTGTGTCTCCTGTGGTCACACTGCGCCTCCTTCCCTGCACTGGGCAGACAGCATTGTTGGTGGCAAGCGGGGGTCGTATTGACAGTTATATCAATAGTGGTCTTCAAATCCCCTGAAGAAGCCCCAAGCGGTGAAACATGTCAGGAACATATACCACGCTATGACTGCCTATGTGAACAAACCATTTGATAATGTAAATTACATGTATTAGATTTTAATGTGTTTGATTTTAATGATGTACAAATAAAAAAAATTTTTTTTTACAATAAACTTTTCCTCTGTTACTTCTATGGCACCAGTAAAGTCCCACTAAAAACCGTTTGCTCTGTGAACATGTGATGGACAGCATCACTGACCTACTAAAGCGTGAGGGCACAAAGGGAAAAGCCAAAGTCTAAAGCCGGCCTTTAAAAAAAATAAATAAAAAATGGAAGATCTGCTTTACTGTTGGTCTATCACCTTGTAAACATGAATAGCTTAATAAAGCCTCTCAGGAAAGTTTGCCACTCAAAATCCTGCAAGAATGCCCTTCTGCAATAGGCAGAGGTTCACAAATATTGGAAGCTGTGACTGAGGCTTTTTCTGTTTGGGGTTGGAGAGACTACTAGCAAAGCAGACCTATCATTTTTCATGTTTCACATTAAGGTCTCATTCACATAGGCACTGAGGCCCGTAGTCTGAATGGGCCGTGTGTTTTGTAGCTTGAGCCTTCCTTCAGGTGTTGCATGCAGGCAGCCCATGTAAGTGTAGGGGGATGCAGCAGCTGCACAAACAGCCGCTTGTCCCAATTTGACAGACGCATGGGTGAGCGGCACTAAAAGCAGATAGAATGCATTTGAAGCAGCTCCCCAGCACCACTGTCAAATATTACAGTAGGAGTTGAGGGTGGAGGGGAGACATTTCCACCATTCCCCATGATTAAGCTCCAGGCGGAGCGAAACGTGTTGGGGGCGTGGCCTGGCTGAAGTCCGGGCTGAGGCTGCCATTTATCTCACTTCATGCATATGGGTTTGCTTCACGATGTGCAGCTTTTGGATCTTTTCCTTTTTACATTGCTGCAGCTTGGAGCTAGGACGAGTTCCCTGTCCCTGCCAGCACTCAGCAGTCTAGTTGGACTTTACCTCTCCCTGAGGGGCACCTACATTTTGTCTTTTTGGGTCACAAGCATTTGCACCATGTTAAACTCTAAATACGCTTCACCATCGCATACGTACTGCGGCCAGAATTGAGGGCACACGGAGTGTGCCGCCCATTCAGAGTGCTGTGCCGCGATTGTGATTCCTGTGCGCATACGTGGGAATGACGTCATGGCAGCCTGGAAACTTGGAAGGATAACAAGGGGAAGATGGAAGCCCTGGCAGAGACAGCGCACCACTGGAGAAATCCCTTTACAGGTAAGCCTGCCATAATATGTGCTTGTATGCTTGGAGTGTATAAATGTAGGTGCAGTGCAGTAGTTCAGCGTTTTAAGGGTTAGAATAGTCAGTGAGGGGATAACATATTGCCTCCTTAAAGGGTTTGTTACCCCAACGTTTCAAATTCCTCATATACAGTAAGGGAAAAAAGTATTTGACCCCCTGCTGATTTTGTACGTTTGCCCACTGACAAAGAAATGATCAGTTTATCATTTTAATAGTAGGTTTATTTTAATGGTGAGAGACAGAATAATAACAAAAATATCCAGAAAAACTAATTTTAAAAACGTTATACATTGATTTACATTTAAAATGAGTGAAATATTTGATCCCCTATCAATCAGCAAGATTTCTGGCTCCCAGGTGTCTTCTATACAGGTAATGAGCTGAGATTAGAGCACTCTCCTAAAGGGAGTGCTCCTAAATCTCAGCTTGTTACCTGTATAAAAGACACCTGTCTACAGAAGCAATCAGATTCCCATCTCTCCATCATGGCCAAAGAGCTGTCCAAAGAAGTCAGGGACAAGATTTTAGACCTACTCAAGGCTGGAATGGGCTACAACAAGACTATCGCCAAGCAGCTTGTTGAGAGGGTGACAACAGTTGGTGCGATTATTTGCAAATGGAAGAAACACAAAAAAAACTGTGAATCTCCCTCGGTCTGGGGCTCCATGCAAGATCTCACCTCATGGAGTTTCAATGATCATGAGGATGGTGAGGAATCAGACCAGAACTACACGGGAGAATCTTGTCAATGATCTCAAGGCAGCTAGGACCATAGTCACCAAGGAATGAACCTGGAAGTAACATGTATGATAGGACTTCCAGGTTTATGGTGTCAGGGGTCCCTGATGTCTCATTAACCACTTGCCTCCCAAGCCTGTTCTGACCTTTCTCTCCTACATGTAAAAAATATCCTTTTTTATTGCCAAAAAATTAGTTAGAACCCCCAAACATTACATATTTTCTTGAAGCAAAGGCCCTAGAGAATAAATGTTGGCTGTTGCATATTTTTATGTCACACAATATTTGCACAGCGGTATTTCAAACACAATTTTTTTTTTTTTTGAAAAATTACAATTTAATGTGTTTTTATGTGCAAAACACAATATAATACCCAATTGTTTGGTAAACTATAAAAGATGATGTTACGTTGAGCAAATAGATACCAAACATGTCAGGATTTAAAATTGTGTACACACATGGAATGGCACCAAACTGCAGTACCTAAAAATATCCATAGGCGATGCTTTAAACGCCTTTACAGGTTACCAGTTTAAAGTTAGACAGATCTGGTGCTAGAACTATTGCTCCAGCTATAACAATACCTCACATATGTGGTGCCAACACTGCTAACATATATGTGCGTGACTTACATATGCGTTTGTCTTTGCACATGAGCACAGGGGGTTGGGAGCACTTTAGTTTTTTATTATTTCTATTATTTAAAATACATTTTTTACACCGTTTACTTTTGATGAATGTTATTGCTCTCACAAGAGATAAACATCCCTTGTGAGAGCATAGGTGGTGACAGGTCCTCTTTATGTAGAGATCTGGGGTCTATTAGACCCCAAATCTCTCTTCTGGCCTCCAAAGCAGCCGCTCAGACACAGATCAGTCTGATTTGTTGCTTTACTGGCCAGGTGAGAAACACAAAACCAAAACCGGTGTTCCGTGAAAAAACCATACCCATAAAAATTCCATACCCTTGTCACTTCCGGTGCACGTACATCAGCACCTACGTCAGTGAACCGAGGAGCTTACTAGTGCGCATGCTCGGAGGGTATGGAATGTTCACGGTAGTGTGTTATAACGTTACACCGCATCACCACATTAAAACATCTCCGCTGCAACATGAGTCATCTCCGCTCCTACCCCTGTCACTTCCCTGATCTTGGCTACTAAATGTACAGATCACAGAGCCGACATCTCCGTGATTTAGATTTCATACACCCGCCGCCGCTTTTACATTTAGTAGCCAAGATCAGGGAAGTGACAGGGGTAGGAGCGGAGATGATTCATGTTGCAGCTGAGCTATTTTAATGCAACCGCCGCAACAGCTGAGGCGGTGTAACGTTATAACACACTACCGTGAACATTCCATACCCTCCAAGCATGCGCAATGCTAAGCTCATCAGCTGTTCAATGACGTAACCGGAGCTGTGAGCATGCACACTGCTACGCTGCTCAGCTGTTTCTGACAGGAAGTGACGTGGGTATGGAATTTTCACGAGGTATGGTTTTCTCACGTTACACCGGAAGTGACAAAACACTCATCACTTCTAGTTTCTTAGCCATAGAGATGATATGGGACCTTCTGGTTTTCAACGATCTCTATGGTCAGTCAGCAGACCAGGTTCCCTGGTGGGGCAGCAGAGCCCAAAAAGCAGTGGACAGCGGTGGAGAGGGGTGGGAGGTTGGACCCTCCCTCTGCCTGTAAAAGATGATCCAGCTGCTAATTAGCTGCTAGGATTGCTTTTACATAAAAGAGAATCGCCGGGCAAAAAAAAAAAAAAAAAAAAAGCAGATACCAGGATGAAGCCTGTAGCCGCAGGGATCATCCGGGTATAACCATTGCAACTTAAAGATGTCCTGGGGCAGCAAGGGGTTAAAGAAAAATTGTCTTAAAAATAGCAATATTAAATCTCACCTCCTCCTTGAATTGTAAATGATATTTTATGAATATTTGGCATTTTTGCACTTATTTGTAAAAATCATTTTAGGTCTAATGGTTACCCCCCCCCCCCCCCCCCAAACATTGAATATTTCCAATGGAACACAATATCATAAATATATATATATATATATATATATATATATATATATATGCATACACACACACACACACACATACATACATATAAATATATATATATATACACACATACACACACACATATACATACATATATATATATATATATATATATCTGTCTCTCTGTCAGATCTATCTATCTATTAAAATAATAGACTTACACTGAAGCACTTAATCCCCACCAAAATAAAATATGTACAAAAACATCGCCTGCACTACATGTTACATCACTGAGCACGCGGAGGTAAGAGCAATTCTAGGTTTCCAGATTCTAGGGCCATTTTTTATGATAAACTCTAATCTGATGACTTTTAAAATGCCCCCTATAGAAAATATAAGGTGCTGAAGTTCCTCATTTTGCGGGCGCCCACATTTTTAAAGCTTGACATGTTGGGTGTCTATGTGCTTGCTGCAATCCAATCTTTTATATCTTATAAAAATGGGTATTATATTGAGTTTCTGTGCACTAAAATTAACTTTAGTGTATTTTTTAACTAAATTAAATTAACTAAACACTATTTGATAAGTTGTTGCACAGATATTGTGTTACATTGAAAATAACTAAAGTTTGGGGGGGGGGGGGGTTGCAAGTAAACATCAGATTTAAAAGGATTTTTAAAAATGAGTGTAAAAATGCCTCTAGCAGTTAATTAACCTCAAAAACATCCAACAAAAAACATCAAAAAATGTGCAATAACCCCTCCCCTGTGTGCAAAGGCAGTATAAATGAAGAAGCGGTCTCTGATGTGTGAATGGGGGGGGGGGGGGCATTATTAGATGTAGTGGGCACACTTACCTGTGTGTAGGGACGATGCTGGCTGGGGATGATGGCACTGCACACTGATGCCACTGCTCAGGCTCTCCACTCTTCTTAAACTCTCAGTTTCTCTTTGCTCACCATGATTCAGCAATAACACCATACAGAGCAGTGTGGGAGGGTGGATTCAGGACAGTGTGTGTGCTGTGAGATCACAGGGCTGCAAGTCACCATGAGACACACAGCAGCTGCTATGCCAGGAGGGGGCACGGCGGGCGCCTCCCTGCTCTGCCCAGCTCCTGCACCACCCTGTGCCCTTCTCCTATAGGAACTGTCAGCCCAGACTCGACCTGTCACTCAGGTGACAACAGGAATCCTGACAGCAGCCCACCCTGCCAATCCAGGAAGTCCCGCCTCTTCCCCAGACCGACAGATGGATGAACCAATCATAGAGAAGTTGTGGTTACCACGGTGACGGATTGTTGTTAGTAGACACGCTGTGCATGTAGTGTACAAGGCAGGAATAAAGGAAAACTTGGAGGGCCACATCATCCCTTTAACCACTTTAAGACCAGAGCGATTTGCCCCCTTAATGACCAGGTCCTATTTTGCGATTTGGCACTGTGTTAATTTAATGGACAATTGCATGGGCCATGCGACGCTGTACACAAATAAAATTGATGTCCATTTTCCCCACAAACAGAGATTTCTTTTGGTGGTATTTGATCTCATGTGCGATTTTTATTTTTTGTGCTATAAACAAAAAAGCGACAGTTTAAAAAAAAACAATATTTTTTACTTTCTGCTATAGGACATTCTCAAAAAAAAAAAAAATAAATAATTTAAAAATCCCAATTTTTTTAACATTTTAGGCCAATTTGTTTTCTGCTACATATTTATATTTTTGGTAAAAAAAAAAAAAAATCACTATAAGCGTATTTTGATTGGTTTGCACAAAAGTTATTGTGTCTACTAACTACGGGAAAGATTTATGTCATTTTTATTATTTTTTTTTTTTTTTACGAGTAATGGCGGCGATCTGCGATTTTTAGCGGGACTGCGACATTGCGTCGGACAGATCGGACCCCTGACTGACATTTTTGACACTTTTGGCGGGACCAGTGACATTACTACAGAAATCAGAGCTAAAAATATGCATTGTTACTGTAATATTGACCCTGCCAGAGAAGGGGTTAACACTGTGGGTGATCAAGGGGTTAAATGTGAGCCTAGGGGAGTGATTCTAACTGTGGGGTGGGCGGGGCGGGGCTTCTGAAATGACCACAGAGACATGTGTTCCTATATAGAAGGATCATATGGGCTCTATGATCATTGCAGGGAAAAGAACAATCAGCTGTGTTTACAACAGCTGACCGTTCTTCTCTCTCAGCGGGGAATGATCGCGGGTGTCAGGCGGCAATATGAGCCACCTGATACATGCATCGGCTTCCCCGCTGACGAGCTGGGGCAGGAGCGCATCACCGGCAGCGTCCGCCCGCCCCCTACCCTCCTGAGAGTGAGCGACATTGACCTACGTCGCTTTGCCCAGGAGTGGCAGTATACAGGGCCATCTTACCGAATGGGCATGCTGGGCAGTTGCCCGGGGGCCCCACTTGCCGGGGGGGCCCCACCTGCCCTGCAACCCAGCCCCAGACAAGCATCCCGCCACCAAATTTAGCAGGTGGCAAGCATCTGTTGGCCCTGCACTGCTGTCAGGCCACTTGGGCCATGGAGGTGGAGCCCACAACTGCAGGAATGCCTGGTCGCCTCCACGGGAACAGGCACACACAGGACAGTCAAATCTGACTCCCATCTGTGTGTGTTTACCGGACCCAGCCGCCAAACTTGAAAGCCTGGCACTGCTGTACCAATAAATATGGCCTTTATCGATAATTTGCATTTTTATTCTCATGGGTGATTGTGTAGGCAGGGCCACAGTGCACTGCATTGCCCGGGGCCCTTTAATGCTCTTAAGATGGCACTGGCAGTATATCTGCGGTGGGCAAGTGTAAAGTGGTTGTAAACCCACTTTGATGACTTTTACCTATAGGTAAGCCTATAATAAGGGTTACCTATAGGTGCTGTAAATATCTCCTAAACTTGCACTGTTTAGGAGATATTTACATTGCATGCAGCCGATGACGTCATCGGCGCATGGACTCTGAAGAAACGGCGGCCAGTGCCATCTCTTCAGAGCCCTGTGCCGTGACTGGCGGTTCCTGCGCGCATGCGCGGGAGTGACGCCACGCGGCTCTGACCAGTAATACAGCCGGAGTCCGCAGACTCGGAAGGAGGACAGGCGAAGATGGATGCGGCCAGCAGTGGGGACATCGCAGGCTTCATTGCAGGTAAGTGTCACATAATGTGCTAGTATTCGATGCACTCACACATTATGCATTTACTTTGTAGGGGGAAAAAAGAAAAAAAAAAGGAAAAGTTTACTTCCTCTTTAATCCAGGACACATATGAATTACACAGATTCTGAGGCTGATATAATGCACAGAAGACACCAAGTGAGCTTAATTACCACCTTATTCAGCCACAGAACCTGTGTAATGAATGTGTGTCCTGGTTTAAAGGGATGAGGTGGCAACCCTGGAGGACAGAGCTTTGGGAGCTTCCAATTCTGACTCAAAAGATCAGGAATCTTATCCACTTGCTGACCGCCCGCCGCAGATATACTGCGACAGGCTGGCTTGGCTGCGCGAATCGCCATACCCATACGTTGCTCCTCGGTAACCAGCATGGGGGGGCGCGCGCGTGCGGCGATTTGCGAGAGGGAAAGCTAATCTGAGGGGCCGGTGGCCGCAATTGACGCTGGTCATCCGTGATCACTCCCCAGGAAGACATAACGGCGGTCTGCCGTTGTAAACACAGCAGACCGTTGTTCTGTCAGTTATCATCACAGGGCTCCTCCTATTTAGGAACACAGGTTGCTGTGTTGATCCAATAAGCCCATTCCCCCTACAGTTAGAAAACACCCCCTAGGCTCACATTTTACCCTTTGATCGCCCCTGCTCCGGAAGACGCCCTGATTGGATGGCGAAACGCGTCTAGTGATTGGCTGAGCGTACCTTGACGTCATTTCCGGCCAGTGGAACGCACGCTGCGGGAGCAGCGAACCACCGTTCCCGTGCTCTGTCTACTTATCTTAGACTCATTGTAAGTAGGTTTTCTTCATTCAATAAATTGCTATTATTTACATAATTCACTATGGAGGGCATCTTGTTTTTCACGAGGGCACCCTGGATATAAGAATGGCTATTTCTAAGGATCTCTCCCACTGAGTGAATGTCCAAGGCTGTATTTCCTAAGGAGCTGTGATCATACACAAGGATATATGTACATTGCCAGTCCTTTAACGTCTTGTGGTAAGTAGGGAACCACAGGGGGAGCACCTGGCACTTTATATCGAGTGGAGCACAGCAGCACCTTTATTATTTTGCACTGAATGGACACTTTACCCATTTGTTGAATATGTACTGAATGGACATTTTTTTGCACACGGATATTTTATTGATGAATATATTGATTTTTTGATTGATTGAACAAAGTATTGTTGATATAATTTTTTGCAGCTTGTTTGCACATTTCTAGGTTGATCAACAGTAGGATTAGTAGCAGCGCTGAATAATCTTTTCTCTCATCACTTTAAACTTGGCACCAGCACTTTAACTCTTCAGCAGCAGCTACATATTTATTTAATTTTATTAATATATTAATATATTTTATGCACTATATTTACCATAAGCGCGAGGTATTTTGCTTTATACATTTTTTTACTGTTGTCTGCGCCCCTGTTATGAAAGTTCCCCCTCTCTATTTGTCCTGTTTACCACTATTATTGAAAATGAAAGCAAAAGAAAATCCCAATTTTTGAGTTGTCCCCAGAAAAGTAATAGAGGGGAAATCTTCCAATGGAGATGCTAGTTCTGGTGCCCTTGGGGTCCCCAAGGAATTCCTTTAGTTTGCAGGGATTTCCTCTCACTTCCTGTTTAGTTAGGGGACAGGAAGTGAAAGGAAATTTCCGCAATGAGCCTCAGATCTGACAGTGGTTATAACTAGGGATCGACCGGTTATCAGCAAAGCCGATTTATCAAAGGCCGATCTGCACTTTCCCCGATATATTGGAATCGGCTCCTGAGGTTAACGATATTGCCGAAGTGAAATCTAGCACATATCCCTCTAGCACATATCCCCCTTCCCCAAATCTCTATTACATTTCCTAACAGATAGCCCGGCAGGCCGCAGACAGACCTGACCACAGACCACACACCCCTGGACTGACATGTGGAGACGGCTTTCCCCTCAGTCTGCTCCGTGTCCCCCTTCGTTGGTCAGGCTTCCCCTGTGTCTCCTCCCTCCTCCTCCTTCACCAATAGGATGGCTTCTCCTTTCAGCCAATCAGGAAACGGGTCTCAGGACCCACTTCCTGATTAGCCAGGAGGAGAATACGTGTGACAATAGCGAATATTCATTGTCACACAACTCAGAGAGCCCACCCTTTTTTGAAGCCTATTAGAGCCTCTGGCGTAATGGGCGGGCCGCCACTGCTCTTAAGCCTCGCTTTATGCAGACACCACTCTTGCAACGCCACAGAACACACAAAAGGAGAGGGAGGATTCTTGCAGTTTTGGAGGCAAAAAGCAGAGTAAGACATAAATCAAACCTTAAGCCCCGGTTCCCACTTATGCGAGTGCGGGGTTCGCATGTAATGTCGGAGCGCACTGCTCCTTCATTACATGCGATCGGCTGTGGGGTGCGAGTTTAGCCATACACTTTGTATGGCTAAATTCGCACCGCAGCCGCAGCAAACACGCACAGGACCCTTTTTGGAAGCCGCATCAGGATCGGATCGCACAGCGGTTCACACTTGTGCGATCCGATCCTGTGCGAACTGCATGATCGCACTGCGATATGCGATCAAACTGGGGGTGTCGTTAAGATTACATTGACACCCCCAGCGTATCGCATATGGCAGTGTGAACTGCCGGGGGTGCGTGTGCGATGCGGGAACAGGCTGCGGATTCGCAGCATTCCCGCATCGCATAAGTGTGAACCAGACCTCAGGGATGAGTACTACAAGGCTGGGAGAAGGGAGTGTCAGATACTATAATCTTCAGTGGCCTCTGCTTCTCATGCCCCTGCAAACTTACAGTGCATGACCTCTCTAATTCTTCCAAACCTGCAAAAGGACCCGAGAATTTGTGGCATCAAGGAGAAGGATTACTATTGGTTGGCAACCCTCCTTGACCCCCATTACAAGGCAAAAGTCTCTCAACTCACTCCATCCCCACAGAGGGAGCAGAGGATAAAATATCTTGACGACACCTTAAAGGGGTTGTAAACCCTATATAAAAAAAAAAAAAAAAACCTGCAAGACAAAGGCATAATGAGCTAGTATGCATCGCATACTAGCCCATTATGTTTAACTTACCTTAAAACGAAGCCCCGACACGGACCCCCGGACATCGATGCGGGCGCTGCCATGATCCCTCGTCGTCTCTTCCAGGTTCGGCGGCTCCGGCGCGCTGATTGGCTGGAAGAGACGGCTCCAGCGCGCTGATTGGCCGGAGCCGCGATGACGTCACTCCCGCGCATGCGCGCGGGAGTGATTTTTCCGGCAAGCTCCCGGCAAGTTAATTGAAGGTCCCCCCGGACCTTCAGAGCGCATGCGCCGCTCGCGCGAGCGACTGCATGCACTGTAAATATCTCCTAAACCGTGCCGGTTTAGGAGATATTATTTGTACCTACAGGTAAGCCTTATTATAGGCTTACCTGTAGGTAAAAGTGTCAAAAAGCGGGATACAACCGCTTTAAAGCGGTTGTAAACCCAAAACTGCAAAAAAAAAATAAAAAAAAAAACCTGCAAGACAAAGGCATAATGAGCTAGTACCCTGATCCATTTTGCGTTTTTTTCAGGTAAAAAAGTGGAATAAAAAAGCAAGAGAACTGCATCTCTCTGTATCTTTGTCGTGCTTTTCAAAAGCACACCCAAAAGCACATTTCCTATTGATTTCTATAGAAAACTCATTAAAAATGCATTTGCAGTGCATCTTTGGTGAATTTTTGAGTCACATGTCCAATTTTTACAGGTGCATGATTGAAGTCAGGTGTCTGGAAAACAAGTCAAAATGCTTAAAAAATGTTTTTTGCCGCATTTTTTCAATGGATCAGTCTGAAAGGGCCTTTATGTTTACCACTGCATGCACCTCCATTTTTTAATTCATCTTAATGGGAGACTGTATGTGGCAGTTGTGGCTAATGACTTATCATTCATTTTACAATGTTTCAACTGCATTTTATCAACATTTTAAGAAAGTGCAAATTGAAAGATATTCCTATTTAAAAATGAGCAAAGTATAAAGCAGACAATTGCAGACCTGTCCAGTGTACTTGATTAGGCAGCTTCACACACATTCCTTTACAGCTTCATCAGTGTGATTTTAAAGAGGAAATTCACCCAAAAGGGGAAATTCTGCTTTTCTTTCTCCTCCCCCTCCCTTCTCCAAAACATTTGGAGTACCTGCTCTCACTTCCAGTCAGATCATTGTGGTGATATGAGCAGAAGATCACCCCTACCCCCGCAGCCTCTTTGGACACATCACAGGTCCCAGGAGACTGTGGGACCATTCACAGGGTACAGCGCGGCTCGCACATGAGCAGTGGGCATGCGGTTGTGAAGCCACAAGGAGTCACAGTCGGCTGCCCACAGTTAAGATGCCAGCGCCTGCACCCGAGGACCGGCAAAGAACCGGTTTGGGTGAGGACATCGCTGGATCCTAGGACAGGTAAGTGTGTGTTTATTAAAGTCAGCGGCTACAGTATTTGTAGCTGCCGACTTTTACATTTTTGTTTATAGGCTGAAGCGCCTCCTCTGGAAAACCTGTGAAAGCACCTCAGAAACCTGACAAAAGCTCTCTTCTGTACACTTTCTACCCTAGTCTATAACAGTGGTTTCCAAACTGTGTCTCGGGGGCCAGATGATGCCCCTTGCTTGCTTTCATCTGGCCCTTGGTGCACTATTCCTCCAACAGACACCACCCAATGATGGGGCACTATTCCTTCCACTGACATCTTCGATGAGACACTATTTCTCCAACTGACACCAATAATGGGGCACCATTGTTCCCACTGATATCAATGATGGGGCTTTATTCCTCCAACTGAAACCAATGATGAGGCATCATTCCTCCCACTGAACCATCAATGGGGCTTTATTCCTCCAACTGAAACCAATGATGAGGCATCATTCTTCCCACTGGCACCATCAATGGGGTGTTATTCCTCCAGCTGACACCTATGATGAGGCGCCATTCTTCCCACTGACATCATCAATGGGGCTTTATTCCTCCAACTGACACCAATTATGGGGCGCTGTTCCTTGCATTGACACCATCAATGGGGCACTATCCCTCCTTCTATAATCAATGATGGGACATAATTTTCTGACACTGATGCCGGCGATGTTTCAATAGACAATAAACTAGACCTTTGTTTAGAAAGTTTAGAGACCCCTGGTCTAAAAGCTAAACACCCGGTAACATTCTGAATTCATCTTCTTTCAAGATACTCTTTGGATAAGCTCCTAAGACCTGAAATGTTCTTTCCTCATGACTCTCAGTTTTCCTTAGCACACGGAAATGTAACTATGTTGTGCAACTTCATCTTATGTTAACTGATCTGCATAAGCGGGTGTTCATTTCTCAGCCAGATCTAGGCTCCATACATTTGTAGCACTATGTGCCAGTAATTGGGTGGTGGTCAGATGACGACACCTTGCAGCCTTGTTCAGACAGGCCTTTCTTGGCATTGCTAACAACTTCAACAGCCATCAAGCTTAAAGTGGAGCTAAATAGAAAAAATAAAAATTGCAAACAGGCAGGCTTTTTTTTATCACATAAGAGACATACAATGTATCTTCTGCAATAAAGTGCATTCACCTGCCTATTCGCAATCCTCTGCAAAATATACACTGAGCTGCAAATGCACAGGATTGCCATTATCTCATGCCAGCCAGTCAAAACAGCCGTAAGCCGGAACCTGGAAGAACCCGGGGAGAAGATGCTGGCACAGGCGAGGGACCTTGCCGTCATCAGAGTGTTGGAACTAAGGTACGTATGTGTGCCTTTAGTTCCGTTTTAAAGGAAAGCTCACATCTATCCATGCCTTTCATTGTAAAAAGGTTCCATTCCTCTCTGCCCAGATGCCTCTGCTGGCTCTACTTTAGTTGAGTCTGTAATCGGTGGCCCACCAAAAGGAATCTTCTCTCTAACTTGGAATTGTGCTTTGTGTTTTCAAATGAAGTTAGGAAACATCTTGTGGAACACAACTTTTCATTTGTCCAGCTAGTTGTTTTCAAGGACTAGAGAATAACAACCTTTAAATAAGTGAAGAGGAGAGCATTGATTTTTGTCTTGTTTCTTCCAGTGCTCTCTAAAGATGAGCAATGCTTTGCTCCAAGTTCATTGTGCTACTGTAGGAAAATGTTTATATTTGCTAATAGGAAGATTAACAGAAATGATTACAGGACTGATTTGTTTTCAAGTATAGTTTTATAATCATCATCACACTAATCATTTACTGATCCCACACCAGGGTTTATTTTTCTTCTGTGGTTACAAGGCTTACAATAAGTTGCCTGTAAACTCGGGCTGGAAATTGCACTTTGAAATATGCAATTTCAGTAGTGCAGATAAGACAGGATTTGGCTCTTGCTGTGGAAATGACCCTTTACTGGCACATCATGGCAGCATACAATGGGTTGTGGCTCTGTCCCCACAACCCGAAAGGACTGGTTAACTATAAATCAAAGACAGAGCCGACTCTCAGCATTCTCTGTAACTCTTACCATTTGAGTGGGATTCTTTATGCTGCCATAAAGATGTGGCAGGAAAGGAAAATTACAGAAAGTTGAGTTTTCTCGCCACTGCCGGAGTTTTAGAACCAGGGGGGTTCACATATTGAGAAATTGAACTTATAATCTATCTTAATGGCTCAAGTGATAAATGAAACCTCTAATGCACTTGCACAAATTTCTTTAGAGCTTGCACAGAGACTTCAGCCCCATACATGCAATCAGAATATCATACAAAAAATACCGCATTCAAAGTGATCGTATGTTAATCCAATCGTTAGTACACAGATTTCTTTTGAAATTTTCCAAAGGGACAAACACAAACATTTTTCTCGTACGATACCAGATAGTATAAATTTTGTGTACCATATATACTCGAGTATAAGCCGAGATTTTCAGCATGTTTTTTCATGCTGAAAATGCCCCCCTCGGCTTATACTCGAGTCACTGTCTTTTTAAAAATGGCGCCGCCCGGCGCCGACGTGTCACCGCGCATGTGTCGCATGGCTGGGAATAGCCGAACGTGTACAGGCTTTCCCGAGCATCGGCGGCGCATTCGCGGTGACGTATTGGCGCCGGGCGGCGTGATTTTTAAATTGAAGGCGCCTCGCTGAAAGGTAAGTGAGACTCCTCTGCAGCCCCTGCATTTCCTCATGCAGTGCTGCGGGCATGGTACAGGACATTCTCCTTGTACCATGCCAGCAGCACTGCATCTCCTGTGCCATGCCTGTACATACTGTGCCATGCCTGTATATACTGTGCCATGCCTGTACCTACTGTGCCATGCCTATACCAATACCTGTGCTATGCCTATACCATCTCCTGTACCATGACCTGTGCCATGCCTGTACCATGACCTGTGCCATGCCTATACCATGACCTGTGCCATGCCTGTACCATGACCTGTGCCATGCCTGTACTTTGACCTGTGCCATGCCTATACCATCCCCTGTGCCATGCCTGTACCATGACCTGTGCCATGCCTGTACCATGACCTGTGCCATGACCTGTGCCATGACATGTGCCATGCCCTTACCATGACCTGTGCCATGCCTATACCATGACCTGTGGCAATGCCCTTACCATGACCTGTGCCATGCCCTTACCATGACCTGTGCCATGCCTATACCATGACCTGCGCCATCTCCTGTACCATGCCCGCAGCCCCTGTTTTGTGTCTCGTGGTGGTCCAGTTGGGTCTGGTAGCTGCTGCATTTCCCACCCTAGGCTTATACTCGAGTCAATACGTTTTCCCACTTTTTTTGTGGTAAAATGTGGGACCTCTGCTTATATTCGGGTCGACTTATACATGAGTATATACGGTAATCAGTACAGTTTTCATCCGAAAATACAATACAAATACATTACATCACTAACAAATTTATATTCTACCTTACGAGAATTTTCGTACTTTAGCAACCTATTAGTTTTTGATATGGAGACTAGCATGCAAAAAAAGGGACGATCATTCGTCCGATAATCTCATCGTGTGTATTAAATTTTAGGGTTGCTTTGTAGATAAAGATAACAGATGGTTATAACACAAAAGAGGTGTGTGTGCTTTTGCTTGATGATGAGTGCTGTACTTATTTTTTTGTCCTATATGTAATGCTGCCCCTCAGGAGCAGCTGAGTAGATTGGGTTCTCTGTTCTTCTGCCTCAACTCTGAGAACAACTGCAGCCCCAGTGACATACCAGGTTAAACAAAATAGATACTGCACTGCTAATGGCAACACAAATATAGTTACCTTGCACATACAGTAACTAAGGTTCAGTATAAAAAAGCAAATATCAAACTGGTTAGTGGTAAATTAACCCTATATATTGTCATGAGTTGCAGTAAATAGTTGTATGCAAATAAATGAGTAACTAAAGGATTAGGTCAATCGCAGTTCACGAGATAATATGTGCACAAGGCTAGGCAGTTAAATTAGAGTAAACCTGGTGTAGCACTACCCCCGCAGGGGCCGATGCTTGAATTGAGTCCTCTGTTCTTACCTTGACCTCTACAAATACCTCTGTACATCTAACACCTTCGTTACACCTGTCAACAGACACAAATTGACAAGGTTTGTTAAATGCCTCAGGGTAACCTTAAAATGAGACTCGAGACCTTGGAGTATGATAACAAGTTATATTAGGAATATGAGCAGTGGCGTACCTAGAGCATTTGGCACCGGGGGCAGATCCTATATCTGGCACCCCCCCCCCCCAACTTTAAAATTTAAAAACACCCACAAAAAATTGTAATGTGTTCAAGAATATATTTTTTTGCACACATTTCACAGCCCCCCATCACAGTGCCCCTTGCAGTCTGCCCTCCGTCTCTCTAATCACAGTTCCCCCTTTTGCACTCTCTGCCTCCCCTGCTCAGTCCTACCTTCAGCATAAATAGATAGCTAATATTATTAGCAATGTGTTTAAGTTTGAGTAATAGATTGGAGACTTGCTAAAGGAGATATTCAGAGACTACAGACATGATACAGGAGATGGTCAGAGACTACAGACATGATACAGGAGATGGTCAGAGACTGCAGACATGATACCGGAGATGATCAGAGACTAAGGGCATGATACAGGAGATGGTCAGAGACTGAAGACATGATACAGGAGATGGCCAGAGACTGAAGACATGATACAAGAGATGGTCAGAGACTGAGGACATTATACAGTAGATGGTCAGAGACTGCAGACGTGATACAAGAGATGGTCAGAGACTAAGGACATGATACAGTAGATGGTCAGAGACTGAGGACATGATACAGTAGATGGTCAGAGACTGCAGACGTGATACAAGTGATGGTCAGAGACTGCAGATGTGATACAAGTGATGGTCAGAGACTACAGACATGATACAGTAGATGGTCAGAGACTGCGGACATGATACAGTAGATGGTCAGAGACTGCAGACATGATACAGGAGATGCTCAGAAACTGCAGACATGATACAGTAGATGGTCAGAGACTGCAGACATGATACAGTAGATGGTCAGAGACTGCAGACGTGATACAGGAGATGGTCAGAGACTGCAGACATTAGTACAGTAGATGGTCAGAGACTGCAGACATGATAAAGGAGATGCTCAGAGACTGCAGACATAATACAACAGATGGTCAGAGACTGCAGACATGATACAGGAGATGCTCAGAGACTGCAGACATGATACAGTAGATGGTCAGAGACTGAGGACATGATACAGTAGATGGTCATAGACTGCAGACGTGATACAGGAGATGGTCAGAGACTGCAGACATGATACAGAAGATGGCCAGAGACTGCAGACATGATACAGGAGATGGTCAGAGACTGCAGACATGATACAGAAGATGGCCAGAGACTGCAGACATGATACAGGAGAAGGTCAGAGACTGCAGACATGATACAGGAGATGGTCAGAGACTGAGGACATGATACAGTAGATGATCAGAGACTGAAGACATGATACAGTAGATGGTCAGAGACTACAGACATGATACAGGAGATGGTCAGAGACTGCAGACATGATACAGGAGATGGTCAGAGACTGCAGACATGATACAGGAGATGGTCAGAGACTGCGGACATGATACAGTAGATGGTCAGAGACTGCAGACATGATACAGTAGATGGTCAGAGACTGCAGACATGATACAGGAGATGCTCAGAAACTGCAGACATGATACAGTAGATGGTCAGAGACTGCAGACATGATACAGTAGATGGTCAGAGACTGCAGACGTGATACAGGAGATGGTCAGAGACTGCAGACATGATACAGGAGATGGTCAGAGACTGCAGACATGATACAGTAGATGGTCAGAGACTGCGGACATGATACAGTAGATGGTCAGAGACTGCAGACATGATACAGTAGATGGTCAGAGACTGCAGACATGATACAGGAGATGCTCAGAAACTGCAGACATGATACAGTATATGGTCAGAGACTGCAGACATGATACAGTAGATGGTCAGAGACTGCAGACGTGATACAGGAGATGGTCAGAGACTGCAGACATGATACAGGAGATGGTCAGAGACTGCAGACATGATACAGTAGATGGTCAGAGACTGCGGACATGATACAGTAGATGGTCAGAGACTGCAGACATGATACAGTAGATGGTCAGAGACTGCAGACATGATACAGGAGATGCTCAGAAACTGCAGACATGATACAGTAGATGGTCAGAGACTGCAGACGTGATACAGTAGATGGTCAGAGACTGCAGACGTGATACAGGAGATGGTCAGAGACTGCAGACATTAGTACAGTAGATGGTCAGAGACTGCAGACATGATAAAGGAGATGCTCAGAGACTGCAGACATAATACAACAGATGGTCAGAGACTGCAGACATGATACAGGAGATGCTCAGAGACTGCAGACATGATACAGTAGATGCTCAGAGACTGAGGACATGATACAGTAGATGGTCATAGACTGCAGACGTGATACAGGAGATGGTCAGAGACTGCAGACATGATACAGAAGATGGCCAGAGACTGCAGACATGATACAGGAGATGGTCAGAGACTGCAGACATGATACAGAAGATGGCCAGAGACTGCAGACATGATACAGGAGAAGGTCAGAGACTGCAGACATGATACAGGAGATGGTCAGAGACTGAGGACATGATACAGTAGATGATCAGAGACTGAAGACATGATACAGTAGATGGTCAGAGACTACAGACATGATACAGGAGATGGTCAGAGACTGCAGACATGATACAGGAGATGGTCAGAGACTGCAGACATGATACAGGAGATGGTCAGAGACTGAGGACATGATACAGTAGATGGTCAGAGACTGAGGACATGATACAGGAGATGGTCAGAGACTGAGGACATGATACAGCAGATGGTCAGAGACTGAGGACATGATAGAAGATAGAAGAGCACTAGGGGGGCCGGAGAGCACAGACGAAGCAGAGAGCACTGGAGGAATTGAAGGGCACGGTGGGGGGGGGGGGGCTGGAGAGAATTAAGAGGGGGTTTGGAAAGCATTGTAGGGGGGTTGGAAGGTGCAGGGGGTGGAGAGCACTGGAGGGGGACAGGGAGCACTTGGGGGGTGAGCAGGGAAAACCATGGGGGTGGAGAGCACTGGGGGGGACAGGGAGCACTTGGGGGGGTGGGCAGGGAAAATCAGGGGGGTGGAGAGCACTGGGGGGCAGGGAGTACTCTTGGGGGGCAAGCAGGGAAAATCAGGAGGGTGGAGAGCACTGGGGGGACAGGGAGAACTTGGGGGGGTGGGCAGGGAAAATCAGGGGGGTGGAGAGCACTGGGGGGGGGACAGGGAGCACTTGGGGGGCGGGCAGGGAAAACCAGGGGGTGGAGAGCACTGGGGGGAGGGCAGGGAGCACTTGGGGGGTGGGCAGGGAAAATCAGGAGGGTGGAGTGCACTGGGGGGGGGGACAGGGAGCACTTGGGGGGCGGGCAGGGAAAACTAGGGGGGTGGAGAGCACTGGGGGGGGACAGGGAGCACTTGGGGGGACAGGGAGCACTAGGGGGTGGGCAGGGAAAACCAGGGGGTGGAGAGCACTGGGGGGGGCAGGGAGCACTTGGGGGGTGGGCAGGGAAAATCAGGGGGGTGGAGTGCACAGGGGGGGACAGGGAGCACTTGGGGGGTGGGCAGGGAAAACCAGGGGGGTGGAGAGCACTCGGGGGGGACAGGGAGCACTTGGGGGGCGGGCAAGGAAAACCAGGGGGGTGGAGAGCACTGGGGGGCAGGGAGCACTTGGGGGCGGGCATGGAAAACCAGGGGGGTGGAGAGCACTGGGGGGGACAGGGAGCACTTGGGGGGCGGGAGAAAGCACTGTGGGGAGCTGAAGAGCATCGGGGGGCTAAAGAACAGGGGGGGTCTAGTGCACTGGGGGGGCTAAGAGCACCGAGGGGGGGATTAGGAGCACTGGAGGGGGGGTTAAGAACACTGGGGGGCCAGCAAAATAAGTTGTATAGGAGGGGGATGGGGCAGCTGCATATAGATGAATTGATCTTTCCCTATTCTTCCTGCAGGAGGGAGAGGAGGAGAATCAGTTATTAAGCAGGCAGCTGCAGGAAGATTAGAGAAAGATGAATTCCTCTATATGCAGCAGCCCCATCCCCCTCCTATCCAGCACACACACCTGGGCAATGGGCACTCACCTTCTTCCCGCCGAGGCTCCGCCCCTTCTTTCCACCGAGGCTCCGCCCCCTTATTCCCGCCGCGGCTCCGCCTCCTTATTCCCGCCGCAGCATGGACTGAAGGAGCTGCCACTGCAGCTGCCTTCACACTGCGGGATCTGTCTGAACACACAGGCAGGACACCGGCTGACACCCCCCAGAGCGTGGCACCCGGGGCGGGCCGCCCCCCCCGCCCCCCCATTGGTACGCCACTGAATATGAGTAGTCAAAAATAACAGGAAATCACAATGCAGTATACCATTTCAGCATATACATTGTCAAATATCAATCAATGCAGTGGAAATGCCTCCTTAGGTTTTGATAAAGCTGCATTAACTGTAGCTTTCCCCAATGGAAATGAACAACATGAGGCAGGCATGTCCAAAGTAATTAATTTAATACAGCCCCACAGGTAATTTGGAAAAATCTATTGTTGTGGCCCCTGTGAACCCTGAGCACCGCTCAGGACCCCTGGGGTCTCTGGATCTTTCAACGCCACAGGACTGCACGTATGCCATATTAGTTCTTTTACCAATAATTTTATACATCCTCTTATATATGCTACTGTTTTGAATGACTTATACTCAAAATGATGGTCCATCCCAGCCCGCTGCATCCAATTCCGGTTTTCCCTGTTACTTGTGAATACACTATTGTTAACACCCACTAGCTGCCCCTGCCAGCTTTATATCCCTTGCCCAATATGGCCTCGGACTTAGCCTGATTAGGGAGCACTAAAAAACACAAATAAATCCGGCGCTAGTATGACAGAACCAGTGCCCTTTCCATGGTAATTGGCATAACACCTGGGGGTCAAGTAGCAGCTGTGTGGGAACAAAACACACCAGAAGGGATGTTCAAAAGTATAAGTCACACAAGGGTTAAGCACTATATGAACCCCACCGATGATGATTACTGATGGCAGCAATAATAGTCATGAATGATGCCAATGTAGTAAATAGAACATTGAAAAATTGTCAGGACAACCATACGAGAAGCAGGCACTCCTCACGCTCCCCTGACTCCCCTGCATTGGGTCACCGCACATGCCACTCACCACCAGTGGCTCTATAGCGGTTCAAGCCTCGTTTTGGTCCTCTTTCCCCTAGAGACTGATGTCACGTCCGGGTTCCCTTCCCGGTCGGCACTCATCGTGGGTGATTGGAGCGGCCACAGACGGGGATCCTCCTTGCCTCCTATACCGGGCATTGTGTGACCCCTTTTGCACTCTTCCCTGTCCAGGATTGAGGCATTCCCTTATCAGCTCCTCACAGCCCAAGCAAGGCACAACTGTCCACACTGCTGCATTGTTCCCGGCTGGTTTTTATGCCTTCACACACACTGGTTAGTCACCAAGCTGTGAGTTTTTAACCCCTTTTTTTGGCTTTACATTTGCAGATCCAGCGGGGGTCATTGTACAAGGTGTACTGCTGTTTTATACATACATGGAACTGATTTTGAATAAAACTTTTCAGGTCCCGTTCACACTGGGGCGACGCTACTTCGCCGGGCGACCTCACGGGTCACGGCGCGCTGCTCGCCCCGCAACCTCGGAGCGGCCGGCACGGACTTCATAACATTGAAGTCTATGCAGGTCGCTCTGGGTCGCCCCAAAGAAGCTCCGGACCCTTTTTCTAAGTCGGAGCGACTTGTGTCGCTCCTATTAGAACGGGTCCATAGCTTCTGTATGGCAGGCGACCTACGGCGACCTGTCAGGCGACCAGGTCGCCTGACAGGTCGCCCCAGTGTGAACGGGAGCTCAATGTTCTATTTACTACATTGGCATCATTCATGACTATTATTGCTGCCATCATTTATCATCATCGGTGGGTTCATATAGCGCTTATATGTGGTTAACCCTTGTGTGACTGATTAGGGAGCACGCATGCTCTGAATTGAGATGAATGCATTGTAAAATCTCAGTTAATGTCAGTTGGTCTAAATCAGGTATAAATATATTTGGACACAACATGTATTGATGTTATGTTCCTGTTCATATTTTTTTAACTTAAAATTTGACAGACAACCTTTATTACCAATAATATGTAATGTAATTTACAATTTTCCTGTTTTTGTTTCATCTGGCCTTCAGATATGAAAGGTAGAGTGATTTAACACCTGTTTAGATTTGTCATCCATGTGACAAAATCAAAAGTATGCCATTTGCAATCAACTTTGCATAAAATTGTTAATTTGCATTTCATTTTAATGGTCTAAAGAAAGTCAGGCAAAATAGTCGTCCCTCACGCATGTTCACTTCATCAAATCTGGCCCTCTTTGAAAAAAATGTGGACACCCCTGACATAAGGCGACGGTGAATTTGGTATCAATAGAACAATGACTTAGTCACCTAGAGTCACTTACAGTGAGGAGGCTAGGGCCTAGGCTACAATGAAATGACGGTAAAATAAATATAAACTCTTGACTAAACAGGGTAACAAGCGCTCGAATGCAGTCTTCAAAGTAAATCTTTGGCCAGCCACATTGGAGCTCTTGAAGAAGTTTAAGAAATAAAGAACATGTTTTCTGTAATAAAAAAAATGGTTGTAGAACACTGAGTTCCCAAGGGCACTGAGTGGCAAACTGTCCGGCAAGGGGTTAATTATCAGGAGTATATTATTAGATGTATCTCGGATGTTCAGGGTTAACATTCTAAACAGAAGGATTGCTGCAGAACATCAAAGGAAAGTTGATGGTGCCTTTAAGAGGGATAGTGCGGTTTGTCTTACAATGGATTTCACTACAGAGTCAGTCAGTGGGACACAAAGGATTAATATTCCACTCATCAACAGAACAGTATTTGTAGAAGCAGGTCTCCTTCTGTGATGAACTGGGGGGCCCCCTTTGAGATTAAACCATTCCAAGTGTACCTCTGCAGTATTCAGGCAGCAGTACCTCTGCGATACAGCAACAGGCAACAGAGTTTAGATAGACTCAGCAGCGTGACAGCAGAAATCAGCAGGTCTAGGTCTCCAGCCCTAGGCCTCAGGATGGTCGCTGGCTCCTGCACACGGTGAGATGGACGCAGACTTGTCTTGGCAGATGGGAGCAGCTTCACCAGTTCTCCAGAACTGACAGGCACTGTCTCTACTGTAAAGCACAGTCTTCTCCTGTATCTTTCCCCCTGTCGCTCTCCCAGACAGGGCCTGCACTTCCTCACACACCAGTCTCTTTTCCCAGACTCCCCTTTGGCTTCCCGGGTTTTCTAATTTATATAACCCCTCCCATACAAAAGCAGGCTGGTCTTAGAAGTCCTTTTGGGTTGGTTTAACATCGGAGGTCTTTCTGACTGGAACCACAACTTCCAAAATGCAATCCTCCTAACTGATGATTTATCCAAGGTCATAAAGCTCCATCTTGTGGCAGAAAAAAGGAACTTCTTGCAATAAAGATTAACTATGATAATGCATTAGTAAACCTGCACATTTTGGTTACAATGAGCATTGTTACACTGTTAATCGACAAAATCAACAATAATAATGGCATTTGAAAACAGTAACAGCAATTATAATTAATACTGTGATAACATTAGGCTATATCCACTTTAGAGTTCACTCTCTATGAATGGCAGAAATTAAATTAAACATTTCTTAAGAAGTTATTTCTTACTATGGACAAAAGGCAAAGGTATTGTGAAGCAGCTATCTGAGTGACCCATCTTTAGCCCTAATTCTTCATCCAGCTAATGTGGGGGGCCCAGTCTTTATGATGGTAGTTTTCATATGTACAGTCACCATAAAGTCTGCATGCTGCTAGTTCAATGGCCAGTCCCTACGTGCTCAGTCTCTGCTTGCAGCAACAGGTTATTAGCAGCAGTATCCTCTCATCAGTGATTTCTGGATCGGCCTGGAGCAACTCTGGTCCTCAGCACATGGCCGCAGGCTTGCGGCAGGTTGGTGTGCACACAGGAGCAGCGAGGCGCATACCCCTCAGTCTCCTCACAGCCAAGAGGCTGTGAAAATACAGCTCTCTCTCTTTCTCTCTCTTTTTTTCTACCTGGCTCACATTAAGGGTTGTAGTTATATAGTCAATTGACTCCCAAAGCATGATCCTTCCCCTGCACTTCATCTCTCATGATGATCCAATGTTGCCCATCATTAAATCTGTTGAGCTCCTTTTGCTTGTCAGCTCCCCCTGGTGGATGAAGGTAAGGTAGTGTTAATCCAATCAGCTGAAGTCCATTGGAAGCACAGAGCACACTGCAGAGGGGTGTCCTAAAGCACTCCATGGGGTTGATTTACTAAAACAGGAGAGTGCAAAATCTGGTGAAGCTCTTCATAGAAACCAATCAGCTTCCAGGTTTTTTTAGTCAAAGCTTAATTGAACAAGCTGAAGTTAGAAGTTGATTGGCTACCATGCAGAGCTGCACCAGATTTTGCACTCTCCAGTTTTAGTACATCAATCCTTACGTTTCTAGCCTAGCATCTGGCTACATATAAATGGAGATTCTGGGACCATAGTAGTGAAGTGTTTTGTTTTTGAGATGTAAGAGGTGTTTATGAAATAAAAGGAGGTATCTGATATAGAAAAATATTAAATAACATGTCTTGCTAATGAATCAATGACAAAACGAAGTGCCTTTATATTCAGTATATAAAATGCATATATATATATATATATATATATATATATATATATATATGTATATATATATAGTAACAGATTCACTTGCCTGAGTGACTTTGCACAAATTCTATAGCTAGGAATTTCAGAGATTTGGTCATGCATTGTGTGTTGTTTGTGTACTTGTGCTCCCTCTGCAGGTGTGTAAAGGTATCATACTCAATTTCTTTCCAAATGTATGACTTTAAAAGGATATGTCATTAATGTAAAAAAAAATGTTCCATATACCTGCAGCAGTCACAAACACTCCAAAACCCTCCCATCATGGCCAACCTCGGATGATTTTGACAGCCAAGGTATGAGTAGTTTTGGAGTTTTTGGCTAATCCCCTTCCCAGAAACAATCTCTTTTTGTGCAATGTTTATTTTGGGACATACTGTACCTTAGCCCCGGTTCACACTTCTGCGTGTGCGGGGTTCGCATGTAATGTCGGAGCGCACTGCTCCGACATTACATGCGATCAGCTGTGCGGTGCGAGTATAGCCATACAGTTTGTATGGCTAAATTCGCATCGCACCCTCAGCAAACACGCACAGGAGGCATTTTTGCTGCCGCATCAGGATCGGATCGCACAGCGGTTCACACTTGTGCGATCCGATCCTGTGCGAACTGCACGATCGCACTGCGATATGCGATCAAACTGGGGGTGTCGTTAAGATTACATTGACACCCCCAGCGTATCGCATATGGCAGTGTGAACTGCCGGGGGTGCGTGTGCGATGCGGGAACAGGCTGCGAATTCGCAGCCTTCCCGCATCGCATATATGTCATATGCCATCTTCCTGTACACATCAGTCAGGTATACACCAAACCATGGTCGACCCTATCAATGATCAATCAAACCACAGTCAGAGTCACTTGTCTGGGTTTACATCACTTTTATTCCACTTTCCATCTCTATGTTTAACGCTTCCCTTTTTCTTTTATCCCTTATAAATGGTTCCTTAGAGTGTCTCGTTATAGGTAATCAAACTGTATAGAGTTCAAGAGGCCACAGTAAAAATTCCTAAAATTCCAGTGAAAAGTAAAAATAATGCTTATGTTTTATATGTAGCTTCATGTTTGTAGTTTCCTTTGAATTTCATTACGTTTACCAAAATGTCTCTAGTTTATGTGCTCCATCTTCTATTTTGGAGGAGATTGACAGACAACACTGATATTGAGGCTTCATGAGAATCGCCCAGTATGCCAGGCCACTTTCTACTTGTGGTGTCCTGACCTAATGGGTGACACCTAAAACGCCTCAATATCAAAAATCTAACTAGTTTAACACCTAATGCTGACTATTAACTGACCCCTGACAAGTGACTCTGGCTGTGGTTTGATCGATTATCGATTGACTGATGTTTAACCACTTCAGCTCTAGAAGGTTTACCCCCTTCATGATCAGGCCATTGTTTGAGTTACAGCACTGCCTTAATTTAAAGTGGAGTTCCACCCTAAATTTATACTTACCTCCATCTTCTCGCTCCGGGTCACCTGAAAAACAAATGGATAATCGCAAATTTTTTTTTTTACTTACCTCGTTAAGAAGAAAATATACTTACCTTACTTCCTCTTCCTCCCCTCGGCGGCCACGGCGGGTCGTCACTTCCTGGCTTGCAATGATTCCTGGGAGCTGAATGTCATCGCTCCCAGGAATCAATGCGCCTGCACCGTCCCCGACATCAGTTCCGGTGCAGGCGCCGTCATACCTTGCAAAACAGCTTCTGGGCATGCCCAGAAGCTGTGCAGGGATGACGCTGAGAAACCGGAAGTGACGGCGGGGCCGGTGCAGTGACGGAAGAGGACACAGAAGAGGATCGCGCAGGCTTCAAGCTGCCCACACCTGAGATGGCAGCGCTGGACAATACATTTTCAAGGTAAGTATTTCTTCTTGCAGGTAAGTGCAACCCGGGACAGATCAGAGGCTATCCATTGTGGAATGTACTAGCCCTGACTGTCCCGGGGGGTATTTTTATAAAAAAAAAACATTCACTGGGTGGAACTCCGCTTTAACTGACAATTATGCTGATGTACGGCGCTGTACCCAAATAAAATTCATGTCCTTTTTTTCCCACAAATAGAGCTTTCTTTTGGTGGTATTTTATTACCTCTGCAGTTTTATTTTTTGCGCTATAAACAATCAAATACAGACACTTTTGAAAAAAAAACAAAAAAAAAACATTGTTTTTTTACTTTCTCCTATAAAACATACCCAATAAAAAAATGTAAAAATCAAATTTCTTTATCTATGTAGGCCAATATGTATTCTGCTACATATTTTTGGTAAAAAAAAAAACAATCCCAATAAGAGTGTATTAATTGGTTTGAACAAAAGTTATAGCGTCTACAAACTACGAGATATTTTTATGGATTTTTATTTTTTTTTACTAGTAATGATTTTGACTCATAGTGGGACTGCGACATTGGAGATTTTGACACTTTTTTGGGGACCAGTGACACAGTGAATACAGTGATGGGTGCTAAAAAAAATATGGACTGTCATTGTACTAATGATACAGCAGGGAAGAGATTTACATCAGGGGCGATCAAAGGGTTTAATGTGTTCCCTGGGCGTGCTTGCTAACTATGTGGGGGATGCTTTGACTGGGGGAAGACAGAGATCCGTGTTCCTGCTTAGCAGAAACAAAGGATCTCCATCTTCCCCTCTGACAGGACAACAATCTGCCTTGTTTACATAAGCAGACCGCCGTTCTGCATCTCTCAGGAACGATTGCCGGGTGCCAGTGTCCTGCCGAAAAAACTCCAACTCACCAAAATCTCCAACCACTTCACTGCCGGTGACTCTACAGCAGCAATAATTGGAGATTTCGATGAGCTGCTGTTTTCACAGACCACCGGCAGCCTATACACTCCGGTACACGAGCAGTTGCCTGTTTTTGCAGAACCCTGGGTAAGGAGTAAAAAAGTTGTTGCCACCTTGGAGGCAGCAGTGTTGTTGGTTAGTAGTGGGCAGACCAACAATGTCCAGTCATTATAGCGTGTACCGTAGTGTATAGGCTGCCGGTGGTCTGGAAAACAGCAACTCGTCGAAATCTCCAATTATTGCTGCTGTAGAGTCACCGAAAGTGACGTGGTTGGAGGTTTTGATGAGTTGGAGTTTTCGGCAGAACACCGGCGAAGATCTGGTCCGCCGGACCTGCTGATTGGCTCCCGCTGTGTCCAATCAGATGACGTACAGATACAGTACGTGGTTTCGTGCTGAAGGGCCGCCCTGCCGCAGTACATGTACGTGGAGCAGTCCGGAAGTGGTTAAAGAAAAATGATAGAATTCTGTATGAGAAAAATTTAGTAAATTGAGGTATGTCTTACAATGTACACAGTACTAGTCACCCATTAATTTGCCAGGCAGCCTCAGTGGTTGATGGGAATGTGCTGGAGGAAAGAAGGGGAGTTTGGGAGGCTGCAGCAGGTTTTTTTTTTTCAGATAAACTATTTTTATGTTTGACTTAATTTTAGTTTAGCTATACCTGCAGTTAGAGACATTTTCTTTTTTTTTTTTTTTTTTTAATATGGTGAACCTAATTTTCATTTTTGTTGCAGAAAATGAATTGAAAGACAACACATGCACCCATTGCTTTGCATTCTATTCTTTTACATCATTTTTGATTGAAGTTGGTCATACAAGGCTTGAAATTAGCTGAAAACTCTGTGTAGGCATCACCTGGCTTGGCAAGTTTGATGTAAAAATTGAGCCAGATAGAAAATGATCAACCTCCATCCACACTGTTTTGCATGGATTAGGGAATCAATTACATTTCTTTCATTCAGTCTGTGAAACATTTATAGGGCTAGCTTAACACTTAAGTTCAGTTCACACCAAGGCCGAGACAAGGGGTGGGCAGAAGGCGCGGCTGCCCTGGGTGCAATGGTTTATTGCAAGGATGTGGGCGCTCTGGCCTTAACTCTTAGGGAGGGGGGCGCAGTTTGGCATCTTTGCCCTGGGCGTTGGATGGCCTTGTCCAAGCACCGCCAACCTGATTGTCGCAGGGAGGTGTTGGCAGGGCCAGGACAGGGGGTGAGCAAGAGGGGCGGCTGCTCTGGGTGCAATAGTTTATTGCAGGGATGTGGGCGCCCCGACCCTACTATAAGGGAAGGGGGGGCGCAATTTAGCATCTTTGTCCTGGGCGCTGGATAACCTTGTCCCGGCCCTGGTTCACACCACATGCAGTCCAGTGCATTTTTTCTGCATCAAAAATGCATGGAAAGTAGGTTAAATGGCTTCCGATGGCAAATGTTAACGCCAGTGTGGTCAGTTCCAGGGCGCTCCAGCACCAGAATTCACTGGAACGGAAATCAAAAACACACCAGACCCTAATACAGTTAAAAAGAAGCAAAGAAGAAAAAAAACATCTGGAATGCACACGGAAACACATCAAAAATGCACCGGAATGCGTCAAAAACACATTTAAAATGCGCATGCACTAACGCATCCAGTACAGATCTGGAGTGTGTTTTTGTGGTGTGAACCAGCCCTAAGACTGCTTTCACACTGCTCTGTAGCAAAATGGTGGTAAAAACTCATATGCGTTTTCTGACATTAAAGATGCGTTTCCAGTGTGTTTACGGTAATGGTGTACTGAAATATATAATTCTGGACCAAAACCGAAACCAAAAATTCAAGTTGCACTTGGCCGAAAACTGTAACCGAAATGAATAGTTTTTTAAAAAATATATATATTTTTTATATATGTAGCACTGCCCCCTAGGGGGCTGCTGAATATAACACTTTCTGGATTCCCCCGGGTTACCCTTAGCAACTGATTGCAGAAAATTAGTACTTTAAGTCCTTGGCTCAGTCAATGATCAGTCCAGGAGATGTTGTTTTTGTGTTTTTTTTGAGAACTTGGATAGGAGAAGGGATGAGTGGAATACTCCAACTGACAACTATTCACAATGTTGAGGACAACTGACTTTAGAGTGCGGCAAGGCCACTGCTTCACCCTGCCACTAAGGTGAAGGTATTTTAAGTGTTCCTGCTTGAAATTCTCTTCAGGGCTTTAAACTTGGCACCCCCTTTCACTCTCTCTCTGTGTGCTGACACCCGTCCACTGACTCTACACTCTGGAATGGTCCACTTCCCGGGCAGACACCTGGGCAAGTTTCTCTGTACTCACGGACACTGTTTTTCCAGATTTAATTCAGCCCCAACTCCGTCAGTCAGCATTTCCAGGACCATTGGGTTCAGCCACACTGTCTGGTTCACCAGGCCGACTGCCTGTGACCACCATCCATAACTACAGAAGGAGAGACAGCCGTCACCCTTCTTCCGGGACCTGGCTTCCTGCCCAAAGACCTCTTGCCTCATGTGCTCCTGGCTTTTATACCCTATTCCATGATGCACCACTACCTGTGCCAAACCCATGGGACGGTATCTAAGCCTGTATGTCATTGGCTGGGTTTCCTCCACTGTCCAACGTACCTCTCCATTGGATACAGTGGGGACACTCCCTCAGCCCACATGAATCACACATGGAACACATGAGCAGGCCTAACTAACGGTCCGGCTCCCCTGATAAGCAGAAGGAGCAACTAGGCTTTACCTACCTAGCACCTATCTAGGAGGGTGCTACATATATAATTGTATATATTCGACTTTTTAAATATTTTCATGAATTTAAATAAATATGACTTTATTTTCGGTCGATAATTTTTGACGGCCGATATATCAGTGCATCCCTAGTTTTTGGTTTGTTTTTTGGACTCCTGCATCTATGAAAAATAGCCATGTGATTCAAAAATGCACCAAAAAATGCAAAACGCTGTGGTTTTTTTATGTGTTTTTGCTATGTTTTCTATTCATTTCAATGGGGAGCAGTGTTTTTGGTGCAGTTTTGATAACCGCACCAAATATGTGTAGCACGCTACAAGGTAGGTGCTAGGATAAAGCATCTATTTGCTCCTTCTGCTTATCAGGGAAGCCTGATCCATTAGTTTGCCTGTCACATGTTTCCAGGTGTGATTCACTGGGTTTGAGGGAGTGTCCCCACTGCATCCAATGAGGGAGCTTGTTGGACAGTGGTGGAAACCCTGCCAGTGACACATCAGGGTTTATGGCAGTCCTAGAGGGAGGGCCTTTCTGCAATACATCCTGGGATTGGCCATAAATACGAAGGGGACATGTGACAGGGTGTCTTTTGGCGGGAAGCAGCGTCCCAGGAGGAGGCAGACTGCTGTCTCTCCTCCTGTAGTGTGAGAGGAAAGTGGTCTCAGGCAGTCGGCCTAGTGAACCGGGTATGGAGCTGAGCTGCAGAGGATCCAGAGTGCTGACAGTGGAGTTGGCGGCAGAGTCTCTCAGGAAAAACAGTGTCGTGAGTACTCGGGGACTTGCCAAGGAGTCTGCCCAGGAAGGGGGACCACTCCAGAGAAGTCAGGGGTTCGAGGAGCTAGCTGACACAGGAAGTGTAACAGTAAAGGGGGTGCCGTGTAGTTGACCCTGAAGTATAGGAACAAAGGGGGTGCCGAGAAGGACCCTGAAGATTGTTCTGCAGTACAGTACAGATTACCTCAGACAGTTCATTTCTTACTACAGAATGTGCAAAAAATAGAAAAATCAGCGCAACTAATAAAAAACATATGACATTTATACAGAGAGTGTTTAGATCTGCTGTGCCATCTTTGTACATGTATCCCGTTACATGCTGAGCTCTCCATACCGGCATTCCAGTGATTGATCTTAAGTGTATGGCTTCTGGACCCACCCTTCATTAGGATACATTTCTTCCTTTATCCAGTTATAAGGTGAGAGGCCATCCTGCTGCTTTTGGTGGTGGTGTCACGACTCACGAGCACTCAACTGGGAGACATCCGTCAAGCACTTTTATTTGCTGAATTTGGACAAGTGGAATTTTTTGATGGACTTTTCTATAGCACCTTCTATTCACTATATATATTTTGCACTTTTGCTATTTCGCACTGGATTAATATATATTTTGGAATATTTTTATTGATATTTATTTGAGTCTAGTATCATTACCCAATATTGTGGGTATTGTATTAAGCACTTTGTCACTTTATATCATTTTTGGCACCTTGTTTGCACCACTCACTTTAGCGCTGTACCCCTTTACTATATTCATTTCTTACTAAGTCACTGCTACTGACAAGGTGAAGCAGCGGCCTAGCAACATTCAGCATTATTCAGCCGTCCCAGCTACCTGTGCATAGTTATATAAGTTGGAGTATCCCACTCATTCCCTTCTCCCAACCAAGTTCTCAATAAAAACACAAAAAACAAAGCTCCTAGACTGTTTCCTGATTGAGCCAAAATTACTTGGAGAATGTTGAACTGTCGTGTTGTTGCTAATGGTAACCCAGGGGAACCCGTAACCAGCAGCTCCCAAGGGAGTAGTGCTACGTATGCAAAATGCAGGACTTTTCAAAATGCACCGCATAGCAGTGGTGTGACGAGTTCCAAATGATTTAAAGGTAAATATATTTCTTGCGATTTTCTTACAAGGTAAAAATGCAGGAAAAATGCATCGGTGTGAAAAGGCACTTAGCAGGAATATGCTTGTTTATGTAAAGACTAAAGTCTCATTAAGCCTAAACCTAGTTCTTGAATTACTGCAGATATTTTGATAAAGAAGGCACTAGCTGATACATATGTGGTAAAAGTTTTAGGCTGGGTCCACACTTATGCGAATTGGATGCGGGTTTCCCCACTTCAAATTCGCATGATAGGGGACTGTGACCGGCTCTCATTGGAGCTTGTCCACACAGCTCCGGGGGTGGCCACGGCTGATCTGGAAAAGGGACCTGTACATCTTTGGCTCCGTTTCAGGACTGAATTGAGGCAAAAATTTGTACCTGATTAATACCTGAAACGGAGAACAGGGATGCACCGAACCCCCTGCTGTGAGTTGCGGCCGCAGTTAGTGGGGACCCGGCCTTAGTCATTTATTTATTTATAATAACATTTTAATATTTAAAACTGTTGATCAATTTATAACACATATTGTGCACTGAATTCTAGACTGGTAGGGCCCAACTACACCAGTAAGTGTGTGATATCTTGTATTACTTAAATGCCATAACAAATAAATATCAATTCATAATAAATATTAGTATACAGGTGCAAAGTTAATTTATTTTAGTAATTCAATTCAAAAATTGAAACACATATATTTTATATAGATATATTACACACAACCTAGGCTGCAACCTAGATAATCCAAAGCCTCTGGGATATTATCCATAGCGCTGGTTCTTCCCCTTTGTCTTTTATATTACACACAGAGTTATATATTTCAAGCATTTTTTTCTTTTAATTTTGATTAATATAGCTTACAGCTAGGGAAAACCCAAAATTCAGTATCTCAGAAAATTTTAATATTGTGAAAATGTTTAAAATTTTAGGCTCATGGTGTCACACTCACACTAATCAGCTAAAAACTGCAAAACACCTGTAAAGGTTTCCTGAGCCTTTAAATGGTCTCTCCGGTTGGCTCAGTAGGTTACACAATCATGGGGAAGACTGCTGACTTGACAGTTGTCCAGAAAACAGTCATTGACACCCACCACAAGGAGGGTAAGTCACAAAAGGTCATTGCTAAAGAAGCTGGCTGTTCACAGAGTGTTGAGTCAAAGGAAAATGTGCAGTAGAAAAAGGTGCACAAGCAACAGGTATAGCCACAGCCTTGAGAAGATTGTGAAACAAAGGCCATTCAAGAATTTGGAGGATACCCACAAAGAGTGGACTACGGCTGGTGTCAGTGCTTCAAGAGCCACCACACACGGATGTATGCAGGACATGGGCTATAACTGTCGCATTCCTTGTGTCCAGCCACTCCTGAACCAGAGACAACAAGCATCTTACCTGTGCTAAGGAGAAAAGGGACTGGACTGTTGCTCAGTGGTCCAAAGTCCTATTTTCGGTTGAAAGAAAATTTTGCGTTTAATTTGGAAATCAAGGTCCCAGAGTCTGGAGGAAGAGTGGAGAGGCACAGAATCCTAGTTCCATGAGGTCCAGTGTGAAGTTTCCACAGTCAGTGATTTTGGGAGTCATGTCATCTGCTGGTGTTGGTCCACTGTGTTTTTTAAGTCCAAAATCAGCGCAGCCCTCTACTAGGAAATTCTAGGCCACTTCATGCTTCCTTCCAGTGACCAGCTTAATGGAGATGCTAATTTAATTTTCCAGCAGGACTTGGCACCTGCCCACAATGCCAAAAGTACCAATGTCTGGTTTAATGATCATGGTATTACTGTGCTTGATTGGCCAACAAACTCGCCTGACCCAAACCCCATAGAGAATCTGTGGGGTATTGTCAAGAGGAAGATGAGAGACACCAGACCCAACAATGCTGATGAGCTGTAGGCCACTATGAAAGCAACCTGGGCTTCCATAACATCACAGGCATGGATGGCTGATTGCTTCCATGCCACGTCGAATTTATGCAGTAATTCATGCAAAGGAGCCCTGACCAAGTATTGAGTTCATACTATACTGTACATGGACATACTTTTTAGTAAGCCAATATTTCTGTATTAAAATCCTTTTTTTTATTTGTCTTATGTAATGTTCAAATTTTCTATGATCAAAATTTTAAAAAGAAATGCTTGAAATATATCACTCTATGTGTAATACATCAATATAATATATGTTTCACTTTCTGAATTGAATTACTGAAATAGATTAACTTTTTGATGATATTTGAATTTTTAGGGATGCACCTGTATGTGCTTATTTATAATTAAAATTCGTGCAAATTATGAGAAATAAATATATCAAACATGAAATAGTGTCTCATGCTTAACCGGTTGCCGACCGCCGCACTACTATATACTGCGGCAGTCAGCCCCGGCCAGGCAGAGTGACGTATCGATACGTCACTCGCCTGTCACTGACTTGCGAGCCTATTGCGGACGGGCGCGCGCCCGCCGAGGCGCCCGCCCGCCGCGGCTCGTTCACAGACAAGTCAGTGCGTGTGTCCGGCGGACTCGATGTCCGCCGGTCACACTACGATCGCTCCTGTGAAGGGAGAAAGGCGGAGCGGCTTATGTAAACAAGCCGCCCGTCATTCTTCCTGGTGTAAAAATGAAGATCTGACAGTTCTACTATGTAGAACCGTTGATCTTTGCTTTTACACCAATAGCCATGTCCCTGCACAGTTACAAACACGCCCCTAGGACACACTTAACCCCTCCCTGTCCAATAAAGTTAACCCCTTCCCTGCCAGTGTCATTTTTGCAGTAACAGTGCTTATATATAGCACTGATTACTGCAGTAATGTCACTGGTACCCCCAAAAGTGTCAAAAATGTCAGTCAAGGGTCCGATCTGTCCGCCGCAATGTCGCAGTACCGCAAAAAAAATTGCAGATCGCCGCCATTACTCGTTAAAAAAAAAAACACCAAAAATGACAAAAATCTTTCCCTTTGTTAGTAAACGCGATAACTTTTGCGCAAACCAATCAAAATACGCTTTTTGCGATTTTTTTTACCAAACATATGTAGTGTAAAACAATTTGGCCGAAAATGTTAAAAAATTTTGATTTTTACATTTTTTTTGGGGGGAATTTCATATAAAAAAAAGTGAAAAATATTGTTATTTTTGCAAAAATTACGTTCTTTTTTTGTTTATAGCGCATGATCAAAAAATCGCACAGGTGATCAAATACCACCAAAAGAAAGCTCTGTTTGTGGGAAAAAAAGGACGTCAAAATTCGTTTAGGTACAGCGTCGCACGACCGCGCAATTGTCCGTCAAAATCACGCAGTAAAAAATCGCAAAAAAAACCCTGGTCTTTTAGCAGCCAAATCCTCCGGGGCTTAATTGGTTAATAAATAAAACAAAAAAATAGTTCATAATAAATTAAATTGTAGAGTGCAATGGAAAACTATCCCAAATCCGCATTCAAATTGAATAAATATGAAGCAATTCCATTTCAATAGGAAAAATCATAACATGCTCTACCTTCAGTGTTGAAAACCACCACCAAGACCACTCCTTCAACCTGGAAACCACCTTCATAGTCAAAAAACGGGTATTAAAAAGGAAGAAGAAAACTCTGTTTGTTTAATAAAATAACTCCATCCATTTACACATTTCCAATTTGTACACCGTAATCTTAAAACTTTTTTAGTGCGACTCCAGCAACAGACCGCAAGCTCAGATCCAGCGTGCGTGGTGACATCACATCAAAGGCCTCACCCTACATGTTTCGTTGACTGATGTCCTCCAGAGGCGGAATGTTTCGCTTCTTCCTTTTTAATACCCCAACTTTGAATATGATGGTGGTTTCCGGGTTGGAGGAGTGTTTGAGGCTATTTTAAGAAAAGATCACCTGTGCCGCTGTGACAGCTAGATACATATACCAATATGCATTTGCTAATTGAACATCAGCCATTAGTTTGATTTAGTGAGTCCTGGTGATAGTTTTCAACATTGAATGTGTAGCATGTTATGATTTTTCCCTTTGGAGACGTGATTGTTTCATATTTATTCAGTTTGGATGTGGATCTGTGAAGATTTTTCATTTGCACAGACAGGACACTTTCATTTATTATGAACTATTTTTTTATTTAATAAGCACAAGACACCACTATTTCATGTTTGATATACTTATTTCTCATAATTTGCATGATTGTTATTTATATACTGTATGATCACAAGCCACTTTCCAAATATTTATTATGAATTGATACTTATTTTTTTATGGCATTTATGTAACACAAGATTTTTTTTCTGCTTCTCCATCTTCTTCCCTGTCAGAACATCGATCTGCCTTGTTTACATAGGCAGCTCGCCATTCTGCCTTTCTGGGGTACGATCACGGGTGGCCGGCAGACATCTGGTCCACTGGACCCGTTGATTGACATCCCTGTTAGAAAATCATGGCACAATCGTGCCTCCGGCGGTGCGATGGCACCATCTAGTGGCTATTGCACAAAATTACGTACAGATACATGATTCTGCACAATAGAGCCGACCTACCGCAGTAAATGTACATTAGGCGGTCGGCAAGTGGTTAACACACTCTGCAGTCAGTTTGCACGAACAGGTTGCGATTTTGATGTGGTGAGAATTTGCAGCAAATTCGTATTTACATAGTTAGTGAGGTTGAAAAAAGACGCCAGTCCATCCAGTTCAACTTATGATGTGTGTGTATTAAAAAAGAATAGCGCAACCATGCAAAAGAAATGACTATCAAATATGGAGACAATCCATAAATAAAAATGGGGATTTAGTCCCACCATATGGCCATATCATGCTCAAGCCCACCACTGCGTCAAAGTACCCCATTATCAGTGGGCCCTACACTATCCATAAAAAACGGGGTGAATCCAGCCTCTCTAACCCTTGGAGACAACACTCCTTGCTGGGATAGATGTGCTAATGAACTGCAGGGGACTCCTCCTATATCTACTTGATAGAGGACACCAATAGAGTACAGGTGTGTGTGGGGGATGGGATGCTCAACCACAGAAGTCTAGTCAGACCGAATACATAATAAACAAGCAAAAAATTGGGGGAGCAAACCCTGAACATGTATATCTAAAGCCGGTGCAGCTATGGACCAAGCAACATGTATATTAAAAAAGAATAGCGCAACCATGCAAAAGAAATGACTATCAAATATGGAGACAATCCATAAATAAAAATGGGGATTTAGTTCCACCATATGGCCATATCGTGCTCAAGCCCACCACTGCGTCAAAGTACCCCATTATCAGTGGGTCCTACACTATCCATAAAAAAGGGGTGAATCCAGCCTCTCCAACCCTTGGAGACAACACTCCTTGCTGGGATAGATGTGCTAATGCACTACAAAGGACTCCTCCTATATCTACTTGATAGTGGACTCTGATAGAGTACAGGTGTGTGTGGGGGGAGGGATGCTCAACCCCAGAAGTCTGGTCAGACCGAATACATAATAAACAAGCAAAAAATTGGGGGAACAAACCCTGAACATGTATATCTAAAGCTGGTGCAGCTATGGATCAAGCAACATGGATAGTCATTTATTTTGCATGTGTGCGCTATTCTTTTTTAATATACATGTTGCTTGGTCCATAGCTGCACCGGCTTTAGATATACATGTTCAGGGTTTGCTCCCCCAATTTTTTGCTTGTTTATTATGTATTCGGTCTGACCAGACTTCTGGGGTTGAGAATCCCATCCCCCACACACACCTGTACTCTATTGGTGTCCTCTATCAAGTAGATATAGGAGGAGTCCCCTGCAGTGCATTAGCACACCTTCCCAGCAAGGAGTGTTGTCTCCAAGGGTAAGAGAGGCTGGATTCACCCCTTTTTTATGGATAGTGTAGGACCCACTGATAATGGGGTACTTTGACGCAGTGGTGGGCTTGAGCACGATATGGCCATATGGTGGAACTAAATCCCCATTTTTATTTATGGATCGTCTCCATATTTGATAGTCATTTCTTTTGCATGGTTGCGCTATTCTTTTTTAATATACATGTTGCTTGGTCCATAGCTGCACCGGCTTTAGATATACATGTTCAGGGTTTGCTCCCCCAATTTTTTGCTTGTTTATTATGATGTGTGTGTGTTTACAGTTAATAGTACATTGTATATCCTTGTATGTTGTGGTCGTTAAGGTGCCCATCTAATCGTTTTTTTGAAACTATTGATGCTCTCTGCTGATACCACTGTTTGTGGAAGAGAATTCCACATCCTTCCTGCTGTGACTGTAAAGAACCCTTTGCGCAGTTTAAGGTTAAACCGCTTCTCTTCTAACTTTAGTGAATGGCCATATGTCTTTTTAAATTCTCCTTCATTGAAAAGTTTGTTTCCTATGCTGGGGTCACCAGTACGGTATTTGTACATTGATATGTTATCCCCTCTCAAGCGTCTCTTCTCCAGAGATAATAAGTTCAATGCTTGCAGTCTTTGCCCTTCTCTGGACTCTCTCCATTTCCAGAACATCCTTCCTGTGGACCGGTGCACAGAACTGGATGGAAAACTTGAGATGCGGCCGGACCAAAGTCTTGTAGAGTGGGAGAATTATTGTTTTATCTCTTGAGTGAATCCTCTTTTTTATACATCCCAGTATTCTGTTGGCTTTACTTGCAGCTGCTTGGCATTGCATACCATTGCTGAGCTTGTCGTCTACTAGGACCCCCAGGTCCTTTTCCATCTTAGATTCCCCCCTAGCAAATTTGCTGTGAATTTGCACTGCATTTAATTGGAACCAGCCCTTACTTTTAATTGACACCTATAGCAGATCGCATGAACACAGTGTGATTGCTTTGAGGTGTAGAAAACACACAGGAATCGCTGCATTTCCTGTATCGCATCAGTGTGACCCGGGACACGGATGCGATACATGGCGATCTATGGCCGCGTGACCACTCCTTTCCTTCTCTCCCTGCTGTTTGGAGAGCAGGGGGCAGAGACTGCAGAAGACCCAAAGGATCCACTGTCAATCACATTTGTGAGGTCTTCGCTATTGGACAGGAGGTGTCCCTGCTAATCAGACACTTTTACCTGCCTCATTAGGCCCCAGATGCTTACATTACCAGCAGCTCTAGCTGCCTGATGGGGGGGGGGGGGTATATTGCTTGATTGATGGTGACTCCACCTGCATTACAATTTACCAACTGGCCCGTTTCAGAGAACTGCCTGCCTTAGACACCTGGAGCATGCGTACAAACAGTGGCAAGTCAGAGCAAAGTAGAAAATCCTAATTGTTGCCACTGTCTACAAGCAGAAGGAAGGGACTGGCAGGATCAATAGAATTTTTAATAATAATACATGTATTCAAAAATATATAAAAAGGCACACATTATGCGGCATATTTATTTGCAGACTTATTTAAAAGTTTATTTATTTATGGTCAGAGATTTATTTTCACATTTACTGACTCCTCAACAGTCTTTTGATCATTAGTTAATTTAGATTGTAATTAAAGGATTACATTGTGTATGTATTTCAAGCAATAAAGATGTTAGCCAGCAGTAGTCCAAGGATGGTAATGAGACTGAACCTTGTAGCTGTGCCTGTAAAGCAATAGAAAATAAATGATAAGGCATTGTTATACACCAGTGGTTCTCAACTCCGGTCCTCGGGACCCACCAACAGGCCAGGTTTGCAAGATAACTAAATTACATCACAGGTGATCTCATTTGCTGCTCAGTGATTGCAGTATTCTAGTCTGCATCCCCCAAGGTAATACTTAAAATCTGGCCTGTTAGTGGGTCCCGAGGACCGGAATTGAGAACCACTGTTATACACATTACTTAAATGTCTACATATAAGTCAAACTCCAAATTTTCATTCAAGAAACTATAAAAAAAAAACAATATGGAAACTCCCTATATACTTATGCAGTTCATTCAAAAAAAATTATGTGTCCCAAAAAAATGAGTCTTTTATTACTTATGTTTTAGTCTCTATTGAAGTGATTTTTCTATCACTTCCTGTCAGGACAAATGATGGAAAAGTTCCCAAAAGGACAAAAGACAAAAAAACTTTTTTGGTAAAATAGAATGCAGTAAGGTTAAAAAAAAAAACCTTCTGCCTTTTCAATCACTTTCAAGTGATATTAAAGACTATTTTTTATAATTAAAATAAAATGCAGCCTGAAGACTAAGAGCTGAGCGATCAGCGGTATTTTATCGCTCAGTTCTTGGTCTTCGAGGCGGCGGGGGACAGATGCAGCATCAGATCGTTGCTGCATCCAACTAGGTGAGTATAATTTATTTATTGAATCCTGAACTTCACTTTTAAGTATTTTTTTTCACTTTTTGTTTATTTTACTGTTGCTATTTTTCTTTTTTTTCTGAGTCTGCAAGATGTCACTGCAGATCTGGCAGTTTGGACCTTTAATTTAGTGTGTTGGAACTCCTCTTCGAGGTCACCCACTTTACTGGAGAGTAGATGAAAATCTTTTTATAGGGTGCCCATTTCTGATCTGCAGGTTTCATGGACTTCATGGATAAGTTGTCGGAAGCCTTTGCATGTGGGAATGAATTTTACATAATTCTTCCAATAAGGGTAGTCATTAAATTTAGTATCTGAGGTTATGGAGTTTGCAGGGGAAAAAGGAACAATGTCAGTTGTGAAAAACTCCAGGTCAGTGAGCGAGAATAAGGACTATGGGGGTTTAGCAGGTATTAGGGTTGCTGTTTTAGAGGAGTCATTGGGCATTTATTCATTTCATTGGCCAGAATATTAACTTATTCTCGCCAATCAAGTGAAAAAATGCTCAGGCTGGGTTCATACATGCAGCGGCCATGGCTCAAAGCAGGGATCTGGTGCATCCCAGTGGACTGATTCAGGTTCGAATCAGGTCAGAATTTTTGTCTGAATTAGCACCTGATTCGCAGCCAAGGACACACAGAACCCTTTCCGAATGCGGACTGCGGTCGCCCTGGAGGTGTGTGAACCGGCTACATTGAAAGTCAGTCACACTTTCCTGTCATGCGAAGTGGATGCGGGGAAACTCGCATCTAATTCACGTAAGTTTTAACCCAGCCTCAAGCACACCTAGCTCTTAGGCGCATTTAGACTTGTTTATCTGTGTTTAGGCATGCCAGGTGTTTTTTCTGCCAAAATGCTCTTCTTTTGAACTCACAAGTGATGTTTTTTCCCACCTCTAAACTGTAAACGCCTATGTGTGCATGGACACATAGGCTAACATTGAGGGGCATTTAGAGGCAGAAAAAAAGTCAAACAGCTATAAAACAGGTGTTTTTGAACCAAAGTATACATGAGGCCTTAAAGGAGAAATATAGCTAATGCTTTTTTGGCTTTTCTTCTCCAAGGGATCATAGGAGTGCAGTTTGTTCTGAAAAGCTCTGAAAAGATCTCGATCATTTGGTCGGGATCCACACAGATGTCTGGACCGGCAGCTGGCTCAGCCTCCCAGTGAGCTACTGAGAGCCTGAACCAGCTGCTCCCACCCAGCCACAACCCAGCGCTCCAGTGAGCGCTGGAGGGGCAGAGTAGAGAGCTCAGTTCTTGGCTTTAAAGCTGGTGGGGGACAGATGCAGCATCCAGATTGATGCTGCATTCAACTAGGTCAATATATATATATTTTGTAATCCTGAAATTCCCTTTTAAGTATTTTTTTTTTTTTTACTTTTAATCTTGTTTATTTTACTGTTGCTATTTTTCTGTTTTGTAATATTTACATTAAATATTTTCTTGCATTGTTCCCCCCCCCCTTTTTTAACAATATCTTAAAATCATTAAGCTCAGTCTCTGAATGCTCAGTATCAGAAAAATAAGAGTGTTTGTCTCTGTTAGGGTGACCACATTTTAAAACTTTGTTACTCTTTAGCTGTGGAAACAAGTGTCACATAGGTCACAACTGCAACAGCAACAGCAGATGCTGTGGACAGTGTGTTTCCATGAAAACATATGTTAATGGCCACTATTTGTATGTGTTAGTTGTTAACTGCAAAATCAACCTGCCCAGAGACGTCCACTCTCATTCTACTGGTGCTTAGGTTAGTGTCTCGTGGTGCATAGCAAGCAAGAAAATCTCTGCACAGGGTGAGCTTGAGATTTCTAATGTCACATTTTAGAATGCTTCTAAAGCTTTTTAAGGGCTGGTTCACGCCATACGATCATGAAAGTTGATGGAAAAATTACGCAGATTTCACTTGCAGAGAAATTAGTTTACATCAGTTTTCATACACGTTTCAGTGAGTTTTTATACACATTGACATCAGTTTTCATGCATTTGAGTTATGTGTCCTGTTTAAACCACAGTGTTGACATCACATCAGTTTTTTTTCCGAGCAGAAAATTGAAAATCTGCGATACCAGTGTTCTGGGGTGAACAGGGCACATAGAGAACAATTGTTGTTTTTTTTTTTTTTTGTGCCCTTGCAGAACGCGTGCAGAAAAACTGATATCTCTGCACATGGTGTGAATGAGGCCTTAATGTTCTCATGGATTATGCATTGCCATCAACACAACAGAAAATAGAGAAAAATAAAGAAAACAAAAGAAACATAAGATTAAAAAAAAACTCTAACATAAAAGAACAATGAACAGCAAATATGGTTCTAGAAATGTACAGTTCTGAGGTAGATGTGTATTCCCACTTAACACAAGGCATCTTTCCCACTAATAGCACTCTGGAGCTCTATGTGCTGGTGAATTCTTGTACTGTGCCTCCTGGCATGGCACTCTATAAATGCAGACAAAGATAACCTTTCAGCCTCAAAAAAAAAAAAAAAAAAAAATGCTAGGGACCAGTCACAGAGGACAATTGTATCTGCTTCTGTCCTTGGAGTTATGGTACAGTAGTTAACGCATGTTATGCCATGCATCAAACTGTGTTGCATTAAAGTGGAGTTCCACCCTATTTTGACACTTTGCTCCATCGATTACATTAAAACATCCTGTAAAAGAATTGGATAATTAACATTTTTTTTTTGTTTCACTTTCCTTATTTTTCCTGAAAATTAACTTACCTTCCTTCCACTTCCTCCCTCTGCGGCCGCGGCCCCCGACGTCACTCCCTTCTTTGCATTGACTCCTGGGAGATGAGCGTCATCAATCCCCGGTTGTCACTCATCACTTCCGGTGCGGGTGCGTCATTCCCTGCTGAATCAATTAGAACAGCTTCTGGGCATGCTCAGAACCAGCTGTGGGATGATGCGCATGCACTGGAAGTGACGAGCAGGGCATTCTGGGGCTCTGACATCCAGGAAGAGGGACGCTCAAGCTTCAGCTGCCCACAACGCAGATGGCAGCGCTGGACAAGAAATTTTCAAGGTAAATTTTTCTTCTTACAGGTAAGCTAAACAGGGGACAGTTCAGAGGCTATTGTTGCTTAAATGCACAAACCCTGACTGTCCTAGGGGTATTTTTTGTTAAAACATTTTATTTTTAGGGTGGAACTCCGCTTTAGGCAGCTCATTAATTTTGAATGGACTGACAAAATACAAGAACAGACCGAAAACAGGAACATGCAGCGTTTTTTTTCCAAAGCAGTGCACCAAAATGCTGCAACCTATGTACAGTACATCAGAGCTGTGTTGCTGTAGTGTGTTGGGGTGCAATTGAAAATAGCTGGCACTACAATGCGGTATCACGTGCAACATGCGATGTGGTAACTCCAACAAACCCAATCACAAAAGTATCTTTTAGCACTTAGGAAGTGGGTTACATTGTGGTATTGTAGAGGCAAGATTTCCAAGTAAAGTGGAAATTCCATTTATTCTTAGGTAAAACATGAAAAGCTACATTTGAAAACTGTCTATTAAAAAGGTAACATTTTAGACTTACCAGCACTGCGACCTGTGAAAAAAATAAAAAATAAAATATTTAAATACTTATTACTCATTAATTTTTAATGGGTTGTCAACACACAGGAACAGACCACAAAATAAACATGCAGCAACTTTTCCGATGCAGCTCACCAAAATGCCTCAACCCATGTGCATCAGAGCTGGTTGCCTTAGTGCATTAAAGTGCAATTCAAACTAAATGCCACTACAATGCGGTAACGCGTTTAAGATTTATTGCAATAACTCCAACACAACCAGTCACAAAAGTATTTTTTAAAGCTTAGGAGGTGGGTTACATTGTGGTATTGTGGAGAGCAGATACAGGATTTTCAAGAAAAGTGGAAATTCTTTTTATACTTACCAATAACACGATCTGTGAAAAAAAAAAAAAAGAAAAATGGCTTGTTACTCATTATTTTTACAAGGCTGCAAATGCACAGAAACAGACCAAAAAAACGGACATGCAAAAATGTTTCCAATGCAGCTCACTAAAATGCTCAACCCATGTGCATCAGAGCTGCGTTGCCTTTGTGCATTGGGGTGCAATTCAAAATGAATGGCACTACAATGCAGTAATGTGTATAACATGCATTCCAGTAACTCCAACACTTAATCACATATGGTGTTTTAGTTCAATCTTATTTTATTGAGAGAGAAGGGTTTTACAGAGTAAGGGGAGAAGCATGGGGGTATGAAACATACAGAAAAATAAATTGTTCAGGAATGACATATAGTAAACTGTGAGTAAGTGCATGCAACATGACGAGGGTAGATCAGAGGTCACCGATTATCAATGACCCCTGGCCTGACTCCAAAGCTTTGACTCCCACTAACCAATAAAACACGTTACTCCAAGTGGAATTAAAATGGCTGTAAAGCCTTTTATTATAAACAACATACAATAAAATAACCAAAACATAACATTACAGGTCAACTTGGGTTGGAAGTCCTTGAAAGTACCATATTACTGAAACATTGTGTCTGTAGCTAAGACATGCCCCCAGCCGCAAGACACCGCCTTGGGGGCAATCCCCGCTGACCTCAGACACATTACAGGTCTACCATGACCTGGTCATTCTTATTGGACCACCAACTAGAGGGCACCATACCAACGATGGTTCCCCACCTTTTTCCCAAAACACCAGATATTCCACCCTTTCAAGGACCCCAAACCGCCATATTTCCGCTACAAAACTACTACCAACCTAAAGTAACTAAACAAAAAAGGGAGGGAGGGAGGGCGTTCATCTGATGGCTTCAATTCTCCAACTGATACTGTCACACCCCTTCCTGCAGACTGTGCTCCTACACTCCTCCCCTTCACCCTGTCTCTGCAGCCAATCCAGTGAGCACTATACCTTTGCCACTTAGCACATAATTAACCCCACGCTGTAAGGTTCCCCTTCCACCCTGTCATGTATGCCCTACGCTTATCCATTTCATTCCTAGCTCCGGGCCTGCCTATCAATATCAATAAGTGCAAATAAGGAACATAAACTGCCAGGTCCATTAGATCCCGGCAGCAGCACAATGAAAAGAAAAACAGCAACTTGGGGTAGCAGGTGTTACATAAACATAAGAAAAGACAAGGAAAGGCCAACACAGGTAGAAACACTATCATAGCTGGCGTCACATGGGAAGATTGTGGAAAGTGTGGAAGGCATTGATAAATATCCCGGCTTCCCATTGAGAAGCGCCTAAAAACAACAAATAAGCAAAAAAGGATTGCCTTATAGTGTCAATGGTATAGCCAGAGAGGGGAATAAAGGGAAGAGGGTGGGATAAAGCAGGAGAATGTAAAGAGGTATGCCAATGGGGCAAATAAGGTGGAGGAAATCAGGAGGGGCCGCCCACGTCCCACTACTGCCCCCCAGCACCCGGCAGCACAGACGTCTCGAGCCAGGACTGAAAGGCATCCGAACAACGAAACATGTCCCAGGACCTCCAAGCAGCAGAGAATCATTCCTCCCTGCCCCCCTCTTGCGCCCACATATGGTGTTTTTTTTGGTGCTTAGGAAGTTGGTTACATTATGGTAGTTTGGAAAGTAGATAGGGAATTTCCAAGGAAAGTGACATGTTTTATTATTCTTAAGAAAAAGATGAAAATCTACATTTGAAAACTATAGGTTAAAAAGGTAAAATATTAGACTTACCATCATTAGCGACTGTGAAAAAAAAAAACAAAAACAAAAAAAAACATATTATTTTGGATGGGCTTCCAATGCACAGGAACAGACCAAATAACAGACATGCAGCATTTTTTCCAATGCAGCAAACCAAAATGCTGCAACTCATGTGCAGTAATAATTGCAATTAATCGCAAAAGTGTATTGAAATTGGTTTACATTGTGGTATTAGAGGGCAGAAAGGGAATTTCCGAGAAAAGTGAAAATTATTTTTATTCTTAGGAAAAACATACAAAGTTACATTTGAAAACTGTATATCAGGAAGGTAAAACTGTATACTTACCAACATCGCCATCGCCTTCTGTTAAAATAAAAATAAAAAATAATTAGCTTATTACTCTTTTTTATGTTTAGACAGAAATAAACGTAGCTCATCCAAGAATTATAAGGCTCCGTTCACATTTGGGGCGTTTTTGGGGACAAAATCCTATTAATTTCAATGGTCCCTGTTCACATCTGAGCGTTTTGACGCTGTGAGCAAAACGCCCAATGCTCAAAAAAGTACATGAGCTTCTTTTTGGGCAGATTACAGGCGTTTTCCATTGGTTTCTATTCAATCTAAAAACGCCTGCACAAATAACGCCTGTAAAAACGCCTGTAAATCGCGGTAAAAATTGCGGTAAAAAAAACACGCGAAAACGCTACGCTCAGGTGTGAATGTAGCCTAAACAATTTCAGGGGGAACGTTCCTATCATGTGTTTTGCTGAAATCCTATTAAACTGCAAATAAAAAAGAAGAAAAAGGTACTACGAAGTAAATGTTATACTGTACCAGGCACATCAATAGGTCCAAACGTCAGAGTTCCGTGTGTCTCCTGAATGTCACTGCTAGATCTGCTGCTGGAACAAGTCTGTAAGAAAGGAAAACTCCATTTTAAAATGTCAGTAGTTTTTTTCCTCAATCATTACCATAACGTTGCTCAGCTTTTCACCAAGGCAGGGAATACAACATAATTCCTTGATCTTTGGAACTACATGATGATGTTTTTATGTTGCCGTCTTGCTCATGCATGTTAAGTGTCTTCACATATGTTCATGTTCTTGATGAGACTTCATAGTTGTGAGGATGCGGACACAAGCAAGATTCCAACATGGTTTGTTACTATGCTATGCACTGCTTTGTATGTGCGCTTTGCTGGTGAACATTCCTGCCTTTCTTTTCCCCTTGATGCTATGGGGTTGATTTACTAAAAGCAAATAGTCTGTGCACTTTGCAATGTGCAGTTGCACTCTACAAGTGCAGTTGCTCCAGAGCTTAGTAAATGAGGTAAAGCTTCAATTTGCAAAGAATACAGAATCACGTTCAAGGAAAATAAAAAAAACATAATTTTTGCTTGCACATGATTGGATGATGAACGTCAGTAGAGCTTTTTTCTCATTTACTAAGCTCTGGAGCAACTGCAGAGTGCAACTACACTTTGCAAAGTGCACAGTCTATTTGCCTTTAGTATATCAACCCCTATATGTATCCTGCTCAATAGTGCCGCCACTTTGCTCTGTCCTATTCAACGTATTTAGCAATTCTTCAATTCCTGTGGCAACTTGTTGGACAGTGGCCATGAGCCTCTTGCCTGAACATACTGGTCTGATATCTCATGAGATTCTGTGCTCAGCTCCTCATTTGTTTTTTGCTTTTTTTTTTTCTCCTCTCTTGTCTACTTGGTCCTGTCTGGTCAATTTGTTGTCCTAGCCTTGCTGTTATCTTTTGCTTGTTACACACGTACGGATCGTCGTCATACAAACGTTCGTCTTTTCTCCCCGGGATGTCGGTGTCTGTTGAAAAGTGCAAAGACAGCACAAGGACAGCACAAGAATTTTGTCCGCAGACTTCAGCTGACTGCAGAAGTGATGTCATGTAATGGTTAACTTTCCCTGTGTTTTTTATTTTCTGAGCATGCCCAGTCTTGCAAATCTGCGGTCTGTCGGCTGATTTCTGTACTGACAGGCGAACAATCGTCCGTTCTGGTGTCCGCAGACAAAAATTTTCATGTTTGCAAGAAAGACTCTTGTCCGCGGATTGTGCGCAGACAGCTGTCGGAGGCACCACACTAACACGCGTACAATCGGCAGATCTTTCGTCCGCCGACGTTTGTATGACGACGATCCGTACATGTGTACGGGGCTTTAGTTTCTTTTGAGCCTGTATTCAGTCTATTTGCTTTTCTGTTTGTCCATCTCTGTCATGTCACCGGTGACGTCCGCCTCCCTGGAATGATAGCCATACAAATCCATCTCCACCATCAGGGTTCTGGCTAAGGGGACATTTACTTTTATAAATGCACCCTGCCAACAATTACAGGGTTCCCATGATTAGCTGTGAGTAGGCAGCCCCATGGAAAGCAATGGGAGACTGTGGCCAGGGCCGATCACTCACATTCAGCATGAATGATTGCATGTGGTTGGGGCAATTAGCTGCAAGACCCGCTAGCCTCCCACTGCTTTCAATAGGGCTGCCTACTCACAGCTAACCCCCATGGTGTTTTCGTATGTAATCATCGGTAGGTTTATTTAAAGGTGGAAATGCACCCTAAAGCCAGCCGTAGACAGATCGAAATTCAGCTGGTTCATCAAAAGCCTTCTGAAAATAAATTCATCTGTGGGCAGACTGATTGTACTGAAGTGAATCTATGATTCGACTTTAGTACAACCAGCCCGTTGTTTTTTTTTTCGTACAACCACTGCTGCTGGCTTCGGCGTTGACGGCTTACCCCAAGATTACAATGGCTGGTAGGGATTCCCCTGTCAACACTGTCTGTGGTTGCAGGAAAGAAATTTGCTCTGTGTATGGCATGGTTTAAGACTAGGCACTCTTCAGTTCTGCCTTTCATGGTAAACCTTTGACACCCACTGGTAACACAACTGCTGAGCTGGACAAATGTGTAAATTTCAGTTTGTGGGCTGAACACAAGAAATCAAACCTATTCCTCCATCCATGCTAACATGCTAACATGATTGGATGCAGGCGCTGTTTCAACAGGATTTTTAGTCAAAATCTATTGAAAAGTCCTCATTTGTTGAACAGAGAAATGTTGGCAGGACCACTGCTCAAATTTCGTCTGAGACAGCATGAATAGGATGAAATTTGAGCAGTATATGGCCAGCTTTAGTCACTGTCCTGTTGTCTTGGAACTTTGTTTTTTCTTGGATTGTCCACCTAGTTTGGATCTTTGCTCTTGTCTGGCATTTGATCCTTGGCAAGGAAAGCCCAGTCTATGAAGCCACAAACTTTCAAAGCACTCTTTGTGATTTTTTTTTAACAACAAATTTTAACCAGCATCATATTCCTGTGTTTTTCAAGCCAAGAAATATACTGACAAAAGCTGGTATGTCCAAAAGATCCAAGCACATACAGCTTTGTAAATACAGTCCATTTCAGTGAGGAATACAAAGACATTGGGGTTGCAAACCAACCTCTCAACAAACACATGGCCTGGAATAGGAGGGGGAACCCTGCAGGGCGGGGCAGGACACAGAAGTCTTTCTAAACCAACTTAAAGAGGAAGTAAACCCTCCTCTACAACTTGTACCTATAGGTAAGCCTATATTAAGGCTTACCTATAGGTACTGTAAATATCTCCTAAACTTGTACCGTTTAGGAGATATTTACCATACATGCAGCCAGTGACATCACTGGCGCATGCGCTCTGAAGGAACGGCCACTCGTGCCGTTCCTTCAGAGTCCCGTGCCGTGACTGTCGGCTCTCGCACGCGTGCGCGGGAGTGACGTCACCGCAGCTCCGGCCAATCAGATGGCCGGATGCCGCCATCCCGGAAGACGGGCGACTGGACATGTTGCCCGTCATAGAGGTGAGTGAGCGGCACGGCGGGGGCTCATTCTAAGGTAAGTATTGCATAATGAGCTAGTATGTGATGCATACTAGCTCATTATGTCTTTCTCTTGCAGGGTGGAAAAAAAAAACGAGTTTACAACCTCTTTAACAAAATGTGGGTAAAAACATAGAAAAAGCTTAGTAAAAGTGGAAAAGCTTCACTTTGCAAAGAACATTCAATTACATGCGAAGAAAATAAAAAATATGTTTTTCTTGCACATAATTTGATGATAGAAATCAGCAGAGCTTCCCCTCATTTCAGAGCTTCTGCAGTGCATAGTATATTTGCCTTAAGAAAATCAACCTCAATATGTCTTGAAACTTTCAATAGAACTTGACCACTCCAGGAAGAATAATTTACTTAGCACAGTCACAGTTTCCCCTTTCTCCTTCTAAGTAATAGCCCTCTCCTCTTCTAGGAGCACCTAATTACTGTCTGAGCTCCCCCAATTTCTTCCCTCCACCGTTATCTTCTAATATAATTTATTTTTTTTAGCTGCTGGGGCAAGAGCAAATGGAAATACAATATAGTGTCACTTTGGTGACAGCTCTCAATCTGCTGGAGCTGCTGACATTGCATCCAATCATACAGCAGTCTTGAGCTTTTTGAATGCCTGCACAAGGGAGGCTTAAAGTTTTACTAAACCCAGGACCCTGCATTCACTATATCTGATCTCCCAAATAACACGTAACATGGAAATTAAATTATTTTAGTGAATATAAACTGCTAAGTACCTTTTCTCATCAGCAGTATAATGCAGTCTTGTGACGTCTATCAGTGTCTAGTTAAAACTTGTAAGAAGAGTTTTTTTTTCTACTCTGACTGTCCTCTGAGGCTGCAGGATCCCTGAACCTCTGTATGGACAGTGCTGATTGGCCCTGTGCTGATCACATGCACCCTCCCAAGAAAAAAAAAAAAAACCTCTCTAGCAATACAGACCCAACAGAGCATGCGCAGAGTGCCCCTAGGGTTCTGTTCTATCGGGAGATGGAGTGGGGACAGTGGAAGAAGTAGAGGATCAAACAGCCTTTTTACACAATTCAGAGGATTACCCCTTAGGTTCCACAGTGAGTATAACAAGCATGCTTTACTGCATATACAGACTGATTTTACTGTTGTGGGTTAAGTAACACTTTAACAGGTAAATAACGTATGTAAATTACATTATTTGCATCATATGAGAAGATTGTTGTTGAAATGAATGGCCTAGTGACGGGGTCTTATTAAGGATTAGAGATGGGCCAAACACCCTTCCCCCCCCCCCCCCCATTCGGTTCCCAGCAGAACTCTCAAACAGGGGAAATGTTCTAACCCGAATGGCGAATGTCTATACGAGCCAAACAGGAAAAATCAAAAGTGCCCATTTTGAAGGCTTATATGCAAGTAACTGTCCGTAAAAGGGGTATGGGCATCTGGGTACTGCCCTGGAGGACACATATCAATAAAAAAATAAGTAATTAAAAATTCTGTTTTTTTTTTAGGAGAAGTGATTTTAATAAGCATGAAAAAATGCCTTTAAATATAGTGTCCCCTTAATGTGCCTGTAAAGTGGCGCATCTGTAGCATGCGTAAAACATGAAAAGAAAATGAGTTAAACCCCATTTAAAATGACTCGCGGTTACAATTGTCGGCACCCGGCTAAAAAGGGTTTGGGGTCCCCCGAAAATCCATACCAGACCCTTATCCGAGCATGCAGGCAGGCAGGTCAGGAAAGGGGAGGAAGAACCCCCCCCTGCCCCAAAGCATCCACCCCCCCATGTTGAGGGCAAAAGACCTGGTATGGTTCAGGAGGGTTGGGGGCACTCGCTCGTCCCCTTTCCTGACTTGCCAGGTTGCATGCTCAGATAAGTGTCTGGTATGGATTTTGGTGGGGCCCCCACGTCTTTTTTTCCCTAAATTTTGGCGTAAGGTTCCCCTTAAAATCCTGGGGGACCCCAGCCTTTTTTTTCTTTATTTTTTTTTTCACTGGCACTTTTTTTTTTTATTCAGCTGTCAGCGGGGAAACCCATTGACAGCTGATGACTCATCAGTTGTTAAGGAGGCCACGAGCCGGCTTCCCGGCCTGGCTCCTTAACAACCAGCTTACACTGCGCCCTGACTGCCGCTAGCAATAATCGCATGTAAAATCTGACAGGCTGGTTGTTCCCAGGTTAATCAATTGATCAACTTGGGTACATTCAACCTGCCCATATATGGTACAAATCTTGTCCAGTTCCTGCTAAACCAGCCGAGAGTCGAACCGTCTATGGCTGGCTTAAGTTTAAGTGTCCATGCAGCATAGCCCGCTATGCACTGAGAGCTTAGAAAGATGTGCAGAAGACAAGAGGCTGTGTACTGTGTAGGAAGCTTTCTTCTATCATGTGCTCTCTCTCTACCTTCATTCCTTTTCTCCATGCACTAATGCAATAATCCTGTTCAAGTTTAAAAATTAATTCCAGGTATGGTATTTTTTCTTCCGGGTTCCACACTAAATGACTGGCCTGCTGCATTGTTTAATACAGGAGGTCAGCCAATCAGTATGGGCACCATTCAGAGAATGCTTTGCAGTTTCTTAACTATTGCAAAGTATTCTCTGATTGGACTAGGTGCAATGCAAAGCATTATCTGAATGGCACCCATGATGAGCAGGTGACGTCCTATGCTCAAAATCCATCAGGCCCTCCGCTCCGTGTGGAACCCAGAAGCGAGTGGAGATCACTGGAGTAGTGGTGTCAAGGGACATTGGCCATGTATGGTATATACATAGTTACTGGAATTCATCTTTAAGCTTACATTGACTGTTGCCCTTTGTTCCATTATGAGAAAATAATCACTACCTGAGAAGAATGTGCCTGTAACCTTATTGCCAAGTAATTGGGCTTTGGATACATAGCTGTTGATCATCTAGATGTCAGTATTTACTGACAGTACCACAAGTACCACAAGTGGTGCACATATATTATATAAGTAAATCAATGTATGCATAGAAGTAATAACATTTTTACTTACAGGAGCACAAATATTTTTGCAAAGGTATACTTCACAATGCAAATACACGGTGCTGTAATCCCCAATGAACTTAAACATCTGTATGTAGAATTTTCCTTTGCTGGAAACACCATTTTCTAAGACCCGTATAGTTGAGTCTTTTGGGTTAGGGCAGCTGTAAAATAATAATAATTATTATTAATGATGTTATCATATGTTATTTTTCTAAACATTTTAATATTTAGATATTTTTAACATCAGTCTTTTTGAGTCATCTCTGGTAGTAACTAAGCATGCTTGGCAGACACCCCATTGTCCAAACATTAGTAAGACCTCATCTTGAGTTCACAACAAGGATGATGTAGAACTGGAAAGAGTGCAAAGAAGGGCAAATAAACTATTAGGGTCCATGTACACGGGACGTTGTTAAAAGTCCCTTTGAATGCTGGAATTTTTAGGACGTTTGAAACGTCCGTTCGGTCGCGTTTGTACCCGTGTTTATCGGGCGTTTAGCGGGAGTTTGCGGGCGTTTGCAGTTTACAGTCAGCACTCTTCTTCTAGCGCCACAATTGAGAGCTTCAAAGAATACAAGGTGTTTTGTAAATGGACAAATGGGAAATTCCTATCTGATTACCCACCAGCTCCTCTCCCGTTTTCCATTTACAGAATGCTTTTTGTGAATGGATAAGGGAAGGGAAAACTAATGTTATTAGTGTTTGATAGAATTAGGGACTGTTTATTGATTATTTATTGTATACTTTTTCTATTTTTTATGCACCAAATATGTTGATGTATGTACACTTTTGAGTAGCGCAACACAATTTAAATTGGTGTATTGATTGTTGTGTGGGAACACATTGGAGTGGATTTACTAAAACTGGAGCGTGCAAAATCTGATGCAGCTCTGCATAGTAGCCAATCAGCTTCTAACTTCCCACCCAGCCAATAATAGAATGACAGCCAGGCAGTGGCTTTACCATCCTGACTGGACGACATATGATGTCCTTCATATCGTGCTACTCGTGCGCGCCCCAGGAGGGCACTCAGCACAGCGATCGGTGGTGAGCTGTGTCCCTCGGGAGCCAGCAAATCACTGATCAGGATACAGAGCCACTGATGTGAGCTCTTTACCATGTGATCAGCTGTGTCCAATCACAGATGATCGTATGTAAACAAATGACTGTTATCGGCAATCCCTTTCCTTAGCACTGTCAGTGTCTGAGAAAAGGAATGCTGATAACCGGCTTTCCAGTTACAGGGGACATTTATAATGATAATCAGGGCACTGATCATCAGTGTCCTGATTATTAGTGCAGCCTCATCAGTGCAGCATATCAGTTTCCATCAGTGCAACATATCAGTGTCCATCAGTGCAACATATCAGTGTCCATAAATGCAGCATACTGGTATCAATGCATATCAGTGCAGCATATTAGTACCCATTAGTGCTGCCTCATCAGTGCCCATCAGTGCTGCCTCATCGGTGCAGCCTCATCAGTGCCCATCAGTGCAGCCCCATCGACGCCCATCAGTGCAGCCTCATCAGTGCCTATCAATGCAGCCTCATCAGTGCCCATCATTGCACCTTATCAGCACACAACAGGGAAGAAGAAAAATGATGTATTTGAAAAATTGTATAACAGAAACGAAGAAAAGGGTTGTGGGTTTTTGTTTTGTTTTTTTCCATCTTTTTTTGTTTGTTTAGCAACAAACAAAAAAAAACAGTGGTGATTAAATACTGCCAAAAGAAAGCTCTATCTGTCTCAAAACATGATAAAAATGTTATATGGGTACAGTGTTGCATGGCGGCGCAATTGTCATTTAAAGTGCGACAACGCTGAAAGCTGAAAATTGGCCTGGGCAGGAAGGGGGTAAACATACCCTGTATTACAGGGCACAAAGAAGTAGTACAAAGAAACTGGAAGCTGATTGGTTACTATGCAGAGCTGCACCAGATTTTGCACTCCCAAGTTTCAGTATATCAACCCCACTGTGTGTTTTCCTGCAGCTCTCCATCTGGAGTATATTTGATTTTAAGGTTTATTTTAATGTATTTATTTAAAATAAAAAATGTTGGCTGCGCGTATCCGTGTGCAATCCAATTTATGTTTTTAAACCAAAACCTTACTTTCAAACCACAAAACTGCTATCATTATTCAGTGACAAACTTTGAAAAGTGATCGCTATGAGGCCTCAGCCACTAGCACAAAAAGGTGAATATATAAACAATGTATATAAAAATGTGTGCAGCACTAATATACATAAATCATATCATAGAATACACCAAATGTTGTGTCAGTGAAGCAAATCAATAGTCCAAGTGTGTATAAAAAAGTTCATAATCCCCAATTGAAAGTGGCTGTGATAAGGAGTGTCAGAACACTCACCAAAAAGATAGAGAGAGAGTGCATTAATCATGATGAATTCACCTCTAGTAAATAATGCAATATTGAAAAGGTGCTCCTCCTCTACCATTCAGATGCACTCACCAGAAAACATATGGGAAAAAGCCTTGAATATTTCAAATCGAGAACTGGAGGTCCATCCTAATCTGCAGTACCATCCTCTCGATTGCCGAGTACGAGTACACTGTATGAACGCTCACCAAGCGGAGCCAAAATAATCAGACAGACTATCGTTCCTGAATCGGGAATGTAGCGGTCAGACGCCAGCGTGTAAACCCCTCCCACAGGATCACGTGACTTCCTCAATCTCTGAGGAAGTCACATAATCGTGACGATACGCATGGGAGGGGTCGGTGACAGAGGACTGTGTTTGTGGAACATATGAGAGCATACGGGAGCCGCTGCCCCGTTGGATGATTTTTTAAAGCGCACTGTCTCAAGTTTTAATGTAAGTGGATATTATGCAATAAATTTGGAATCTTTATATACTACACAATGAGAGTGTATCTTTTATACTGAGGGGTCGTGGAGGTAAGGAAGTCCAGACAAAGCCTTCTCAGTGAGGGTGGAAAGAGATTCAACAGTTGAGCAGCCTGGAATAAACCCCAACAGGGGAAGGCAATTTTGGATCTGGAAACAGGTCTAAACTGGAGGTGAACACAGTGGTGAAAGGTGGTGGGAGTCATGCACAGTTGTAACTGAAATCCACAAGGGTGAAGATGGAAAAACTGCGGAATATGAGAAGCACATTTAAGGTAAAAATATTTAAAGTAAGAAAAGCACTACTAATTTATAGTCATCTGGGACTTGAAAATTTGTTTTATTTTACTTTAATTTATTGTACACGAGAAAGTTTATCACTGAATAATGATAGCAGTTTTGTGGTTTGAAAGTAAGGTTTTGATTTAAAAACATTAATTGGATTGCACATGGATAGGCGCAGCCAACATTTTTGATTTTATTTTGTTTGCAGTTGTGGGAACACAATTATTTGGTTGCAGCCATCAGACACAGGGGTTGATTTACTAAAGGCAAATCCACTCTGCACTACAAGTTCACGTCTTTTGATGACGAAACGTTGGCGACTCCAGATGTAACGTCCACACGCTCCCTTACGGAGCCGGCCTCTACACTGCTGTTTATGCTGTTTGGATACACGTGGGACGCCGCGATCGGACCTACAGCTGTCTACTTAATGTGCCTGCATATGTCTTCTACATTGTGAGTAGTGCTTTTAATAAATATACTATATGTAGTTTACGGGATTACACTATGGTCCTTTGTCTTCATTTTTCCTCCATATACTTATCGGATTATAACGGAGTAATCAAGAGAGATTAGGAGGTGTCATCCACCTTTTTGGATCCATCGAATATATTGTTATATACCTTCTTGCTGGGAGTGGCTTTCTCATTCATTTGAGTAGCCATGGAGCTCTGGTAAGCTGCTCTTAATACTTGTGCACTGAGGTGTCCCCATCTTACACTTTTCCTGGGTGTCACTGGAAGGAGCGTCTCTCACAGTATTTTTGCACATGGATTTATTTGAACTTGCACTATTTTTTGGGACTTAACTCACTATAATTTACTTTGGACACTACCCTCATTATATTATTGTCTTGTGGATTAATTTTTTTTCACTAGTTTTTTCACATTTACTAGGTTATTTTTAGCGCTACACTTTTATTATTATTATTACTACAAGTTCACTGCAAGTGCACTTGGAAGTGCAGTTGCTCTAGATCTAAGGGGAAGATCTGAAATGAGGGGAAGCTCTGCTGATTTCTGTCATCCAATCATGTGCAAGCAAAAATGCTGTTTTCTATTTTCCTTGCATGTCAGATCCACAGTAACTGCACTTCCAAGTGCACTCATAGTGCAGAGTGGATTTGCCTTTAGTAAAAAAAAACCCATAGGGTAGAAGTGAGGGACACATCAGGTTAGGGAGCGTGGGATAATACACACCTGTATTATTATGTTTTTATTAGTTTACTTTTTGGTAGAGCACAGAGTTTTTCATTTGTTTGGTTCCATCCCAACAGAAACTGTTGAAGCTTTAGCTTTGACCTCAGGCCTCTCTAAGGTTCTGTATGAAGATTCTAGGTCTATGGATGTCCTCCTTCCAGGCTATGCGATTTGCTTAGTTTCACACAATTTTTAAAATAAAACATCCTTTTCAATGTGGTGCATCCTTAAGGCCCGTACACACGTACCGATCGTCGGCATACAAACGTCGGTGGACGAAGGATCTGCCGATTGTACGCGTGTTAGTATGGTGCCTCCGACAGATGTCTGCGCACAATCCGCGGACAAAAGTCTTTCTTGCAAACATGAAAATTTTTGTATGCCGACACCAGAACGGACGATTGTTCGCCTGTCAGTACAGAATTCGGCCGACAGACCGCAGATTTGCAAGACTGGGCATGCTCAGAAAATAGAAAACACAGGGAAAGTTAACCATTACATGACATCACTTCTGCAGTCGGCGGACAAAATTCTTGTGCTGTCCTTGTGCTGTCTTTGCACTTTTCAGCAGACACCGACATCCCGGGGAGAAAAGAGGAACATTTGTATGCCGACCATCGGTACGTGTGTACGGGGCTTTAGAATACAATGTCACTGTCACAGTGGCCTTTTACAAATCCTTGACAGCGGGAAAGTCCTTCTTTCCTCAAAATGGGAAGGTAGTGACTAGTGACTATGGATACAAATCTGCAGGGCTAGGGAGGCCTTCTCTGCCCACAGTGAGCAGAGGGTTTTTGCAGAAAAATCTTTTACCTTTACAACCACTTTAAAGTGATAGTCAACCCATTCTTTGCTAATTAAGAATCCAGAGGAAGAGAATAATGAAGTGTAGCCAACCCTACACACATTATCAGTATGTGTATCTTTGTAGGCATTAACAGACTTCAATAAAGATCTACTAAAGAGTGAAGTGGAATATCCACTTCATTTGAAAACCCCACTGTTATTGCTCACATAAATTTTCTAGTGCATTGGAAAGCCTCAATGTTTACTATGTGATCAATTCCTTTAGCATAAGTGCATCCAAGTCAAATATTCCCTGAATCAAAATTGGGCCCTATGAGTCTGTGATTGGGATGAAGATGAACTGACATTTCACCTATAGATAGCCTTTTGGTCCCAAAAGAAAGAAACAGCTAACTTAAAACAGGATATACTCACACCAATGTTCTAAAAGGGACCTTACCTGTTAATTATGATCTTATACTGTATGGGGTCATACATGTTGTTAGTTGGGGTACTGTAGCAATTTACCATCCGAAGACTAAAGTCATTAATAGCAACTGAAGTACTACCATCAGATATATAAACGCCAACATATAAGTTTAATTTGGTTGACAAGTGTATAACACTATCGGTATATGGAGTTGTATAGCTGATATCTTTGTAGATAGCCATCTTCACCTTAAACCGTCCATCATTTCCAATCGGTATATAGGTGGTGCTATAAAGACAAAACAGGGAAAAGAAAATGTAAAATTGAAAGTGTTTGTTGTCCCCCTACCCCCTCCTCCCAACTTTCCTTAAATTCATCTTGGGCTCATCCTATTTTTTACGGTCAGTAAATTTTCAGCTTTTTTCATTATTATGGGAAACATCGCATTTAAAGCTGGCCATAGGCCATTTTTCATTAGTATGGGAAACATTGCATTTAAAGCTGGCCAGACATGCAGGCACAATTGCATTGTTTTCAGGGCAGTGTTTACAGTGAGGATATGGAGGGGGTGCATTCCAGACACCTTCATCACTGGCTTTACAGGGGAAAATTAAATCATAGCTCCAGGAACAATCTTTTTTTTAAATGTACGTTTGGCCAGATTGGTTATATGTAGTTATTGATAAATCACATCTGGAGGGTGGCTGGAAATGTTGAAATTCACTATAGTAGTCTGTACTACACTGACTGTTCCAGGCTCTGCTGGAGCAACTTCCCCTCGGGTACACTAAAAAGAAGAGTCACTAACTTGGTACCTCTACCATTCAGCAAATGTCTTGTATTTTTTTTCCAATGAAAGGAGGTAATTATTTTTCTACAACCAGTGCAACACTCACATTAGAAAATATATGTAAAAACCCACATAAATGATAGTGCTAAATATCATCATAATCATTCCAATGTTTCGAAATACGATAAAAAAATTCTTAAACTAAAATGAGATATATATTAAAAAAAAAAGTCCATAGAGTATATTCAAATTGTGATCAAAATTAAAAAGTAGAAAAGTCCCAGGGTGACACCTCTCACTCTCATGCAAGGCTTACCAGAACAATTGTGACCCCCATAAAAAGGTGGTCAAAAACACATTACTTCAATGGATCACCCGCCCAATGCAGGAATAATCGTCGCAGAATATCCAGAAATGTTTAACATATCGCCACCATGGACGCCAGGATTGCGATACCTAAGACGACCCTGCACTATGCTACATGCTTTTACCAAGACTTACCTATGTGAGTAAGATTTTATTAGACCTACATTAAAGTTGTATACCTGCTGCACTTAGAAGATGCTGTGCTTTTCTCTCTTTTAAGAGGAATGAGGATGGGATTCTCAGGGTGAGGAGTCCTGGGGTGGTCCACTTAAAAGGAAAAACAAATTTACAGTTTTTCCCAGGATTTTTAAGTCCTTATTTAGGTTCCTGGGTGGGAAAGAGCCTCCAACCATGACTATAGGTACCTTCAACCTAAAAGGTTAACCCACCTGTAAGAGAGAAGCTAAAAAGGGCAGGAAACAGGCATCAGGTGTACATAAGGTGTTGGGCGGAACAGGACACAGTTGTGAGAGGGCTGTAAGCTGTTTGCTGAGATGCTGCTGGGTTTTTGTGAACCTATTCCAGACCCCTGAAGCAGGCGGGAACTTCAAACCTTGTTGTTGGACAAGTTTATGCTTGCAGTAAGCCGAAGCTTCATTTTTGTAGCAGAGTTTAAGGATTGTTTTGTTTGTTATATGCTGAAGAAAAGCTGTTTTGGTTTGCCTTTGCCCTGGTGATCTGGTAATAGGGTCTCTTTAAGGAAAAAACTGCAATAATTATTCAATATAGGTTTCTAGCTGCTTACAAAATGATACAAAATAACATAAACATATATATTAACCTCCAGGGCTTTTTTTTCCCCCAGAGAACAGGTGCAGGAACTCAACCACAAACTCCCGGACCCCCCCCCCCCCCCGGTGCTACATCAAAGGGTGAGTGTGACTAAATGGATAAGTGGGAGGGTCTTAAAGTAACGCACAGAATAAAGAACAATGCAGAAAATGCAGGAGTCAGAATAACATAATGCAGACAGTGCAGGGATCAGGAGAAGGGATTGCAGAGAGTGCCGGGCTCAGGGGTAAGTAATGCAGAGAGTGCAGGGGTCAGGAGCAAGTAATGCAGAGATTGCAGGGGTCAGGAGTAAGTAATGCAGAGAGTGCAGGGATCAGGAGTAAGTAATGCAGAGAGAGCAGGGATCAGGAGTAAGTAATGCAGAGAGTGCAGGAGTCAGGAGTAAGTAATGCAGAGAGTGCAGGGGTAAGGCGTAAGTAATGCAGAGGGTGCAGCGGTCAAGAGTAAGTAATGCAGAGAGTACAGGGGTCAGGAGTAAGTAATGCAGAGAGTGCAGGGGTCAGGAGTAAGTAATTCAGAGAGTGCACGGGTCAGGAGTAAGTAATGTAGAGAGTGCCGGGCTCAGGAGTAAGTAATGCAAAGAGTGCAGGGTCAGGAGTAAGTAATGCAGAGAGTGCAGGGATCAGGAGTAAGTAATGCAGAAAGTGCAGGGGTCAGGAGTAAGTAATGCAGAGAGTGCAGGGGTCAGGAGTAAGTAATGCAGAGAGTGCAGGGGCAAGGCGTAAGTAATGCAGAGCGTGCAGGGGTAAGGCGTAAGTAATGCAGAGGGTGCAGGGGTCAAGAGTAAGTAATACAGAGAGTGCAGGGGTCAGGAGTAAGTAATGCAGAGAGTTCAGGGGTCAGGAGTAAGTAATGCAGAGTACAGGGATCAGGAGTAAGTAATGCAGAGAGTGCAGGGATCAGGAGTAAGTAATGCAGAGAGTGCAGGGATCAGGAGTAATTAATACAGAGAGGGTAGGGACCAGTGGCATTGCTAGGGGGGTGAGGAGGGAATAGACCGCACCCAGGTGACACCGACCAGACCTGTGGGTAACAGCACCGCACCCCTACACTGATCTGCATCTCTCGCCGGCTGTCTCGGTCCCACACAACAGGGCGGACAAAAGCCGCCTCCCCCTCCTAGCGGTTTACATCTACACAGGAGGAGGGACACCACTGTGCATGTTCTGCGCTGATCTGAGGTATGTACATTGTAATGTAGATGGACAGAGGAGAGGGACAGTGACCAGTAAAGGGGACAAGTTGAAAAAAAGATGGGGGAGTAATTGGGGGGGGGGGGGGGTTAAGAGGACATGTGACTGGGGGCACTATGAGAGGGGAGAGGAAGGTCCTATGATAGAAATGGGCAACCCTCCAAAGAGCACAAGCCCTCTCCCCTCCCATAGTGCCCCCAGCACATATCCAAACCCTCACCTCCCTACTAGCACAAGTGGAGAGGGGGTCTGCACTGAGGGGGGTCTATACTGCTGAAAGGGGTCTGCACTGAGGGGAGAGGGGTCTGTATTGATGGAGAGGTGTCTATACTGATAAACTGATGGAAGGGGGGTCTAAACTTATGGAGGGGGGTCTGTACAGAGGGGGAGGTCTGCACTGATGGGGGGGGGGGTCGGCACTGATGGTGGAGGGTCTGCACTGAGGGGAAGGGGGTCTGTACTGATGGAGAAGGGTGTATACTGATGAAAGAGCAGTCTATACTGATGGAAGGGGGATCTATACTGAGGGGGGATCTGAACTGAGAGGAGGGGCGGGGTCTGTACTGACGGAGGGGGGTCTGTACTGATGGAGGGGGGTCTGTACTGATGGAGAGGGGGGAAGGTCTGCACTGATGGAGGGGGGGTCTGTACTGAGGGGGGTCCGCACTGATGGAAAGGGGTCCATACTGATGGAGAGGGGTCTATACTGAGTTGGGTATGTACTGGGGGGGGGTCTGTACTGAGGGGGGTCTATACTGAAGGAGGGGGTCTGTACTGAGGGGGGGTCTATACTGATGGAGGGGGGTCTATACTGTGGGAGGAGGTCTGTAATTAGTGGGGGGGGTATATACTGAGCAAGGTCTGTACTTAGTGGAGGGGGCTGTGTACTGAGGGAGGGGGATCTGTACTTAGTGGGGGGGGGGGGGGGCTCTATACTGAGGGAGGGGGGTCTATACTGATCGAAGGGGGGGTCTGTACTAATGGAGGGGGGTCTGTACAGAAGTGGCGTCTGCACTGATTGAGGGGGTCTGTACTGATGGAGGGGGGATCTACACTGAGGGAGGAGGGTCTGCACTGAGAGAGGGGGGTCTGCACTAATGGAAAAGGGTTTGCACTGAGGGGAGGGGGATCTGTTCTAATGGAGAGGGGTCTATACTGAGGGGGGCTGCACTGATGGAGGGGGTCTGTACTGAGCGGGGAAAGTCTGCACTGATGGAGGGGGGTCTATACTGAGGGGGGTCTGCACTGAGGGGGGGTCTGCACTGCTGAAGGATCTATGCTGATGGAGGGGGATCTGCACTGAGGAGAGGGGGGTCTATACTGATGGAGGGGGGATCTGCACTGATGGAGGGGGGGGGGTCTGCACTGAGGGGGTCTGCACTGAGGGAGAGGGATCTGTACTGAGGGAGGGGGGTCTGTACTTAGAGAGGTGGGTATGTACTGAGGGAGGGGGAATCTATACTGTGGGAGGGGGGTCTTTACTTAGTGTGGTAGAGATATGTACTGGGGGGTCTGCACTGATGGAGGGGGGTCTGCACTGAGGGAAGAGGGGCTGTACTGATTGAGGGGAGGTCTGCACCAGGTGAGGGGGGTCTGCACTGATTGAGGGGGTCTGTACTGATGGAGGGGGATCTGCACTGAGGGAGGAGGGTCTGCACTGAGAGAGGGGGGTCTGCACTAATGGAAAAGGGTTTGCACTGAGGGGAGGGGGGGTCTGTTCTGATGGAGAGGGGGGTCTATACTGAGTGGGGCTGCACTGATGGAGGGGGTCTGTACTGAGCGGGGAAAGTCTTCACTGATGGAGGGGAGTCTGTACTGAGGGGGGTCTGCACTGATGAAGGATCTATGCTGATGGAGGGGGATCTGCACTGAGGAGAGGGGGATCGGCACTGATGGAGGGGGGGTCTGCACTGAGGGGGTCTGCACTGAGGGAGAGGGATCTGTACTGAGGGAAGGGGGTCTGTACTTAGAGAGGTGGGTATGTACTGAGGGAGGGGGAATCTATACTTTGGGAGGGGGGTCTGTACTTAGTGAGGGGGGGGGGGTCGGTACTGAGGGGGGTCTGCACTGGTGGAGTGGGTCTGCACTGAGTCTGCAATCTGTACTGATTGAGGGGAGGTCTGCACTTAGTGGGGGGGGGGGCTGTACTGAGGGAGGGGGGTCTGTACTGAGGGGGGACTATAGTTGGTGGAGGGGGGTGACACAATGTTTTTTCTGCACCAGGTGACACCAACCCTAGTGACGTCACTGACAGGGATCAGGAGTAAGTAATGCAGAGAGTGCAAGGATCAGGAGTAAGTAATGCAGAGAGTTCCGGGATCAAGAGTAAGAAATTCAGAGAGTGCAGGGATCAGGAGTAAGTAATGCAGAGAGTGCAGGGCAGAGGCGTAACTAGAACCTTTAGGGCCCTGCTGCAAAAAAACCATGAAGGGCCCCCCGCGGACCCCTGGCTTGGGCCCTTCCCTTCAAGCCTGGGGCTCTTCCCACTGATCCTGGGGCCCTTTACTCTTGTTGCGGGGCCCGTTATTACGGTCCCGCTGTGGGACCCTTTCACAAGTTCTGCAGTGGACCCCCTTCCTGCCATCTTGGGGCCTCCCCACAGTGGTGGAATGCCAGAGCCTGCTTGCAAGTGTGACCTTTGCGATCCTGGAGGTTCACCCACTGGTGTCAGTAGTTTTATTTTTTGGTATTTTAATTGTATTATTTTTTATCATTTTATTTTATACAATGTCATTGACTATGACTCTGTCCATTCAGAAAAGGAAGGAGATGGTAAATTACATATTTACCGACCCTTCCTGGTTCTCTCTTGTGACACATCCCCTGCAGCAGCCAGCAGGAGAGGGAAGGGAGCACAGTGGGGGGGGGGGGGGGGGGACCATGCAGGGGCCCAGAGACAGCAGAACACAAGTGAACTGGATAGGAGGAGTGGCGGGGGAAGCATACAGAGGAACCAATCTCCTCCATTTTCTTCCTGCAGCTACAGGACGAAAAATGAGGACAGTGATTTCTCTACATGCTGCCCCCGCCACCCCTCCTGTCCAGGTGTACAGGGGAGCCGCACAGGCCCCCTGGAGCATGGGGCTCGGTTGCAATTGCAACCCCTGTAGTTACGCCCCTGATGCAGGGAACAGGAGTAAGTAATGCAGAGAGTGCAGGGATCAGGAGTAAGTAATGCAGAGAGTGCAGGGATCAGGAGTAAGTAATGGAGAATGCAGTAAGTGATGCCCAGGCCACTGTACAGAATACAGCCAAAAACAACCCCCTCCAGCCAGTACAAACCCCTCTCCTCAAGCCCATACCCACCCCAGCTCAGATCTCACCCAGCCATCCCAATCTTCCCTCCACCTCCAGTAAAGATCACCCTCCACAGGCCTAAAGCCTCATTCACACGAAACTGATTTGTGTCCTGTACAGGGCCATGTTTACCCACACAGTGATGCATAGGTGTTCCGAAGCAAGCAGTCCCAATATGACATGCATGTGAGTGTGGGTGCTTGTCCCTGAAGTCACCCTGAGTGCGTCGGGGCTGTACATCCCAGCACCAATGTCACATTGGGAACAGCAACTGTGTTTGTACAGCCCTTTTGTCCCAACAGATAACAATGGGACTTTCGGCACAGGGATGCAAGAAACACCTGTACATCCTTGTTCTGGTAAAACATTGCCCTGCACGGGGCACAGATAATCACTCAGTGTGAATCCCCCAGGCCCCCCCCCCCTTTGTATAAACTATTCTCTCCCAGCTTCTTGTAAAATAAAGTTTTACAAGTTAGTTCTTGTAGAAGAAACTGCTGAGCCACATACACTAGGCCACACTGCAGTCTTACTGTACACAGGGCTCTATCTTGCTCCCTCGTTCTTTTGCTGTGTGGAAAGTCTGCTTTTTATTTCCACTCATTCTCAGGTACCCCTGTCATAGAATGTACCTCTGCAGAGTAGAGGAGAGAAGGGAGGAGGCCACCTGTAGTGTTCAGCCTGTTACCGCATGCTGCCTATTGGTGGGCGGAACTTGAGCAGGAGGGGACAATGTCAGATCACTCCTGCCTGCCGAAGACCATAGTTTGCAGACCGCACTCAGCGACCATAGATGATCAAAAGAAACTCTAGGCTTGCTGGCCCCTATTGGATTGAAGTACCACCCCTCACCTACACCACGGCCCGTCCCCTCCTCTGCTGTTATGGAGATATATAGGACAGGGAGGGTTCTGTGTGCGCTGCTGGCAGAGCTGGGCTGTCATTTGGAGACACAGTAAAGGAGCTCTCACGTTTACAAGTAACAGCAGTGAGCGGCAATGACGTTGTTCCGCCACGCTTCGGCAGAAGAAAAGCCCTGTAAGAGCCGGTTTCCACTACCACGACCAGAAAGTCGCCCCGTGACTTGAAGAGACTTGTTTAGAGACTTGGAAGAGACTTGTGCACTACTTTGAAGAGACAGGCGGCTTTGTCTGTGGGGAATGCCTGGCTAATCTCTTTCTTCTTCATGGAAAGTCTGATAACAAGTCGCTTCAATTAAGATAAGGAGGCGACTCCCATTGAAGTATATGGGACAGTCGGATCACAGGTTGCCTCAAAGTAGTACAGGACCCTTTTCTGAAGTCGGAGCGACTTCAGTAGTGCCAATTAAGACGGCACTAATTGATTAACATTGCTTTTCTTATGTCAAGCGACCTGGGGCTACACAAGTCACCTCACAAGTCGTGCTAGTGTGAATGGGCTCTTAGCATCACATATTGAAACATTTTTTGAATAATAAAATATGTACCTTACGTCAGGAAACAAAATTTCGTCAAGAGAAACATTCATGCTTAATGGATATGAGCAGCTAACGTTTAGGACGTAATCCTCTCTATAGATAATTGCAGCAGGATCTGGTGGCAAGTAAACGTAATTCCTATATATGGCATGTGTGTCCGTCACCTTGAAGTAAAAAAATGTAATAAAAATAAATCAGTAATGATTTGTTATTGGTGTTTCATGATTTAAACTGTAAGTACTGTTATGTTATAACATTTTGACAGACATTAAAACAGCCATTTATAGTAAGGTAGTGTATGTATAACTAACAAGGTGGTCATCCACTAAAATAATTGAAAATTTCTGTCATTCCAGCATACAATCTAGTTAGAAACATAAGGCCTCATGCACACATGACATTTTGCAAACTCTCCTAGAAGCCTTTCCTCCTGGCTGCAGCATTTTGGCACAAAAAAACACCAGACGCTTATAAAAATGCCTAACGATTTTAAAAGCTCTTAGGAGCTTTTACAGGAGTCAAGCACTTGGCCATTCATTTATTTCATTGGCCAGAATAATAATTTATTTTGGACACTGAAATGAATTACCACTCAAGCAATAAACGCGACTAGCATTACCACACGTTTAGACGCGTTTATAAACGTCAAGAGTTTTATTTCTGCCAAAACTCTGCTACTTCTGGATGCACTGGCAGTGGGTTTTTTTCTGTCTCTAAAAGCCCCTGCCACTAAACTCTGATAAAATCCTGTGTGTGCATGGACACATAGGCTAACCTGCAAGGGAGTTTAGAGACAGGAAAAAAGAATATGGATTTTTTTCTACAGCTTACCTGTAAAATCCATTTCTTGGAGTACATCATGGGACACAGAGCCATATTCATTACGTATGGGTTATAGGCCACCTTCGGGTGAATGGACACCGGCAACCAATCAGACAGGAAGTCCCCCTATATAACCCCTCCTATACAGGAAGTACCTCAGTTTTGTAGCAAGCAATAAATACCCAATACAAGATGGGAGGGACCTCTGTGTCCGTGATATACTCCAAGAAACTGATTCTACATGTAAGCTGTAGAAAAAAATCCATATTTCCTTATCGTACATAACGGGACACAGAGCCATAGTCATTACGTATGGGATGTTCTATGGCAATGCACTTGAGGGGAGGGGGACACCATCAATACCGCCATCAGACCACAAAAGGTCTACATAGCTGCCTGCAGAACATTGTGGCCAAATGCAGACTCCTCCTGGGTCCTAACATCCACTTGATAAAATCTAGTGAAAGTATGCACTGATGACCAAGACGTGGTTTGCAAATTTGAGCCATAGAAGCTTGATGGGGAATTGCTCAAGAGGGACCTACACTTCTGGTAGAGTGTTCTTTATCGGAAAAGGTGGAATCTTCCCTTTCAAACCATACCCCTGAATAATACCCTGGAAAATCCAATGAGAAATCGTAGACTTAGATGCTGACAGCTCTTTCCTGGGCACTTCTGGCAGTACAAAAGATCGCTTTTACGAATCTAAGCCGACATTTTCAAATAAGTCTTAAGAGCATGTACTACATCAAGAGAATGTAGAGGAACTTCCCTCCTCTGTTTGAGGATCTGTAAAAAAGTAAGGCAGTACAATGTCCTGATATAAGTGAAACACGGACACCACCTTGTACAAAAAACCTGGGCGTGGACGCAGAGTCACCCTATCTTGATGTAAAATCAAGAATGTCTCTTTACAAGAAAGAGCTGCTAGTTCTGATACTCTTATAGCTGAAGTTATCGCAATCGAAAAGACCAATTTTCTGGTCAAAAGAATCAGGGGGATATGCCCATTGGCTCAAAAGGCTGTTTTTGTAAAACTGCCAGCACCAAATTTAGGTCCCAAGGACACAATAGTGGCTTCACCGGTGAAAGCAAGCATAATATCCCTTGAACGAAGGTTTGAACCAAGGATTGCGAAGCAATCAGTCTCTGAAAAAAAAAAACGACAGACTGAAATTTGACCCTTAATTGTGCTTAAGGCTAGTTTCATATCTACTCCTACTTGCAAGAAAGCTAGAATTCTCCCGATGATATTCATTGCCTGGCTTCACACCAGGAAATGTAAGATTTGCAGACTTTGTAATAAATGCCTCTGGAGATAAGTTTTCTAGCATTTACCAGGGTAGAAACTGTAGGGCCAGATATACCACATGCTTTCAAAATCAAGGCTTCAATAGCCAAGCCGTCAAATTTAGAGACTGTAAAGCAGGATGAAATATTAGACCTTGAGAGAGCAGGTCCGGACGCAGTGGAAGAACCCAAGGCCTTGCCACTGCCAGTTTCTGAATTTGTGCATACCAAAAGCTCTTCGGCCATGCTGGGGCTACCAGGATTACTGGTTTTCTCTCTAGCTGGATTCTGCGTAACAGACGCGGCAGAAGCTGAACCAGAGGAAAGGCATAAATCAGGAAAAACTCCCCACCAAGGCATCCACCCTGAATACAAGTGGATCCCTGGTCCTGGACACAAATCTCATCAACTTGTGGTTGATCCTGGATGCCAACAGATCCACATCTGGGTCCCCCCCCCCCAGCATTTGCAGATCAATGCAAAGATCTTGGGGTGTAAAGACCATTCCCCCGGAAACATCTGTTGACGACTCAGAAAGTCTGTCTGCCAGTTTTCTATTCCTGGAATGAAAAGTGCCAATAGGCATGGAACACATTTTTCTACCCAGGATAGGATGCTATTTACCTCTTTCTGGGCTGACCGACTTTTGGTGTCTCCTTGATAGTTGATATAAGCCATAAGCTGTGGCATTGTCGGATTGTACCCTGACAGGGTAACCTGAAGTCTGGGCTTCCAGAATTTAAAGCCCGACAAACTACTTGGATTTTCAAGACATCAATGGGGAGACTTTTCTCTACCCAAGACCACTTTCCTTGGACTGTGGCCTCCTCCAGAACTGCTCCCCAACTGGAGAGAATGTCATCTGTAGTCACTACTTTCCTGACTGCTGGAAGAAAGGATTTCCCTTTTTCCCTTTAACCAACAACTTAGACTCTGGCACTCTTAAATGGTACTCTTGGTGCCAGAGACATGCACCAGTCTAGGGACTGGACCTTTCTGGACCATGCTGACATAATGTTGTTCTGCAAGGGGCTGGCATGGAATTGAGCATAGGGAATTGCTCCGAATAAGGAAACCATCTTTCCTAATAACTTCATGCAAAGACATACAGAAGGATACTTTTGCCTTCTTACGGTTTGAACCAGATCCTTCAGGTCTGTGACCTTTCTTGATGGCAAAAATACCTTTGCCTGTATTGTGTCTACAAGGAAACCCGGATACTCCAGACCCTGGACTGGCTGTAATGCTGACTTTGTCAAGTTCAGAATCCAACCCAGACGTTCTAAGAACTGAACTGTCTGGAAAACATTTCGGCATAGAGCTGAAGCTGATCGATCTATTGGTAATAGATTGTTTAGATATCCTATCACTGATATCCCTTGAGACCTTAGGGCAGCCAATACTGGAGCTTGGATCTTTGTGAACACTCTTGGAGCCGTGGCCAACCCAAAGGGCAGGGACATAAACTGAAAATGATGGTTTTCTACTGCAAAGCGTAAAAACCTTTGATGGGCCTGAAAAATAGGCACATGAAGGTATGCATCCTTAAAGTCTATGGATGCTAGAAATTCCTCTCCCTGCAGGGAGATCATGACTGAATGAATTGACTCCATACGGAAAGTACGAATGTTCAGAAACTGTTTTAAAGCTTTGAGATCCAGAATAGATCTCATGTCTCCATTTGGCTTGGGGATTACGAAAAGGTTTGAGTAAAAACCCCTGAATCTTTCATCCTCCGGCACTTCTGTAATCACTCTTGGTGACCTTAATTAGTCCAGAGCCCGAAAAAGAGATTTTCTTTTTAGAGTATCATCAGGTATGTTTGACTTTACAAACCGGGGATGCGGGAACACACAAAATTCCAGTTTGTATTCCTGATAGTGGAAATAACCCAGTTGTCCTGAATTATTTCTACCCAGGCCTTTGAGAACTGTAGCAGCCTTCCCCCAACCGATTGGGTGGAGGCGCCCCTTCACAAAGAAGGCTTAGAGGTGGACTTGATAGATCTCTGGGCCCAGGGTTTCTTCTGCCCTTACCCTGAATGCTTGGTCCTAGATCAAGACGGCTGTCGCAACTGCCTGGGATTAGAAGCACTGGGAGTCTGAGTGCTGGGAATCTTAAAAGAAGGACGTTTGCTTTTCCTCTTAAAAGCTACTGTAGGTCGTATCTTCCAGCCTAGAGTACTCCCTAAATGAAATGTTTGCATTTGTATTTAAGTATGTACATGTTTTATGGAATTTTGTCCATTTTTATTATTGTAAACAAATAAAATTGACGTCAGCCTTTTAAACTTTATTACTTTGTTTGCTAACTGGAAAATAGATGGGGCAAATTTATTTCATGCAGCCATTGGTTGTCAGCGGAACCCCCTCTGCCGAGCCATTTTATTCTCCCGGGGGGTGGGGGGAACAGGGGAAGCCATCCCTGCTGGTAGAAGGCAGCGATTATTGCTAGTTGCCAGCCACTTGCTATAATTGCATGTAAAATCCAGCAGGCCGGTTGTACCCAAGTTGATTGATCAATGAACTTGGGTAGTCAGCCTGCCCATACTTGGCTTGAATCTCAGCCAGTTAATGTTGAACCGCCCAAGACTTGAACTGTCTATGGCCAGCCCCAAATCTGCCCTTTCTCTAAAGTATGATTAGCATTTGGATTGTGCGTCAGAGGCTACTGACAGGCAGTGAGGAAGAAATGTAATGCCTCCTCACTGCCTGTTTTAACCCCATTATTGTTGACAAATGCGCGGCAACTGCATACATTACACTCGGTTGTGGGGCATTTGAGGCACTTCCTGTTTGCCTGAATGGGCTGCGTTTGGCGGGTTTGTCACCCCCTGATTGCTACATGTCAGGTAGACTTTGCTGTGGTTTTTAAGTATCACAACCATGGCATGTAAACTCTTCTGTTGGCTGCCTATTGGAGCTTAAGGAGGTGCTGTTGGTGGGTGTCAAAAACGCAGCTCCACCACTTATTTTTATTGTCCCACCGACCACACGTCTAAATGACACCCTAATGAAAAGTTATTTCACTTAATACGCTGACTGTAAAAATATATGTGAATGGGGAAAAGTCTGATCAGTCCCAGGATTCTCTCCCCCATTCGCAGTTTGTGTTCCAAGCGGTGTAACCAATAGAAGAACCTTTCTCAGTGGAGGAGGAGGGAGAAGGGGACATGTCCCAGTTGAACCATCTGTACTGTACTTTAAGGTGTCAACCATCGTAGCTCTTAAATTTCAGAGACTGAAAGAAGACAGGCACCCCTGCAGTGAAGATGTATCCATGACCCACAATTTTGGGACATATTTCATTACAAGTAAGTGATGTGAAAGCTGAAGGGATTTTTTTCTTTGTTTAACTAAACGTCAGGTTTAATTATTAGGAGCTAGCTTAGGGTTAATACTATGGTCAGGGGATAAAGGGTTAGGGGTTACATGTTAGGGTCAAGATAAGGGTTCAGGCGAATTCTCCTGATAAATAAGGGGTTATATTTAAGAGGACAGATTAATTGGTTGAGCCTAAAGCAGTTCTAAAGTCTAAAGGGTTTTACCTTAAATCACTCTTCGAATTAAGGTAAAAAACCTTCCATTGTGTGTTCCCCTCCTTCTCAATACTTACCTGACTCCTGTATCGACCCAGCTCTGTACCCAGCTGCAGGTCTTCTCTCCCCTCTCTTCCTGGTTCCACAGGCTTTGCCAAGAGCAGCAGAAGCCATTGGCTCTTGCAGTTGTCAGTCAAATTCCCTGAGCAGAGACTGGGTGGTTGGACTGAGCCATGCTGTGTGTGTCTATGACAGTAAGCCCACATGTCTACCCCAAAGCAGGTGGCTTGCTACGGGGTGGCTTTGTGCAATACCATTGCAATACCATTGCACAGTGCAGGTAAGTAGAAACCTATTTGTAGCACTGTCCCCATAGGGCTTGCTGCATGATGACCTCTGATTACCAGCACACAGTCACTTAGGAAACAGTTCACACAACCCTCCTTACTCTTGATGGCTCGTCACACATTAAACAGTCCAGGGGTATTGGTCTTTAGTGTTTATTTTGGAACTTGAATGGGAGAAGGGAATAGTGGGATACTCCAACTGTAACTATTCACAACGGAAAAGGAAAAACTCTCACGTGGCCTCACCAGGTTGTTTGTGGAAGCAGCTGCACTGCTTAATCCATACTGCCACGTGTATGGAAAGAGTTAGGTCTCCTTGCTCTTTACTCTCCAGCAATAGACTTGGTGAACTACATTCTCGTCAGGAAGCTACCTAGCATCCATTTTTCTGACACCCATCCACTGACTCTTCTTGCTGCAGGGGTGCCCCCCTCAGCTCAGGCCCCTTGACACAGATCTGTACTCAGAATCAGATTCTCCAGTGTTTTAGTCAGCTTCACAGGACCTCTGGGTTCAGTTCCTCACTAGCACTCTCCAGGCCCTCAGGTTGACTACCTGAGGCCACATGGCAGCTCTACAGAGGAGAAGGCATCCACCCCCTCCCTCCGGGACTCCGCTATCCAGCCAAAAGACCCAGAGCACATGTGCTCCTGGCTTTATACAATATTCCAGCATGCACTGAGGCACTTTGACATTGAAAATTGAAAATTTACATTTTCTACTTTGACTGTTAAAAAATATGCAATATATTACATTTTTGTCATATGTTTAGGCCAAAATGTATTTAGCTGCATGTCTTTGACAAAAAAAATTCTCAATGAGTGTATTTTTATCCACTTTAAGACCGGAAGATTTTACCCCATTCCTGACCAGGCCATATTTTGCGATTTGGCACTGCGTTACTTTAACGGACAATTGCGCAGTCGTGCGACACTGTACCCACATTTTTTTCCCACAAATAGAGCTTTCTTTTGGTGGTATTTGATCACCTGTGCGATTTTAAATTTTTGAAAAAAAGAGCGAAATTTTGAAAAAAAAAAAAACAATATTTTTCACATTCTGATATATAATATTTCCAAAAAAAAATTTAAAAATCAAAATTTTTTAACATTTTAGGCCAATTTGCTTTCTGCTACATATTTTTGGTAAAAAAAAATCGCAATAAGCGTATTTCGATTGGTTTGCGCAAAAGTTATTGCGTTTACTATTTACGGGAAAGATTTATGTCATTTTTATTGTTTTCTTTTTTTTTACTAGTAATGGCGGCGATCTGTGTTTTTTGCGGGACTGTGACATTGCGGGACATTGCGGCAGACAAATCGGACCCCTAACTGACATTTTTGACACTTTTGGGGGGACCAGTGATATTACTACAGTAATCAGTGCTAAAAATATGCACTGTTACTGTAATAATGACACTGGCAGGGAAGGGGTTAACACTGTTGGTGATCAAGGGGTTAAATGTATGCCTCATGCTTACTGACGTGTGTGGGGGTTCTGTGACTATGCTGCATCCTGTGATCTCTCCCTATCTGTCACAGAGAAGACTGCCCTGCACCCTGAGCCCACCCAGTTGTGTGACAATAGCGAATGAATATTTGCTATTATCACACTGATTCTCCACCCAGCCAATCAGGAAGCAGGTCCTGAGACCCATTTCCTGATTGATCGAAAGGAGAAGCCATGCTATTGGCCAAGGAGGAGAAGGGAGGAGACGCAGGGGAAGCCACCGCCGCTGCCAGGGAAAGCCGTCGCGGCCGCTGTCTGCCCTCCATGTCAGTCCAGGGTGAGTGAGCCGGCGACGGGGGTGGGGGGGGGAAATGATGTGCTGGCTGGAGCTGGTGTGGTCGGGGGGGTATGGTGTGGTCCGTCAGCCGCCCCCCCCCCCGGCCCATGGAGCACCAGCCGCCACTGCCTTTCAGCCGCCGCTGCGTGGTGAAGATGACTTGCTGAAGTTCAAGCCGAGCATCAGAACAGGGAAGAAAGGGTATTTAAGTGACTTTGAACGTGGCATGGTTGTTGGTGTCACACAGGCTGGTCTGAGTATTTTAAAAACTGCTGATCTATTGGGAGTTTCACACACAACCATCTCTAGGGTTTTCAGAGAATGGTCCAAAAAAGAGAAAGTATTCAGTGAGCGGCAGGTATGTGGAGGAAAATGCCTTGTTGATGACAGAGATCAGAGAAGAATGGGCAAACTGATTTGAGATGATAGAAAGGCAATCTATCTCAAATAACTCAAATAACCACTCGTTACAACCAAGGTATGCAGAATATCAGCGCTGAACGCACAGCACATCGAACCTTGAAGCAGATGGGCTACAGCAACTCGGCGATTTTGGCTCTGAGGAAGAGGGTCCTCCCTCAAAACGCGTAAGCCACATCAGGTTTTGAGGACGCCATCACGCTATCCAGCAGTAGAGAAGTGTCCTGGAAGCGAGCGGTGCCCATTTCCTATATGCTTGTTCATATGCTACGTTTGTGAGTATATTGTACTCTACCCTTATTTGATTTTAACCACTTAAGCCCCGGACGATTTTCCTGCTAAAAGACCAGGGGGTATTTTGCGATTCGGCACTGCGTGACTTTAACGGACAATTGCGCGGTCGTGCGACGCTGTACCTAAACGAATTTGACGTCCTTTTTTTCCCACAAACAGAGCTTTCTTTTGGTGGTATTTGATCACCTGTGCGATTTTTTGATCACGCGCTATAAACAAAAAAAGAGCGACAATTTTGCAAAAATAGCAATATTTTTCACATTTTTTTATATGAAATTCCCCAAAAAAAATGTAAAAATCAAAATTTTTTAACATTTTTGGCCAATTTGTTTTATCCTACCTATGTTTGGTAAAAAAAATCGCAAAAAGCGTATTTTGATTGGTTTGCGCAAAAGTTATCGCGTTTACTAACAAAGGGAAAGATTTTTGTCATTTTTGTTGTTTTTTTTTTTAACGCGTAATGGCGGCGATCTGCGATTTTTTTTGCGGTACTGCGACATTGCGGCGGACAGATCGGACCCTTGACTGACATTTTTGACACTTTTGGGGTTACCAGTGACATTACTACAGTAATCAGTGCTATATATATGCACTGTTACTGTAAAAATACACTGGCAGTGAAGGGGTTAACTTTATTTGGGAGGGAGGGGCTGTGTGTGTCCCTAGGGGCGTGATTCTTACTGTGATTGGCTGTGGCTCTAGCTGTAAGGACACTGATCAACGGATCTACATACTAGATCCGTGTAATCAGTGTCTTTACAGCGAGGAGAATGACAGGCAGCTTGTTTACACAAGCTGCCTGACATTCTCCCTCTTCCCCCGACGATCGCCGAGTGGCCGGCGGACATTGGGTCCGCTGGTCACACGCGCGGGGGGGAGCGTGACCGCGCGGGAGCGGGAGCGCGCCTTCGCGGGCGCGCGCTCGCTCCCCAGACCCTCCCAGGCTAGTGACGTTAATTAACGTCACTCTGCCTGGCAGGGGCTGACCGCCGCAGTAAATCTACTTGCGGCGGTCGGCAAGCAGTTAATAAACGTTTAAGTCGTTTACAAGGGGCACAAGGTCGGTGCGCCCTTCTCTTGTTTACTTCTACTAAAAAATCACCAGTATAAATATACACACACACACACATATGTGTTTGAGCTTTGAGGTGCACACCCTAATGCAGTGAAGGCAAACCTTGGCACCCCAGATGTGTTGGAACTACATTTCCCATGATGCTCAACTACACTGCAGAGTGCATTAGCATCATGGGAAATGTAGTTCCAAAACATCTGGGGTGCCAAGGTTTGCCTTCACTGCAATAGGCTGTGCACACCTATGATCTCTGAGGAATGTTTCCAACACTGAATCTATGAATGATTGAAACTATGCCATGAAAAATGAAGGCAGTTCTGAAGAGAAAAGGGGGTCCAACCTGGAACTAGCAAGGTGTACCTAATAAAGTGGCAGGTGAGTGTAAATTTCCATTTTTACCTAGCCAATGTGTAAAGGAAAATACATTTTTAACATCACTCGTACTGCAATTCAGTCCATAACACTTACAATTAGCTCGGTTCCACAAATGCCTTTTCCCAGTGACCACCTTAGAAATACAGAGTCATCATTATAGGGAAATCCAGTACATCTTCTATCCAGCAGATGGATGTATGGAATATTCGTTGCCATGTCTTTTAGCGTGGCAACCTTTAGGGTCAGTTGAATCTCATTATAGGCGCATACTAGTTCAGGACAAAAACCACCTTTAAGGAAAAAATATTTAGAAAGTGTTCAGTTTGCAAATCAGACATTTCTTCAGCTAACACTAGTGCTGCTGTTACACCCCAATAGACTAAGGCAATGCACCTACATTGTAGTACACTGCAATTCATTGTACTGTACAAAAAAACAGGGTCTTGTGAAATCTTAAGCATGTTAATGATGCCATCATTGATTTTGAAATTCGACCAACCAAGCCTTCAATTTCACCCCCAAGTTGCCACAGAAAATCTTTTTTGTGGCCAGGAATCTTCTTTTCTTTCCGGGAATTTTCTTTTCTTTTTCGATTATAATGCTCACGTGATTCTCCCATCGTTAATTAGAAAATCGTTCGTTTTTCAAAAAAAATTCCCAACATCCCTCAAATTTGATGGCTGCATGAAATGGTGCAAATTTCGAACAAAAGTTCTTAGATTAGATTTTCCAAAGAAAATGATTTTGGAATTCAACCCATGGATGGCCAGCCTTAGGGTATGGCAAGGGTCTGGCTCTGGCAAGGAGATAAGAAACCCAATCGTTTATAATATATGGGCCAGGAAGAGATTGTAAAAGAGATTTCACAAGATCTTTCAAAATCTTTTCCTTTCTCAGCAAAGACCTGCTGTTGAAGAACATTCAAACCTATTTGTGTGTATGCATCAACTTCTCCAACATTCCAGAGGACAAAAACCAAAATGGCAGCATTCAGAACATGTATACAGTAGGTGCAATGAGATGTGATGTTCATTTTTATCTTGCCACTGCTATAATCAGGGAAGCCATCAGAAATTTTGGGGCCCCTTACACAGCTTTGGACCTGGGCCCCTCCGGGCCTGACAACCAACATTCCTCAGGGCCGTCTCGCCACTCCGCCCACTAGCCATCCCACCGAGTCCTTCAGTGCACCTACTTTAGTTTGAACATTCTTACATCTTAATATATGTAAATGAATCCACTCCAGCAAAGAGACATCTCCATATATTCAGCAAAGAGACAGCCCAATCCTGCAAAAATAAATTTCCATCGAGCAAAGAGACACCCCAATCCAGTAAGAGACATCCCTTCGGCTGCATTGGCTTACTCTGCGGCCATCCTGCTTTAGCAATTGCTAGTTACTACAGCAGCAACAACTCAATCTCGTTGGTTGGGCCTGGTCGGCCAGGCCCCTTGGGACGCCTGGGCCCCCTACATATGCATGGGCTGTCCCTCCCTGATGGCTGCCCTGGCTATAATGCTGCTTTGGACTTTAATGTGCTGCTATTAGGCCATTGAAAGGTGCATTCTGACTATTGCTATGGATTACCACATCTTAAACACTGCTCTTTGAGCTACATAAGCCAGTTGTTGTATAAAAACCTTACATTTACATATATACATACCAAATACATAATACACAGTAATACTTTCACTAAACAATACATACTTTTTAGTTTACAAGTTGACCCGTCACCACCTCTGTTACTGATAGCATACCCTGCAAAGCAAAAAAAGAAAAAATATTATAATGAGAAAACATTTAAATCTCCTAAATAACTGTAGCCCCTCCATGTGTTATGTAGCACTTATAAAAGTTAAGGTGTTGCTAGACCCTGGTGCCCAGGGCCTGTGCCCTGGGTCTTCTACTGTTCTCTGTTGCCATATTTGCTAGTATGATAAGCATACTAAATTTTTTTTTCAACTTTTTTTGTCTTTTTAGTACATCTATTCCCACACCCCCAGCAGTAACTGCATTTTCTTTCACTGCTCTTTAGTTGTTGGGTAGATCATTTAGCCCTGCTCACACCAGTGCAGCTTGTCACGCCCTATTGTCGGCAATGGAACTGTTCAAATCAGTGCGACGCTAGCATTGCGGTGCTGCACCGATTTGAAAAAAAGGTTTCTGCATTATTTTTTTGCAATTTCAGGAGCACCTGAAGTCACACTGACCTGTGGATTTGAAATTGTGCGATTTCAAATGAAGTCGCACAATTTTAAAGCTTCATTCGATGTGAAAGGGAGCTAAGTGAATTATATAAGCTGGCATTTGTTTTACAATTTTTACATTGTACTAGGTTAATTTGTTAACCTATAATTTTTTAGTTTAATTTAATAGATTATCCACACCTCTTGGGTAACATTGAGGTTATACATTCTATGTACAAAATTATTATGTACAGTACATCCTCTGCACCACTGAAAGCCAGAGGAAAAGTGAGTACAATATACAGTATATAATGTATATATATTTATTGAATATGCTGCCTTTGACCAGGTGCTTTAGGGAAGCTTCAGTTAATGTTCTTACTAAGAACATGAACTACCCAGCTGAGTTCTAGGCAGATATAAATGTAGCCAGGTGACTGGCTGGGGATAGAGAGCGAGAGAAGCACTGGCTGCAGCCGCTCTATGTGACTACTGCCCTGCAGTGCTGAACTTGTTAACATCTATGTCACCAATAAAGGGAGCTGCTGAGCAAAAATAGTTCTAATGCGTCAGGCAGCACTGCACTGTGGGAACTGTAGTCCAGAGGAGAGAGACTCTACTGTAATCAAGAGCTTTTGAACTGCATTTTCCAGACAGAGATTGCCAGGAGTAGGGGATAGAGCTGTATTTTCTCCAGCTATGCTGGACACATCTTCCTCTTGCCATGTGGGAGCCCATAGAGTGCATATTGCTGTCTACTGTGCACCACAGCTGCTGCATTAATATGGCATGAGCAGGATCCAGAGTGTTTAGTTTGGGAGTGCTGACAGCCAGAGTCACCTATGTGCAGAGAAGATCAGTGGACTAATTGTTGTGCATGACTGGTTGGTGGGATGTAATATCACTGGGACTGGTGAGCTGCTGCTGTGGTGATTTACTATTTGATGCTAGATAGAGAGTGACTGAGCCTTTTTAGGAACTAACCATACAGTTATCTATTAGCCTTATTGCTGCCTGTAGGCTTAAATAGGACTATTCTCATGTGCACCTATGGTACCATTGGGCCCCAACACTAGCCTGCTAAAGAGTTAGCACTAAAGATTTATAGTTGCTACACAGAGACCTTTTCCAGATGCTTATTCTAAAAGGTACCACTCAGGGGACATTGCACCATATCCTAGCCGTTCTTTTAGATATAGTATTATTATTTACTTTGCAGTTAATGCTTACATGCACTTTTTCATGCTGATTCATGAGTTGATTCCAGTCTAGTGGTACAGAACTCTATTCTAAGTTACCTTGGCATAGTGATTATACTGTCTAGCAGACCATGTCTGAAACTACCTACTGTGTGGTAATTTCTGCTCAAATCATCATTTATTCTAACCCCTACCACTAAGCAGTCTTGTGTCTATTTCCTAGTGCTAATTCACAGCCAAGTTAAATAAAATAAAAAAATAAATAAAAATATCCCATAGTTTGTAGATGCTATATATTTTGTGCAAACCAACCAATATATTTTTTTATTTTATTTTTTTACTAGTAATGACAGAGATCAGCGACTTATAATGGGACTCCGATATTGCGGCAGACAGTCGGCCACTAACTGACACTTTTTGGGGACCAGTGACACTAATATAGTGATCAGTGCTAACAATATGCACTGTCACTTTACTAATGACACTGGCTGGGAAGCGGTTAAACATCAGGGGCGATTAAAGGGTTAAATGTGTGCCTAACAGTGTTTTAGTGTACTGTGGGTTGTGTTTTTACAAGGGGAAGACATGGATCCATGTTTATGCTTTGCAGAGACACAGGATCCATGCCTTCCCTCCTGTCAGCATGGCAGTCTGCCTCTGTGCTGGATGATCGGCGGGTGCAGGCGGACATAAAATCCGCCTTACCCACAGATCAGCTCCCGCTGTTGATAAAGCAGGCTGCCGGTGGTGTGCATGCGGGTCCCCTACCCAGGCAATACCTGAGCACTTTGATAGGGAGCAAATAGAAAGAGCTTTGCAGTGTGGACCTTTCTTCATGGATCACCTGCCAATGGCACCCGTGTAGCCTGCAGTTTATGTCTGCAGAATATCATCTGTGGTAAAAGTACCATCTATATGGGATGGAATGCATGCACGAGTAAACACAGAATAGGCAGAAAAAGGCCTTCAGACATTATTAGAACAAGGTCCTTCAGCATCCAAGGCAAAACGGCCAAAGTGTGCCCCCTTCCTTCTCCATGAGCTGTAAACGTTTTCAAAAATAGCCCAAAATAAGTCTTTGATCTCAATTGCTCATACACATAAAATGTTAGGAGAAGATAAAAAAAAAACACAAAGTACTTTGGTCTGTAGGGAGAGATCTACCCACAGTGCTTCTTAGGGTCTGGATTCCATTAAGAAAACCAAAAAAGGATGCAAAAGACAGCAGCCTTGTAGTGAGACAATAGCAGGATGGATCAATGGGATGGATGTGATTAGGAATGGATGGATGGATGGATAGATGGATGGGTTCAGACTTCATTTATGGTGCAGCAGGGCTTGTCAGATCATCAGGACATCTTAAAAAAACAGAAGGGGAACCGCAGTGCAAACATCAATGGAAACATAAGTCATTTATTTAAGACAATAATAAAATACTTACATCTAGGTAAGCAGATGGCTGTGTAAGGTGAGAAAGCTTCTGTGGCCGGCCTGGCCATCTAGCTGGCAGAACCAGCTGTTATGCACGGATTTCCAAAGCCGTGGAGGGAGTCAGAGGTGGTAGCAGTGTCTCCTTCAGGCAGAGTGACAAGCCATGATGGCAAACCACGGTGACAAGCCATGGGAGAGGGGGCATATAAAATGCGTTTCAGAGGCCCTGCCTCCTCTGTCAAGTATCAAGATACTGCTATGCGGGTATATGCTTGCAGGGCTGCTGTTAGAAATTATGGGGCCCCCTACAGCCTACCTGATAGGGCCCCCCCCCCCCAAAAAAAATATCAAATTGAATTTCTGCTAAAATGCCATGGTCACAATGCGGTTTTGCAGCCATTACAGAAATCATACCCTTGCTGACTCTGCTTCCTGACACCTGTATTTTGTTATACTTTTTTAAAATTGCTGAATGGTAATTTTACATTGTGAGACCATGCTGCAACTGAGTCAGGTGCTTGGCTTGCAGTTGCAGATCAGCCCCTTTTAACTGAAAAGGGGGGTTTTAGGCTGGGTTCACACTGATGTGAATTGGATGTGGGTTTTTTTGTATCCAATTTGTATGTCAGGAGAGTGTGACTGGCTCTTAATGGAAACAGTTCACAAAGCTCCGAGGAAGCTGCAGAGCGGTTTGCAGAAGAGTCTTGTGCCTTTTTCTGGTCTGTTTCAGGTCTGAATTGAGCCAAGAATTTGGGCCTGATTCATTCCTGAAATGGAGAACAGGGATGCAGTGGATCCCCTGCTGTGAGCCGCTCCACACAACGGTGTGAACCCAGCGTGATAGGTGGTGCTACATGTCCAACTCTGCAGCATGCGTTAAAAATGCTGCAGCTGTGTAGTAAAACATTTCAGCCACAGCATGTGTACAGCCCTATGTGACTGCATTGTTAGGATTCGGATGCACAGCCAGGGGTGGCAGTAAATCCATGGCTCAGCCACCCATGTAATGGCGCTTTTCCACTGCATGGAACCGCACCGGTTCGGCACGCTTTTGTGCTTTTCCACTGCTGGTACCGCATGGTATAGGGTCGGAACGGTTCGGTACGGTACGGTATAGGTTTGCTTTTCCACTGCATGGAACCGAACGGTACGGTACGGCTCTGAAAAAACAGTACCTACTCGATTGTGGTTCCAACAGGTACCAAACTGGTACCATATCCCACAATCCTTTGCATGCAGTCACTACTAGCCACTGATTGGTCAGAGAATCCCACCCACCCCGTTGTTATCCCACCCGCTTAACTTACCCCACCCACAGTACTACTTTAGTGGAAAAGCAAACCTATACCGTACCGTACCGAACCGTTCCGACACTATACCATGCGGTACCGCAGTGGAAAAGCAAACCGGGCCAAGCAGGGCCGAGTAGAGCCGACCCGGTACGAGCCGGTACTTGCAGTGGAAAAGTGCCATTAGAGTCCTTAGGCTGCATTAACACTTTGCATTTCCTGAACATGTGACAAAGTGCATGGGAAACTCACATACTGCTTGTGGTGCCATTAATTGTAAATGGCATTCCAAAAAAAAGTTAGCAGACCCACGTTTTGTCAGGTGTGGCAAACTTGCAAAGCTGCATGCCTGATAATGTTCTAGACCTTCTATGGTGTGTTTGTCAAATGTAGGGCAGCCAATTCAAGTGAATGGGCTTCCCTATGTGTAAAAAAACAAGCTAAAAAAAAAAAAATGTGAGCAGGAACATGCATTCCTGCAATGCTTAGTGTGAATGGGACCTCAGGGTGGCTTATAGAAATGGCTTGGTGGAGATGTGCATCAGCTGGAATTCTGAACTTTATTCACCCTCCCCACTCACCCCGTTTCAGCAGAAGCACTACAACATTCAAACTCTGCAGCCACTGAAGGTTACAGAGCTCACAGAGCATGGTGAGGTCAGGAGAGCAGAGCTTGTGATTCAGGGAGGAGGAGGAGCAGGCAAAAAACTTCTTACCTCAATCTTTCCTCTTTGCAGGAGAACACTGCTGATCACAGGGGGAGGGGAGGGGGAGTTTCAGGACCCAGCAGTGTAATGATTTCAAGGCAAAAGAAGAGAGAGACGATCTACAGCTGTCCCTGCTACTCCAAAATCGGACGGGATGCAGCCCGAGAACAAAGCCAGCATGGGACAGATAAATAAAGGGACTGGAGAATGGAGGGAGAAAGTTAGCAGCAGTGCTGGGGGTTTCATGAGTCACAAGACAGTACAGCCGCTCTCCTCTCCTGCAGGTGCCCGGGCCCCATTTTGGACTGATGAGGCTCGGGCCCCCTACAGGAGGGCTGGCTGTACTGCCTTATCAGCGGTCCTGTATGCTTGTAATTGACAGACAAAAAAACAGAAAATGGTAGATATATTGTTTTATCTCTTGAGTAAATACCCCTTTTATTGCATACTAAGAGTCTGCTAGCCTTGCTTGCTGCAGCTTGGTTTTGCCTGCTATTACTGAGTCTCTGATCTGCTAAGACCCCTACAGGTTCTCCCCCTAATAAGTAACTTGCATTCATATTTTTAGCTCCCACATGCATTACTTTACATTTTTCAATGTTAAAGTGGAGTTCCACTAATTTTTGTGTTTATTAAAAGTCAGCAACTACAAAAAGTGTGGCTACTGACTTTTAATAAACACTCACTCACCTGTCCCATGGTCCAGCGATGCAGCCGCCCAAAGCCTCGCTTCTCTCTCTCTTCTCTCGGCAGCTCCGGCATCACTAGTGTAGGCACCCGGCTGTGACAGCTTGCGGCTTCCCATTGGTCCCCATTGGTTGGGCAATCTTCAGGAACCTGTGATGTGTCCCAGAAGAATGCAAGGTGGGAGGGGGAGAGGAAAACTTCCGCTCGAGCCACCTAGGCGGCTTGAGCCGAAGTGGGAGCAGGTATCTGTCAAAACTAGGTACCTGCCCCCCCCCCCAACTAAAAAAATGACATACCAAATTTGGAGGGGGGGGGGCGGGAGTGCTTAAAGTGAAACTTCCCCTTTTGGGTAGAGCTCTGCTTTAACCACTTGCCAACTGTTTTCAGTAATATTATTGCAGCAGTGCGGCTCCCCTGGGTTCAGCGATGTAGACCTACATCGCTGGACTCCTAGTGATTCCGCGCGCTCCCGCTGTGTTTAGACTGCCGCCTCCCTTCCCCGATCATCGTGGAAATGGTGAGAAGACCCGCCTGCTTATGTAAACAAAGCAGGCGGATCTTCTCAGTGACAGACAGGAGGAGATCACAGGATTCAGCATAGCTGAACCTGAGATCTCTTTGTCTGTCACAGAACCCCCCCCCCCCCCCCCCACACACACACACACATACACATGTCAGTAAGCACGAGGCATACATTTAACCCCTTGATCACCAACAGTGTTAACCCCTTTCCTGGCAATGGCATTATTACAGTAACAGTGCATATTTATGGCACTGATTACTGTAGTAATGTCACTGGTCCCCCCAAAAGTGTCAAAAATGTCAGTCAGGGGTCTGATCTGTCCGCCGCAATGTCGCAGTCCCACAAAAAATCACACATCGCCGACATTACTAGTAAAAAAAAAAAAACAATAAAAATGACTTAAATCTTTCCTGTAGTTAGTAAATGCGATAAACCAATCAAAATACGCTTATTGCGATTTTTTTTACCAAAAAATAGGTAGCAAAAAACAAATTGGCCTAAAATGTAAAAAAATTCAGATTTTAAAATTTTCTTTTTTGGGAATGTCATATAGCAGAATGTGAAAAATATATATATATTTTTTTTCAAAATTGTTGCTCTTTCTTTGTTTATAGCGCAAAAATTTAAAATCGCACAGGTGATCAAATACCACCAAAAGAAAGCTCTATTTATGGGGAAAAAAAGGACATCAATTTTATTTAGTAGTTAGTAAACGCGATAAACCAATCAAAATACGCTTATTTTGATTTTTTTTACCAAAAAATAGGTAGCAGAAAACAAATTGGCCTAAAATGTAAAAAAATTTGGATTTTTACATTTTCTTTTTTTGGGAATGTCATATAGCAGAATATGAAAAATATTGTTTTTTTTTTTTCAAAATTGTCGCTCTTTTTTTGTTTATAGCGCAAAAAGAAAAAATCGCACAGGTGATCAAATACCACCAAAAGAAATCTCTATTTGTGGGGTATTAAAAAAGGACGTCAATTTTATTTGGGTACATCGTCGCACGACCGCGCAATTGTTCATTAAAGTAACGCAGTGCCGAATCGGAAAATAGGTCCCGGTCAGAAAGGGGGCAAATCCTTCCGGGGCTGAAGTGGTTAAACTTCATCTGCCATATTACTACCTACGCCCCCCCCTCCCCCCACCACCCCCACCATCATTTTAACTAGGTCTTCTTGTAACATTAAAACATCCTGTGGTAAGGTTATTGCCCTGCTTAACTTTGTATCGTCAGCAGACACTGAGATTGAACTATTTTTTAAAACCATATTGTTTATGAACAAGTTAAGGTGTATATGAACCCTTGCCTTGTAAAACAGCCAATTGTGTTTAAGACAAAACACCTGTGTATATGAATATATAAAATAAACTATAAATACCTTTTCTTATAACACATGACCTTCCAGGAGAAGGCAGAGAAATACCAGTAACATGATCTTCAGTAGAGGAGCGTAGGGGAGGTATGTAGGTGGGTCAACACAAGTCTAACCATTGGAGCACAGGCAGGCTGCGTCCCCAGGCAAAAAAGCAAACTGGCCATGCTGAAATGAATTTGATTCCATGCCCTAGCATGGTAAGTTTGAAATTGAAAAGCAAGGGGACTGGCAGGATCACCAGATATTTTGCACAAATAGAACAGTACATTTTTTAATAAAAGTATATGGTACAATATACACATATGAGGAATATGAAATGTTGGGGTGACAAACAGAATTGGTCCAAGGACAAAACCTTGGGGCACACTGCTCACAACTCAACAACATTCATAAAATATCAATAACAACCTTTTGGTTGTGCTCCTGCATGCAGTTTTCTATGCAGGAGCATATAAAATCATCAGTGTCAAAAGAACTACGGTTCTTCATAAATTCATGTCGGTACCAGTGTTAATTTCGTCGACTAAAACAGACTAAAACGTTTTCGTCGACTAAATGAACACAATTTTAGTCGACTAAAATACGACTAAAACTAAAACAATTCAGATGACTAAAATACGACTAAAACTAAAATGGCATTTTAGTCTTAAGACTAAAATACGACTAAAACTAAAATGGCATTTTAGTCATAAGACTATAACTAAAACTAAATTGAAATTTGCTGCCAAAATTAACACTGGTGTAGTGCTGTGCTAGTGCATGCTCAAAGCTTAATACCATAAATAATAACATATTCGATTTTTCACTCCAGGACCAGCAGTAGTATATAATGAGTTTGGAAATTGTAGAGAAATGCTTAAATAATGCATTACAAATTACAATTGAACTACACCCATTCGATTATAGATGACTAAAATGACTTTTAGTTGACTAAAATGTAAGATGTTTTAAAATGTACTGGAGTTTTAGTCGACTAAATACGACTAAAAACTAAAACACTTGCAGGAGACTAAAATGGGACTAAAACTAAAATGCCATTTTAGTCCTAAGACTAAAAGTAAATTGAAATTTGCTGCCAAAATTAACACTGGTCGGTACTACTAATGATACTTTTTTCATCTGCAAATTCTTGGATATGGTCCCTTATCACTCCTCCAATCGTTTACATACTATTTATTCATACTGGCCTGTAGTTTCCTGATAAATATCTTGGCCCTTTTTTTTAATTTTGGTACTACATTTGCTTTTCGCCAGTCTGCTGGTATTATTTCAGCCAGTAAGCTGTCCTTAAAAATGAGGAATAATGGTCTGGCAACATGGCTAAGTTTTTTGAGAACTCTCAGGTGTAAGTCATATAGTCCTGGTGATTTATTCACATATTTCTAGCTTTTTTTGAACACAGGTTTCTGTCAGCCCCAAGGGTACATTCAATATAATGGTATAAACATTACTGACTTGTTTTTTATACCTCTTCCTTTCATTCGTATTTATACAGTTGCCTTCTCCCTGTCACCTGTCACCTGTCACCTGTGACCAGCTTTCCCTGATCATCTTCACTGGGGCCATTATGTTCTTTTTACTATTACTACATTTGAAAAAAAAATGTAACTCTCCTCAACAATGTGTCTCTTGCTACGATGATTGCGCTCTTTTGCATTTGTTAAAGCATTTTTTGTTACTTTAGAACACTGATGGTGACTCTTCGGTCTTATATTTTTATAACCATGTGCTGACTAGGCCTTTTTCTGGCATTCTTTGTTTACAGATAAAACTCAGTTTTAAATAATATTTTTTTAACAGCGATCCTAGAGAAAAATAGGGAATTGGTTGCAATTTTTTTATGTCACACGGTTTTTGCTCAGCGGTTTTTCAAACGCAATTTAAAAAAAAAAATACACTTTAATGAATTAAAAAAAAATAAAAAAAACACAATTCATACCTCAATGTTTTTGGAAAAATATGAAAGATGATGTAATGCCAAGTACCTAACATGTCATGCTTTAAAATTGCGCATGCTCGTAAAATGGTGCCAAACTACGGTACCTAGAAATCTCCATAGGCGCGCTTTAAAACTTCTACAGGTTACAAGTTTAGAGTTACAGAGGAGGTCTAGTACTAGAATTATTGCTCTCGCTCTGACATTTTTGGTGTGTTGTGATCACCTTTACATATGTAGACGTGACCTACATATGCATTCACCACTGTGTGCGAGCACGGGGGGGGGGGCGCTTTAAAAAAATATTTTTTTACATTTATTTTATTACATTTCTTAAATTTTACACAGTCCCTTTAAAAAAAGTTTTTTTTTTCTGTCACTTTCATTGCTGTTGCAAAGAATGTAAACATCCCTACGATAAAAATAAAGTATGACAGGTTCTCTTTATGAAGAGATCTGGGGTCTAAAAGACCTCAAATCTCTCCTCTACCATTAAAAGAAAAAGGTATATATATATATATATATATATATATGTGTATATATATATATATATATATATATATATGATTTTAATCTTGTTTACATGGAGCTGGAACCAGAGCTAAACATGACATTTGTCCTCCTAGGTCATAGAGATGAGCAGATCTTTCTTTTGTTCATCTCTGTGTCCAGTTGCCCCCAGTACCGGTTCGGTTCCCGAACTTACCAGTTGGCCAGGTAGGCCCAGGAACCACCAGAAAGTGAATGCACCACTTGGACCACTTTTATTAGAAAGACCGGCGCCTGAGGGAGAAAATAATATTGGGGTTATGGCTTGTAGCTGCAGCCATAACCACAGTATTAAATGTCAAAATAATGACATATTTTCCTAGTTAGGCAGTAGACAAGTGGACAACTTGTTCTTGTTAAAGCAATAGTAAACAGCACTTAAAAAAAAAAAAAAAAAAACCTGCAAGACAATGGCATATTGTGCTAGTATGCATGGTATACGAGCACATTATGAAATACTGACCTTAAAACAAAGCCCTTCAGTGGCGTGCTGTCATCGCTGACAGGGCTTCCATCTTCACCTGGTCTTCCTTCTGGGTTCACATGCTCCAGCCCTCTGATTGCTCGGGGTAGTCACGGGCGACGGCACAGAGCTCTGAAGAGATAGCACAAGTATACCGCCCCTTCAGAGCACATGCGGCGGTGATGTATCACCAGCTGCTTGCAGTGTGAATGTATCCTAAACAATGCAGGTTTAGAAGACATTCACTGTACCTACAGGTAAGCCTTATTATAGACTTGTAGTTACAAGTAAAAAAAAAAAAGAGTTTACTTCCACTTTATTATTACTTTATACCTTTAGTATTTAGCTACCAGGTTTAACTTTTGTTGTACATAAAGACACTTTCTGTCTCAGAGACCACTGGAGCATTGCCATGAGCAACATTTAATGCTTCAACTCTATGGACCGCATTGTTCATATCCTCTTTTAGAGATTGACATGAGCCCCAGTGTATTTTCCAAAATGATGTATAAAAACCCTTAGCCCTTAAAAACCCTAAAATACCCATAGTTTCAATGCACTGTGCTATGTTGTAGCAGACACATGGGTGCAATGTCCTATAACACTCAAAATGTGTAAGAAACACTACTCCCTTGGCTGCATATTTCCGAGCTAGACTGTGACACATTGGTTCACAAACAATGGTTCTCAAATCAAAAAAAGAAAATGGGATAAAATACCACTTGGTCAAATCCAACTCCTGCTTTCATTTTCCAATCTACTACCTAAATATGATATCTGAGCTTTTACTGTTATTGTCACATATATTAAAATGAATCCAAGATTGCAAACCAAAGAAGAATGCCCAAAAGAATACCCATTCATCAAGACCCATGACAATCAAAGTCACAGCACATTTATACAGCTTTTTCATATCTAGTATACATTTCTTTCAAATAAATTGCAAGGCTTTTTCGACTTATGTCATAAAGTGAAGCCTTCTAAAAAATCAACCTGGTGTCCTTATAGAATGAAAGGTGGTGGTTGTGACTTGTAAGCACTCCAAACTATGAGGGTCCTTTCCCAAGGGCATTACGCCTGGCAGACTCCGCTTTACTCAGCGGGGGATCGGTCTGCTAATCCCCACTGAGCAGGCGAATGCAAAGTCACTGTGCTGAGACGGACCCGTTAGAGCCCCGCTCTGCTCTTTGGGGAGATCGGATGAAAATGGAGCACCTGTCTGTTTTCCTTCGATCATATCTGATCTGATAGAGGGATGGAGAATAGGGTTACCATCTGTCTGGATTTCATGAACAGGATTGGATTGGATATCAGCGGGTGTCAGGGGACACGTAACCGCTTACATCCGCTGCCCCATAGGGGTGATTGGAGGGTCAGATCAGGTCCGCCTAAAAAACTGACTAGCCCCACACAGCCATACCAAATTTTAAAAAATTACAGGACCCTGAAGGAAGTACAGTAAGGGGGCAGTTTGGGGGCGGGAGCTGTGATCTGTGAACATGCCTTATTTTGCACCCTAAAAATGGGAGAAACATGAAACATGTTCGGAAAGATGGGGTTCTCTTTTAAACCCACAAGTGTATTTTTACCACTCCCCTTCCTTCATACTAACTTTTCAAGGTACAAATGTAACCATTTAGAGGCTAAACTAAAGGTTTAGTAAAGTAAAACATTTTAGTTATTAAAATAGTAGATAAAAAAAAGGTTTATACATTAGATCAAATGAAGGACAAATAGGGAGGAAAGTGGGACAGAGGGATTTGGTTCAAAATGAAAGACAGTCCCTCCATATGAAGAACAATTGGGAGCCATGGCATTAAGACTGCATTTCTTTACAGTAGAGGATCGTTAAACATTAAGCATATTAAAATGTTATCTTACCTCCTTCTAATTGAAATGAGGCTGAGAATGTGGCTGATAGAAGCAGCACAATAGTTACTATAAATGCCTGCATCCCGTCTGAATTTTATTCTTGCAACTGAAAATTAAAAAAAAAAATCTAAATTTTCATAATTTTATTAGAATGAGGCTGAGAAGGTTGTCGATAGAAGAACCACAATATTTACTAAAATGCCTGCATCCCATCATTATCTTGTTCATGCAATTGAAAATGCAAAAACCCCAGATTTTTCATAATTTGATCGGTTGGCATCTTGAACAAAATGCAGATAATACTTACTTTAAGATATGTTGGTGCACAGATGTCTCTGCAGGATTGGCTTTCTCCTTGGCCTATAGTGCTTTATATAGAGGACAGAGTAGGTGATACCACTGTCTTTATTGCTTTTTGCTACTGCTATTAAAATATATCATATGCTCATTCACAGCTATGGAATAAAACAGTGAACAACACAATTAGATGTAAAGAAACCTAGCAAAAACAATTTCAGCTACTATAAAATATAAACCAAGCGCTGTTATTGGCTCAACAGGCAAATGTTTAACTTTTAGGGTAGATCAGAGAAGATTATGTCCTTTTATTCAACTTAAATTACTTATAATATTCACCTTCAGCTTTGTTTCAGTAATATAATCTGTTCATGTGATGGCAAATTGAGGGTCATCAAAAAAGTTTTAACAGTTTAGGAGTAATAAACCTTGGATAAAAACCTAACACCAAACATATTTTGTGATTTAATTAAACAATGCAAAGTACTTCCGCATAATAACGTGCAAACGTAGTGAAGTTGGGACATTCTTCTTTTTTTAGCAACTGGAGCTGGTATGCTTTAAAGGAAACCTGTTTTGGGAGGAATACATCTAAGAGGGTTTACATGTATTACCAGGCGGTAATCCCTTAAAACCTGAGACATCAGTAAAAACTTTGTTTAAGGTTATCTAACACCATGATCCTGAACTCTGGACTTTCCATAAACTTGAACACTTGGGGAGCTTTTGCCCGGGACCTACTACATGATGCTGAATTAATCAAGACTGATTAATAGTTAGAGAGTTAACCAGAGTGACAGAACCTAATTATTTTAGCCATCAGAATCCCAACACCTCCATAGTGTTTGTCCTATTCTTCTCCACATGTAGGATCTCCTCACAAGAGAATATATTAGCTGAATGGCACCTGGTTAAACAAAGCTTCCTTTACTAATTACAACATTTCCTACATACAGATTTTTTTTCAGTATTTAATGATGACACATCACAGGCAAGGTGGCTTTCACACAGCTACACTAGGAGAAACTCAGCATCAATCAACGTTGACTTTACTTTTATGGTCCCATTGCTCTTTATTACTTGGTATAGCTGAGGACTTAATTCCTGCTCCATCAGGGGAGCAATCACACTGTGCGCACTCACATTTTAACACAGCAGATGTCTGCTTCCCAAAGCCAACAACCAACTAAATCTACTCTTCTCGACTTATTTACCCTTAGTCTAAAGCCTGACAGTTGGGTTGCCCTGCATTCCTGGGATGGGACATACATTTAAAGGATCCTACACCCTCCTACAATGGTGCAGCTCACCATGCTGCACCCCTGTTTGGCACACATGTTGGGAGTGGGGACAAACTCTGAATTTTCAGGAACCTTTGACCACATCCCATAATGCAGTGGTACTCAACTCCGGTCCTTGGGGCCCACTAACAGGCCAAATTTTAAGTATTACCTTGGGGAGATGCAGACTAGAATACTGCAATCACTGAGCAGCAAATGAAATCACCTGTGATGTAATTTAGTTATCTTGCAAACCTGGCCTGTTAGTGGGCCCCAAGGACCGGAGTTGAGGACCACTGCCATAATGTAACCTACAACAGGCGGGAGGAAGTGAGATATTTAGCATTGGTATTACTGTCTGTTAAAAGTATTTGCCGTCTGTCTATATTCTGTGTAGAGAAAGACGTGTTATAAAAGTTTCAGTTTTTCAAAAATTATCCTTTTGTTCTGAGGGATACGTATGCCTGTAAGAGTCTAATTATGTCTTTGCAATTAAGGAGTATTTTGTGAGTACAAGGAATCTGGCTTCCTTCTACCACAGCTGATTGTTTACCTCCTTCGCTGTTTGTGCCTTGATCAATTAAAATCTGCAGGCTTTTCCCAGATTTTGTGGCACTGCCATGAATGTGGAATACTCACACTCTCTCTCTCCCCGTCTATCTCCTACTCTTTGCCTTTGTCCTGAGGTTTGTGTGTGTCTGGGTGACTGTAAATTGTTCAATAGTAAGTATTTTGTAGTACAAGGACTGTAGCCTAGGCGGGCAGTATATACATTAACTAGGAACAGGTTCTTTTTAATCAACCCCACTTTATGCTACTATCACTGTAAGGCACAATCAGGCAATTCTCACTGCAGCAAGCTATTCATGCCACAGTACTTGTTTTTGCATTCCATCCCATGATGTCCTAGGTCTTTGATAATACTAGGCATGTGATCAAAAGTAAGGATGTTTTTTCAATTTGTAAAGAAAACAGAGGTAAATTTAGTGTTTTTTTTCTATCTTGGAGAGAAAATTTGAGTCCACAAATGTGGAGGGAGTACTTAAGCACCTTGAACAAAGTACAAAGAACAGGCGTGTTTGTGGTGGGATATAAAAACTTTAGAAAGGTTTATAATAGAAGGTATTATCCTAGCGCTCTTAAGAAGAGATAAAAGTCCAAACGATAGTCCAAATCAGGGCTTCCCAAACTTTTTTGGGCCGAGACCCACTTCTGAATAAAGTTATTTTTTGGGACCCACTTGCTTGTAATTGAATACCAACCGCGCAATTATCAGTTAAAATAACAGAGTGCCGAATCGCAGAAAATGGCCTGGTCACTAAGGGGGCAAATCCTTACAGTCCAGAAGTGGTTAAACCTGCAGAGGGACCAGTGTTTTTATTTGTAAATTACTTTACTGCTGCTTTAGGCCTGGTTCTAGGTGACTTACCTGAAGTTCCTGCACTGGCAAGCTTTCTGCATTTTTATATGCGTGGGCCCAGCATTTAAAACACAGTTTGTGTGTACAGGAACTGCAGGTAAGTCGCATGGTGCAAAAGCAGGGTGAATTTGAAGGGCACTGCATTTTTTTAAATTCTGCATGCACCTTTTTTTCCATGCGGAAAATGCAGGCATAGCAGCCCATCCGAATCAATGTGCTGCTATGCCTGTGCAAATGTGGGCCACCAACCTGCATACATGTGAACCAGGCCTAAAATAAGCCATCAAGCAGTGTCTGGTCAGGACGTATGGTGGCCTATGCTGCTCTCTAAAAAGTAAAGCCACAGCCTTTACTGGTCAGGGTTTTTAAACTGTATTAAGAGTTATCAGTGTTAATACTTTCACTGTAATAATTACACTGGCTGGGAAGGGGTTAACATCTAGGGCGATCAATGGGTTAAATATGTGCCTAACTATGTGCAATGTGTGTAAAGTGTGCTGCTTTTACTAACTGATTTCTATGGTTTTCAGAGAAACATAGATTGTTCCTTTTGTATAGAGCTCTGTGTTGAATGCCAAAACACAACTCTGGGCTGTGAAGGTACACAGCTGATCCCGGCCATGATTCATTGATCGGGACTTGCAGGCAGGCTCCCACTATGTACAATCACAGTGGGTACAGGTGGAGAGAGGGGGTGCCAGCAGGAGCGCGTCCTAAGCCCAGAAGTAGGCAGCGATATAGAGGTACATCACTTTGGCTACAGAAGCCGCTCGTCCACAGTACTTTGCATGCGTGCGGTCACTAAGTGGTTAAATAAGTTTTTAGTTAAAGTGTATGTTACCCCAATATTTAATTTTCCTGATATGTGTCTGTGTTTGCATGTATTCAAATGAAAATGTAGGCTTTTATTTGCATTGTTTCCTTTGTGTGTACTGACCACACAAGGGCAGGTCAGCACATCTATCCCAGCATGGTCAATTTTCTTTTTTGCATTCTACTTGGGTGCACAGTCTGCCTTTACCCCAGTGGTCAGACCTTTGCTGACATATCCCCCTGTACAGCTAATCACTGGGAAGATCAGTATATTGCTGTTTCTCTGACAGGCCTCCATGCAGTCTCCACCCCAGCTCTTTAATCCAGGTATGCAGCTGAAAATAGAGGTTACCTCAATACTTAAAAATATAAAACAGGTATTTAAAATAGATTTTTGTATAAATACACACAAACGTTTTGTCTTAAATTCCTCGTTTAAACGGAATGAGTTGTTTTACAAAGGTAAAGGTTCACACCTTAAGTAGACATTTCAAATAAAAAAAATATAGAAACATCAAAGGGATGGTATGGACTTTACAGACGGAAAAATAAAGAGAATGAAGAGAAAGTAGCTTCACAAAAAGGGCTTGCAGCAGGCAAGGAGGCATTGGAACAGGAGGGCAATATCTCTTGGGAACAAAGGGAATTTATTATTAATTGCCTGGAGTTTTGTTTAATACATATATACTTTTGGTTTGAAGAACAATTCTAATTACAAAAGATGGGGGCAGCAATGGGGGCCAGAATTTCACCCAGTTTGGATAATCTATATATGGACAAATGGGTGAGGGACCTTTTTTTTGGTAGAGTTTGGCCTCAGTTACATTTTGGGAAAAAATTTATTGACAATATTTTTATTAGTGCAACATGTTTTTATGTTTATTAGTTGACTAAATTTATGTGGATATATAGTTAGTGCAACTATCACTGTTTTAGTTTTTAGTCACTGAAATAATTTTGACACTCAATCAATTTTATTCTTTAATATTTTTATCAGATTGAGAGGAGATTAATAATCCCTCAGAACATTTATTATCAGTGCTAATAGCAAATACATGGGTATAGATTTAGGCCTCATTTACAAGGGTGTACTACAACATACATTAACCACTTGCCGACCGCCGCAAGTACATATACTGCTGCGGTCAGCCCTCCCTGGGCAAAGTGACGTATAAGTACGTCACTCGCCCGCGAGCCAATAGGGGGCGAGCGTGCTCCGCCGGAGGCGCGCTCCTGCCCCCGCTCGTTTACTGCCATCCGCGCGCGAGTGACCGGCGGCTCCGATGTCCGCCGGTCACTCGCGATCTCCCGCTGGAGAGGGAGAAAGGCAGGCGGCTAATGTAAACAAAGCCGCCTGTCATTCTCCCTGGTGTAACTGCAGAGATCATATGAAACTGCTATGTAGGATCGTATGTCTCTGTGGTTACATCAAAAGCCACGCCCCTTTACAGTAAGAAGCATGCCCCTAGGGACACACTTAACCCCTGGATCTCAAATAAAGTTAACCCCATTCCCTGCCAGTGTCATTTTTACAGTAACAGTGCATATTTATAGCACTGATTACTGTAGTAATGTCACTGGTACCCCCAAAAGTGTCAAAAATGTCAGTCAAGGGTCTGATCTGTCCGCCGCAAAGTCACAGTCCCACAAAAAAAGTCGCAGATCGATGCCATTACTAGTTAAAAATAAAAAAAATAAAAATGACATAAATCTTTCCCGTAGTTAGTAAACGCAATAACTTTTGCGCAAACCAATCAAAGTACGCTTATTGCAATTTTTTTCACCAAAAATATGTAGCAGAAAACAAATTGGCCTAAAATGTTAAAACATTTTGATTTTTACATTTTTTTGGGGGGAATTTCATATAAAAAAAATGTGAAAAATATTGTTATTTTTTAAAAATTGTCGCTCTTTTTTTGTTTATAGCGCAAAAAGTAAAAATGGCACAGGTGATCAAATACCCCCAAAAGAAAGCTCTGTTTGTGGGAAAAAAAGGACGTCAACTTAATTTGGGTACAGCGTCGCACGACCGCGCAATTATCCGTTAAAGTCACGCAGTGCCAAATCGCAAAATAGGCCCTGGTCTTTGAGCAGCCAAATCCTCCGGGGCTTAAGTGGTTAATGACAGGACCATATTTGCCTGCATGGGATGTCAGATGTTCCATGCGTCCCCATGCAGACAGTTCCATTTATGTCAGACGGAATGCAGCGGCTGCACAGACACGGCCACTGCTCCCGATATGAGAGCTGTCTGGTTGCATGGCCCCAAAGGGTTGTCAAATTGACATAAATGGGACTGCCTGCATGGGGATGCACACAACACTTGCGCATCCCCGTGCTGGCAAACAGCGTCATTGCATGGGTGTATGCTGTAGTACATCTGTGTGAACAAGGCCTTAATGTATCGATGTAATCAAAATAAGTTTAATTGTAAAATATTCATATTAGAGTACAGTGGAATCAAATTGTTGCTAAAACCCATTTTAAGGAGACTGACCATAATGTTTCAAGAGGGCAGTTTCTACACATAAGGAGAAATTGCACTACACATGAAGATTTATGCCAGCAGGAGAATATCTTTAAAGTGATACTAAAGTTTCATTTTTTTTTTAGTTAAAAATAACAAACATGTTATACTTACCTGCCCTGTGTAATGGTTTTGCACGGAGCAGCCTGGATCCTCCTATTCTCAGGTCCCTCTTGGGCTCTCCTGGTCCCTCCCTCTTGTTGAGTGCCTCCACAGCAAACAGCATGCTATAGGGGCACCCGAGTCGAGTCGCAGACATGAAGCCCTGCCTCCTCGCTCTGAGGAGGAGGGTCCCGGGCAGCTGAGTCTCTGCCCATCTCCATTGTTGGATTGAGATGGGCAGAATGCATTAAGATAAAAAATCTTCTGCCTTTACAATTACTTTAACCACTTCACGCCTGGAAGGTTTTACCCTCCTTAATGACCAGGCCATTTTTTGAGATGCAGCACTACATTACTTTAACTGACAATTGCGCAGTCGTGAGACGCTATACCCAAATAAAATGTATGTCCTTTTTCACCTCTTCGTTTTTTTGCTATAAACAAAAAAAAGCGACAATTTTGAAAGAAAACAATATTTTTTACTTTCTGCTATAAAACATATCCATTAAAACAATTTTAAAAAATCAAATTTTTTCAATAATTTAAGCCAATATGTATTCTGCTACATATTTTTGGTAAAAAAAAAAATCCCAATTAGCGTTTGCACAAAAAGAGTCTACAAACTATGGGATTTTTATGGAATTAAAAAAATTTTTTTTTTTTTTTACTAGTAATGATGGCGATCAGCAACTTATAGTTGGACTGCGACATTGCGGCTGACAAATCGGACTGCTCACTGACAATTCTGACACTTTTTTGGGGACCAGTGACAATATTACAGTGATTAGTGCTCAAAAATATGCATTATTACTGTACTAATGACACTGGCACAGAAGAAGTTAACATCAGGGGCGATTAAAGGGTTGAATGATTCCTGGGAGTGCTTTATAATTGTGTGCGGGGTGCTCTGACTATGGGAAGACAAATATTGGTGTTCCTGCTGTAAGAACGTCCTTACTTACATAGGCAGACTGCCGTTCTGTGTCTCTCGGGAACGATCGCGGGTGGCCGGGGGACATTGGGTCGACTGGACCCACTGATTGGCTCCACCTCTAGCAAATCAGGCTTGATCATGCCTCTGGCAGCGCGCGCGCATGCCCCCCAGAGCCCCTGCTCGAAAGGACATACAGGTATGTGATTCTGTGCAGGGGAGCTAACTTGCCACAGTAAAAGTACGTTAGGCGGCCGGCAAGTGGTTGAAGGTAGATTTATACAGAAATGTTATAGAGATGATAACAGGCCTAAGGAGGAAAGATAGAAAACACAATGGGTTGATTTACTAAAGGCAATCAGACTGTGCACTTTGCAAGTGCAGTTGCACTCTGAAAGGGGAATTAACTCTGGAGCTTAGGAAATTAAGGGAAGCTCTGATGACTTCCATTATTCAAGCATGTGCTAGCAAAAATACAGTTTTTTTTTATTTTCCTACAATGTGATTGGGGATTGTGCACAGTCTACAGCAGGGGTCTTCAAACTATGTCCCTTCAGTTATTCAGGAACTACAATTCCCATCATGCTTAGTCATGTCTGTGAATGTCAGAGTTTTACAATGCCTCATGGGATGTGTAGTTCTGCAACAGCTGTAGGGCCGTAGTTTAAGGATCCCTGATCTACAGTGTTTGCCTTTACTAAATTAACCACAATGACTGTGGTTTTATAACAGAGTTTAAAATCCAGGGTAAAGCAATGGAAAAAATATTAGTAGACATTTATCCATTCTTCTGGGTGATAAGACTTTAGATCCATTACTATTGAGAAAATGAGAACATCTCAGTTCATATATAGAAGGGAATAGACTAAACTGGCAAATAATGTAATCCAACTATCAGGAATAATACAATTATATTTCTGCCTAAGACAGGCTTCCATAGAAGATGTCAAGGTTGCTGTCATAGCTAAATAAATAAAAGATATAGGGAATTTCTTTTTCTTAAATAGTAATAAAAAATACTATATTGAAAAATGAATTTCTTGTAATACAATAGGCCACAGTGTCCATGCTGATTACAGTATGGGGACTGCACAGTAAGGACTTTAACTAAAAGAAAGCTGTACTGTAAGAATCTTTTAAGACAGTGGTCTCCAACATTGAGGCTCGGGGGCCGGATGTGGCATTTTGCTTGCCTTTGTCCGCCCCTTGGGGCACTATTCCTCCAACTGACATCAATAATAGAGCACCACTCCTCCCACCAACATCATCGATGGAGCACTATTCTTCCCACTGATACCAACAATTGAGCATTAATTCTCCTGCCAAAGTCAATGATAGGCATTGTTTACTCCCACTGATGCCGAGGCATTTTCTACTCCCACTGACCACAATCCAGCCCTGCTAAAGCCTAAGTGCCGGTTCACACTACTGCGGCACGACTTCGGGGGCGACCTGTGAAGTCGCGTGCACCGCGACTTCGGCACGACTTGCACGGACTTCATATAATGAATGTCAATGCAAGTCGCTCCGAGGTCGCCCCAAAGTAGTACAGGAACTATTTTTCTAAGTCGGAGCGACTTGAGTCGCTCCTATTAGAACAGGCTACACATACTGTAGCTGCTGACTTTGAATATTAGGACACTTACCTGTCCTGGAGTCCAGCAATGTCGGCAACCCAGCCAATGTTTTCATGGGCTGTCAGGTGCTGCCGCCGCCATTGCTGGTAAGGGCACCTGGCAGTGAAGCCTTGTGGATTCATGACCGGTTCCCTACTACACATGCACAAAGCGCGGCATGCATTTTGAATGGTGCGCAGCAGACGAAGGAGGAGGGGGGGGGGCGTACTTGTGACATACTTCGCCACAGCCGAGTCCACCGGAAGTGGGGACGGGTACCTGTCAAAAACAGGTACCCACTCCCCCCTCCCCCCAAAAGTTGCCAAATGTGGCACCGGAGGGGGGGGGGGAGGGAGCAATCAGAAAAGCAGAAGTTCCACTTTTGGGTGGAACTCCGGTTTAATAAATACTGATTATACAAAAAGAAAACGTTTGGAGACCCCTGTTCTAAGGCCTCAATCACACGGGGCGTACTAATGTGTACACCTGTGAAGAGTCGTGTTTACTCACACAGGGATGTATTGGTGTTTTCTGTGCTGCTTTAGTGCCGGTTCACATTTGTGCGATCACAGAGATCGCATGTAATTTGGAGTGCACTGCTCCTGAAATTACATGCGATCTCTGTGCGGTGCAAATTCAGCCATACAGTTTGTATGGCTGAATTTGCACCGCAATCGCACTAAAACACGCACAGGACCCTTTTTTTTTTGGTCCGTAGCAGAATCGGATCGCATGGTGGTTCACACTAGTGCGATTCGATTCTGTGCGAACTTTCAGATCGCACTGCGATATGCGATCTGATCTGGGGGTGTCGTTAACTTTTAATTGACACCCCCAGCATATTGCATATGGGGTGTGGATGTGATGCGGGAACACGCTGTATATTCGCAGCGTTACCGCATCGCAGAAATACACTTAATTTGACATCCGCAGCGTTGTTTTTAGTTACCATTATGGTATGTTTATGGTTTTGTGGTGCATCTGAGTTTCTACAATAAAGACTGTTTGCTTGAGTTGACGGAGTTTCCATAACAAAGGCACATACAGACCTCTTGTTAACTCAAAGGTCAAATAGTTCCGGTGTGTGTGATTGTTACTTTTTTTTAAATTTCACCTTGACAACATTTTATGGAATGTACAGTACATGTTTATATTATACACGTGTGTGTTTAGTGGATGTTATAGGTTAGGTATAGCGCTGTTTATTTATTTATTAGTGTGAATATTGTTTTTTTCGGAGTATGTGTATACATGTTATGGTATAATATATGTATAGTGATATCTTTTTATTTTGACGCACACAGAGCGCTCACAGGCTTTTTTGTTTTGTTGTTTTTTTAATATTCCCAGTCATGCTCTTATTTTCTCACCCTGTTTTGCCTTTTTAGGTGTAGCACCCTACAAGGTAGGTGCTAGGTAAAAGCATAGTGGGCTTTGGCTGCCTAACAGCAGGGCCATGATTTTCAGCTGGACTGTCATGTCTCCCAGGTGTGGCTGCTGAGAGGGGAGTCTCCCCACTGGCTCCATGAGAGGATTCTCATTGGGCAGTGGAGGAAACCCAATCAGTGGCCCATTCAGGCCTGTATCTACCCCTGAAGGCAGATTCTGCCACAGAGCATTCTGGGAGTGGGTATAAGTTTGAGGGGAATACATGACGCAGCGTCTTTGGTGGAAAGCAGAGTCCCAGGAGGGAGAGTATGGCTGTCTCTCCTTCTGTCAGAAGGGTCGGGTGTTTCGGGTGGCTGCCTGAGAATCCAGAAGGGAGAGCTGAGCTGCAGAGAGGATCCGGTGTGCCGAAGACCAGTGGAGCAAGAGGGGTTCAGTTCCATGAAAGCCTTCCAAGGTCGTGAGTACTGCCCCTGAGGTCTGCCTAGTGTAGAGGGGACCACTCCGGTGAAGGTCCCAGGGATCCTGGAGCCTTGAAGTGTCAAGGGGGTTGCCTAGTGAAAGGACCCTGAAGTGTTAAGGGGGTTGCCTAAAGAGAGGACCCTGGAAGTGTAGAGGGGGCGCCAGCGGTTGGGCCCTGAAGAGTTAAATGTGCAGTGTTGGGAGTTGCAGCAGTACAAGCAGTTACTTCACTGACTGAGGAGCTACCTCAGTCAGTGAAGGGCTGGAGGGAGTCATGCACAGGACTTTTGAGCTAGACAGAGTGTCAAGAGTCAAGGATCATTACAGTCCTGGATCTTCTGAGTTAACCAAGGAGTTAAAATTGAAGTTTCAGCACTTTCAGCAGAACAGTATTTAAAGCGCCAGGAAGCGTTGGTTGCCATTCAGTTGGCGTCAGGACAGCGCTAACCGGCATTTTCTACAAAGTGTCCCAGTTAAACCTAGTTGAGCCAGAGGAGTATCCCACTCATTCCCTTCTCCCATCCCCAATATAAAATAAAAAACACAAACCAAAGATGCTGGAATGGTCATTGTCTCAGTTCTAACACTTGGGTTTTCAACTTAAATGTGTTGAAAGTGTTTCCGGTAACAATGGCAGACCCACATCAGGCCCAATGCCTGGAAATATTGCTACAAAAGTTTATGTGAACTCTAACAATACATTTTGCTTTCTTTGATCCCTTTTGGCCTGTTAAATAAACGATTGAAAGCATATTATTATACAGTATTTGTTTGGCAAGTGTTTATCCGGCCGCAAATCTTGTGAAATTTCCATACTTTGTGCCTCCAAACTGTTATCGGTTAGCATTGTTCCCTACTATCTCTGTGGACTACAAAGTGCTTCTTCACGTTATGGAGAAGAGAAGGAGGTATTTTGTAACCCTAAAACAGTGTTATGTAGTCCCAGCACACTACCTGTCCTAGAGTGACAACGCTGCAAAGTACAGTTGCCACCCTAGGACATTAAGTGTGTGAATGTAAAGATTACCAGGTTAAAATAAAGGGAAAAAAATGTGCAAAAAAAAAATCGAATGCAGCCACCTCGTTTAACCACTTCTGGACCGGAAGATTTTCCCCCTTAATGACCGGGCCATATTTTGCGATTCGGCACTGCATTATTTTAACGGGAAATTGCGCGGTCGTGCGACGCTGTATTCAAATAAAATTGATGTCCTTTTTTTCCCACAAATAGAGCTTTCTTTTGGTGGTATTTGATCACCGGTGTGATTGTTATTCTTTGCGCTATACACAAAAAAGAAGCGACAATTCTGAAAAAAATATATATATATTTTTCACATTCTGCTATATAACATTCTCAAAAAAAATAAAATTGAAAAATCAAAATTTTTTAACATTGTAAGCCAATTTGTTTTCTGCTACATATTTTTGGTAAAAAAAAAATTGCAATAAGCGTATTTTGGTTGGTTTGCACAAAAGTTATCGCGTCTACTAACTACGGAAAAGATTTATGTCATTTTTATTGTTTTTTTTTTTTTTTTAATAGTAATGGCGGCGATCTGAGATTTTTAGCGGGACTGCAACATTGCGGCAGACTGATCAGACCCCTAACTGACATTTTTTACACTTTTGGGGAGACCAGTGACATTACTACAGTAATCAGTGCTAAAAATATGCACTGTAACTGTAATAATGACACTGACAGGGAAGGGGTTAACATTGTAGGTGATCAATGGGTTAAATGTGAGCCTAGGGGAGTGATTCTAACTGTGGGGGGCGTGGCTTGTGGAATGACCATAGAGACCTGTGATCCTATATAGAAGGATCACAGGGGCTCTGTGATCATTCTAGGGAGAAGAACGGTCAGCTCTGTTTACAAAAGCTGACCATTCTTCTCTCTCAGCGGGGAGCGATCGCGGGTGTCAGGCAGCAATCAGAGCCGTCTGCCCCGTGCATCGGCTACCCCGCTGCCGAGTGGGGGCGGGAGCGTGCGGCCGGCGGCGCGCGCTCGCCCCCTAGCTGCAGGCACGCGACAGATGTAAGTCTATGTCGGTCTGTGCAGGCGGGTCGCACTGCCGCAGTAAAAAGGCGGTGGGCGGTCCGGAAGAGGTTAAGGATATGAATGCTGCAACACTATCATATTTTCTTCCTGGGTTTTGTAAAGGAAATTTGTACATCCTGTATATAATTGTATTTTGTATGTATTGCACACTGCACTCACTGTGCACATGGCACTACTAATGTTTTTATTACATGTTTGCATTCTTTCAAGTCCTGATTAGAATTAGCCTGCCTATGTTACGCCTCTTGTTACCATAAAAGTATAACTATAATAATGCGATACCTACGTAATAAATAATGTGTATAAAAGCCTTCTATTGCGTCAAATAAAACAGAACAGTTATTTTGGAAAGATGCGGAGTGTATCTTTTTGTGTCTGTTCCCTACTGCAGTAGTTATTAATAATTTGGAACCACTAATCAATATGAGGAGAGGAGTTGCACTTCCTCTGCACTCACCTGACCCTGAGAATCATCCAACCCACTGGACACTTTAGCTTCTGTCATTTCAGATATAATTGTCAAGGACACACTGACACAATTGGAATACTGTTTGGTTATTTAACTTGAAAGATTAATCAGTATAACTTAACGATAACAAAATATGAATTAACAATAATGAAGTGTAGCAGTATCAGTCAGCTGAACCCCTCTTAACACAAAGAGGCTCAATAGATTGACGCCATGAATGTGAATATACAGCAAAAGAAAGGATAATAAATCACATAGATATAGCTTTAACTGTAAAGGTTATGGCACCATATATTAGCTTAGAACTCTAGCTGAAAACCTCTGAAATCAAGTCTAGCAATATCTAAATCCTCACTAATAATAATACAATATTATTATAACCGGTCCCCTTTAAGACAGCAGGTGCTGAAATCCCTCTCCTAGCAAGGCCTTGCTTAGTCTTCGCTGGCAGTTGGAGCTCTTATCACTTTTCAGCGTGATATTTGTAATCCAAAGGCAATCGTGTATGTATGATCCTATCTGCAGTCAGTGTGTCATAGATGAAGATTATACTTGCGCTTAGGATGTCACCAGGCACTCTCCCGTCTGTCAGTTTCCACTAGTGATTATCCTGTAACCCGGGTGATGTGCTCTCCCATGCTCCTACGTCACTGGGAGTAATCGGTACTCGGCTGTCCCGGTCAGTCAGCTCAGCTCCACTGGATCTATCACCACTGTGTGATTACCAGCATCCACACCGCTGAGGATTGGCTCCGCTCTCTCTAGGCCGCACGCCTTGTGCCTTCATCACCACCCGTGTCCCGACACACCTTTTCAGGCTGACCTTTCCTCGCTGAGTCCTGGAAGCAAGAGAGCGTGCGCTCTGTAAGGCAGATAGATATATCCACTCTCCCATGATCCTTCACTCTCCCATGGCTCCCTGGGAGTATAGCTCCTCTGGCAATTCCAACAACAGGCTGCCTTCAGTCGTCGACTATATCTCCCACAATCCATTCCGTCCATTTCCAGAAGAAGCTGATCCTCCAATGCAAACGACCTTAAAGGGGCATTCTGACAACATCTATCATAAGGTAAACCTCAGTGTATATATTTTGCAATATATATTTACAGTCAGGTCCATAAATATTGGGATATCAACACAATTCTAATCTTTTTGGCTCTATACACCACCACAACAGATTTGAAATAGAACAAACAAGATGTGCTTTAACTGCAGACTTTCAGCTTTAATTTGAGGGTATTTATATCCCAATCAGGTGAACGGTGTAGGAATTACATCAGGTTGTATATGTGTCTCCCACTTTTTAAGGGACCAAAAGTGATGGGACAGATTAACAATCATAAATCAAACTTTCACTTTTTAATACTTGGTTGCAAATCCTTTGCAGTCAATTACAGCCTGAAGTCTGGAATGCATAGACATCACTAGATGCTGGGTTTCATCCCTTGTGATGCTCTGCCAGGCCTCTACTGCAACTGTCTTCAGTTCCTGCTTGTTCTTGGGTAATTTTCTCTTCAGTTTTGTCTTCAGCAAGTGAAATGCATGCTCAATCGGATTCAGGTCAGGTGATTGACTTGGCCATTGCATAGCATTAAACTTCTTTCCCTTAAAAAACTCTTTGGTTGCTTTCACAGTATGCTTCGGGTCACTGTCCATCTGCACTGTGAAGCGCCGTCCAATAAGTTCTGAAGCATTTGGCTGAATATGAGCAGATAATATTGCCCGAAACACTTCAGAATTCATCCTGCTGCTTTTGTCAGCAGTCACATGATCAATAAATACAAAAGAACCAGTTCCATTGGCAGCCATACATACCCATGCCATGACACTACCACCACCATGCTTCACTGAAGAGGTGGTATGCTTTGGATCATGAGCAGTTCCTTTCCTTCTCCATACTCTTCTCTTCCCATCACTCTGGTACAAGTTAATCTTGGTCTCATCTGTCCATAGGATGTTGTTCCAGAACTGTGAAGGCTTTTTTAGATGTTGTTTGGCAAACTCTAATCTGGCCATCCTGTTTTTGAGGCTCACCAAATTACATCTTGTGGTGAACCCTCTGTATTCACTCTGGTGAAGTCTTCTCTTGATAACTTTGACACACATACACCTACCTCCTTGAGAGTGTTCTTGATCTGGCCAACTGTTGTGAAGGGTGTTTTCTTCACCAGGGAAAGAATTCTTCGGTCATCCACCACAGTTTTCCGTGGTCTTCTTGGTCTTTTGGTGTTGCTGAGCTCACCGGTGCATTCTTTCTTTCTAAGGATATTGATAGTGATAGCTCTTTGGATCTCAGATTGAGAGTTGACAGCAACAGATTCCAAATGCAAATAGCACACTTGAAATTAACTCGGGACCTTTTTATCTGCTCCTTGTAAATGGGATAATGAGGGAATAACACACACCTGGCCATGGAACAGACGAGCAGCCAATCGTCCAATTAGTTTTGGTCCCTTAAAAAGTGGGAGGCATATATACAAACTGTTGTAATTCCTACACCGTTCATCTGATTTGGATGTAAATACCCTCAAATAAAGCTGAAAGTCTGCAGTTAAAGCACATCTTTGTTTCATTTCAATTCCATTGTGGTGGTGTATAGAGCCAAAAAGATTAGAATTGTGTCGATGTCCCAATATTTATGGACCTGACTGTACATAGTAGTCCCGGCTGGGCTACATACCGTAAAATGTCCAGAACAGATGGCGAGCCTTGCCTAGGAGGGAATTTAAAGGTAACCCTGAGAATCCGAAATGAGGAGCTTGAGACAGTCCGGGAATTTCTGATAATCAGCCGGCTGAGGTAAGCCTTTTGCTTACATTTTGGGTTATCAGACTTCCTTGATCGGTAAGGCATTTTCGGGACAAAGGGTACCTATTTTGTTTCCCTTAATCAATCTGTATTGATCGGTGGTTATATGTTATGTCATCACTGTCTACTGTCCATCACAGTGTTAAAGATAAGAAAGGGTAGAATAGTGCTTTTAACAGGTTATATGAAGCACACATCTGCTGTAATAGAAGTTTAGAGGCAATAGGGTATAGGCACATGTAGAGAAAAGAAAAAGACTGGCCCATAAATGCCCATGATATGACTACACATATATCATAACAATATGTGTGGGATTAATTATTCGAATGATAAACAATGTGATGACAGTTATTTTGAATCTGTTCCCAGATATGGTAAAATGAAGGTTAAATTGAGAAAAGTGCACAAAGTATAGAATAACACATATTAAATATCCTGTGTTAATGGAAACAGTGCATTTAAAAAAAAGAGAGAGAAAAATTAGGTAAAACGTTAGGAGATATATCTGTGGGTATTTATTGGACTTGGGTTGAGTATTACTTTCTTATGTGATGTTAACAATTTTATTAACACTATAAATATATTTTAATTGATTTAGACAACCTTTTGGTTGGAAAAAAAAATACAGGTTATTGGGAAAACTTGTAATATGGGGTTAGCTTAGATTAAGATGAGGTTGATAATTATAATACAGCTGCCATAATAGTGAACAAAGCCAAGATGGATGGGATACATTGAAATTTTCTACAAAAGATGAAATCTAAAGGTTTGATAATAACTTGATGTGTGGCCCATGAGGTGAGAGTAATAAATAAAATGTAAAATATAACAGACCCATCACATCAAGTCCACACACCCTGTTAGGATAGATGCCACCTGCAGCCAAGCGGTTTTACAGTTTTTGATCTGGCTGATGGTACTTTTTGTTTTTATATATACTTGAATTCCAAAGCAGATTGTGTGGTTTGTGAAATGATGAGTTCCTTTTCCTTGTAAGTGCAGTGGTAAGCTGCTGCATTACTGCATAGTATTTTTATCATTTATTATGTTATATAATATATTATATTGTCAGATGTAAACTAAGGACTGGTGTTATCTTGCTAAAACTAACAACAGTAAAGCAATCAGGATTTATATTGTTGCCAGGAAAAGGTTGTATTTTGTAAACATTAAACTGGAGTTTTTACACAAACAGCATGATAGAAAAAACAAGCCATTGTAATATCATGCAAGCTGGACCCAATAATGAAGAGTTCACCCGGCTAAATCAGAGTAGAAGTAGCAAGGTGCTACTGGACAAAGTTACAGACATTATTTTGGTCAATTATTTAACTTTTAATGGTCCCACATTTTCTGCAGCAAATATTGCAAATAGTCAAAGTAAATAGTTGTTTAATGAAATGTTTACAAAATATGAATTTGTATTGTTGTTTATGTAGAAACCTATCAGTGAAAAGTGCATATATTGAACCCAGCCACCTTATTGCCTGTATTGGAGGAGGCTGGAGACAAAGAAAAACTATGTTTTAACCACTTGCCGACCGCCGCACGACTATCTACGTCGGCGGTCAGCCCCTCACAGGCAAACTAACGTAGGGCTACGTTGCTTGCTTGTGAGGGTCTAGGGAGCGAGCGCGCGCCCCCGGAGGCGCGCTCCCGCTCCCGCGTGGTCACGGACCCCCCCGCGCGTGTGACCGGCGGACCCGATGTCCGCCGGCCACTCGGCGATCGGCGGGGGAGAGGGAGAATGTCAGGCAGCTTGTGTAAACAAGCTGCCTGTCATTCTCCTCGCTGTAAAGACACTGATCACATGGATCTACTATGTAGATCCGTTGATCAGTGTCCTAACAGCTCAAGCCACAGCCAATCACAGTAGAAAACACGCCCCTAGGGACACACACAGCCCCTCCCTCCCAAATAAAGTTAACCCCTTCACTACCAGTGTATTTTTACAGTAACAGTGCATATATATAGCACTGATTACTGTAGAAATGTCACTGGTAACCCCAAAAGTGTCAAAAATGTCAGTCAAGGGTCCGATCTGTCCGCCGCAATGTCGCAGTACCGCAAAAAAAATCGCAGATCGCCTCCATTACGCGTTAAAAAAAAACAACAAAAATGACAAAAATCTTTCCCTTTGTTAGTAAACGCGATAACTTTTGCGCAAACCAATCAAAATACGTTTTTTGCGATTTTTTTTACCAAACATAGGTAGCATAAAACAAATTGGCCGAAAATGTTAAAAAATTTTGATTTTTACATTTTTTTTGGGGGGAATTTCATATAAAAAAATGTGAAAAATATTGCTATTTTTGCAAAATTTACGCTCTTTTTTTGTTTATAGCGCGTGATCAAAAAATCGCACAGGTGATCAAATACCACCAAAAGAAAGCTCTGTTTGTGGGAAAAAAAGGACGCCAAATTCGTTTAGGTACAGCGTCGCATGACCGCGCAATTGTCCGTTAAAGTCACGCAGTGCCGAATCGCAAAATACCCCCTGGTCTGAATGGGGGTAAAATCTTCCGGGGCTTAAGTGGTTAAACTAATGATGTAGGATTCAGCTGCTATGAGCCCAGTGCAGGACATACCCCCTAAAGACCCAGATATTGGATTTTTTTGTAGACTTGATTCTGGCTTTATACCGAGGATGGCAATACCCATACTGAGTATGCAGTTATCACCCAGAACAATCATTGGATCCTTTTTCCCCAAGCTCAATAAGCAGAGCTCAATGCTTTAGCAAAGCATGTGAGCTATCAAAAGAGTATACATGTATATAGATAGTAGAGCTTTAAAGAGCTTTTGGTTCCATTTGAAGGGCCAGAAGTTTGTTTTTACTTCGGCAGATAAACCAGTCAAACATACCAAGTTAATTGATTGGCTGTCTTTAGCCTTCCAGCTTCTTGCTGAGGTAGCCATACTAACATTAAAACTTACACACAGAAGCAGACCAGGCGACTAAGGATGCTGCATTACAGCCCCGGACACTTGCTGGGTCTGTGCAACTCACAGATTCCATCCTAATTTTGGCCCAGTAGAGTTAGCAATAATGTTTAAACTTTAAGGACCCCAGAACAAGAAGAACAAGTGGTCTACAGGGGGCAACTTCCTATGAAACAAGACTTTGGAAAAAGGTGATCTCTTATGTTTGCCAGCAGCTCTTTTCCCTCCAGCTTGACACATGGACCGTGTCATAAGTCAAAGGCAGTTATGGCCATCTTAGTAAATGAGTGTGGGATTGTGCCAGGGTTCACCGCAGTTGTTTTTAGAATGACTGTTTCTTGTTTTACCTGTTACCAAAGGTGTTACCAAAAGCTGAACATCCCTTCCAGAGATTACAAAAAGTTATATCCAGAAGCTCAAGTCAGGATCTTACGAGTATGCATTTTATCTGTATGGACATGTTTTCTGGATGGCCAGAAGTTTGGCCAGTGGCAAATGCTACTGCAAAGGCCACAGTAAAACGTGTTTTTAGAAGTAGTTTGTAAGTGCAGAGTCCCAGAAGCTAGAGAGAGTAACAGAGCAACTATTTTTATGGGAGAGTCCTTACAAAAAGTTTTGAGGTTTTATTTTACACCCCTTACCATCTACAATGTAGTGGAAAAGTAGAGTAAGAAACTAGAAAACGATTGCCTGAATGTCTTCATATATTTTTTTTATTAAGCCCATAAGGGGATATTGGACTCTCTCCCTATGAGATTTGGTTAGGGACTGTGTTGCTCACTTGATTATATTTGTCTCAGCAGCTGAAAGCCTCCACTCAGATCTCACAGAGAATGTTGCTGATCTTTTAAGATTTTGTCAAACTCATTTATGTGTTTTCTCCCCAATTCCAGATGCTAAAAGCTTGGAAGGATCTCATAAACTAAAGCCAGGTGACTTGTGGATTGTTAACATAAAAATAAGGAAATGTGTGGAGACACAACACAGCGTCTATTTTATGTACAGTTTACAAAACTTGAAGGAAAAGTCACCTGGATCTACACCAGACACTGCAAAAATCACTAAATTAAAGTATCTATATTCTCTATGTTTCATTTGTTTTCCTCTTGGAATCACAGTTTGGGAGGAATATATATATATATATAATGTGATTTGAAACGTAGTACAGTTATGTTGAATTCATATTGTCTTCTATACGTCTTCCATTTTATGTAGAATTGTCTGTGTTTACCTATGCTAATAAGTCAGCATGCTCACAATTAAGCTAGAAGACCATTCTGGCCACAGAAGTGTACAGACAATTACTCTGTGAATATTTTTTATTAATTGTTTTTTACAATGAAAAGTCATTTTGTAATGAAAAAGCTGCTCTCTGCTATTATATTCTCCACAATGGAGTTAGCCTCTTTGGACGGAACTACCTCCACCTTAGTGTGTGGAGGTTCCAGGTTAAAGGTGATAGCAGGTGTGGTTAGTGATCAAAATATTGAGCAAACGAGGGGAGATTGTAAAGGAAATTTGTACATCCTGTATATTATTGTATTGTATTTTGTATGTATTGCACACTGCACTCATTGTGCACCCGGCACTAATAATGTTTTCATTACATGTTTGCATTCTTTCAAGTCCTGATTATAATTAGCCTGTCTATGTTACGCCCCTTGTTACCATAAAAGTATAATTGTAATAATAATGTGATACCTACGTAATCATGTGTATAAAAGCCTTCAATTGCGTCAAATAAAACAGAACAGTTATTTTGGAAAGATGCGGAGTGTATCTTTTTGTGTCTGTTCCCTAATGCTGCAGTTATTATTAATTTGAAAGCACTAATATGAGGATAGGAGTTGCCTATCTCAGAATTTCCAGAACAGTTTAAATACGCTTTAAGTTGGAGGGTTTTACTACTTAAAGCGGAGTTCCGGGCACAGATGTCATTTTTTAATGAACATACCCCCGGGACAGTCAGGGCTAGCACATTCCACAATGGCTAGCCTCTGATCTGTCCCGGTTCGCACTTACCTTTTAGAAGAAATACTTACTTATAAAATTTCTTCCACAGCGTTTCCATCTTTCTTGTGGGCAGCTGAAGCCGGCGCGGTCCTCTTCTGCGTCTTCTTCCGCATCTTCTTGTCCCAGAATGCGCCGCACCGGCCCCTTTCGTCACTTCCGGTGCGACGCCACATTCCTAAACAGCTTCTGGGCATGCCCAGAAGCAGTTTAGCAGGGGAATGCGGCGTCGCCCGGAAGTGACGAGCGGGGCCGGTGACGTCGCATTGATTCCTGGGAGTGATGATGTTTAGCTCCCAGGAATCATCGCAGCGCAGGAAGTGACGGGGTGAGCCGCGGCTCCGAGGGAGGAAGTACCCTGAGGTGAGTATTTACGATCGTCAATTACAAGGTGAGTTTTTTAAAAAAAAAATCTAACTATCCAATTCCTTTTCAGGTTAGGCTGAACTAGCGGACGGGCACAAAAAAAATATATAGTTTTTGTGCACGGAACTCCGCGTTAAATAAAATACTACACAAGATACAGCATTGTAACTAGAAAAGAGAAGCTACTGCTCCTGCGCTTGAGAAGTTGCTGTGATTGAAAACATATGTCTCCACCGATTCAGCTGCCACATTGGCTGTGCTGCCACTTCCAACAGGTCAGGGAAAACCCAAATGAAACTCTAAAATGAAAAAACACAGAGGGCGCACCAGCCTTTGCGACAATTTATTGTTAAAATGGTGTACACATTGTACTCACAAATGAGATGAAATATCAAGCGAGGTATATGTAAGAAGTCTCCTCCATGCCTCTTATCAGTTTATCTAGTGTATAATATTTAGACCAAGGCAGTTTAACAGTCCCAAAATATATATGAACATTATCTCTCTGGAGCATTCTCTAAAGCAGTGTGGGGATTATCCACAAGCACATTCTAACATTTACAGCCTCAGAGGCCTGTGCACATAACATGCACAGGTGTGGCATGGTTCGCTCTGCATATTTGTACTTTGCTCATACAAAATGATCTTATTAAAATCCTGAGGTTGACTGGTTGAGTGCTGGCTCTCCCTTTTTACTCATTGTTGATGGTGTCACCAGTAACAGTGCGCTCCTGACAAAGAAAATTAAAGGTGTGGTGCTGGGTGGATTTGCTACAAGGTCTCCACACAGGTGTTAGAAGGTAGCAGTGTCAGAACTTGGATCTTAACCCAGGACCTCTGTTGCATCTGGCAGTAGCTCTTCTTGCTGAGTCACTTAAAATGCTGGATAGCTCTCTGCCTGATCCCTTAGACAAACTAAATTTCTAACTTGTTTCAGGTGAACCTTGAACTCCTTGCTTCTCCCATTAACTTTCCTATTTAAGCCATGCTTTTGCACTTCCTGTTTGCCAAATTATTGTGCTCTTCTCCAGCCAATATCTTGCTCCTTACACTCCTGCTGCCGTCCACATCTACATTCTAATCATTACTGACCTTTGACTTGTTTCTGAACTACACTTCTTCTTGATCCCAACCTGAAACCATTTTCCACTGAACTTTGCCTAGTGTACCAATTACCCTTCTGCTTGATCACTACCTGCTTCATCTGCTACTGCACCCCAGTCTGCTCAACTCCTGGTGAGGCAATTCCGAGGACTGCAACCTGGCACGAACACATAGCATAGCCCATCTCCACCATCAGGAGCTTTGGTGAAGAGCGGTTAGTGCTGAGATCCCTGCGCCTCGTATGAGCCCACATCAAGGGTATCTGTTTGTGAATTTATCCTGCTGGTTTCTATGTGAGCCTTTCCACTGTTATAGCCAATGGCCTCTGAGTCTGACTCTCAGTAACGTGATCGTGACCGGCAGTAACATCTCCAGCTCTCTGAAAAGTGATCCACCACAGATTGCTTTTTCAGAGGGCATTAAGCTCTATCTGAAAGAACCTTACTAATTTATGAAGCAGTGTACTGTGGAGATCCAGTTGTGTTGCCAGTACAGGTTTATTTTAAACATTGAAAAACGAAACGAAACATTCAAATCTAAATGTAAAACATTTTCATTTGTGTATTCACTGTGACAATTCTCTTGCCTGGGAAGTTTTAACCCCTGAAACAAAAACTTCACAGTAAGAACTACTAAACCAGTAGTTCAAGATTAAATTGTGTCAGAGTTTATTTATTTTTAGTGACATCCTTTGTGCATACGTTGAGTGTCGGTTCACATTTCTGCGATGCGGGAACGCTGCAAATATACAGCAAGTTCCCGCATCGCATCCGCACCCCTGACAGTTCATACTGCCATATGCGATATGCTGGGGTGTCAATTAAAAGTTAATGACAACCCCAGATCTGATCGCATTTCGCAGTGCGATCTGAAAGTTTGCACAGAATCGGATCGCACTAGTGTGAACCACCATGCGATCCGATTCTGCTGCGGACCAAAAAAAGTGTCCTGTGCGCGTTTTAGTGTGATTGCGGTGCGAATTCAGCTAAACAAACTGTATGGCTGAATTTGCACCGCACAGAGATCGCATGTAATTTTAGGAGCAGTGCTCTCCGAATTACATGCAATCTCTGTGATCGCACTAATGTGAACCGGCACTTAAGCCCCGTACACACGCACAGATTGTTGGCCGTAAATTGTCGGCCAACGTCCGATCGGCCGATTGTAGGCTTGTTAGTATGATGCTTCCAAAAACCAACTGCGAATTTTCGGCCGAAAAAAAATCTGGTGTGCATGCTATAAAATTTTTGTTGGCCAACAATAGAACAGCCGATTGTTCCTCAGTCAGTACAGATTTCGGCAGACAAAAATCAGATGAGCAAGACTGGGCATGCTCAGAGAAGAAAAAACACACGGAAAGTCAACCATCACATGACATCACTTCTGAAGTTGGTTTTTGTTGGCCAACAAAAGTCCAGTGCAATTCTAGAGCACATTTCAACCAACAAACAACACTGGACAAAAGACGGCCGATCGGTCGGCCAACAATCTCTGCGTGTGTACGGGGCTTCAGACTCAGACCTTGACTCAGCTAGACATGATTTTTGTCACAATTTAAGAGGAAAATATAAGGTCACACAGATAAGCTGTAAAGACATGTTTAAGTTGCTGTTTATTTGGGCCCAGCCAGAAAAGTCTGCAGTTGCCTGTTTCATACTTGTAATTTGTAAATAGGACAATCTTTTGAATTACACTTGCACAAAACCGTTTTATTAAACAAATGCAGTTGAAATATTATAAAATAAATCAAAAGACAGTAATTACGAATTTTATTGTGTTCCATAAATGCATGTTAGCCTTAAGTTCTAAATTCAAATTTACTCATATTCTGTAAATAAATGGAAGTAAATCGTCAAATTTAAACATTGTGAACCAGGCCCAAAACAGAGAAACAGAGTTGCTCTCCCTTTATACACAAAATGTCACAATATTTCTTAGGTCCTGTGCCAAACTGTTGAGGTAGCAGGAATCCAGAAACATTTGCTTTTTAAATATTCTAGAGGAAACAACACTCATTTTGTAATTCTATCTGTGTTCCCAACTCACTCATATGACTATACCCATGGTCAAATAAAGGGGGGGATTTATGGTCCATACACACTTCACCCTTCTGTATGTTGCTCTAACAAATGCACATGAAATGACATGTTAATGTGCATTGCGTTCATTTAGAATTGGCTGGCAATGCACAGGAATAGATGCAAAAACAAACAAATCGCATGCTTCCTGATGCAGGAATGGTAGCCCAACATACTAAGACAATGCAGCTCCAACACGCATGCGTTGCAGGGCACCACAACACACAATAATGCATTATTATTGTTTCGCATTGCCAGGGGCCTTTATAAGGAAGCCAGTCTTTGGCTGAAGTTGGTGATTGATCTTCAGCTTGTTACCTGTGTTCCTGTGGTTTCTTTTTAGTGCTGCACCCATTTTTTAGAAAAATGGTGCAAGCCTGTTTTTTAATTTTCTTTGGTGTAGTGCAAGCTTTTTCTTTAAGGTGTAAAAAAATGCAGGTTCTTAATGCAATATGGGGGTATTGGTGGTTAGACTCCAGAGTGTGCCACATTGCTAGATACGAATATAGACATAGAGGTTCCCCAGTTGTGGACTTTATAGTCACTTCAAACACAAAACAGATAAATTGATGAAAACAGATATTTTTTATGAATCATTGGTAAAAGACAAGAAACATGAAATATACATGATATGGACAACTGAAAACACACCAATTGATATGAAGATGATACACTCTGGTATCCTCCACCCAAGCCATTTTAGAGACTATATGGCTCCTTCATCAGAGGTATAAGAGGTAACCTTGTAGTCGTTCATTGGTGTATCAAATACCATTCTATGTTTTGTTTAAAAACAGAGTCTCAGAACTTTCTGCCTTTCCGCCCAACTTTAGAGGTAACATATGTTGTACTGGATGGAAGAGCCAATCATAAAAAGGAGCATCCTAAAAGTGCTACACTCAACCTGGAAACACCAGGGGGCACTGAGCCCTGGCAAACAGGGTCCTGCACCTACTGTATGGACCCATTATGGAATGGCAGACCTCACATTGAGTAGTAATATGAGTATGGGCTAGCTTTGGACAGCACAGCTAAAATGATGTGTCCTCCATAAAGATGTGCAGCAGAATCCTGATGATTCATAATTAGTGTTGAGCGAACATGGACTGTATTATTCGGGTTTGTACCGAATAATTGGATTTTAGTTACCCGAACACGGACCCAAAAACTTTACTGTATGTTCGGGTTTAAAATCCGTGTTCGTTAATTGTATTTCCTGTTTTGTATGTAATGGCGTGCTTTTAATGGCTTGCTTTCAACAGCCAATCAACAAGCGTTTAACTGATGTGCGCTATCACAGCCATGCCTACTAATGTATTAGTAGCTGTGATTGGCCATCTGAAGCATGTGACCCATGTCTTTATAAGTTCGAGAGCCACAGCGCGGCGCGTCATTCTGCTGTAGTTTAGGGAGAGAGCACACATCATACGTGCTGGCTGCTGCTGATTAGGGACAGACAGTGAAAAATTGTGCCCGAAAAGAATGCAGAGACAGGTCGGAGTGTAGGCAGGGACAGTTATTTGAGCATTTTAGGGACAGGCTGGAGAGATTAGGCAGGGACAGTCTACATCGATTTTGCTGTGTGGGGGGTGGTGCAGTGAACGATCTTTTTGAGCATTTTAGGGACAGGCTGGAGAGATTAGGCAGGGACAGTCTACATCGATTTTGCTGTGTGGGGGGTGGTGCAGTGAACGATCTTTTTGCCCTCACTTGACCCCACTGAGGAGGAGGAGGGAGAAAAAAAATCTATTTTTATCAGTCTGTTGTGTGCAACGTTCAGCTATATTTTACTACAGATTGCTGTTCTAATCTGCTATTTAAAAATTACAAATTTAAAGGGGATTTTTTTAAGAGCACTTGCCATGCTCTTAACTACATTTTGCTGCCATTTGCAGCACTCTAGCCCTTTCCATTGGTGTTTTAAAAACATTTTAGTGCCTGAAAGTTCGGGTCCCCATTTACTTCAATGGGGTTCGGTGTCCGGGTAAAGTTCGGAAAAAGTCCGGGACACGGACCCGGATTTTTTTTTCAAGTTCGGCCGAACCCGCCGAACACGGACATCCAGGTGTCCGCTCAACTCTATTCATAATAAATATTTGTTTTTATCAATGTCTATCTGTTATGTGTTTGAAGTGCCTATAAAGTCCCACAACCACTATGTCTATGGTTGTTAATGCAATGCACCAGGGTGCCAAGGTCTGAATAAGCCCGATAGATAGAAAAAAAACTTTCTTTACATCAAAAAGCAAACCATGTTAAAGGAATCTAGAACATATTAATTTCCGCTATATGATTAGGTGTTTGAAGTAAGCACAGGTTCACTTCACCTTACTTTATTTTAGAAAGCAGCCCCCTTGATATTCACTTGGAACTGGAAATGTGCAAATCAATATGAATTCTGCAAAAAAAAGCTATCACAATTGGTGATTGAGTATAACGGAAAGACACAAGTAACAGGGGGGTTTATAATCTTTTCTATGGAGTGAAGTTTGTCTCTTTTTGCAACATTTACTGAGCAACAGATTTAAGGCAAATCCCATAAAGCGTCTAGTTGAAGAACAGTATTTACCTCCAAGGCACCAGTTAGCTCATCTATTTCTTTTTTGTTGCAGCAGGTTGAAAGATGAAAGAGAAAAGTTAATTGGTTGCTAGGAAAAATACAGATGGTTCTATATGCTGTGATGCTTATTACTTAATACTATAAGTGCATAGGTGATGGACGAAGGGAAACGTCAGTCACAACGTGCCTCTTGGTATTGTTCAGTTCTTTTGACTTGGGAAACACTCCAGTTTAAGTTCTCATTTAGGACATTTTCAGTTCTTAGTTCCTAATGTAAAGATGATGATAACTCACAGCCGTAATATATGAACAACTTCCAGGATTCTGCATAGCTTAAAAAGCTGTTTGTGGCTCTTCTACATCTTCATAGGCTTTATTTTGATTCCCAACATCTTCATAATGGTTGACTGGAATCGAAGCATCTTTCTCCAATGTTGTTGCCACTAGAATTTCAGAAACTCTGTCTTGGTCGTCAGACTCTTCTTTCTTAGGTTTTTTTTGCCTTCAGATAAAAAAATATATCAGCAGAGAATAGCAAAACTTAACGTAAATGAAAAGTAAATAAAAGTATAATCAATAGTTTGCAAAGTATTTGAGGGAATGGTTACAGAGTCTATACAGAAACGTGTCTGTAATAAAGGTAGCATAAAGCCTGGTACACACTATCAGATTTTTTCTTTTCAACCCAGCGGGGTTGAAGGAAAAAAAACTGTCAGCTCCAGTCGAAGCCGCTGTACTAATGATCCACTGTTAGTACAGCGATCTCCCCCGCTGAGCTGTTGTGTTATTACAAGGGCTCGGCCCCGCGTCACTCCGAACAGCGCTCACCGCCATTGTTAGAGAGCGCTGATCTGGAGTTGGTCGGTTGCTGGTTTTCAGCATGCTCGTCAGACAGAAGCTGGACAAACGGCTGAATGTTGGTCGTTTTTTTTTTTTAACTGGCTGATGTCAGGCGGCATTTGGCCCGCATGTATGGAGTTTAAGTGACAACCAGCATTGATTTATGAAAGACCGTTCTCGTCTGACCAACCTGTTATCATTTTATGAATCCAATGGTCATTGGCGCCCAGGGGCCTTTATAAGGAAGCCAGTCCTTGGCTGAAGTTGGTGATTGATCTTCAGCTTGTTACCTGTGTTCCTGTATTTCTTGCTCCTTTGATCCTTAGTTACCAACCTGCCTTTTTCCTGACCTGTCTCCTGGCTGCCTCTAGTCCTCAACCTCAGCTTGTCTTTTGGATACCCTCTGCCTGTTTCTCGTGTTTGATCTTGGCTTCCCACCTGACTTTGTCGGCTCTGTCACCCATCTGGCTTCTGATCCTGGCTTCTATTGACTATCTTGCTATCTCAGTGATTGCACAGACCTGTCACATCTCACAGGCACCATCTGCCTGCAGTCTCTGCTCAATACATCAGCAGTACCCTAGAGTCCTTCTGCTAGCAACTTCGCAGATGACCTGTGCTGCTTTCTGCCAAACTCCTCCTGTCTCACCTCCAGGGGAATCCGGAACTTAGCCGCAAGGGAAGCCCTCTCTCCATTGGCCTTCAGCATGAGGTACCTGATACCAGTGGACATAGCTTATCTAGATTTTTCTAAAGCATTTGATAGTGTACCTTGTTTAATCTATAAAACAAGGTCTGTGTGTACATGGATAGGAAACTGGTTACATGAATGGGACCAGAGAGTAGTGATACATGACTCTGAATAGTCTAAAGTTGTGAGTGGAGTGCCCTAGAGTTCAGTCTTGTGGCCAATGCTGTACTATGCGGTTATTAATTATATAGAAGCTGTAATTAAGAGCTGAATTTCAGTGTTTTGCGGATGATACCAAATTATGAAGATACCAAAGAGGAGGACTGTAAAATAGGGGGTTGGGCAAGTATGGTGCAAAAAAATACACATGCAAATTACACATTAGAAGGGGCTCTCCAAGGAGAACCAGTAATGGAAAAAGTAATGGGTTGCTTGTAGATCGCAGACTTAGTAATTGCACAGCCACACCAAGCAAAGTTAGCAAAATACTGTCAAGCATTACAAAAGTTTATCCCCTCGCCTTCAAGAAAAACCAAATTCCGTTAGGAGGTTGGGAGACTGGCTCACTGCTTCATTCAGAAGTCTGCACAGGCATCCCTTGCAATTGGAGTTTCACTTTTGGTGACATTTTCTTGGGTTTATCACTTCTAAAGAAAAGCAGACTCTTTACAACTCTGAAACAGCATCAGGTGTAAATAATAAAGTTTGACCCTCCCATTCTTAAATCAGTTTAAGAATTTGAAAAAAAATTGCTAAAATCCTTTTACTAGTTCACCTAGTAAGGATTTTCTTTTCAGAAAAACTGGAGTTGCATTTCAAGTAACTGATCCATCAGAAAATTTGCAGCCACATTCATGCAGGGGACCCCATCATACTAATGCATTCACGCATTCATGTGCATGTTTACGTGTGTTATAATGCACATTGCTGTGCAGCATCACAGCATGATGTGTATGTGAATTTCATTGTGTAATATAAAATGCGGCTCAGATTGATCCAGTGTCAATGAAGTGTGTTAGATTGCGTGGCCTCAGCCAGCACTGTCTCAGCCATGCCCCCTGATGTTTCACCCCGCCCACCAGGTACACATTTCATGGCTATTCATTTTGAATAACATGCCAGGGCTCATGCACAAATAAAACAAATGCTCCTAGCCATCAGTGCAACACATATTTAATAAGGGATACATTTGTTGGCTTGGATTGCGCTGCAAAAAAAAAAAAAAAGGCAGGTGTATTTTTTGTATAGCGTATGCATGTTGAAAATTAATGGGCAATACAATGAAATACATGCTGTAAATGAACGCATACATAAGCAGGGGCTCTCAGTGATTAACTAGGTGCAGCCGATTCTTTTTTTCATTTTTTTTTTGTTTCAGGAAAACTTTTTAACTGTGGACACCTAGGAAATTACAGTGTTTGCAAATCTTTGTTCGATCCGCACATGCTTGTGATGCTGGAACTGAATTCAGTGCACATTCATTACCATAGCTCACCTAATAACACGATAAATGTCAGTCTATGTTAAAAATTACAGCAAGTGTTGCTTTGAGGTAGCACAACAGTTTTGATGAATCTGGGGTTGTGAATGAATTAAGAACTTACTTCTTCTTATCTTTATAGCCAAGGAAAAGTAGGACAACCAAAGCTATAACTAGCAGTCCAGCCACAACACCAAACACTACCAGCCAGATTTCAAAGGATTTTTCAGTGGCTGGTGGCACTGTAGGGGGAATCCCCAGAAACTCAAGTGAGTAGTCATCTAGATAGAATGCACTGTTGATTCGACCTCTGGACAAGCTGCAATTGAAGTACAGTAAGATAATGAGTATCTTATGTAAAACATATAAGCATGACAGACAAACACCATAAAAAGCCTTTGACAGTAGAATGAAGCAAAACAGTTATTGACTACTTAAAGTTTTCAATTTTTATTGCTGTCTGTGTCCCCTTTAGGGAGATTCAGCCTGTTTACGGTTATACTGAAAGTGAAAGTAAAAGAAAATCCCAAATTATGGTTGACATCAGAACATTAATAGAGGGTAAACCATCCCATGGGGACACTAGTTCTGGTGGCACATCGGGATTCCCACACTTTGGAGGGAATTCCTCTCGCTTCCTGTTTTGGCTACCGGACAGGAAGTGAAGGGAAATCCCCCACTAGGACACAAGTAGCCAAAAAAAAACTGAAGAGGCTATAACTCTCCCTTACTCTATCCAAAATAAAAAAAATAAAAAGATTACACATAACGAGCCTTACTGTAATCAGTGTAGCCCCTCTAAGTGTGACAGTCACCCTCTGTTTTAGGATCTCTGACAGCTTCTGAGCAGAGCCCCGATGATTAAACTGATAATTGGAAAAAATTGCCATTTCTATATGTTGCACTGGCCATTGTGCTTTTAGATGTATAAAGTAGCAAACTAAGATTGATACCTTCACCTTGTTGCCAGCGGACCTTATCCCAGAACTGCTTAGATGTTTAGGGAAAATAATCCATGACTTCCCTACAGTTACATGGCAGTAGTTCTCCTACAATGAGGAAGTGCATGAGTGTACATATGCTTCAGAAGGGCAAACAGGGTTCTCCAGCACAAAAGTTTGCCTGGAGAAAGAGAACCTTGTAATTAATACATTTCAACTGAAGTCCCATGCCTTTTTTTCCCTTTATAGTCCTATATCAGTGATGGCGTGCCTTGGCACCCCAGATGTTTTGGAACTACATCTCCCATGATGCTCATGCACTCTGCAGTATAGTTGAGCATCATAGAAATGTAGTTCCAAAACACCTTGGGTTCGCCATCACTGTCCTATATCATATTATAGTTCCTAACTTATTTTGGAAATATCCTTCCACTCTGGTGCACTGTGCTGGCAGCAAAGAGTAATGGCCACACTACTCATTACAAAGTGTCCTCACACAGAATTGTATTGCAGAGGAAGAGCAAGGATGTGTCTGAGCAGCTTAATACAGAGTGTACCAGATCTATTTTGGTGCATATTGGACAGCTATTTTAAGCCACACTGTGCAACTGCTATAGCGGGAAGGTGAAGGTAGGACTAGGAACATTGATTCATTAGTAAAAATGGCTTTACCGAACAGCAGCTTCAACGTCTGATAATGGCACTATATCTCCAAGTTTACCCGGCATTGTTACGTAGAAGAAGAATGAGATTCTTTTAGTTTCATTGAAAATGTGTACATCTTCATTTCTGCAAGAGGAAAAAATATATATGAGATGCATAGTGAATAACTGACATTCTAGATAAAAAGTTACCTTTTATTTATTTACCTATTCATTTTCTTCATAATCCAAACTAATCCAAACGGTGTTTGAGGTACTGCTTAAATTTAATACAAAAAGTTTTCCTAAACATCTTGCAGGAATGGCTAGATAAAAAATAATGGAAGGTTTGAAATGTTTACTTTTCCCGGCATTTCGTCAAATGATTTCTGCTGAAGAGAGGAGTTTGGTAGTCTGAACACTAGAATCCTCCACTTCAGAAGAGATCAGATGACTAAATGCCTAGGCTTTTGGTCACATAAAAATCATTGGAGTAGGCCTGGTGCAGCATTATTTCTCCAGGAGAGCATCATTTCAGTTACTCTTTGTCTATCCTAGTAAGCCTATTACCGTATATACTTGAGTATAAGCCGACCCGAATATAAGTCGAGGCCCCTAATTTTACCACAAAAAAGTGGGAAAATGTATTGACTCGAGTATAAGCCTAGGGTGGGAAATGCAGCAGCTACCGGACCCAACTGGACCACCGCGAGACACAAAACAGGGGCTGTGGGCATGGTACAGGAGATGATTCAGGTATGGTACAGGAGATGACACAGGTCATGGTACAGGCATGGCACAGGTCATGGTACAGGCATGGCACAGGTCATGGCACAGGAGATGGTACAGGCATGGCACAGGAGATAGTATAGGCATTGCACAGGTAATGGTATAGGCATGGCACAGGTCATGGTACAGGCATGGTACAGGTGATGGTATAGCCATGCCACAGGTCATAGTAAAGGCATGGCACAGGTCATGGTATAGGAGATGATATAGGCATGGCACAGGTGATTGTATAGGCATGGCACAGGTCATGGTATAGGCATGGCACAGTAGGTACAGGCAAGGCACAGTAGGAACAGGCATGGCACAGGAGATGCAGTGCCAGCAGTAGATAGAGGACAGTCCTCCTAGCAGTAATGGCTAATAGTAAACAGTCCAATGGCCAAGTCTTTGGGCATCTGGTTACTCTGCGCCAGTGTGAAAATATCGGTACCCAGTGCAGCACCCAGCACACAATCTCAGGGGTCAACTTAAAGGGTAAGTTCACCTTTACAGAAAATCCGTAAGGTGAACTTACACTGGACCCCCTTCCTCTCCTCCTGGTCCCGCTGACCTGGAGTCCCATGATAACCCGCTGTGAGACATTGTGTTTCCGCTTTACTGGTCCAGGGATTTGAAATCTCCGTGGCTTAATCTTCTAAGCGTACCTCTCTGCATGTACAGATAGGAGGCATTCTAATTGGTCAGCGCCATCACATGACCAACCAGAAGCCACCTCGCCCTCCCTGTCAGCCCTGGAGAAGAGGAGAGAAAGCCGCAGGGATTTCAAATCCTCAGACTCGTAAAACGCTGACCTGATGTCTCCCAGCGGGTGATCGTGGGACTCCAGGTCAGCAGGACCAGGGGGGGGGGGGGGGGCGAAGGGGAAGGTTTTCCAGTGTAAGTTCACCTTACAGATTTTCTGTAAAGGTGAACTTACAATTTAAGATCACTACTCACACAGCCCCAGGGCAGCTGCCTCTTCCCAGCTTCCTCCAGACACAACCCACTGGGTGGGATGGACCCTCTCAAGACCGGATCCCTTGTGGTGTGGTTCTGTAGCCAGTTCTGTTCAAATTTAATTTGGGCCTTTGGTCCTGGTACCTCTAGGATCTCAGACTATATCTATATTCCAGTCCCCTTCCGGACACTTCCCCTCCAGGGATTGGCCATAACCTGATAAATATTCAGGCTGCTTGATTTCAATCTCCTGCCCTAAGCTCTGGAAGATCCATTCCAAAGAAACTTTCACAATTCTATGGGTGTGAGCCCACAGGCAAGCAGGTGACATGGGATCCCCAGGGTGTGAAATCTAAAGGCCAGCTGGTTTTCTGCCAGGGACCATCATATAAGGGGGGGGCACACAGAGCGGCGCTCGGTAGTCACGGGAGTTTGGACTTGGCTGCGTGCTGACCCCAGGTCACGACCCCCAGGTTCACCCTGCTCATGGGGAAAGTTCCCAAAGACAAAGTGCAGGCACTGATGGATGGGTGGAGCAAACAGAGAGCTGGATAACGAGCCAAAGTCTGGGCAGGCAGTAGACAAACCTAATCAGGCGGTACATCAATCCACGAGAAGTCAGATAGGAAAGATAGCACGGAAGGGGCTCAGGAACAAGTGTTGCTCAAGCAACCAAAAACTGGTCTGAGTGGGATTTAAATAGGAAGACACATTGGGAGGCTGGACAGGAAGTAGCAGGAAGGTATATTAACTACCAGGTGAAGCGGGTGACACCCATAGCTGCTAAGTCAGTGCAGCAAGAGCAGAGCACAAGCTTGTGGAACCACAGGTGCCAGCAGACCTACAGCAGAAAAAGGCAAACAGTAAGACACAGATCAGCTCTGCATGTCTAGGGGCTGGCTTGGAGGGAAATTTCCGATGAAAATTGGTCACCAAGTGTGGGGCTGAGACATCTGCAGTAGGAATCCAACACCTGTGCTCCGGGCCATAGCCCTTCCAATCAATAAGATAGAGTAACTTCCCTTCGGGAGTATTTGGATTCCAATATTTCTTTAATCCCTCTCAGGTGAGAAGAAGGGCAAGAGAAGCGATTGAGGATCTGTAGCCTGAGCAGGAAGACATGGAAGGCATTGGGGATCCTGAGATAAGAGGGCAGGCAGGGCTTGAAAGCAACTGGATTGATCTGATGGAGAATTGGAAAGGGACCAATAAAGCGAGGGGCAAATTTAATTGGGGGCACCTGGAGTCAGATGTACTTGGTAGAGCGCCAAACTCTATCGCCAGATAGGAACTTAGGACCAAGATGACGATGACGATCTGCTGCCGTTTTATGCCTGGAAGCAGCCAGATGAAGATTCTTAGAAACTTCTTTCCAGATGGAGTTGAAGGCCCTTTGAGTTTCAGCTGATGCTGGTACGAGAGAAGAAATTGGAACAGAAAAGGGAACGGACGGATGCTGCCCGTAAACAGTGAAGAAGGGCATTGGAGTGGTAGTTTAAGGCAAACTCTGCCCAAGGCAAAAGGTCCACCCAGTCATCTTGGTAGGCTGAGATGAAGGCACTGAGATAATGTTCTACATTTTGATTGACACGTTCTGTTTGCCCATTGGTCTGGGGATGAAGGGCAGAGGAAAAATCCAATTTAATCCCAAAGGAGCTGGCCAATGCTCTCCAAAACCAAGCTGTAAATTAACCACTTTAATACCGGGCACTTTTCCCCCTTCCTGCCCAGGCCAATTTATAGCTTTTAGCGCTGTTGCATTTTGAATGACAATTGCGCGGTCATGCAACACTGTACCTAAACCAAATGTATGTCATTTTTTTCCCCCACAGAGCTTTCTTTTGGTGGTATTTGATCACCGTAAGGCTTTTTCTTTTTTGCTATATTTTTTGTTTATGTTATAAAATTTTGTAAATAGATACGTTTTTTCCTGCACTGATGAGGCCGCACTGACAGGCACTGATGAGGAGGCACTGATGGGGTGGCACTGATGGGGTGGCACTAAAATGCGGCACTGATAGGCGGCACTGATATGCAGCACTGATGGGCACTGATATGTGGCACTGATAGGTACCACTGATAAGCAGCATTGGTGGGCACTGATAGGCGGCACTGATGGGCACTGATAGGTGGCACTGATGGGCACTGATAGGTGGCACTGATAGACAGCACTGGCCGCCACTGATGGGCAGCACTGATGGGCACTGATAGGTGGCACTGGTGGGCAATAATGTGCACTGGTGGGCGGCACTGATAGATGGCAATGATGGGCACTGGTGGGCAGCACTGATGGGGAGGGAACTGGCGGGCTGCACTGATGGGGAGGGCACTGGCGGGCTCCCTGAGCCCTCATTGCCATCCCTGGTGGCCATGGTGGGCAACCCTGGGGTCATGGGTGGGCATCCCTGGGGGCATGGGTGGGCATCTCTGTTGGCTCTAGTGGCAACCCCCCCCCCCCCGAGAGTCTGAACTGATAATCAATGCTCTAAATACCAGTGCAGACCCCCCCCCCCGTCAGGAGAGCCGCAGATCGGCTCTTCTCTACTCGTAAAACATAAAACAGCCTTGAATAAAATAATCATCGTCTTAAAAAGACGTCTCCCGATGCCGATCCCCCCCCCTTGATGACGCAGTTGCCTGCGAAACATGTAGGCGGAGCTTCAGCACGATTCGATGTCACAAGCTGGAAGTGCTTTACTGCTACAGTGGTTTTATTGATTCAAGGCTGTTTTATGATGATGTATCTGGTGAGTGCATTTTACTTTCAATAAACATACACCTGTGAAAACGTACTTCACCATGGTCTTCCCCCTGTTTTTTAACTTTTGGGAGTGATTGTGCCTAGCTACTTCTACTTTGGGATCCGACATTTGAATTGGGAGCACCTATTGGAAGGCTTTCAGGGTCGATTATCAAGCTTTATAACAACAAGCGTTGTGTGACCATTGTGAGAGCGGTGGTCATACCCATCTGGTAAGAGGCCAGCAGGCTACTTTGTGTGTGGTGGAGGTCTTCACTGTCCCTGTTATTTCATAGACGGATTGTCACACGTTAAGAGTGTTGTCGGTGGACTATACAACTCATTTCGACAGCTTGAAGTGGACTTTCATGTATTCATTTACACCATATGTTATTCTATGAGCGCTGCATTTTTTGTCTATAGTCTCTGTGAGGAGGAAGGCGATCAGCTGACTTTTTGCAAAAAACATCACGGAAGGACTGGTATTGGGAAGGCAAAATGGGAGCTGTGGAGGTTTCAGCCAGAGGGACGGAAAGAGGCGGTAGTACCTTGGACACACATCATTCATGACACTGAGGCCACAAAGCCAATACTTGTCCAGAGTTCAAATCCAGATGCGGTGAGTTTTTCTGCAACCATGGGAGGCCCAGAATGATGGGACTGGAGGATTTAGGCAGAATTAGGAAAGAAGTTTCCTTACCATGCAAAACCCCAATATGTAACGCAATAGGAGGGGTTTGAAACCAAATGGGGCCAATTGGCAAGAAGGAGCCATCTACTGCGGTCACGGAGCGGGGTATAGTCAGGGCAACTAAGGGAATGCCCAACTCGGAGGCCAAGAATTGCTCAATGAAGTTTCCAGCTGCTTCAGATTCTGCATATGCAGAGAGTTGATAAGCATTTTGAGCCCAATGGATAGACACGGGTAGGGTGAAATGAGGGAAGCTGATAGAATTAGGGGATCGGTCTAGATCAGCTCCCTCAGAGTGACCTAGACCCTGGAGTTTCCCGGACGAGCTGGACAGGAGTTCAAAAAATGTCCTTTTACGCCACAGTAGAGCTAAAAGGCACACAGGTGAGATATCAGGTGCATTTTAGTCCTCTGATGTCTTATTAAAGAGAACCTGTCACCAAGAATATATCACATAGAGGACTGTTTTAGTAGAAAGAAAATATAAAAAAGTGTAACATTTTTAAGTTACACCCAAGCACTTAAACTCCCCACCAAACACTTTTTGAGCCCCCCACATACGCGCACATACAAATGAATGTAAATGCATGTGTTGGAGGACACCTACACAAGAAAACATGTCACATATTTCCATGCACATCAGAGTGAGAGCAATATATTTAGGCCCATTATTCATGGTTAACTCTAAACTGATGACCTATAGGGACTAATCTTTGCCTATAGAAAATATTGGGCACCAAATTTTGTCTCTGTTTCATGGGCACAAGCAATTTTAAGGCTCAACAATTGGATATCTTTTCACTTCCTGCAGCTTCTTCCTTTATATTTTATTAAAATAAATTGAGTAAAGTATTGCGTTTATGTGCCTTAAAACTAGCTCTAGTGTATTTTTTATCCAAAGATTATAAAAAAAAACACTAGAGCTAGTAAAAAAATTGGAATTATTACTGTTCTATTCTCTAGGAAATATATAAAGTTTTGGGGTCCTTTCATAATCATTAGGCCTAAAATTATTTTTTAAAAACGTGTACAAAAAATATGCAAAAAAATTAGCATTTATTTTTTATTTTTTTTGTTAGGGACCTGTAAAGCATTGCCCCCATGATCAGCAGATTGTGGGTATAATGCCACAGTCCTGCAGACTGTCTGTGTAGCTGTCTACTCATACCTCCATAGAATTACAAGCCGACAGGGCTGTTGGGACTTGCAATTTTCTCATTCACAGAACACTGTGAATGGATGATGGACATTGACTATTTATCGAAGCATGCCTGGCCACCATAAATTTACTAGAATTAGACTCATAACTAGAGCAGAGCAGATCATGTTGCTTTTCATTAAGAAAATGATTTCTGACAGTTTTCTGTGTATTTATTTCTAAATTATTTTTATTAGTAGTATTTTAGTATTTATTAGTATTTTGTATTTTTAGTAGTTTTTTGTATTATTATTATTATTATTATTATTATTATAATTATTAAACACTTTCCGAACAGCCACCGCAGTTATATGGCAGCAGGTTCCCACGAATTGCCGTACCTGTACAGGGGGAGCGATGGGCACGCGTGCGCCTGCGCTGACTTGCCCAATTGCCGCCGGGCCCCCGCGATTGCTCGCTGGGAGGAGAGAACGGCAGTCTGCTGTTGTAAACATAGCAAACCGTTGTTCTCTCTGCTATTAACACAGAGCCCCTGTATTCCTGCTATTTAGAAACACAGGTCTCTGTGTTAATATTACAAGCCCCCCCCCACAGTTAGAAAACACCCCCTAGGCTAACACTTAACCCTTTGATCGCCCCTGGGTTAACCCCTTCCCTGCGAGTGTCATTATTACAGTATTTTTGATTACTGTAGTAATGTCTCTGGTCCCCCAAAAGTGTCAAAAATGTCAGTTAAGGGTCCGATCTGTCCGCCGCAATGTCGCAATCCTGCTAAAAATCGCAGATTGCCACCATCACTAGTAAAAAAAAAAATAAACAAAAATGACATAAATCTTTCCCCTAGTTTGTAGACCTAATAACTTTTGCGCAAACCAATCAAAATACGCTTATTGGAATTTTTTTTTACCAAAAATATGTAGCAGAATACAAATTGGTCTAAAACTATGAAAAAATTTGACTTTTACATTTTTTTTTTTTATTGGGAATGTTACATAGCAGAAAGTAAAAAATATTGTTTGTTTGTTTTTTTTTTTTTTTTCAAAATTTCTGCTCTTTTTTTTCTTTATAGCACAAAAAATAAAAATTGCACAGGTGACCAAATACCACCAAAGGAAAGCTCTATTTGTGGGGAAAAAAAGGACATCAATTTTATTTGGGTACAGCATTGTACATCTGCGCAATTGTCCGATAAAATAACGCAGTGCCGAATCGCAGAAAATGGCTTGGTCCATAAGGGGGAAAATCTTCCGGTCCAGAAGTGGTTAATATAAGCTTAAGGTCTCATGCACACTGGAAGTTATGAAAACCCCAGTCGAAAGCTGTTTTTTCCAGCAGTCGTTTTTTTTTAGCTTTTTTTAGCAAAACTATACTCCCCCAAATCTTATGACTCAAAAACACTGATAAACGCCAAATAGCTGCATTTTTTGGCGTGTTTATGCTTTTTTCAGTTTTTATCAGAGTTAGAGCATTTTTACAGCTGGAAAAATCCTCTCAAAACCTACTAGTTCTGGGTTTTTTTTCCAGCCAGAAGACACCCCTGCCAAAAACTGCTGATAACAGCCTATGTGTGCATAGACACATAGGATAACATGTTGGGGAGTTTACTGGCTGTAGAAAAAAAAAGCCTGACGCCAAAAACAGCAGCTGTAAAAACATCCAGTGTGCATGAGGCCTTAGAATATAATATAAAACAAAGAACAAGTACACTTCACATTGTACTGACTTTAAAATAAACTGTGCTCCACTTCATAAATGCAGTTAAGCCGGGTTTTTCTCATCAATCAACGTAATATAACGATTTAGGATAAACCTGGGCCCAGAAGAGGTTGCAGAAAAACCTAACGTAGAACTATAGGCAAAACTTTTTTCCATTTTGCATAGGGTAAGGGAGGGTTATAACCCCTGTCATTATTTTTTTTACCATCTGTGTCCCATTGGGGAGATTTATCTTCATTTCCTGTCCCATAGCCAAACAGGAAGTTAGAGGAAATGCCTACAAATTAAAGGAATTCATTGTAGACCCCAATATCACCAGAACTAGTGTCCCTGTTGGAAGATTTCCCCTCTATTACTTTTTTGGGGACAACCCAAATTTTCTGATGTTCTTATACTTTCACTTTCAATATTAATGGTAAGCAGGACAAATAGAGAGGGAAAATCTCCTTAGTGGGGAAACAGACAGCAATAAAAACTGACAGGTGTTCTAAACCCTCTCCACTCCATCCAAAACTATAAAAAAAAGTTTTGCATTTAATCCCATGATGACGGCCAAAAGAATACAACTTGAATCGCAACTTTGCACTCTCCAACACAATATCTGAAGATAAATTCACATTTTCTGTGTATTTAAGACAATTGCATCTTGGGCAACATTCGCTTTGCAAACATGCATAATATTTTTGTCATTGAACTTGTTGTCAATTTTCCACTAAAAACCTAAGCAAAAATAAGAAGTGTGTAGGGACCATGTTCTATATTTGCAATGTACAATATCTGAGCAGCGGAAGAGGAAATCTATGAACTGTGAATCTTATGGTAAATCTACCCTATAATTTGTCTCACTAGTCCTGGTTTGAATTGCTGTGCTCTGTCAGGTACTTACGAAAATACTTGCTTCTCTTGCTTCTCTGAATCAAAATATTTGGACATGGCATATGCAATAGTAGATTTGAACAAATTCAATTCACTGTTGTCCCACGTATACTGTTAATATACAAAATATTTGATGTTAGAAATATCAGTAAATAAACACACACACACACACACACACACATATATATATATATATATATATATATATACACAGTATCTAACAAACCCCTCACATTTTTGTAAGTATTTTATTATATCTTTTCATGTGACTACACTGAAGAAACGACACTTTGCTATAGTGAGTAGTGAGTAAGTAGTGAGTGTACAGCTTGTATAACAGTGTACATTTGCTGTCCCCTCAAAATAACTCAACACACAGCCATTAATGTCTAGACCGCTGGCAACAAAAGTGAGTAAAAACTTAAGTGAACATGTCCAAATTGGGCCCAAAGTGTCGATATTTTGTGTGGCCACCATTATTTTCCAGCACTGCCTTATCCTCTTGGGCATGGAGTTCACCAGAACTTCACAGGTTGCCACTGGAGTTCTCTTCCACTCCTCCATGACAACATCACAGAGCTGGTGGATGTTAGAGACCTTGCGCTCCTCCACCTTCCGTTCCAAGATGCCCCACAGATGCTCAATAGGGTTTAGGTCTGGAGACATGCTTGGCCAGTCCGTCATGTTTACCCTCAGCTTCTTTAGCTAGATGGTTCCAGTAATCCATGTCCTTAGTCTGATTGTCTTCAGCAAACTGTTTGCAGGCTTTCTTGTGCATCATCTTTAGAAGAGGCTTCCTTCTGGGATGACAGCCATGCAGACCAATTTGATGCAGTGTGCGGTGTATGGTCTGACCACTGACAGGCTGACAAGCCACCTCTTCAATCACTGCAGCAATGCTGGCAGCACTCATGCATCTATTTCCCAAACACAACCTCTGGATATGACGCTGAGCATGTGCACTCAACTTCTTTGGTCGACCATGGCGAGGCCTGTTCTGAGTGGCACCTGTCCTGTTAAACCGCTGTATGGTCTTGGCCACCGCACTGCAACTTAATTTCAGGGTCTTGTCAATCTTCTTCTAGTCTAGGCCATTTTTATATAGAGCAACAATTCTTTTTTTTTCAGATCCTTAAAGAGTTCTTTACCATGAGGTGCCATGTTGATCTTCCAGTGACCAGTATGAGAGAGTGAGAACAATAGCACCAAATTTAACACACCTGTGCCCCATTCACACCTGAGACCTTGTAACACTAATGAGTCACATGACACCGTGGAGGGAAAATAGCTAATTGGGCCCAATTTGGGCATTTTCACTTAGGGGTGTACTCACTTTTGTTGCCAGCGGTTTAGACATTAATGGCTGTGTGTTGAGTTATTTTGAGGGGACAGCAAATTTACACTGTTATACAAGCTGTACACTCACTACTTTACATTGTAGCAAAGTGTCATTTCTTCAGTATTGTTACATGAAAAGATATAATAAACCATTTACAAAAATGTGAGGGGTGTACTCATTTCTGTGAGATACTGTGTTTATATATATATATATATATATATATATATATATATATATATTGATAAAAAGAAAAAGGTGCGCAAGCAAAACTCCAACCTAGGTGGAGTGAAATGAATGAAAAGAGAAGTGTAGGTGCGCTTGATAAATCCTAAGTACTCGCTTTGTAGGTAGTGAGAACCTAGTGTATACTATATTAAGTATTTACACAATATTGCAACACAGGTGATACAAAAAAATGTAACATAAGTATAAGCCCCCGTTCACACTGGGGCGACCTGTGAGGCGACCTGGTCGCCTCACAGGTCGCCGCAGGTCGCCTCCCATAGGGAAGCTGCGGACCCGTTCTGATAGGAGTGACACAAGTCGCTCCGACTCAGAAAAAGGGTCCGGAGCTTCTTTGGGGCGACCAGGAGGCGACCGCCATAGACTTCAATGTTACGAAGTCCGTGGCGGCCGCTCCGAGGTAGCGGCGCGCTGCTCGCACCGCGACCTCGGAGGTCGCGGTGCGAAGTAGCGTCGCCCCAGTGTGAATGGGGGCTAACATGTGAGAATCAAAACATATTCTCTGTGAAAAAAAACAAGTCCTAAATAAAGTCCAGAAACTTGTGCAAGTAAGATTCTTGATTAACCAAGGTGCAGAATGGAGAACACTAATCCACCACAGAACCACATGTGGAAGAGGAAAAGGGTACCCTTACCGACTGGCAAATAAACATGCACTTTGAAATGGAATGATAACTCGTTGAACACAAGAAAAATGATCTTCCAACTGACCAATCCTTCACCACATGAAAAAGTAAGTATGGACTCTAAGTATGATATATGATCAAAGAAAGGATTTGGGAGTAGATATCTGGATTCCCTGCTGTCCAACGTGGGTGTTCCTTAAGCAATCTTGCCCTTGTTCCTTATCAATAGGAAAGCTCAATTTCTCTGTATGGTCACCTCCAAAGATAGCCACAAAATAGCATCCTGCTTTGGTTCCAAGACAAATGGAGCCGCCTGGAGAAGTTGTAGGGAACTGAAAGAACGGTCTTTTAGATATCCACTCCCACCGGCGCAGATATCCACTCCAATTGAAATGGAATGATAACCCGTTGAACACAAGAAAAATGATCTTCCAACTGACCAATCCTTCACCACATGAAAAAGTAAGTATGGACTCTTACCGGATGACAAATGATATATGATCAAAGAAAGGATTTGGGAGTGGATATCTGTGCCGGTGGGAGTGGATATCTGAAAGACCGTTCTTTCAGTTGCCTACAACTTCTCCGGCACATCTCCGGCCGGGGGGGGGGGGGGGGCGCGCTGTGCTGCGATCCGGCTCCAGCTGTCTTGGAAACAAAGCAGGATGCTATTTTGTGGCTATCTTTGGAGGTGACCATACAGAGAAATTGAGCTTTCCTATTGATAAGGAACAAGGGCAAGATTGCTTAAGGAACACCCACGTTGGGCAGCAGGGAATCCAGATATCCACTCCCAAATCCTTTCTTTGATCATATATAATTTGTCATCCGGTAAGAGTCCATACTTACTTTTTCATGTGGTGAAGGATTGGTCAGTTGGAAGATCATTTTTCTTGTGTAAAGATAAAGAGAGAGGGATGAGAGGATCCCACAGCAACCTGGGGTCTCAACAGTCTCTCACAAGGCAATGGGACTTTGGAGGCTAAGAGTGGGTTTAGATCCTGATGAAAATAAATACACCACTGATATAAAAAATATAATATTTATTTATAAAGACATAAAAAGAGATTCATATCACAAAAGCGTATAAACAAATGACAAATACTGCAAGTGCATAAGACAATACAGGTTAGGCCACTGGATCCCAAAAAGCCAATGACATTTTTCTTGTGTTCAACGGGTTATCATTCCATTTCAAGTGCATGTTTATTTGCCAGTCGGTAAGGGTACCCTTTTCCTCTTCCACATGTGGTTCTGTGGTGGATCAGTGTTCTCCATTCTGCACCTTGGTTAATCAACACTTTATATATCAAGAATCTTACTTGCACAAGTTTCTGGACTTTATTTAGGACTTGTTTTTTTTCACAGGGAATATGTTTTGATTCTCACATGTTAGCCTCGGTTCACACTAGGGCGACCTGTGAGGCGACCTGGTCGCCTCACAAGTCGCCGCAGGTTGCCTCCCATAGGGAAGCTGCGGACCCGTTCTAATAGGAGCGACACAAGTCGCTCCGACCTAGAAAAAGGGTCCGGAGCTTCTTTGGGGCGACCAGGAGGCGACCGCCATAGACTTCAATGTTATGAAGTCCGTGGCGGCCGCTCCGAGGTCGCGGCGCACTGCTCGCACCGCGATCTCGGAGGTCGCCCCGGGAAGTAGCGTCGCGGTAGTGTGAACCGGCGCTTATACTTATGTTACATTTTTTGTTGTTTTTTTATCACCTCTGTTGCAATATTGTGTAAATACTTAATATTGTACACTATAGGTTCTCATTACTACAAAGTGAGTACTTAGGATTTATCAAGCGCACCTACACTTCTCTTTATATATATATATATATATATATATATATATATATATATATATATATATATATATATACACTGTATACACACACACATATATATATATACACTGTATACACACACACATATATATATATATATATATATATATATATATATATATATTTTACACACATCCTTGTATACTGTATATATATATATATATATATATATGTGTGTGTATTTTTGTTTATATTGGGATGAAGAGAGAGGGAGACTCTATCCAATCTATCCAAAAGAGTCTGGACATAGTTTCAATGGGCACGTATGGCAAGCAGCCAAATATGACATCACAGGTTAGATTTTCCACAGTGTTAGGTGAAGCATGCATGATATTGGCACTGATGTCACTTGGCAGAGCTAGTGACAAGGGGCAGTAGAATCTTTTCTCTCCTCTCCTCTCCTCTCCTCTCCTCTCCTCTCTTGTGTATGTACTGTAAGCACTAACACTAGTAACCTTTTAAGATATCTGTAAGGAGGTATTTCTTCCAATTGACATCAAGGTAAGTGGCATTCTTCTCATAAACACTTATAGTAATGGAGCATTATACACTGACCACCAAAAATATGGAACATAATTTCCACTGCCCACCAATGGAACATTAAATTGTTTCTACTTATTACCAATATAAGGGGACACTACTAACTGACCATCAAAGTAAGGGGACATTTCTCAGCTAACCTCCAATGCTAAGGGGAGTCCTATACCATATTTATTTTTATTCCCCTAACTACCAATGTAAGGTGGCACTTCTCAGATAATCTTGATTGTAAAGAGGGCTCCTCTGCCATTGACCACCAATGTAAGGGAACACTTTTCCCCTGACCCTTTTAAAGGGGACATTTCTCCACTGACTACCAATATAAAGGGGTGCTTTATTTTTCTGGCCATTAGTATCACCTATTTCAGTTCATAATTGTTTCTAAAAATATTTGTATAGAAAGGAGTGTTAAAACCATTTCTGCTCTGGCCACTAAATACTCTAGCTATTCCCTTTGTCTTTAATGTATACAATGCCTAATTTACTAATCACTATAATTCACAGAGAGCTATAGATATATTAATTTTGTGGGGGGTTCCGGGAACTGAATGTTCTTCCATGGAAAATGGACGAGAAAGGCTGCATTAGACAAAACCAAAAACAAAACAACTAACCTGTTTATAGATTAGACCAAGCCAAAACAAAAATCTAAGACTGTGAACTCACACAAATGTATATGCATGTATATAGGTATTATAAAGGTGGATGTAAGCCTGATTCATAAAATTTGACCTAGGTACTGCTGCTTTGTTCTTATGTTATCTTCATGATAACTTCTGACAAGTTCTCCATCAACTGACATAAAACCAGGCTGATTTTTGTGTCAGAGTGGGTGCTATAAATAGATTAGCAGAGAGCTGGTTTATTCACAGCACATTCCTTCATTCCTCTGCCTATGTGGAGTGGGGGGTGTGTGCCTTTCCTCCAATCAGCTATCACACAGTGTATGCCAAGACTACACTCCCAGTGCTGAACAGGAAGAGAACAATTCTAACACGATGTGCACTTTCTAAAGAATATAGCAAGCTGGAGACAGCAGATATGCAAGTAAAACTTATGTAGGGAGATTTGTTTCATCTCTGGGTATCATCTGGGGCTGTTCACTGGGTATATGTGAGGGTTTACATCCACTTTAATTTAAACTTTACACTTCCATCTGTTGTGCTATGTCTTTTTCTTTTTATTTAAATGTAACCTGTTCTTCACCCATGCTAGGCAAAATAACAAGTTCGCTTTATGAGAGGCATCATAAGTGATCTTTACTCACCTTTTCTGCAATTCCCTGCTGCTGCCAGATCCCCCCTTAATTCCTGATACTTCCAAGTATGGGGGAACATATGACATTCACCCCACCACATAATGCAGCACATGATGCCTTACTAGCCAATCACCAAGCTTCCACTTTCATAAGCGCTAAACTATTACAGGAATTTTCTAATGGCAGATCGGAAAACGTTTTTGGTGCCTTCTATAAAGTTACCCTGCAAATTTGCCTAGTGCAGGTTCACTTTATGCCTTCATAATACATTTATTTGTAAATAGATGCAAGATAAATGGAAAATTAAGTTGACATTCTTCAGATATTTTTTAACTGATAAAACAAGATGAGCTCTACCCTTACCGCATTTCCTCCTAGTCCAGCTTTCAGACTAATCCTTACTTTGAGTGAATCCGCTGAAACTGGAAAGCACAGAAAACATTTAAATGTTAGTTTTGTATTTGTACTACCTTCACAAACAGTAGTATATATGGTAAACACATATACAAGAAAGAATAGCTTTCCATCCTGACAAGTGGACTATACATAGGACTAAACATCCATTATATTTCAGGATCCTGATGGAGATAGGTTTGTACCAACTCCTATGGCCTGTATAGTTCCATTTGGCAGTGTACATTATTTCACTGCATGCTTTAAACTTACTGATACTAATATGCTGATATGGTCAGCATATTTAAATTATGTATTCGCTTCTCCAGACCTTTCCTATGACTAAAAATTATGGAATATGCTCTGTTTCCAACCGTGGTTACCAGCTATGAAGTAATTATATGTACAGTAAAAATTAAAATGAAATTCTAACCTATGTTTCAGTTAGAATGGGCAAGAATTTTAATTTCTTTCAGGTTTTTATTTCTGTCAGAAACCCCCACTAAAATAGGGTTTTATTCTCACATCTCCCTGTCTCCTATCTTCTCTCCTTTTCAGTACTGCAGCCTTTAAAATACTCTTTTGCATTCAATATTTCTGATTCTGATTCAGATGCTTATATTCCCTGCCACCAGGTGTGTAATTCTTTTTTTCACTAGGGAAACTATGAAGAAAAATGCTTTGAGGGCTTGTGGGCATGATCAATAAAGTAGATGTTGCTTCATGGTTAATGGCTTTTAGTATGCTGCTTTTCCCCCTTTGCTTTGTTATGGTTTAGACAAAATAGGGTCTGAAGAGGCACTAAAGAGATTGCAGGAGTAAATTAAGCCTACTGTTTGTGTCAATAGCAGTCAATAGCCATGTCAGTGCCAGCGTTGATGCTCTGTAGCATGTGTCAGGGCTAGCAATAACCCACAACAAGATTCTGGCCCGACAATAACCCCCATTATTAGTCCAGGCCAACAATAACCCCCTCTAAGGGTCAAAGCCAATACTAATCTCCAGTGAGTATCAGGCCCTCCTCACAAGCACAAATCCTCCTTTCCTCCTCTGTGTCAAACAATGACTTATCTCTTTTCAACACAATCTCCCCCCCCCCCCAGCACAATTTCCCATCACACCATAACAATACACAATTCTTACACCAGGACAACCCCCCACATCTAAAAGAACAGATCTTCCTCTATCAGAAATGTCCTCTACCCGGTACATACCTCTCTTATGCAGGGCCATCTTACTGAATGGTCACGCTGGGCAGTTGCGACCCAGCCAGGCATTATTCCCAAATCCCGTGTGCATCCCGCCGCCAAACTTAGCAGGTGGCAAGCTCCTGTTGGCCCTGCACTACTGTCAGGCCACTTGGGCCATGGAGGAGGTGCCCACAACTGCAGGAATGCCTGTCTGCCTCCTAAGGAACAGGCGCACACAGGACAGTGGAGTCTGACTCCCGTCCGTGTGCGTGTTCACCGGACCCAGCCACCGAACTTGGGAGCTGTCATTAGCCTGGCACTGCTGTACCAATAAATATCGCCTTATCGATCATTTGCATTTTTATTCTCCTGGATGATTGTGTAGGCGGGGCCCCAGTGCACTGCATTGCCCGGGGCCCTTTAATGCTCTTAAGATGGCACTGCTCTTATGCAGACCTTGAATGCTCAGGTTCTGAGCGGCACCCTGTGCACAGTAAGGGGTTTTCCTCTGCTCTGATCCTCATTGTACCTAAATTTAGACAGGACCGCAGCATTGCAGGTATTTCTGTGTACTAGACCTGGTGTACATGTTGGCAGACTCTTTTGGGGGTGTTGCTTATCTACACTTCTGCCTGCTGCATTCCCCTGTCCCTGCTGAAGTTTAGGTCCCAGGAAGGAACCACAGCAGACAGCAGGAACCACAGATATTTGACTCTCCTAGAAGGGTTGAATGCTGAAGAACCTGGTAAAGTTTGCAGGACAGGAATAGACGGATGGTAGGAAAAAGGACAGCTAGAAAGGTAAGTACAATATCTCTCCTATTGTAGGGACACGCCATTGGGAATTATTTTCGGGATTCAGGTTCTATTTAAAACCGTCCATTGAAACAAAAAAAAAAAATAATTAATATTACTGTTAGGTGACCATTGCACAAGCAAGACAATAAGTTCATTTATATGAACAATAAGTCCCTAGATATTTAGGTGTTGATTTTTCAAAGTCAACATTTGCATAAACAAAAGTGCAGTTTTTTTTCAGATGCAGTTTCTTTCGTGCAAAAGGGAGTGTACTGGACTCCACAACCCATTCACATCTACAAGGTGCTAATATCTTTATGTAATCGGTGAAAGGAAAGGTTCAGTTTAAGATGTTAGGGGTAACTGTACAGCCATTTAGAGTATAAGCCGTATAATAAAATAGCATGAAGTGGTCTATGGTTTGAGAGCTTACAGAGAAACATGTCTCTGAAGGATGAAAACCACACTTGCGTCATTAGTAGAGCTCAGAAGCTACTAGACATACTGTATAAAGAAAGTTAGAGACTGTCATTAATAGTAAAGTAATATCCTGCTTACATGGGTCCCATTCTGTAGTCCACCCAGGTGTCCTCCCTTCAGCTTTGTTATTGATTTTTAGCCATTCATGTAAAGGTTGGAAGTAACTCAGTAAAGGTGCGGCATTCATCTTAAGCTCCCCTGTTATGCTCTCCAGGGCTTCAGTCCAAGGTTTTGAATTCCCAAGTTCTAACATAGACCTGCAGGAGTTTTTTGGAGTTAATACAATGGTAAGGAAAGGCTTAATATAAACCCCGTAATTTTCAAAACATAGTGAAAAAAGAAAAGAATCACTCATATTTCACTCACTTTAGTTTATTGCCTGCTGCTGTGGAGTTAGTGATGTCACAGGAATGAAGAGGACCAGTGTGACCGGCGGCCTTACAAAGAGCATCCTGGAACTGGAACTGGTAAATTGTTCTGGTATAATACCTGAATAAGAAGGAAATGTTCTTGTTACAAATCTAGGAGGTCAACAATGAAGTACATGTAAATAACAAAAAGTACAGTTACTTTGCAAAAATGTGTTCAGATAAATTGCTAGCATTTCCCCAAGATTCGTGAGCTGGGATTGATAGAGCGATGTTAACCATCTCTCTAAGCCAGGCTCTTAAATTCATTTATGAAAGATGGACAGGAAGACAGCAGGACCCAGCGTAAGTAATATTCATAAAATTTGTCTGTTCCGCTCTATTTTTAAATTTGGTTTTTACTATACACTAAATCCAGTGGGAACTGTTCCAATGTAGCAATCGGTCTAGAGCCTTACTCAACACTGAAGCTGAGTTCTCTACAGTGCACATCTGCCTCAATCAGAAGCAGTTAAAAAGTCTGCTGGACATTTAGCCTGTGCTTGGTCAAGAGGTTAGTTTGCTCATGTCCTGGATTAAGGTCTGTTTTATTTCTTTCTGACTGTTAATGCTTTGAGAATTGAACTGTTTGTAATCATTTGCCTTCTGATCATTTGCCATTTTTTTCTGCTATTGTGAGTTTTTACTCTGTCAGAGTGTCTTGAGCCTGGACTCTGTATTGGATTGCAGAGATGTGCATGACGAAATAAAATGTATTTTGTTTCATTTAGTTTAAGATTTATTTGTTAGGTTAATCATTTTGTTTCGTCATATCAGTTATGTTAGAATGATTCCTTTTTGGAATTTGTTTTTCATATTCAGATTTGTTTCATATATTCCTAGTTCTGAACCGATTTCTATTTTTAAAATTATTTTGGAAGATTTGGATTTATTCCTTATGTTTTCAGTGTGACTTTGCATTGTGACCTGCTTGCAACTTGGATGCCACTTGCTTACAACCTCAATGTGACTTGCTTGCGACTTTAGCTTTGGTCAATCATAACGTTACAGAGTGTGACCCGTATTATTGAACTTACAAAACCCTCTGAAGTCGCAAGCAAAGGAATCGAATGGAGACAAATTATTTAATTGCTTTCCTTATAATTTATTTTGTGTTTGTTGAAATTCATTACTATTATGATCTCAAAATAATGAATATTTAATCTATTAGTCAGATGTTTTACTGTTCAACACTGACAAGGAGCCTCCTAAACACTTGGGCCCCTTTCACGATAAGATAAGGTCCACCGGTCAGTTTTTCAGGTGGTCTTGATCAGAAGGTCCATACATTCCCATGGACAGGTGGGTGTAAACGGAGTTGTGTCTGTTTACACCCACCAATCACCCGGTCAGATCTGGTCTGCTAAAAAAAATTCAAAAGGGATCTGTTCTCTTCCATTTAAGTGGATCAGATTAGAGGGTTATCAAGTGTAAATGATCAGCAGAGTCCCATTACTCCTGGCTGCCCATAGAGCAGAGCAGGCTCTGTCTGTGTCTGCTCTGCAGTAACTGAACAGATGTGAATGTGTCATCCACCAGCTCTACTCCGATCAGCAGGGGATCTGTGAGTCCCCAGTAGGAAAACTATGAACAAACACAAAAAAAAAAACTACTGTTAAAGGACTTATATGGACTTTTAATGTATACGCTATGTAAACTATAAGAGCCGGTTCACACTAGCGCGACTTGTCAGGCGACTTGTCAGCCTGACAAGTCGCTCTCCCTCGCGGTCCATTGACCGCTACAGGACCCATTCTAGTAGGAGCGACACAAGTCGCTCCGACTTAGAAAAAGGGTCCTGTACTACTTCGGGGTGACCTCGGAGCGACTTGCATAGACTTCCATTATGTGCAGTCCCTGCAAGTCGCTCCGAAGTCGTGGTGCATGGTAATGCACAAGTCGCCCCCAAAGTAGTAAGGAGTCGTGTCGCCTTAGTGTGAACCGACTCTAAGATATCTAAGATATGCATATTGTATATCAACAAAACCTTAAAATAGAAATAATACACTGTTAGCTGCCATGTTCCCAAAAAGAGGTAATTTATTATACAAACTTATACAAAAAGATACTAGTTTACCTGACCTCTTTAAAACCCACACACCATAGGTCCTCAATCTCATGAATATATACCGTAAGGACATATAGCATATACAATATGGTGTTTGAATAATATAGGTGGAAAGGAATAGAAGAAAGCTGCGCACAAAGAGAAATAACTGGATGGAAAAGGCTGCCAGTACAATAGTGTATCAGACCGAAAAAATGTGTAATAAAGGTACAGCGCCACTAGATTAACTAACTAAGCTTGAAAAGGGTAAATTGGAGTCCATAAAGTCCACATAAGAGGATAGGTTCAGATGTAGAAAATGTAGCCATAAATTTCAACATCAATCTTGCCAAAAGAAGCTCCTGGCAATCATCACATAAAGGTAATAAAGGTTGTCCCCTTACCGGAAAGTTAGACCCCCTGTTAAGGAAGGTCCACCAAGCATGCGATAAAACGATCACCAGGAACAAACGATGCACCCAATTCTCCTCCAGTCCTCCACAGGATATCCGGACAGGATCATGGACTCAGTTGACCTCATAGACCCCAGATGTAAACCATAGATGTTCCTCCAAGAATACAAATGGGGACGCACATAGTGAAGTATGTACAGATTTATTAAAGGAATAAAGGTAAAAGCCTGTGTCAAGCAGCAACATGTGAGTGCTTTTACCTTTATTCCTTTAATAAATCTGTACATACTTCACTATGTGCATCCCCATTTGTATTCTTGGAGGAACATCTATGGTTTACATCTGGGGTCTATGAGGTCAACTGAGTCCATGATCCTGTCCGGATATCCTGTGGAGGACTGGAGGAGAATTGGGTGCATCGTTTGTTCCTGGTGATCGTTTTATCGCATGTTTGGTGGACCTTCCTTAACAGGGGGTCTAACTTTCCGGTAAGGGGACAACCTTTATTACCTTTATGTGATGATTGCCAGGAGCTTCTTTTGGCAAGATTGATGTTGAAATTTATGGCTACATTTTCTACATCTGAACCTATCCTCTTATGTGAACTTTATGGACTCCAATTTACCCTTTTCAAGCTTAGTTAGTTAATCTAGTGGCGCTGTACCTTTATTACACATTGAATAATATAGGTGCCCAAATGCCAACTAGTATAATGGAACAACATAGTGTATTTGAAAGCTCGCTGACACATTACCTGATAAATGAATAATCATTAGCGACGTGGAACAGAGCTGCAGGATCACAGTATGTTTCATCATGAAAAACTGGCTCCACTACACCGACAAGTTCTCGCCTAATAGAAAAATGAAGTATAAGAATCATATAAACATACTACAATAAAGGAAATAACACACTGGTGCTATCCTGTTTAAAGTAATTAAATGCACTTTGGGCCCTCATGTAGAATGTGAACTAGGGTCCCAGGACAAATCATTAGAGGTCTCATCCTCAGGGTTCCTCATCATTACAAAAGGCTGCATCTGGTTACTATGTGGTTATTTTCCTTCTAAATAATCTGTTATATTTAAATGGATTTCACACCATATGCAATACTCTATATGGTATATGCTGTTGATGAAAGCATTCAGGCTTAACATTTAAAGTCATGATCTGATTACACAGCTCCTCAATAAAGAGCCTAAAAAATAAACACATAGTAGCTGTCTACTACACGAGCTGCAAAAAGGGTTTTGATTGCTCTTTAAACCCCTCATCTCCCATAGTTCTTCTTCTGGCTTTATCTACACACAGCAAAAAAATAGAAATAAAACTAAACATAAAGGGGGAGATTAAAGCTGGTGTACACAAAATCTGGTGCAGCTGTGTATAATAACCAATCGGCTTCTAGGTTTTCGTCCCCGTTTACATCGACCGGATTTGACATGCAATTTGACATGTCAAATTGCATGCCAAATCGGAGCCTATTGCCAGCAACAGCACTGTCCGAATTGGTGCAACACAGACTTTCTGCACTACTTTTGGCGACTTCAGGGGCAATTTTAATAGACATCTGTGCAGGAACCAGCACAAATGTCTATCAAATCGCCCCCGGACTCACACTGACATGCAAGTTTGAAATCATGCGATTTGAGCTGAACTCGTGCAATTTCAAACCTGTCCTCAGTGTGAACGAGGGCTTATTGTCAAAGCTTAATTTAACAAGTTGAAGTTAGAAGCTGATTGGGTATTATGGACAGCTGTATCAGATTCTGTGTGCAATAGTTTTAGTAAATCTCCCCCAACGTGTACATTTTATTGGTATCCCACACTAATGCTGCTGCCCTAGCCAATGGCCTACTAATGTCTTAAAGTGAATACAGTCCCAATTACAACAAAACCAATAAACACACCTTAATATTGCTATTGCTGCTAGAATTAAAGATCAGGTTTGATGACACCCTATTTGAAGCTGTCTTCTTTTATACCTGACATAAGCAAATGCTTACTTCATTTTCCACCAAGTCGTCATCCACTGGTCCTTAGGGATTTCTCCTCTGAAGACTTTCCATCTCCACTCTTCCAGCATGTATGTAAAAGGTAATGTGCCAACAATGGTGAGAGCTTGTCTGAGCAAGAAGTTTATTTCAGTTTCTGGAAGTCATTTCACAAACAAATGTGTTTTATTTAACACCTGGGATATATATCTTAGGCACCTATGAGTTCTAAGTTAATATTGTTACAATTACATAGGGGAATACAAATTGCAATTCTCAGTAACTATGACTCATCATAATGTTGCATCATTGTACTATGTGTTATTTAACCAGACTCACTAATCTGTATTACTAAGCATAATGGCCGTTACTTTTATTGTTATGTACTGTAGGATGCATGAATTCAAGTAAACATTTTTTTATATCAATTTTTAATAATTGGAGCTGCATTACAAATTTGAGTTATGACTATGATAATTGTTAAATATAAAAAATAGCACTGTTTGTTCAATTAGTATTTATTTATTAGTCATTAGTGCCGGTCTCCATGCAAAAAAACTGGAAGTGTTCATGACATCACTCACGGGTACTCGGGGCCGAATTAAAAAAACTGACAGCATTCAAAACAGCCAAACTTGGCATTTTGAATGCTTTTCAGTGCCGAGGAGGGGTTTGGGGTCTTTTAGACCCCAGATCCCTCCACAAGGAGTACCCTCAGAAAAAAAAGAATTTTTTACATGTCCGAAAATATCAGCCAATACCGATATCCGATGACCAAAATATCGGTATCGGCATTAAAAAAAACTATATCGGTCGTTCACTACTTTGAAGTAATGCCCCTTGCATTGAGGGTCAGTGAGAACATTGCTCCCCTTACAGATAGATAATAGACAAAGACAACTGGTGTCAGTGGTTACATATCTGAGAGTCAAAAATTAATTTGGAAAAAAGAAAAAAATTGGAAAAAAAATAAAATAAAAATTAATGATTATTCAAGGAACCTGTAACAACCTCTGGAGAAACCCTAGTTGTGCATCACTGTAACATTTACACAATGTGAATTTTGGTTTTGGAGAATGTTTTTTCATGTATCATTTTTTAATAACTTTGCCTCTTTATAGATCTGTGTTTATATCCTCTATCCTTAAATTAGACAGCAAAACACTATTGCTCAGCAGAGGCACAAGGTGTCCTTTTATTCATTGACAGATCTATGTGATGCAGGTTCTTCAACTTACATAAAAAAAATGAGAACTCAAATAGATCAAAGGATTTTCCGCACTTTTGCCACAGACCCTGCTTCCTGTTGATAAGAGCTTTCTATCTTAGTCCCATGTTTTAGTAAAGTGCAGTATCCATATACCCCACTAGATGTCACAGTTTCATTTGTACTTTTTAGAATGAACACTTGTTAGTTCCCAGCAAATGTGTTATAAAATACATGGAATTTTTTTTCCCAGTGGATCTTAACACAACTTGGTAACATAGCCAGGTCCTAATAAGAACAATATAATGTTTCATGTGTGCGGATAATTCCTATAATGGAAAATGTTTTATCAAGATGGAGGGAGATAGGAGGTTTGCAGGAGCCATTAAAAAAAAAAAATTGGTTTTACAGCTTCCGGCATCGCTTATTACACACGGCAGGTACCATTGTTAGCAACAGAAGATGCAAAGAAAAATGAAATGCTGTGTACTGTATGGATGCAAATGTAATCATTTAAATCATTACTCAATTTTGGCCATGACCATGGAAAGTATTTGGCACGTGCAATAGGTTTGTTTGTCCATTCAATGTATTTAATGAACTCTCACAGAGTGCATCTGCCCACGCAACAGGAAACCTAGGGACGATGCCTAAGAATGTTTAGGACTTTATTAAAGTAGATTTGTTTGATGTGTGTTTTTTACTTATAGGGAGGGGTTAATTGAGAGAGACCTCTCTACCTCAATTTGTCATTAAACTCTCCTCTTATTGACTCTGTCTATACTGTAGTAAACAACTAAAGGAAGTACAAAAAGGAAGCATAGGGTTTCTAATCAACTGATAAAAATCACCCTACTCTACGCTCCTAAATTCAATCTATTACTTCCATTCTTCCTGGACTTCAAAAGCGTCCTGACTGCAATAAAGCACTGACTCCTGGCCACTGATTATGAAGAGATATGAGAACAACAAGTATTAGTGGCCCACAGAGCCACCAATAAGGCGATACCACCAGTCCTCCTGAATGGGGCCTGGACACGCAGTGGGGCCCAGGCAGCAGGGGGAATTGGATGTGGGCAGGACAAGAAGGTTGATCGGTGCAGCAGGGGGTGGGTGGGGAGCAATTACAGGAACGATGCCCTGTGTGTCACTTCCTGCAGCAGCTGAAAGGTGGTTTATCCTTCTCTCACTCCTGCCAACATGTTATATCCCCTGCTTTGTGCCCCCCTGTGTGCCGACCCCCCCACCCCCACCCATGGGCAATGCTGCAGCCTCTGTCTCCTGTTCATTCATCTGCAGTGCAACTGAGATTGCAGAGAAAGTAATTAAAGAATCTATATCCTCAATTCCTTTCTCTGTCTAAAAGGTTAGATGTCAGGGGTCTGTTTACACCCCTCATATTTTACCCATGCTACCCCCCCCCCCCTCCCAATAGCACTGTAAAAAAATAATAATACCAAATTGTAAGAAATAATTAAAAACATTAAGGGCTGTTTCACAGGGTTCACAAATTTTATTTTGCTATTGGAGGTTAGATTTTTTTTTTTATAAGACTTGTAGGGAAATTACAAACTTTGCCTGCGGCCTACCTTTATCATCTTCTACAAACGATGGTGGTAATAGCTGAAGGGATTTCAAATGTTTAGGTGTAGCTGCAGATAGCGACATGATCTCCCCCACTGCTTCATGAAATCCTTCGTTGGCACCATCTCTCAGCAACATAGGAAGAGGGTGATAGGCCATGTCATACTGGATATGTCCAAGCTCGTGGTGTACAGTAAGGAAGTCTTCCATATTCACTTTGGTACACATCTTTATCCTAATAGACAAAAAAATATTCATATCATTACTCTCTATTTAGAAACCATAAAAATAGAACTTTACATTGTATAAATATACCATACTGGAACAAGAAAAACAGTTGGCATATTAATTAGTGGGATTACAATACAGTTGACTCCAGATATAACTCACAGTAATCAGATTTCGGCTGACGCTTTCATACAGCAGGCCTCAAAAGCAGAGCAAACATGTGATTGCCAATCAAGAGCTACAACTCCACTGATGCATAACTAAAATCAAAATTGCTCAGTAAAAGAAATGAATCACTGCACTCCAGGCAACAGCAACTCACCTTATTCCTTGGGATAAATAAAAGAAGTTAGTGCAGCCATTAATGTAATGATACATTTCTTTTTCAAGTAGATAAAAAGTAATTAAAGTCACATAGTTTTTTTTCCAACTGATTTGCCAAAATGTAACCAGCACCCAGGGATTTTGCAACAGAGCCTGTGATGAGCCACTCACCGTATGGGTTATACATGTACAGTACTTTATTTTATTGTAAAACCAAAAGGGAATTGGGTCAAAATTTAAACTGGAGCCTTCTCAAATATATTACAAAAAAGACTGATTCTCCTGTTTAGTTCTTGATTTTATATCTTTTAATAAAATATGGTAAATATTTTTAATAATTTCTGATAACTCTACTAGCGCTTTAAAACTATATAGAAGAATTTAAAAATAATATGCAAAGTGAATCTTGTGTTTTTAGTGATGTGAGCATATAGTTGGTAAAAAAAACTAACTCTGAATACAGAGTTCACCCTGCGCTAACCACCTATGAATCAAAACAAAAAACTGCCTCTGCTGCTCATCAATCAAAAAAAAAAATTAAATCAAAACCACAGTGCTAAAGACAGTATATTATCCTATATAACTTATTAACATAGGTCTTTGAAAACGCCCACTGGGAGGGACGAAACACGTCAAGGTAATTCCCGTCCGATTAGCAACGTAACACGTCACTTCCGGGAGGTGGAGCGCAAGCGGAAGTTGCGGTGGAACGCAGGCCGCTTTTCATAGCATGAACTACATGAGGGGTAGGCTGTGACTGCTGCACTTACAACCACAAGTTTGTGAAGTTATATACGATGAGCCCTTGTTTTTTACCGATACTGTGAGTGTACATCTTGATGTTATTTATGAATAAAGTGTTATGAACGTATTACACTATCCTGGGATTTCTTATCTGTCTTCCCTTATTGAGAAGAAAGTGCACCATTAAAGGGGGTTCCTATCTGCAATACCAGTCCCTATCAGCAGCACCAATACCAAGCCCTTGTGGCCCCTAGCTGTACAGCCCAGGGGTCCACGTTTTTCGGTAAGTGGACTCACGATTGGGGATGGAGTGACACACGGGATTCATGCAAAGTCACTTGGATGGTTCCATTTTTTGAGTACCAGTCACAAGGAATCACTGGATGATCACTGGACACTTATGTTTATTTCACTTAAATTGGACATTTTTAGTTATTTTTGATTTGGACATTTTGTTTGTGAGAACTTTTTCACCGTCACCCTAATAATTTTTCTCACTGTCACCCAGTTATATACTCTTCTACATTTATGGTATATTAATTAATTTTTAGCACTGGGTATACAATATTATTATAATATTATTTTTCACATTTTTATATTGGGTTGTATATTGCACTTATTCATGAGCAATTAAGTTATATAGGGTAATATACTGTCTTTAGCGCTGTGGTTTTGATTTAATATAGTTGGTAAAAGCTAGTAAACAAAGCACCAATCATGGTTTGTGTTCTAACCCCATTGATCCAGAGGGAATTGGCTGGATCCATATTGTTTACTATTCATTGCTCAAGTTTTCATACTTGGGGTCCTGGTTCCTACAGATTATAGGCATTGTTGGTTTTGAAGTTTTTGCAAAGATTGCAGTCTAAACTGACAATAAATCTCAAAACCTCCCCTACGTTGTTATACTGTATCTTAAATACTATTAATAATCTCCTAGTAGCAGCTCACACTTTATGCCATTTACAACATAACAATAATGTATAATTCCAAGTTTAGTGCAGAGTGCATATTTATATTATGACACCCTGTCACCCGAAAACATTTCTTCCCATGCTGGCAATTATGTGCATACAAATTTGGTGTATAATATACTGTATGTGAATGTTGTTGGAGGTGCATAACAAGTGTTTTTTTCTGCACACATTTTTCCTGCACATAATTTCCAGCACTGGAAAAAAAAAAATTTTGGGGTGACAGGGTGTCACAATATATATATTAATTTTTTGCACTTTAGGAGCTATGTACTAAATTCTGGAATTATAAACTTTTGTTATGCTGTGAATGGCATAAAGTGTCAGCTGCTACTGGGAGATTATTAATATTATTTAAGGTACAGTATAGCAGCACAGAAGAGGTTTTAAAGAGTATTTTGAGTTTAAACTGCAAAAAAAAAAAAAAAAATCTGGAAAAAAGTTTTGGGGTGACAGAATGTCACAATTTATATGTTTTTTTTTCTTCTTTTTTTTTTGCACTATAGTGGTGCTTTATTAAATTTGAATTGTAAAAAAAAAAGGTTGCAGAATATGTGCAGAAAATAACCCTTTTAACCATCTCTGCTGATAATAAGGAAATGTGTAACCCACTGCCAACTTAATATGAGAGTTCATGATCCATGTGCCTTGCCAATTTTCATCAGATTTTACCATCATGATGATACATCAAATCTGGATCAGGCCACTCAATGCCATGAACATAGCCTGATATTCAAGTTTATGTACAGCTTGAGAACCTTTTGTCTACCCATTACAGTATTATTTTTGGTACCTAAAATCATCCTGTCCCAGATCCCAGGCTGTGGGGTGACACACAGCTTTTCTTCCATCAGTAGGCTCTGTCAGCATAGAGTTCGTCCAGAAATTGGCATTTAGGGTAAAGAGGTTAACAGACTGGAAAAATTTCTCAGCCTCTTTAAACATTCTCTCCACTGTCCATCCCTAAAATTAAAAAAAAAAAAAAAAAGGTAAGTGTTAACATGTACAATACTTATTAATAAAAAATAAATAAATGTGCATCAAAAAGCTCTTTGGAGCATAGATTTCCAATGGGCACCCGACACCCATTTTGGGTGTCGGGTGCCCATTGGAAATCTATGCTTCATTATATCCTCGTCCTATCATGACAAGTTTTTACAACTTTATTTTGTGATATACTGTATGTATTGTGATATATGTATTTATCTCTATTATTATGTTGCTTTTATGTTTATCTATTAAAATTATGTTTTAATTTACAATTGTGGTGTTATTTCGGCCCTCAAAGTCCCGTTCCTTACCAGGGTTTTTTTTTTTCCTTTGCAGTTTACTTGGGATGTTGGCCATATAAAACCTCGCTCTAACTAGATGAGTGCCCCTTCTATTCCAAAAAGAATGAGAGTGCACATCTGCTCCAAATAAGAGTGGTTAAATAGACTGCTGGATGTTCAGTGAGTGCCTGATTAACAGGTTCTGTTTGACTTAATTGAATTTGCTTTACTCAAAATATTTACTGTGTTTTGGACTGCATGGTGTTGTTTTATATCTACTCTATTGCTTCAGAATTTGTCCTGCCTGTCAGTGCGCGCCCCCAGTGACACAGTGGGGTAGATTTACTAATACTAGAGGGTGCAAAATCTGGTGCAGCTGTGCATGTTAGCCAATCAGCTTCTAACTTCAGCTTGTTAAATTAAGTTTTGACAATAGAGTTGCACCAGATTTTGCTCTCCAGTTTTAGTAAATCAACCCCAGTAGGCCTATGGAACTCCATGATAGCACATTAGCAGACATAAGTCTTTGACATACATTTTACTGTAAAATAGTTACATTTATCTTTGTTTAGAAGTAGCAGCAGTACATCTATGTATCATATAGAAGGAGCAAAATAAAAATGACATTTCCAGTCCTCATAGACCAATGGTGCTGAACAGATCCACCAAGGTTCTGTAATAATGGGTACTGGAGCCGCTCCAGTAGACGTCCTTCGACGAAACCGGTAGGGCGGAGTATTCAACGTCATTACGTCATTTCCGGCACCCGGAGCCAGAGCCGTGGAACGCGGAAGCTTCCCCACGAATACTACCACTGATCGCGGACAGCCTGCATCTTCCCCTGTGAGTTTTTATACACATTTTTCTGCACACGCTTAGGATATGGTGCCAGGGGGTTTCCTTCTCTGCATTTCTTTTTGAGGACCATAAGATCCACCAAGGAATCAGAAGAAGCGGAGAAGCCCCAGAACGGTATCCCACAACAGAAAAGCCATATCAGGTTGTATATAGGGTGCGACACCTAGCGGTCACGCGGGTATCTGCAACCCGGAGCCTTTCTATTCATTTGTCAATCTCTTGCAATTGAATGGCTAATACTCATTCTTTCACCTCTGCTCACAGCAGCACAGATTTTTTAAGGTTTCTTTATTGTGCATAATCACTTTTAACTTGTTTTGAAATTGGACACACGCAACACCTGGTACATTTAATGTTAAATAAAAACCACTGCCCTGTTTCAGCTTTGTGTCCTTTTTTGCAACAGCACTTTGCACTTTGTCATTGCACTATTTAAAAGGCACAGGGTATGTTTTTTCACTATAACCGGTCTCTGTAAAAAACTATGAGTCACATGTGCACTTTATAATTTATATTCATTTTATCAAAAAAGCACATCTAGCACTTTCATTATTTATTTATTTCATTCCAATTCCACGTTATTTGTTCACCAAGTGTATTTAACCTTTGAAAACGTTAGCGCCGTTCACAACCCCACTTGCACACATTCCATCCTCTAACCCTTCTTGGGTTTGGTTGTTGGCAGCTTACACCGTAATTTTTTAACCTACACTCACTGCATATTCCATAGCGCTGGTCACCTTAGTTTCAATTATTCAGAATTTATTGCAGGTGCAGTTGACTTGCTTGTGACCTGCATTTGAACTGCAGTTCTGAAGTGAACAAAAGCAGACACTGACCCTAAAGAATTATCACCATTGTCCCTGCCATAGTGTAGATAAGAGATGTTTCCTTCCTTGCAGTACTGCACATCCCATCCTTCCACACAGTAGGGTTGATTTACTAAAACTGGAGCGTACAAAATCTGGTGCAGCTCTGCATAGAAACCAATCAGCTTCCAGGTTTTTTTGTCAAAGCTTAACCACCTGAAGCCACAAGACAGCTACAGCGCAGGCTTCAAATGCCGAAAGGGCGTACATGGACATCTCCCGTTCTCACGCCACTGACACGCCTCAGGAGGCGAATGGGCAGCACACTCTGTGATCGCCGAGTCCTTACCAATCATAGCCAATGACAGCTGATCACGGAAGTAAACAGAAGCCAGTTACCGGCTTTTTTTTTTTCTTTAAACTGTCAGTGTGAAGAAAAGAAGAAAGCCATTAACCGGCTTCTGTTAGAGGGATATTGGTCCCCTAAGTGCCCATCAGTGCCCACCATTTCTGCGAATCAGTGCCTCATCATCAGTGCCTCCTGATCAGTGCCCATCAGTACCATCTCTCCATGCCGCCTATCAGTGCCCATTATTCATGCCGCCCATCAGTGCCACCTATCAGTACAGCCTCATCAGTGCCTCCTGATCAGTGCCCATCAGTGCCGCCTCATCAGTGCCACCTATCAGTGCCCATCAGTGCTGCCTACCAGTGGCACTTCATCAGTGCCCATTAGTGCAGCCTATCAGTGCTCATCAGTGAAGGAGAAAAATTACCTGTTTGCAAAATTTTATAACAAAATGTAAAAAATGTTTTGTTTAAATTTTCGGTCTATTTTTTGTTTGTTTAGCAAAAAAATAAAAAACCCAATGGTGATTAAATACAACCAAAATAAAGCTTTATTTGTGTAAAAATATTGATAAAAATTTAATTCGGGTACAGTGTTGCATAGCTGCGAAATTGTCATTTAGAGTCCATTCAGACTAAAGCGACTTGTCAGGCGACCAAGTCGCCTGACAAGTCGCGGTCGCTCGCTCGCCATTGAGTAGTACAGGACCCGTTCTAATAGGAGCGACACAAGTCACTCCGACTTAGAAAAAGGGTCCTGTACTACTTTGGAGCGACCTGGAGGCGACTTGCATTGACTTCAATTATATGAAGTCCGTGCAAGTCACGCCGAAGTCGAGGTGCACGCTGTGCACCGCGACTTCACAGGTCGCCCCACAAAGTCGTGTTGCGCCAGTCTGAATGGGCTGTTAAAGTAAGAGCACTGAAAGCTGAAAATTGGCCTGGTCAGGAAGGGGGTATAAGTGCCCAGTAAGCAAGTGGTAATTGAACACGCTGAAGTAAAAAGCTGATTGGCTACTGTGCACAGCTGTTTACTATTCATAGCTATGGTGTCCCTTCCATGGTACATATCCAAGGAACATATTCCCCTACACTGATTACAAGGATCATGGTCTATTTTTCCTGTCATACAATTCAATCTTTAAAACATTAACATGGGCATAACATTAAAGCCTAAATGCAGCCAAAATAAAAAACACAAAAATCGGCACATCAGGGACAGAACTTACTGGGCCAGTTCATACCATAGAAACACAGTCTGGATGCATTCCAGATGCTTTTCTGCATGCGTGTTTTTGATGCGTTCCAGTGCGTTTTTGATGCAGTCCAGTGCATTTATTCCCCCCTTTTTTTAACCTTAAATAAGGACATGTGTGTTCCAGTGCGTTTTTGTGCATTTAAGTGTGTTCTGGTGCATTTTTGATGCGTTTTACCGCGTTCCAATTCAGTCTAGTGCGGAAAAAATCCACACACACACACACACACCTTCACTTTTGCAGCCATGTGTGTCCCCAGTAGGGAAATTCACCTTCACTATTTGTCCTGTTGACCATTATCACCAAGACTGAAAGCGAGGAGAAATAGAAAATTTGACAGTTGTCACCACAGCAAGACATGAGGGTAAATCATCTGGTGGGGACTAATGGTTTTGTCTAAAGTGGTTATTCCTCTCACTTTGGGGGGATTACCGATCATTTTCTGTAGCAGCTCCAAGAAAAAAAAATCTCCCCACCAGGACACTTACAGCAAAAATAACCTAATATGGGTTCTAAGCAATTCATTCTCTATCTAAAATTTTAAAAAGTTTGGGCTATACAAACATTTTAAAGCACAATGAAAACATGTTATACATTAAAGTATTTATCTTTATCTCCCTTCACAGTTCTAATACAGTTACCTGAGTGTTCATTGTAGGAGTCACATCAATGCTTTCTCTGTTTGGATAGGGGACTGTTAGAGGGTACAGATTTGTCCAAAATCTGCCCCACATATCACCTATAAGGATACAATATAATGTAAGTGCGGTTGAAATGTGTCATTACCAGAATATTGCATTGTCACAAGTCTAAAGCCCCGTACACACGGGCGATTATCATCCAAAATCAACCGGCAAAGTAGAAACCGCCCAACATTCGGCCCATGTGCACAGGTCCTTGTCCGACAGAAGCAGATCTCATAACTGGCTTCTGTCGAACGAGCATGCTGGAATCCAGCAGCCAATCGGCATCCAATCAGTGCTCTCAGCTAATGGCTGAGAGTGCTGACCAGTGTGTTCCGGTGGGGGGGGGGGGGTTGTCCCCCTATCAGAACACAATATGGTAGCACAGCGGGGAGATGAATATACTAACATGGCATAGCTGGTGCAACAAGCTCCTCGAGGAGTTTTTTTTTCCGTTCAGCCCCCTGGTTGAGCAAAAAAAAAAAAAAATGACCGTGTGTACCAGGCATTACACAGCCTGAAGAGGAACTATGTACCTAGTAAATGTGCAGGTAGACCTCCTGTGGAGCTGATGTACTTATCTCCATACTTTTTTTGCAGATTGCCTCTCACATAGGCATGGAGCTCCTTGTACAGTGGCATGATCTGAAAGCACAGGAATGGTATGTTTAGTCCAAATAAGAATTTTAGAATGTTAGAGAAAAATAATTAGCATATTGCAGGTGTTTACAAGAGATTTTTTAACTGAAAATGATGAGACCTTGTCATAAAATACATGAACTTAATCAGGTCATTAAAAAGCAACTACTGTCTTCTCATAATTTGTAATAAAAACATTCCCCATTGTGAAGCTTCCCACCAACCCTTTTGCATATTATTTTATATATACTGTGATTCTGTACTTATTTATTTCAGGTACTTATATAGCGCTGTCAATTTACAAAGCGCTTTACATATACATTACACATTCACATCAGTCCCTGCCCACAAGGAGCTTACAATCTAAGGTCCCTAACTCACATCCATACATACATAGTAGGGCCAATTTTTATACAGGATCCAATTAACCTACCAGCTTTTCTTTGGAGTGTGGGAGGAAACCGGAGTACCCGGAGGAAACCCACACAGGCACAGGGAGAACATGCAACCTGCAGGCAGGTAGTGTTGTGGTTGGGATTCGAACCAGCCACCCTCTTGCTGCTAGGTGAAAGTGCTAACCACTGTGTTGCCCAACTTGCCAAACATTCTGAAGAAATCTCCCTCCACTAAGTCTGGCTGCAGCCATTTTAACTGTGGGCAGCTGAATCTGCTGCCTGTTCACTTCCTGGATATACACAAACACACAGAGGCACACAGGCACACATACACATATATACACACACACACACATATATACATACACATATATACACACACACACACACACACATATACTGTATATACAGACACACACATACACATATACACACACACACATACACATATATATATATACACATACACATATATACATACACATATATACACACACACATATATACTGAATATACAGTAGGGCTGGGGAATATAATCGAAAGATCGATGCATCGCGATTCGACCCTTTGCGATTCTGCATCGATGCGGGCTGCCAGCATAATCGATTATACGAAATGACGTCATCAGCCGCGGGCACGCCCTATCGCGCAAGGGGAAAAAAAAAATCACAAGATCGCAGGATCGGCAGCTGATTGGTGGGTTAGTGGCGGGAGCTTAATAAAAAGGCTCCGCCCCTCCCCTTCCGCCTCTTTGACCCAGGCCGAGGCGCAGCAAGACATCCCCCGCGTGTATCGGCGTCCCACCTGCGGCCTAGAAGCCAGCCAGCCATCCAAGCCAGAAGCCGCCAGTCCAGTGAGTCCACACACAGGAGCGAGGAGCCCCAAGTGCGTCCCCATCGCAGCCAGCCAGCGCCGCCAGCCTCACCTCACCTCACCGTAGCCGACAGGCCCTGGAGGCCCAGCTGCCACGCCACTGCCAGTGACGCCAGCCGCCCCCCACAGAGCCCAGAGAGCAGCACAGCACCTGTCCTCCTCTGCAATGCAGTGCACAACAACCCACACAGTCACACAGCAGGTATGTCCGAACAAATTGTGTAATCATAATCATTCATGGGGGTCTCGTCTGACTGTATCTCGGGGGGATGTCTGTGATGGGGGGGGGGCCTGGGACAGGGGACGGTTGGTCGGGGCCCGGGGGTACTGTTCTGCTGTGGCAGTCTGGCAGCCAGGGGGGTCAGTCAGTGTCAGTGGGGGTCTGGGGGTCTCTGTCAGTGTCAGTCAGCTATGGGGGTCTGGGCAAGGGGGGGACTCACTCAATGTTTGTCAGTGCTGTGGGGGATTGGGGAAGGTGTGTGGGACTTCCAGGTCTCTGTCAGTGTGAGGGTCTGGGCAAGGGGGTGGACTCACTCACTCTCAGTGTTTGTCAGTGCTGTGGGGGATTGGGGAAGGTGTGGGACATCCACCCAGGTCTCTGTCAGTGTGTCAGGCTGCAGTCAGCTCAGCTGTGGGGGGAGGGGGGTCTCTGTCAGTGTCACTGTCACAGGCAGCTGTGGGGTAATGGGGGGCCCCGGGGGTTTTGGCTCAGTGCATGCAAGGAAGGGAGTCTGACAGACAGACAGACAGTCATATTTTATGAAAGATGTTGCTTGGTTGATTTGTTGCGGCTTAGTTTACAAGTTTTTTTTTTTTTTAAACACTGACAGAGTTTGGCAACTTACGTCATCCGTCTCCGTCACATACGTGGTAGTATGGTGGTAAATATGGCAGAAGGAGAAAAAGATCGAGAGATAAAAAAATGCACCTAGCGTTTTAAGAGCAAACATCTGGGCACATTTCGGATTTTACGAACACACAGGGAAGCGTGAGTTGGACAAGACACACGCCGTATGTAAAGCTTGTCACACAAAAATTAAATACCTAGGGAATACTACGAACTTGAGAAACCATGTTAGCCGTTTTCACTCTGAGTTAGTAACACCTGTCGCCACCAGCAGTGCCACCACTACCAAGGAAAGACTGCTAGACCCAGATCAGCCAAGAATTGATGCCATACTGTCAACTTATCCGCCCAACTCAGAAAAAGGGAAGAAACTAACCAAAGCTGTGGCAGCTTTCATCGCCAAGGACCTACGGCTAGGGTTGAGCGAACACCTAGATGTCCGTGTTCGACGGGTTCGGCCGAACTTTAAAAAAAAGTCCGGGTCCGTGTCCCGGACTTTTACCGAACTTTTCCCGGACACCGAACCCCATTGAAGTCAATGGGGACCCGAACTTTAAGGCACTAAAATGGCTCTAAAACACCAAAGGAAAGGGCTAGAGTGCTGCAAATGGCAGCAAAACGTAATTAAGAGCATGGCAAGTGCTCTGCAAACAAATGTGGATAGGGAAATAACTTAAAACAACAAAAAAAAACAGAAAAATAAAACAATGTTCTTCTTCATCTCTGAAGGACGAGGCCCATATGGAGTAGGAGGGAGGTTAAGGTGGTGGTGGATGTGGCGGTGACATAGGCGTGCGCACAGGGTGTGCTGGGTGTGCCTGGGCACACCCTAATCACCTAGGGCACATAGCATTGCCAGTGAGGAGATGGGAAAGATCTCCCTGGGACCTGCTCTGCTCTATTTCTCCTTGCCTACAGGTACATGGCCCCGATACATTACTCTCCCTGCTGGCAAACACATGCATGTGTATTTCAACTTTGGGGTGCACACCTTAATGCAATAGGCTGCGCACACCTATGGGCGGTGTAGGTGGAAGCGGCGGTGGAGGAGGACCAGGGCCGGATTAACAGCATCATGGGCTTGGTGCTGAGGATTTTGAAGGGCCTTAGGGCCGTGCCTTGCCATGCACCCAGAGGAGGAAGGGTGCAGCCATGCATGCCTAATTCAACATGGGATGCTGTCTCTGAAGCCCATAAACACATCCATGCATCGCCAACTGTCCCTCCTTGTCCGGCCTTCACGCTGTGTGGGGAGGTTCTGAGGGTGCTGCCTGGGGAAGCGAGCATAGAAGCCAGACTTCTGTGTTTACAAGTGACAGAAGAGCGGTAACAGTGAATATGGCCAACCCGGGGCCTATATAAAAGGTAGGGGCCTGGAGCTGCAGCTCCAATAGCCCCTACATTAATCTGGCCCTGAGGAGGAGGACGAGGTAGCCAACACTGCTTCTTTTCACAAATTTTAAATGAGGGTACACCCCAAAAGAGTGAGAAAGAGCAAAAATGGAACAATGGGTGGGTAAGGTCGGTATCCATTGCTATTCTGCATAAGGTACGGAAAAGTCCCGTGGGATCCATGCCTGGTTCATTTTAATGAACGTGAGCTTGTCCACATTGTCTCTGGACAGGCGGCTGCGCTTGTCTGTTATAACGCCCCCAGCCGTGCTAAATACCCGTTCAGATAATACACTGGCTGCAGGGCACGCCAGCACCTCCAAGGCGTAAAGGGCAAGCTCAGGCCATGTGCCCAATTTGGAGACCCAGAAGTTGAAGGGGGCAGACCCGTCATTCACTACATGTAGGCGTGTGCACACATACTGCTCCACCATGTTGGTAAAATGCTGCCTCCTGCTAAGACGTTCCATCTGAGCTGCTGGTGCTGCTGTTTGTTGTGGCGTGCTGACAAAGCTTTTCCACATTTCGGCCATGCTAACCCTGCCTTCTGAGGTGCTGGCGGTGCCCTGGTTGCGTTGGCGACCTCCTCCTCCTCCTCCTCTGCCTTGTGCTTCCACTGTGGCCCCGCTGTCAGATGGGAATGCCAGCAGCATGGCGTCTACCAGCGTGCGCTTGTACTCGCGCATCTTGCGATCGCGCTCCAGTGAGTGAATTAAGGACGGTACGTTGTCCTTGTAACGGGGATCCAGCAGCGTGGCCACCCAGTAATCAGCACAAGTTAGAATGTGGGCAACTCGGCGGTCGTTGTGGAGACACTGCAGCATGTAATCGCTCATGTGTGCCAGGCTGCCCAGAGGCAACGAAAGGCTGTCCTCTGTGGGAGGTGTATGGTCCGTGTCCTCTGTATCCCCCCAGCCACGCACCAGTGATGGCCATGAGCTGGCCTGGGTGCCACCCTGCTGTGAACATGGTTCCATCTCCTCCTCCAGCTCCTCCTCCTCCTCATCCTCCTCATCCTCCAGAACTGTGCCCCTGCTGGACAATTGCGTCTCTGGCGTTTGCGTGTGCAGGAACCCACCCTCGGAGCCCCTTGCGAATGACTGCCCTGAAAGCCTTGGAAATGTTACCTCTTCATCCTCCTCCTCCTCCTCATCCTGTGCCACATCCTCTTCCATCATCGCCCGAATTGTTTTTTCAAGGAGGCATAGAAGTGGGATAGTTAAGCTGAGAACGGCGTCATTGCCACTGGCCATGTTGGTGGAGTACTCAAAACAGCGCAACAAGGCACACAGGTCTCGCATGGAGGCCCAGTTAAATTAAATAGCGGAATAGAAAATATGATCCAAAAAAAGTGTATGTATATCACACGTACACAACCACACTAGGCCCCAATTACTATTGTTTGTACCCCTAAAAGGCTAGATGAGGAGTAGGGGGAGTATGGAACAGGCAGCACCCTCAAACCTTCAGAAGTATGAGATGAACCCCAACAACTTGGAAAGGTGGATCTCTCTCACACGTACCGACACAGACTATCCCGCAATTCAATTGATCCTCAAAGGTTTTTATTGAATAGCGGAATAGGAAATATGATCAAAAAAAGTGTATGTATCTCGCACGTACACAACCACACTAGGCCCCAATTACTATTGTTTGTACCCCTAAAAGGCTAGATGAGGAGTAGGGGGGGTATGGAACAGGCAGCACCCTCAAACCTTCAGAAGTATGAGATGAACCCCAACAACTTGGAAAGGTGGATCTCTCTCACACGTACCGACACAGACTATCCCGCAATTCAATTGATCCTCAAAGGTTTTTATTGAATAGCGGAATAGGAAATATGATCAAAAAAGTGTATGTATCTCGCACGTACACAACCACACTAGGCCCCAATTACTATTGTTTGTACCCCTAAAAGGCTAGATGAGGAGTAGGGGGGGTATGGAACAGGCAGCACCCTCAAACCTTCAGAAGTATGAGATGAACCCCAACAACTTGGAAAGGTGGATCTCTCTCACACGTACCGACACAGACTATCCCGCAATTCAATTGATCCTCAAAGGTTTTTATTGAATAGCGGAATAGGAAATATGATCAAAAAAAGTGTATGTATCTCGCACGTACACAACCACACTAGGCCCCAATTACTATTGTTTGTACCCCTAAAAGGCTAGATGAGGAGTAGGGGGGGTATGGAACAGGCAGCACCCTCAAACCTTCAGAAGTATGAGATGAACCCCAACAACTTGGAAAGGTGGATCTCTCTCACACGTACCGACACAGACTATCCCGCAATTCAATTGATCCTCAAAGGTTTTTATTGAATAGCGGAATAGGAAATATGATCAAAAAAAGTGTATGTATCTCGCACGTACACAACCACACTAGGCCCCAATTACTATTGTTTGTACCCCTAAAAGGCTAGATGAGGAGTAGGGGGGGTATGGAACAGGCAGCACCCTCAAACCTTCAGAAGTATGAGATGAACCCCAACAACTTGGAAAGGTGGATCTCTCTCACACGTACCGACACAGACTATCCCGCAATTCAATTGATCCTCAAAGGTTTTTATTGAATAGCGGAATAGGAAATATGATCAAAAAAAGTGTATGTATCTCGCACGTACACAACCACACTAGGCCCCAATTACTATTGTTTGTACCCCTAAAAGGCTAGATGAGGAGTAGGGGGGGTATGGAACAGGCAGCACCCTCAAACCTTCAGAAGTATGAGATGAACCCCAACAACTTGGAAAGGTGGATCTCTCTCACACGTACCAACACAGACTATCCCCCAATTTAACTGATCCCCAGAGGTTTTTGATTAAATAGCGGAATAGAAAATATGATCCCAAAAAAGTGTATGTATATCACACGTACACAACCACACTAGGCCCCAATTACTATTGTTTGTACCCCTAAAAGGCTAGGAGTAGGGGGAGTATGGAACAGGCAGCACCCTCAAACCTTCAGAAGTATGAGATGAACCCCAACAACTTGGAAAGGTGGATCTCTCTCACACGTACCAACACAGACTATCCCCCAATTTAACTGATCCCCAGAGGTTTTTGATTAAATAGCGGAATAGAAAATATGATCCCAAAAAAGTGTATGTATATCACACGTACACAACCACACTAGGCCCCAATTACTATTGTTTGTACCCCTAAAAGGCTAGGAGTAGGGGGAGTATGGAACAGGCAGCACCCTCAAACCTTCAGAAGTATGAGATGAACCCCAACAACTTGGAAAGGTGGATCTCTCTCACACGTACCAACACAGACTATCCCCCAATTTAACTGATCCCCAAAGGTTTTTGATTAAATAGCGGAATAGAAAATATGATCCCAAAAAAGTGTATGTATATCACACGTACACAACCACACTAGGCCCCAATTACTATTGTTTGTACCCCTAAAAGGCTAGGAGTAGGGGGAGTATGGAACAGGCAGCACCCTCAAACCTTCAGAAGTATGAGATGAACCTCAACAACTTGGAAAGGTGGATCTCTCTCACACGTACCAACACAGACTATCCCCCAATTTAACTGATCCCCAAAGGTTTTTGATTAAATAGCGGAATAGAAAATATGATCCCAAAAAAGTGTATGTATATCACACGTACACAACCACACTAGGCCCCAATTACTATTGTTTGTACCCCTAAAAGGCTAGGAGTAGGGGGAGTATGGAACAGGCAGCACCCTCAAACCTTCAGAAGTATGAGATGAACCCCAACAACTTGGAAAGGTGGATCTCTCTCACACGTACCAACACAGACTATCCCCCAATTTAACTGATCCCCAAAGGTTTTTGATTAAATAGCGGAATAGAAAATATGATCCCAAAAAAGTGTATGTATATCACACGTACACAACCACACTAGGCCCCAATTACTATTGTTTGTACCCCTAAAAGGCTAGGAGTAGGGGGAGTATGGAACAGGCAGCACCCTCAAACCTTCAGAAGTATGAGATGAACCCCAACAACTTGGAAAGGTGGATCTCTCTCACACGTACCAACACAGACTATCCCCCAATTTAACTGATCCCCAAAGGTTTTTGATTAAATAGCGGAATAGAAAATATGATCCCAAAAAAGTGTATGTATATCACACGTACACAACCACACTAGGCCCCAATTACTATTGTTTGTACCCCTAAAAGGCTAGGAGTAGGGGGAGTATGGAACAGGCAGCACCCTCAAACCTTCAGAAGTATGAGATGAACCCCAACAACTTGGAAAGGTGGATCTCTCTCACACGTACCAACACAGACTATCCCCCAATTTAACTGATCCCCAGAGGTTTTTGATTAAATAGCGGAATAGAAAATATGATCCCAAAAAAGTGTATGTATATCACACGTACACAACCACACTAGGCCCCAATTACTATTGTTTGTACCCCTAAAAGGCTAGGAGTAGGGGGAGTATGGAACAGGCAGCACCCTCAAACCTTCAGAAGTATGAGATGAACCCCAACAACTTGGAAAGGTGGATCTCTCTCACACGTACCAACACAGACTATCCCCCAATTTAACTGATCCCCAAAGGTTTTTGATTAAATAGCGGAATAGAAAATATGATCCCAAAAAAGTGTATGTATATCACACGTACACAACCACACTAGGCCCCAATTACTATTGTTTGTACCCCTAAAAGGCTAGGAGTAGGGGGAGTATGGAACAGGCAGCACCCTCAAACCTTCAGAAGTATGAGATGAACCCCAACAACTTGGAAAGGTGGATCTCTCTCACACGTACCAACACAGACTATCCCCCAATTTAACTGATCCCCAAAGGTTTTTGATTAAATAGCGGAATAGAAAATATGATCCCAAAAAAGTGTATGTATATCACACGTACACAACCACACTAGGCCCCAATTACTATTGTTTGTACCCCTAAAAGGCTAGGAGTAGGGGGAGTATGGAACAGGCAGCACCCTCAAACCTTCAGAAGTATGAGATGAACCTCAACAACTTGGAAAGGTGGATCTCTCTCACACGTACCAACACAGACTATCCCCCAATTTAACTGATCCCCAAAGGTTTTTGATTAAATAGCGGAATAGAAAATATGATCCCAAAAAAGTGTATGTATATCACACGTACACAACCACACTAGGCCCCAATTACTATTGTTTGTACCCCTAAAAGGCTAGGAGTAGGGGGAGTATGGAACAGGCAGCACCCTCAAACCTTCAGAAGTATGAGATGAACCCCAACAACTTGGAAAGGTGGATCTCTCTCACACGTACCAACACAGACTATCCCCCAATTTAACTGATCCCCAAAGGTTTTTGATTAAATAGCGGAATAGAAAATATGATCCCAAAAAAGTGTATGTATATCACACGTACACAACCACACTAGGCCCCAATTACTATTGTTTGTACCCCTAAAAGGCTAGGAGTAGGGGGAGTATGGAACAGGCAGCACCCTCAAACCTTCAGAAGTATGAGATGAACCCCAACAACTTGGAAAGGTGGATCTCTCTCACACGTACCAACACAGACTATCCCCCAATTTAACTGATCCCCAAAGGTTTTTGATTAAATAGCGGAATAGAAAATATGATCCCAAAAAAGTGTATGTATATCACACGTACACAACCACACTAGGCCCCAATTACTATTGTTTGTACCCCTAAAAGGCTAGGAGTAGGGGGAGTATGGAACAGGCAGCACCCTCAAACCTTCAGAAGTATGAGATGAACCCCAACAACTTGGAAAGGTGGATCTCTCTCACACGTACCAACACAGACTATCCCCCAATTTAACTGATCCCCAGAGGTTTTTGATTAAATAGCGGAATAGAAAATATGATCCCAAAAAAGTGTATGTATATCACACGTACACAACCACACTAGGCCCCAATTACTATTGTTTGTACCCCTAAAAGGCTAGGAGTAGGGGGAGTATGGAACAGGCAGCACCCTCAAACCTTCAGAAGTATGAGATGAACCCCAACAACTTGGAAAGGTGGATCTCTCTCACACGTACCAACACAGACTATCCCCCAATTTAACTGATCCCCAAAGGTTTTTGATTAAATAGCGGAATAGAAAATATGATCCCAAAAAAGTGTATGTATATCACACGTACACAACCACACTAGGCCCCAATTACTATTGTTTGTACCCCTAAAAGGCTAGGAGTAGGGGGAGTATGGAACAGGCAGCACCCTCAAACCTTCAGAAGTATGAGATGAACCCCAACAACTTGGAAAGGTGGATCTCTCTCACACGTACCAACACAGACTATCCCCCAATTTAACTGATCCCCAAAGGTTTTTGATTAAATAGCGGAATAGAAAATATGATCCCAAAAAAGTGTATGTATATCACACGTACACAACCACACTAGGCCCCAATTACTATTGTTTGTACCCCTAAAAGGCTAGATGAGGAGTAGGGGGAGTATGGAACAGGCAGCACCCTCAAACCTTCAGTATGAGATTGTGTTCACTGTACCCCACAAAGATTGAGTTCACTGCACCCCACAATGATTGTGTTCACTGCACCCCACAAAGATTGTGTTCACTGCACCTCACAAAGATTGTGTTCACTGTACCCCCCAAAGATTGTGTTCACTGCACCCCACAAAGATTCTGTTCACTGTACCCCACAAAGATTGTGTTCACTGCACCCCAAAAAGATTGTGTTCACTGCACCCCAAAAAGGATGTTGTTCACTGCACCCCAAAAAGGATGTTGTTCACTCCACCCCAAAAAGATTGTGTTCACTGCACCCCACAAAGATTGTGTTCACTGCACCCCAAAAAGATTGTGTTCACTGCACCCCAAAAATGATTTTGTTCACTGCACCCCAAAAAGGATGTTGTTCACTCCACCCCAAAAAGATTGTGTTCACTGCACCCCAAAAAGATTGTGTTCACTGCACCCCACAAAGGATTTTGTTCACTGCACCCCAAAAAGATTGTGTTCACTGCACCCCAAAAAGGATGTTGTTCACTGCACCCCAAAAAGGATTTTGTTCACTGCACCCCAAAAAGATTGTGTTCACTGCACCCCACAAAGGATTTTGTTCACTGCACCCCACAAAGATTGTGTTCACTGCACACCAAAAAGGATTGTGTTCACTGCACCCCAAAAAGATTTTGTTCACTGCACCCCAAAAAGATTGTGTTCACTGCAGCCCAAAAAGATTGTGTTCACTGCAGCCCAAAAAGATTGTGTTCACTGCAGCCCAAAAAGATTGTGTTCACTGCAGCCCAAAAAGATTGTGTTCACTGCAGCCCAAAAAGATTGTGTTCACTGACACCTGCCTATCTCCAATCCCACACCACACAGCAATATCGATTGTAGTTTGTAGAACACAGTTTCCCTAAAATTCAGCAGACTCTGTCCCTAACAGGATTGAGAAGAGATCGTAGATCAGGATTGAGTGCAGACCCCACCCCCCACACAGCAATATCGATTGTAGTTTGTAGAAGACACTGACCCTATATAATTCAGCAGACTCTATCCCTAAAATGCCTACAACTCGCCCTGCCTAAACACTCCGACCTGTCCCTCAATTCTATCCGGACACAAATGGTTTTTTCCTGCCTATCTTTCCCTAATCAGCAGCCAGCACGTTGATGTGTGCTCTGTCCCTGAATCTAAGCAGCATAATGACGCCGCTGCGGCTGCCTCGAACTTATAAAGACTTGGTCACATGCTTCAGACGGCCAATCACAGCTACTGAGACATTTGCAGGCATGGCTGGGATGGCTTAAGGCACACCAGTTAAACGATTGTTGATTGGCTGTTGAAAGCCCGCCATGAAAAGAGCGCCAAAGCATGCAAAACCCGGAAATAAAACGACCGAACACGGATTTTTACCCGAACATACAGTAAAGTGTCCGTGTCCGTGTTCGGGTACAAAAAATCCAATTATTCGGTACGAACACGAATAATACAGTCCGTGTTCGCTCAACACTGGCCTTACTCAGTTGTGGACAACGCCGGGTTTCGCTACCTTGTGAAGACGCTAGAGCCACGTTATAAGATCCCATCACGCAGGCACTTTACAAAAAAAGGTTATACCTGCACTCTACCACGACACCAAAGCTCAGGTACTTGCGTCAATGAACCAAGCCAGTCGAGTCGCAATAACGTGTGATTCATGGACGTCAGTCACAACGGAGTCCTATGTTACAATAACAGCACATTACGTTACTAAGGACTGGCAGGTCTTGTCACATGTGTTGCAAACAAGAGCCATTTATGAGTCTCACACAGGTGCTCATCTGGCAGAGCTACTGTCTCATGTTGTGGAAGAATGGCAGCTGTCTGATAAATCTGTAGTGCTTGTGACCGACAACGCGGCGAACATGATAGTTGCAGCTCAAGTTGGTAAATTTCCTCATGTTAAATGTTTTGCCCATACACTCAATCTTGCATGTCAGCGGGCACTGAAAGGGGCCACGCTCTCCAGGCTTCTCGCCAGAGTGCGACGAATATCCACATTCTTCCATCGCAGCACTAGAGCAAGCCACTGTCTAAAAGAGAAACAGAAATGTCTGGGCCTGAAGAATCATAAGCTAATAACTGATGTGCCAACAAGATGGAACAGCGCATATGACATGGTCGAGAGGTTCTTAGAACAACAACCTGCAGTTTGTGCCACCTTGCTGTCTCCAGAAGTCAGAAAAGGAGAGTCTGATCTCTGCACTCTCAATGAAACAGATGTGTCAAATGCAGAGGACGCTGTGAGTGCATTAAAGCCAATGAAGGATGCAACCTTGCTGATGTCAGTAGAGCGCAACCCAACAGTATCTCTCATTGCCCCTCTAAATGCACAACTGCTCCAGAGCATGACAGACACCATGGGAGACACAGCCATGACCCATGAGATCAAGAATGCAATCAAAACAGATCTCCTGAAGAGGTACAGCAGTGAGGCAGAGAAGAAGATCCTTCATACAGCCTCTGCTCTGGATCGTCGCTTTAAAGGACTGCCTTTTATTCTCACAGAGGAGGAGAGATCGGAGATATACAGAGGAGTGACTGAGGAGGCTGCATCTTTGGAGGTAATTAGAATTTCATCATGTTTCCTGCCAGACAGCTAGAAGCTCAGCTACATTGTGTTGTGTAATAACATGCCTTGATTCACTGATGCGGTGTGGGAAGTGGAACTGTATGGTATGGATTACCGTGCAGTTTCCCACACCTCATCAATGAATCACACTCTTAGTCAGTTCAGCTCTCCTTATACTATTATCTTTTGTTCAAACACACAGATTACATCTAATAGAAGGACAAATGTGGATGAAGTGCCTAGGGAAAAAGCAACTGTGGAAGAAGAAACAACACCCATTGAGGACAGCCATTCTCCTCCCAAAAAAAAGGCCACAACATCGCTGCTCATGACTTTGCTGGGGCAGTCTTTCACTGATGGTGCAATAGAACCTAAGACCCCCTATGCCAAGGCAGAAGACGAAATGGAAAAATATTGTAAAGCCCCACCTCTGCCTCTCACTGAGGACCCTTTAAAATGGTGGCGTGAGCATGAGGTCATATTCCCCCTCCTCTCTCAGCTGTCAAAGCACTACTTGTGTATCCCAGGTACAAGTGTATCTGCAGAGCGGGTTTTCTCTACTGCAGGAGATGTTATAACAGCGAAAAGAAGCAGTCTTAAACCTGAGCATGTGGATCATCTAATGTTCTTAGGGAAAAACCTACATGTTCCCAAATGCTAAGCACTGAAATAATTACTAATTCATGTTTTTAATGAATTAGTAATTACTAATTTAGTCTGCCGCCAGTCACCAGTCAGTCGCATCACCAGTCTTGTTTTATAGCTTTATAGCACTGATGGTTTGTTTTTGAAGATTGTCCTGTCCAATGTGTCCATTTCCAATCCATAATCCGTTCCGTTGCTTCACACTAAAAGTGTCTAGGCAAGTACTAGGGGTTCATTTAACCCTCAACCAAATAAATAATATTAAAGTGTATTTTCTTCTAGACAACTGACACCAAGCCAGCCACGGTGCAGCATTATAGGAAGGAAAATCATTGAGAGAAATAACTTGTACATTTGAAGCTTAACCTGGAGTAAATCTTATCTTATTGGATCACAAACACCAATTGTGGATTCTTGTGTAATATACTATATTTGTGAGTTTGTGAATGTGACCCCCATAGGATTTCCTCAAGGTTAAGCTTCAGTTTACAATTTATTCTCTCAAGGATTTTCCTTCCTCTAATGGTGGCTTGTTGGCTAGCTTGGCTTCAGTTACAGATGTAATCGACATGGTAGAGTGCTGCTCAGTGCAGTGCAGGTAAAGTTTTCTTTCTGTAATGTGACTGACTGACAGACTGTCGTGACAACTCAAGAGCTTATAACGCAGCTCTAGCATTAACTCAACACACACACACACAGTGTGTGTATGTTGAGTTGATGCTGAGGCTGCGTATAAGCTTTTGAGTTGTCACGAGTCACGACACACACACTGTGTTTAGTTGACTGGCAATGGCAGGGGCAAACACAATCGCAGTGAACCTGGAACATTTTATATTTTTTACAGCTTTTCTAGCACTGGAGAGATGGAGAATGGCTTGTTTTCAAAAATGGTCCATTCACATAAGTGAATTGATAATTATTTAAGCTTAAGCTTATATTTGTATAACTCCCCTCTAGCAGCCATCAACTCACTTCACTTGAGTTGACTGGCAGTTGCAGGGGGAAACAAACATCATGGTGAACATGGAAGTTATGCAGCAGTGCACTATTGCCAGGTTCACCTTTGATATTTGCTACTAGTCAGGAAGTGCTCTGTTTTGTAGAGGACAGGTTATGGCACACACCTGGAAATTATTGCAATGCATGTCTGTCTGCTGGTCTGTTGTACTCTGTAGCAATAGCAAGTGTAGGGGGTTCCCTCAACCAAACAAATACTAAAGGTAAAAGTGTATCTAGACAACTGAAGGCAAGCCAGGCAGCCACGGTACAGGAAAGGACATCCTTGAAAGATGAAATCAATCATACATTGAAGCGTAAAACCTTGATTAAATCTTTACTGGATCACAAATACACACAAACCTGACCTAACCTATATGCCTTGAGTTGTACCAGTGTGGCAATGCCAAACCTTTCTTCAGTTCTCATGATTCTGATGCAGACAACCGTGTTGTGTGTTTTTTTGTGATCCCATGAAGATTTACTCAAGGTTTAAGCTTTAGTTGATGATTTATTCCGTCAAGGGTTTTCCTTCCTCTAATGGTGGCTTTGGCTTGGCTTCAGTTGGGTTTAATCATGGTAGAGACAGAGACTGTCTGCAGGACAGGTAACGTTTTCTGTAAAGTAAGTGACATAAAAGTGACATAAGTGAATTGATAAGCTTAAAGCTTATATTTGTAACTCCCCTCTAGCAGCCAATCCATCAACTCACTTGAGTTGACTGGCAGTTGCAGAGGGAAACAAACATCACGGTGAACATGGAAGTTATGCAGCAGTGCACTATTGCCAGGTTCACCCTTGATGTTTGCTACTAGTCAGGAAGTGCTCTGTTTTGTAGAGGACAGGTTATGGCACACCTGGAATTTATTGCAATGCATATTCACATAAAAGGATTTATATATAATGTTTTGTGGGAATTTATGATGACCATTTTCACAAGAATATTAGCTTGGCTGGCTGGCTGGCTGGCTGGCTTCTTCTATCTTGGCTTGCCTTAAAGTACAACTATAGGCCAAACTTTATCCAAAATCCAAAAAGTTTGGCCTTTAGTTGTACTTTAAATGGTGGTAGGCCTGGCTTATATTAATATTTTCTTTTATGAAGCAGTAAACTGCACTACTACAGTTTTTTACTAATTTTACTGTTACTTCTAGTAAAATACTAGTGTTGTTGTCTGTCTCTGCTATGCTGTTTGCATTTTCAGACCTTCCTATATGTTTGCAGTGCAAGTGCACTAAAGTATGCAGGGCTTGCAGGCCATGACAGGGTCCAGGAAAGTGTCCTTTGAAGCAAATGAAAATAAAAAGGATTCTTTTATTTGTGACTGCTTGATTGTTTGTTTGTTTTTTATAAAGTTTTGAAAACCATTGGGCAGTGGGCTGGGCATGGGCATTGGCCAGTAATCGTGATGCATCGTGATGCATCGCGGAATCGAATCGTATCGAATCGCGACCCTAATAATCGTAATCGCATCGAATCGTGAGGTAAGTGAAGATGCACAGCCCTAATATACAGACACACACACATACACATATATACACACACACACACACATACATACAGACAGACAGACACACTCACACCACTGCTTGCCTGCACATTTCTCCTCTCCTGATGAATACTCATGGATCTCTGCAGTCTCCTGTTATCTCCACCCTCATCCAGGCCCCTCCAGCTCTGCAGCTCTCATTGGCTCTCTTATGGCTCACCCCTCCCCCCTTGCTGGCAAACTCTCACGAGAGTGAGAGAGACAGAGCTGTGCATGATGTCATTAGCCTAGGCCAGTGATGGCGATCCTTGACACCCCAGATGTTTTGGAACTACATTTCCCATGATGCTCAACTACACTGCAGAGTGCATGAACATCATGGGAAATGTAGTTCCAAAACATCTGAGGTGCCAAGGTTCGCCATCATTGGCTTAGGCTAATTACCAGACAAGAAAGAGGAAGTGGGCTGTATAAGGTATTTACTGGCAGAAAAAAAGTTTTACCATCCAAAGTTAAAACAAGGGCAGAAGAATAATTAGGTGGAAAGATGAAAAAATTACTGAAGGTCTGCTTTAAGTCAATAATTCCACTGGCAATTTAATTGCAGAAAATGACACCAGTTTTTAGTGACTTGATGTCCATTCCTGGCAGGATTTTTGTTGCTGTGTGTCATTTGCTCTTCTTTGTAAATTAAAATTATGCTTTCAATTTGGCATGCAGATACCACCACACACTGGATTCAAGGTAAATAAAAGACATGCTTCAGCTCCGATTCCAGCCTATCGGTCACGCCCCTCTGACATGTTTCATACACATTGTGCTAATTCCTCTACGATTAAGTCCAATGTGGACGAAACATGTCAGATGGGCGTGACCGATGGAATCTGAACTGAAGCCTGTCTTTCATCTCTGCCATCACCTAAATACAGAGCGTAAACCTAGGAGACTGATACTGCAGGCTTGGCGTGGCACCGATCTTTTATGGCATAGGCGTTCCTTTTACTACAGGTTTTATCTCATGCATTGTCTGAATCTACAGAGTGCATTATTCCTTTTCACTATAAAATCTATTTTTTTGGTATATGTGCATAAAAGCCAATTCAGAAAATGATGTCCCCATTACTAAGTTTTGATGAGGTGTATATGAGAACATGGAACAGGGGTCTTCAAACTATGGCCCTCCATTTGTCCGGGAACTACAATTCCCATCATGCCTAGTCATGTCTGTCAATGTCAGAGTTTTACAATGCCTCATGGGATGTGTAGTTCCAAAACAGCTGGAGGGCCGTAGTTTGAGGATCCCTGACATAGAACATAAAACATAGCAACTTGGAGTGGCAATGCAACAGCGATTCATGAGAAATAACGGATTGCAATTCTTAGGACTCAGGTCACACATCCTGCAAACACAGCCACTCCTCTGATATGCCACACCACCCAAACTAAAAAAGTGTTAGACTTGGCTATTATCGGTACAATTACCTGTCTAAAAGTGTCTGTCACGTCTGCTATCAGATCATCTCTGCTGTATTTATATTTATCGGTGGCCAGAGTTTCATAGTTTCCTCTCCAGTAGTCTCCATAATCCTGAAATCCTGAAACATAATGAAAAAGAATGAACTAAATTGTTCTGCACTAAATATTTCTTACAGCACGTAACTCACTTGTTTCTATCATCAGCACACCAATCTGTCTCCTTCTGCTTATTATCTTAATCTCTATGCAGATTGCTTGTCTGCATCCAGAGTGAATAAAGTAGAACTATGGGTAAAAAACTTTTTTTTTTCCTTTTTGGATAGAGTAAGGAGGGATCTTAAACCCTGTCAGGTTTTTTCTTTTGCCATTTGTGTCCCATTGGGGAGATTTACTTCCACTTCCTGTCCCATAGCCAAAACAGGAAGTGAAAAGAAATCGCTGCAAATAATTATTACTTTTTTGGGGGGTAAACCCAAAAGTGAGAATTCTCTTTTACTGGGTTGCCGAAATTAATTTCTAAAGATACATTTTTATAAAATAAAATGTATGTATTTATCGACGTATAACATGCACCGACATATAACACGCACCTCAAATTTAGGAGGGAAATTTTAGAAAAAAAAGCTTAAATTTGAAATAAACAGCATTGAACTCAGAACTTTTTTTTTAATCAAATGCAGCCTTACCAGTGCCCGTGTATGCAGCCTCATCAGCGCAGTGTCCACAAATACAGCCTCGCCAGCGCAGTGTCCACCAATGCAGCCCTGGCAGTACAGTGTCCACAAATGCAGCCACACCAGCGCAGTGTCCACCAATGCAGCCTCGCCTGACCTCAACATGATAGAACACCTTTGGGATGAATTAGAGTGGAGACTGCAAGCCAGGCCTTCTCATCCAACATCAGTGCCTGACCTCGCAAATGCTCTTCTGGAAGAATAGTCAAACACTCCCATAGACACACTCCTAAACCTTGTGGACAGCCTTCATAGAAGAGTCAAAGCTGTTGTAGCTGCAAAGGGTTGGCTAACTCAATATTGAATCCAATGGACAAAGACTGGGATGCCATTAAAGTTCATGTGCGTGTAAAGGCAGGCGTCCCAATACTTTTGGTAATATAGTGTGCATTCGTTCTGTGTGAATGAAGCAAAAAATGTATTTTAATAGGTTTGTTTCTGTGCTGGTTGAGCGTGTTTCATTAAAATTCTCATGGATGTAAACCCCATTCATGAAATTTGACCTGAGCACATATATCTGCAATGGTTACTTATCTCTCTTCAGAGCCCTAAGTCCCGTGTTGTTCTACTGCTCTGTTCCTCTGTTATCAGCATGATAACTTCTGACAAGTTCTCTGACACAGGAGATAAAAGCAGCTGGAAATTTGTGTTGGGGTGGGTGCATAGAGATAGATTAGCAGAGAGCTTGTCTATTCACAGCACAGTGCTGCATGTTTCCTTATTCTTCTGCCTATATAGGGGGGGGGGGTGTCTTTCCTCCAATCAGCTGTCACACATTGTATGGCAAAACTCCACACCCAGTGCCGAAACAGGAAGAAACATTTCTAACACGATGTTCACTTTCTAAACAGTGTCGAAAACTGAAGACAGCAGATATACAAATAAAACGTATGTAAGGAGATTTGTTTCATCTCTGCGTATCATCTGAGGCTGTTCACTTCACTGGGTATATGTGAGGGTTTACAGCCACTTTAATGCCATCTAACAGACAAATTTGGTATTTTCCATTTTTAAGTTCACGAAAAACATTCAACCAGCACAGGAAAGAGCATAACATTTTGTTTTTTTGCCCGATTTGCACAAAACGAATGTACATGCACTTTCACTAGGAGAATTGCTATAAAAGTTTTTTTTTTTTTTTAAATAAATGCACTCCTTAACCTCCTTAGAGGTATTCCCGAGTGTGGCTCAGGGTTAAATTTCAGTGCAATTACCGGTAACCCCGAGCCACACTCGGGGTACCGCCAGGAGCATTGCTGGATCCTGAAAGAGGGGTTACTTACCTTATCCCCGGGATCAAGCGATGTATCCCGGCGGTGTGCGCCGGCGGATCTTACGCCCGATGCTTGTGTGCCCCGGCTTCCGTCTCCTGCAATGTTACGCTCGCAGGGGGGTGGAACCAGCGGCAAATTCAAAAAGTTATACACACAAACACACTGATTACAATACAAAATAAAATAAATTGACATTAGTTTGCCCCCAAGTGCCCTTTCCTGCAGTTTTACTGTACTTTATATATATATATATATATATATATATATACGTATATATATACATTTATATACTGTATATATATATATATATATATATATATATATATATATATAGATATAAACGTATATCTATATATATGTATACACGCACACACACACATATATATATATATAAAATATATGTATACACATATATATATATATATATATATATATATATATATATACACACATACATACTTTAACTTATTTATAGTTATTTATTATATTATAATTTATGATTTTGTGTTTCAAACTTTATCATAACCGAGATGTTATAAAGAAGAACGCACAGTAAAAATAAATCATATGTAAATAGTTGGTTTGGGCTGCTCATCATTAAGAATTACATGCAAAAATAATGGTACTGCTTTCAGCACCTAAAATCCGAAAGAATCATACCGCCAGGGAGGTTAATGTATATAGCTCAAAGTCAAAATTTTTTTTTTATTATTTTGGCAAGCAATGGAAAAGCTCTCATTTATTTTTATGTGCTGATGCGCCCTGTTGGGGAGACCATAGAATGAAAAGAATTTTCTCCGAAGTCAGAAAAAATCCACTCTCCAGTGTCCCCATTGGAAGATCTCTCTCTTTACCTCTTGTTTTAATGACAAATATTTTGGATTGCCCGTCACTTTTTGTAGCAGAACAAATAGAGAGGACAAGTCTTCTAAGCAGGTTCTAACCCTCTAAAATGATTTAAAAAAAACAATTGGATTAGAATTTATCCATCAAACAACAGTTGCCCTATTTCTCACCGTTGATACGAGCAGCTTGGTTTTCCAAATCAACATAATCCTCATAGAGTTTTCTCATTTTCTTGCCAGCTCTTGCTCTCCATCCTTCCCAAGCCCAGAGCCTCTCATTGTAATCAGTGCTCTCCAACATGATGCTGTCCAGTCCTGAATATACAAGATTTTATTAGGGACTTTTTCTTCAGTTTTTCAACCATGGTTAGATTTTTCTTTATTACAGAACCTTATTACCCGTATTATGAGGAATCATAAATCTCAAAACTGCTTGAATGAAAAGTGACAAGCTGTTATGCAATGTCTGCCATTTTTTCAATATGCAAAAGTGAACCATATGTCCAAGCAGTATACAACAAAAGTTACTAGACACCAAAGAATGGAGTAAAGCTAAACTCTGGGCAAACCGCTTACTACACAGCTTTATTACGTACTGTATAAGTGAGCTGTCCAATAGTATTCGCAATTCTGTTTAGCCAGCGTTGTATTCCAGATGGCATAGACAGGTCCCAGACAACCATGGTAGTTACACAGCACAGCTTGGTCCAAGACACACCTTACCTTGCTGATTGGACAATTAAACACATTGTTTTATGCAGGAGGTGACCAGCGCTATGGAGTTTATAATAAATACAAAAAAAGACCTAAGGTGTAAGCTGCCAACAACCAACCCTGAAAGGGTTAAAAAGTGATAAAATTGTAAAGAAGGTTGAAACCGGCGCTACCTTCAAAGTGCTAATATGCCAAATAAATAAATAAATAGTGTATAAGTAAAGTGCTGAAGTGTATTATTTATTTAAAGTGCTCATATTCTGAGTGATAACGGGTTAGATATTGCAACATTTATCAATCAAAAGTGCTAGTGCCAGAAAAAAAAACTTGAAAAAGAAACCAAACCCGGTGCTTTTATTCAAATTAATAATGTGTATTACAGTGATAAACCGTGGAAGTTTACATAAATAACATATACACAAATGGTGCTTATTTTATTGGAAGAATGACTGTAAAATAATAACCTGTTATTATTACGTGCTGTGATCATAAAGTGATGTGAAACTTTACATATATATGCGAGTAAATGAATAAATAAATTAAATAAAATGGTGAGTCCTCTCTAGTAGAGAAATGAAAAAAACAGGTGTTGAACAAAAGAAAAAGGAGAGCACGGATTGCAAACACCACTATAGCCACTAGGTGTCGCACCCGGCCAATATACCACCTGTATATCAATAGGGACCAATATGGAATCCTGGGGTTCCCTCACCACGGTCTCTCCTCGTCCAGAGTACCTCAGGATATAAAAAGAGAGAGAGAGGGGGACCCCTTGGTGCGATGTATGGTGCCAATCTTTTAAAAGGCGAGGTAGTAACTCACGGTTAGGCTGTCCTCGATCAGTAAAGAGAAGCCGGGAAGCTTCCGCGTTCCACGGCCCAAGCTCCAAATACCGGAAGTGACGTAGTGACGTAAGACTCCACCCTACGCGTTTCGTAATACAACGTCTACTGGAGCGGCGTCAACATATCGGGCTCCCGGTGTTAAATAGCCGCACTGTCTCCTAGGTAACCAAGTGGCTTCCGCCGCCATATTGGTGCTCTCAGACCCGAAGCCGGACGGAGGACACCTTTATCCTCACTGCAATGCCGGCGTTTTTGGTTCTGTAATGGAGTGGCAGCTTTCATCATTTCGGGGACAGCCAATACCGATCAAGGTGTATATATGAACTTGCAAATCATGGAATAAAAATAAAAATAAAAATAGTTTTATTTCAAAAAATTCTTCTCCGCAAAAAAGGAGAAATAAAAGCGAAAAAGCAAAAAAAACTTTATTTAAAAAATGGCGACAACGGAACTATCTTATAGCCAGACTGATAACCAATTCCATGGAATATATACCACTTCTCTCTGCAGGCCCATTCTGATATTCAGTGTGCAAAGGGGAACAGCCAAAGGGCATGTCAGAAAGGTTTTCTTAAATAACAGGGTAATCATGGATGGTTAATGATTTAAAAGTTATATAGATAAAAAGTAAAAAAATATATTATATTAATAAAAGTAAAAAATGAAAAACAAAAATTATAAAATATGATAAAATAATTTGTATTGAGATAATGTCTATTCTTTGGAGTTCTTCTGATCTAATGTTCATGTTGATGTTGCTTCGGATGTTTCTTAAATGTTTAAACGGGATCAACCATATTATCCAACTTACATATTTTAGTCATGTTGATTTTATATTGATGCTGGATGAGAAGGCTTATTCCTATTCCTCATTAAGCTGAATAAAAATTTCACGTATTTATTTTTCGTTTGATTTTATATTGATGCTGGATGAGAAGGCTTATTCCTATTCCTCATTATACTGAATAAAAATTTCACGTATTTATTTTTCATTTGTACCATGCTGCTTGGTAGAATTAAATATATAGTTCAATGGTTTTTAAAATTATTTTTTATATTCAAAATTATGTGTTGAGGTTGGACGAGAAGGCTCCTCAGGATTATAGTTCTTTTGTGGTCTTTTTTGACATCTTGGTTTAGTGAAAGATAATTTTCTTTCATGTGTATATATATATACACGTATAGTGCGGGTGACCCCAAATACATATACAGTCGCTAGATAGAACAATTTATTCCACTAGGAGAAAGTTTTTTTGTTTTTTTGTTTATAGCGATTATTTTCCGTATGGTGATAATATACCCAAAAAGATTTAATTTGAGGCAAAAAATATGTTGCTAGGAGTTTGTTTGCAGGCAATGTAAAAATATACAATGAAATGCAGATATGCTTGGAGATATAAAATACAAATATCCAGGAATTAAAAACCAAAAACGATTATTGTAGTTCTCCATAGGAAAAAGATAAAAAAATATAAAAAAAAATAAAAAATTTTTTTTAAAATTATGGAAGAGGTATGAAATTTAATTAATATAGGAGATTGGATAAAAACTTAAAACCTCTAAAAACTTTTAAAAGATGGGAATCCTTTAAAATCCTATTACAAACCTTTTCTTAAAACAGAAATTCTTTCAAAACAGAATTATAAAATAGGATACTAAAAAGGAAGGATTTTTAAAAGGACTTTTTTTAAAAAGAATTCTTTGAAAAGAGTTCTTTAAAAAGGATAAAAGATAGAGGGGGGAGGGGGGGGTTCAAGATAAAGGATAAAATGTATATAAAGTTGTGGATTAGATGTCTGTTATAAAACAGTTTAGATCTATATCTACATTCAACCCATCAGGGCGAAGAGATCTCATCAGAAAAATCCACTTAGTTTCGTTTTTTGATATCATCCTTTTCTTGTTTCCTCCTCTCCAATCCCCTTTTATTTTATCAATTCCATAGAAAATTAAGCCAGATGGGTTTTTTGCATGTTTTTCTTTAAAATGTCTCACACCACAGGTGTAGAGTATAAAATAAGGGAAACCATCACCTGCAATAGTACACATGTAACCTATGTCATCGAATGCCCCTGTCATCTACAATATATAGGCAGAACAACTCGTCCCCTATATGTAAGAATTAGGGAACATATAAAAAATATTAAAAAGGGGTTCGATAAACACAACCTTTCAAGACATTTTAAAGAAAAACATGCAAAAAACCCATCTGGCTTAATTTTCTATGGAATTGATAAAATAAAAGGGGATTGGAGAGGAGGAAACAAGAAAAGGATGATATCAAAAAACGAAACTAAGTGGATTTTTCTGAACCCCCCCCCCTCCCCCCTCTATCTTTTATCCTTTTTAAAGAACTCTTTTCAAAGAATTCTTTTTAAAAAAAGTCCTTTTAAAAATCCTTCCTTTTTAGTATCCTATTTTATAATTCTGTTTTGAAAGAATTTCTGTTTTAAGAAAAGGTTTGTAATAGGATTTTAAAGGATTCCCATCTTTTAAAAGTTTTTAGAGGTTTTAAGTTTTTATCCAATCTCCTATATTAATTAAATTTCATACCTCTTCCATAATTTTAAAAAAAAATTTTTTTTATCTTTTTCCTATGGAGAACTACAATAATCGTTTTTGGTTTTTAATTCCTGGATATTTGTATTTTATATCTCCAAGCATATCTGCATTTCATTGTATATTTTTACATTGCCTGCAAACAAACTCCTAGCAACATATTTTTTGCCTCAAATTAAATCTTTTTGGGTATATTATCACCATACGGAAAATAATCGCTATAAACAAAAAAACAAAAAAACTTTCTCCTAGTGGAATAAATTGTTCTATCTAGCGACTGTATATGTATTTGGGGTCACCCGCACTATACGTGTATATATATATACACATGAAAGAAAATTATCTTTCACTAAACCAAGATGTCAAAAAAGACCACAAAAGAACTATAATCCTGAGGAGCCTTCTCGTCCAACCTCAACACATAATTTTGAATATAAAAAATAATTTTAAAAACCATTGAACTATATATTTAATTCTACCAAGCAGCATGGTACAAATGAAAAATAAATACGTGAAATTTTTATTCAGTATAATGAGGAATAGGAATAAGCCTTCTCATCCAGCATCAATATAAAATCAAACGAAAAATAAATACGTGAAATTTTTATTCAGCTTAATGAGGAATAGGAATAAGCCTTCTCATCCAGCATCAATATAAAATCAACATGACTAAAATATGTAAGTTGGATAATATGGTTGATCCCGTTTAAACATTTAAGAAACATCCGAAGCAACATCAACATGAACATTAGATCAGAAGAACTCCAAAGAATAGACATTATCTCAATACAAATTATTTTATCATATTTTATAATTTTTGTTTTTCATTTTTTACTTTTATTAATATAATATATTTTTTTACTTTTTATCTATATAACTTTTAAATCATTAACCATCCATGATTACCCTGTTATTTAAGAAAACCTTTCTGACATGCCCTTTGGCTGTTCCCCTTTGCACACTGAATATCAGAATGGGCCTGCAGAGAGAAGTGGTATATATTCCATGGAATTGGTTATCAGTCTGGCTATAAGATAGTTCCGTTGTCGCCATTTTTTAAATAAAGTTTTTTTTGCTTTTTCGCTTTTATTTCTCCTTTTTTGCGGAGAAGAATTTTTTGAAATAAAACTATTTTTATTTTTATTTTTATTCCATGATTTGCAAGTTCATATATACACCTTGATCGGTATTGGCTGTCCCCGAAATGATGAAAGCTGCCACTCCATTACAGAACCAAAAACGCCGGCATTGCAGTGAGGATAAAGGTGTCCTCCGTCCGGCTTCGGGTCTGAGAGCACCAATATGGCGGCGGAAGCCATTTGGTTACCTAGGAGACAGTGCGGCTATTTAACACCGGGAGCCCGATATGTTGACGCTGCTCCAGTAGACGTTGTATTACGAAACGCGTAGGGTGGAGTCTTACGTCACTACGTCACTTCCGGTATTTGGAGCTTGGGCCGTGGAACGCGGAAGCTTCCCGGCTTCTCTTTACTGATCGAGGACAGCCTAACCGTGAGTTACTACCTCGCCTTTTAAAAGATTGGCACCATACATCGCACCAAGGGGTCCCCCTCTCTCTCTCTTTTTATATCCTGAGGTACTCTGGACGAGGAGAGACCGTGGTGAGGGAACCCCAGGATTCCATATTGGTCCCTATTGATATACAGGTGGTATATTGGCCGGGTGCGACACCTAGTGGCTATAGTGGTGTTTGCAATCCGTGCTCTCCTTTTTCTTTTGTTCAACACCTGTTTTTTTCATTTCTCTACTAGAGAGGACTCACCATTTTATTTAATTTATTTATTCATTTACTCGCATATATATGTAAAGTTTCACATCACTTTATGATCACAGCACGTAATAATAACAGGTTATTATTTTACAGTCATTCTTCCAATAAAATAAGCACCATTTGTGTATATGTTATTTATGTAAACTTCCACGGTTTATCACTGTAATACACATTATTAATTTGAATAAAAGCACCGGGTTTGGTTTCTTTTTCAAGTTTTTTTTTCTGGCACTAGCACTTTTGATTGATAAATGTTGCAATATCTAACCCGTTATCACTCAGAATATGAGCACTTTAAATAAATAATACACTTCAGCACTTTACTTATACACTATTTATTTATTTATTTGGCATATTAGCACTTTGAAGGTAGCGCCGGTTTCAACCTTCTTTACAATTTTATCAATTAAACACATTACTGATCATCATAGGTGTGCACAGCCTAGTGCATAAGGCCCCTTTCACACAGGCGGACCGTTCAGATCCGCCTGTCCGTTTTTTTGGCGGATCTGAACGGTCCCCCCATACATCCCTATGGGGCATTGGAAATTTTGGAGGAAAGCCAGCAGCACTTAGGGGTCAACACGGGGGGGGAGCACAGGCAGTAGGGGGAATTGGCACTACATGTAGTGAGTAGGGTGTGTCCAGGCACACCTGGCACACCCCCTGAGCATGCCTATGCTGACCATTCACTCTGCTCCCTCCACTATATATGAGCAGAGAGAAGCATGAAGTGCTCTAGAATTTTCCTGCTAGAGGGCTGCGCTGACTTTGGACTTGATAAAACACAGTGGACCAACACCAGCAGATGACATGGCTCCCCAAATCATTGCTGACTGTGAAAACTTCACACTGGACTTCATGAAACTTGGATTCTATGCCTCTCTACTCTTCCTCCAAACTCTGGAAGCTTGATTTCCAAGTGAAATGCAAAATGTACTTTCATTCCAAAAGAGGACTTTGGACCACTGAGCAACAGTCAAGTCCTTTTTCTCCTTAGCCAAAATTCTTGAATAGCCTTTCCTTCACAATCCTCACAAGCCTGTAGTTATCCCTGTTGCTTGTGCACCTATTTCTACCCCACTTTTTCCTTCCACTTTACTTTCCATTAATATGCTTGGATACAGCACTCTGTGAACAGCCAGTTTCTTTAGCAATGACCTTTTGTGACTTACCCTCCTTGTTGGGAGTGTCAATGACTGTCTTCTGGACAACTGCCAAGTCCGCAGTCTTCCCCATGATTGTGTACCCTACAGAACAAGACTGCAAGACCATTTAAAGGTTTAGGAAACCTTTAGGCCCCTTTCACACGGGGCCTTACTTTGCAGAGATGGAGTTGTCAGAGCCCCACTCTCCTCTATGGGAGATCGGATGAAAACAGACCGCCTGTGCATTTTCCATCCGACCTTATCCGATCCGATCCTCCAGACGGATGAAAAATAGGGTTTCCATCTATCCAGATTTCACGGACAGGATCGGATAGCAGCGGGTATCAGTGGAAATGTCACCGCTGACATCCGCTGCTCCATAGGGCTGCATGGAGCATCCGATCAGGTCCGTCTGAAAAACTGACAGGCGGACCGGATCGGAAAGCCCATGTGAAAGGGGCCTTTGGCAGAGGTATGTCCCGGGAAATTATAGGCCTGTCAGTCTGACATCGATAGTGTGTAAACTTCTGGAGGGGATGATAAGGGACTATATCGTAGAGTTTGCTAAAGACAACAACATCATCAGCAGTAATCAGCACGGGTTTACAAATGGGTGTTCTTGTCAAACCAATCTCTTAACATTCTATGAGGAGGTGAGCTGTGAGCTAGATAGGGGGAGACCAGTGGATGTGGTGTACCTGGATTTCGCTAAGGCGTTTGATACAGTTCCCCACAAGCGCTTAATTTATAAAATAAGGTCTGCAGGCATCGATCGCAGGGTTTGCTCTTGGATACGGAACTGGCTAAAAGGGCGTGTCCAAAGGGTGGTAATAAACAGCGCAAACTCAGACTGGTCTGAGGTGGTAAGTGGGGTCCCCCAAGGCTCAGTCCTGGGACCAACCTTGTTCAATGTATTCATAAACAACATTGAGGACGGGATCAGTAGTTCTATATCAGTTTTTGCAGATGACACAAAATTGGGCAGGGCAATAATTGCACAGCATGAAGCAGATATCCTGGACAAGATAAGAGAGTGGGCAACGACATGGCAAATGAGGTTTAATGTGGAGAAGTGTAAGGTTTTGCACTTGGGGACTAAAAACATAAAAGCACAATACACGTTAGGGGGGGGAACCCTTGGGGGAATCAAAAATGGAAAAAGATCTGGGAGTCTTGGTAGATGATAGACTAGGCAATAGCATGTAATGTCAATTGACAGCTGCCAAAGCCAGCAGAATATTAGCATGCATAAAGAAAGGGATGTATTCCAGAGATAAAACTATAATCCTTCCACTTTATAAAACTCTGGTCCGACCACATCTGGAGTATTCTGTCCAGTTCTGGTTGCCAGTCCTCAGGAGGGATGTGTTGGAGCTGGAGAGAGTCCAGAGAAGGGCAACTAAACTAATTAGGGGATTGGAGGACCTTAATTATGAAGAGCGTCTGCAATCGCTTAATTTATTCTCCCTGGAGAAGAGACGCCTGAGAGGGGACATGATGTAATCTGTAAATATCTCAATGGTGATCTCAGCATAGAAAAAAAGCTATTCAGTCGAAAGGATTGCATGAGGACTCGAGGGCATACAATGCAATTAGAGGAGAAGCGTTTTAACCTCAGGCAAGGTGGGGGGTTCTTTACTGTTAGGGCTACAAGATTGTGGAATTCTCTACCACAAGAGGTGGTTTCTGCGGGAAGTATGGTGGCTTTCAAAAGACTCTTAGACGTACATCTCAAGGATCAGAACATTCAGGGGTATGAGAGATGATTATGGCCACACACACCTACACAGGTTGAACTGGATGGACTATTGTCTTTATTCAACCTCACCTACTATGTAACTATGTAACACATGCTGTCTGTTTGTTTTTGATCAATCCGTTGACGGATGAAAAATGGACATCGATGCATCTCCATGAAAAAATGGATATAAATGGATGATCATCCATTTACATCAGTTTACATCCATATCTGTCATCATCTATTTTTTTAAACTGATCAAAGCTCTATTTTTCTTCCGTTAAAAAGAAACGATTGGACGAAAAATGGTCAGTTTTCCATCCATTTTTGCGTTGGTAGTGGATATAAAAAAAAAAAACAGATGAAAAACTGATAAGCACTGATGAAAAACGAATAAAAATCTGATGAATACTTCAGTGTGACACCATGAGTCAATACTGAACTTTTCACAATATTCTAATTTTCTGAGATACTGAATTTTTTCACTAGCTGTAAGCCATAATCATCATCAAAAAAAAAAAAAAAGAAAATTAAATGAAAAGAAATTCTCGAAGTATATCACTCTGTGTGTAATGAATCTATATAATATATGAGTTTCACTTTTTGAATTGAATTACTGAAATAAATTAACTTTTTGACAATATTCTATTTTTTTTTTTTTAGATTCACCTGTAATATCTGTATCTGTCCAGGGTCAGGTTCACTAGTTAAGCATTTGCCAAACCTTCCCAGAAAACAATTACCTAATTACCAACAAATATAACATTTTACTGTGCTCACTTTTTGAATGCTGACTTCCAAACACAGCTATGTTGGTAACTCAAAGCTGAACTCCAGGCAGATATAAAGACATAAACTAATGAAGCTCTGCTTCATAAATGTATTTGTTTTATGCAAGCAGCGTACCAGCCTTTTGCAATCCCCTGTACATTAGGGCTCAGACTGGGAGAGGAAGAAGCAGCACAAGGAGCCAATCAGTTGTGCGCTGCAGTGCTTACATGGTTCTCCTTTCACTGTCCAGGCACAGGCTGTGGGCGGGGCAAGATCTGTAAGTGTTAATTGCAGCAGTGTTAGCTGCAGCAGAGAAAAATGTAGGTCTTCTGCTCTGCTGGACAGGGCTATGGTGGGTGACTGAGCTGTGAAAATCTAAGAACTGGATGGACAGAAAAATCAACCCTTTATCAGTTCAAACAACTTTAATATAATAATTTTATCTGTGCATTTAGCCCTTTGGCTGCGGTACAGCTTTAACCTTGTTTACCAGGTACAATAATGATGAGCAAAGTGCAGCAAACCACAACATCCAATTAAAGATTCCTTCTGACTGGTTTCTATGGGTTATTGTACATTGTACAAGCTCATTAAACTTTCCATATCTTACTAATAAACCAAATGTGTTATCATAACTGCAAAGTGAGAAACAACTGCCAGCTGCAATATGTAAAGTCTAGGGAGGGTTGCTGCCCTAAATTTTATTGGCACTACATCCCCAAACTCAAACAGTAAGGCTATCTTCACATCTAGGAGTTGCTAATTTTACAGGTGTTTTACAGGCATTTTCTCGAACGTTTTGCAGGCGTTTTTTGCAGGTGTTTTAGGTGACCACGCTGCTGAAGACGTTGTATGATGAAACGCGTATGGCGCTGTCACATCACTTCCGGTTCCGGCTCTTGGTGGAACGCATTGCGTTCCGGCGACTCGTTACTGCGCTATTTTATCTGTGATACTGTGAGTACTATTTTTTACTTTGAATAAACGCATTTGTTATACAGTATTACACTATTGTTGCCCTTTTCTTGCCTCACATGGGAGTACTACTTACCCCAACGTCCCGAGGACCCCCCAGGAGTGCTTGAAACAGGACCCCTAGTGTGGATCCATCCATCCGGCAATATAAGACATCCAGGGATACCCGTTGGGAAACTTTGAGGTGTTCTAGGATTTCCAGGCCCACATATCAGCACCCCCAGAGGGAGCCAGGACCCACAAGAGGGAACGTCTATTTATATCTATACCCACCTTATACCCCTGTGTAGGGTGGGTATTTCTGGTGAGTGTGCTACTTATCATAGGGATCACGAGCACCCCACCACTATACCCACCACAGGAGTTTTCCCCGGGGATCATCACACGAAGATATTATATCTGCGCTGCACTATAGATGGACTTTTCTCATCAATCACCTTAGATTACCTTTAGCAAATATTATATTTGTGCTGCACTATATATGGATTTTTTGCATCAATCACTTTAGATCACCTTTAGCTCATGTTCACCCCCTTTTTTTGCACATTGTCACCTTATTTGAATATATTGGTCTTATATATGCCCTTTATATAGTTCCACATATTTATTTATTATTTTTTCATAATACTGTTTATTTGATCTATTCACCTATGGTTATTTATTCACCCACTGGCTAATTTTAACTATCACTATTTGAATTGTTAGATATATATTTATTTATTATCTATATATGCCATCCACTTGATATACACCACCATCCGTTACTGTAGGCTTGCATCTTACGGCACCAGTCACTTTATCACTTTTTTGTTTGTATTTATTGTTGATATTGTATTGCTTGAGATTCATACATTATGTGATACATAATTTTATATGACATTACCTCCATCCATTTTATGTATACTATACCACCATCTACATACATTCTTTGCCTCATTCTATCATTTATATATCCCTCCTGCTTGAGCCCCTAGGCAGCGCCATTTTCCTCTTTTTCCCATAAAAACGCCTGGAATCTGCCAAAAAAGAAGCTCGTGTACTTTTTTGAGCGACGGACGTTTTGCTTAAGGCGACAGAACATTCAGATGTGCACAATGTCCATTGAAGTGAATGGGATTTGTCTTGTTGGACGTTTTCAGAGCTGAGGCTTAGAGCAGAAAATCACCCAAAAACGCCTAGATGTGAAGAGACCCTAAAACAATCCAAACAATGGAACTTTCTGGGTGCTATATATTACAATTAATTTTAATTTTTAACTTTTTTTTATTTTAATTTTACATAAAAAGATACAAAAAATGTACTCTGTACTCTTCCAATATTTATCATGCTCAAGTATTTGTCTTCACATTGGTGTTAATTATGAAGAAGGAAGCAACACTGAGTAACGCCCTTATTGCACTTATGATGTGTTTTTGATGCTTTTTTGCTGTGTTTTTAAAGTTTTAAAAAAGCATCAAGAAAGTTTTTAAAGTGTCCATTAAAGCGTTGTTTTTCTAATGAGAATTGCTTAAAGGGAAAGTGATGTGGAGGAAATGATCTACTTTAAGGTGTAGTTAGGTTGTGGTGTGAAAGCAGACATTGGTCACTTGCTTGCACTGACACTTGCTGGCACTGAGTTGCATATTGAAAGCCCCTATAGTGGCTAATCTAAAAATCTCTATATTTAATCAAATAACAAAAATATGGTAGACTAAGTAAGTGAAAATATAAAAGTCACATAAAAATGACTGTATGGAAAACATTGAAATAAGAACTAAAAATGTGCACACACTAAAAATGTTACCGCAATTTTCTTTTACATCTAAAGAATCAATGGCGGAAATGTTTTTTTTTTTTACACTCAATACCTGGTTCAAAAGGCAGGCATATCGTTCCATTTGGGCTGCATACAGTTTCTGTGCTGTAGATTGTGCTCATTTCATTTAGGATTTGATTCAGCTGTAAAACAGTATTGTAGATATACAATGACCATATCAGTCTGATAAAATACATTCAAAGTATATTTAAACTAAAACAGTTTTTGTGGTAAAAGGTTAGAACCCCTGTCTGTTTTTTTTTCTATTGGTGTTCCATTAGGGGGATTTCCCCTCACTTCCTGTCTCAGAGGCACAACTGAGTGACAAGAAATATTGGGTTTCCCATTACTTTCAGGGCTGAATTACACTGTGGCGATCTGTTGCGGTGCATTGCCACACATTACGCATTAATGTGCTTTTGCATGTTATTGTGCATTGTGTTAAGGCAGCTCATTCATTATGAATGGGCTGTAATGAACCACAATGGATCAAAGAACGCATAAGACCTGTTTTAAGCAATGCATCGTTCATTGTAATTTCAGTGCGCAAAGCGTTGAGTGCCATTCAAAATGGATGGGACAGCAATGCACCATACAAAGAGCAGCTGCGATGCTGTGCGTTATGGGTTCCACAATGCACAAATGTGAATGGGCCATCAGTCCCGGTGACAACATTTACCAGGACAAATAGAGAGTGTGAATCTCCTCAGAAGAGGCGCAGATAAATATATATGGCTCAATGTCGGGACAAGGTCATCCAGCGCCCAGGGCAAAGATGCCAAACTGTGCCCCTCCCTCCCCCGTTCATGATATGCAAGCTTAGGGGATCCTACGCCCATAGCTTGTCAAAATCACTGCTGTTGTCACTACTCCTGTCAGCCTTGTAACAGAAGGAAAGCACCCTCATCCCTTTAAGAAACCATTGCGTCCAGGGCAGCCGCCCCACTCACCTACCCCTTGTCCCGAACCTGCAGTGGCTAGGTGGTTAGCACTTCTGCCTAGCAGCACTAGGGGTGTCGGTTTGAATTCCAACCATAACACTACCTGCCTTAAGTTTGCATGTTCTTCCTGTGTCTGCCTGGGTTTCCTCGAGGTATTCCAGTTTCCTCCTTCACTCCAAAGACATGTTAGTATTTTAATCGGGATTAGGGATGATGGCAATTACACCCATAGCCAACCGAGTCATTCTACCTGTTGGTAGGTTAATTGGCTCTAGTATGTGTATGTATGTGATTTAGGGACCTTAGACTGTAAGCTCCTCGAGGGAAGGGGCTGATAGGAATTTACAATATACAGTATATATATAAAGCAATGCATAAACTATTGGTGCTATATAATGTAAGTACCTGAAATAAATAAATGAAAAACTGACAAAAGTTCTAAGCCATCACCACTATATCTAACATGAAAAACAAGTCCTGGGGATATACTTTAAGTTGGTTAACATTTGTCATTTTTAACCCAGTATGGTGTTTATTGAGAGAGGCCCACACAGTCTATTTCTCATCCTTACTCTAGTGTAGTTTTCGTTTGGTAGAGCAGAGGATCCCTTTTGTCCAAGATAGATAAGCTGTAATTTCACCATGGGGTCCGTGATTTGGTCTTGTGAGTATCTTGCTGAGAAGTCACTGGCATTCTTGTAAAATGCAGACCACTTTGCTCCTTCTTCATTCTAGGATAAAAAAATATATATTTTCCAATTATGCCACCAGCAACAGTTTAAAGCAGATCTGCCCACGATGTAAAATGTTGTCAACTGTCTGTGTCTCTAGAGGCCTAACTGTAGGTATAATCAATGGGACCATAGGCAGGATCGTCTTAATTCATAAAGCTCTAAAATTAATAGAATAAACACCTCACAAATTTTGGATCTGAAACGGCCGCGGCCCGTTTATTGGTATTTAATAAAACCATTTGTTATTGACCAACTGTATCATTTTATAATATCACACCAAAAACTCACCAATACTACATATATACACTTATAACTCAGCCATAACAGCTCGAGTCATACCCAAACTTGGTCAATATATAAAATAACAGTCCCTTTTCACAATGAAAGGGCCTACCACATAAAAGGTGCCGCAATGAAGAGTGGGAGGGTGGGGGTGCATCTTCTTCTTTGCTGCTCCTCTTCTACTCTGTACTACGCAGATGAAATTCTTCTATATATGTACCTGTTGTTGCTAACCTTTATTTTAACCAATCATATTACACCTGCAACAACTGCTAACTGCCTAACTGAATAATTTACATTATATGGCCTGCCACGGCCCCATAGGTGGGCGTCGCAAATTTCTTTGCTCCTCCCCTCTCCCATCCACGTGCAATTACACACAAACTGTATCAGCCTGTTATTGATTTGTACAGGCTTCCTGTCTGTGGGTAACGTAAACACCTGACAATACCTTAGCTTATCTGGGTGGTGTTTGGCCCTAATTGGCCATATACATGAGCCCTTACATAGTATATAGGGTGTTAGTGAGTGAATGGAGAACGTTTTTACTGTTTCTCCTAAACTAGTGTTTGTATTAGCACTCTGCAGCCAGGCAGTTTATTAGGAACTTCAAAAACAGTGACAAATTACCAGTTCATGCGTTGTCATAGTAACCACATGGTCAGGCATTGACTGTTCTGTTTCCCTCTCTAGCCCTCTTCCTTGTGTTCCCTGTAAGTTTCCCTCACTCCATTGAGTGCAGCGCCGGCTAGTCCAGGCGCAGGCGCATGTTGGCCTATATCAGTGATGGCAAACCTTGGCACCCCAGATGTTTTGGAACTACATTTCCCATGATGCTCAACTACACTGCAGTGTGCATGAGCATCATGGGAAATGTAGTTCAAAAACATCTGGGGTGCCAAGGTTCGCCATCACTGGCCTATATGCCCTGAGACTTATGTAAGAGAACCCGGAAGCCACTGCCTTGTGTTGGAGGCGAAGGCTGACGGCGTTACATGGCGGCGATCCAGGAGAGGAATACTGATATCAAACCACAATTTCAACATGCATGAATTGTACTCCCAGATGTGAGTTGCATTTTGTTAAGCTTCCTGTTTCTTTTCAATAAAAGCTTTTATGCTAGGGCGGCCGTGTGCTCTTCTTTTTTATCCTTTGTACAGCTCATCAGGAACCAATTCTTCACCAGAAATTATAGTAAAGTAAAAGATACATAACATAGAGATGATATTTTTTCTGAGAAAATAAACACTAATCCAGTTATATGGCATATTTTAAATGGCTAAAATTTCAGATGCACACTATAAGTTAGGTCCAAGTTGGTGCATGATATCTCCTGATCTTATCTCTATAATAATATTGGTAGCCAAATTGTTTATTATAGATTATATCTGATAGGCTTATGGCTGTCAGAGCATATGCTGGCTGTGAGGGAGGGGAGAGCGGCACACAGAGCAGCTATGACCACCCCACCCTCTGCTGCTCATTTAGAGAAGCCTTTGTATTTTGTGAATGAGTTTACATAATACAAAGGCTTCTGTGATTGGGCAGAGGGAGGGGAAGGGCAGGCATAGAAGCTGCACCTTCTCTAATGTTGAAGGTGCTTACACCTGCAGTATCAGCACTGGGCTCCTGAAAATACAGCAATAGCTGTCTTCCGGGAGTGCAATAAGAATGTCAGATGTACATAATAGAGATAAGCCCAGGAGATATTATGCACTTTCTTGGACTTTACTCATAGTGTGTCTTCACTCTTTGCAAAGCAGCTGAATTCCTGTAATTCAGCTTTAACCATGGACAGTACAGTCTTCAGCCAGTCTGTCTGAGAGGGGGAGAGAAAGGAGAAACAGGAGTGTGTGTTGCCATCCTAAGCTAAAGGGCTGTGTGTTCCTATTGATGAACACAGTGAAGGGAGAGACAACTCTAGTCCCTGCATACAAGGGTGGCTTTAAAGGATGCTGTAAGAAAAATAAGCCGCACTGAAATAGGAAACCTGGGCCTATGGTCATTGCACAAGTTTCAACTGGAACGTAAACAAGGATTAAAAGATAACGCAGCTGCTTATTTAGCCCTCTGTTGGTTGAATCTGAGTCACAGGAGTGCAAAACTTAAGCCCCGTACACACGTACTGATTGTCGGCCAAACGATCGGCCGTCTTTTGTCCGGTGCTGTCCTGTCGGCTGAAAAGTGCTAAAGACTGCACACGAATTTTGACGGCCAACAACAGCCGACTGCAGAAGTGATGTCATGTGATGGTTAACTTTCCCTGTGTTTTTTCTTCTCTGAGCATGCCCAGTCTTGCTAATCTGCTCTTTGTCGGCCGAATTCTGTACTGACTGGCGAACAATCGGCCGTTCTGGTGACGGCCAAAAAAAATTTTAAAGTCTGCACGACAGATTCTGTTCGGCCGAAAATGCGCTGTCGGTTGTCGGAAGCATCATACTAACAAGCCGACAATCGGCTGATCGGTCGGGGCCGAATAATTACGGCCAACAATCGGTACGTGTGTACGGGGCTTATGTTTACTCCTGTGACCCTCAAGAGAAGCATGGCCAAAAGAGTTTTGGCTATACTCTTCCATTAACCCTAAAGTATATGTGAACCCTCACCTTGTAAAACAAACCATTCAGTTTAAAATGGACATGCAAGGCAAAACATTTGTGTATATTAATAAAAAAGACATTATAAATGCCTTTTTTTTCTTTTTTTTTATATGATCACATAATCTCAGTTCTCAGCGGCATAAGGGGCTTCGAGAGCTAAGGGTGGAGAAACAGCAGGATACTGATCTTCCCAGTGAATGACTGTAAGGGCTGTGGAGATGGGGGGCTTGCCAGCACAAGTCTGATCATCGGAGGGCAGGCAGGCTAAGCTATTAGCACAGCTAGAAAACGGACTAGGCTGGGCAGTATGGGCTTCCATGCCTAGCATGATTAGTTTGAAACGGAAAAGAAGGGGGACTGGCTGGATCACAAGGTATTTCTCAGAATAGAAAGCAATACAAAGAGAACAAAGAGAAAAGGAATTTACTCTAGTGCGCGGGGAGAAAATAGTCGCGAAAGTGAACTTACTAATAGTCACAAAAATCAGCAACCCTCTAAATCCGTTCTTGTGGTAGGAGCAGGGGAATCACACATGGAAATAATGTTTAGAGCATGATCTCATAGATTAAATGGCTCCTAAACGTGTGGTACATTACTTGTAGATGATCTGCTTTTAAACTTCTTCAAAAACTGATGTGAAAACAGAAATATGAGTGAAAATCGAAGAAGAGATAGATTCTCCCTGTTTCTCAGGATATGTACTAGCACAAGTGTGCATGCCCAGACAATAAAAATAGTCACAATCCTTCCCTCGTTCAGTTTTAACCGCGCGCTATAGTAAATTCCGAAATGCGCGAATGCCGAAGATGGGTACGCAACCGTGAAATTGTGCGAACTAGCAAACATGTAATATTTATATATATATATATATATCAATGCAAGTTTCAACCATTGAGTTTCATTGTACAACTGTTACTTCCACAAAATCATTTTGTTTGCAGAACAGGAAAATAAATAAACCAGGAAAAATGATTGATATTATAAATATCAGCAAAAGATGTATTTTATATAAACCATCCCATATAAGAATGGTGTATTGTTACATATACACACAGAATCATGGCCAGGGCCGGCCTTTGGGGTGTGCGAGCTGTGCGGCCGCACAGGGCGCCATGGGCAACAAGGGCGCCGTGTGGCCATCACCGCTCACAGAAAATCAGGCGATTCAGGCCGTACAGCGGGAGGTGAGCGGCGACCGCAGCCTGGACAGGGTCGACACAGGCCGCGGCCGCCGCTTACCTCCCGCTGTGCGGCTGTGCCTCAGTCACCTACTGATGCAGTGAGGCGAGCTGTGTATTACACACAGCTCAGCCTCCGATCCTTCCACGCTGACAGATCCCTCCTCCCTCCCTGCACTGACGCCAGAGGAGTGATCGTCAGCTCCTCCTCACCCCGCCCCTTCTCCTCCTCCTCCTCCCCCCCCCGCCCACACTCCTGGGGATGTGTGGGCAAGAAGTTTAAAGAAAAAAAAAAGCTGCAAACAGAGACAGGGTAAGGTAAGTGAGGTCTCTCTCCTTCAAAAAATGTAAGGGGGGGCTCTGTGTGAGGGGGGCTTTGTGTGAGGGGGGTCTGTGATGTAAGGGGGGGCTCCGTGGGGGGGGGGGTCTGATGTAAGGGGGGCTTTTTGTGGGGGTCTGTGATGTAAGGGGGGCTCTCTGATGTGGGGGGCTCTGTGTGTGGGGGGCTCTGATGTAAGGGGGCTTTGTGTGGGGGGTCTGTGATGTAAGGGGGGCTTTGTGTGGGGGTCTGTGATGTAAGAGGGGGCTCTCTGATGTGGGGAGCTCCGTGGGGGGGGTCTGATGTAAGGGGGCTTTGTGTGGGGGGTCTGTGATGTAAGGGGGGCTCTCTGATGTGGGGGGCTCTGTGTGGTGGGGGGTTCTGATGTGGGGGGTCTGTGATGTAAGGGGGGCTTTGTGTGGGGGGTCTCTGATGTAAGGGGGCTTTGTATGGGGGTCTTTGATGTGAGGGGGCTTTGTGTGTGTAGGGGGGCTCTGTGTGGGGGGAGGGCTCTGATGTTAGGGGGGCTCTGTGTGTGGGGTCTCTGATGTGAGGGGGGCTTTGTGTGGGGGGTCTCTGATGTGAGGGGGGCTTTGTGTGTGTAGGGGGTCTCTGATGTTAGGGGGGCTTTGTGTGGGGGGTTTCTGATGTGAGGGGGGCTCTGTGTGGGGGGGTCTCTGATGTGTGTGGGGGGGAGTCTCTGATGTAAGGGGGCTTTGTGTGGGAGTCTCTGATGTAAGGGGGCTCTGTGTGTGGGGTCTCTGTGTGTGGGGTCTCTGATGTGAGGGGGGCTTTGTGTGGAGGGGTCTCTGATGTGTGTGAGGGGTCTCTGATGTAAGGGGGGCTTTGTGTGTGGGGTCTCTGATGTAAGGGGGCTCTGTGTGTGGGGTCTCTGATGTGAGGGGGGCTTTGTGTGGGGGGGTCTCTGATGTGAGGGGGTCTCTGTGTGGGGGGGTCTCTGATGTTAGGGGGCTTTGTGTGGGGGGGTCTCGGATGTGTGTGAGGGGTCTCTGATGTAAGGGGGGCTTTGTGTGTGGGGTCTCTGATGTAAGGGGGCTCTGTGTGTGGGGTCTCTGATGTGAGGGGGGCTTTGTGTGGGGGGGTCTCTGATGTGAGGGGGGCTCTGTGTTTGGGGGGGATCTCTGATGTAGGGGGGCTCTAAATTAAGGGGGGCTTTGTGTGTGGGGTCTCTGATGTAAAGGGGGCTCTGTGTGGGGGGCTCTGATGTAAAGGGGGCTCTGTGTGGGGGGTCTCTGATGTAAGGGGGGCTAAGTTATTAGTGATCATAAAAAAGAAAAGTCAAATAAAGTGCAAAAAAGTGCAAGAAAATGCGGGGGGGCGCCACAGGATTAGCTCGCACAGGGCGCCTGAACACCTAAGGCCGGCCCTGATCATGGCTTAATCCTGCAGTGTAGTGCCATATAGGAAACAGGTTTGCAATTGCTGACTGTAGAACCGCGACTATGCAGATGCTGATTCCGCTAATGTGCCTTCACCTAGTTGATCACACTTTTCTGTTCACCTAATCAAGGTCCTAATTGTTTTAATTAGAGGCACTTAGAAGAACAACGACCATTGCTTTTCCCTATTCTTAGTAAATGAACTCCCATGTGACAATTGTTGTCTATGTGCCGCATTTATATCTCAAAGGAGTAGAGAAGTGTGGGAAAAATTATTGCATTTATTTGCACTGGAGCTCACCGGGAGTCTCTGTCAGTCCCTGCATTTCAGCTCAGCTGTGATGAAATGAGTTTAAGCAACATTAAACCTTCGTTTTTTTTTTTTATTATTAAAATAGCAAACATGGTATACTTACCTGCTCTGTGCAAAGGTTTTGCACAGAGCAGCCCCAATCCTCCTTTTCTGGGGTCTCCTGCTGGCGCTCCAGGCCCCTCCTCTTTGGCTTTCCATGGGGGCACCTGTGCAGGCTCGCTCCCGATCTGTCTATTGACCAGGCAACATGGCCCCACCCCTGCTCCCTCATCACAGCATTTGATTGACAGCAGTGGAAGCCAATGGCTCCCACTACTATCAATCTATCCTGTGAGGAAGGAGACAGCGGCAAGAGCTGCTGCTCTCGTGCATGTAGTGGATTGGATAGGGCTGGGAAAATCCTGCAGCAGAGAAGGGTTTTTTTTTAACCTTAATGTATAGAATGCAAAAAGGTAAAAAAAAAAAAAAAAAACCTAGAGGCTTTAAAACCACCTTAAATGTCACTTTAAAAGAAGGGGGATAAACGTTGGGACTTTACATGAGGACATGACATGGTAGGGTCATGTACCTCCATCTCTATCATGCAAAGTCCCAATTCCCCAATGTTTTTATTTAAATGTCACTTTGTGATAATTCAATATAGTGCTTTGCATTCTAAAATGAAATCCACTATTCCTCTCTTCCCATACAGAGCAGACACCAGGCCACACACTAAAATGGCTCAATTCTTTGTGGGCTCGTATGAAAAAGCAATCTGTGAAATCTTAGCTCATTTCAATGGACAGCAGATCTTGGCATCCTGATAGCCCTCTAAATTAAGCAACTAGCAGGTGTATCTAAGCTGTTTATTCACACCTTGGAAGTGTAACCAAGCACTATTTTTGTCAGTTTATGTGCATTATGTTTAGGGCAGCCTTCATTCAATTTGTAAAATGTGCATAAATAGCTAAAGTAGAACTGAGCCTGAAAATTAAAAAAATGCTCACAGGTAGAATTTATATGATAGAGGACCCTATTGGTCTCTTCTTGTTTCTCCCTGTCTGTCAGAGTTAATGTATGCACAGCAAAGTGTACATTTACGGCATGGCTCTGTGCGTGATGATGTGACTTATTTTTTGATACATCTATATGTAAGAAACTAAGTTTGTTCAAGAAACTAAGTTTCTGGAGAACTAATCAATAATAATTTTTTGGTATTTGCCTGGGGAAGGAGACGGCTCCCTTTCACTTATTCTCTGTCTATTGATATCATTGCCATATGTCAGTGCAAAAAGATGATCCCTTTAACAACGTCTGCTTGGACAAAACGTACATCGGGTGGGGCAGAGCTTGTGCTGATGTCACTCACTTTTTGCTTGAGCCGTGCCAGCAGTGATTTGATTGCATTGTGCAGTTACAAGAAAAAACTTTGTAAGTCGTTTTTTAGCCTATGATTAATACATTTTTAACAGCTTGTTTCTTCTTGCCAAGCCATTTCTTTAGGAGCAGGAGGAGGATAACAAAGTGAAGTCCTGATGTTAAAGCGGAGTTCCACCCAAAAGTGGAACTTCCGCTTTAGGGAGTCCTGACCCCCCGACATGCCACATTTGGCATGTTATTTTTTGGGGGGGGGAGCGGGTACCTAGTTTTGACAGGTACCCGCTCCCACTTCCGCTCGGAGCGCCGCGGCGCCCTGAGCGGAAGTTCTCCTCTCCCCCTCCCTCCCTGCAATCTTCTGGGACACGTCAGAGGTCCCAGAAGATTGCCGGCCAATCACGGCGCGCAGCGCGACTCGCGCATGCGCAGTGGGTACCCGGCTGTGAAGCCGCAAACTGTAACAGCCGGGTGCCCACAGCAGTGATGCCGGCGCCGAGGGAGAGGATCGAGGCTTCCGGCGGCCGCATCGCTGGACCGTTGGACAGGTGAGTAAATGGCTGGAACTCCGCTTTAAGTGCAGTTCTGTGTTTCCTTATTGCCTACATCCCTGCAGCTTCGAGCTAATTTAGACCTTGTATAATTTGGGGTCTGGGCAAGAGGCTGGATGTGCTGAGGTGGTGGGCTGACTGCTGTAAACACTGACAATATATTTTATTCACTTATCAAAGAAAAAAGATTCCCCTAGGGGGTGGGACTTTTGCGGCAAGAACCAGGACTTGAGTATATTTCGTATAAATTTATTAAACAATTGTAAGACACAAATAGACAGTAACAAAGAACAATGATATATCATAAAAACATGGCCATAGATACGTCGTTGGTGCTGGAGATGTCTGAGATGTCTGGACAGGACCTGACGCGTTTCGGTCAGTTTGCCTTTTTCAATAGTCCAACAAGAGAAGCCAGATCTCAGACTGGAAATGTGAGAAGCAGAAATCAATATTTGGTAAAAACAGTTTGTCAAAAGTAAATTCTACATTATATAAATTACATAGTATCTATTATAAGTTACACAGTGTCTGTTATACCTAGATGTATCAATAATTATTGTATTTCCGTAAGTACATACCAGATATGAGGATTCTCTGTGAGACCAAGGAAGAGAGGCCACTCTTGCTTGGTCTCACAGAGAATCCTCATATCTGGTATGTACTTACGGAAATACAATAATTATTGATACATCTAGGTATAACAGACACTGTGTAACTTATAATAGATACTATGTAATTTATATAATGTAGAATTTACTTTTGACAAACTGTTTTTACCAAATATTGATTTCTGCTTCTCACATTTCCAGTCTGAGATCTGGCTTCTCTTGTTGGACTATTGAAAAAGGCAAACTGACCGAAACGCGTCTGGTCCTGTCCAGACATCTCAGACATCTCCAGCACCAAAGACGTATCTATGGCCATGTTTTTATGATATATCATTGTTCTTTGTTACTGTCTATTTGTGTCTTACAATTGTTTAATACATTTATACGAAATATACTCAAGTCCTGGTTCTTGCCGCAAAAGTCCCACCCCCTAGGGGAATCTTTTTTCTTTGATATATTCAATAGGGATGTTGGCAATATCCAGGTCAAACACAGGATCCGAATAACTCTTTTCTATTTTATTCACTTGATCACAAGACACAATTTTGTGGACATTATATATTTGTTTTATATATCACTGGACTTCACAGTTTATACTCTTTATTCATAGTGAATATTAATGAATATTAAAGTGGTTATAAAGGCAGAAGGTTTTTTTTTTTTTATCTTAGCGCATTCTATGCATTAGAATAAAAAGCCTTCAGTGTACAGCAGCCCCCTCAGACAGCCTAAAACTTATTTGAGGTTCATCCAGATCCAGTGATGTTGCACAATAGACTCGGCTGTCGGGGACTCCCCCCCCCTTTATTGGCTGAGACAGCTGTGTGGTGACATTGCCCCTCCCCCCCGCTGCTGTCAATCAAATTCAGTGAATCAATGAGGAGAGAAAGGGGGATGGGTGAAGGAACACAGGGAGCTGCAGCTCGGCTCAGGTGCCCCCATAGCAAACTGCTTGCTGTGGGGGCACTCAACAGGAGGGAGGAGCCAGGAGAGCAGTCGAGGGACCCGAGAAGAGGAGGATCAGGGCACAGAGCAAGTAAGTATGGCATGTTTGTTTTTTTAACAAACAAAAATTGACTTTACAATCACGGAAATGGAAAATGAAAATGTATATGGCCAGTGGGAGCTCTGAGAGGACAACACTGAAGGGTATCGCTTGACACGTGTCTGCCATAATGTGCAAATATGCAGTGTATACTGGCACATTATTGCTGTCCCCTGGCCTTTATGCTTTATTTACACTCACCGGACACTTTATTAGGTACACCTGTTCAATTGCTTGGTAACACAAATTGCTAATCAGCCAATTACATGGCCGCAACTCAATGCATTTAGGCATATAGACGTAGTGAAGATGACTTGCTGAATTTCAAACCAAAATTCAGAATAGGGAAGAAAGGGTATTTAAGTGACTTTGAATGTGGCATGGTTGTTGGTGCCAGGCGGGCTGGTCTAAGTATATCAAAGTCTCCTGATGTACTGGAATTTTCACGCGCAACCATCTCTACGGTTTACAGAGAATAGTCAGAAAAAGAGAAAATATCCAGTGAGCGGCAGTTGTGTTGATGAAGAAGCAGTAGACCACATCGGGTGCCACTGCTGGCTAAGAACAGGAAACTAAGGCCATAATTCGCACAGGCTCATCAAAATAGGACAATAGAAGATTGGAAAAACTTTGCCTGGCCTGATGAGTCTCGATTTCAGCTGCGACATTCAGATGGTAGGGTCAGAATTTGGCATAAACACTTGAAAGCATGGATTCATCCTACCTTGTATCAACAGTTCAGGCTTATGTTGATTGTGTAATGGTGTGAGGGATTATTTCTTGGCACTTTTTGGGCCTCTTAGTACCAATTGAGCATTGTTTAAATGCCATAGCCTAAGTATTGTTGCTGACCATGTCCATCAGTTTATGACTACAGTGTACCCATCTTCTGATGGCTTCTTCCAGTAGAATAATGCACCATGTCACAAAGCTAAAATAATTTCAAACTGGTTTCTTGAACATGACAATGAGTTCACCGTACTCCAATGGCCTCTACAGTCAACCATCTCTCAATCCAATAGAGCACCTTTGGGATGTGGTGGAACTGGAGATTTGCATCATGGATGTGCAGTCGACAAATCTGCAGCAACTGTGGGATGCTATCATGTTTATATGGACCAAAATCTCTGAGATATATTTCCAACACCTTGTTGAATCTATGCCACAAAGAATTAAGGCAGTTTTGAAGGCAAAGGTGGGGTCCAACTCAGTACTAGCAACTTGGTGTAACTAATAAAGTGTACCATTTCACAAGTTGTGCTAGCATTCCATTCTAAACAAAACAACAGGTATACTAAACTGCCCTCCAGTTGAAGCTACGCCAATCGGAGAAGCGAAACGCGTTGACGTCATCACTCCCGACCAGTGCAACAAACAAGTGTCACAGACGTGGACGGCAGGGGAGCTATTGGGAGCCGGAGGATCGGAAGCAACGCACGGACCAGGCACTTCAGCGGCATCTCAGCGGAGGACAGAAGACAGAGCAGTGCGGCAAGGAGTCGGAAGTCAGGTAAGTGAAAACACAAACCCGTCCAGGAAGAGGGGTGAAGAATCAGCCGTTCGGCTGACAGAGTGTCTCTGATGAGGCGGGGACAAATACTGAGGCATCCCGCAATCTAGCAACACAGACACACACTCTGCATAGTCCCCGAGAAACGGCGAGACATTTAAACCACCTGACACCCCTCCACCAATGCCGCAAACATAAAAAGGAGATACACTCTGCAAAACCTCCTAAAACAATAAGCTCAATAAGGACATACCCAACATTAATACGAGCTATCCCCAATCAATGACCCGCTGAAACCTGGCATTCCATTTACACCTTGAGAGGGAAGCAGTTAGAAATCTAGGCAATTGCCGATCCAACCACGAGTCATAGAATAGACTCGGAGCAAAGGAGAAAAAATACTGCCAAAACCTCGGATTGTGTAAATATCCTAAGTGGAGAAGGAACCACTCCAGCTACCCAACACCCCTGACCCCCACCCACCCTGCTTTATCAAGCAAAAAAACTATTGATTAATAACTTCCCCCACAAGTCCACAGACACGCATCATAGGAGAATATAGAAACGGTGTACACCGCCAGAATGAATTAATTTTGATTATAAATACCCTAATGATGTCATATCATGCACCGGCCGGTACCTTGTTAAATGTTTAATGTTTCACGTTGTATGTCTTGTTTTTTCTGTGTTTTTTGTGTTTATACTGGTCACATATAAAAGGCTGAGCCTATATCTGTACGGAAATGTACTCACGATAATACTATTTCACAATAAATTGCTATGTTTACATTTTACCTCTGAATCCCTATATTATTGTACTGACCATTTAACCTACCCTTAGTTCTGACACCTGAACAGAACACCTTTCACGTATACTAAACTGCCCTACCTAGGTGTACGTATATACCTTTCTTTCTTCCTGATGCCACAGTTCAGAGGAGAAGTAATATACTCAGGATATCTGTGGAGCGTGTGACTCACCCCCTTTCTTCCCTTCTGACAGGACTAGTGCTTGGTGACTAGCTGTTTAGGCACCTATTAATTTGATTTAGAGGCAGAGAAAGTGCTTTTAAGGTAGGTCTTGCTTATACTTGTAGTGCCGCTCTAGGCGAAAAAGGAAGCTATATATTTTCACGCTGGTGTTCAGGAATGGGGTGTCGACATTAAATATCACCACCCAGTAGTGGGAAGTATGCTTAGAAAAATCACAGTTCTCCCAGTCCTGTCTATGTTATTAACATGTGTGAGATGGCCTCAGCCTTACACCTCAACACAAGCTACGTCCTCTGACATGTTTCGCCCCACCCACCAGGGCTTAGTCATAGGTATAATGCTGAGACTGTGGCAGCACCTAAGATGGCTGCGTGTAACAAAATGGTTGTTTCTGACAAAATGTTTTTACTTGTAAAGTCCGAGCAGATTTCTGACATTCTGACTTTTCCACCATCTGCATGAAACAAGTACAACCCACGCCCCTCTTTTTCTCCCTTCTCTTTTCCTGTGAGACAGTGTGCTCAACAGCTTAGTAACATGTATCAAGATAAGTTAGAGAGATAAAGCATGTAAGTGTGAAACTGCAAATGTCAAACTAGTTTTTAGAAACATAAGAAAATATGTATGCAAAAGAAATATGTATGTGTGACACAATTGCCGATTTATATATATATACAATGTACCTGCCCTACAAGGCACTTAGTCTCTTGGACACGAGTCCTACTAAGTCCCATTCACTCGGGAATAAAAAGTTTTGTTTTCCTGAAGTCTGTGTCCAGAGTGCATTACTGGTTTCCCAAAACTGTTTGCTGCTACATTTCTTGGTGCATTGGCCGGAAAACCCAGTGGGACACCGAGGCAGGTGGTCATTTCCACCACAACCTGCCGGGATAATCTTTGGAGCTAGCCCCTTGGATAACCGCTGCATCTCAGGCGCCACCAGACAATTGTCTGGGAGACTACACTACATTGACGAATGCTCCAAAGCCGCCCTGATAGCATCTTTATTTTTGGACTCACAAACCAAACAGTTGGAGCTCCACTTCAGAACCAGGTGAGATCTTTGCCGTTTGGTTTGGGATAACAGCCAGACAAGACCTCTCAAAGATATTCAAGGGTAGGGGAGCCTGATCACCTCCCGAGGAAACCCCGATTGGATGATTGCGCATCCTGGGCAGACCTCAGTCAGTTAGTAATCTTAGTTGACAAAGTTTGGTGTGAATTGTGTCTGTATGAAATGTTGCCCAGCAACAAAGCGAGAGTAGACTCCGTGTAGGGGCAGTTCTAAGCTGGGAGACCGTGCTGAGTCATCGATAGGAGGAAGTAGTGTTTTGACCCCATTGTGTTGAGAGTCTTGGACCCCTTACCAGATTCTCAAAACTTTACCTTACCCTCTGTGTCTGTCTTGGTGTCTCTAGGGCAACAAAATGAGTGGGAATCAGTCAGTCCTATCCCCCTAGAGTGTATGATCAACAATTTTAAGAAGGGATTCTGCAAAGGTTGCAAACTGAAACCTAGTCCTTAAAAAAATAGAAATACTATGTGAAAAAGACTGGCCCCGCTATGGAACACGGTGGCACCCACAGGGAACATTAGACCTAGAGACCGTTTACCGACTAGTAGCACATGTTAGCACTAACTCACAGATACCTGACAAGATCCCATACATAGATTGTTGGAAGAGGGTAGTGAACGATGACCCTAGGTAGATACAGAAAGCAAAGGATGAACAGTGTAGAATTATGGTTATGACAAAAACACAACTAGCAAATAAAAGTACCAAAAGCACATAGTCCACCCTGAAGAGGCAGACGACCAGCCTCCTCCACATGTAGAGGAATGAGTCCTGGGCGGGCAGAGAATAAGTTCTGAGTCCCCGCCCTGTAGACTGGGGGAATTAAGCTCAAGTCATTGCCCCCCCCCCCCCAGGAAGATGACCAGACCCTGTCAATCCTCAATCTCAGTAAAAATACTCCTACATGTACTTCCAGAAGCGATCAATGGGCGCACAGGTCAAGGGTCCACTTCCACCACAAAGAATCCCGGTGCCAGTAACCGAACTCTTGCCCTGTCCTTCAACTTACCTATGCAAATGCCCCTAGGGGAACAATTTGTAGGGGGACAATGGACTCTAGTCTACACCCCTTTTACCACAACGGACCTACTGACCTGGAAGACCTATAATCCTTCTTACAGTGAGAAGCCCCAAGCTATGACAGACCTACTCTGTTCGATAATTCAGACTCATAACCCCACCTGGTCTGACTGTCAGCAACTTCTTCTAACTCTTTTCAATACAGAGAAAAGACACAGAATAAGCCAGGCAGCTCCAATGTACAGTATGTTGAAGAGTTAGGAAAACACCACTGGGACCCCCCTGGCTGGGTTGCAGAACACTGTCCAAAAGCAAACCCTCTTTGGGATCCGAACAAAAAGGAACACATGCACAAACTTCAACTTTATCAGACAGCTATTATAGAGGGGATGAAATCAGCCGGCAAAAGACCCACTAACCTTAGTAAGATGGCAGAGGTCCTCCAGGAGCCCAATGAAAGTCCAGGACAGTTTCTTGAAAGACTATCTAAAGCTTTCAGACTGTACACTGCATTTGATCCCCCAACTGCATTTTTCAGTCAGTCTGCTAGAGATATTAAGAGGAAGCTTCAGATACAAGAAGGCTTTGCTGTTATGAATATTGCACTCTGTTAGAATAGCCACAAAAGTTGAAAACTTTGTCAATCACGAGTTAGAAACTAAGAGGGGAGTTATGTGAAGAAGAGTGCCTCCAAGCCACAAATTAACTGTTGCAGCTACTGTGAGAAGCAGGCTATAAGGTATCCAGCAAAAAGGTGTCAGAGACAGTTGGGAGAGGGCATGAATGAAAATGTTCATGCATGAATTCCTGAGAGCAGCAAGATTCTGCCGGATATGGATACCAGACTTTGCCACCAAAGCCAGGCCCCCTCTATGAATCCACAAAGGGGGAGAGAGAGCCCTTTATATGGGAAAAACAACAAGACCAAGCCTTCCAAGACCTTAAGACTTCCTTAATGCAGGCCCCTTCTCTGGGCCTTCCAGACAGTCAGACATCATTCTATTTGTACGTCAGTGATAAGCGGGAAATAGCAGTGGGAGTCCTGACACAGTACCTGGGATCATGGCAACGCCCTGTGGCATACCTCCCAAAACAACTGGACACTGTAGCTCAAGTTTGGCCACCTTGCCTGCGGGCCATCGCAGCAACAGCTCTCTTGGTGGCCTAAGCTGACAAGTTATCACTAGGTCAGGAAACCTATGTCCGAGTCCCACACCAGGTACAGACATGGGTGGATTACAAAGGAAATCACTGGTTCATTAACAACCAGATGGTTAAATACCAGGCCATGCTGTGTGAAAATCCTCAAATCTGTTTAGAGACTGTTAATACCCTAAACCCAGCCACTCTGCTTTCCACTTTACAAGAACATCTGACACATGACTAGTGATGTCGCGAACATAAAATTCGCTGTTCGCGAACGGCGAACGCGAACATCGGTGAATGTCCGCGAACCGGCGAACATTGCGAACCGCCATAGACTTTAATAGGCAGGCGAATTTTAAAACCCACAGGGACTCTTTCTGGCCACAATAGTAATGGAAAAGTTGTTTCAAGGGGACAAACACCTGGACTGTGGCATGCCGGAGGGGGATCCATGGCAAAACTCCCATGGAAAATTACGTAGTTGACGCAGAGTCCGGTTTTATTCCATAAAGGGCATAAATCACCTAACATTCCTAAATTGTTTGGAATAACGTGCTTTAAAACATCCAGTGTGTGTATACGATCAGGTATGATGTTGTATCGATCAGGTAGTGTAAGGGTTACGCCCGCTTCACAGTGACAGACCAAACTCCCCGTTTAACGCACCGCAAACAACCGCAAACAGACCAGAACCGACCAAAATGGGACAGGAACTGGGCTTTAAGGGTTAGGGTTAGGTTTAGTGTTAGGGGCTAGGGTTAGGGTTACGGTGAGATACTTAGGGTTAGAGTTAGTAACCCTACCCCTACGCCTCTAACCCTAACCGTCTAACCCTAAGCACTAAAAATAACCCTAACCCTAGCCCTAACCCTAACCCTAGCCCTAACCCTAATTCTAATTTTTTTTTCTGGTTCTGGACATGCTACAGAGCTGAAACTTCACAGGTACACGTTTTAGACCCCCAGACACTGAATCACACAAAAAGAGTTCTTAAAAATTGTAATTTTTTGTTAGAGAGCCAATTATTGGAAAAATTAAAAAAAAAATAGAAATAAAAAATTTCTTTGGATTTAGCATCTGGGGGGGGGGGGGTCTAAAAAGTGTACCTGTGAAGTTTCAGCTCTGTAGCATGTCCAGAACAAGAAAAAAATACGAATTAGGGTTAGGGCTAGGGTTAGGGTTAGGTTTAGGGTTAGGGTTATTTTTATGGCTAGGCTTAGAGGGTTAGGGTTAAGGTTAGAGGGTTAGGGTTATGGTTAGAGGGTTAGGGTTAGGTTTAGTGTTAGGGGCTAGGGTTAGGGTTACGGTGAGATACTTAGGGTTAGAGTTAGTAGCCCTACCCCTACCCCTCTAACTCTAACCCTCTAACCCTAAGCACTAAAAATAACCCTAACCTTAGCCCTGACCCTAACCCTAGCCCTAACCCTAACCCTAACCCTAGCCCTAATTCTATTTTTTTTGGTTCTGGACATGCTACAGAGCTGAAACTTCACAGGTACACCTTTTAGACCCCCCAGACAATAAATCCAAAGAATTTTTTTTTTTTTTTTAAGTTTTTTTTTTTTTTTTTTTTTAAGTTTTCCAATAATTGGCTCTCTATCAAAAATGACAATTTTTAAGAACTTTTTTGTGTGATTTAGTTTCTAGGGGGTCTAAAAAGTGTACCTGTGAAGAGTGTACCTGTGAAGTTTCAGCTCTGTAGCATGTCCAGAACCAGAAAAAAAAGATCATTTTTCAGTAGAGCAGGGATGGTGGGAACCCCTTTTACACCTATATGATCTTTTTTTTTCTGGTTCTGGACATGCTACAGAGCTGAAACTTCACAGGTACGCTTTTTAGACCCCCCCAGACACTAATCCAAAAAAAGTCATGCCTGCCACCGTATATATCAGTGGTGGGTGGGCAGTGGCACTGCAGTGGGCACAGTACACTCTGTGGACCTGACAGTCACTGGCACCCAGGCAACTGCAATTATAAAAAAAATATATATATTTTTACTTTGCAAGCTTCTGTGCCACCGTATATATATCAGTGGTGGGTGGGCACGCAGTGGCACTACAGTGGGCACAGTACACTCTGTGAACCTGACAGTCACTGGCAGCCCAGGCAACTGCAATAATAAAAAATATTTTTTTTTTTCAATTTGCAACAAGATGCTGTGCCACCGTATATATATCAGTGGTGGGCAGTGCACTGCAGTGGGTACAGTACACTCTGTGGACCTGACACAGCACTCACTGCAATTATGACAGAGGAAAAAAAAAATATTTTTTAAAATGCAAGGTACTGTGCCTGTGCCATCCGAAATGAGTGTGGTGTGCACACAGTACAGTCTGTGGTGGGTCTGTGGCCTCTCACACACAGCGGGCAGGCAACTGCAGTGTACAATAGATATATATATATATATATATATATATATATATATATATATATATATATATATATATATATATATATATATATATATAAAAGAAAAAACTCAATTACCAGCCCTTAAAAGGGCTTTTGGGGACACTAAATATATATATATATATATATAAAAACCCTCAATTACCAGCCCTTAAAAGGGCTTTTGGGGACACTAGATATATATATATATATATATATATATATATATATATATATATATATATATATAAAGAAAAAACTCAATTACCAGCCCTTAAAAGGGCTTTTGGGGACACTATATATATATATATATATATATATATATATATATATATATATATATATATAAAAATTACACAAATACCAGCCCTTAGAAGGGCTTTTTGGGGTGCTGTCAGGATGCTGTCCTTACAGCAGTAGTGGACCAAGAACACTGACTAGCAAGACCAGGAACACTGACTAACAACTGTCCCTAGCTATTAACAGCAGCAGCAGCAGCAGCTCTCCCTCCTCTCACTAACACACACTGCTTCAGAATGATCTAAGGTGGATGCTGCCCTTGCTTATTTATAGGAGGTGGGAGGGTGTGGGAGGGAGGTATGCTGATTGGCTGGAAATGTGCCTGCTGACTGTGAAGTTCAGGGTCAAAGTTTGCCTCAATGATGTATTATAGGGGGCGGACCGAACATCGCATATGTTCGCCCGCAGTGGCGAACGCGAACATGCTAAATTCGCCGGGAACTTTCCGCCGGCGAACAGTTCGGTACACCTCTACACATGACTGCTTCCGGGTATTGGATGAAGTCTACGCAAGCTGGCCATACTTGAAAGACAGCCACTTGGGAAAGCCAAATGTTAAGTACTTCACTGATGGCAGCAGTTTTGTGAAAGATGGGGTCTGCTATGCCAGGTATGCAGTAGTTACACAGGAGACAGTGATAGAGGCAGGAGCCTTACCACAGGGAACCTCTGCTCAGAAAGCTAAACTAATCGCACTTACCAGAGCATTACAAGTGGCTGCAGGACGAAGGCTGATTTTTTATGTAGACTTTGGGTATGCCTTCCTGACTCTCCATGCTCACGGAGCCCTGTATAAGGAAAGAGGGCTCATTACATTTGGAGGGAAGAGCATCACATATGGGACAGAAATACTGGAACTCTTGGAAGCAGCATGGGCCCCCTCTGAAGTCTCAGTGATCCACTGTAGAGGCCATCAGAAGGGAGACTCACAAGTGGCTAATGGAAATAGAAAAGCAGATCGAGCAGCCAAGGTGGCAGCACTCTGGCAGCCCCCACAAGGAAATATGGCCCCCCTGTTCCCAGTACTCTCTGAATGGGATCCAGTTTATACAAAGGCAGAACAAGAATGGATAGAGACTAAACCTGGAAAGTACAGGGAGGATCGGTGGTATCAACTGCAGGATGGAAGAATTGTGATTCCAGCTGCTGTAGCAACTGAATTTGTGACAGAATTCCACAGGGGGACACACATGTGCAAAACAGCTATCGAAAGGGCCCTAGAAAGACACTTTTATATCTTCTGGCTACTCACGCTGGCACATACAGCAGCCAGAAAATGCATGAAATATGCGGGAAACAACCCAAGACAAGGGCCTCTACCAACTCCCGGAATACAAGCTGTAGGAGCCTCACCAATGGAGAAACTACTGGTTGACTTCATTGTCTTGCCACCCTCAGGAGGATATAAATATTTGCTGGTGGCCATCTGCACCTATTCGGGCTGGGTAGAGGCTTGGCCCACACAAACTGAGACTAAAAAAGAAGTGGTTGAACGCCTGATCCAGGAAATTATCCCCAGATATGAAATCCCCTCCTCCATAGGCTCAGACAACAGCCCGGCCTTTGTTCACAAGTGCCTCCAGGAATTAACTTGGAAAATGCATACCGCGTACTAAAATTGCAACTGGCGAAAATCTGTCAGGAAACCCAGATGAAGCGGACCTTGATGCTGCCCATTGCTCTCCAAATTTATTTTTTACCATAAATGTAGCAGAACACAAATTTGCCTAAACTGATGAAGAAATTTGATTTTTTTACATTTTTTTTTTACCAAAAATGTAGCAGAACACAAATTTGCCTAAACTGATGAAGAAATTTGATTTTTTACATTTTTTTATTGGATATGTTTTATAGCAGAAAGTAAAAAATATTGTTTATTTTTTTTCAAAATTGTCTGTCTTTTTTTGTTTATAGCACAAAAAAAGAATAAAACACAGAGGAAATCAAATACCCCCAAAAGAAAGCTCTATTTGTGGGAAAAAAAGACACATTTTATTTGGGTAAAGCGTCCCACAACCGAGCAATTGGCAGTTAAAGTAAAGCAGTGCCGTATCGCAAAAAATTACCTGGTTATGAAGGGGGGTAAACCATCCGGAGCTAAAGTGGTTAACAAATTATTATTAGAATTTTTGATGTTTTCAGATAGATTTGTGTAGTCCATTATCTAGCTGGTAGGAGAGGAGCATCTGCAGTCTCACCGTGCTGTTGCTGCTTCTGTGTGTGTATCCACAAAGGACTTCTACACAGATGCAGCCAATGTTATTCCTGCCTACATTCAATAGAGGGAGCCCAGGGAACATAGAGTACAAGAGAGACTCTGAGGATTGTGGGAAGTATAGTTTGCCATAGAGACTGAGCTATACCAGAGCTTGTCTGGAAAACTGCAATTCCCAAGAGAGAGACATTAAAGGGGAGGGACAGTAGTAGTTTTCCTGGGGTGAAGGAGATATAAGGGTCTCTTTTTTTTCAGGGATAAACCAGGGCTTAGAGAGACTATGAGACTGTGACCCACCTGAGCACAGTGAGGATAGTGAGCCGGCAATCTCCGTCTGAGAGCAGAGAAGGCAGAGCAGATACCACCCTGGAGCAGGGGAGACAGAGCGGATACCCCCCTGGAGCAGAGGAGGCAGAGCGGATATCACCCTGGAGCAGGAGGAACAGAGCGGACACCACTATAGAGCAGTGGGAGCTGAGCAGATACCACCCTGGAGCAGGGGGAGGCACAGCAGATACCACCCTGGAGCAGAGGGAGGCATAGTGGATACCAGCCTGAAGCAGGGGTGCATAGCATATACCACTCTGGAGCAGGGGAGCAGAGCAGATGCCACCCTGGAACAGGGGAGGCAGAGTGGATACCACCCTGGAGCAGGGGAGGCAGAGTGGATACCACCCTCGAGCAGGGGAGCAGAGCAGATACCACCCTAAAGGAGGAGAGCAGAGCGGATACCACCCTGGAGCAGAGGAGGCGGAGTGGATTCCCCCCTAAAGAAGGGGAGGCAGAGAAGATACCACCCCGGAGCAGGGGAAGCAGAGCAGATACCACCCTGGAGCAGGGGAGGCAGAGCTGATACCACCCTGGAGCAGGGGAGGCAGAGAAGATACCCCCCTGGAGCAGGGGAGACAGAGTGGATACCACCCTGGAACAGGGGGAGCAGAGCGGATACCTACCTGGAGCAGGAGAGGCAGACCGGATACCACCCTGGAGCAGGGGGAGCAGAGCAGATACCACCCTGGAGCCAGGGGAGCAGAGCGGATACCACCCTGGAGCAGGAGGAGCAGGGGGAGCAGAGCGGATACCACCCTGGAGCAGGGGAAGCAGAGCGGATACCACCCTGGAGCAGGGGAGGCAGAGCGGATACTACCCTGGATCAGGGGAGCAGAGCGTATACCACCCTGAAGGAGGGGAGCAGAGCGGATACCACCCTGGAGCAGGGGAGGCAGTGCGGATACCACCCTGGAGCAGGGGGAGCTGAGCGAACACTACATTGGAGTGACCGGGACTGTGAGAAGCCTGTCATGCAGTCAGAGAGTTTTAATACATTAACAATGCTGCTTAGTATCCATACTATTATACACAAGTACATAAAAAAATTTCACTGGTAAAGTAGTACATAATTGCGTTGAGTTTTTTTGGGTTTTTCGTGCAGTCAGAGAGCTACACACCGGGGATACAACCAGAGGGAAAGAGGGAAGCTCTTTTGCCCAGCAATTGGATAGAAAGTCTCTGACTACACAGGACTGGTGAGTGGCCGCTAGCCAGCAAACACTGCAGTTACTAGTAGAGGGACAACTTTGATGGCTAGAAACACGTTACCTTTGCATACACCAACTCCTAAAGGGTCACTATCCAAACCGCTCCAACACAAGGTTTTATGCCCCAACAAGCTAGCCAGCAGAAGGATTATCACATGTGCTCTACTGATTGCTGACTGTTTCTGCGGTAACAACCTATAGATCTTCCCCTTAGTTAGGCTACCCCACATAGGTTCAAGAAAGAAGTGGACTATGAAGTACTTACTATTTGCAGCATGTTAATTATATCAGTTAACTACAATACTACTATTTGCTGATGTTTGATAGTTGACTGCTGTGTTATACCTCTTCATGGTGAACCCATTCAGAATACCCTTTCCTTGCTGATATATCCCTGTATAACTTTTTCTTACTTATACAAATTGCAATATATTTTGCTGCTGCCTAAACGGGTCTGTGTCATTTTCTGGTGCATATGTATTGCTGTGTTTGGGGGTATCCATATGCACAGATGTCTGCATCTATATTCTCAGCTTAGCCAGGTGTGTCAGGGACTATACAGCTGTTTGCCGTTGTGGGCACAGGAACAAGGGACCCGAGCAATACATTTGTTTGAGGGGGGTAAAAGTACATTTAATTGAAGCTCCTTTTCAAACGAGAGAGAGCAATTATCTGTCCTAGTGCTGGTTGGGAAGAGTAACCAATAACTTGTATTTGACATTGATGCTGGAGGTAGAAGTGGCTGGAGCCAGGATCAGCAGAGTCTCTATCAATAGAAGTAATCTGCAGCTGCCATCAATGGCTACCAAGGCTACGGAGGAAGTCATATTTTTTTTTTTTTATCAAGGAATGAGCAAATAGAATCATTTTCATTATTCAAATCAAACACTATTCAAGCGTTTTGTTTTCAGATCTCCTCTTACAAAACCATATCCTCTGCTCACATTAGTCATTATCGTTGAAAGGTTGATCTTTTCCAATTTTATTACTTTATAGCCATAATATACTGTACATATATGTCACAGTCCAACAACTCTAACAATCTTTACTGAGCTTTTTAGAATCAGTGTCCTTGTGTTACATTTCTCATTTATTATGACTGTTGTCACAGGATCCTTAGAGTTAAAGAGATTTATAGCATGTTTACCTGATTATTCCTAATAAAAGGCTCTTTGAAAGCCAGCAATTTGTAGTTAAATCCTATGACAATGTATTTCATTGTTTTGTATTCTTCTGTACAGCCTTTTCATATTAGGAGCAAATAGGGTGGTTACAAAGTCTTTATAACACTTCCTATCATGCAGTGCAAGCTAGTTATATGCAGGATGAGAGAGCATTAAAGTAAATATATTGGATACTAAACGGTATGCCTCCCAACCTTCTGAAATGAGCATAAACTATGCAGGCAAAGAACATACCCCTTTTATGTCCCCAGCTACACAGAACATGAAGATGTAATATACTACTTTTCTTTATACTGGCTTTTCAAAATAACAAATGCAATAATTTAGAGGTTGGATGAAAGGTTTGGAGTAGTTTAACACTTTTAATCATGATGTAATCTGTCTACCTCTTCACCAATCAGAGAGCGCCTTGTATTTAGTGATAAAAATATGCTGTACTAGATAAGACTTCTGGAGAGCGCTCCAGCTTCACCACTTCCTACAATCCTTACCCCAGTCTAGAGAGTTTGATAGGCCACTTACTACCCTCGAGGACATCTGTGTACAAACGGGTACATTGCCTCACGTGCTCTCAACAGCCTATTCGCTTTTAGTGACCCCACCTTTAGATTATAGACCACCTTACATTGCCAGTTGGGAGAGAGACCTAAACTGCACGTTTACCCCAAACCAACTACAATATATATTATGGTTTACGTTCAAATCCTCCATCTGCACGCGGATTCAGGAAAACAACTACAAATTGATATCCAGATGGTATCGCATACCGACACGTTTACATACATATTCACCGGGGGGCGTGGCCTGGAGCGGCATGTGAGAGGACGCATCTCACCGAGCTCCCGCTAGTATCCTGCATATTGATCCTTTCCCCGGTCTCCACAGTCACTTACCGGGTCACCGCCGCATCCTCACACATCAGGGCGCACGCCGGGACTCTCCTTTCAATGTGTCCGGGTGATGCTCCGCCGTCAGACACGCGGGGACACGAAGATGCCTGGAACCCAAGATGGCGCCGTTCCCGGCCTCCCGCAGCGTCCTTCCAAGGGCTCTGAGAGGCCAGCCTCCTCCTCAAGCAAGCCGCCCAAGCACCCGAAGCACCCGCCGAAGGAGCCACAGCGCGACATGCGCTTCTATGCCCAAAAATCCCCTGGCCCTGCAGGGAAGGGGAAGGAGAAGGACTTGTGCGCTGCTGCCAGCTCGGCTGACCCTGGGCCGCCCATCCCGGCAGGGATCGAGCCTGGAGCTGAGGCCTCTGCAGATGAGCTCCCGGATGGCATTGAGGAGGGTGCTGGGGATGAGGATGTGCAGCCCACACTTGCGGACATACTGCGGGCCATAAACCGCTGCAATGCCTCGGTGGACCATCTTAAAAAGCAGTTTGGGGGCCTGACTGAAGCGGTGTCCCTTCTTCGGCAGGACCTCCAGAAGGTGAGAGAGCGCACCACTGCCGTGGAGGGGAGAGTCAGCGACATGGAGGATCAGCTTCCCCCCCTGTCCAGGGAGTCCAGACAGACGGCAGGTCTGGCCAGAGCCCTGGAGCAGAGGGCTGAGGATGTGGAGAACCGGCTCCGGCGAAACAATGTTAGAATTGTTGGTCTCCCGGAGAAGGTGGAAGGTAGAGACCCCACGGAGTTTGTGGAATCCTGGCTGAAAGACATTTTTGGCGGGGACGCCTTTTCCGCTCTGTATGCGGTGGAACGAGCCCATAGAGTTCCCCCCCGACCCCTGCAACCGGGACGCCCGCCGAGAACCATGCTGGCCCGCCTGCTTAACTACCGTGACAAGGAGACTATCCTGAGGCTGGCACGGGAGCGGCGGGATGTTCGATATAACGGGGTGCGTGTCTCGTTTTATCCGGACTTTTCCGCAGAGGTGCAGAGGAGCAGGGAGAAATTCTTCGCTGTCAAGCAACGATTGCAGAAACTAAAGGCCTCGTACGCCATGCTGTACCCGGCGAAACTTCGTGTCATTGCTGGAGGTCAACACCACTTTTTTGAGGATCCGTCCGAGGCATCATCCTGGATCGACCGCAATGAGCACCTTCTACGCCCACGTCAACCACCTCCGAATGATGGTGCGGATTGAGCTTGGGGCCTGCGCCCTGGTTCCTGTTGTTTTGTGGGGCGGTGACCCCCTAATTCCTTATAGTACTTTTATCCTGGAGATCTGTTGGGATGCGTGATTCTTCCTATGGTCTGTTTTTGGAGCTTCAAGGATCTGTCCATACCGCAGAACTTTGGTTCCACTGCCTGATTGTTCTTGTCCCTTCCCCCGTTCCCCCTCCCCCCCCCTTTATGCTTTTTTTTTTTCCGCTTCCCCTGTTTTTTCTTTTATATCTGCACAGCAGCGGAAGGTCTGCTTTTTTCTTGGTACTGCTGGGACCTGTTGTTCTGGACGAGGGTGGGGAGGAAGATGTGGAGGTCTTTTCGGGGACCCTGACTACTGCTCTGGTGACTGTGGACCCAGTTCCTGGAAGCGTGTGTACTGGGTCGGGGTCCTCACGGCCCGGAGTACTGTTATCTTGTTTTTTTTTCTACCAGTTGGAGGGTCATGTTGGCCTTCCTGTTTTGGAGTCTGGAGCCGGCTTGCACATCCCGCTGTACTGCAGCGGCCGGGAGTGCCTCTGCCGCTGCCCCTTGTTTTGGATGCTGTGGCCCCTCGGGGCCTGCCCTGATATGTATCCTGCTATATTGATGTACTGCCACCCACCATGACTGCGGTTCCTATTGTCTCCTGGAATGTCCGGGGGTTGAGGGACCCTCTTAAGAGGTCTATGGTTTCCACGGTCCTGCGCGGGCATTTTTCAGCCATTTGCTGCTTACAGGAGACACACTTGGATGTGGACTCACGATCCTGGCTGCATTATGTCTGGGCGGGCTGGGAATACCATTCTACCCACACCTCATACTCCCGAGGGGTGAGTGTTTTGGTCCATCGGTCCCTTGACTTTCAGGAGCTTCACAGCCTGATTGACAGTGAGGGGCGATTCGTATTTATTCATTGTAGACTGTATACTGTGCACTGTGTTTTGGCCTTTGTCTATATACCGCCACCGTTCCACTGCGAGGTTCTGAGAAAGCTGGTGGTATATCTGGTGAACCGCCCGGAAGTCCCGGTATATATTGTGGGTGACTTTAACTGTGTGTTTGATGCTCAGATGGATCGGCACTCTGTGGCGGTGGGGAGTGGAGGGATGGGGCGCTCGGCTCTGGCGAAATTTGCTGGTGAGCTGGGTTGGATTGACCTCTGGCGGCTCCGTAATCCAGGAGCCAGAGTCTTTTCATGTTTCTCGAAGACCCATACCTCCTTATCGCGCATTGACCTATGCCTCTGCTCTTCCCCCGCCATCAGATTTGTCGAGGATGTTCGCTACGCTCCTCGGGGCGTCTCGGACCACTCTCCACTGGTGGTGAGCCTTGCGGTGCGCCCCAGTGCCATGTTGCAAAGGGCTCCATGGAAGTTAAATGCTTTTTGGTTGCACCTGTTTCCTTCACATGACCGTCTCAGGGCGGCTATGCGTGAGTTTTGGGTGGTGCATGACGCTGTAGGGGAGCGGGGCATTCAGTGGGAAGCCTTTAAGGCCTATCTACGGGGCTTGTTCATCCGAGAGGTTCGGGCCATCAAGCAAAACACGGCTGCTCAGGGGACGTTGGCGGAGGGACTGGTGACTCAGCTGGAGGCCCGCTGTGTGGCGGACCCCTCGGAGGCCAACAGGGAGGGATGGCTGGCGGCCCAGGAGGCTCTTCTCCGTATCAATACTTCTGGGGCTGAGCGGCGGAGATTTTTTCAAAGGCAGGCATACTATGAGGAGGGGGAATCCACCGGTCGCCTTCTGGCCAGGATTGCCCGCTCTCATCAAATGACGCCGCCAATAGGTGCTCTTAAAAACAGTGAGGGTAGGGTAGTTAATGCCCCTGATCAGGTCATGGATGTGCTGCTGGAATATTATGAATCCCTGTATAGATCCCGTTCGGGGCACTCGGCCGCGGAGCTTTTGGAGTATGTGGGAGCTATCCCCCTGCCTTCCTTGTTGGACCCGGAGAGGGCCTTACTCGAGGCTCCTCTTACCCTGGAGGAACTGCAGTGTGCGTCGGCGTCTTTTCCCAATTCCAAGGCGCCGGGGGAGGATGGGATACCGATGGAGGTGTATAAGGAATATGCAGATGAGACGCTACCCCATCTTCTGGAGGTCTTTGCGGAGGCTAAATGGAACATGCGGTTGCCTCTTTCCATGACCAAGGCTAATATTATCCTTTTGTTGAAGCCGGGGAAGGATGGTCTGGACCCTGGGTCCTACCGCCCTATCTCGCTTTTACAGAGTGATATTAAAATTTTGGCAAAGGCCTTGGCGTTACGGCTTAATCAGGTGGTTGCGTCTATTGTCCACTCCGATCAGTCGGGGTTTATGCCGCAAAAGTCGACATCCATTAATCTCCGTCGCTTGTTTCTGAATTTGCAGTCCCAGGCGGATAATGGGGGTAGTAGGGCTCTGCTTTCCCTCGACGCACAAAAAGCGTTTGATAGTGTAGAATGGGATTACCTGTGGGCAGTCATGTCCCGGTTTGGCGAGAATTTTATTTCCTGGGTGCAGCTCCTCTACCATGACCCGATGGCCGCTATTAGGGAGGGGGGCAGGGTATCTCGCCCCTTCTCCCTTTTCAGTGGTACACGTCAAGGGTGCCCCTTGTCGCCTTTAATTTTTGCCCTTGCCATAGAGCCCCTCGCTGCTCTTGTTAGATCTAATCGGTCAATAGTGGGTTTCCGCTATGGCACTGTGGAGGAAAAAATTATGTTGTACGCCGATGATACCATGCTGCTGCTGGGCGATACGTCGGGCTCCCTGGCGGAGGCTATGACAGTCATTACGACTTTTGGCTCCTACTCCGGCCTACTCATTAATTGGACCAAGTCCTCCTTGATGTTATTAGATGATGCCCAGGGCTCGCAGGCGGTCGGGGTGGCTGGGATCCCGCTGTCCTCTGAATTCCGCTATTTGGGGCTGAGGGTGACTCCACAGCCGTTAGATTATGCTCGCCTTAATATAGCCCCCCTTCTCGCTCGGTTCAGGGATAAAGTCAAGGTGTGGTCCAGGCTGCGCATGTCTTTGGCGGGCCGGGCCAATCTTATAAAAATGATACTTATGCCCCAGCTACTGTATGCTCTTCACAATTCGCCGGTGGTTGTCCCTCTGCGAGTGTTTAGAATTGTCAATACCATTTTTCGATCTCTCCTGTGGCTCTCTAAAAACCCCAGAATCAAGTTGGAACACCTTCAGCGTCCCAAGGAGTTGGGGGGTCTGGCGGTGCCCAATCCCTGGCTGTACTATTTAGCTTCGCAACTCCAACATATTGCCCGGGCCATGAGTGAGGGGGAGGAGGGGTCCGTGGCGGGTCTTTTGACCCATACAGTGGGCCGGGGGGAGTTGGCGTCTCATTTAGAATCACATACATATTCACCACAGGTATCAGATAGATGCTGGTGTTGTCAGGAGGAAAAGGGGACCCACTTACATATCTTTTGGGACTGTCCCAAACTTGAGGGATTCGGGAGGCAAGTACAGGAGGTGTCCCAGAAATTCACTGAACGTACAATACCTGATGAACCTTCCTTCTTTCTTCTTCATGCCCTGGACATACCAGCTAGACAGTACAAACATTCTATCATCCATCACTTCTTGGATACCGCGAAGGCTTGTATCCCTCTTCGATGGCGAGACCCCAACCCCCCGACTATTAGCATGTGAATGAGTAAAGATGAGGAAATAAACAGGTTTGAGGATCTGATTCTGTCGGCACAAGGTCGACATGAATGATACACAAAAACGTGGGCACTGTGGAACCAGTTTGTCTTCTCAGACGAAGGGAGGTCACGTCTCACCGGTTCCTCGTGACTACCTCTACATCCCCCCCCCCCCAACCGCAGCTGCTGCTGTTGATTGTGCGGTGACACCCTTGAACTGAGTAAGATCTATGGTCAATGGCAAAGGCTTACCACTAAACCAGTTGCACTTTTTGCTCTGATACGCTCTCCCTACAAAAACATTTGTATCATGTTTTTTTTCGGGTTTTTGGTTGATGTTCTGTCTCTATCATTTAAAATACACCTATGATAAAAATTATAGACCCTTCATTTCTTTGTAAGTGGGCAAAATTACAAAATCTGCAGGGGATTAAATAATTATTTTCCCCACTATGTTCTTCAATAGCCACAAAGGATATAGGTCAACTTTGTGTGCATCAAATGGCATTCCAGAGGGCAAAGCTGTGGGAGGGACCCAGCCGGCTCCCCTCACTGTAGTCTGCCTGCAGAAACCCACAGGAGAGGGCGGAGACAAGACCAGTCACTCTGTACAAGGAGATAGAGTAGCAGTGACTGGTCTTTATTACAAGAAGCTCCTGCACAGGGGCAACGTTTCACACTGGATTTCTGCACAGATCGGAAATAGATAAACAAAGCACACCAAGATTCAAGGAAGAATGCACATTATTCTGGTATTTAGACAATATTTGTTTATCCCGGACTTCAGCTTGGTGGTGGCTTTGTTATTTCCCTGCGACGTACCCGTATGTTGTGGGGGAACTTCCTGCTTCTCCACAGCATGAGTTTGTCAAAAGGCTTGCAGCCAATGATTTTGGCTTAGAACTCAATGATGGGTGAGGCCAATCACAGCACAGAAATCGGTTTATGTGTGTGTTAGTAAACAGAGAACACAGATCTGGCTGGTTCCTCTTCCTGATTTCACCTACTGTTTAGAGCTGAAATCAGGAAGAAAAGCCAGCCAGTCTGTGAGTACAATCAGCACACATACACTTGTTAGACACAAATTGAACCCCTTGATTGTCCTCTTGATCACTCTTGTGACCCAGCCAGTGTCATTAATACAGTGACAGCTTACAGAATGATCACTGATCACTATATTAATGTCACTAGTGACATCAGATAGCGTCAGTTAGTGCCCCTCCCAGCCAATGTCAGTTAGCGACAGTCTCTGACTGTTCTCCACTCTATCACAGTCACACTATAAGTTGCTGATTTCCGCCATTACTAGTATAGTGTCTGTCCGGATCAGTATCCTAGTCATGGTCAGAACTATACTAGTGTCTCCAAAAATTTGGGGGATTTTTTTGAATAAAGACATGTAGCAGGATACATTTTGACCTCAATTTATGAAGAAAATTGATTTTATTAGATATATTTAATAGCAAAAAGTAGAAAATATTAGGGGTTTTTTTTCAAAAATGTTTAAACTTTTTTTTGATTATATAATAAAAATGGAAATAACCCAGTGGTAATCAAATACCACCAAAATAAATCTCTATTTGTGTGAAAAGAAATGATATAAATTTCATTTGGGTACAGTGTTGCATGACTGAGCAATAGCCAGTTAAAATAGCGCAGTGCTGAATAGCAAAAAAAATGGTCTGGTCATGAAGGGAGTAAAACCTTCTTGAGATCAAATGGTTAGGCTAGCCACACAGGGCCTACCAAAAAACTGAAAAAACTGACAGCTGCCCGCACATTAAATAAAGAATTTAGTGTGTGGGCAATGTGAAAGAAACCTAATGACTGCCTTTACTGGACATTAGTAAAGAACTACAAAATATAAAGCATAATTAAAGCCTAAAGTATAAATAAAGGCATTATTTTGTTTTGGACCGAGTGGAGAGGGATTAGAGCACCTATTAGGCTTTTTTGCTATCTGTACCCCTGTTAGAGAGGTTCACCCTGTCTGTTTGTCCTGTCCCAAATGTCCCAAATTTTGGGTTGTTCCAAGAAAAGTAATAGAGGGGAAATCTTCCAATGAGGACACTAGTTCTGGTGATCTAGGAGTCCCCAGATATTCCCTAAATTTGGAGGCATTTCCTCTCATTTAATATTTTGGATATGGGACAAGAAGTGATGGTAAGTCTCCACAATGGGACACAGATGGCAAAAAAAAATCTGATAGGGGTTATAACCATCCCCTACTTTATCCAATAGTTTTGTCTATAGTTTTATGTTAATAGACTTCTAGCACCTTGAACTCTGGGAACATGGTACAAGCCAGGCTTCCCCACCATCTGCATCTGCTGTGATGTGGTAAAATACACTAAGCATACATTAGTCTGTTTTTTAGGCCTTAGCAAGTACATCAGCTAATACTAGGGTTTCTCAACCAAGGCTTCGTGAAACCCTGTGGGCAGGGCCGGTGCTAGACTGTTTTACGCCCCAGGCAAGATCAGCTACTTGCGCCCCCCCCCAAAAATAAAAAATAAAAAGGGAAGGGGTTAAAAACTGCTCTATGTCATATCCAGTGACCCTGATCTGATGGTTTTTCCATTTAATGCTGTCATACCCAGTGATCCCAATGTTCCTCTATGTCACATCAGAGGTCCCTGATGTTCCTCCATGTCATACCCGGAGACCCTGATGTTTTTCCATGTCACACCTGGGGACCCTGATGTTCCTCCATGTCACACCTGGGGACCCTGATGTTCCTCCATGTCACACCTGGGGACCTCAATCCCCCATGGCACACCCAGGGATCCCAATTCCTCATGGAACACCTGGTGACCCCAAACCCCTGTTACACTTGTGACCCCTCTACCCCAGAGGTGCCGCCCTCCAGTGCCGAGCTCTGGCTCAGGTTCAGCTATCCTCCACTCCCTGCTTAATACCGACCCAGGGAAATGAACGGCTGCCCACCAGCTCAGATTAGAGATTCACTTCCCGCCCAGGGATTAGGCCACTCAGCTCCAGACGAAGAGGATCATTATGCAGTTAGCACTCCAGTGGGCTCCTTTCCTGCCCCTTGGGGCTTCCCCAACAATGGTGGAAAGCCAGGGCCTGGTAGTTCTGCCACTGCCCCAGACACCTGGCATCTTCCTCTGTCCCTTCTTCTTCCCCCACTGCCGCCCCTTTCCTCAGCTCACAAGGATCATTCATGACAGAGTGTGAGTGCTGACTCGTGGCTGCGCCCCTAGATGGCAATGCGCCCTAGGCGGCTGCCTAGTTTGCCTAGTGGAAGCACCGGCCCTGCCTGTGGGTGCTAAGGGTTCCTTGAGCAGTGAAGACTTTCTAGCTCCCAGTAACCACTGATAACAATTATCTTTTTAGCTGCGTGTAAGGGGGTGCAGTTTTCCCACTAGTCGACAGTGCAGGACTGTCCTTCTCCTATTGACCATTAATATAGGGCGTCCTTCTCCCACTGCCCACCAATGTATGGGACCACTACACAGACTACCAATAAGAAGAGACTTTTCCACTGATCACCATTGTAAGAGGCACTACAATTTTCACAGTTGGTGTTTCATTTCATGATTGTTACTGAAACATGTTTTTCTTAGAGTAGGGAAGTGTTAAAAAAAGACATGATATGAAAATTATTTCAAGGGTTCCTCTGTATTAAAAAAAGTTGAAAATGGCTGCTCTGAGCAATACTGGAACTCAAGAATCCATTGCAGAGTCATCAGTTAACACAAATCCATGCAGATTAAGCTAACGTTTATGTGTTTTGCTCTAAGTCCCAAGTTGGTGTTATAGGAAGTGATGCCAAACAGTTGTATGGTATTTCAATGAAAATAATACAAAGCTTATGGATCGGAATTTGCAATACAGCAAAATAGGAGCTCTTTTACAAGCTACTACAGTTTTGCATGCTAAAACTAATTGTTCTTCTGACTCTTTGCTGTTGAAACAAAATTGTCAACACATAATGCTATCCACAACAGTATTGAATAAAAAGTTGTACATACCATTTTTTGAGCATTTTCATTGGTGATGTTAGTGTTGTATTCCCATTGTGCTACGGCATATTGATGATAAAGCTTTTCTCCAGCAGCCTGAAACTCCTGTAAGAATGCCGTGGCATCGCTGGTTATATCTTGAGTAGAAGACCCAAATAGAGCCAATGTGCAGAGAAGCCACAGAGGACCCCACATCTTCTTTCCTGAGCCGAGACTCCCCCAACTGACTGACACTTCTTTCACTCAGTGCTGCTGAACATCAGTGTGTGTTCCCAGCCTTTGTACCACACTGCCAAAGGTTTTTCCACAGCAATTCAGGAAGTGTTTGTGTTGTTTGGATAAGATGCTTTATTATCATGATACTGTTCACTGTCCTCTTTATCACTGGTAGGAGGTAAGGAGAACAGATTTTTATATTTCACTAGGAAATCACCTAATAATAAAGTCAAATGGTATTACTGAGAGATTATCTCTCCTATGTTTACCATCGAATAGTTCAACTTGATAACAGTTAACTATTACAGTTCTTTTTTATTTATTTTTTTATTTTAGCAAATTGTTTTCGGTCAAGTTTTTTTTCTTTTAAGGAAAAGTTGAAAGAATTGTGTTTTAAGGTCTCTATGAGGTTTTCCCCATTACTGTTGTCATACTTCATTATTTCTACTATACAGTTATTAACTCTTTCTAAGACATACATATTTTTAAGCTTTCTTGCGATGCACTTTTTTTTTTTTTTATAGAGGTCAGTGTCAGAAAAGTTTTAACTTAGAGAAAGATTTCAGCAGCGAATAAGGGAGTGCAGTCGGAGCTCTGTCCTCATATAGCACAGGACTCTGGAAAATGTACACCGACCCAAAGACCCAATTGTGTATGAGTATCACATTCCATGGTCACGTGAGTCCCCCTGTAACAGGGCCTCAATTTTTTATACTGGCAAAGTGAGCCAATTTCCTTGGGGGATGAACAGGATTATGAAAACGGCACAAATGTTTTATTATTGAGATGACATTTCAAGCAGTATTTGTTTCTGGAAACCTGCATTAGTGCATTTGAAATGAGTCTAGTAAGGGCATTTTAACATGAATGCATTACACTGAGCTACATCTTGGCATTTCCATGCAGCATAAAGAAAGGCATCATTATATAGTGTCTGGCAGATTCATATTAAATAGCTTTAATGTCAGAAAGTATTGGCCCATTGCCATGACATCACATGCCATGGAACATCCTTTTTTTAAATTGCCTTGGTGCCACTCACACATTTTTCCTTTGTGTGTAGAAGCCTAAAAGGGACATTTGCTCATGGTAGGACTCGTTAATGCCTCCCCCCTTCCCCCACAGAAATAATAGAAAGAAAGCTTAGATTCAATAACTTGGATGTGCTCCACTGATAAAACCATTGGTGTCACTAAAAGTCAAGGACCTTTTCTATTTCCATTTCTATTTTTTGTAAATCTTCAGGAAGTGTATTTTCAGTAAATAGACGCAATGTCAATCTGCAATCCAATCTCTAAGTGCTTGCTGAACAGCTGACTGGACAAATTAATACTCCTGTCCTAATCACTACTGTTGACATTGGCTAATCTAGGACTGACTCCTTTCTTTCCTTTACCTGCCGCACTTCTCTTTGGTTTTTTTAAATAAAAAAAAAAAAACAAACATGTCATACTTAGCTGCTCTGTATACAATGGTTTTGCACAGAGCAGGCCTGATCTTCCCCTTTCCGGGTCCCCTGCTAGTGCTCCTGGCTCCTCAGCCCCGCCAAGTGCCCCCATATAAAGCCTCTTGCTATGGAGGCACCCATGCGTGCTCTTTCCTGAACCCTGCTCTGCGTGTCAATTGACACACAGAGCATGGCTCGGTCCCACCCTTGCTCCCTCCCCACTGGCTGTGATTGACAGCCAATGGCTCCTGCTGCTGTGTCTGAGCCAGTGAGGAGGGAGAGAGCCAAGCGAGCCTCTGCTTTTGTGCACATTGCTGGATCGAACTCAAATAGGTATAAGAGTGGGCTGGGTGGGGGAGCTGAATGCAGAAGGTTAACCTAGTGCAGAGAATGCATTTCGAACCACTTTAAGTGTTATGATTTTGCTTTATTTATTCAATTGTATCTACTAGCTACTCGACTAGTAGTAATCAGCATTTTATTGATTTTGCCAAACATTAATGTTTATTAATAGTTTAGTTTCACTTAGTTCCTGATCATAATCACATATTTATTATCAATTGTTTGAATGATTTGCACTAAGCAATTTATTTTGTACTTACTATTCACCTCAAGGACCACAGTCATGCCAGAATGGGGCTTATGGTGAGCACCCTGGTCACTGGCTGATATTTTGCATAATGCAGGATGGTTAATTTGGATATTTTGCTATGATTACTTTTTAATTGTTTTTAAGATGACATGCATCTTGTGGAAGTTTTTTTACTGTGTGTGAAGGTTGGCAGGAACAGTTAGCTTGCCTGACGCTGAATGGTTCTGTTCCCATTAAAATACGTGAAGAGTTGTAATTACTGTAGGTGTTAGCTTCCCTTTTCGTAATAATGCAACAGGTGTGATTAGTATTCATATAAATAGCAGGTGTGAGTGGGACCCAGAGTAGATGGGCTTGGGAGCCAAACGTCCAATAGCTTTCAGGTTGTGGTCTCCTGCAGTAATGATCTAAATGGCCCTTTGCAGGGCTGAAGTTTTAGGGGAGGTGGAACAGCATTTGAGAGTAGTGATAGAAGCCTGAGAATGTATGTATAATCTGGGAGTGTGCCCGGCTTGGAAGAGGCACAGAAGGGACATTGGGTAGAGACTGGTATACTAATGAGGGCTGCTTGATCTCCCTTTAACCCTCAGCTGCAGGTCGTGTGACTTGGTAATAGAAGCTAGATGCTGTGAACTTAGAATACATGGGGAAGTGGTTTAAACTCTGTGGTGCTCCCTAGGAAGGGTATGAAGGTGTAAAGGGAAGATGTGTGCTTGCATTGTGCACAAAAATGGCCGCTACAGAAGTTGCACTGTGTGTGCCATTCTGCATTGAAGAATCCTGATAGTATGGTAAATGTTATGTCAGATGTCATGGAAAGCTTTGTGAAGCTGTGAAGTTACAGTAAAGGATAGAAAATACATTTTATGTTTGGACATACCTTTATTGTTAAATATTAAGGCCTTTGACCAGGGATGTTCTGAGCCGGCCTAAGGCTAGGAGTATCATAGAGTGTCCTATCAACAACAGGTCGGAGGTTTTCTTATCCTGGAAGAAACTGAGTTGGTACTGACACAGTTTGGCACCAACACCTAGTCAACCGTAAGTCCCCTTACATGGATACTCAGTGTAGCCAGGTGCTTGGCTAATAATGAGAGTAAGAGAAACACTAGCTGTAGCTAGTGCCCTGCAGTGTTGAACTAGTTAACAGCTATTTCAGCAAGAGGAGTGAGCTGCTCAGCAGGAACAGCTCTATAGACTGAGTTAGGCAGCAGTGCACTGTGGGAACTGTAGTCCTGAGGAGAGACTCTACCGTGTAATCATGAGCTTTTGAACCGAATTTGCTAGAGAGGAGATTGCCAGGAGGAGGGGAAACAAAATGCATTTTACCTGGCTGTACAGGACAAAGCTTCTTCTTGCCGTGAGGGGACCAGAGAGTGCATATCACTGTCCAGTGTGCACGACCACTGTGGCATATCAGTGGCCTGAGCAGTATCCAGGGTGCTGAGTTTGGGTGTACCAACAGAGTTACCTGGGTGCAGAGCAGAGAAGGGACTAATTAGTGTGTGTGACTGGATGGTGAGCTGCTGAGAATTACTGTCTTCAATAGCTCATTAGGCTTTTTTAGCATCTCAGGTCTAAGGACGTCTGACCCCTTCCACCACAAGCAATAGTAATTATAATAACCATCACAATATTTTATATTATGACATAATTATGAGCACTCTTGTGCACATTTGTTCTATAACCCTAATACAATCTTCTATAAACTGGTTTTATTTGCAAAGCTACAGACAGCTGTCTTGTCAGTTGTTAGCTGAAGAGACATACTGGAATTTTTACAGGCTGAGGAAGACTGTGTTAGGCATACAAATTTAAATTCAGTGCTGACCATGATGACCTGAAGCTGTGAGTGAACAATATCGACATTAGAAATAGAGCCTAACAATTTATTCTTACTGCATAGCCTGCAAAGGGGATCTGTGACAAGTAACAACAATTTGGAGGTTGGACGTCAGCTCTTCTTGATTGGTAATTTCACAATGGGTACAGGACTAGTGTCAACAGCAAACTTTGCAGTTCTTGCAATCCTTAAAGTAGAACTATATGCAAAACATTTTTTTCATTTTGTATAGAGTATAGGAGGGTTATAACCCCTGTCAATTTTTTTTCGCCATCTGTGTCCTATTGCAGAGATTTCCCTTCACTTCCGGTCCCATAGCCAAACAGGAAGTGAGAGGAAATTCATGTAAATTAAGGGAATCCCTTGGGGACCCCCAAGCCACCAGAAATAGTGTCCCCATCAAAATATTTCCCCTCTATTACTTTTCTGGAGACAACCCAAAATGTGGAATTTTCTTTTACTTTCACTTTCGATGATAATAGTAAACAGGACAAATAGAGAGAGTGGATCTCCTTAATGGGGCACAGACAGCAATTAAAACCCGACAGGGGTTCTAATTCCTCTCCCCTTTATCCAAAATTGTTTTTTTTTTTTTTTTTTAAAAAAAGGTTTGCTTTTAGTTATACTTTAATAATACAGTGATGAAAATGTGTTATCTCTACTTGCAGACCAATTTTCTGTGGTTCAATTTCCTCACCAGCCCCCTAATAGGGCTCTCTTCCACCTCACAGCCCCATAGCAGCTACTGTATATGGGTTGCTTTAGCTATTGTTACACCACTGGCCATCAAACCTCATGGGCCCAAGAGTAGCTGCATCATGAACACTCCATAGTATAAAATGGAACCTTTGGCTTTGGAAACTTTCTACAAACTTTCTAATATCCTCTTCTCTTTCCCTTGGTACAGTTGGTAGGATTTTATTAGATTTGAAGATCTTTGCTACATGGATGCAGTTTAGCTTTGGGGCAATTAACAGAAGAAATTCCTGGACAACACAAAGGCATATGTAGCAATATTTCCAGGCATTGGGCTTGAGGTGGGTCTGCCATTGTTACCGGAAACACTTCCAACACATCCAGCATCTTTGGTTTGTGTTGTTTATTTTATGATGGGAATGGGAGAAGGGAATGATTGGGAAACTCCTCTGGCTCAACTAGGTTTAACTGGGACACTTTGTAGAAAATGCAGATTAACGCTGTCCTGACGCCAGCTGAATGCCGACCAATGCTTCATGGTGCTTTTAAATACTGTTCTGCTGATAGTGCTGAAACTTCAATTTTAACTCCTTGGTTAACTCAGAAGATTCGGGACTGTAATGATCCTTGACTCTTGACACTCTGTCTAGCTCAAAAGTCCTGTGTACGACTCCCTCCAGCGGTCGTTCCTTGTAACTGCTTGTACTGCTGCAACTCTTAACACTTCACACTTAACTCTTCAGAGCCCAACCGCTGGTGCCCCCTCTATACTTCAATGGTCCTCTCTCTAGGCAACCTCCTTAACACTTCAAGGTCCTTTCACTAGGCAACCTCCTCGACACTTGCAGGCTCCAGGATCCCTGGGACCTTCACCGGAGTGGTCCCCTCTACTCTAGGCAGACCCCAGGGGCAGTTCACAGTACTCACGACCTTGGAAGGCTTTCCTGGGACTGAACCCCTCTTTCTCCACTAGTCCTCGGCACACCGAATCCTCTCTGCAGCACAGCTCTCTCTCTTCTGGATACTCATGCAGCTGTCCAAGACACCCGATCCTTCTGACAGGAGGAGAGGCAGCCGTACTCTCCCTCCTGGAACTCTGCTTCCCACCAAAGACGCTGCGTCAAGCGTTCCCCTCAAACTTATACCAGAATCCTCTGCAGTAGAATCTGCCTTCTGGGGTAGATACAGGCCTGAATGGGTCACTGATTGGGTTTCCTCCACTGCCCAATGAGAATCCTCTCATGGAGCCAGTGGGGAGACTCCCCTCTCAGCAGACACACCTGGGAGACATGACAGTCCAGCTGAAAATCATGGCCCTGCTGTTAGGCAGCCAAAGCCCATTATGCTTTTACCTATTTTTAAGAATACCTAACGTTATCCTTTTAGTTTTTGATGGAGGATTACAGGGTTAGAACCTCTGGTGAGTTTTTATTACTATCTGTTTCCCCCCCCCCCCCTGAGCAGATTCACTCTCATTATTTTTCCTGGTTACCATTTCCAGGAGGATGAAAGATGATGGAAAATCCTAGCTTTGTTTCTGGTACAGGAATGGGGGCAGGGGGAAATTCCAATGAGGACATCTTCATGCACTCTTCTTAGGCTCCATAGAGACTATTTGTGGAAGAGGACACTATAAGGATGCAGATCCAGAACTTGGCATTGTAATTTTATGGAACACCAACAATATACAATGCAATAAATACGAATTTAGGCTGCACATCCACATCAGCTTAGTCTCCACAGTTAGGTTACATGGTCTTGATTTGGATTGTAATACAGTCTGCTTCACTCATTTAAAGGACTAAGAACTATTTTAATAATCTTACAGGCAGTCCCACATTGACATGATTGAACATTTATCACTATTAAAACCATGGTAATGTTCATTCTTGCATCAGATATAGTAGTGGAGGTTTGAGATGTTACTTACTGGTAGAGGTTAATAATGGGTCAGTAATTTTTATTGAGATGTAAATATATCCGTTCAGCTGTAAATGCACTCCTTCTTTGCAATTCTGTTACAATTCCTGGAGGTCTTTCGGTTTTACTTAGACATTTTGCTAGCTGCAGCCTATAGGCAAAAACAGTCTACTGGGCCATTTAAAAGAAGTTGGAGACAGCAGAACAAAGGCCCAATTTTCCAAATTTAAAGGATTACTCAAAAGTGAACAACTGTTTTTAAAAGGTACATCTAGGAATAGTAATTGAGCCTAAACACTACCTTGTGCAATGCAAGATCATCTAAGGCACTTCTGTGTCCCACTGCTAGTCTCACCAGATTTAGAGTGCGATTTGATGAGGTCATTACTGCGCTGCTCATTATTCTTGCTGGAGAGAAAGTTGCAGGTGCAAGAATCTCAAGACTTCTTTATTCATTCTGTGGACCTATGATAATTCCTACTGCCTCAGCTTGGCGATTCCTGAAAATGCTTCTTAGATAACCAGGGATTGAGAGGGGCAGACTTGTACCAAGATGGTCAATTTTGAAAATCAGTAAGGTGGAAAAGGTCAGCTCTAAGGAGACTACAGGCAATACTAGTGTAGTCCTTTGGCTATGCCTGGCACAGCTTTCAGAGTTCAGCTGCTCTTGAAGATAAAATTGGCTTTTTTCCCACATTATTAAAGCAGCAGTGCAACATATTTTTGCTTGGAGAACATCTTTTCTAGGCACCAAAATGTGTGCTCAAAATGTAAATACTTAAAGCCCAACTTTGAACTCAGACTCACCCATCCCTCCTTCTTGGAGCATCCCTGCAGCCTTTATCAGAAGAAAATATACACTTACCTTTTTTCCAGGTCTCCTCTGTTGGATCCAGGGATGTCAAAGGTTTTGCCCTCTTCTTCCTCTTACGGTGGGTTGATCCCAAATGCTGCAGGCAGCAACACATAATGACAAGGTGCTGCACCTTTCTCATATGAGCCTAGAGTGAGGGCAGAGCTTTGAGTTCCTGGGCTCCACAGTAGGTGAGAGAAGGGGAATCATTGAAGCATGGCTGGATTGGTGAGTCTGCAGGAACAGTACTGGTGTTCAGGTGAATAAGCAGTCAGTTTTAAAAAGGTTGGATACTGACACCTCTTTTTTTTTTTATGCCCAAGCTGAATTTGGGCTTTATTTGCTGTTCTGCTTCAAATGATATTTGAATATCAATAAATATGACCTTGATGAAGATTAACTCAAACTTGTGAACTTTTTCAGTGTGAGAATTTGGCTTATTCCTGGGTCATACAGCTATACAGAACCTAGGAAGGCTTTCCCAGGGCATGTGTTCTATGTCACACAACAAAATAGCTCTTCTATCTTTTGCCTCTAGTGTATTGCATCTCATGTGAAAGTTCTGCCACTTAGGACAGGTATGTCACTACCATTACCTGGCAGGAAAAGCCATTGCTCTGTATCCCTGCAAATACAAGCAATAAACTTAAAGTGGAGTTCCGGCCTATTTTGCAACTTTAGTGATTCCTGGAGTGCTCGCTATGCTAATCAACAATTGGGCATTTTAAAAATTTTTCGGGGGTCCCTTACCTTCTTTTCAGGGAATTTTTCATTGTACTTCCTCCTTCTCCCCCCTCTGTAGCCGCGGCCACCAACATCACTTCCACCTTTGCATTGCATCCTGTGAGCTGTTTGTCATCACTCCCAGGAGGCTGGAATCAGGAAGAAGTCCCAGAACACTCCCTGGAATCAGGAAGAAGGACACAGCAGATTACACTGCGGCTTCAGATGCCCACATCTAAGATGGCCGCGCCCAGACAGCGTTTTTAAAAGTAAGATTTTCACTAAAATCCAATACCGTACACCTTGTAAGAATGAGAATAGTGGTTCTGTAAAGGGCGATGGATTAGTATTTTAGGGGTATTTTTAGTTAAAAAAGGTATTTGAGGCCGGAACTCCGCTTTAAAAACTTAATGCACATTTAAACTCCCCGAGATAAACTTTCTACCCTACCTTACTAGATGCTTACCTATCTTGCAATCACATGCAAAATCTGCTGTGCTCTGGCTGTCTGGTAGTTCCCCGTTCACCACTATTGGGCCCCAAAACCAGAGACATCCGAAAGAAGGAGCCATAGAAATATGCTGCAAACCTGGACAATTTCAGCTGTGCATATGTTACAAAATTGTATATGCAGAGTTTACCTTATGTAAAAACCACTATACAACCACTAAATACAGCCTAATTATTTGTAAATCCACATTTGTCCTCCCCATCCTAACTGAGATTTGTTTCATCCCCATATCTTCGCCCAAACATTCCTTTTGGTCATTTGATGAGCGAAGACTCATTTACAGGTAAAGTCAAGATTTGCTTGTGACTTCAGCTGCCTAAATCTCTGAATCTCCTGATGAATTGGACATGAGGTTTTACTATCATTAGAATATTATAATCATTTAACTCAGTTAAAATTACCAATGTTTTTATGAGGATTACTTTTAGGTTGCCTCTAAACCTAAAGCGGGACCAAACAATCCATCTTTTCTACCTACAGTAAAGCATACATAAACAATTGTATACTTTTGTTTCTCACAACTATTTTATTTAAACACCGTTAAGATTTAGCTGCATAACTGAAGTCCTGAAGATCATCTTTTTTTATCTTTTGGATTCCAGATGATAACCTGCAGAACAAAACAAACACATCCAAGCTATCTAGGTAACTATAGCTGGAACCATATCATACAGTTTGTCTGTTGCAGCTTAGTAAATTCTCATTACGATATACATACATTTTAGGTGATTTAGGCTTCAGTGTCTTTGCCCTTGTTGAATTTAATATTCAAAAGAAACTTATCAACCTTTGTAATAATTTTATAGTCTGACAATGTTCCCTTTATTTATTTTATTTCATGTGAGTATGTCACAGTGACATTAAAACATTTCAGAAGTGAAATTGTTCCTTAAACAATGACAAAAACAAAGGACCAATTTGCTATTACCTAAGGGCTCTTTTTTTAAAGTAATCTTGCGCATGTTATGGGGAGCAAATGTTCACCAATTAGGGAGACAATTATCTCCATGCCTTCTACCTAAAAGATGTTTATCTGGAGAGACGATGTAAACAGAACCTGAAGGGACATGAATGTGAGAGCTTCCATTAATGAGTATGACAGTGCATACCCCTTGAAATTGTCCACATTTATTCATGTTACAACCAAAAACGTAAATGTATGTTATTGGGATTTTATAGACCAACACAAAGTGGCACATAATTGTGAAGAAGAAGGAAAATGATAAATGGTTTTCAAAATTGTTCACAAATAAATACCAAAAAAAGTGTGGCGTGCATTTGTATTCAGCCCCCTTTATGCTGGGTTCACACCGGTGTGATCCCAGACATAGAATGTGATTTGCACCACATGCCTGTGCACATTACATGTGATGTCTGTGCATTGCAAATTCAGCCATACAGTTTGTATGGCTGAAGTCACATTGCATTCGGACCAAAATGATGCAGGAACCTTTTTTTTTTCTGCGCTGGAATCGGATTGCATGGGTGTTCAGACCCATGCAATCCGATTCCATCCAATTTCCAAGTTCGTACTGCATTCTGCGAACCAATTTGGGGGTGTCATTAACTTTATTTTACACCTGCAGCAGTTTGCAGAAAGCAGTGTGAACTGGCTGCGAGTCAGATGCGATGTGGGAACCCACACAGGAATCACAGTGCTTTCCGCATCGCACCAGTGTAAACCGAGCCTTACTCTGATTTCCCTTGAAGTCGCCTGACAAGTTGGAACAGTGTGAACCATCACTAAAGGTTAAGTAAGTGGGGGAGTGTTAAAGTGATTCTAAAGTCAAAACATTGTTTACCTTAACATATTCCTTGAATTAAGGTAAAAAATGTCCCACTACTTGCTCCCAACCCCTCTCTCTAAGTATTTACCTAAGTCCTACCTCAATCCAGAGCTGTGCCCCTCCGCAGCAGAGCTACTCTCTTTTTCTGTCCACACAGGACTCACTGAGAACAGTGGGAGCTATTGGCTCAAGCTGCTGTTAGTCAAATCAAGTTAGGAGGGAGCACACGGCAGGGCCAAGCAGCTCTGTGTGTTTCTATGGATGCACACAGACCCGCTTCGGAAAACACACCTGTACGAGTGCCCCCTAGCACACAGTTAGCTGAAGGGGCACTTGTAGAAGAGGAGGAGCATACAACATTGGTGGGGATCCCAGAAAAAGAAGCAAACAGCTGCTCTGTGCAATATAGTTGCAGAGAGCAAGTGGAAAACTTGCTCATTTTTGTAGAACATTTCATAGGAGTGCCACAAACGTAAAGCCTTCAAAATTGTTATAGGTTTTTTATCAGTACCTGTATGACACACTAATGGCAAATTAAATGTTCACTTTGTAAGGGAAGTAGCACTCAGCAAAGGAATTTGTCTCAGAGCTTAGTGAATGAGGTCAAGCTCTGCGGACTTCCATCATCCAATCACGTACAAGCAAAAATGCAGTTTCTATTTTCCTTGCACATGATTGAGTACTCTGCATAGGGAAACGTCACCACATTCACAAAGCTCTGAGGCTAATTCCCTTGCACAGTGAACAGTATATTTGCCTTTGGTAAATCAATCCTACAGTCCAAACTAAAACTGTATACTATGGGATTGACTTATTAAGGGCAAATAGGCTGTTGACTTTGCAAGGGAATTGGCCCAAATCTTAGTAAATGTGGTGAAGTTTCCTTTTGCAGGTAAACCCAATAGAACAAAAGGAGAAAACACACATTTTTGATTCCATATGATTGGATGATGGAAGTCATCAGAACTTCACCTCATTCACTAAGCTCTAGGGAACATTCTCTTGCAAAGTGCAACTTCCTTTTTAAAGTGAACAGCCTTCTAATTAACCCCTATACGATCCAAAGCAGTGGTCCTTTTGCTCATCAGGACTTTGTTATTCATATGCTTTTTGGGTTTTCCTTTATTTTGTTCTTTTTCTGCAGATCCTCCTCAATGTAAAGTTCAAGCATTGCGATGGCTACCGTCAACCAGAAATGCTAACTCTAGCTAATCTAGAAAATATTTTATAGCTCATAGTATAGCTATATACTGTTTTCACTAATATTTACACAAAACCTGTCAGGCTTATATATCCTTACTAGAAACTGATTGTAGAATGTACTTTAGTCACTGAGCTAGCACATCTTGTTTAGGAATTTTAATGGCATGTTATATTCTAAGAGAAAATGTTTATGGTCTTAAGAAAACTCATGAAGTGGTTAATTATCAAAAGAGACTTTTCTTTGATTATCTGCAGCTGCTGTAACCAAATGATTGTAAGTGAATAATAATCAACTCTCTATATTACATATATAACGATTCCAAACTGTGAAACAATGTTAAGACAATGTGGCCTGGTATGATTTAGGGAGGGGATGGGGGAGCACACGCTCATCCCCTCCTCCTAGCCAACCAGACTGTATGCTCAGATCAATGGTCTAGTATGGATTTCGCTGAGGGTGTCACACCATTTTATTTGTTTTTTGTGTGCATGGAGATCCCCCTCCAGCAGCTCTGGAATTTACAAATGAACACTACACACTCTACTCCAAGGGTCTGCTATGTATTTTGTGGGACATTTGGAGAGGTCTGAGTTCTGTGTGCTGGAACCTTAAACTGTATAATTTATTTCATTGCAAATGTCACTTTTACTGTAGCACATAGTACAGCAAGAATAAATAAAAATGTGTACAATCCGGCTCAAAATACATAATAATGAACCCTTTAAGTTTGGTATAGATTTTAATGGGGATTTTCATGCAAAAAAAAAAAAGGTCCTCAAGAAAATTCATACCAGACCATTAATTTGAGCATGCAGGCTGTACAGAAAAGGTAGGGATGAGCACATTCTCTTAACATGGGGGGAAACCCATTCCCACCGCCCATCCTTGGCAAAGCACCTCGTCCCCATGTTGATGAGGACAAGGGCATCTTCCCCACAGCCTTGGCAGGTAGTTTTTGGGGTCTTATTGGAAGGGGCCTAATCAGAATCTAGAAAACCCTAGAGGGAATCCTGGTCTTGTGTTGTGAGATGTAGAATTAATCTTCTTGCATCTCGCTTGCATTTATGATCTGTTCTGCCTGCTGGCAGCATACCCTATGATTAGAGAAGGACCTGGAATCTCTTGGTCCATTCCCCCAAGTCCTGACACAGTCCTGTATCTTTGGTTAATTGGCAGGAATTCTGCAAGGAATAAGGAAATCAATATTGCAGGGGTGGTTATCTACTTTCCCTGGAGTAGTACTATCAGATACTGATTTTCATCCACTCCGGTTACTATTCTCTGACTTTGTCTATCCTGTTGTAGATGCCAAGTGTAACAGAATGATCAGACAGAGAGTAACTGGAATTTGCAGTTCACTAAACAAGTGCATAGTTAGAAGCAATAATGCAGATCTGATTCAGGAGAACAAAAAACATCATACACTGCAAAATAATGAAAGCTACACAAAAATTGACTTTTCGCAGCAATGTCTCTGTGACTCAGTCAGGGTAACATTTTGCATACTGTTAGGCTTCAACCCAGCTGCCCACATGAAAATTTTGGCAGTGCAAATACCCATAAAACATTCTTCAACTGGATCCTTTTCACAATTATGGAAGAGTATAAGTAATTTAATATATATGTAGCCTGGTCACATGGCTGATATTGTTCAAACTATTATTTGTTAATAAGGGTCTACAGCTGGGTTGAAGCCTAACAGTATGCAGCTCCAAGAGACCCATCTACTGTGGGAAGCCCTACCCTGATTGCTACTAGAGTGTTCCAGTTCTAGTCCTTGGGCCTTGGATTCCTCCAGCTCTTCACCTGTGTTGCTAGAGCTGTCCTGGACTTCACTGTGAGAGCGGCCCATTAGGATTCAGTCTTTCAGAGACTATACTATGCAGCAAAATGTTACCCTGACTGAGTCACAGAGACATTGCTGTGAAAAGTTCATTTTTGTGTAGCTTTCATTATTTTGCAGTGATTGATGTTTTTTGTTCTCCTGAATCAGATCTGCATTATTGCTTCTAACTATGCACTTGTTTAGTGAACTGCAAATTCCAGTTACTCTCTGTCTGATCATTCTGTTACACTTGGCATCTACAACAGGATAGACAAAGTCAGAGAATAGTAACCGGAGTGGATGGAAATCAGTATCTGATAGTACTACTCCAGGGGAAAGTAGATAACCTACCACCCCTGCAATATTGATTTCCTTATTCCTTGCAGAATTCCTGCCAATTAACCAAAGATACAGGACTGTGTCAGGACTTGGGGGAATGGACCAAGAGATTCCAGGTCCTTCTCTAATCATAGGGTATGCTGCCAGCAGGCAGAACAGATCATAAATGCAAGCGAGATGCAAGAAGATTAATTCTACATCTCACAACACAAGACCAGGATTCCCTTGACAAGATACCTGCTTAGAAGCAGTTTATACCCAAGCAGCAACATAATGGGACCTTAGGGACAACTTTATAGGCAAAAAACAGAGAGTACCAGAATCTATTCTGCAGTATGCAGCAGAGATGTGCTGTAGAGAAGGGGGTGGAGAGGATGGCCGGGCCAGTGATGCAGATACATGGCTGAAGGAAAATTTTGTAGATGGACTGCTGTCTGACAAGTCAGAGAAACCTTGCAAGAAAAAATAGAAACAAACACAATTTGAAGTTTCTGAAACTGTCAGAAGCAGCCATAGGCCTCTTTCACACGGGCGTTCCGTATGTCCGTATATCACCCCATCCGTTTGCGGGTGATATACGGACATAATGCATTTCAATGGGATTGCGGATGTCAGCGGATGACACCGCTGACATCCGATTTGTGTCCTTTCAATTCTGTTCCATTTTTTGGATTTTCCCACTATTAGCTTTCTGGGGACAACCCAAATTTTGGGATTCTATTTTTCTTTCATTTTCAATGCTAATGGTAAGCAGGACAAATGAATCTCAATAATGGGGTGAACCAAAAGCAATAAAAACTGACAAGCATTCTAATCCCTCTCCACCCTATCCAAAACTAAAAGAAAAAGTTTTGCCCTTAGTTATACTTTAAACTAGAACTCCCCACACCCTAGAGAAAGATTGGAACAGGGGGTATAAATACTGTGCTTACCCCTGGCTGCTGCATCTCCGAGGGTCGACAAGGCAAAACCTTATTAAACGATAAGTTTACCTTTTATTAAAAAAAATAAATAAATAAATGCACAGCTTTTTGCAGGTAAATAAAAATGCATTTACTTTTTTACTCTGCAGACTGTAAGGCATTGCACCCAGGATCCTGCAGACACTCAGTACAGCTGTCTTCCCATACCTCGTATGGACAGACAGTTACTGAATGGCAGGACAGCGGGTATGGGGAGAGGATCCCCTGCCCACTGTCACAAGAAGGAGGTGAGCAGGAGGTGTGGCAAGATCACATATGTGTAGTTGTGGGTGTTCCGTCTCTGTGGAACACATGCCACTACACATATATGATTCCGCCACAGCCATCTTGGATTCTGGAATTTGTGTTGTTTATATGATATGAAGTGCCTGGTTGTCATCTCTTCATTGTAAATGCATTTACCACAAAATAAATTGGTGTTTTAATCGGCATTTCACTATGGAGAGCATGTCTTTTTCATGATACTATGTCCAACTGAGTATATATGCACAGCGATCTATTACAATGCAGCAATACCAATGTTTGACTTGTGGTTTTCAGGAAAGCTGGATATCTTGGATTTATACACAAGCACTGGTTGACCACTCTTTTATTTTTTCAATTTGTAGAGACACATAATAGTTTGATATATTTGCATTGCACTATTGTATTGCACTTACATTTTAATTTAACGTAGTACTGCACTATTTTTTTGTGATGTTTATTATGCTATGTACTATGGTATTGTGGTAGCTGCTGTTTTTAATCAGCAATAGAGGCCTGGTACATTCTTTTTTTTGTTCCAATTAATGTAGAATAGATAAAGGTCCAGCAACGCTGTATGTCAAAGCTTAAAACTGCATGTAATCTTTTTTGCAAATTCATCAATACATAAAAGGGGAATCCAATACAAAGCAGGGTTGACGCATTTAAGCCCCTTCTTGGGCCTTAGTCATACCAGCTTCAAGCTTTTCACCTCTTTTCACCTTCCAGTGCCCCCACTTTACCAAACTGAAGTTGAGCCTCACTGAGCAACTCTAACTCTCTTACACAATATAATGGCTGCCTCAATGACCAATAGGAATGTGGATTGGGGGGGGGGGGGGGGCAGGAGGGTTAAGCAGACATCAACACTACCAGAAAGTACCAAAGCTTTGACCAATCAAACTGTACTGGCATTTTAACAGAGCCATAGGCGTGCCCAGGGGGTGTGCCAAGTGTGCCAAGTGTGCCTGGGCACACCCTAATCACTGTGTGCAGTGCTGATTCCCCCTACTGCCTGGGCTTGCCCCCGTGTTGCGCTTCTTCCCTCCCTCCCTGTAGTGCTGCTTACTTTCCTCCTCTCCCCTCTGCTGCTGTGGGGAATGTTTCATGATGGAGAGCGAAGGAAGGGGCTAGTCAGTATGTTATTTACCAGCCCCTTCCCTTTCCAAATGAACACAGTGAACATACTCACTCACTTTGTTCATTCATAGGTGGAGCATAGTAAACTGTGTGCACTTCCCATTCATTTGGTTGAATAGATAGGCTTGTGTCTTTTATTAACCACATTAGCTATGTAACTATGTGGCTTCACAGAGCCTGGGGACCTGACATTCACTGTCCAGTGCTGCTGAGGCTGCAAAGAAAGGCATGTGTGTTTGAACTTTGGGGTGCACACCCTAATGCTGCCCACACCAATCAACAGAGCCATTTTAACTCTCATCCCTCCCGTAAACTATGCCCAGCCAATCTTTCAATTGCCTCTGCTGTTCACTCAGTTTCCAACATTTGAAAGTTAAAAGAGAGAAGATGTGTCTTAGTGGTAAATGGAAAGGTCTTGTTCTCAACTGAGCAGAAGTCGTGGCCCTACATACGGCCAACCCTATATACAGCCAGCTCTATATACAGCCGGCCCTAAATACAGCTGGAGCCTAGAGTAAAAGAGGCACAACAGAAACCTTGCATTGCATGTTCTTCCATGTGTTGCGGTACAGGTCTTTTCTGGACACTTTCTTTTAACCTAACATGTACTACAGAACCCTATCATATGTCACAACATGCAATAAAATGCTTCCTGACTCAATTTTCTTAACAGTGAAAACCAACAAGCCCTAAAGTATCCTCTGGATTTTCTATTATTATATTGCACAATATAAGGAAACTCATTTCAGCTAATCTTCAAATTGCACACAGGTTGTTGTTGCATAAACTGAATCTCTAATCTAATCAAACTGATTTCCATGAATCTCTGAATCACACTAGTTATTATTTAGATGTACAGCATGTGGCTTTTTATGACCAGTGCATGGATTATTATATTGCTGGTTCGTCGTACAATATGACACCAGTACTATTTTATCATTATATAAAGCAAGATCATTTAGAGGTAACTTAGCTGTGTTATATTCTATGTGATTCAAATTTTCCATACCCCCTGAGTATACAACTCCATATAATTCTATTCAGCAAATGTATTTTTAGTTATTGTTCTGCTCCCGCAATCTAAGCACTGAAAGTGTGATCTCAATAACTGAGCCAGTTATGGTGAGATAACTTAAAAGAGAATTTTTGTTTTTTTTTTTAAATCATACTTACCTAGCTGGTTTTAGCAGCAGTCTGATTTTGTCTCTGTCCCCCAGCGGCTCTAACACTGAGAACCGAGTGATCAAACACTGCTAATCGCTTGGTTCTTACAGTTCCGTGAGCAGAGAGCCGGTGCCTGTCAGTCACTGGCTCTCTGCTCTGCAGGCTGTGGAGGGGGTGGGAGTGACAGGCTTTCAGCGGCTCGTTGAGAGCCTGAGCTGGGTGCCAATCCAGCCGTGTAGGCAGATCCCAACCATATGGTCGCCATCTTTCCCGAGCCTGGACTGGCTTTGTGACATCAGCCGACAGCGTGCTTCTGCCCTTTGTCTGCTGAAAATGGGTCACAGGAGTGCAATTCGTTCTGTACGAGCTTTGGCTGTACTTTTCCTTTAACTTATAGTCTCAGTAGCTTGGCAGACAGTGATCTGATCCAAATGGCATTCGGCAGATCATAGAAATCTTTAATCCAAAACGAATATAGTTCATAACAAATGAACATCAGATAGGTCAAAAAATCATGGTGTGTCTAGCTCGAGCAGAATATAATACATGTGGTGACTGGAGGCTAAAGCATGAAGAACATTGTGGGACTAACTACATATAGCGTCCCCTAGCTATGCAGTGAAATGAGGACATAATTATTAAAGGCAAACAAACAGAGATTGCATGCGTAACATGATAGTTATGGAAATTTTAATGAAAAGTTTGTCAGGTTTTTATGTTTGGCTGTGACGCATAAGTCGGCCCTACATGGATACAAATTCGGCTGGTTTAGCAGGGACTGGACATATTTCGATCCATGTATGGATAGTGTGCTGCCACGCAGCTTTAACTGTCTAGCAGTTGTTATTACATGTTATGTTATGCTATGTTATTGGTATCTTCCTTGCA